>NC_135814.1:44361623-45831757 GCF_964213995.1 Mustelus asterias | reverse complement strand
GATGAATTGAATGAATTGAATTTACGTTAGTGAACTAATACTCAAGGAAGCAGAGCTCCCATTCTGATGCAAGGCCATTTACCTGAAACGTTAACTCTGGTGACATCCTTTCCTCATTCTAGGTTGTCCTGCTGCTGGCACAATAATTGGGTCCTGAGTCAAAGCAAACAGATAGCGGGACCCTGAATGGAATATTACGGCCGCTGCTTGACCTGCCATGCAATTGAGCACAGTGCTATGCCTCTCAGGGCTGCTGACCCAATCAGATGGTTGGCAGCTTGGCAACAGTATCAATAAATAAAAAGAAGGTGACTGGGATTCTCCAACCTCATCTACGGTTGGAATTCTCCAGTTCTGCTGCTGAGAATGAAGATTTGGCTGAGCGCCAAATTCTCCATTCTCGCTGGCAGCAGTGGCGGGACATTGGAGAATTGCAGCCAGTGTTTTCATGTTGATGCACCCTTGAAAACTGGGTAGGATTTTGATTCAATGCTTTAGTGCCAGGGAAGCAAGTCCTAGTGATCGGAGGGGGGAACCCTCCAGCAGCAGCATCATCATAACTAACGAAAATGGCCACTGCCACTGAGTAATGCTCCATGGGCCGTGGAGTTGCTGCAAAGGAAGGCTTCAACCATGCACCCCTTCCCACAATTGCCCATTCAACTATAATCTGTCCACAACTCTCAGACTCCAACACCTTATTCGCAATCCCATACCCCAGAACCATTCTTTTGGGTTCTACATAGTCCTTTTGGATCTCTTAAGCCTTATTTACTGGTTCTGTCATTTTAATAATCTCCATATAAACCTGCATATACCATCTGTTTCGGCACTTTTCTACCATTGACCTTCATCAGCCAAGTTAGTCATCTGTTTATGTTCCCCCGCAGTCTTTCACTACCTTTATCAAGATGTGTCATATTCTTCAATTTGATGTCATCAGCAAATTGCTTCAATTCCTAAATCCAGATTATTTATGGAGCAAACAAGACAACCTGCTCTTAGTTTCATTTTATCATTAATAAGAGCAGTACTTATCTTGTGGAATAACACAGATCATACACTCCTACTCCTGATAACTCCTTTTAACCTCTACCATTGGATCTCTATCCATGTGGCCACATTTCCCATAATTCAACATGCTTTGCCATAAGTCTCTTAAGTGATGGCTCATCAAATTATTTACACATAAGCTGCATTTTAATTATTTTTTGCTACTCCTTCAATAATTCAGGAGGGTTGGCTACCTTGAGTAATTAGTCAGCTTTGAATTACCTCATACCATGTAGCCTTGGATTTAAATTGTTTTTTAATACAATTTTTTCTATGTTGGACCTACTTTAAGTCACAAGAAAACAATCCTTAAGGGAGCTGCCCAATACATTCGACATAAAAACTAGATAACTGTCACAGATAACTCGAAGACATGAACTCGTTGCTACTTTGTATGAAAAAATGACTGTCAAAATATTGCAAACCTTGAGTAAATTCAATCCTTAAAAAGAGTGGATTCCATATCTCTCCTTGGAGGTCTTGTTGGAGGTATCTTTGATAAAACCTCTCTTGCATAAAAAGTATCGTGGAGTCCTGCTTCTCGTAGTGCTTGTTCAATTCGAACACGAGGGTCAGCTACTACCTGCTCAGAAATAAACGTGTGCACAGTTTTTTATGTTCAAAAGTTAAATATGACAGTTAGAAGTTTAATGACAAAACTTTATTGTGTCAGAAATCCATGGGATGAGATCCTAGTAGCGCCTGTGGCATCAGTGGGAGAATAGCTCACTTACACAAATCATGGGCGGCACAGTGGTTAGCACTGCTGCCTCACAGCACCAGGGACCCGGGTTCAATTCCGGCCTCCGGTGACTGTGTGGAGTTTGCACATTCTCCCTGTGTCTGCATGGGTTTCCTCCAGGTGCTCCGGTTTGCTCCCACAGTCCAAAAATGTGCCATGTTAAATTACCCCTTAGTGTCAGGGGGACTAGCTAGGGTAAATACATGGGGTTATAGGGATAGAGTCTGGGTGATATTGTGGTCAGTGCAGACTCGATGGGCTAAATGCCCTCCTCCTGCACTGTAGGATTCAATACTTCTATTAGATGCTTGTGCTGTTATAGGCACATCTGGGTGCTTAAAAATAAAGAATGGCTGTTTAGGCAGGTAACAGAGGGTGCATGATGAGTGATGGGACTGAAACCCAGCAGGAAGAGGGCAGGATTAATTCAGAGTAATTAAATGCAATAATAATATGGAGTCTGCATAATGTAGGAAGTGACTAGCTTCTGAAAATATTTCCACAAGTATCAAATGACAATAATGTAATTAAATACATCTCTCATCTCCAGCCCTCCTACCCATCCAGATAAAAAATATTTCACTTCTAAGATGTACATTTCGTGCACAAGTTGTTTGTTGCTGCATTATAAGCATGTTTCATTCAAAAAAATACTATGTCCACCTCAGGTGTTTTAGTACAATAATTGATGTCTGGGCTCTCAGCCAAGAATACATAATGAGGCTTGGCTGAGTGCCCAGAAAGGCATTAGCCTATTGAAACACTTGCGTCCCAAGGAAAACATGGAGTGATTGAGAGCTCTGGCTCTCTGATCTTTTCTGTCAATTTCACCATGTTTATTTATATAAGATAAATAGATTTTAAGTGCTTGCAGTTTCTACAATTGAAACTTCAAAGGGTCTGGATGATTAACATTTTGAATGTAAAGCAGGTTCACACCTGTTATGAATGTGAACCTGATGATATCGCCGGCGAGGGACAGGGTAGATCCAAAATTGTGTTCTTGCCGGCAAGAGCTGCGACTTCCGGAACTTGAGACCCCACCAGCATTCGCACGGATGGCAAACGTAGGCTCAAGATTGCCCCAATCATCATTTTAAATTAGCATTTACTGTTCAATGAAATGAGATGTGTCTGATCAAGGTTGTTTCTTTTTTTTAAAAACTTAAAAGACACTTGCATCAAGGGCTTGTACTAAATCCTCCTTTGATATTCTGGTATAATTTGTTCTCACGAAAGATGAACAAGACCAAGAACAATTTAGCAAACATCATTGGGCGGGGTGGGGGCAGGGTATTATGGGAGCAGTGCTTGACATCATTGGGAGGGGGCCCCAGAAATGAAGGTAAGCGTGCAAGTCCACCACTGCTTTTTGGTAGATGGATCAAGAACAGGAGGACACAGATTTAAGTTAATTGACAAAAGAAGCTGTGGTGACATGAGGAAAAATTGTTTTTTACGTGGCTAACAGTTGGGATTTGGAAAACAGTTCCCTAATATATACACTCTGAAATTCCCTATTTAAAATCCTCCATATCTCCAACTTTCTCTCCTGTAAGACCATCCTTAAAACCCAACCTTTTGAGCAAGCTTTACATCACCATTTCTTTTTTGGCTTAGCACCTTTTTATTATGTGTCTGTGAAGTACCTTGGGGCATATTTCTATTTTGAATATCTGTGTTTTTATGTAACTGCAAATTATTATTGTTGATCTAAAGAGTAAAAGCTGGCAGAAGAATGCTGAAAGGAAATATTACAAAGATTTTGAGAACAAGTCCAGCTGTTTAATTTTAAATACTAGCCCCTGGAGTTATCCTACCGCACATGTAGCCTTGACAAACAGTACTTTATATCAAGGAAATGCGATTGTACAATACCTCTTTATCAGTGTATGTAGACAAATAAAATAGTGGCTTTTGGAGGAAAAATTCTTCTTGTGTCCCAATTCCAATTCGAGCTTTTGATGCTTCTGTGTCACTCATCATCCTGACAGGATCAAACTGAGCAGTGACAGCAAACTGTGAAAACAATTAATTCATGGGTTTCAGTTCAGAGACTATGATAGTTACTTGCTATGTAATATATAAATAGGCTTTTCCAGAAATGTATTAGAATCATAAGTGAATATGATCTTTACGGTAAATAAATTTCATCTCTTAAATATTAGATTTTATTTAAATTAAGTACTTTCTAAAATAATGTAATGCACTACAGAACAAATCTATTCAAAATAGAAAGGTTGAGAAAACAGATTGCACCGCACCTGTTTATCATGAGAATATGAGAAATGGGGGCTGAAGAGTTCAATATGGCACGCAAGACCATATGCTTTACTGGTTAAAGTGCCTTGTGCTCATCCAGGGTGCCCACCAGAATACACGTTCGGTTCATGGCTTATGCAAATTGGAGGCTTAATGCTTGTTTCAGGCCTCTGACAAATTGGATTTCAACTCTGTAGCATGTGCCACGTGTGTGCCATCAGATTTCCTGGGTACAAAGCAGCCAAACTAGTGTTAAGTACAAAATTTTACACTTACCTGATTGCAGAGCTAGGAGAAGCAAGATGCTTTTCCTGGTTCCATATTAAAACTGTGAACAGCTGCTGATTTATGCATGTTCTCCTCTCTGATCATCTCAACTACAGCCCCCGCACCCCCAAGACTTACCTGCTGCCCTCAGCCATTGATCAATCTTGATTCGCTTCTCGACTGGCAAGTTGCCGCTGGTGTCACAACTCTCACCTGCAGCTCACTGGTAGCATGCAAATGAGGTCAGTGGACCAATTTCTTGTGGCCCTGTTACCGGTTTCTTTAGACCCTGCAGTAGACACTGCACCCAAATCACACCAAAATTTACATGCAAACCAATTTCTAGACCCATGCTTCTGAATTTTGTTCAACCACCAAATTTACATATTAAGATCAATTTTGACTTCTGGGTAATCAACTGGCAGAACACACTGGTAGCCAACCTGTTACAGCAGTGAACAGGTAGAGATATTTTGAGTCGCCAGGTATCATTTAAATGGAGGTGTCAGCAGGTAGGTACCAAACAAATGTGCCAACGTAGCTCACTGAATTCAAGCTGATTGAAAGTAAACCAGGGGAGCGGTGGCAATCGCAGAGTGAGGAGGAGTGCAAGTTGATTCCTATGAATGTCATAGGTGCTTGATATTAAATGGGGATTCCCACCTAAAACAGGCAAGCACTTTAGCTGCCCTGTGGCAGACCCTGGTAAAAGTGACAGGAGGCAAAGTGTCAGTGGTAACAGGGCATTGAGTCGTTAAACGCCATTTTGAAGACATTACTGCTGTTTTGGCAAGCTAAGATCAACATAGAGATATTCAGGATCATTATTTCTGTCTGTGTACCTTCACCTGATCTCAGTTTACTTGGTAATGAGGTCATTGCAATGAGCCATTTCCTTTCCCCTCCTTAGTTTATGAAAGGAAGTGAGACAGATTAGGCTTTGCTTTGATCTCCACACAAATTGGTTTGCCATTGAGCAACATAAACAGAAGGCCAGTTATTAGAATTAAAAGGAGGGAACAGAGTGAATATCATTATGATTTTAACGACAAAAGGACATCAGATTCTCAATGGTTTGCCAATGTCTTATTGGTTAGTTTAAAACCATACTCTTATAGTACTTCTTGGATAAACTGATTGTTACAAAGATCTTGGGCAGGATTTTATCATTTTTTAATTGTCAACTCAGGTGGGAAAAGCGACGTGTAACCTGCCAGTTCCACTGCCAGCTTTTCCTACCATATATTTTGGCAGTTACGCAAAAAAATCAAGCAGGCAGGTCCCACGATATCACACTGGCGGGCTTTCAAGAGATGGGCACCCAATCTAAAAAAGGATCCTCCATGGACATGCAGGAACAAACCCCATTGACTCCCTCTCCCTGGCAGTGTCCCCTGACACTTCCTGAATACTCTCCCTTGGCAATACCCAAACACTGTCCCTGGCACTGCTCCCAGCAACTGCCTCATGGCACTGCCCCCTGGCAATGCTAGAGGGAAATTCCAAAGGGACTCTGCCAAGGCACTATTGGGATACTGCCTGGGTTTGACACCCTCTCCCTATACAGGTATAGCCCTGGGAGCTATACTTACCTATGCATTCCTGGCGGGGACCATTTGGCAGATCTTCATTTGAGAAAAGCTGTTGTAAACCCCGCTAACATAACATCACATCAACGGGGTTAAAACCTTAACGTGGTGAGAGGATACAGCAGGGAAGCCCACTAATGATATATTCATGTTTGGCAATGTGGTTCCCGCCTTTCATGGTGGGAACTCCATTATACCATTGGCAGGGGGAGGGGGCAAGGGAATGGAAAATCCCGCAATGTAAAAGCCATTTGAGGACTCGCTTTGTATTCTCTGTACCCACGGGCTTTCCAACCTGCCAAAAACTGTGGCGGAGAAGCACGGTCCTTGTTAAAAAAGGAACATCAAACTAGGCATCTTAATGCCTGCATGAAGCATTGGGTTGTTGTTCTGATACACAATTCAAATTCAGCATCTTAGCTGGCTGACTAGTTAATGCACATGTATCACCAGCATGCATTTACATGAAATAAAATGAATGAAACAAAAATTAGAAAGCACTAGACTTCATGATGAGGTCAAGACCTTCAAGTAAAAAAAAAATCAGTACCTTTTGCCAGTAAGCATCAAGCTGCTTTTGTCGTTTTTCTTCCTCTTGCATTTGCTGCAAAATTAATGCTTCCTTTTCTTGACAACGTTTCTGCAACAACTCGTGTCTGTGTTTCACTCTATCATTAACAATACAATATATAGTCACCACTTATACAATCTTCTGCTCATAAATCCAATGACTATAAGTCAGTTATGGTGTCAGCCAGTGAAATGGATGTCAACCATTCAAACAGTTATTAACCTCCTGCCCAGGTATTCGGTATGGTTCTCCTGTCAGTAATCAACTACCTTTTCTTTACATTCCTTCTGTGTGGATGATAGTGGTTAATGGAGAAGTAGTTTTGAAACAAATCCCAAGGAGTTTTTCTGTTATTTAATTTAATGGCTTTGGTTACATTGCAGTAAGGTGTCTCAATAAACCTGTTTCAGGTTCACAAATGATTGCAGATCTCTCCAAGATATTCAGTACTCCTTGAAACTGCTCTCATTGCATACTCAGATGTATGCTCAATGCAATGCACACACAATTTTTTGTCCAAACCAATAATCTTCTTCTCCACTTGAAAAAGCCAATTACATCCAACTGAGAAACACACTGTACTGAAAATTGGTGAGAAAAATCTTTTGTTTCATCGATCACTAGAGAGAAAATGCCGATCACATTCACATTGAGAAACACAGTGTATGCGCAGCTCCACAGTGCTACAGATATATCTACATTTTGGTATGTTGTTCTTCACAACAAAGGTAAAATCAATAGTCTTGAAAAACAAAGGCAGTAGATGAAAGAAGGGAGCATTTAACTCAAGAGCTGCCAAATCATCTTTACCTCTCTCTGTCCCTTTCAGCTTGCTCTGCCATTTCATTTTTCAATTCTCCGAGTCGCTGCTGATGTCTTTGTTCTAACTCTTCCCTCTTCTGTCGCTTCTCAGTATAAAATTGCTTTATCTAAAGACAGACAGATGAACCTTTCAGGTTTAGTGAAGTAAAATAACTTTCATGCATAAAACTTCAGTGTCACAGTGACCTTGACGATTGCTAGGAGACAGCCATGGAGTCATCAGTTCAGTGTTAGTCAAAACACAAATGTACAAGCACGTGGATGGGCACAGCCTCCTACAGCCCTGGTGCTTTATCATTTGTTGGTACAATATAATCGATGTCTTATGTAGTGTCTTCTTCCCTTGCACCCTCTCACAGTACTCATCTGGCCTCCTCCTGACCAGGAAGATGCATTTGCTGAAACTCCTTCTCACTACTCTATCTGATGTCAGAGTATCCTGTTCTCATGTGGTCTCTCTTATCTGCCAAACGTTGATTCACCAGGGCTTCCTCCTACCCACCTCTGATACCCAAGTGATGCCAAGAACCTCACATTCTTCTACAGCATCCAACCAATCACTGTTCACATATGTAAGCCTCTCAGTACCACCAAAGGCAACTCTCTGCCACTGGTTGTGCAGTTAAGTTTAAATTTCCATTTCTCACTAATAGGGCCCACTAAAAGCACCTGTGGTGAGAAGCTATCTACTGGCAGCAGCCGGAAGAATCAATTAATTAAGGAAGCTGGCTCGATCTGGTCTGTTGCTGTACCTGGGTTCAGCTAGTCCCTTTGTTCAAAACATATAAATACAGACATTCTTTCTGCAATCAGCACTGAGTGCGGTTTTGGACAGAGTGTGGAAGTTTGGTGAGAAGAGGAAGTTCAGGAAGGAGGAGAGGGTGGTCGGTATTCCTTTGCTTTTCTAACTTTATTTAACCTGTAGGAATTGGGGAGGAGGTGAGCTATCGGTGAATATCTGGAGAATATCCAGTAGGTCAAAGTCTATTTTCTGAAGGTTTAAATTTGTCCTGCAGTTAGTTACTGCTGAGATTAATTAATATCTAAAATGAAATAAATATTTGAAAAAAATAATCAAGCAATTAGTTAAAGATCATCACCGGAACTTGAGACCCCACCAGCATTCGCACGGATGGCAAACGTAGGCTCAAGATTGCCCCAATCATCATTTTAAATTAGCATTTACTGTTCAATGAAATGAGATGTGTCTGATCACAATAGGGTCAAAATGGGAAAATAATTGTAACAAGGTGAGATTAATGGTTCTTTACTTAAATGCAAGTAATATCTGGCACAAAATAAATGAATTAACAGCACAAATTGAAGTTAATGGGTGTGATCTTTTAGCCATTGCAGAGATGTGGTTACAAGGAGATCGAAACTGGGAACTAAATATTAAGTGGTATGTGACTTTTCATAAGGGCAGACGGGAAGGAAAGGATGGTGGAGTAGCTTTTTAGTACGAAATGGAATAAGTACAATAGCAAGAAATGATCTTGGATTAGAAATCCATATGGGTGGGGATAAGAAATAACAGGGGAAGAAGAAACTGGTAAGGGGAGTCTGTAGGCCCCCTAACAGTAGCTATACAGTAGGACAGAGAATAAAACAGGAGATAATGAGGGCATGTAAAACAGGCAGTACTTTAATCATGGGTGGTTTTATTCTACATGGCTACCTCTTGGAAGAGGTAGCCGTGAGGAAGAATTCATAGAGCGTATTCAGAACAATTTCTTCGAACAATATGTTGTGAATCCAACTAGGGATCAGGCTATTTTGGATCTGGCAAATGTGTAATGGGGCTGATTTAATAAAAATCTCAGAGTAAAAGATCCCCTAGGAAACAGTGACCATAACATGGTAGAATTTAGCATTCAGTTTGAGAGTGAGAAGCTTGGGTCAGAAACAGCTGTGCTACATTTAAATAAGGGAAATTATAAAGGAATGAGAGCAGAGTTGGTGGAGTGAACTGGGAAAGGTGCTTAGCAGGAAAGATCAGCAATGGCAGACATTTCTGAAAATAATTCATAACCCCATACAAAGATATATACCAGTGAGGAAGAAGGATTCTAGGAAGGGGGTAAATCAAACATGGTTAACCAAGGAAATTAAGGATGGTATTAAAGGAAAAGTAAAAAACATACAATGCGGCAAAGATTAGTGGTAAGCCAGAGGATTGGAAAAGTTTTAAAGACCAACAAAATATGATCAAAAAATAATGAAGAGGGAGAAGATAAACTATTCGGGTAAACTAGCAACAGCTTCTTTAAATACATAAAAAGGAAGTGACCAGCCAAAGTGAACATAGGCCCTTTAGAGAATGAGACTGGGGAAATAACAATGGGAAATCAGGAAATCACAAAGGAGTTAAACAAATACCTTACATCAGTTTTCACAGTGGAAGATACTAATAGCATTCCAAAACTAAAAAACCAAGGGTCAAAAGGAAGAAAAATAAGTAGAATAACTATCACCAGAGAAAAAGTACTGGGGAAATTAATGGGGCTAAAGGCCGATAAGATCCATGCGACTGATGGGATATTAAAGGAAGTAGCTACACAGATAGTGGATGCACTGGTAGTAATCTTCCAAGAATCTTTAAATTCTGGTAAGTCCCAGGGGATTGGAAAACTGCCAATGCAACACCTTTATTTAAAAAGGGAGGGAGACAAAAAATAGATTACTATGGGCCAGTTAGCTTAACATCTATCATTGGGAAAATGTTAGAGTCCATTATAAAGGATGTAAGAGCTGAGCATTTAGAAATAGATAACATAATCAAACAGAGTCAGCGTGGCTTCATGAAGGGGATATCATGCCTGACAAATTTGTTAGAATTCTTTGAGGTGACAGCAAGCAGGTTAGATAAGGGGGAACCAGTGGACATAATATATTTGGATTTCCAAAAAGTGTTCAATAAGGTACCACACAAAAGGCTACTTAATAAGATAAAAACCCACGGTGTTGGGGGTACTCTGTTAGCATGGATAGAAGATTGGGTGGTGGGCCTGGGTAAAATGCTCTTTCGGAGAATTGGTGCAGACTTGATGGGCCAAATGGCCACCTTCTGCAGTATAGGGATTCTATGGTTCTAGGTGGCAAGGCAAGTGGTGAAGATGACACAATGGCCCCGATTCTCCCACCTGCTGCACTAGTCTTTTAGCACAGCGGGCTGAGAGAATCACACGTCGGCTGATTCGCGGGGTTCCCGTGAGCATTTGTGCGGCGTTTGCGTCTCCCAGGGTCGACTGCGAGGCAGGGTCAGAATTTAAATAGTATTTAGCATGCTAAATATGCTAAAAATAGTATTTCGAATATTTAGCATGATCTTACAGAATGACAGCCTCGATGGGCTAAATGGCCTACTTCTGCTGCTATGTCTTATGGATCCCTGCTGCGCCCCTCAATTGAAAATAGCATACTACTGCTCCAAAGGCTGTTAATGATCTCCAGAATAAGTTCAACATTCTGTTCATTGGAAGTGTGCTGGTTGTCACAAACCCACCCCCCTCAGCCCTCCTTTTGAAAATCATGTTGCATTGCAGAGGTATTGCGATCCAGTAATGTGATCTGAAGACAGGGGACATGATTTTCAGTGTGTGTCTGTCCCCAAACATGCCTTCAGGGGCTTTTGAAAATCCAGCCCAGGTGTCGAGGCTTACAATTATAAAACTGTTACTTGTGTAGAGTGCCTGAAAGCTGGGAGTGAAAGTAAGCAATAGGCAAGGGTTATATTAATTATTACAAGTGCAGTGACTCATTTTTTAGGTTTCAATTGTTTTACCTTTTTAACTTCTTTCTTTCTGTCACTTTTTGTTCTCTCTCTCGCATTCCAATCTTTCTTTCCCTTTATTTCTGTCTCTGTAATTGATTCTACATTGAATTCATACCTCCTTCATAATCCGTGCACAGTTGATTTCACAATCCTTTATTCCAGAACATACACAATTGCTTGCTCTGTTCACGTTAGTCTCAAATGAAATGTTTCACTATGATGTTATCAGCTCAGGCTTTCAGCAACTTCCTATGCAAAAAATGTAAGAACCTAAACATAAAAGGACAAGTCTAACAACTGATGCCAGCAAATGTCCTGCAATAGCAAAACCTTGTCCAATGCACAGTAACAATTTTGAAGCCATTAAAATCAATCAGTCACACTGTTGCAATTGATATGCCAGTAAAAGAGACCTTCAATAAAGGTACAGCAGTAGTTCCATTGTTTTAAATTTAACAATCCATGGTAGCAGATTATGGGATGTCATTGTGCACAACAAGCTGCTAAAATGGTATTAATTGAAAATTATGTTTCAGCCATTTTAATTCTTGCAGCATAATTTTGTTCGATGTTAGTCTTCAAAGGCTAATAGTGGTGTAATAGTGTGAGTCCTTCGGAGTTGCTGCATCAAGAGCTATGAGAAGGGTACATTTAAATCAGTCTTTTAAAAAATAATTTTACTGCCATTAATTACAAGAGTAGGAGAAATGGGTGGACTGCCAAACTCAACTTTTTACATTTGAGAAATCTCCTTACTTTTTCTTTATCCATGGCTCTACGGCACATTTCCTTTTCCCTTTCCTTTCTCTCTTGCTCTATTTCTCTTTCCCTCTTCTGTGCAGCAATAACTGCTTCCAGTCGAGCCATTTCATCTTGATGTGCACGCATTTGCTGAACCTAGTGAAAAGTACAGTTCTGTTATTTACATTATAAAGTGAGCCCAACACCTTAGGCAACACAATACACATCCTATGGAACAATATTGAATAGCTAAACAAATCTATGAATCTCAATAATTGAAAACAATTTTAGATTTTGCTGTATCCAGAGCCCAGTAAAGCTAAAATCATCACATCACAGATACATCTCCTGCATAGGCCACACGCTATTCTCCGGAATTGGCGTGATCTGCGCCAGGCACGGTGAGGTCGGAGAATCACCCTCAGGGACCTATGGACATGCATTCCAAGGTTTCTCTATTCCTCTACACTTCTCAGTATCCTATCCCTTATTTTGTGTGCCCTTGTCTAGTTTGTCTTTCTCAATGTATATCCTCACACTTCTCCAGACTGAATTCCATTTGCCATTTTTGTACCCACATGACCAGTTCATTGATTTCTTAAAGGCAAAATACTGTGGATGCTGAAATCGGAAACAAAAACAGAAAAAAAGCTGGAATATCTCAGCAGGTCTGTCAGAATCTGTGGAGAGAGAATAGACCCAACATTTCAAGTCAGGAGTTCTGACGAAGAGTCTGCACATGTCTGAACAACATTCAGGCTTGGGCTGATTAATGGCAAGTTAAATTTACATCCCAAAAGTGTAAGGCAATGGCCATCTACACCAAGAAAGAATCTAACCATTGCCTCATGACATTCAACAACATTACCATTGCTGAAGCCCTCACCACCAATATCCTGCGGGTTACCATTGACCAAAAACTATGGACAAGACATATAAATACATTGGCTGTAGAGCTGGCCAGAGGCTGGGAATCCTGTGGTGAATAACTCACCTCCTAATCCCCCAAAGCAGAAGTCATGAGAATGACAGAATACTCTCTACTTGCCTAGAGGAGTCCAGTTCCAACAATACTCTAGAAGCTTATTGTAATACAAGGCAAAACAGCCTGCTTGATTGGCATTCCATTCAACACCTTAAACATTCACTCGGTCCACCATTGGCACGCAGTGGCAGCAGTGCGCACCATCTACAAGACGCACTGCAGCACATCATGATGGTTCCTTCGACAGCATCATCCAAACTTGCAACCTCTACCACCTAGAAGGACAATGGCAGCAACTGCATGGGAACACACCAAGTTCCCCTCCAGATTACTCAGCATCCTTCACATCACTGGGTCAAAATCTGGAATTCCCTCCCTAATTGCACTGTGCTTGTGCCTACACATGGACTGCAGCAGTTCATGAAGGGATCTTCTCAGAGAGGTAGAGATGGGCAATAAATGCTGGTCGAGCCAGTGATTCCCTCATCCCAAGATCGAATAAAAAAAGAAGCAAGTTCAATCAAGTTAGTCAGGTACAATTTAACATTATTATTAAATACATGCTAATCATCCTTAATTATTCTGTATCATTCTAAACGGTGATCTTTTTTACTGTCACTCAGAATTTCTACCAATAATTTGCCCACCATCAAGGTAAGGCTAACTGGCCTGTAATTACTCGGCTCATTCCTTAATCCTACCACTAAAACATTTCTACAACATCAGTAATCACCTGTATTTTGTGTGTGTGTATGTGTGTGTGTGAAAGCTGGAAACAAGATGGATGCAAAGAGCTAGATGTATTGGGGGATAATTCTCATCCAAATAGAGAACAGACCATCAAGGCCATAGACCCAAATATTTGTAAGCCTGCAACACCTTAACTGGAAAAAAGTACCAAAGCACTTGTTACAAGGTAACTGAGGAATAAAGGGAGTGAATCTGCTGCCTGCTGCTTTTGGATTTTTCATTTCCAGTAACCTGAAATCATCAGAGCCAATAACATGGCTGTTTGAGGTGAATGAAATCAAACAGAGGTGAACTCTTCTGACATTTCCAGAAGATTTGCAGATGAATTTGCAGGGCCACAGGGAAAAGGCAGGGGAATGAGGCCAGATGAACTGCGCTCGTAGAGAGTTGATACTGGCATGATGGACCTAATTGCCTCCTTCTGTCCTATAACCATTCTATCATTCACATGCTTATAAGACTATACTAGCTACTTTCAAAGTCACTTACATGTACAAGTTTAGAGGTTTTCCTCTGATCAAGCAAGGCATGATTTATGCCAGCTTGTCCAGATACAGTAAAATAGATCTGCCCAGCGGCACAGAGCCACAGATAACACCTACTCAGAAAGTAATTCATCACCCACCACCCCTGAAGCTAACATCATGGATCAGGGAAAGATGAGAGAATTTAACTCAACTATACAGCTCCTAAAGATACAGCGCTATAAATTCTGCAAATGTTGCTAACTAACAGCATGTAAACTCTAATCTATCCAACAGATTTGCTATCTAAACTGTTTTCTGTACCTAAGCTGTTACTTGTCAGCTATTTAAGAAACCTAATTCTAATTTAAACTCACCAATTTATATGCATCTCAGATACTAATTCCAACTATAAATTGAAATCAGCAGCTAGTTAATGTTGAATTCACTGCGATATTACTGGCCTGTCTTTTGTGGTCTCTGTTGTTCATCCTGATGGTTAACCCCATCCACTAATTATTGACATTCTCAATCTTTAGGTTCAAATGCTACTAATGAGGATTCTAAAGTTAATAAACAATTTCTAAGTAGATGACATTTCTTTGATGATTTGGCAAGAAAAGTTCATTCAATCATTCAGCAGTTTGTGTGAATCCAGATTGGTATTTGGGAAGGTAAACCTGAATGTAGCACAAATTGGTTGATCTACATCAGAATCTGTCCATTGTTTATTCATGCTGGGCGGTAACCCCAAACCATTCCTTGACAAGCTGTTAAGTAAGGTAAAGGGGTTAAAATTTGTCTGATGTTTTGATAAATATCTATTGGGGTGCTGATTTGAGTGTCCTGACACTATTTAATTTGTTATTTGTTTTCCATTCGCAGAACTGTTTTAATTTTGATCATTTCAAACACTTTGACAGGTTGTCAAGGCTTGTTAGAAATTTGTAGCTGTCAGCTTCGTATAAAAGTGGTTGTCATATCCATGACTAAACCACTAAACAACGTCTGCATAAATTTTATGTTTGACCTCATCTAAAGCCAAGAAGGCAATAACAATTTTCATAATATATTATGAAAATTGTTATTGCCTTAAAACAGTTCTGCTGGTCAAACGGCACGGCGAGCCAGTAAGATTGAGTGAGAGGTCAAAAATCAACCTGTCCTATTTTGGCAGCGTGATCTGGGCGCGAAGCCAAAAATGACATGTTTTACATATATAACATATATACATTTTTAAGACAATTACATAATGATTGAACCAAACATATATATACACAATTCAACTATATGCAAGAACATGAACATAAACTATGAATTACAATATCAACATCCACTTAAATGTCTACATGGACATAATCAGTCTTTCTGGATGATGACAGTTCCTGGACGAATGTCTTCTTGCCTCAGAGGTCTTCTCGGTCGTTCTTCTCAGAATTCTCACGAGCTTTCTCTCTCACTCAGTTACTGTCTCCAGTAAACTCTGCCAATGCTTTGTCTCTGGGGAAAACTACCTCTGCTTCAGGAACACTAGAATCAGTCGGTTCCTCTGGCTCTGCCTGAGGATTCTGGATTGGGGAGGACGTCCCTCCTTTGATGTGGAGCAGCCACCAGCTGATCCATGCGCCTCCTCCAGACCCTCTCATCCTGGGTCTGTACAGTATATGACAATGACCCCGCCTGGGCCACCACTGTCGCTGGAACCCATTTCTCACCTGACATATAGTTCCTCACCAACACAGTTTCTCCCTTCCTGAAATTCCTTGGCTTGGAGTACACCTCCCTTTGTGCCATCTGACCTTCTGGTTCTTTGCCACCACTTTTCTCGGCTCTTCTGGCTGCATCAGGTCAAAGATAGTCCTCAATCTGTGACCAAACATCAAAGACGCCGGGGATCGATTCACTCACCTTCCAAGGAACCTTCCCCCTGGGAAACCTTCAGTTTTAAGGACTGGGCAAACCTTTCCGCCTGGCCATTTGTTGCAGGGTGGTATGGAGCTGATCTCACCTGTCGGAATCCTCGGTGGTACAAGTATTCCTCGAACTACTTCTACACAAACTGTGGCCTGTTGTCACTCACCTCTTATTCGGGACTCCCAAATCGAGCAAACAATTCGTTGAGTCGATCTATTGTCGCCTCTGCAGACACCAAATTCATAATTGCTACCTCTGGCCATTTTGAGTGGATATCAAGCACTCCAACAGCATTTTCCCTTCCACCGGACCTGCAAAGTCTACATAGATCCTTTGCCAAGGAGTCTCAGGCCATTCCCATTGGTGGAGGGGTGACAACAGCGGCGCCTTCTGCACTACAGTATATGATTCACAAGAAGCTGCCTTCTCCTCGATCTGGGAGTTTATACTCGGCCACCAAAAATAGCGCCTGGCAATCTCCCTCATTTGCACCACCGCCGGGTGCCCTCGGTGCACTTGTTTCAGCACCTTCCCTCTTAACGTGCGAGGAATGACTGTTACTCCCCACAATAGACATCCGTCCATTACGAACAACTCCCACCTCGCGGACAGGTAGGGACACAAATTAGGCTGATTTCTCTGAATAATCTTCCCTTGTAAGACTAAATCCATTGCATGGCTTTAGACTGGGTCGTTTCTTGTGGCATTTCGTACCTAGGCTGTGGCACTGGTGCCTTATCATCTCGGTGACAATACATAATTTTCAAATGCCAATCAGGAACATCCATTCCTCCAGGGAGAGGCAGACTTGAAAGAGCATCAACGTTGCCATGCTTTTCTGATTGTCGATGCTGTATGTCATAGGAGTGCACTGGTAAAAGTAGTACCCATCTTTGTAAGTGCTGCTGCCATGGATGCTATTCCATTATATGGCCTGAAAATGGGGTTGAGGGGCCCGTGATCAGTTAATGGAACAAAATGTCAGCCGTATAGGACATGTGAGAATTTTTTCACCCCAAATACAATGCTCAAACCTTCTTTCTCGACCTGGGCATATTTTTCCTGTTTTTGTCAAAGACCTTAATGCAAAGGCAATATGTGTAACAATACAGCATCAACCCCATTAGGCAAGGCATCACAGGCTAATTACAGTGGCAAATTCGGGTCAAAATGGGTTAGTACTTCTGACCTGCGTAAGGCTTGTTTTACCTCCCTGGTGTGCTTCTTCACATGGTTGGCCTTTACCAAGCAGTCAGTGTAACAGTTTAAGCACGGTGGCCAGATCCAGCATGAACTTGCCATAATAATTGAAAATTGTGATCGCAATTTCGACATGTTCTCTGGTCTTGGAGCTTTCATAATGACATCCATTTCTTTGGTGCCTCGTGTAGTCCCTCACTATCAATGACGTGGCCCAGGTATTCAATCGAATCTTTAAAGAATTTGCAGTGGCACCACTTGCTCTGTACCAGTACGTAAGGTGATTTTGGAAGGCTTCAGTGGCAGTGTTTTCAATTTGTCTCTGTACACTGAGTCAGAAATCAGTGATATCATTGCCGCCATATCCACTTCCATTTTAATTACCTTCCCTTCCACCTTGGGAAGGACCCAGAATCAATTGGCTTCTCCTTGAACCAATAAAATATTAAACTGGAATTTTCTAGATTTAGGTTCTTCTGCTTCCCCCGCAGATTCGACGGACTCCCTGTCCCCTTCTTTGCTGCTGGCATGGACCTTGTGCCGAGTCCTCAGGTTCGTCTCTCTCCGACTCCCCTTCTCCTCTTTCAGTTACGTCCTACAATTTCGGGCATTCTGCCCCACTCACTTACACCTGTGGCATTGGGCTTCACAAGTCCAGCATGTTGACTCTTTGTGGCCAGACCTGCCACAGCGGTGGAATTCTGTGGTTAACACTGTGTTCTGCTGCGCTTTGGCTACTTTGTGTACTCAGGCATCGACACCCAACTGCGTTGCTGCATTTACAGCCAACTCCAAAAAAGTAGCTATTTCAAAAGCCACTTTAAAGTCTAAGACTTTTTTTGTCAGGAGTTTCATTGGATGGCTTTGTTTTGGAGCCCACAAACCAAACGGTCCCACAAAGCATTTTGCATGAACCCACCAAATTCACAGTGCTCTGCCTGCCTTTTTAACATGGCCACAAATTGCGCGATTGATTATCCTACCAACTGTATTCTTTTATAAAATTGGAAATGTTCTGCTATCATAAGTAACTTTGGGACATAATGATTCCTTATTATCACACACAACTGCATTAGGGGTTTCTCTGCAGGCTTTTCAGGTTGTATGAGACTTCTTAACATAGCGAACGTCTTACTCCCTATAGTACTCAGGAAAACTGCTACCATGAATTCTTCACCTACCTTACTGGCTTTTAAGTATGAGTGAAAACGCTTTGTGCATAATGTTCTGCTCTCCATGTCTTCATTGAATAGCCCTTTTGCCCAAAACTGGCCCACCATTTTCTGTTCCCACTGGTAGGAGCTTCCCCCGCCTTTGCGTTCTGTAGCTGCTTTTTGTATCTTCACACCACAGCTCTCTCACCAACTGTGCTCCTACTCTGCCCATCGAATGCAGCCTGAGTCCCCTTGCGACTGCTTCCCCCTTGGTGCTCCCAATGGAGAATTCCCTCACCTATTCCTGGCCTTGTGACCACTGCCTTCAGCCCTTTTCCCGATGAGTACCCCTTTGTGACATTGAATGCGGCCTGAGTCCCTCCACAACTGCTTCCCTCGACACCTACACCTGTTCCCACGAGTCTAACCTGGTACCTCAGCCATTCACACCATTTTTGGAACCCAGGTCAACATCATTCTTCCTCCCTTCTTCCGAAGACTTGGTGGCGGCACACAGTCTGTGGGCCGTGACTCAGCCTCATCGCCAGTTATTATGTATGAGGTCGAATATGGACTAATAAAAACCACAAGCTAAGTGGGAGTAAACTAATTGGAATATTAACACATCGTATCTTTAGCACAGTTAGCACAAGACTGGATTGGCAAGTTCCAACCAGGGTGGAACTTGTGCCCTGGGTCACCTGACCTATTCTCTGAAAGGAGCAGCCCCAACATACATAACAGTATCCACTTCATGCAACTTTGTGTCACCAGTGTCACTGACCAGTCCGTGCTACAGAACATTGCATGGATTCTGTGCATATCAGTCTGCTGCTCCTGCTTTCTCTAGAGAGCGCTGACACATATGACTTTTAATGAGGTTGGCCACATTCTCAATGGACGAGCTCATGCATTCAAAAGCTCTAAAACATAGTAGCGCAAATGAACTGAACGATCGCTTCCATTCTCAACCCATGACCCTACTCTTTTGCCCTCGAGGCAAAATCCTGCCCTGCCCCGAGACTCCAATCTCAAGAGTTGGTCCTAATTGCATGTACTGATCTATATTGCATTCTAAAAGGTTGTTGAAAAATTCTAAAATCATGCTCTATGAAACTGAATACCCATCGTTTTAATCCCTTACTATATAATTTGAAAACATCAATCATAGAGTGAAAACATTAACTTGGCATTAATTTGGTTGGCATCTAAACATGTTTTTCTTTCTGACACTGAACGTAATTCATCTCGAGGGGATTGAAATTCACAGTAAGGAAGTGGTGCTTCAGTTATACAAAACCTTGTTCAGATTCCATCTGGAGTGCTGTGTTCAGTTTTGGGAAAGATATTTTGGCCAAGGAGGGATAACAGTCTAGATTCACCGAAATGATGTCACGTGATAGCGAGTTGAGGAACAGGGAGAGAGTGCAGTTAAACATGTGGTTGCAGGGATGGTGTAGGAGGAAGGGTTTCAGATACGTGGATAATTGGAACACATTCTGGGGAAGGTGGGACCTGTACAAACAGGACGGGGTGCACCTGAACCAGAGGGGCACCAATATCCTGGGAGGGAAATTTGATACGGCTCTTCAGGGGGGTTTAAACTAATTTGTCAGGGGAGTGGGAAAAGGAGTTGTAGTCCGGAAGTCAGTGTTGAGGGTGGTGAGGTATTGGAGAAGGTACCAGGGTCAAGGGTGGGTACCGGTAGACAGGAAGGTGGGTTGAAGTGTGTCTACTTCAATGCAAGGAGCATCCGGAACAAGGTAGATGAACTTGGGGCGTGGATTGGTACTTGGGACTACGATGTTGTGGCCATTACGGAGACGTAGGTAGAACAAGGACAGGAATGGTTGTTGGACGTTCCGGGGTATAGATGTTTCAGTAAGTGTAGGGAAGCTGGTAAAAGAGGTGGAGGAGTAACATTGTTAATCAAGGATAGTTTAACGGCTGCGGAAAGGCACTTCGAGGGGGATCTGCACACTGAGGTAATATGGGCTGAGGTTAGAAATAGGAAAGGAGCGGTCACGTTGTTAGGAGTTTACTATAGGCCCCCAAATAGTAATAGAGATGTGGAGGAAGAAATTGCTAAGCAGATTATGGATATGTGTTGGGGTCACAGGGTAGTTGTCATGGGAGACTTTAACTTTCCAAATATTGATTGGAACCTTTGTAGGTCAAATAGTTCGGATGGGGCAGTTTTTGTGCAGTGTGTGCAGGAGGGTTTCCTGACACAATATGTGGATAGGCCGACAAGAGGTGAGGCCACATTGGATTTGGTACTGGGAAATGAACCGGGCCAAGTGTTAGATTTGGTTGTGGGAGAGCACTTTGGAGATAGTGACCACAATTCGGTGTCTTTTGTTATTGCAATGGAGAGGGATAGGGCCGTACGGCAGGGCAAGGTTTACAATTGGGGGAGAGGTAATTATGATGCGATTAGGCAAGAATTAGGGGGCATAAGTTGGGAACAGAAACTGTCAGAGAAAGGCACTAATGAAAAGTGGAACTTTTTTAAGGAACAAATACTGGGTGTCCTTAATAGGTATGTCCCTGTCAGGCAGGGTGGAAATGGCCGAGTGAGGGAACCATGGTTCACGAAAGAGGTGGAATGTCTTGTGACAAGGAAGAGGGAAGAGGGAAGCTTATGTAGGGATGAGGAAACAAGGTTCAGATGGCTCGATTGAGGGTTACAAGTTAGCAAGGAATGAGCTGAAAAAGGGGCTTAGGAGAGCGAGGAGGGGACACGAGAAGTCCTTGGCGGGTCGGATCAAGGAAAACCCCAAGGCTTTTTACTCTTATGTGAGGAATAAAAGAATGACCAGGGTGAGGTTAGGGCCGGTCAAGGACAGTAGTGGGAACTTGTGTATGGAGTCAGTAGAGATAGGCGAGGTGATAATGAATACTTTTCTTCAGTGTTCACCAAGGAGAGGGGCCATGTTTTTGAGGAAGAGAAGGTGTTACAGGCTAATAGGCTGGAGGAAATAGATGTTCGGAGGGAGGATGTCCTGGCAGTTTTGAATAAACTGAAGGTCGATAAGTCCCCTGGGCCTGATGAAATATATCCTAGGATTCTTTGGGAGGCAAGGGATGAGATTGCACAGCCTTTGGCTTTGATCTTTGGGTCCTCGCTGTCCACGGGGATGGTGCCAGAGGACTGGAGAATGGCGAATGTTGTTCCTCTGTTTAAGAAAGGGAATAGAAATGACCCTGGTAATTATAGACCGGTTAGTCTTACTTCGGTGGTTGGTAAATTGATGGAAAAGCTCCTTAGGGATGGGATTTACGACCATTTAGAAAGATGCGGATTAATCCGGGATAGTCAGCACGGATTCGTGAAGGGCAAGTCGTGCCTCACAAATTTGATTGAATTTTTTGAGGAGGTAACTAAGTGTGTTCGTGGTGGGAGATACAGGAAGGATATCAGAGGGAGGTTCTTTACGCAGAGAGTGGTTGGGGTGTGGAATGGACTGCCTGCAGTGATAGTGGAGTCAGACACTTTAGGAACATTTAAGCGGTTATTGGATAGGCACATGGAGCACACCAGGATGATAGGGAGTGGGATAGCTTGATCTTGGTTTCAGATAAAGCTCGGCACAACATCGTGGGCCAAAGGGCCTGTTCTGTGCTGTACTGTTCTATGTTCTATGTAATGGTTTTATGAAATGCTTGCTTCAAATTAAATTTGCTTCATCTGATGCTAACTTCTTAATTGCAAACCTAAAGTAACATTTCTACTGTTTATTCATTTTATTTCCTTGAAAATGATCTTCAATCTGTTTTCTGCAAATGAATTACAAGCAACATGTAGAAATCCAAATGTGATTCTGTTCTGGGTACAATAATTCTCACCATATCAGGTTGTGAGGAATAAGGACTCAAATTTAGTAAAAATTGAAAATATAAAATACCTTCACACAACTTCATCTTGATTTATCCATTGTCAGAAATTCATCTCAACACTGAAGATTAAAATCTGTAAATAGTCACATGCCACCAAACATCACTAAATCAGCCAATGTGAAAGGAATGATGAATAAGGAGGCCAGCTTATGGGAGGATAAGGAGAATCAAATTATTTTAAATGTTTATGTAAAGTAATGTACAGAAAAATTCCAGTCTAGTCTGCAGCCAGATTGTGATGTCTGTATAAATCAATGTTTCTGCTGACCTTGTGGTTTAATTCAGCACAGATTTCCTGCTGCTTCCGTCTGTCATTTGCCAGCAACACGTCAGCCTCATGAGCTACACAGGCTTCAGCAAATATCATCACTGTCTTCATCAGCAAGTCTTTCTTGTCACGGGTCCAGCTCTGAATCAGAACCTTCTGGTGTTCTTTCTTAAATTGAAATCCATCCCATAATCTCCAATGGTCAATCTAGAACAAAGATTTTGTTACTTTTTCAACACCTTTGGGGACATTTTTCTTATCTATATGTGTCGTTCTGAATTCTGTATCAAAAATCGTAAAAGGAATATATGCTCATGATATTTAATTATTTTGG
Source organism: Mustelus asterias (assembly GCF_964213995.1). Lineage (NCBI taxonomy): Eukaryota > Metazoa > Chordata > Chondrichthyes > Carcharhiniformes > Triakidae > Mustelus > Mustelus asterias. The sequence goes on along the minus strand of NC_135814.1, from coordinate 45,808,966 downwards.
ACATTATTTTGCTCAGTCAGTTGAAGGATGGAATACTTAATTAATTTTCCAATATAATGCAAGGTACTCCCAACTCAAGATATATAAAGCATTCTTCACACAAAATCGATAATATGCATTCATCCTAGTTTCAAAAGAGTAACGTGTTACTACAGCATGGAATATTCGGACTGTTCGTATAATGAAAATTATAAAAATTTTATGCTATTGACAACGGTTTACTAGACTAATGCTCAAACTCATTGGAGCTGATTTCTACTCATTCTACAGATTTCCCTGTCAAGTCTACAATCTATAGTGAAAGCTCCCAGCCAAAGTAGGTCAGAGTTCCAATTGGGTAGTCAGAAGTGGGCAGGGGCAATGGAGGTCTCGCATAAGATTTTCTAGCATAATACTAAGTCTAACTCATATCCTGGAAATCCATCCCTTTTTAAATGAGTTTTCATACATTGATCACTCTGTGTAAGGACAATGTCTCCTGATATCAATACCAAATTTTACTTCTGTTAATTTGAACCTGTGGCCTTTTATTTTGCTATCAGAGCAGTACCCAGTTTATATTTTGTATGCCATCTTAAATACCTCTATGCCTATAAACTGGACTCAACGCTCAAGATTCATGCTGACCTGAGAACTGAATGATTTTAGCACAGATCTACTGTTTTGGCAATATATTTCAGCAGCATGACTGTAAGTGGAAATGTTAGGCACTCAGTCTACAAGTATCTCCACGTCTTTCTACTACAACTGTAACCATAGTGCAGAAAGAGACCATTCGGCCCATCGAGTCTGCACCGACAACAATCCCACCCAGGCCCTATCCCCGTATCCCTACATATTTACCTGCTAATCCCTCTAACCCTCATATTTACCCACTAATCCCTCTAATCTACGCATCCCGGGACACTAAGGGGCAATTTAGCTCAGCCAATCAACCTAACCCGCACATCTTTGGACTGTGGGAGGAAACCGGAGCACCCGGAGGAAACCCACACAGACACGGGGTGAATGTGCAAACTCCGCACAGACAGTGACCCGAGCCGGGAATCGAACCCAGGTCCCTGGAGCTGTGAATCAGCAATGCTAACCACTGTGCTACCATGCCGTTCCCGAACCACTTCAATATCATTCTTGGAGAAAGTTGCACAGTTCTTCTTCATTACTTAAAATATTCCATACAATTATCCATATTGAATATTATTCTGCCAGGTTTTAGCTGACTGGTTTTATAGGTCTTTGACTGACTCACTTCAGATTCAAATACTTTCTCAGTCAGGTATTTGTTGCATATTTGTCAGTTTTCTGAATAAGTTCACTGAACATTTCAAGGACCTCGAATTGTTATATGTTGCTTATCCTAACAATGAGAAATGATAACATTTTGAAATCCCACATACACATTCCTCAACATTCAAAATAAGGGACTTACCAATTCCTGCTTGGATTTGTGTGGCAGCAGTCTCAACAGCATGTCTATGTAGAGCATGTTTCGATTCTGTGTCTCATGAGAGTACAGATTTACAATAACTTGAAATGTCCAATGTTCTTCTTCCGTCCATCCACAATTCCTGAAAAAGGAGAAAAGCCCTTAACTGCAAGCCTAAACATATAAAAAAAAATCATTGAAATATAAGAAAGGAAAGCTTAATTGGATTGCATTTTTCACACTGTTTTTGGTGCATATAGAATGCCTTAACAATAAAGGAAATGTGCCCAGGAAGCCAATTCTCATGGCTGTGCATCTCTAAAAGGCTTCTTGTGGGTTGCCTCAGGATTATGAGCCAGGATTGAACAGTTGCCACTGCTGGAACAGGCAGCCCCTGAGGAAAAAGAGATGGAGATCCGACTTAAAGGTTGAGCACTAGAAAGAAATGAACTTGTAAGGTTATGGAGGGGGAAGAACTTAATGGGCTGAATGGCCTCGTTCCGTGCCATAACTGGCTTTGTTGCTACTGCCTTTCCACTGCCCAATTCTCAGACCAGAAGTTGTCTGGGAGTGATGCCTAAGGTCCACCTACTACAAACTCTCCTTAATATGGATACTCCACCAGAAATGCAGGAGAAAAATGAGGTGGGGAATGAGATGCCCCCTCTTGCAATGACCCACGTTTTGTGGTCAGTGGTCACTTTTTGTAATTACTTGAGACTGACCTTGAAGAAACCCACAAGGTTTTAGCTGGCACTGTAGCATCAATTTCCACTATTACATCAATTTTATTCTGGCACCATCTCTGGGTAATGTCAGAGTTACCCAAACAGGAACAATGAAGTCATCAAGCAGGCTAAGTAGCCAATCAAGCTGAAGAATTCTCACAGAAAGCAAACCAGGATGCAAAAAAACACTGGGAGGAATTCTCCGATCTCATCGGACCATCAGTAGGTCCTGCCAGCCTCAGAATAGTGTGCAAGTCTAAAAATCCATTTCACACCTGATGCCAAACAGCTTGCGAGTCTCCTAGCCCCTTCGAGAAGGCACAAATCGAATTGCCCAGAAAGTGCACGAGTTCGATTAGAATATATAAAGTTACATTTAAATATGCCCGTTCAAAGCCCAGCGCATGGAATTCACCGGTATTTGGGCATGGCATGATAACGGCATGAATCACTACTGGTCTCCACCTGTGGAGGCCTGGCGCGATGTCACGCCGGGAGGCTCAGAGGTCACTGAAATCCCAGGGTGGTTGGGGGTATGGCCAAGCAGTGCCCATCGGGGACAAACTAGCACAATAGCAGTGCCTGGCAATGGCAACAGGAGAGCCCAGCGGTGCCAGTTGGGTACTGGCAGTGTGCCGGGCAGTGCTGTGTGTGGGGCCTGAGTGGGGCCATGATGGGAGGGGAAGGCCTACGTGGGGGGGGGGGGAAGGAGAAGGGTTCTGACAGGGGGGAGGGGTTCTGACAGGGGCGGGGGGGGGGTGCGTGGGGGTGGATCATGAAGGCAGTCACGATAGGGTGGGCATGTCGGGGGTCAAGCAAAGGGACTCACCAGGAGGGGCCTGATGCAGGTGACCCATGTCAGGGAGGGGATAGAAGAACATGCCACTGATGCGGGGGCGGGGGGGGGGGGGGGTCCCCAATGTCCATGGGGTGTGAGCGGGAGTTTCAACAAGAAAAGATCTGGTTCACATAAAGAACTTCGGGGATGGTCCCTTAGGTCATTCTGGAGAAAATGGGGCCAGCATCATGCAAGGTCAAAGTCCAGGGTAAAACCTTAAAGAAAAAGGGAGCATTGCAGGGTTTAAGTTTAAGTTTATTTATTAGTGTCACAATTAGGCTTACATTAACACTGTGATAAATTTACTGTGAAAATCCCCTAGTCACCACACTCTAGCACCTGTTCGGGTACACCGAGGGAGAATTTAGCATAGCCAATTCACCTAACCAGCACATCTTTCAGACTGTGGGAGGGAGCATCTAGAGTAAACCCACATGGGATATGAGGAGAACGTACAATCTCCACACAGACAATGACCCAAGCCAGGAAATCGAACTTGGGTCCCTGGTGCTGTAAGGCAGCCGTGCTAACCACTGTGCCATCGTGTCACCCAACTAATCAACTAATGATCAAATGAAATAAAATAAATGGAAATGGGATGAAGGTGGAAGGGAGAGTCCATGCTCTGAAGTTGTTGAACTCAATGTTTGGTCCGGAAGACTGTAAGGTGCTCAACAGAAGATGAAAGCCTTCTGGACTGAACACTGAGTTCAACAACTTCAGAGCATGAACTCTCCCCTCCACCATCACCCCATTTCCACTTATTTTATTTTATTTCTTGTTTTCATCTCATTCATCCATTTTTAAAATCACTTTTCCTTCTTACTTCTATTTTTCCACTTCTGAAATCTCACTCTCCATATTGCTCCCAACCCCCTGCCCCCACTTTTCTGTTTTTGTTTCAGATTCCAGCATCCGCGGTATTTTACCTTTATACTATATTCTGCACACTCCTTTCCTTCTCCCCTATGTATTCTATGATGCTTTGGCTGTATAGTGTGCAAGAGACAATACTTTTCACTGGAAACCAACACATGTGGTAATAAAAAATCAAATCAAAAAATCAGTGCAGAACTAATCCATTTGATGAGTTCTTGCCTAAAATCACACGTAACAGCAACCTTGGATCGATGGGTAGGAGATTTAAAAAAATAAACTGCTAACCACCCTGATTTTCAGGATGAATGGAGTGGTTTCATACGGTTATGTAAGCACACCAATTGCAGCATCAAAAGTGTTTCCACCTATATTGCAGGAAGATAGTTTGTACATTTACTTCATAATTCATTCTTGCAGAATTGTTATTTTACCTGTCTGTTAATTTAAGTTGATGGTTGATATCCTCCAGCTGAGATTTGTATTTTGCATTCAAATTCTGGAACTCTTGCAGAACAGAGGCCTTCAGGTCAGGATATGGGCATTCCAAGTAATATATATCTTCTGGAATTTCATCAAGATGTGGGGCAATTTCTTCCTAATCGTAAAAAAGAGAGAAAATCATGAATACTGATATTCCTCTATATAATTATCTCTATCACTAATAATATTTGAAATTGTATCAATGATGCTAATTCTGCAGTGAGTGTTAAACTTGTAAATAGAACATAGAAAAGCTACAGCACAAACAGGCCCTTCGGCCCACAAGTTGCGCCAAGCATGTCCCTACCTACTAGGCTTACCTATAACCCTCTATCTTACTAACTCCCATGAACTTATCCAAAAGTCTCTTAAAAGACCCTATCGAATCCACCTCCACCACCACTACCGGCAGCCGATTCCACGCACCCACCACCCTCTGAGTGAAAGACTTACCCCTAACATCTCCTCTGTACCTACTCCCCAGCACCCTAAACCTGTGACCTCTTGTGGCAATCATTTCAGCCCTGGGTAAAAGCCTCTGAGAATCCACTCTATCAATACCCCTCAACAAGTTATACACCTCTTTCAGGTCACCCCTCATCCTTTCTCCAAGGAGAAAAGACCTACCTCTCTCAACCTATCCTCATAAGGCATGCCACCTAATCCAGGCAACATCCTTGTAAATCTCCTCTGCACCCTTTCTATGGCTTCCATATCCTTTCTGTAATGAGGCAACCAGAACTGGGCACAGTACTCCAGGTGGGGTCTGATCAGGGTCCTATACAGCTGCAGCATTATCTCCTGATTTCTAAACTCAATTCCTCTATTGATGAAGGCCAGTATTCCATCCGCCTTCTTACCACAGCCTCCACCTGCGATGCTGCTTTGAGCGTCCTATGAACCCGGACCCCAAGATCCTTCTGATCTTCCACACTGCCAAGCGTCTTACCCTTAATATTACATTCTTCACAGTCCATTAACTCTGAAGTGTTTTCTAGAAAGCATATGCTTCGTCTGTATAACGCATGTAGGAGTTTTTTCAGGGACCATGTATTATGTTGGCTTTCACTCATTTGCAGCTCAGCTAATACAAGGGACGCACAGAGACAGTAATTCTGGTTGAAGATGTTCTTTATTGCCCAAGCTTGGTCCACACATGTGGGAGAGCAATTTGAGGCAGCCCAAATTACTCTAAATTGCATTACTTTCAGTATTACAATTATACAATTTGAAAAATCATGTACCCACCCCCTTTCCTCACCCCTGCCGGACGTGAACCAATCATTATTAGTATAGATCATTTACCTTGGGCAATAACATTCTACTCTCCAATAGCATAGGAATACATAGGTAAAAAATTTTCCCTCTGTCTCCTAGCAACTCCTTATCAGGAAACTGTATGTTCTATTCATTCAAATGCCTGGGATAACTTGGACTGTCTGGGACCCATGCTGATAAGAGGGTTTTGTTGCTTCACTCAGTGGCTGTATTGTTTTTCAGGAATGTGTTCTTCTTACTTAGCTGTATCCCATCATGCTTAGAGCAGTGTGTAATTAGCCAAGGTGTATGCCTTTAATAAAGAATATAATATGTTTTCAAAAATACATGTTTAAGTTCTCTAACAGTGGTTATATGTGTTTCTATGCAAACAGTACCTTTGTAACTCCAGGTACTTTGTAATTTTTCTATACTATATTCACTCTAAATTAATCTATTCTAGTCTATTAGTCTTTTACTCCCAGGATATCCTAAACCCCCTATAACAGTGCACAAAAAACAATACTTTTCATTGTATAATAATAGTGACTTTAATAAATCAAATCAAATCAAATCAGCTGTTCAGATTGAGCTCATTTTTTCAAAGAAGGGTTTTTTCTATCTCTTATGCCTGAACAACACGTCTTCACAGAAGGCTGGTTTCCACCATACAAGCAACTGGCACTACTCAGACCACAATGAGTACCTTCTCACAGCCACTGTTGCATTTTCTGGATAGACGTAATGACCACGCTGGGGGGCCCGGAGGCCATTGTAGCCCTCGGCTGAATGTGCCCTGGCACTACCCCTGGTAGTGTCAACCTGGCAGTGCCAGGTTGGAATTGTTAGGGAGCCAAGGGAGGGGGGGGGGGGGGGGGGCTGCTGGTACAGGGGATTGTGGGGGGCCTGATGCCAGTAATAATTGCCTCCATGCATCATGGATCATCATAGTGCCAACTGCAAAGCTGCGACATCCACTGCAAAGAAAGCTGTAACTAACCTGCAACATAGAAATACAATTCTGCTGCAAATTCTCTAATACCTTTCCAATAATGAAAGGAGCTAATTCAGAATTTTAACCGATGGCTGAGCAAAGAAGATTTGGCTTTTCACAATTTGAATGAACCCAAAAGCAGACACACTCCACTTCCAATGCTTCAGCACTAGAAGACTAGAAAATGTACTCTCATGTTCTTTATAAAAAACATTTACCTCAAATACAATATTATTGATCTGTTCTTCCAAGATGCTTCTCTCTCGTTCAAGCTTGTCTGTAATGACCTTCTGTTGGTTTCTTACAAATTCCACCTAATTTCATAAAAGATTCAGAAATAAAGGTGCTTCATGAGTTGCTTGTGCAAAAAATATAAGAACAGCAAATGTTAAAAAATCACAATTAAATTACTTTCCCTTCACAATAATATAAATAGTAATACTTCATTGGAAATATTGTAAGATGTTGCCTGGCTTTAATGTTTTCTTCATTCTTGGGTAGATCTTAAGGCAAACATAATGGGCCAAAATTTTCTGTTCGTCAAACTTGCCCTTATATGTTTAGGTTTTAAATTTCTTTGCAAGGCAAATTGCAAAAAAACCCAAGACGATAATGGTGCAATGAAGAAAACAGGGCAGCTGGGACCTGATTGAACAAGGCAAGCAATTGCTTATCTTCTGAATCAGTCAAATTGAAGGGTTGTGAAATTAACCATGCAAGGACTGAAAAAAAGAGTATAAATTAGAGGGGTTGGTTCAGTGTCAAATCGTGCACAGAAAGAGCAATAAAAGGGAAATAAATATTGGAGCAAGAGAGAAAAAGGAAACAGAATCAAAAGGTAAAAACATTAAAATGCTTAGCTTTGACTTTAAAAAAATCCTCAACATCAATTAGTACCTAAAGAAATTAGATTCCACACTTCAAATATTTAAGTTTCATTGCCAGAGAAGTTGAATGGCAGTAATTAATTTGATAATCATTCGAGAGGAAACAGTGGTGTAATGGTAATGTCACTGGACTAGTAATCCAGTGGCCCTGGCTTAAACTCTAGGGATCAGGGTACAAATCCCACCGGCACGGTAGCACAGTGGTTAGCACTGCTGCTTCACAGCTCCAGGGTCCCGGGTTCGATTCCCGGCTCGGGTCACTGTCTGTGTGGAGTTTGCACATTCTCCTCGTGTCTGCATGGGTTTACTCCGGGTGCTCCGGTTTCCTCCCACAGTCCAAAGATGTGCGGGTTAGGTTGATTGGCCAGGTTAAAAATTGCCCCTTAGAGTCCTGGGATGCGTAGGTTAGAGGGATTAGCGGGTAAATATGTGGGGGTAGGGCCTGGGTGGGATTGTGGTCGGTGCAGACTTGATGGGCCGAATAGCCTCCTTCTGCACTGTAGGGTTTCTATGATTCTATGATCTATGACAACAGCTGGTATAGAAAGCTGGTCTCTGTAATAGTGACAATAACAAAAAGCATTGATTGTAGTCAAAACCCATCTAGTTCAGTAATGTCCCTTTAGGGCATCGACCTGACTCCAGATCTACTGCAATGCAGTTGACTCTTAATTTGTCTTTTGAAATGGTCCAGAAAGCCATTCAATTAAAGGGTAATTAGGGTAGGCAATAAATATTGACCATGTCAGTGACACCCACATCCCATCAATGAAAAAAAAAGTCATTACTTCAGTAAAATGGAACTTATGCTTAAAATAATACAAGATTTAACTTTCTATTACCAGCCTGGTGTTTGTATCAACTGCAAAAATACAGTGGGCCTGATTCTTTGACTTCTTCAGATGGCTCGCGGGAATCCCGATGCCCCGGTGAATGAGGTGTTGGCCAAAAATCAGGATTCCCAACGGGCGTGAGGGCCCTTGGGATTCACCCAACCCAGCCCGCCGGCCCCAACCAGTCCTACTGAGGGTGGGAGGCAACCCAATAATTATGTAAAACATCTTCATCTCCATGTCATTAGAGAGACTGACCCTGGATGTAGCGGCCATGTGATAATCACCCACCCTCAGTACTGGAAGTCACCCAGGCACAGTTTGGTGTTACTCTTGACAAGTGGGGACCTGGCAGCATGACATCTGAGGGGGAGCTAGGAGCTAAGTGTTCGTTTTTAAAAATTTTTGTCTTGCTTGTGGGGCATGTCTGACTCATCGGGGCAACTGCGGTTCGAGCTGGAGGGAAAGGGGTGACCTCAGGGGGAGCGGGAGCTGGGTCGGGGAAGCCTTACCTGACTGCTTTCATTGTCACTTTGAAGCAGCTAACCCAATCCATATCAGTATCGGACACTTGTATGTCAAAAGTATTGGTTCTCCTCTGTGTCCGATTTCAGCTTTGACCTTCTGGTTCTGTGGGAACCATGCACCGAGTACATATGGAGCCTTGCATACCTGGACCCGTTAACCTCTAACAGTCTGGCATAGTCCTGTCCTCATGCTGAAACCCCCAACTCCGGCCAGCCCTGTCCTAACTCCCTTCACACATGGCAAGTGTCACTGACCCAGGAGATCTCTCCCTTCAAACCCTACATGAGTGCTGGATAATGGCACACCTCATGGAACCCACTTCATTCACACTCCCACACCAGATCAGGGAGAGGAATCGGAAAGGTTAATGCACGCAGGGGTCAGGCGCCCCAGTAACAGCTGAAAGAAGTACTGTCAGGCGACCCATATTACAGAAACAGCTGCAGCGCTGAGACACACAGCGGATGCTCCATAAAGGATGATGCTCACTGTCCCTGCATGCCAGTTGCCCCCTCATGTCTCATCCTTATCCCATTGGATGACATTAGCACTCCTGGAAACTTGCTGGGTCTCACCAAAGAGCACGATGGAAATTCAGATTCGAAGCAGTGTCCCTCAGTGCAGCACAGCTTCCCCCAGAGGTTCACATGTCCTACTGAAGGGAACCTTCAGTCTTCACCACTTTCAGCACATCCAAAATCTTTGCACAGGTGCTGTGAAGGAAGGGCTGATGGAGACAGGAGGCCATGAAGCACGAAGAGGGGACAAGTGGCAAAGGGCCTCACCGTGCAAGCTGGATGGTGTGGACAGCAGTTGCTGTAATGCTTCGCTGCATGGGAGATATGTTGAGAGTTGGCCACCCTCCAGCCGTTGCACCGCATAGGGTTCAGTAAGAAGTCTCACAACACCAGGTTAAAGTCTAACAGGTTTATCTGAAATCATGAGCTTTCGGAACGCTGCTCCTTCCTCAGGTGAGTGGAGAGGTATGTTTCACAAATACGGCATATATATAGGCAGAGACACAATTGCAAGATAATAGTTATGATAATGATAGTGCTAGTCTTTACAGGTAATCAAGTCTTTACAGGTACAGACAGTGCGAGTGGAGACAGGGATAATCACAGGTTAAAGAGGTGTGAAATGTCTCAAACCAGGACAGTTAGTAGGATTTTGCAAGCCCAGGCCAAATGGTGAGAGTTACATATAGTGTGACATGAATCCAAGATTCCATCACGCTCTTTAAAAATTTTTTTAAAACGAACACTTGGCTCCTCATGCTTGCGGAACTTGGCTATCAGTTTGTGCTCGGAAATTCTGCATTGTCATGTGTCTTGAAGGCCGCCTTGGAGAATGCTTACCCGAAGATCGGAGGCTGTCTCCGAGGGTGAGGGATTCCTGCAGAGAGAGTGGTCTCTGCATGTCTCACTCTGGCTCACATGGCCTTCTACCGGAGGGTAGGTCTGTACAGCCTGTGTGACTATGAGTTCTGCGCTGGAAACAGAAGAACCATTTGTCCCCATCCCAACATCCCCCACTGGTGAGATTGACCACACAAAGTGAAAGGCACTCGGGCATAAGATGGACAACGTTTTATCCAGAAAGCACGGGGTTGGTCTCCTTCTGTTCATCTTCCCTGGTGATGTGACTGTGAGGTGAGCAAGGAGCGTTTATAAGCTGCTCCTACTTGTTGCTCATTCAGGTGATTCCCGATTTCAGCGAATCAGCCGCCGCTGGAATCAGAGAATCCGTGTGTTTCACTTGGGGAATGGGCTAATCCATTTGAATAGGCAGAGTGGCTCGTGAACACTGCTGCCAGTGGAAGAGCAAATCTCTCCTACTTTCCCGCTGGTGGAAGCACTTAATCTCAAAATGGGAGAATCGGGCCCAGCAAATTCAAAGCCATTTAATGCATTTCAATGTTGAGGTAAACAGTGAGATGATGTTTTCACAAGCTAATGACTGTTAATAAATTCCTGTTGCATCCATGGAAACTGGTGTCATCTCTACAAAGCTCCGAGATTTAAAATAAGCAACACCCAAGGAGTCAGATTACTTTCAATCACCTGCACTTGAATATAAATCTGAATTTCCCATCCCGCCTGCCACGGGAATCATAGCAACCGGGGAAGCGGATCATACCAAGGTCCGTTGACCTCGGGTGGGATTTTCTGGCCTTGGGGCAAGTGCGGCCATTCAATTAAAACATGGCTGATTCCTACTTCAACTCCATTTACCTGCCTTTGTACGATATTTCTAAACATCCTTAGAATACAAAAATCTCTCAATTTCAGTTTTGAAAATTTCAAATGACTTAGACACATCACTTTTTTAGTGAACTCCACATTCCCATGGCTGTTTGTGTAATGGCCTAGTTCTAATTTTAAGATTATGCTTTCTTGTTCTGAATTCCACACAAAATGAAATTTCTTAAACATAGAACATAGATAGAACATAGAACAGTACAGCACAGAACAGGCCCTTTGGCCCACGATGTTGTGCCGAGCTTTATCTGAAACCAAGATCAAGCTATCCCACTCCCTATCATCCTGGTGTGCTCCATGTGCCTATCCAATAACCGCTTAAATGTTCCTAAAGTGTCTGACTCCACTATCACTGCAGGCAGTCCATTCCACACCCCAACCACTCTCTGCGTAAAGAACCTCCCTCTGATATCCTTCCTGTATCTCCCACCACGAACCCTATAGTTATGCCCCCTTGTAATAGCTCCATCCACCCGAGGAAATAGTCTTTGAACGTTCACTCTATCTATGCCCTTCATCATTTTATAAACCTCTATTAAGTCTCCCCTCAGCCTCCTCTGCTCCAGAGAGAACAGCCCGAGCTCCCTGAACCTTTCCTCATAAGATCTACCCTCCAAACCAGGCAGCATCCTGGTAAATCTCCTTTGCACTCTTTCCAGCGCTTCCACACCCTTCTTATAGTGAGGTGACCAGAACTGCACACAATATTCCAAATGTGGTCTCACCAAGGTCCTGTACAGTTGCAGCATAACCCCACGGCTCTTAAACTCCAACCCCCTGTTAATAAAAGCTAACACACTATAGGCCTTCTTCACAGCTCTATCCACTTGAGTGGCAACCTTCAGAGATCTGTGGATATGGACCCCAAGATCTCTCTGTTCCTCCACAGTCTTCAGAACCCTACCTTTGACCCTGTAATCCACATTTAAATTAGTCCTACCAAAATGAATCACCTCACATTTATCAGGGTTAAACTCCATTTGCCATTTTTCAGCCCAGCTTTGCATCCTATCTATGTCTCTTTGCAGCCGACAACAGCCCTCCACCTCATCCACTACTCCACCAATCTTGGTGTCATCAACAAATTTACTGATCCACCCTTCAGCCCCCTCCTCTAAGTCATTAATAAAATTCACAAAGAGCAGAGGACCAAGCACTGATCCCTGTGGCATTCCGCTAGCAACCTGCCTCCAATCCGAAAATTTTCCATCCACCACCACCCTCTGTCTTCGATCAGACAGCCAGTTACCTATTCTATCGGCCAACTTTCCCTCTATCCCACACTGCCTCACTTTCATCATAAGCCGACCATGGGGGACCTTATCAAACGCCTTACTAAAATCCATGTATATGACATCAACTGCCCTACCTTCATCAACACACTTAGTTACCTCCTCAAAAAATTCAATCAAATTTGTGAGGCACGACTTGCCCTTCACGAATCCGTGCTGACTATCCCGGATTAATCCGCATCTTTCTAAATGGTCGTAAATCCCATCCCTAAGGAGCTTTTCCATCAATTTACCAACCACCGAAGTAAGACTAACCGGTCTATAATTACCAGGGTCATTTCTATTCCCTTTCTTAAACAGAGGAACAACATTCGCCATTCTCCAGTCCTCTGGCACCATCCCCGTGGACAGCGAGGACCCAAAGATCAAAGCCAAAGGCTGTGCAATCTCATCCCTTGCCTCCCAAAGAATCCTAGGATATATTTCATCAGGCCCAGGGGACTTATCGACCTTCAGTTTATTCAAAACTGCCAGGACATCCTCCCTCCGAACATCTATTTCCTCCAGCCTATTAGCCTGTAACACCTTCTCTTCCTCAAAAACATGGCCCCTCTCCTTGGTGAACACTGAAGAAAAGTATTCATTATCACCTCGCCTATCTCTACTGACTCCATACACAAGTTCCCACTACTGTCCTTGACCGGCCCTAACCTCACCCTGGTCATTCTTTTATTCCTCACATAAGAGTAAAAAGCCTTGGGGTTTTCCTTGATCCGACCCGCCAAGGACTTCTCGTGTCCCCTCCTCGCTCTCCTAAGCCCCTTTTTCAGCTCATTCCTTGCTAACTTGTAACCCTCAATCGAGCCATCTGAACCTTGTTTCCTCATCCCTACATAAGCTTCCCTCTTCCTTGTCACAAGACATTCCACCTCTTTCGTGAACCATGGTTCCCTCACTCGGCCATTTCCACCCTGCCTGACAGGGACATACCTATTAAGGACACCCAGTATTTGTTCCTTAAAAAAGTTCCACTTTTCATTAGTGCCTTTCCCTGACAGTTTCTGTTCCCAACTTATGCCCCCTAATTCTTGCCTAATCGCATCATAATTACCTCTCCCCCAATTGTAAACCTTGCCCTGCCGTACGGCCCTATCCCTCTCCATTGCAATAACAAAAGACACCGAATTGTGGTCACTATCTCCAAAGTGCTCTCCCACAACCAAATCTAACACTTGGCCCGGTTCATTTCCCAGTACCAAATCCAATGTGGCCTCACCTCTTGTCGGCCTATCCACATATTGTGTCAGGAAACCCTCCTGCACACACTGCACAAAAACTGCCCCATCCGAACTATTTGACCTACAAAGGTTCCAATCAATATTTGGAAAGTTAAAGTCTCCCATGACAACTACCCTGTGACCCCAACACATATCCATAATCTGCTTAGCAATTTTTTCCTCCACATCTCTATTACTATTTGGGGGCCTATAGTAAACTCCTAACAACGTGACCGCTCCTTTCCTATTTCTAACCTCAGCCCATATTACCTCAGTGTGCAGATCCCCCTCGAAGTGCCTTTCCGCAGCCGTTAAACTATCCTTGATTAACAATGTTACTCCTCCACCTCTTTTACCAGCTTCCCTACACTTACTGAAACATCTATACCCCGGAACGTCCAACAACCATTCCTGTCCTTGTTCTACCTACGTCTCCGTAATGGCCACAACATCGTAGTCCCAAGTACCAATCCACGCCCCAAGTTCATCTACCTTGTTCCGGATGCTCCTTGCATTGAAGTAGACACACTTCAACCCACCTTCCTGTCTACCGGTACCCACCCTTGACCCTGGTACCTTCTCCAATACCTCACCACCCTCAACACTGACTTCCGGACTACAACTCCTTTTCCCACTCCCCTGACAAATTAGTTTAAACCCCCCTGAAGAGCCGTATCAAATTTCCCTCCCAGGATATTGGTGCCCCTCTGGTTCAGGTGCACCCCGTCCTGTTTGTACAGGTCCCACCTTCCCCAGAATGTGTTCCAATTATCCACGTATCTGAAACTCTTCCTCCTACACCATCCCTGCAACCACATGTTTAACTGCACTCTCTCCCTGTTCCTCAACTCGCTATCACGTGACATCATTTCGGTGAATCTAGACTGTTATCCCTCCTTGGCCAAAATATCTTTCCCAAAACTGAACACAGCACTCCAGATGGAATCTGAACAAGGTTTTGTATAACTGAAGCACCACTTCCTTACTGTGAATTTCAATCCCCTCGAGATGAAGGTCAACATTCCATTTGCTTTTTTGATTATATTTTGTACCACCTGATTTGTGTGCACAGGCACTTAAATCTCTTTGTCCCATTGCTCCTAGTTTCCCACCACTAACAAACTATTTTTGTATTTTTCAGTTCCAAAATGAGTGACATCATACTTGCTTGAATTCTGTCTGCTATAATTTTGCCCACTCACTTATTCTGTCTACATCCCTTTGTGATTTTGTAGGTGAAAATTGTTCAATGATTTGTTAATAAACTGCAAATGACATGAAGCTTAAAATAGAACAGGTTAAATTAAGGAATGTCATACCTGCTGCAGTATCTGGATAGAATTAAATTCATCCCCCTGGTTGAGTTGCTGCAAGGGGCAATGCTGCATTTCAATCAGTCTTTGTTTCAAGTCGTTTTTCAATTGCAAGATTGGCTCTACTGTAGCTAATCTAAAAGCTTCCTGGTCTTCCTGCAACATTGCACCTTAAGTTAGAGAGAAATTCCCAAAGGATATTGATTATTTATAAAAAGATACGAGTTCAAACAATTGCAGTTTACAACTGAAAAGTAAATAAAATACATAAGTTATTTTGTTTTAAATTCCTCAAGTTATATTGTACCACACTCATATGAAGACATCAACAAATTGTGTATACAAGAAGCTATTTAATTATGATTAAAACTAAGAAACATACGATGTTCTGATCTGCAGTTTTCAGACCTTTTTTTATTGTTTCATGGAAAGTGGGTATTATTGAAATTTGTTTGGTCAGGTCTTGCATAGCTTCGTTCATTGGAGACTTCAGTTTAGCGTGTGTTTCCAAAGATGTAGACTCAGCTGAAATCTTGCCCTTCAACTCTTCCAGTTCAGCTCTGATATGAACATTTTTTCTGTAGAACTTACCTTCAGAAGTTACCTTTGGCTTTTGCATTTCATTGCACGTAAATGGTCAGCAACCATCTTGTAGTTTACTTGAATATCGTCTCCTTCTCGCTGGAGTCTGTCTCCCTCTGCAGTCTTTTTTTCCCTCTTTATGGGGTTTTCTTCTGCCCTTTCTTTGTTGGCACATTCAGGATTATCAGCCTAAGCATTGGATTTGCTCCAACTGGGATGAGTGGTTGTTGCGTCCCATCTGCTATCTGGAACTTGAGATCTTTCTTCTTGCCACTGCATTGGACTGTCAGACTAATCTGTCCTTTTAGTATGAGTACTGCGCCATCATAGGGTCCTAATCTTACTCTGAGGGCTTCATTTTTTCATCACCATGTTGAACCACTTTACGCAGATCTGGGAAGGTCGTTATGTTGCATGATGCACGTGTGTCTATTAGACACCACTTGTTTGCTTGATACTTTCCCTCTGCGGTCCTTATTGTAACAGTCACAAACTATTTGTTGCCGATGGACATGACTGAACCAACCTGTTGTATCATGTATACTTTTTCTTCAGAACTTGTCTGCTGAATTCTCTCCAGTGCCCATCTGGATAGACTTGTTTTGTTTTTTGGCCAAGCATTTGTATGCAAAATGAGGGGAGCAATGAATATCAACTCACATAGCTCTGCATGTCTTATTCCCCAGGTGGCACTGCATTAGTTCTCCCTTAAGGGGTTCAACTGGTGGCAGTGTGGAAAAGCCATTCCTGGGCATTCTTGCCTCAGACTTAATCGGGTGGAGGCAGGAAGGAGACAAGGTCCATAACTGTCCACCATCCCTCCCAATTAAAATTTCTCCCTGTTTCCAAACTTGCCATCGGATAGGACATTAAAAACCACCCATAGAAAAGTAATAGCACAGAAAGGGGCTAATCAGTCCATCATGTCCATGCAGCCTCTCCATGAACTACTCAGCTAGTCCCAGTCCTCTGCTCTACCAGAGCCCTCCCGATCCTTTCTCTTCAGATAAGTATCCAATTCTCTTTAAGTCACAAGTGACTCTGTTTCCATCACAATCTTAGGCAATACATTGCCAATCCTAAACACGTTACATTTTTAAAAAATCCTCATGACATTGGTTCCTTTGCACCCTAAATTGATGCCCACTGATTCTCAACCATTCCACCAATGGGAATTTCTCTGTCTACTCTGTCCAGACCCCTCATGATTTTGAACATCTCTATCAGCCCCAGTTTTACCAATCTATCCATGTAGCCGAAATCACTTATCCCCAGAATAATTCTTTAAATCTTTCCCACAACTTCACATACTTCCTGAAGTGTGTTTTCCAGATTTGTACATAATACTCCAGTTGAATCTGAATCAGTTTTTTATAATAGTTTACCATAACTTGCTTGATTTTGTACTCAATGTACTCATTTTATACTCTATTTATAAAGCACCCAAGATCCTATGTCTTTGTCAACCTGCCCTGCCACTTCAATGATTTGTGCACAAATATTCCCAGGTCCTTCAGCTCCTCCACTACTTTAGAATTGTATTCTATATTTTGATTGCCTTCCTCATTCTTCCTCCTCTTACAGACATCTGGGTGAGTTGGATTGAATTATTATTATAGTTCCATTCTTCTGTCCGTGAGAGTGATAGTCTTAATTTCTAATTTAATTTGTTTCCCTCAGTATCCTCTCCCTTGTTGAAATGGGCCGCAGTGTGTTTCCCAAACTCCAATTTATGAGGTCCAATGTTAAAAATAACCCCACAGAAAATTATTTAAGATGAAACGAAACTAGGGTTTATTAACACATTCAAAACCCAAGAGATGGATCGCAATTCACATTCACACTCACAAGCACACAAGGTAAAAAGGCAGAGAAAGAAGGGGAAAGAATTTACAAATTACAAGTACAAGTTCCTTTAAAAAAATCATTAGTTATTGGCATTAATTCACATGAAAAGAGTCCAGTAAGTAAATGTCCAATGATGGTTTTTTCTGGGTGGTCTTGTCTGGCAGAATTCCTGGTCTTGGTCCTGACAACTCAGTTGCGGGTTGAAGATGCAGCAAAGTATTCTTGTATTTTGGGAATTAGTTCACTCTGTAAGTGAAATACAGACTCTTTCAGGGGACCCGACATTGAGAGAGATGGAGGTCAAAGGTAGACTGCTAGCCTGCAGTCCGGTTTTCTCTTTTGTGGTTAAACCACAACTGAAGATAGAATTCAAAGCTGTATAGTTAAAGTAATTCAAAAAGCTCAAGTCTCGATCATGTGACAGGGTGGTTTCCGGTCGAGCCATTCAGCTAACAATGTACTTTAAGAACCTTCATTAGAATAAATTGTATTCTGAGTGGGTAACCATTAACACAACGTTGGAGATGAGGGGACCCAATAGCTGTGCCTTTGTCCAGAGTTGGCTGGTACAAACATCTCGTCTACTAGTCCTTTGTGTTGGCTTGGCTGGAATATTCATACAATAGAAGTCACATTCCAGGAGGTTAATAAATTAGCCTTTGTCCAGTGAAATGAATTAGAATCTTCCAGCACTACCAACATGTGACCAGCTGAGGCCATTTTCTCAGCCCAGCACTTGTCCATTTTTTTAAAAAGAAAGAACTTAAACAAGTTCAGGTGTTTCTCATGTGTCAGGTCGGGGCGGCACGGTAGCACAGTGGTTAGCACTGCTGCTTCACAGCTCCAGGGTCCCGGGTTCGATTCCCGGCTCGGGTCACTGTCTGTGTGGAGTTTGCACATTCTCCTCGTGTCTGCGTGGGTTTCCTCCGGGTGCTCCGGTTTCCTCCCACAGTCCAAAGATGTGCGGGTTAGGTTGATTGGCCAGGTTAAAAATTGTCCCTTCGAGTCCTGGGATGCGTAGGTTAGAGGGATTAGTGGGTAAAATATGTGGGGGTAGGGCCTGGGTGGTCGGTGCAGACTTGATGGGCCGAATGGCCTCCTTCTGCACTGTAGGGTTTCTATGTCAGTGCAGACTCGACAGGTCAAAGGGCATCTTTTGCATTCTATGATTCTAAGAGAATATGAAAGAGAAACAAATTTTTAAAGAATTTACTTCTTCATGTCTTCTCAACACGGCACTCCCAAAATTTAACATTTCACACTTCTTGCATTAAATTTCATCTACCGTGTGTCTGCCCAGTCCACTAACCTGCCTCTGTCCTCACAATATTCCAAGTTTTGTGTCATTTACAAATTTTAAAATTCTATCCTGCAGACCCAACTCTAGATCATTAATATAGATCAAGAAAGCCTAATACTGACCCCTGGGGAACTCCACTATGCACAATCTACTATCGTTACTTGGTCTGGCCTACGTGTGACTCCAGGCACACAGCAATGTGATTGACATTTAACAGCCTTCTGAAATGGCTTAACAAGCCACACAATTTCAAGGGCAATTCGGGATGGACAATAAATGCAGGGCTTGGCAGTGATACCCACATCCTGTGACTGCATAAAGGAAAACAAAGTACATTTCCTTACAAAATAATTTGTAATTATCCTTTCAAATGTTCCACACTTCCTCTCAACTTCTCCTCTCTTGGAAATGTAGGGGGCGATCTTACCAAAAAAATTCTAAGTCCAGGATGGGCGTGAAAATGGAAGAGTGTCAGATCCGTTTTTTAGGCGAGTTCAAATCTGCTATCTTTTGCACGCAATGCATGAAAAAACAGCGCAAACGGTTCCTTGCCTGTAGGGGGAGGGGGTAGGGCTTAAGTCACTTGAATGCTGGCTGAGAACAGCAGAGGGCGCCATTGCGCATGCGTGGGTCTCTCGCAGCAATTCAGCCTCTGCTGTTTTCAGCTTGCCTCCCAGCCTAAACAAAGCACCACCCCCCCCCCCACCCCCCAACTACCGTGGAGACCTGCAGCCTATCATGACCCCCCCACCCGCCTGGAGCGATCAACCCCTCCCTCTACCCACCCCCGTGATTGGCTGCACGGTCCCCCGTGATTGGCTGCCCGCCCCCCCACCACCCGCAGTCAGCTGCCCGACCCACCCCTCCCCCCAATGATCGGCGTCCGGCCCAACCCGTCCCCCCGTGGCCAGGCCCGGTCACCCCTCTTCCTCCCCATCACTGATCCCTAATGTAGACTTTGCAGCGGCCCGCACCCCATCACCAACCGGTTGCCCATGGTAAAGCCCTGCCCCCTCTGGCCCCATCCCTTAGCACTGCCCGGTGGGCAATGCAAGAGTGCCTGGTGGGCACTGCCAGGGTGCCCTGTGGACACTGCCAGGATGCCAGGCTGACACTGCCCAAGGTACATTGCCCCTTGCCCCCGACCTCCCCAGGGAGCCTCAATTGCCTCCAGTTCTACCGGCAAGGCCATCATGACTGCTTCCCGTTGCTGGGGGCCAGCTGTAATTCTCACCAGAGAGAACATCTCCCGGCAAGGGTCACACAAGCAAATGAGCCAGGACAATTCCATCCTGGGCTCATTAAATAAATGTAAAACACATTTGAATATTATGTAAATAAATTATTCCGCCTTGCATCGGAAATGAGCACGAGGCTGATCGCACCGGATATCGGGTGCCAGTAAGATTCCGAGAGGCCAGAACTCAGGTGTGAACCTGAGTTCTCGGCTCTCATATGATCTTAACAGCTCGCCCTGCCCATCGGCTGGCAGGGCGCACTGGTAAGATCACCCTCCCCGTGTCCCTGGAATCATTCCAATTGAGATCTGCTGATTTAGAACAAAGCAAAACAAATTGTTTTTCTGCAAAGTTTGGATACACTTGCAGTGTGAACATTTCATCCAAATGTTTCACAAGATCTCAGCTACAAAGGTTGAAACTTGAAAAGGCTCAGTAACATAGACTAGAAAGGTCCAAGATTCAGTTCCTAATCTGTGGTAGTTTAGATTCTCTCTCATTCAGAATGGTCTGGGGATTGAGCCGAGGTCATTACAACAGGCTCAATGTCCTGGATTCTGGCTGTCCAATTTAGCTCAGATTTCCACTTCAGATCCCTAACAAGTGAATTTTGCTGGAATTATAAGTATGCGGTATTTGGAGATGCCAAAATCAGGCTTGGTTGGATATTCCCACAGGCAAATAAGATGTTAATACTCCCAACAAAAAGTTATTTTCCATCACTTTGGCAAGGTACACAAAGGCAACAGATTGATTGGAAATCCAGCATTTTGAAGAGGGAATACAATTACCACAAAATAATTCCCAAACATGGGCCTAGAAATTCAATTGTGCCCAAAAATGGGCAAGCAGTGAGTGAGGTTTGTAATTTATGTTCCTGTTTGTTTTGCTCCAAACACCTAAAATTGTTGCTGGATCCTCAGTATAATGTGGCAGGCATGCAGCCAGTGAGATCCAATCCAATCTTTGGCTGCAGGCCTATTTACAGGTCTCGAAATCCAACTTGATTGCTGCCATTTAAAGGCAGCCAGCACCTCTAAAAAAGAAGGGAAGCTCTGACTTCAGGCAAGAAATAACATTTCAGAACAATCAGATGGTTGGAAGAAGCATTGGCAGAGCAACTAGATTCTGTGCTGCCACTATGGAGGTCCTGGTGCCTGTGATGAATAGAGGAAAGAGATCCTCTTCTGCCCAGGGGACAAAAAGTCATCAAGGCAACTCCCATGCTGCCAATGAGAAAAGGTGACAGAGATAGTGATTGTCAGGACATTGCCACAATGCAGGAAAAGGTTCAATGGCAAGAGCAACAACAATAACATTTATAGCACCTTTAATGCAACAAAACATCTCAAGTTGAAACCAAATATGATATCAAGACACATAAGGAAATATTTGACTGCATTTTCCTGGCCCCCAGCTGAAGAGCTTGGAGGAGAGGAAGGTACAGAAAATAGGAGGAAGTCCCATTGGGACTGCTCCCTCATCCTCTCTGCTAACAGGGAAGTTTCCCAGGGTGAGCAATAATATGAATCAATGCCCTCAATGCCCTCCAACTGCCCCAGCAGAGGCCACTTCCCAAAGTGGAGTTGCCAAGGCTCTACAGCAGGTCATACTGCTGCCATGAAAACTCAGATGGCTGCCAGTGTTGACAGGGTCTTTCAGAGCGCCACATTGCTCCTGCATATTGGTCTCACACAGAACTGTAAGTGATGAGGTGCAATCTCAGCAGCATGTCTCTGGCTCCATTGGGCTGCATGGTGGCACAGTAGTGGGGCGGCACAGTGGCAGAGTGGTTAGCACTGCTGCCTCAACAATGCCAGGGGCCCAGGTTTGATTCTGGTCTTGGGTGATTGTCTATGTAGAGTTTGCACATTCTCCCCATGTCTGTGTGGGTTTCCTCCGGGTGCTCCAGTTTCCTCTCAGTCCAAAGATATGCAGGTTAGGAGGATTGGCCATGCTAAATTGAGCCTTAATGTCCAAAGATGTGTAGGTGAGGTGGATTAGCCATAGTAAATGCGTGGAGTTACGAAGATAGGGTGGAGGGATGGGCCTGGGTGGGATGCTCTTTCGGAGAGTCAGTGCAGACTTTATGCGCCGAATGGCCTCTTTCTGCACTGTAGGGATTCTATGGTCTATATTTCAGTGCCAGCCATTCTGTCGGTTGCATTTTATACGCCACAGAACCAGCAGGGACATGTTACGATACCACAATTTCCAGCTGGACCCTCACTGCACACAGTTCCTTGATCTTGCCCACCACAGCCATCTGAAATATCCTCAATAACACCTGCCGAGCTGAAGCCACTGAGAATGTATCCTAGAGGAACACAAGGACAAGTCCACAAGCACAACGGGGGTGTAACAAGGCTGATACTTAATTAGTCCCCATAAATGATTAATACAGAATGAATTGAGTTATTAGATGGTTTTTGCCTGTTATAGATTTGGTGTTGGTGGTTCTATTTGTAATGAAGTGAGGGCAAGATTCATACGGCTGTACTGAATGAAGGAAATGAATGGTGGTGGTTGTAAAAATTGAGGGTCAGTTGGTGTATTAAGGGTGAGAGGAATGCTTCACTTGAAGTGCTCTGTGAGTAGCTGCTCTTTCAGAGCACTGACAGCTAGGGTGTTGTAGTAATTCAACCAGACGCCAGTTTCCCGTCATCAAAGGCCCTTTATTGTGCACCAAAGAGAAGGGCCACACCTGCAGCTTACAGCTAGACAGTCTACACCTCGAGTCCTACAAAGCCAGTCCAGGTCGAGCAGCAGGTTTCTAAGCCTCTGCTGTCCTCTTTTCAGTGGGCGAGCCTCCGCTTGCTCAACAAGGAAACCCATATTCTACAAAACACATGGGGAGATCTATCCCTGTGTCTTCACGGCCATCACATCCCTCCCCCCTTAGATCTGTGTTTCCCCCAGCACCCCCATTGTGAGAAGATCCTTTTTACCACTTAGCAGCTGGTCTGAGGTCCATCAAAGGTGGGGCTGGGTCAAATGGCATGAACCAAACAAAGGATCTTCATTTCCAGAGGAGGGTGTCACAGGGTTACCAAAGTGGGCTCCCCCTCAGGTTCTATTTCAGCCCAGAGGCCCACTTCTTCAGTCTGGAAGCAGATGGCTACTTCCAGTGTCAGCCGTCAGCTCAGAACTGACTCCGCATTAGCCCCTCCCGATGGTGAAGGTATGGCTTCGGAGATGGGGGCTGAAGAAGTGGGCAGCGGCATGGTGGCACAGTGACTAGCACTGCTGCCTCACAACGCCAGGGACCCAGGTTTGATTCCTGGCTTGGGTCATTGTCTATGCGGAGTTTGCACGTTCTCCCCGTGTCTGCGTGGGTTTCCTCCCACAGTCCGAAAGACGTGCTGTTTAGGTGCATTTGCCATGATAAATTCTCCCTCAGTGTACCCAAACAGACGCCAAAGTGTGGCGACTAGGGGATTTTCACAGTAACTTTATTGCAGTGTTAATGTAAGCCTACTTGTGATACTAATAAATAAACTTAAACTTAAACCCTGCAATGCTCCCTCTTTCTTTAAGGTTTAACCCTGGACTTTGACCTTGTATGATACTGGCCCCATTTTCTCCATATGATCCCAGGAACCCAACTGGGACCATCCTCAAAGTTTTTTATGTGAACCAGATCTTTTTTAGTTTTCTTGTTGGGACTCCATCCTACCACCAAGTTTGGGGATAATAGTCTTAACCTGGTATGAAGCCGTTGTCCGATTAACAGCTCTGATGGTGCAACACCTGTTGTTATTTGCGGTGTGGTCCTACAATCAAACAAAAATTGTGCCAGTTTGGTCTCCACGGATGCTGCTAGTTTTTTCTTAATACAATTTCTGAAGATTTGAGCTGCCTGTTTTGCCAGCCCATTTGACGATAAGTGATAAGGCGCTGGTCAGATGTGCCAAATACCAATATTCTGGAAATCACCACTAGTAAAGACCATGCCATTATTGGAAACCAAGACTTCCGGTATAACGGGTGGGATTTTACAGCCTCGCTCGACCCGGGAAAATCCCGTTGAGGTCAACGGACATTTCCATGGTCCGCCTCTTGCCTGCTCTAATTCCAGGGCAGGCAGGGCGGTAGAATTCCAGCACACATGTATACTAAAGCTTTTTCGTAATCTTGCAATCATAGCCTGAGTAGTCGTGGAACCCACGCGGTGCACCTCCAACTATTTGGAGCGTGCATCTACCATGGTTAAAAACATGGAATCCGCAAAGTCCACATGTACACAGCCATGGCATGCCAGGCCACTACCCTGGGTGCAGGGAGGCTGAGGGAGGAAGTTTTTGATTTCCCTGGCACAGGCCACATCGCTTCACCAAGTCTGTGATGTCTGAGTCAAGACAGGGCCACCAGACGTAACTCCTGGCCAGCATTTTCATTTTTGATACCCCAGGGTGGCCAATGTGTAGTTCTGCTAATATTGGATGTCATGCTGGTGGCGGAACAATTACTCGGGATCCTCAAAGAATGAATGTGACCTCAACACTAATTCACCATTCTTAATCAGGTAAGGTTTCATTTCTTGGGAGGGTCACCCTTGGAATACACCATGTAGGATCTGTGCCTTACTTCACATAAGGTTGGATCTTTTTGGGTCCAGGCCTATGTCTGCCTTGTGGAAACCGGCATGTCCAGCACTGATGCTGACCAATTCCAGGGGAGTCCTCCAAGTTTGGAACCTTAAATTGAATATTCAGTTCATTGTTTTAAATTGTGCAGCCTGGGCACCTAGGGAGCAATGTAAACTAAAATGCTAGATGATATATTTCCAGCGCACAATGAGTGGGTGCATCCCACCTGCCTTATTGGATGCTTAGGTACCTATTCTGTGGATATCTTCCCAATTATTGCACAATCCAAGGTCCAGAATAGCAAAAATTCTTTAGCTGTCCTGAGTGGTAACAATATGAGTTCTTCAAACTTTTTCCTTGCTCCATGTAATATCTGTGCCTTCTACGCAATAACCTTTGGGTCTTTTATCATTCTTTTAGTGGAATAGGCCCTTCATTGACAAGAGCACTGACTTCAGAATTGTAACTGCAATGTTAATACCACTTAATTTATCTCACCATATTTCTATTTTGAAGATGTAAGAGCGACAACTGCAAAAATGAGGTGAAGAGAAAATCACATTAAGAAGTTGCTGCTTTTCTTCCCTTTCTGCTCCTCTCCTGTCTCTTTGTTAGAGAAAGAGCCCATGGTTACTAGTTGCCTTTTAGTGCTTCATCCAAGTGGTCATTTTTCATAACTGAGGTTTGACAGTATTGACTTAATATTTCACTTCAACCAAGGCTCATCTAGTTTTCATCAGACCTTTGCATACACACAATGTTGTTATTTTCTCTTGAGTGTGGGTATAGCTGTAGGACAGTAATAATTGCTTACATTAAGATATCATAACTTGATTGACTGGCATCACATGGAAGCCAGACCAGGGGAGGTGGCAGGTTCCACTCCTTGAAGAACAATATTGAACCAAATCTGTGCAAAAATCCAAAAGCCCTTACAATCATTTTTCTGGACTGAGCCAACAAATCACAAACTTATCTCAGGAGTAATTAGGACAAATGGACCTTTACTTTATCATGGCCAGGATCAACTGAAGGGATGCAAGCATTAGACGGCAACCCTGGGGTGTTTTAATAATTTGTTCATGGGATGTGGGTATCGCTGGCTAGACCAGTATTTATTGCCCATCTCTAATTGTCTTTGAGAAGGTGGTGGTGAGCTGTCTTCGTGAATCGCTTCAGGCCATGTGGTGTGGATACATCCATGGTGCTGTTAGTAAGGAAGTTCCAGGATTTTGACCCAGTAACAGTGAAAGAATGGCAGTATAGTTCCAAGTCAGGCTCGGTACAGAACTTGCAGGTGGTGCTGTTCCCATGTATCTGCTGCCTTTGGCCTTTGAGGTAGTAGAGGTTACGGGTTTAGCTCAGCTATCAATACATAAACTTGCTGAGCCATCAGGGGATAAACTTAATTTAATGTTTCAAAAAATGCACCCAAGAAAGGGAATGGGCACTCAAAGTTTGGGAATACTACTGGTCTTCTGCCATTTTTCTTGGGACTTCAACCAGTGCTTTGTTTCAGTACAATGGGCAGAAGTAGAAGTTCCCTGGAATTTCAAGACCATATTTTGATAAGAACACTCAGATATTTCAGCAAACAATGAGAGCAGAGTATGGATTACACGTACCATATTCTTTCATTTCAAAATAGAATACATTTTCAGGGCTTCCATCTTCAAGTAATTTCTGAAGCTGTGATTCTACCTTTTGCCTTTAAAAGAAAAATCACTAAATTATTTTGTGTTTTGGCAGTAATTATTCATTTTATCAGGCATATTACTATCATACAATAATCATTTATGGTACCTGCAGTGTCAGTAAAGGTTGCTGAATAGGAGAGGGAACTTCAGGACCATGAAAAGGGATGTTAGAGGGAGGAGCTGTTTAGTAGATATCCTGAGCTTAGGATATAAGGAAATTTGTAGGTTTCTCACATTTATTTATTAAAGGTAAAGGGAAAAGAAGTCAAAAAAGGAGATTCTGGTGTAGAAAAGGAGTTTGGAGATGCATAAGGACAATTTGAGGTGAAAAACCCAAAGTGGTTTGTTTGTTCTTTGTTTGGTTGAAGTAGATGGATGGGTAGACAAATGGAATAACTGAAGACAAGAGGGTCTGAGCAGGGATATGAATGAGTTAATTTTTACCCAGCCTGCTCATCGAAAACAATGGGTTTGGTGGATCACTGACTTTTACACACCCGCCCAGATTCGCTCTCCATTGACTTCAATGGAGAAAAACATTATATGGTGAATAAAGAAGTGTTGCACCCAATCCTGCAGTTTCCCAATGGGCAAGTTAGCTTGTCCCTGAAGAGCTTCAAGCAGAAGCAAGCAATTATTGAGTAAATTAATGAAGAAGGGCAATATTGTGGTCAGTGGTGGATCAGAATGGAGTGAGGTTACGCATAATAAAGATGGAAAGTAAAATCCAAATACTGTTGATGCTGGAAATCTGAAATATAAATAGCACTGTCTATTTCTATATTGTATAAAGATGGAGAGTCTTTAAGCTGGATTTTTAATTGTCAGACCTGCCCACAGTGGAGGTGCTTGGCAACATGTTGAGAACCTGGAAATGTCAACAGTACATTCGGTTTTTTAAACTTAGCCATGGCATTTGCACCTGATTTCTGAGTTTCCTGATCAGAGACAGGTCAGGGACTGGGAATTCCGCAGAGGGTAACTCACCTCCTGACTCTCCAAAGGCTGTCCACCATCTACAAGGCACAAGTCAGGAGTGTAATGGAATACTCTCCTCTTGCCTGGATAAGTGCAGCTTCAACAGTATTCAAGAAGTTTGACATCACCTAGGACTGTGGTGGGCAACCTGCGGCCCTGGGACCACATGCGGCCCACCTAGGTTTTGAATGAGGCCCCGGAGATACCTTTTTGACCACTGCCCACTGCAGGGTTTCCACATTCCACTGATTTCCATCCATGTAGTTTTTTTCCCTACCAGTATTACGTAACTAATATGCATGTAAAACAAGGGCAAATGGAAGTGAGATGCATGCTGTTTGCACACATTGACTGTGAGAGCTGTGCACTCCCTCTGCTTCCAAGTGTAAATATTTATTTTGTTTTTACCATTTGAAGTTGATGATAGCTCTATTAATGTATAAATGATTAAGCATTTTTTATAACTTATTATGAAATATTCAGCATGTAAGAAATGTATTTACTCTTACTTATGGGGTCATGTTTAGTGAACAAATCTGATTTCAATCTTGCGGCCGACTGAGATGAAGTGGGAGCTACTCATGTGGCCCACTCACTAGCCAAGGTTGTTCATCACTGATCTAGGACAAAGCTGCCCACTTGATTGGTACCCTTTCCACAAATATTCACTTGCTCCCCCACCTACACAGTAGCAGCAGTGTGTACCATCTACAAGATGCATTGCAGGAACTCACCAAAGCTCCTAAGGCAGTACCTTCCAAACCAACAACCACCACCATCTAGAAGGGCAAGGTCAGCAGCTACTTGGGAACACCATCATCTGGAGGTTCCCCTCCAAGTCACTCACCACACTGACTTGAAAATATATTGCCGTTCCTTCAAGGTCGCCGGGTCACTTTCCTGGAACTCCCTCCTTAATAGCATTGTGGGAGTACCTACACCATAGGGACTGCAGCAGTTCAAGAAGGCAGCTCACCATCACCTTCTCAAGGACAGTCAGGAATGGGCAATAAATGCTGGCCTAGTCACTGATGCCCACATCCTGTAAATTAATTTTTAAAAAGACAGGAGGAAGGCAGCAGCCTCAGAGAACAAGCAGGTACGGTTGGAATTGAATGCAGAGATCAGCAGCAGGAGTGTGGCACTTTACACCTGGGTACAGTGCTATGGTTCAATGAGAAGAGGAAAGATGAGTCACATGCCACGTTCAATTGTAAATTCTCTCCCAGTGTTCCACAGCCTTCTCCTGCACATTACTCTTGCAGATGCACTCGCCCCTCTCTGTCGAGGCATCTCCTCACTGACCTGTGTTACTCAACCTCATCTTAAAGCAATGTCACACACATTTCCATCCACTTAAAACACTCTGTCTCTACACTTATATTGATCTATCTCCTCTCCTTTTAGGAGAAAGAAGCATAGGGAGAAGCAGAGAACTGGAGGTGGTCATCAGTCATCACCACCTTGACAGCTGCAGAGGAGTCGGCACTGGAGTTGAGCCACGTCTCAGCATGCCTGGCCATTGACAAAAGAGAGATGGTGGTCTCCCAGCGACTTAAATTAAATACAATACTGCCAAATGCAGATAACACTCACTCATGCTGACTTGATGTCAGCAGCACTGAAATATATGATCTGCAAAATGCTCTCTTAGAACTCCCTCACTTTGTCAGCTCTAACTTATATCCTTCATTACCCTCGGGTGCTGCAAGTGCCCCTCAAGTACTGATGCGGGAGGAGGGGCAAATCAGAGAAGCCACTCAATCTGAAGAAGAGCCATCAGATGACTCATGTGTACCCTTCACCAGTTCAGATACACACCACAGCGGGGCCACCAATTCAGGCAGTTGGATTATCGAATGGTGAAAATGAGCAGAAGTCGGTTCTTGGAGATAGAGGCTGCAATAAGAGAGACAGATATAGTACAGGAGCCTTCAAGCTCTGCTCAGCCTATTCTGGAACAGCAGAAGAAAATGCATGAGGTTCTGTCAGCATTTCTTGGAACACTGCACATGATTTGGAGAATGATTGGAGGCGCCCATCTCCAGCCTGCTGCTATAATATCTCAGACATTCATTCTGATGTACGTGTCTGAGGAAAGAGTGGCCACCTGTATAGAGCATCAGATCGAGCGAGCAACAAAGTGCATGCTAATCCTCACCAGTGGCCTACACACCCAGACTGCCACCAGAAGCAGGAGGAAAGCCTTGTCTTAACCATTTGGCACCTCGTGAAGTGTAGCAAAGCGCTCTCCAGTTCTTGGCTAGCAGGGAAGTTTGGGTGGGCCGTGTGAAAGTGTAATAATCTCGCCGAGGCCAGCCTTCTGTCACTAACATACTTTACTTTCATAGTGAATAAAACACTGCTTCTGCAGCTAAAGTACACAGGTCAAGCCCAAGAGTCCTCTGATTGCTGGCCTGAGACAGCTGATTTTAAACTCCCACTTCTCCTTTCCTATTAGACGAGCCTCCAATTGCTTAATAGGGGAGCTTATACTCCACGAGGTCCACCAGGAGGTCTATTGGTACTCTTCCTTGGCCATCATAACATCTCTCCATTTTTTCCCCAGCACTTACGTCGCAGGAGAGCCTTTTACGCCGCTTGATGATCGGCCTGGTGTTGGTTGAAGACGGAACCAAATCTGGGGATGTGAACCAAATTGGAGATCTTTGCTTTCAAAGGGAGCGCTGTATAGTCATCGACGTAGGTTCTTCCTTGGGCCCTACTTCAATTGGGGCGCCAGTCTCTTCCACTTCCATCTTGGCATCCATGACCTCATCACCCGGAGGGACAGGCGTAGGGTCGGCTCCTAGTCATGGCTCGGTGCTGGCAGTAGTCATTCCCATGGCCTGTAATGATGCCTGTACTGGCACGGGCTCCCTTTTCCTGAGATGCTTCAGGTGCTTCCTCAGAACTTTGCCCCTACACTTTTACTTTATAAGGCACAAGCCCTGTTTCTTCCGTTATGATCCCAGGGACCCAACTGACGCGGTCTTCGAAATTCCTCATGTGACTGAGTTGCCGGTTTTGAACATTTTTTTCTGTCTTTGCAGAATCATAATTTTTCTTCTGGTCTGGTTCTTGTTGGGACTCCACCCTCCCTGCCACATTTGGGAACAGTAAGTTAATGGGATGGAGGCCTTGTCGGAAGCCTCCAGCCCATTAACAATTCTGCTGGGGAAATTCCTGTCATTGTGTGAGGGGTAGTCAAATAAAAATCATGCCAGTTTGGTCTCTATGGATACTGCAGATTGTTTTTTCATGGTGAGCTTAAAAGTCTGCACTGCTCATTCAGCCACCTATTCAATGACGGGGAATAGGATACTGTCCTAATGTGACTGTCACCGCTGCCAGCGAGAACAGAGAATTTGGTGCTCAGCCAAATCTCCGTTCACTGCAGTGGGACCGGAGAATCCTATCTGCAGGTGAGATCAGAGAATCCGGCCCTTAGTTGCATTTAATGAAATATAACCACTGTCACCAATAAGGATTATCACTTTGAATCATCAGGGTACTTGAGAATGAAAAATAAAAGCATTAATTGACTCTGGTATCCCGAACTCCAACACCACTATCTTCTAGAAACCCTTACTGCTGCATACCGAAGAGTAGCCACAGTAAGAGTTTTAACAACACCAGGTTAAAGTCTAACAGGTATATTTGGTAGCAAATGCCATTAGCTTTCGGAGCCCTGCTCCTTCGTCAGATGGAGTGGATATCTGTCACATCATGACCGAAGAGTAGCCCCAGAATTGTCCAGAACTATGAATCACATCTTCAGTATCCTGCTGGTTTGTTCAGTGACAACTCTATCGTCAATGGAAGGATTCCTTAGAGGGTAGCCCTTGTTTCCAAGTAGCCATCTGCTGACTCTGCTTGGAGGTATGAATATCTGTGAGGCATTTGACTGGAAGAGGGTGATGGCATTATGGCAGCTCCCTGGTTACCTTGCACAAACATGCGTGGTGATCTTTCTGAGGTTGAACATTGATGGAGTGGAATTCCTTTCAGTCAATAAATACTGATTTGTGACCTAACAGAACCTTGATTGCAACATATGCGAAACCTATGTGTTCCTGGACGTGGGAATCCAGTCAGTGCAGAAGATCTAAAGGCCCTCTTATTCTGACCAGCATCATGAGAAGCAAAGTGCACTCAAGTGCTGCCCTGCCAAACATGGCATCCATCCAGCACTTTGAAGATTGTGAGATTCCACAAATGTTATTAGCAGACCCCCAGAAGGAGCCAGAGGAGCTGGAGGTGAAGAAATTAACTGCTGTGGTACCCTTAACTGCCACAAACTATGCATGCCCACCTGGTTCACTTGGAAGGATGCCATCTTTCAAGAGGCTGCAAATGTCAGCAACCACCTGATGGAGAAGGCTGAGCCTCTGGGGACACTGGTATTCAGCCATATCCAGAAAGCTCTGTGTTAAGGGTATCATTCCTGTGAGCTGGAGCTCTGTGCCTCATTTCATCTGTTTGCTGGAGCAGCAGGTCAGAGGCGAAAAGACTGCTGCTGCTCCTGTTGCTGCAGGTATTTCTGGTGCTGCTCTTGCTCCTCATCAGAGATCCAGATAGAGTTAACTAAGCAGTTCCCATGTTGCTGAGAGAGCTAACAGCTGGGTGACAGCTGGGAAATGCAGATCAACGGTGAAAACTCAGAATGGCAGAAATGATCTACAAAATTTTGAAACAAAAACAGAAAATGCTGGAAAATTTGCATCCTCAGTATTTTGCCTTTATCCAAAATAATGAAACTCATCTTCAAAG
This sequence comes from Mustelus asterias, assembly GCF_964213995.1. Classification (NCBI taxonomy): domain Eukaryota; kingdom Metazoa; phylum Chordata; class Chondrichthyes; order Carcharhiniformes; family Triakidae; genus Mustelus; species Mustelus asterias. The sequence continues at coordinate 45,777,028 of NC_135814.1, read as the reverse complement.
CAGTTAAAGCACATTCTTCGTACAAGTCCTGTGACTAAAAGCCTTTAACTTAAGCCTGGAAGCAGCTGTAATATATCTTAGTACTTAAAGCTTTTCTCGCTTGTCGATTACACAGCCTGTCAATCTCTGCTGTCCTCTCACCTTGTTTTACCTGGTAAATTTCAGGAAGTCCAGGAAACACATGTGCTCAGAGTTAAAAGAATCCTGGGTTTAAACAGCCGTTTAACATATTTAAACCTCAGACCCGCCTGTAATGGCCTGTAGTCGGGAGAGTAGATGGGCAGCGTTTTCTGGCCGCGCTTGCCCCAAAACCAGAAAATCCCATCTGAGGTCAACGGACCTTTCATGGTTCCTGCCCCACCCGCTACGATTCCCGTGGTGGGTGGGGCAGGAAAATTTCCCCCATATGTAAATTAAGATTGAATGACTATAAGTTGGCATAAAAACTAAAGGGGAGGGGAGAGAAAATGTAAGGTATAGACTGAAATTGTAAAGGATGAGGGACTAAAACCTCACCCTGTGTAATATTAGTTTAAAATATATACAGATATGCCCACTGCTATCTCTAAAAAAAAATTAAAACTGCACAAATTCCTAAAATGGCTGAATCTATGTCTGTTGGTGAGCCTTGAATAAACAAAGTTTCTTGATATGATCAGGAAAATCCACACTTCATTATCTCTCACAAATGACACACATTGTGGGCTGCATAGAACAAATTCAAAGAGACCTACAGAAAGGCCATCTGCAATTTATAACCCAGGCTGGCCAACAGGAGTCTGCTAGGCTGCTAAGACAAAGGGCCCCGCAACTTTCCTTTCAACTCTTAGTGGCTGAGACATTCAACAATCTTGGGGACCTAGACGAGGGATACATGTCCTTTGTCAAAGGCAGCGTGGAGAGATGGGAGTCATGTGACATGGCCTCTAGTATGTGGAACCAGTAATATTGTCTTGTGAAACTGCAAAGTCAGTCTGCCATTTTACCATATAACTAGCAGCATCACAAACAAGGAGCTCGCCTGGCCCCATCTACACTACATCTGCTGGAAAGCCTGTGCCATTGCCCTCAAGACTGAATAATCTTTGCATGTCTATCTCATTGTGTGAAGTCAACGCCACTAGAAGAGTGAATTATCCAGCATCAGTTCTCAGCTCACCAACCTCCATGAAGAAATACTTCATTGCACTTTGATTCTGAACTCTGGAACCCATGTGAAACAATAATTCTTTTCTCTGTTGTCTCTGCACTGTAAATCTTTCTTTTCTCCATCCCTCTTTTTCTGTATGAATACAAAGGAGGCAAGACTGTGACCCTCCACGTGTTTTTAAGTATGTGCAAATAAACTAACCTTTTGAGTTCACCCTATTTCGAGTTTGCTGTGGGATTATCAATAGAAATTGTATCATCCCAAAACCAAAGGATTGGGGAATATGTCACTGCTTCTCAAGGGGGAAGAAAATCAAAAACACCTTTCTATTTATGGACAGGTGGCGAGAAGAGAAAGTAGTGCTGTTTAAATTACTTCCCCCCCCCCCCCCCCCCACCCCCCCACCCCTTCCTGTCCATAACAATGAGCTTAGAAAATATGGCAGAATTTACAACAAATAAGTCAACTGGGATTTAGAGATGTAGCAAACAGTAAGGTCTGTAAAGAAAGTATAGAAAAACAGAGGTCATAGAGTCATAGAGATTTACAGCATGGAAATAGGCCCTTTCGCCCAACTTGTCCATGCCACTCATTTTTTTTTAAAACCCCGAAGTCCCAATTGCTCAAATTTGGCCCATATCCCTCTATACCCATCTTACCCATGTAACTGTCTAAATGCTTTTCAAAAGACAAAATTCTACCCTCCTCTACGACTACCTTTGGCAGCTTGTTCCAGACACTCACCACCCTCTGTGAAAAAATTGCCCCTCTGGACACTTTTGTATCTCTCCCCTCTCACCTTAAACCTATGCCCTCTAGTTTTAGACTCCCCTACTTTTGGGAAAATATATTGATTATCTAGCTGATTCTATGCCCCTCATTATTTTATAGACCTCTATAAGATCACCCTTCAGCCTTCTACGCTCCAGAGAAAAATGTCCCAGTTTGTCCAGCCTCTCCTTATAACTCAAACCATCAAGCCCCGGTAGCATCCTATAAATCTTTTCTGTACTCTTCCGAGTTTAATAATATCCTTTCTATAATAAAGTGACCAGAACTGTACACAGTGCTCAAATGAGGAATGGAACCAGAAAAATAAAGAGTCAGAATACAATAGAGCCTGGAGATAACAGTAATTTGGTGTAACATGGTAGGACATGTCATCAAACAGGGTCCTCTCAGTGAAAAGAGTCAAGAACAGTGAGATGGATTTTGCTCAAGGCAATGATACCAATTTGTTAATTCAAGAGGAACTTGTGGAGATTCTTGTTTGCATAGTAGTGAATATTTTGCAGAATAGTTTGATTGGATCAGCTGTAGGGGACCCACTGAGTTGTTGGAGGAGATGAAAGTAATGATGGAAGATTTCTTTCAGAAAGTAAAATGCCATTGCTGTTCTGTGAACTCAACACAGCAAGCAGTGATAAACACTGATTAGGTTGGAACAGAGGGAAACTAGTGGTTGATTCAGGAGGACATCAAGCTGCGGGCAGCAGCAGGATAAGAGGTCAGCAGGTGTGTGGAGGCAAATGGCACAGAAGATTAAAAATGGCATTGAGCATTAAGAGGGGAAACATCATAAAGTTCAGAAAACTTAAAAATAGGTTGACAAAGCCAAATTTTAGGGACCCCAGATGTGCACAAGATATTGTTGAAGTTTGATCTGCTAAACAGCTTACCACTACAGAGAGATAGCTTGTCCAGCTATAAGGCTATCCTACACATTACAACAGCGGGTTTACAGTCATCTAGAACAAAATTAGATCTATTCTAACTCCCAGATTTATCCCTTAGGTTCAATTAGTGAGACAGACTGGTTAGTCAGTAATATATGCCATGTCTCTGCACCATATATGCTCTATAGACCATGAACTCGGTTCTAGGTCTGAGGTCCTGATCTTCAAACACTCTCTTCCTCAAGCAACCAAATGCTGCACTGGAGCATTGAAGGCAGTGTTGAACCTTATTGTCAATGTCTGCTGCCCTTGTTAACAGTCAGCTCCCAAGGTATGGAAAGTGGTCCACATAATCCAAGGTCTCGTCATGGATTTTGATAACTAGGGGGCAGTGCTGTGTGGTGGGGGCAGGTTGGTAGAGGACCTTTGCCTTACAGATGTTTAGTCTAAGGCCCATGCTCTCGTATACCTTTTAGTTCAACAACAGAGGATGGGACGATCTTGAATCTGGGCCTGCAGGCAGTGGAGGTTGAACAAATTCCCATTTATTCTGTAGTTTAGTTCCATTCCAGCAGGGAGCTTTCTGAGGGTGAGATGGAGCATTGCAGCAAGAAATATTGAGAAGAGTGTTTAAACGATGGCACAGCTTTGCTTAACCCCAGTCCGAATGTGAATTGAGTCTATAGTGGATCTGTTGGTCAAGATCATGGCTTGCATGTCATTGTGGAGCAGGCAGAGGATGAGCAGCCAAAATGCAGGAGGATGCTCCATAATCCCTCGCAGCTTCAAAGGCCTTTGCGAAGTCAAAGGAAGCCATGTACAAGGGTTGGTGCTGTTCCCCGCATTTCTCTTGTAGTTCCTGTGTGGTGAGATCATGTCTGTTGTGCCCCTTAGTGGGCGAAATCCACATTGTGACTTTGGGAGAAACTCATTAGCTGTAGGGAGATGGCAATTAAGGAGGACTCTTGTGATGACCTTCCCTATGGTCGCAGCAGGGAAATTCCTTTGTAGTCGGGCTTGTCACCTTTCTTGAAGATAGTCACAATTATAGCATTTCTGAGATCTCCTGGCATATTCTCCATCTTCCAGATAAGGGAAATGAGTCGTGTATTGCAGCAATAATGCTCCTCCGCCATGTTTTAGTGAAAATGCTTTAAGAAAATAGGAATAAAGTGGCAATTCGACAGAGATTGCCACTCCACGGGAGAGTCAGCCCGCTATGTTTCCTAACATAGGGGATTATTGAGGATGAAATTAAGAGGGAAGGCCATGATGAAATAATTATAAAGGGACTCTGGATGGGCTGAACAGCTTTCTCCCAATCTGGATTATCTATGTTTAAATACGATTTAACAAGAGTCAAATTTGTTCTAATACAAGAGCAAAATACCTTGGATGCTGGAAATCTGAAATAAAAACAGAAAATGCCAGAAATTTTTGACGTCTGGTGGCATCTACTGAGAGAGAATTGGAGTTAATGGTCAGAATTTTACACTTTTGTGTCCAGTTCCCGATGTCATTGTGCCCAATTAGAATACAGAAGGCAAACAGGACACAAAGTCACAGTCTTGCCCACCTCTTGTAGAGGGCCAATTTAAGAGTGAATGAGGCAATGAATGACCCAATTGATTGTGATTTTTCACTGCCCATGCAGCTGGTTTTACACTGATTGCATGGGCTCCACAGTGAAGAGCGTAGCGGGATAGGAGAATTGCCCCCTTGACTGGAGATAGCATGCTGACAATTATGCTTCGGTGACCTGTTTGAACTCTGCAGGTATCCTCTGGCTACCTGAAGCCATGACTACCCTGGCATTCTGAATGAGTCCTGCTCAGTGGAAGATGTCTCCTCTGTCACCATGGCATCCTGAGGCATTGGTGTCACTGGTAGAAGAGCAGAGGAGGCATTGTCACTATCACAAGCACCGAATGCATACAACTGTTGCCAATGCGCTGTTGTGAGACCTAATTTGCCCCTTCTTGCTCACCTGAGAGGAATAGGGGCCTAGAAGATACACCAGGTACCTCATCTGCCTCTTGCTATGCACTGCCTGAGTGTCAACACTGTTGAGCGTCAATGCAGTGGCTTGCAGGTTTGCGTGTAAAGCCAGCACCCCTGAATGGGCTGCTGGTTCTGGTTTTCTCTGAGAGTCACTATTCCCTCAATGGAGGAAACCATGCACGGAGATGAGAGGAAGATTGCAGCATTCGTGATCTGGATGAATTCCTCCATCGTCCTTTCCAGGGCGCACATACCCGCTGGAATTTCTATTAGATATTCACTCACCTCCCATTGGACATCCAACATCTGTCATCTCAAAGATGACTTCAGAGACTTATCATCTGCCTGGACTTCAGCATCTTCCTCATCTCCCACACTTTACCAAGACCTGGACTATCAGAGGTCTATCAAAGGCCTGGACTATCGCAACCTATCACAGTTGGTACTCAGTCCATTTGGTGCCACTTTGGTTGACATGGGGATATCCACCAAGGTGCAAGTATCTGGGATGGCGGAAGATATGGAGCAATGATAGGAGAGTGCACACTCTGGGGCCCTCTCTTCGTCCTCAGAGATTAACACCGGTCCCTCATGGCTAATGGTTTCTAGGGCCAATGATTGACTTATTGAAGAAGGTAGAATGATGAGTACCACTCAACATTGCATATTCTCAGATTGCAGCTATTGTTGTCTCTGGGAGAGCTAAGTTCCAACAATGATGCTAATCATTTAAGTGTTCATCTCCAGCCAAAGCCACACACAGATCTATCTCTTTCTCTTTCCCAGAAACTCCATCACCTCTTAGGGCTGAATATTTTCCCCCCAGATGCCCACCATCCTTGGCACTAACAGCAGCCTCTTCTCATCCAACTGATTTGCTCCCTTTGAATGGCCAGATCCAGGATGTTTTACTCCATCTTTGTTTGGATGGCCAGATTTGTTATTCTAGCACTGAACCACATTCTTTAATGCATATTATGGATCCTATTCTCCTGCAAAGATAACTGGACAACGCTGAGTTCCATATGTGAAGGGTCAACTCCTCAGGTTGCTTCCCACAAGTTCTTGTGCCTTACCACTTCATGTCGTGTAATATTTAACCTTTCCAGCGCCTATGTACCAGTCCCCCAAAAACTTTTCAGGGTGCCAAGGGTTCTTGAATTGCCATACCATTTCACCTCCCCAACTCTTCTGCCAAGCTCTTTCCACAGCACGCAAACTCTACCATATGTTGTGACCACTTCAACATGGAGAATGCTCAAGTACCCTTGCAGCACGGAGAAAGTGTCCCAGCTTTTTGTGGCATTATAGGGCTGATGGGCAACCCCTTGTCTACTGACCCCCTCTGCAGCCTCCCTCTAAGCTTGCTTGGTACGATAAGCGTATCTCCTTTTACAATGCTGTGGGAGGTGAACCTCCCATTGTTCAGTTACAGCCTGGAGGAGGGTACACAGGGACTCATCACCAAACGTTGGGCTGCTCATGCCCCTTTCTCTGTCTTCACATATATGGCCTTTTACAATCTGTACCCGTTGATGAGGAAGTGGAGACAGTCAGTAAACATGGTGAGCATCTCAGGAGGACTTGGGTTGTCAAGGATGGTGTTGGCCCCTCTGTCTGCAGCAGTTACTCACTCATGCCCTGCACAGCTTGCTGTCTTCTTAACACTGCCCCTCTGTGGACTTGTTGCTCACTGGCAACAAACCCGACAACAGCACCTCCCTGGCTATCGCCCATCCCATTAACTACCTTACATCCCACCACAAGCCTCCAATTTGCTAACAATCCTGCCACTCATCCTCAGCGCATTATTGCAGAGATATCATAGGACTGGGTGGAAGCAGGCACGCTGCCCGCTGATGTCATCAACCCAGCACCAAGTGTAAAATTTCTCCTAATGTTTCAGGTCAAAAACCCAAAACAGAATTGAGGGTACTTAGAGATGTAACAGTTTCTGCAATAATTCCACCAAGGCTGGTCTTCCATCATCAAAAACCCTTTAGTTATAATATAAAAAGCCACACTCATGGCTTACAGCATGCAATCAATAGCTGGGGACCTAGAGGATACCAGTCTGGGGTGAAGCAATGGGTTTTAATCCCCTGCTGCTGACTTCCCATTGGGCAAGGCTTTGTTCGCTCATTGAGGGAGTTCGTACTCCACGAAGCCCACAGGGAGATCTATTGATGATCCAAGGTGCCTGTTCATGGCCATCATAACAACTCTCCCCCATTAGGTCACTTTCTTCCCCAGTACTCCCGCTACAAGAAGGTCCTTTCACCACTTGGTGGTCAGTCTGAAGTTTGTTGAAGGCAGGGGTCAATCTGGGGGGGTGTGAGCCGAATAGGGGACCTTCGTTTCCAGAGGGGACCTCATAGGGCGACTAATGCAGATTCCTCCTGAGGTTCTGCTTCAGGCAGCACTCCAATTTCCTCTGCTTCCATCTCAGAGTCTGTGTCTTCATGATCTGGAGGGGCTAACGCAGGGATGGCTTTGAGTTATGGACAGACACTGGCAACCGCCGCCTGCAAAGCCAGTAGCAAGACCTGCTTGAAAACACCTGCCCCGAGATGATCCCAGTGTTTCTTTATGATTTTACCCTGGACTTTAACTTTGTAAGTTACTGGCCCTGTTTTTTCCCCCAAGGACACAACTGGGACCATCCCTGAAGTTCCTTACATGAACCAGATCACCTGTTTTAAATATTTTTTCTGCCCTGGCAGATTTGTGATTTTTCTTCTGGTTTCCTTGTTGGGACTCCACCCTCCCATCCCAGTTTGGGAATAGTAGGTTCAGTCTTGTACAAAGCCCGTTGTTTCGTCATGTCATTTTTGAAAGTTTGCACTGCCCATTCAGCCAGTCCATTTAATTATGGTTGATAAGGTGTTGTTCAGATGTACTGGATATCATTAGGGAGCACCAAGTTCTGGAAGTCACTGCTCGTAAAGGCCGTGCTATTATCAGAAACCAGGACTTCTGGTATTCCATGCGTGCAGAAACCCTGTCGTAATTTCTCAATCATAGCATGAGAGGTCGTGGAGCCCATGCAGTGTACCATCAACCACTTGGAGTGTGCATATATCATGATTAAAAACATAGTACTCATAAAGGGCCCATCAAAATCCACGTGCACATGTACTCATAGTCTGCCAGGCCTGCTTCCAAGAAGGTAGGAGGCTGAGGGAGGGAGTTTTTGATTCTCTTGGCATAAGTTGCACCATTTCACCAAGTCTGTGATGTCCAAGATGAGGCAGGGCCATCAGATGTAACTCCCAGCCAGCATTTTCATTTTTGAGACTCCAGGATGGCCATTATGGAGTTCTGTTAATATCAGATGCCGCCCTGAGAGAAGAACAACTACTCAGGACCTCCAGAGAATTATCCCGGTCTCAACACAGAGCTTATCTTTCTAGACGGATAGGGTTTCATTTCTTCTGAGGGTTCTCCTTCGAATCAACCATGTAGGACCATATGCCTTATTTTAGACAAGATTGGATCCTTATGAGTCCAGGCCTTAATTTGCCTTGCGGACATCGGCAGAGTCTCCAAAAAATTTAAGGTCATCATGACTTTTTCTAACGCTGGTAGAGGAGCCAGGCTTGTGGGTACGTCAGAAGGTATTCATAGGCCACAAGTAATGGAGTCCAATGCTGTATATCAGGGTGGAAGCAATGGGGGTGGGGGGTGGTTTCCAGAGATGTGAAAGTACCACCCCAACACTGTATGGAGAAGCTTCACATGTCAAAATAAGTTCTTTCTTGGTGTTAAAATAGGCCAATAAGGTAAATGACAGTAGTTGTGATTTAACTTTGCCGAAAGTCTCCACCTGTGCCATCTCCCAAGACCATCTTTGGTATTTTTGTAGTAGAGTATGCAAGGTCAGCATGGAAGCCAATTTTGGAATCAATTTTCCATGACAATTTATTAATCCCAGGAAGGATTCCTGTTCCTTGGAGTTGGTGCTTCCTTAGTGGCCTTCACCTTATCCTCGACTGGTGTAAACCTTTGCTATCTCCCTGATAGCCTAAGCAGGTCACTTGAAAGACACATTTTTCCCTCTTCAAGCATAGTCTGGCTCTTGAGAATTTCTGCAAGACCTCTTCTAAGTTTGCCAGGTGCTCTTGTTCTGAAGTCCCTGTGATCAGGACATCCTCCAAATACACTGCCACTGTGCATAGCCCTTGGAGTATGCTCTCCTTAACTCGTTGGAACATGGCACACACTGTCAAGTCCCTGAAGGGCAAATGAATATACTCATATAGTCCCTTGCGCAACAAAAACAGAAAATACTGGAAAATCTCAGCAGGTCTAACAGCATCTGTGGGGAGAGAATAGAGCCAACATTTCGAGTCTAGATGACCCTTCGTCAGAGCTGGGGCCTTGTTCCTTGTGCATGTTGATCATCACATATTTGAGAGGACTCGTCCAATTCAAGCTGAAGTTAGATGTGATTCAAGTCCAACTTGGTGAACGTCTGGCAACCTGCTAACATGATGTGGAGATGCCGGCGTTGGACTGGGGTAAACACAGTAAGAAGTCTCACAACACCAGGTTAAAGTCCAACAGGTTTATTTGGTAGCAAATACCATAAGCTTTCGGAGCACAGCTCCTTCGTCAGATGGGGTGGATACATAGCATACATGTCTTCAATTTGGGGCATGGTTTACCTATCAAGTTTGGAAACCAGATTGACTGTTAGTTTATAGTCCCCACAGAGACGGACTGACTTGTCCAGCTTAAGATTAGGAACTACAGGCGCAGCCCCATTCTGCAAATTACATGGGCCTTATTATGTCTAAACTTTCAAGGCACCTTAGTTCAGTTTCCATTTTCTCCCACAGGGAGTAAGGGACTGGTCTTGCTCTGAAATATTTAGGTGTAACATCAGGGTCAATGTAGATCTTGGCTTTGGCCCCTTTTATTTTTCCCAGAAAACTCCAGGACATCTATTGATAACTTTGTACAGTTCCCCCACGCCTAGCCTAAAGATCTTCAACCAGTTCAACCTGATATGCTGGAGCTAATTTCTCTCCATAAGGCTTGGTCATTGCCCCATACAACAGTGAGCAGGAGACAAGCTGATTGCTGCCTGCAAGTCACTGGGGCCATTGATTTGTAACAGTTCTTCAGTGTAGGTGGCTAATCTTCTAAGCTCAGAGATGACTGTATGTCTGATCCCCAATAATGGAGACCATAGCCCAAGTGTCCACCTCCATTTTCAAGGGATATCCGGTCATAATAGTTCTACTACTACTGGGGTAACCTTTGTTGTGATGGTGCGATTGAGTTGTAACGTCCCTTTTTCTGGAAGTAGGTATTCCTGCGTTGTTTGGTCAGGTACTTGCTTTGGCTTCTTCAGTGAACAGCATGCATTTTTCCTATTCTTAAAATTTTGCTATACTGTGCCCTTTGGCAGTGTTTGAAATAGTACATTGTCTGGCATCGTACCCTTCTAGAATATATTCCCTCATACTCTTGGCACCATCACTGCCTTTCCTTGACTGCCTGGTGGTGTTATTACAGCTTCAATATTATAAAGGAACCCTCTAACATCTTGTTTATCTTCATTGAGAACTGATTACATGAGGCCCCTCTCCCTAACTGGAGGACATTGCTGCCTGATATCCCCTGTAGCTCCTAAGCCCCTTTTTCAGCATTTTCCAGTGATAAAAAGCCCTGGTTGGGTTCTGCTAATAGCTTCTTTTGAATAGTCAGGTTATTTATGCCGCCTACCAATCTGTCTCGCAACATTTCATTTGGGCTATGGTCTCCGTTATTGGGGAGCAGACATACAATCATCTCTAGATAGGCATCCAAATTCTGAGCTTAGAAGACACAAAGGCCAGATTCTGCTAATTTCTGTAACCTCGCCAGAAATTTGGTGACAGGTTCCCCAAGGGTTCTTCCTGCCACGTTAAAATGCTATCTCTGGAGTATAACAGAGGGTTTTGGGTTTTTGTGGGGTTTTTTTACCAAGTCTGCATGCCATCAACAAAATTACTTTTCGTTTTTTGTCTCCTTCAAAGTTGTTCACATGAAAGAAGTAACACATGCGTTCTGTATATTAGGCCCAGTCTTCCCCACTGGTATCACAGGGTTCAAGTTTCCCAGAAAGAAGCATAATTGCTTTATCTTACCAGAGAAGAGTTGCTTGTTCTTGACTATGGAGGTTGTTTTTACTCTTCGTCACCAATGTAATAATTCTACCAAGACTTTGGTCTTCCATGACCAAAACCCCTTTAAAAATAATACAAGAGCTGCACCCACGGCTTACAGCAAGTCAATAGCTGGGGACCTACAGGATACTAGTCCAGGTTGAGGAAATGGATTTTAACACCCCCTTGCTCAATTCCTTGTGCTCGCTCAGTAAGGGAGTTCGTACTCTATGAAGCCCACGGGGAAATCTATTGGCGATCTCCTTTGTGATCATCATAACAGTTTCTGTTTTTATTTCAGCACCCACGGTATTTTACTTTTGTGTTGAGCAAAGTGTCTTTGTAACTTTATCTTTGATTCTCATCACTTGATGCCATAAATACTTGTTTCATACTCAGATGAGAAACATCAGATTTTGATAGGGGGATACAATAATGTTCTGACTGGTTAAACTAGGAAGATCTACTGACTATCCAAAATAATTGCCTAATCATACTCTATGTTGTTTTATTTGTACCTTTCAGAAGTTCAATTTTTTCCTGCAAGTCTGCTCTCACCACTTTCTCCTCCAAGACAGGGTTTCTCTTGTTCTCACTTTCCACTCCACCGGCCTGCACATTCAATAGATTTTGCTATTTCCACTTCCTCCAAAATGATGCCAGCTTCTTCAGTATGATATGCTGTGGGCTATCAGTAGCAGCAGAATTGTACTCAACCACAATCTGTAACCGCATGGCCCGTCATATCCCTGGTCTATCATCATCACCAAGCCAGGGGATTAACCTTGGTTCAGTGAAGAGTGCAGGGGGGCATGCAGGGAGCAGCACCAGGCATATCTAAAAAATAGGTAGCAACCTGATGAAGTTACAACACAGGACTATTTATATGCCAAACCCAAGCAACAAGTGATAGAGTTAAGCAATCCACAGCAAACAGGTGAGATTTAACCTCTTGAGTCCTGCCACATCCAGATGTGAATGGTGGTGGAAAATTAAACAACTCACCGGAGGAGGGGGCTCCACAAATATCCTCATCTTCAGTGATAGGGGAGTGCAGCACATCAGTGCAAAAGATCAAGCAGAACAATCTTTAGCCAGAAGTGCCAAGTGGATGATCCATCTCAGCATCCTCTGGAGGTCCTCATCATAACAGATGCCAGTCTTCAGCCAATTTGATTCATTCCATGTGATATCAATAAATGGCTGAAGACAGTGTATACTGAAAAGACAATGGACTGACAATATTGCAGCAATAGTACTGAAGGCTTATACTCTAGAACTTGTCATCATCTAGCCAAGTTGTTCCAATAGAGATACAACACTGGCATCTTTCCAGCAATGTGGAAATTTTCCCAGATATATCATACACAAAAAGCAGAACAAATCCAACGCAGCCAAATATCACCTCATCAGTCTACTCTCGATAATCAGTAAAGTGATGTAAGAGGTAATCAACAGTGCTATCAAGCAGCACTTGCTTAGCAATAAGCTGCCCACTGACACTCAGTTTGGGTTCTACCCTGACTCATTACAGCCTTGTTCAGCTCTTTTGTCCATGTTTGAAACTCCAGAAGTAAGGTGAGAGTGACTGCCCTTGACATCAAGGCATTGTTTGACCAAGTTTGGCAAGAAGGACTCCTCACAAAACTGGAATCATTGGGAATCAGGAGGAAACCTCTCCACTGGTTGAAATCATACCTAGAAAAAATGAAAGTGGTTGTAGTTGTTGGAAGTCAATCATCTCAGCACCAGACCATCACTGCAGGAGTTCATCTGGATAGTGTCCAAGGCTCAACTATCTTCAGCTGCTTCATCAATGACCATCCTTCCATCATAAGGGGTCAGAAGTGGGGATGTTACTGATGTTGGCACAATGTTCAGCACCATTCACAACTCCTCAGATACTGAGGCAGCCTATGTCCAAATGCAGCAAGACCTGGACAATATCCAGGCTTGGGCTTACAAGTGCCAAGTAACATTCATGCCACACAATACCAGGAAATGACCATCTCCAACAAGAAATAATTTAACTATTGGCCCTTGACGTTGAATAGCATTATGATCACTTAATCCCCCATGATTAACATCTGGGGGTTACCACTAACCAGAAACCCAACTGGACTAGCTATATAAATAGTGTGGCCACAAGAGAAGGTCAGAGGCTCGGTATCCTGCAGCGAGTAACTCACCTCCTGACTCCCCAAAGTTTGCCCACCATCTCTCCAAGGCACAAATCAGGACTGTGATGGAATACTCTCCACTTTCCTAGATGAGTGCAGCTATAACAACACTCAAGAAACTTGACACCATCGAGGACACCTCCTCTTCCTTTCTTAAAATCTGTTACATGTTTAAGAACTGAGTTCTAAGAAAGGGTCATCAAAAGGTTAACTGCACTTACCTCTCCCTCCAGATGCTGCCAGATTTAAGCATTTTCCGATTTTATTATTTACTTTATTGGTTCTGTTTTATTTTCAATTTTAAAATGGCTGATATACACCTAATTATCCGTGGGAAACAGAGGGATTATTCTTTGAAATTGGCTTTAATTAAGTATGTGGATTTGACATTCTAATTGGAACTGTTGCCCAGATTCTTTTAATCAGCGCTATCTTAACACTCGTTGGAAAATCTGTCTGCATGTCAAACTGCATCATATCATGTTGTTCCAGAGAAGAATGTGGTTTGAAACTGTTGTTTTACTGGAAAGTTGCATAGCTGTTGTTTAAGTATTTTCTGTAAAAGCAATTGTGACAACTTTTGTAGGACCTTTTGATCTGTACTGTAGGTATATAGTTTGGTAGTTAATCTGGCATCAGCTTGCTTAACAGCCCTAACTTCAAAAGAAATAATACTATGAAAGAACTCTGAGCTAAAGAGAAAGCTAAGTGTGGGAAAGGCTTATTAACTATAAACATCTGGAAGAAACCAGTAAGTTTCTGGATTTGTGGTAAGATCAGAAAGGTTTTTAGCCCAATGATTTTTGACAGTGGTAAACTGACCTCTTATGAAAATCTATTCTTTCAATTTTTTTGGACTCAGTCGTTGTTTCTTAACTTTATAATTTATTGTGCTATTTATTCAATTTGTAAGTCAATACAGCAACCATTTAACTCTGTTTAATTCTAGTTCTGGTCCGTCTTTCATCATTATGGGGAGAATAAAGATGTAGGGCTGAATCTTCAGTTTCTGCTGGGAGTGGGAATGGGGGCCGAAAATACCGGTGGCGGCCAGCACAGTTTTCCCAACACCGTATCCAGCACCGGCCATGTTCACCAGGGTGAAGGGGAGGGCAGCATCAAGATCCTGTCTCATCCCTGATTAAGGTCATTGTGGTGGTAGGGCCTTGGAGCCGCACAGTTAGTGAAGGGAGGGAGGGGGGGGGGGGGCAGCCTTGGAGCCGCACAGTTAGTGAAGGGAGTGGTCAGTAAGACATCAGAAAGTGTAGATGATTGTCACCCTTCTGGCATTGTGGGTGTGGAAGATCACGGTGCAAGGCTGCCATGGATACTTGATGATCACCTGACGACAAGAAAGGCCACAGCTAGTATTGGGAATAAGATTCTCAGATTTTGAGTCCCGTGGTGATAAGCAATATCCTCTACAGGAAGAGTACAGCCCTGGGCATCAGAAGGGCAGAGGAGAGGGATGAGGGGCAGGAAGGCAACAGAGGCCGTACCCTCATTATAGAATCTACCATTGAGGAGGGAGCTACAAGGAAATGACTGAGAACCAGTGTCATAGGAGTCTGAGATGCTCCAGGTGGATGGTCACAGATGTACATCTTTGCAAGGCTGCCTCCATAACTTTGCCCTGCTATACAGATGCTCCCACTGTCAGAGAGGCCAAGAAGGCTGAGGATGATGAAGGTGCCCCATGAGCGGTGACATCTTCATCCTCCTCAGTGACATCCTCAGCATTTGATAGGGGCTTTGGATGGCTAGGGGGAATCTAGGATGTAATTGGCACCTCCTCAAACATTTCTGTGCCACTCGCACAACTGAGCACTCTGGCTACACAATGTAGTATGCATCTTGTATAAATCAGTGGAAGGTTCCTGCATGCTTCTCAAGTACGGCTGCATATGGCTCTCCCAGAGGTTTCCATGGTGGAGCTCATATGTTCAAATCCCTAAGCCATAATGGTGTTTGTTGAATTGCCTCCTCTAGTTTCAGCCATTGATCTCAATGCCCAGGGAACTTCAACATGTAGGAGCACCTCTGTTGCTGGTGGTCTAGCAGACCCTCCTTTCCAGTGGCTATTGAGGACTTACATTTGTGCAGAACTGAGCAAGGCTGTGTCTGGCTTCCTTCGCCAGGGAGAACTGACCATAGCTGACTGTTTCTGTCACCTCCTTCTATAAACCAATGCTAAGTTCCTTATCCAATGCCACCTGTCTGAATGTGTACAGGGACCCACTCAGGTGAAAGTTTCTGGACTGGTGCACTTATAAGTTGTGACAGTGCATCTTCAGTTCCTTACTAGCCATCTGGACTACTGATTGAGTGGGAGAAAATTCATATCTGTGGATGTCTGCACTTGTAGGAGAAACAAGAAGACACCATGAGAGCTAGCCTTGGAGAGCAGAAGCCTCTGCAATGCTGAGACTTTTCAATATTCTTCAGTGTTTGGTATGCCTTCAGATACAGTGGAGTTAAATGCACCTGCTTCTTGAGCGCATTGTGCTTTGCAATCACCAACTCAACCAGGAATGACTTATTTTTGATATTGGTTACTTCCATTGCCATAATGTTCTGTAAGAAGGGTCCCCCTCTGCCTGTTTGAGCCTTCTCACGGGCATTATGTATCTGATTCTCGAAAAGAGTGTGTTATAAGGCATTGCTGTCCTCTATGACCTATTAGCTGCCTAATTCATTGGAGGGTGCATGTTTCTGTGGTGACAGGTCCTCAGCAATACTATGGCTCAAAGGCATTCTGAGGGGTCAGTGAGTCACCTGTGCATACACCATGTTCAGGAGCAATATACATCCGGAGGTTTCTCAGCTGGTGCGACTGCTAGAGGGTTAACACACAGATGTCTGTCCTGAGGATTACGGAGAGCACTCGCCTTACCAGAGAAATTAGTTCAATTAACATTTTTCTTCCCTGGATCCAAGTTTCTCTCATAATAGTCCCATAATAGTGACTGTGACTTCCTTTTAAGTCTGCTTGGTCTGTGTGGATGGCCTCATCCTGTCACCTTCAAGGGAGAGGACCTCCCTTCTTTTCCTCTTGGCCTCCAGAACCACCGCTAGGTTGGCATCAGAAAAGCAAGGGGCTGCCCTGCCCTGACCTCTGACTCCTGAATCATCATGGAAATGAGAAATCTAGCTTGAAGATCACTGTGAATCTTCACTGTCCACTTCCACCACTCGAAGAGCAGCCACACTTACTGCTGCCATGTTGATTTTAAATTGGGCCTACACTTTAGTCAGCTTGTCTTCACTACCAAGGCTCCCACCCCCAACCACATCTGTCAATTGGCCACCAAACCTATCTGCTTATGAGTTAAGGAAGGCAGTCCTGTGAAACTCATGATCCATTTCTCTTTCACACTGGGGTAGGTTTGGGACTTTAAAACAGTTTTGAGTTCAATTTCACACCCCAATGCGGGAGTTCAGCTCGTAATGTTCAGTCTATGTAAAGTGCAGTTGACTATTTTCCACAGCTGAGCTAATTATTATGCTCAAGCTCCAAACTTTGAAAGGAACAGATTATATATAATGTAGGCTTCCCTTTCACTGGAGCATAAAATGTGCTCATGAATGGCACTGCACAACTGCTGAGTAAGGAAGTATTACTTTGAAAGCCCAAATCATAACACTAGATTCTGTTGTTTCTAATTATTTGAAGAATCAACAAAACTTCAAAGATCAGACATTTGGTAAGGGCCTTTGTGACTTAGATAACTCTTTTTTAATTTTGAATAATTGAATAGCTCCAGGATTCAAGACAATTGGGATCATCCAAGTATATTATAAAATATAACTCAACAAGTTAGTATCATGGGGCGAAATTTTCCATTCTGGAAACTAAGTGCGGTGGCAGGCAACAAAGTCGGTTTGATTCCCACTAGGCAGTGGGGGGATTTTCAGGCCCGATTTTCTGCTTTCCAGATCATTAATTATGCATCAATCAGGATATCCTGCCACTCCAAATCCCCTCTGCCTGTGACCTCCATCAACTCCATCTGGTCAGGCCAAGAAGGGTGTACCTGCCGCAGAACAGGTGACCCCTAGCAGGCCAGAGCCATCCAGGCCTCGGGCCTCCAGAGGATGCCTGCTGTGCCATTAATTTCATTACAGTAAGGACAGTAAGGTTAAAGTAGTATACACTGTCGAACACCATAGCCTTTCCTGCCTCCCCACAATCTCATTTAATCTTCGCGTTAAAGGTTGAACGTTATTCCTTTATTAGTCCCCAACTCTCTCCACACATGACAACAGGGTGCAGCAATCAGCCTCGACCTCTGCTGTGAATTTCAGGGCTACAACCTAGATATGCCAGTAGAGTTAGGAAAATTAGGAAGGTTTGAAAGCACGATGATGGCACAGATTTTCGTTCGCTGTACATAATCTGCACTATTGCAAATATATTTTGCATTCATTCCTCTCCAAATCAAAGGTATTGAATGGATAATTGATGTAGTGCAAGGTCCTGCGTTCATTCAAGGTTACAAACCGAACCTTGCTCCCAACTATCTCCCATCTTATCCCTCAGTTTCATTAAATCTCACACAATCTTGTCACATCACTGAAATGAACAAAGGCACATCCTAAATTAAGAAAGGTACTTCCTATATATAGGGGAGGCATGGTGGCATAGTGGTTAGCACTGCTGCCTCACAGCGCCAGGGACCCAGGTTCAATTCCCAGCTTGGGTCACTGTCTGTGTGGAGTCTGCACATTCTTCCGCATCTGCGTGGGTTTCCTCTGGGTGTTCCAGTTTCCTCCCAAAGGCTGAAAGGTGTGCTGGTTAGGTGCATTGGCCATGCTAAATTCTCCTCAGTGTACCTGAACAGGCGTGCCGGAATGTGGCGGCTAGGTAACTTCATTGCAGTGTTAATGTAAATCAACTTGTGACACTAATAAATAAACTTAAAAAATAATGATGGCTGGATATGACACATGTAACCTTTGGATCTTAGGCAGACATCATGTGACTTCAAGAGAATTGTTCATCAAGATTAGCGCTTATCCTGATGATGTCGCACTGAAATTTACAGTTTGTGGATTTTAGAAGTATTTGTCATGACCAACATTGAAATCTTATCACCCAAATACATTTTGCAATGGTGTTTATTTTATGACTGAGAGGTTTTGGTTAAGTAATATTTATCATTGAGCACCATAGCCATACATGCCTCTCTGCAGTGTAATTTAATTTCTGTGTTTAAGGCTGAATGTTATTCCTTTATTAGTCCCCTATTTTTCCCATGCATGACACAGAGTGATGGAAGTTGGTTCCGCTCAGGGATAATTGAAATGTCTGCTAGATGGGAATGAGTGTATCCTGTCAAGTTGTGGCCTCTGCATTAATCAGGCATGAGAGCTGGTGTTCCAAGAGGGCGCTGTCCAGATTTAGCACCCATATGAGACAGCCAAGTGCTAACCATTGACAAATGATTTTGGCTTAGAGCCAACTTGCTAAGCTGCTATCATGCAAACTTGAGTTCATCCATAGGTGCAATAGAATTACAACCTCTTGAAGGATGCCATAGCCACTGATTTGATGACACCATGGTGGAAAGGACTGCACCATGTGTAGTTGCTTAACGATGTGTGTTTGTGGAGTATTAATTACATTCCACAGTGACCTCATGGTGTCGAGGCACCGTCCAAGGGTGACCCCATCGTTAGAGTTGAAGGTGACTGACTTATGCTTCCTCAATGATCATTGACCCTTTTATGACATGTTGAAGATACATGCATGCAAACATATGAATTAGGAGCTAGAGTGGTAGTGGGCTGATCAGCCCTTCGAGCCTGCTCTGTCATTCAATAAGATCATGGCTGATCTGATTGCAACTTCAGCTCCATATTCTCACATATCCCTGATAACCTTTCATCTCCTTGGCTTACCAAGAATCTATCTAATTCTGCCTTAATCGCCAAAGACTTTATCTACTTCCACTGTATTTGAGGAAGCAAGTTGAAAAGATCATGATCCTGAGAGAAAAAAATTTTCATCTCTGTCTTAAATGGGCAACCCCATATTTTTAAACAGTAATCCCTAGTTCTTGGTTCTTCCACAAGAGGAAACATCCTCTCCACATTCACCCTGTCAAGACTCCTTAAGATCTTATATGTTTCAATCAAATCACTTCTTACCCCTCTAAACTCCAGCGGTTCAGAGCGTAATCTGTCCAACCATTCCTCAGAAGATAACCTGCCTATTCCAGGTTCTAATCCAATAAATCTTCTCAGAACTGCTTGCAATTTATTTACATCCTTCCTTAAATAAGGAACCCAGTATTGTACACAGTAATCCAGATGTGGTTTCACATATATCTTATAGCCTTGAGGTTGTCACAAGCACATCTGTGTTGTGCCATGCAATGGCATCCTCATATGCATTGTGTGAATCCTCGCACTCATCAGAATCTTCCCCTTCGTCTTTCTCACTTGAGGAGACATCTAGCTCCTCTATGTTTCCCTTTGGCAACACATAGCCCTTTGCAGCACCAAGTTGTTCAGGGCACAGCAAACAACGATGATGTGGAACAACAATCTCCGCAGTGAGTTGTGGAGAGTTCCACCTGTGCGGTTGGAACCTCCAAAATGTATCTTAAAGAGGCCAATAGTCTGCTCCATTTATAAACCTTATGGCTGAATGTGTAGCACTGTATCTTCCTTCAGATCCAACTTTGTGGAGAACAAACGGGCGTTATTAGTCATGTTTTCAGAGGGGAATCCCTTACCAACCCTCAATCCTCTAAGCACAGAGCTCCCTCAAATATCACTGGTACCTGCGAATGACTTGAAACATATGAGTCATGGGAACTCTCTGCAACCTTTTCATTAAATGCCAGATCTTTTTTCCATGATCACAATTTAGCTGGATATTTAGATAGTGAAATCATTTTTCATTAATGAATCTCACAGGCTGCTGCCAGGGCGCTTTCAAGGCCACATGTGTTCATCTGATGCTGCCTGCACTTGCAGAAAGCCTGAGGTCAAAGCAAATTCCACAGCTCTGACTGCCTGACTTGCTTCATCCGTGCGGAACTGTACAGAATGGTGAACTTTCTTGAAAAAGGCATCCATCACCTTCCTACTGGCAGGGCACTTAATCTTGAGGGGGAACATAATGTTTACCCAATTGTGAGATTCCTCAAAGGCCCTCAGTGGATCCCTGGAAGAATTGCAGACAAAAAAGTTGAGTGTGGCAGTAACCTTCTCAGCGACTGGCATCAGATGCCTTCCAAGTGCTCATGGAGAATGTGGCAGCAATGGACTATCACATCCTTAGACTAGAGAGGCGTCTGTCACACTGTCTTTCACTCATCTTCATGTATGAGCTAAGTCTTCTGTAGACCTTTGGTCGCACCAAGTGTCCATTTAATGTCGATGTTCCCATATTCTTTGGTCAACGTGACCCTCCCATTCTTGAGGCCACATGCCTTTCCTCGATTCCTCCCACTAGTATTGCTTCTCATGCCCACCCTTAGCTCAGCATCCTAAATCTTGCAGCAACGCTATCAAAGGTAGCCAAAAGCAGCATCTACGTACCTTGAAGTTGTTGATGAAGTGAAGCTTGCCAAGTGTGCACCACTTAGGTACAATAGGGAAACACACCATTCTAATTATCTACTGGCGGGGCACTTAATCTTGAGGGGGAACATAACTCTGATGAGTTGGCCTCCATGCAATGCAAATATGGTTTCCAACATAGGTCTGCATGAAACTCGACCCACCTTTAACCCGCCATCAAAGTCAGGGGGAACAAAATTCTAAACTAATTTCCCAACAGGAAACTAACTTTTTCAATCATGCCAAATTTATTGCCCCTGCCTGCCACAATTCCCATCACTGACAGGAGTGGAAAGTTCCACCCATGGTGTTTCATTAATGGAAATACACATGATTATTAAAATATGTTTGTGAGAGTCATTGATAAATTTATTTTAAAGGAACATTTCAGTTGTTAATTCTTACCTTACTTCCATCAGTTTTGGTTGCTCCTGCCACCATACCCGTTGATGTTGCTTAATCAGAGTATGTTCCTTGTTAAACTTTGCTGCTTGCAAGATTTTCTGAATCTATATGTATAATAGAAAGATTAAGAACATAAGAAATAGGAGCAACAGTAGGCCATCTAGCCCCTCGAGCCTGCCCCGCCATTCAATAAGATCATGGCTGATCTGATAGTGGTTTAGTTCCACTTACCCGCCCGCTCCCCATAACCCTTAATTCCCTTATTGATCAGAAATCTATCTACCTGTGACTTAAACATATTTAACGAGGTAGCCTCCACTGCTTCAATGGGCAGGGAATTTCAGAGACTCACTACCCTCTGACAGAAGTTCCTCCTCAACTCTGTTCTAAACTGACTCCCCCTTATTTTGAGGCTGTGTCCTCTTGTTCTTGTTTCCTTTCTAAGTGGAAAGAATCTCTCTGCCTCTACCCTGTCTAGCCCCTTCATTATCTTCTATGTCTCTATAAGATCTCCCCTCAGCCTTCTAAACTCCAATGAGTACAGGCCCAATCTACTCAATCTGTCCTCATAAATTAACCCCCTCATCTCCGGTATCAACCTGGTGAACCTTCTCTGTACTCCCTCCAAGGCCAATATATCCTTTCACAAATAAGGGGACCAAAATTGCACACAGTACTCCAGTTGCGGCCTCACCAGTACCTTGTACAATTGCAGCAAGACCTCCCTGCTTTTATACTCCATCCCCTTCGTCATAAAGGCCAACATTCCATTTGCCTTCTTGGTCACCTGCTGCACCTGCAAACTGAGTTTTTGCGATTCATGCACAAGGACCCCCAGGTCCCTCTGCACAGTAGCATGTTGCAGTTTTTCACCATTTAAATAATAGTCCATTTTACTATTATTCCTTCCAAAGTGGATAACCTCACACTTGTCAATGTTATACTCCATCTGCCAGATCCTCGCCCACTCACTTAGCCTATCCAAAACTCTCTGCAGACTTTCCGCATCCTCCACGCAATTCGCTTTCCCACTCATCTTTGTGTCATCCGCAAACTTTGTTACCCTACACTCGGTCCCCTCCTCCAGATCGTCTATGTATATGGTAAACAGTTGAGGCCCCAGCACCGATCCCTGCAGCACTCCACTAGTCACCAACTGCCAACCAGAAAAGCACCCATTTATTCCAACTCTCTGCTTCCTGTTAGATAGCCAATCCTCAATCCACGCTAACACTTTATCCCCAACTCCGTGTACCTTAATCTTCTGCAGCAACCTTTTGTGAGGCACCTTATCGAACGCCTTCTGGAAATCTAAAAACACCACATCCACCGGCTCCCCTCTGTCAACTGCACTCGTTACATCTTCATAAAAATCCAGTAAATTCGTCAAACACGACTTTCCCTTCATGAATCCATGCTGCGTCTGCTTGATCAAACCATTTTTTTCCAGGTATCCTGCTATTTCTTCTTTAAAGATGGATTCCAGCAATTTCCCAACTACGGACATTAAGCTAACCAGCCTGTAGTTACCCACCTTTTGTCTACCTCCTTTTTTAAACAGTGGCGTCACATTAGCTGTTTTCCCAATCAGCCGGCACTTCCCCAGAGTCCAGCGAATTTTGATAAATTACAATCAACGCATCTGCTATTACTTCTGCCATTTCTTTCATTACCCTGGGATGCATTCCATCCGGGCCGGGGGACTTGTCTACCTTTAGTCCCATTAGCCTACCAAGCACTACCTCTTTAGTAATAGTAATCGTTTTAAGGACCTCACCCCCTACAGTCCCACGACCGTCAATTTTCGGTAAGCTATTTGTGTCCTCTACCGTGAAGACCGACACAAAAAAACTTGTTTAAGGCCTCGGCCATTTCCTCATTTCCCATTATTAAATCCCCCTTCTCGTCTTCTAAGGGTCCAACATTTACTTTACCTACTCTTTTCCTTTTTATATATTTGTAAAAACTTTTACGATCAGTTTTTATATTTTGTGCTAGTTTAGTTTCATAATCTATCTTTCCTTTCTTTATCGCTTTCTTAGTACTTTGTTGTTTTTTAAAGCTTTCCCAATCTTCTAATTCCCCACTAGTTTTGGCCACTCTGTATGGATCGGTTTTTAATTTAATACTCTCCTTTATTTCCTTAGTTATCCACGGCTGGTTATCCCTTTTCTTACATTCCTTCTTTATCACAGGAATATATTTTTGCTGAGTACTGAGAAAAATCTCCTTAAAAATCCGCCACTGTTGCTCAGCTGTCCTACCAACTAGTCTGCGCTCCCAGTCTACATTAGCCAATTCTGCCCTCATCCTATTGTACTCCCCTCTGTTCAAGCAGAGGACACTGGTTTGGGACCCTACTTTCTCACCCTCCATTTGTATTAGAAATTCAACAATATTGTGATCACTCATTCCAAGAGGATCCCTCACAAGAAGATCATTAATTTTACCTGTCTCATTACACAGGACCAGATCCAAGATAACTCGCTCTCTCGTAGGTTCTGTAACATACTGTTCGAGGAAACTATCCCGACAGCATTCTAAGAATTCTTCCTCAAGTCCACCGCGTCCGACTTGAGTCAACCAATCAATATGCAGGTTAAAATCCCCCATGATTATTGCTGTTCCGTTTTTGCACGCATCCATTATTTACTTATTTATAGCCCAACCCACCTCAAAGTTATTACTTGGGGGCCTATAGACCATGCCCACCAGTGACTTTCTCCCCTTACTATTCCTTATCTTCACCCACAATGATTCCACATTATGCTCCTTAGAGCCTATATCGTC
Source organism: Mustelus asterias (assembly GCF_964213995.1). Classification (NCBI taxonomy): domain Eukaryota; kingdom Metazoa; phylum Chordata; class Chondrichthyes; order Carcharhiniformes; family Triakidae; genus Mustelus; species Mustelus asterias. Next base: position 45,753,099 of record NC_135814.1, on the reverse strand, counting down.
TCTCACTACCGCCCTGATGTTATCTTTAATTAACAGAGCTACCCCACCTCCTTTTCCCTCCTGTCTATCCCTATTAAAACAGTAAAATTCTCTCATTAAGGCACACTGGGTACTGTGGTACTGAATCACACAAATCAAGAATTACTGATAGATACTAAATTATTTGACCTCAAGCAACAGTAAAAACTCTACAATTGGCAAGGGAAGATGAGAAAAGGTGTCAGCCAGGCTTTTGTCCTTAATCATCCACTTATGAAACTTTGTGTGGGCAATATCTGAGGCCAGGATCATGCATGGCTATGATACTCTAACATTGCGAAATGGCTTATCGATTTTTAATGTCAAAGCATTCGGACATGGAGAATAGTGTCATGCCAGTGCAGACATGGAGATATTGGGAGGGATTTTCTGCTCCTGATTTGGTTGGGAAGATCAGCCTTGGGAGTGGAAAATCCGGTGGGAGGCCCAAATAACGTTTCACGTTGACATAAAAGCATGATGCAATTATTCCCACCTGTGATGTAGCGAAAATCCTAACTTTCAACATTGGGAAGCCGATTACAGTGGGGTGGCAGAGTGGTTAACACTGCTGCCTCACAGCGCTGGGTTCAATTCCGGCCTCGGGTCACTGTCTGTGTGGAGTTTGCAAATGGTTCACTGTTCTCCCCATGTCTGTGTGGGTTTTCTCCAGGTGCTCAGATTTCCTCCCATAGTCCAAAGATGTGCAGTTTAGGTAAACTGGCCATGATAAATTCATCCTAGTGTCAGGGGGATAAACTGGGTAAATACATGGGGTTACGGGGATAGGGCCTGAGTGGAATTGTTGTTAGTGTAGGCTCAATGGGCCAAATGGCCTCTGTAGGGATTCTATGAAATTTTTATGAGACAATAACCTGACATCTAATTATCAGGCCTCCACACTGATAATCCCGCGCCCCCCCGCCAACCCCCACCATAAACCATGACGTGATGTGAATTACGACAGGTCTCCCAAGGCATGCACCTGGTGAGCAGAAACTGTCAAAAGATTTCTGGTGAGCGCATCGCTCAGGGTATTTTGAACAGCTTTGAATTCACCTGCAAGGAATTGGACCTCCAGTCACACCAGCTATCAGGGTCTGTCTATACACCGTACTGATCACACCAGTTAGCACCTGTCTACACACTTTGCTGAAAGTCTTTACTTTCAAGGAACCCTGAGTCAATCTGTCTTTGCACCCAGCCATCTGAACTTACCTGAACATCAATTCCAGAATGGGAAAAACTCCCTTACTGAATTCTCCAAGACATGTGAACTACTAACTATTTTGTTTGGTTTTAATATTTGTAAAAGTGCACTATTATCTTTCTTGGGTGTGTGTTGTGTGGTTGACATGGTGATAGGCCATTCTGGGTGAATAAATAATATTCCTTTTTTAAATCCATGAGATTTTGCTGCTGGTGGTTTTTAAATTGACTGCACACTAACAGAGGATTGGGAACTCATATCAGCCTTATCAAAATTAAACTACACTGATTATGGGAAAGGAAATTGGGGGTTTCAGTCTACCTCTGTCCTCTGTCCATAATAATAAAGTGAAACACCCGAGAAACTATGCACTAGTATTATTCAAAGCCTTCACGAGAAGAAAATTAAAATAGTGAACCATTTGCATTTCTTTCTTCCCTATCTCTGTAAATTTCTTCAGCCTTGCAATGTTTTCCTTCAACCGACTTTGTTCGCTTTCACCATTGGTGGTTATATCTTTTATATCCTTAAGATTTGTAATTCCTTCCTAACTTCTCTGCCACGCCAACTCTCTCACCTCCCTTCAGAAGTTCCTTAAAGCCTGGTTCTTCAACCATGCTTCTGTTCATCTGTCCTAATACCTTCTTTAATGGGATTTTTAATGTTAAACTTTCCATATAAATGTAAGCTGTTGTAAAATTGTTTTTATTCAACATTTACAAAGCCAAAATTTGCAAGCTGCAGAGAGGGTTGCAAACTCAACTGGTTACAAGTAGCTACTAGATTTGAACAGATATAGCACATGTCCAGATCTGACAATGTAATTGGAAAGACGTCTGGGAATTTAGTCATTCCTATCTGAAGTCAAGACATTTTCTACCATTCACCTCTGCTATGTCTACTTTCTGCTGTTATCTCTAGTCAAGCAAAAAGGTTGATGATTTGCCCCTAGGCTTCCATCAATGGTAGTCTGAGCACAGGAGAAAATATGAGAGTTGGACAGGATAACTCTCCTGTCATTCTTTCCTGCCTACCTTTCTTGGGAAGCTTATCCTCAGCACTACCACCACACCACCCCCCACCCCCCTCACCCTCATTACTGTAAATTGAGTTTTTTAAAACCTTATTATAAAAAATGCAAAATGTAATATTTTATTCAATATATATTTTAACATCAAAATGTTTCAGAATCATTATTTAAAGTGCCAGTAGACTTTGCTTATCAGAGTCAAATGCCACACAAAACATTGATAATTAGTTGGCATTGCATAGGGAATTGGTATGGGTCACTGCATTGTACATAGACATATTGTCAAAAGTAAACCATGTGTAGAAGGTTCTATTAATCCCTGAAAATAACTACTCAGCATTATGTGCAACAATATGCCCACACTAACAGACTGGGTCTGCAAAATTGAATGATACAGTTACTGTAAATTAATCAGTAATTAAATTTGCAATTTTATTTAAAAAACCAAAAAATCAAACTTATGGCCAGAATTTTGTGTGGCTCAGATGGAAGCATGTGGAATTGTACAAGAGGATATCGGGCACACATCCTGATCTCGTCACACACTCGTGATATTTTGGTCAGCAGGCCCGAGCAAAAGTCAGAATCGCCCCTGCCGACAATCAACAGACAATTTAGCCCATTAAGGAGCTGAATGAAATTGCTTCTGGGCCCACTAAGTGTGCATAGGCCTGTGTTACCTACTTTATAATGGCTTTGTTTTTCTTTTGAATTTTCCCCCCCACTCTATGTGAATTGAGAAGGTGCAGGAATGACCTATTATTATAGCTCTACAAATATTAATTTTGAACCAATTATAGAAGGTGCATAAGTTCAGCATTGTTTGATTAGCCCTTTGGATCTTCCCTCCCTCCCTCCCTCTGGGGAAGCATTTGGTTGGCAGATTGTCCTGACATGTAGGCTTGGACAGGTGACTGGAAGAACAAACTCAAATTCAGTCACTCTATGACAGGATGTATTTTCCAATTAATACTTCTATGTATCATCACAGTTATCAGGAGATTATTCTTCTAAATTAGTTAATTTTGAAAAAGTGCATTACGTTAATAGAACAGATTATTGAATAAGATCATGAAAGCATTAAAAATGTTATATGCTTATGCCTGAAGGTTGGCACTGTGGACAAGATGATTTGTACACTATCGCAATCTATGCTCAACATCAAAATAATCATATCAAAAGTTGACCTGCTCATATCAATTTTGTCAGTTTTAAATTACTTTCAATGTTGGGCTTGCATCCAAAAATGGATGATGGGATTAGATGAAAGAGTAGAACAACTAATTGATTTTATTTTATAAATTAAAAACTTCAAAGAGAAAATGTTGAACAATTGGTCTGGGGTAAATCCATTAGAAAGAAAATAGAAATAACTTAAAATAGTCATTACTGAAACATGGCTATGTCATCAGGTCTTTAGAAAGGGTAGTTTTTCCCTGGATAGTGGGAATTGGAGTGCATAGTTGACATGAGTAATGACAAGATGACGTGATTTGGCTTATTAAGTTTCCTTTGGTTTTATTTATAATTTGGAATTGGTTATTTGCGACCCTTTAAAAAGGGACACTTGTTTAATTGAGTTTATCTCAGTCTTTCAAATTGGCTGTTAAAAGATAGGGAAACTAGTAGAAGATACTATTACAACAATTGTAAGAGGGAATATATGAAAGGAAAAGAATGATGCATTCAAAACATATTAAATTGATAAACAAATGTAATTGGTTAAATCTGAAAGAGATATAATAAAGGAAAGCAATCAGCAGAGACTCAATGAGTAGAACCGAGTAATATCAGAGGACTCAAACTGCAAAGGAGTTGTCTACAGGCCTCTTGCTAGCAGTGGTCAAGTGATCAAAGATATTTATTCAGAGATTAGATAGGCTTTTAGCAAAAGCAGAATTGTTTTAATGGAGAGTTTAATTTTCATATAGATTGGTGGTGAAGTTGGACTTGTGGGCAACAGCAGATGACTCAGTGTTAGCGTTAGCTATCCAGGTCCTGGGGCGGTGCTCTAGGAGGTATTCATAAGCTGTCAGTTACAAGGCCCAACATTGTATCAGGGTGGAGGCAAAGGGGGGTTTTGCCTTGTCTTCTTTAAAAAAATCCCAGCAGTGGTTTATGATCAGTCACTATGAAAAAATGTCAACTATCGATATATTGATGGAACGTTTTAATACCGAAGACAACTGCCAATCCCTTTTTCTCAATCTGGGAATATCTCTGCTCAGAGTCTGAGAGGGTCATGGATGCATTTCTAATAAGTTTCTCTGTCCCATCTCTCCAGTGATGTGCCAGTACTCATAGAAATCATAGAAACCCTACAGTGCAGAAGGAGGCCATTCGGCCCATCGAGTCTGCACCGACCACTGCCCCAATCCTGTAAGGGGAGGCATCACATGTCAAATTAAGGTCCTTTTTGGGGTCAAAGTGAGTCAATAAATTAGAGGGCAAAAGTTGTTGTTTAACTCTGTTGAAGGCCTCCAGCTGCGGTGCCCCCCCAAGGTCACCTTTGAAATTTCATTGTAGGGCACGCGGGTGCGGGGGCAGCAAAGAAGCTAAATTAGGAATAAACTTCCCATAATTCAATAACTCAAAGAAAGATTTCAATTCTGTGGGGTTCTTTGGAATTGGCGCCTCCTTATTGGCCCTCATCTTGTCTTCCACTGGATGAAGGCCCTTGGCATTCACCCGATAGCCTAAATAGGTCACGGCACTTGTTTGGAAGACACATTTTTCTCTTTTCAGGCATACTTTGAAAATCGCCCTAAGACCTCTTGCAGGTTCACTAGGTGCTCACATTCTGAAGTTCCTGTGACCAAGACATTATCCAAGTACACCGCTACCTGAGGTAACTCTCAGAGTATTTTCTCCATAACCCTTGTAAAATGTTGCATGCAGATGAGACCCCAAAGGCCAGATGAGTGTACTCGTATAGAACTTTATACATATTTATTGTTACATACTTTCAGAAAGGCTCATCCAATTCAAATTGATGATCCGCCTGGCTCATGTCCAACTTTGAAAATTTTTGGCCCTCCCCAGTTAACCGGGTGTAGGTTTTCGATCCAGAACATGGTGTATCTGCCAAGTTTAGAAATTCTCCACAAAGTCAGACCGACTTATCCATCTTAAGGACATGAACAGGTGCGGCCCGCTCTGCAAAATGTATGAGTCTTATTTTGTACAGCTATTCCAGGCATTCCAGTTCTGACTCTACTTTTTGCAATGGGGAGTATGGAACTGGTCTTGCTCTAAAATACTCAGGCGTAGCATTGGGGTCAACATAAATCTTAGCTTTGGATCCCTTTATTTTCCCAGGCTCTTCTTGGAAGACTTCAGGATACTTATTGATGACTTTCTATAATTCCCCCATGCCTCGCCTAAAGATCTTCAGCTTGTTCAGTCTGATACATTGGAGCCAATTTCTCCCCACTGTTATGGCTCAGGGCAGAAACTCCAAAGCATTTTATGAAGCCTGTCTGAACCATAAGTTTTGCATCTTGAATTTGACTAGGATAAGCATGAGATGCTTCACTTCAGGTGTGATTCAAATGACCCAGTAGGGAGCTTTTATCAAACAAAGCTTATTTAAGAATATAGGTAACATGTATAGAAAGAAAATTAGCAATAACTTTTACCAATTACAAACAAGAAAAAAAACCAACCATGATATTGTATCAACCTTAATGCTGAATACCGTTCCAACCAAGCAAACCCCACAAACAAAACCCATAAGAAAATTAGCAAGAACTTTTATCAATTACAAACAAGAAACAAAACAACCACTATAATATATATCCCTTAATGAATATCTCTAATATGTTCCAATTAAAACCAAAACCCATAGACAATAAAAAAATCCTTTTCACAGATTTAACACAGCACAGATTAATGCTCACTTGATATTGAGATCAAGGCCGTTAGTTGAATTCTGCAGTCCAATGCTCTTGAGACTCAGAACAGTCTGAAGACAAGACAGCTTCCCAAAGAACCAGAGAGACTCTTAGTCCAGCCCCCAACAGCAGAGTTTCTACTCCAGGAAGGCTTTCAGCTAAACAGCAGAATTTCCCAAAACCAGGGAGAGAGAGAAGAGACACTGCTTTCAGTCTGAGGTCCACTACCTTAAACTAAACTCAAACCTGCAGCTCAGAATTGAAAGTGAAAAAAAAACCTTCCTGTAACCTGAACAGCCAACCAGTGTTTTTTCCTCTCCGAACAATACAGAGTCATAAAAAGAACCCAACATAAAAACAAACCCCATTGAAGTGGAAATAAAAGGGCATCTGGTAGCAAAGCCAGCAATAATGACATCACTGACGCTGTGAGCTGCAGAAATCACGTTTTTAACAAAAACATTTCTTAAAGGGAGACTAATGTCACACCATGAGGCTAGGTCCTTGTCCCCATACAATGATGAGCGTAAGTTGCACCTACTGCTGTTTGTAAGTCACTAGGGTCAACATGGTGCCCTTTATCTCCAATGGTTCCCCTATGTAGGTGACCAGCCTGGCCTTCGTGCTTTCTAAGTTCAAGAATTGAATACCAGCCCACAAACGGTTATAAGTCTACCCCCCAATAATGGAGATTGCAGCTCCAGCACCCATTTCAATTTTTATTGGGTGGCCATTTACTAACAATTCCACCATTATGGGGCAGCCTTTGCCATGGAGATGCAATTTAATTGCAGTGTTCCTGTTTGTGGACCTAGCTGCAAGGTATGGTCCAGTACTGGTATTGTCTTTTTCTCGAGATAGCATGCATTTTGACTGTCCCTATCTCTTCTGCAGCACTTGCAATAGTCTGCCAGCTGGCATCGACAACCTTCTGGAATATACTTCCTAGGAATCTGAAGGCTGTCCCTGACTTCCATTGATTGCCTGGCTCCACTGCTGCCAGGGATGTTAGGATAGTTTACTGATATCATCGTTCTCAGTCGAGCAATGGATGTTGCATAAAGCCCCTCCCCTCAATCGGAGAACACTACTATCTGACGTTCCCTGTAGTTCCTGAGCTCCTTTCTCTGTATTCTCCAACATTAGAGCTATATCAATTGCCTTCTTTAGATCCAAATTCGACTCCACCAATAACTTTTTTTGACTATCACCTCATTAATTCCACAGATCAGTCTATCTCGCAACATGCCATTCAGGGTTGGCATGAATTCATAGTGCTCTGCCACTTTTTGCAGCCAGATCAGAAATTCAGTGACAGATACCCCAGGGGTCTGCCCTACCATGTTAAAGTGGTATTGCTGGAGTATTATAGAAGATTTAGAGTTATAATAGCTTTTAACCAAGTCCACCAATTCATTAAAGGTTTGGAGTCAGAGGCATCTGGGTCGGTCAGGTTTTTGATTACACCGAAGGTCAGGACCGCACATACCATAAACAGGTTCACTTTCTGCTTCTCATCCCCCTCAACACTGTTGGCGTGAAAAAAGTAACGCATGCACTCTGTGTGCTGAGTCTTCAATGCTTGCATCATAGGCTTCAAGTTTCCCAAAAAGAGATATGTTTTTTACCGGAGGATTACGTCTCGATAGTAAAGATGGTCCAGAAGGAAGAAAAAAACTAATTTTACTGCTCATCACCAATGTAATAACCTTACTGAGGCTAGTATTCTGTCACCAATCACACTTTTACTGACAGTGATATATGAGCATTGTTCAACGGCTACAGAGTGCAGATCGGTCCTGAGAATATCAATACCAGCCTGAGTGGAGCCCGAGTGGTTTTAAACCCCCCGCTGCTCCTTCCCTGATGGGTGAGCCTTCACTCATCTAATAGGGAAGCTCATATTCAATGAGGTTCATGGGGAGATCTGTTCCTGATCCCCCGTAGTCATCATAACTGTAACCTTTCTATGTTTCTGGGTCGCTTTTCTGGACTTCCAGTAGGTATTTGATAAAGTTCCACTTTAGGGAGTTTTAGCTAATATTAAATTTTATGGAAATGAAGGCAAATTATTGACCTGGTTAGAAAACTGGTTGGAAGGTAGAAGACCAATGGAGACAATGGGCATAAATTTGAATTGGAAGCAAGTGACTAGTGCCATCCCATAATGATCTTTGCTGGCCATCAGTAAGTATATTTATTAATGACTTGAATAATACTTGAATAGAGAGCAATATATCTAAGTTTGCAGTGACAGAAGGATTGGTGTGGTAAGTAGTGTAGATAGCATAAAATTACAAAGAGATGGTGATAGATCAAGCGAATGGGGAAAAATATAGCAGACGTAACACCTTTGAAACCCACAACCTCTGATATCTAGAAGATCAAGGGCACTTGATTTATGAGAACACCACCAAACCACACACCATCCTGACTTGGAACTATATCACTAGGTTAAAATTTCAAAACTCCCTCCCTAACAGCAGTGTGTGTGTACCAACACCACATGGACTGCAGTGGCTCAAAAGATGGCTCACCACTACCTTCTCAAGAGCAATTAGAGATAAGCAATAAAAATGCTGGCCTAGAAAGTGACACCCACATCCTGAGAAAGAATTTAAAAATAATGGATATCAATGTACGTCACTGAGAGGTCACCACTTTTGGACCAAAATGAAAAAGTCGGAATATTTTTTTAAATGGCGAAATCGGAACAGTGAAGTTTAAAAGAGATTTCAAGGCCTATGTATACAGATACTAAATTAATGGTCAGGGATAATTTGAGCAGATAGAATATAAAAAGGAGGAAGTTTTGCTATATCTATAGAAAGCCTTGATTAGATCACATTTCGAGTATAATGTATATTCACTAGAATATTACCAGGGGTATAAGGGTTGAACAAGTGACGAGTGCACTCAGTAGAGCACACACCTTAGCCATGTTAACCCAATATAACTACAATTACACAGCTCTTCCTTGAGCTTTTGCTCTGCCTGGATGATGCTCTGTAACTACAAAGCTGAAAAAATAAATCTTTTTATTCAGAGGTTCCAACTCACTGAGGAGATTTCAGGCCAATCCACATCCAACAACCTACTCAGAAATCTCTGTTCATGTTTTGACATCTGTGACAAATTCCAACAGCAGCTAAAACAATTCACACATTTTAAAGACAGCTCGCTTCCTTGGGCCATACCCTATCAGTGTACCAAGAAATCCATCAATTTTGAGTTATATTGCTTACAGACTAACAAGCATGGATGAAAACATACCTCCACCTACCTTCAGAGGCAGAGGCATAATGAAAAGATATTACATATGCGAGGGCTCTGGAATATTTTAGGAGTAAGTTGAGGCTTTTAGAATTTTGTAAGGAATTGATAGGGTAGAGAGAGAGATAAACATTTCCTGTTTGTCCAGGACAACAATCAAAGCTGAGCATTCAGAAGGGAAGCTAGGATTCATGCAAAAGGTGGTAGAAGCAGAGAAGTGTCTCCCACAAAAACCTGGATGTGCCAAAAGAAAATTGTATACAAAAATTACAATTCATGAGGACAGTAATGCTGAAACTGTGCAATCTCCTGGAGTCAGACCTTGAAACAACTTTCATGATTGGAGCAGCGTTATCAATGTCTATCATATAAAGTACTGCCTTGGATTTTCTGCGATGAGCTCTTTTTAATCGAAATCTTAAGATGCAGGTTAAATCTCACAAACGGAAGGGCATTGCTGCATTGTGCAGTGGAAAATATTCCTCCATGCCTGTAATTCCATTTATTTCTTCAGAAGAAGCAGCCATAATCACTTATACTGACTGACTGGATTCTTCAAATTATTGATGCTATGACGGGCTGCACTAATCCAGACTCTCGAGAGCATTTTCATAATCAGAAAGTGGTTTCACTGCAAGAGCCTGCAGTTGATTTGTCATCACAGATACGGAGTCACATATTTTTATGCTCACTATCATAACATCCTTCACAATTTCTTTACAACAACCAATGATGGTAGCATTATTTAGTTGGCTGAAAAATTAGATATATGACTGATCAGGAACTGGAGCAGCAGCTCATGAGAATCTGAAGCACCTTAGTACATTCTGAAAAGAATCGCATCTGACTCAAAACAATTGCTGCGATTTAGTGCTCCTCTAGCCACAGATGCAAATCCCGTAATGGCCGCTAAATCTCACAAGAGGCAAAAAATGATACTTGCATCAGATTTCTGAACATGATCTTCCTTGGCCTGTTCCGATGACGTGATCAGGTTCACGCCTGGGAGGAATGTATAGTAAGTATAGCAACCAGATAAGAGTGGGACATCAAAATTCAGTCCTATGGCCGGGATTTTCTCTGATGATGGCAAAGTCCGATGTCAGGCAGAAAAAGCCGCATTGAGGCCGCCGATGGCAATGGTGGCTTTTCTCGCCATATAAATCGAAACATAGAAAAAACACTTGTAGACACGGGTTTCAGAATGTATCGTGGGCGGGCAACCTTTGATTTGCCTGCCCTGCCATCAAATCAAACACTTAATGATCTGAGCGCATTTTTACAGACTGCCCCAGCGGACAACTAACAAACTAGGAAAAAAATCCAGGTACACCCTCTGTATCAAGCTGGCACTATCCTGGCAGTATCCTCTCCCTCCTGAATGTTGCACTCATCTTCAAGCTCCCCTCGGAGTACTGCTCACTAGGTGCATGCCTTCTGAGACCAGTCGTGCTTCAGGCTGTTCTGACAACATGCCGCCGCAGATGGATTTTTTGGCATGGGGAATGATTCTAGCGTATGGGCCCAATAATTATTTTATTATAATGAGGTTGCTGGTGTTCAACATCAGGAAACATGGTCTGTCACTGACGGAGAGAATGGACAATCGCTTCTTGCTTTGACATTATCGTGAAACACAACTTTGGCCTTGTAATATTTTCCCTCCTGTTACTGAACATGCCTGATGCAAATGGGAGCAGAACGTCTCGGTCTATGTTTCTGGAGTAGGACACGAACTCTTGAGAGTACAATCACTGAGCCAAAGCTGATGGAATCTTATATATTGTTAGATAGGGCAAGCACAAAGCGTAAATGGATCATGTTCAGAAACTCAATTAAGGGACTGTGAAATAAATATATTTTGTCAGACAAAAATTGCAACATTAAAAGATGTGGTCAATAAGGAATCCAATATATGTGTTAGAAATAAAAATATGGATTTCATTAAGTATAAAATTGCAGGTATGATTAAAGCTGAGATGAGTATTTTTTTTAAAAAGTAAAAGAGGTGAAGAAATTGATCAGAAGAGCCAAAAAAGATAATAAGAAAATGGTTTTAGAAAATATAAAATAGAATTTGCTAGTTTTCAATATTTTTGAGGAAAAAATGAGTTCCCAGTTATAACCAAGGAATGCCTAATAGGTATCCTTAATTATTTATTATATGTAATAGAATTTACAAATTAGACCTTTTCCATAAGGTTGGAAATTAAAGGGCAGAGGAAGAAAAACTATTTGATTTAGAAATTATCTACAAAAATGTGATAAGACTGATCAAAAATGAAAGCGAGTAAAGATTCTGATCTTAATGTACTTCAGGCCAAAGTATTGCAGGAGGTGGCAAAGGAAATTGGTCATTGATGATGCATATCTTAAGTGAATCATAAAATAAAGCAGTTGTGTCATAGACCTCAGAGAAAAATGTGGTGTCAATTTATAAAGAATGGTAGAATAATCCAGAGAACTATAAATATACGAACCTGATATTGATAGTTGGGAAAATAATGCAGAATAGTTAATGATCACGGAATGATTAAATATAATTAATATAAAGTTACATGTGGCAGGTCCTTCTTAACAAATCTAGCATTTTTTGAGTTAGTTGACAAAGGAAACTTATTAGACCATAGCAAAGCTTTTGATTTATATAGGAACTGATGTTACAATGTAGTATATCTTGCGAAATGATGTTACAATGCGGTACATCTTGCAATGATATGGGAGTGTATCTTCTCTCATGAGTTACTAACTGGCCCCGATATCTACTTAGAGCTGGGAAGAGATCAGAGGTGGCAGTTTAGCGGATTGAAAACAAGGTAATATGGATTTTTGCAGGTCTTGTTGAATTTAATGGTAGAACCTATTTTCTACGTCTTCAAAAGGTTTCCCATCCTAGAGCCAGCTTAATTGGCAAGTGGGGAATTAGAAAGCAGCTGGCGAGCAGATTTTAGAGAAGATAAAGTGGGACCAATCATGGGCTAATGGTGGTGGTGTCCAACATTGTGGTGGGACATTTGGAATTTACTGGGGTGTGGGTGTGTGGAGGAAGGGGTATGTGAGAGGGGGTTGGGAGAATTTGGAGTTTATGGGGAGCAATAAACAACTAGAGATCATGGAGGTGGTAGGGTGAGCTGCTGGATAACTCAGTGAGCACAGAGATCAAGGTGCTGATGAGTAGCCTGTGGTCACAGGTTGTAGAGCATGAGTAGTGGTAATGGGGGAGTCGGAGATTGTGGGGTCCAGCTGCAGAATTTGTAAACAGGTTAGTTTCTGGAGTGTCTGAGGAAACATTTGTACTGCTCATTGCCCACAAACGGTGCTGTAAATGCACTTAGATCGTAGACCCATCCACTCTCGCCACCTTTTACTTATCCAGTTCCATCCAACCTGGAAGGAAGCGGGCTGGGGGTCAGGTTTGAGAACTCTTGTTTTTTACTTCCCACCTGCACTCAACCTACCTCATTGGAGGTTAAACTTTACCCCATTCAGAGAAAGCAAAAGTAAAGAAGCATCCAATGGAACAATATGACGACCAACTCTAGCCCCAAATACAGACTTCCTTAGATCGGGAGCACTCTCTCAACAATCATCCTCACCAGAGTTCAAGGTAGCAACTTCTCACAGATATTTATTTTGGGTCAGAGAAAGTGAACCACGTCTCCTCTAAGGAAAGCAACTATTAGCAGGTATTATATTTTCCCAGATATCATCTTAAATAATTTGGTGCCCAGGTTACAACTGCCCAGATATTATAAGGGTCCAGGGGTCTCCCTTCAAAGATTCTCCCATTCCGACCCACTAATTTTTTGGCGGGTCGGGCCGGGAGATTCATATGTACGCCGATTTGCGGGATTCATGCATGCATTCCCGACGCGCGCACATCTCCCAGCGACAGATATCTGGCGGTTGGGACCACACTGGAAACCAGCGGGAACAGCAGGTAGGTGATTTTAATCTTATTTGGATCTATTTTAAGTGTGATTATCAGGCCTGGGACTGAATTTTCCCACCCCTCCAGTACAATTTCATTCCGGCGGGTTTAGAGTAGCTCTCCACTTTCAGGGAACTAGCAGGAGACCCCGCTGGAGTGAAGCGGGGCACAATGGGGGCCCCCTAGGGTGTCAAAACGGTGGGGGGGGTGTCCCCTGGGCATGGGCACCCTGACAGTGCCAGCCTGTGCTCCCTGGCACTGCCCAAGCAGCAAAGTGCCCATGCCCAGGCATCAGGCAGTGCCAAGGGGGCGGGGCCAGCTGGGTTGGGGCCTAGGGGGCAGGGTTTAGGAGTGATCAGTGGGGGTGGGAGGGTCCCACTGCCCCTCTGCATGGGGATTGGTGAGGACTGGAGGGGGGCCAGTTCTCAGGGCAGGATGGGAGGGTCCGCTGGGGGGGGGTCTGCCTTCCGGGAAGGGGTGTGGCTGGATGGAGGGGGTGGGGGGGGGGGGGATCATCACTGCTGGTGGGGGCGCGCAGAGATCGGGGAGCTCTAGGACAGGAGGGGGTTTGGGGCTGGCCCGGGAATGGTCATGGAGGCCGCGATGGGGCCATGGGGGGGTGGAGGGGCAGCATTGTGGGGGTTGCACGCTGGCCAGCGATCAAGCTGGCCAGCAAAGTTCAGGCTGACAGTTTGGGGCCACTGCGCATGCACAGAGGCCCGGAACTGTCAGACTCTGGCATGAATAGGCCCCGCCCCCCAAGCTTTTAATGATATTCACGGTTGGGACCTCTGCATTGCACAGAGTGGGGAGATTCTTGTCTGAACTCCCACTGACAAAACAATCGTGATTTACACCAGTTTTCCGACAATTTCAGCACTTAGAATTTTTTTGGGAGAATCGCCCTGTATCTTCCCACTTTCAGAAAATACAAGAGAGATGGGTTCTTAAACTGCATGTGGAAGACTGAAAGAGATGTTATACTTTACCCAACTTATTTACAAGTTTGTTGCAGAACTATTTCACATGCAATACACTTTAAAGTGAATAAGTACATCACAACTATGACTATAAAGATTAAAAACATAGACATTGTTCTAATACAGAATCCAATAAAACTTTAAAAATAAAATGCTACAGCTGACACAAATTTAAGAATATCCATCAACATTCAAACGAATGCTTCACCTAAGTCCTGAATTAGGGCAGTTGGACAGAAAAGCTGTCTGCTTTACAGTATCCAACTCCTCGACAACTGCAGAAACATTAAAGGGGTTCTCCCAGTACCCTTCTACAATGTTTCTGTTGTTCTGAAAGGAATAAATAATTATTTAGCAGCAATAGGTATTACTTCTTTGTTTAACTCTTCCACTTAGATGTGTCCTTATTATTCTCTATTATTTATTTGCTAAAGTGGTTTTATTATTCACACTGAGCCGGTATATAATCATCATGTTCTGAAATATGCCCTTAATCTACTTCCTGTTTACCTCCAATTGTTTTTATTTCTATAGAAATGATTTTAAGCATTTTATAGAATAAGACATTTTTTAAGTTTGTTTTTCTAATCTGCTGAGGTAAGACTCCTGAATAAATAAAGACAGATACCATCATAAAAGCTTTTAAGTTCCTTTGAAAAATGACTTTAGAGTTTTTTTCTTATCTTTGCTTAGTGTGAAGAGAACTGGTGTTACTTTATGTATCGTACAGACGAGAGTCTGTTTAACACCTGTCGAAACCAAAACCGTCAGCAAGTGCTGGCCATGTATATAGTTTAAGGCTTTTGGGAAAAAATGGTAAAAAAAGAATATGTGTCCACTTTCTCAATTCTAAAGCACAATAGCCTAAATATGTATAAATTCCACCTATTTATTCATATATATCCTTCACAATTCAGAGAAATCAGTTTTGAGGTTATGATGTTTTGGTGAATATAAGTGAATGAAGGGACCAGATCAGACTAGAACTCTCAAAATCGGCAACAAATTCAGTAAGCAGCATCTGAGCACCATGCTATGTTGGAGCTATCCTGGAATTGAAGAGTATGAAAAAGGACAACTATGTTGATAGGTCGGACTTGGCACCTGTGCTTTGAGGAAAGATAAAAGGTGGTACGGATATTCACGTTAGTGGAAAAAGGTGCATTTTTGAGTGCTTATAGAAGCACTCAAAAATGGTTTGGAAATAATTAAACTGTGGCCAATCACGCTTTATGATAACTGGACATGAATTCATCCTTAAATGCGAAATGTGCTGTAAAGATATAAATGCAGAATACCCTTCCCAGTTGTCGAGGAGTTGGATACTGAGATGTTTTATGCTTTAAGAGAGAGGCAAGTGGCTGTGGAAGATTAGAAGTAAAGTGGAATGAAAAGTTTGATCCTTTGAAGCCAGCTAGTTGGATCAAAATAATTGTCTCTGGTCCCCTAATGTTCAGTAAGAAATCTCACAACACCAGGTTAAAGTCCAACAGGTTTATTTGGTAGCACAAGCCACAAGCTTTCGGTGCACGGCCCCTTCATCAGTTGAGTGGGAGTTCTGTTCACAAACAGGTCATATATAGATACAAACTCAATTTACAAGATAATGGTTGGAATGTGAGTCTTTACAGGTAATCAAGTCTTAAAAGTACAGACAATGTGAGTGGAGAGAGGGTTAAGCGCAGGTTAAAGAGATGTGTATTGTCTCCAGCCAGGACAGTTAGTGAGATTTTACAAGCCCAGGCAAGTCGTGGGGGTTACAGATAGTGTGACATGAACCCAACTTCCCGGTTGAGACCGTCCTCATGTGTGCGGAACTTGGCTATCAGTTTTTGGTCAGCGATTCTGCGTTGTCGTGTGTCGTGAAGGCCGCCTTGGAGAACACTTACCCGAAGATCAGAGGCTGAATGCTGTGACTGCTGAAGTGTTCCCCAACAGGAAGAGAACACTCCTGCCTGGTGATTGTTGAGCGGTGTTCATTCATCCGTTGTCGTAGCGTCTGCATGGTCTCCCCAATGTACCATGCCTCAGGACATCCTCTCCTGCACAATACACATCTCTTTAAAAACTGATAGCCAAGTTCCGCACTCATGAGGACGGTCTCAACCGGGATCTTGGGTTCATGTCACACTATCTGTAACCGCCACGACTTGCCTGGGCTTGTAAAATCTCACTAACTGTCCTGGCTGGAGACAATACACATCTCTTAAACCTGTGCTTAACCCTCTCTCCACTCACATTGTCTGTACCTTTAAGACTTGATTACCTGTAAAGACTCGCATTCCAACCATTATCTTGTAAATTGAGTTTGTATCTATATATGCCCTGTTTGTGAACACAACTCCCACTCACCTGATGAAGGGACCGTGATCCAAAAGCTTGTGGCTTGTGCTACCAAATAAACCTGTTGGACTTTAACCTGGTGTTGTGAGACTTCTTACTGTGCTTCACCACATCACCCCTAATGTTCGACAAGGGAATTGGATCAAGTGGGTTGAATAGTTCGTTTCCTTATATATCATCATGCATCTTGATTAACCATGTCCAAATGGAGTTTATTTGATTGCCTTATGGAGTCAGGGAGGAACGTATCAGTTGTCCCTAAAATTTGTCACAGCATTTTTTCGTGCTATTGCCTCCCCCAGGTGTTAGGGTTTACTAGAAATATGGGATGGTGATACATGAGGTACTGATGGTGTTTTCGATCCTCTGTCTATACAAAAGGAGAATGGGGATGAAGAAAGAAAAGGGAAGAACAGTGAATAGAATAAACTCTTTAAAATGCTACTTATAAAATTTATTTTTTTCCTACATAGGGTTGGTATTCTGATATTCATATATCTTTATTCTTACAGTCGTCTCAGTCATAATAGATGAAGAAGCATCTTAAAGAAAATCCAATCAGCAAGCTACCACCAGATCAAAGATTAAGCGTATATATTTTGAAATTAACATTTTCATAGCTGGTGTGCAATCTTAGTGATATTTTTTCCCTTTCTGTTTGAGTTCCTATACCAAAACACTGCATTCTGCAAAATTCCCCAGCTGTAAGGGCAAGGTGGTGACCTGCTTTCTGCAAGTCAATGTGGAGAGATGTGTAGAAATGGTCACCTGAGGTACACAAATTGATGCCTGTCCTGTAATTCTGCGATGAAAGAGATAAAATTGAGGCCTTGCCACATAGGGAACTAAGCAATGAGAAAATAGAGGAATTTTCTGATACACTTTTAAAAATCTTTTGTTAATAACCAGCTATGATATAGATTATTTGTTATTAACTTTGCACAAAAATGATTTACCTTAAGATCAGTATCAAGGCATGCCATCTTTTTAGCTTCAGCCAGAGCCTGAAGTTGTTCATAGTCAATTGGTTTGTATTTCTGACTTCCAAGGCCATTCATCATTCTTATTACCAGCTTCTCTAATAAAAAAATTATAAAAACATAAGAACTATCAATGCATGCTCAGGATTCATTGTACAAGACAAAATAAAATGTTGTGGTTAACATCTTAATTCTTCAATTAATACTTAGCCTTATATAGCATCTTAGGACAGTTACAGCACATACAGAGACCATTCAGCCTGCCACATCCATCTCTTCAGGAGCAACTCAGCTAGTCCCACTCCCCTGTCTTTTTGTCATAGGCCTGCAATTTTTTTTCTGAAGATAGTTATCTAATTTCATTTTGAAATTCACAACAGAATCCACCTCCACAACATTCTCAGGCAATACATTACAGACCCTAACCACTCGCTATGCCGAAAAAGTAAAATTCCTCCTGTTACCTCTAGAAAATCAATTTACATTGGTGTCCTCTAGTTCTCGATCCTTCCACCAACAGGAATGGTTTCACCCTACCTACTCTGTCTGGACTCATCATTTTGAGCACTCTTATCAAATTTTCTCTCAACTTTCTCTTCTTTAAGGAGAACAGTCCCACCTTCACCAATAAAGCTATGCAACTGAGGTCTCTTATCCTGGAATATTTTTGGTAGATCTTTTCTGCACCCTCCCTAGTGCGTTCACATACTTCTTAAAGTGTGTTGCCCAGAATTGAACACAATACTCCAGTTGATGCTAAGTAAGTATTTTATAAAAGTTCCCAAGAACGTCCTTGCTTTTATACCTCTATTTATAAGGCTCAGGCTCTCATATGCATTCTCGACCTGCCATGCCCCTTTCAATGATTTATACACACATACACCAAGGTCTGCCTGGTCCTGTATGCCTTTTAGAATCGTATCCTTTATTTTAGATTGCTCTCTTCATTCTTCCTACCAGCTTGTACCACTTCACTCTTCTCCACATTAAATTTTGTCAACCCATTCCACTAGCAGTCTGTCTTCTTGGAGTTTATCATTATCCTTCCCACAGTTCATAATAATTCCAAATTTTGTCATCTGCAAATTATCAATTTGTGTCCTGCATACCTAAGCCTTAACATAGATCAGCAAACTATGTGATCCTAATACTGACCTCAAGACAACCCTACTATATCCCTTCTTCCAGTTGGAGAACAACAGTTCACCATGACTCCCTGGATCCTGTCACTCAGCCAACGTTGTATCCATGCTGCCACTGTCTCCTTTATCACATGGGCTTTAAGTTTGCTGACAAGTCTGTTATTTGGCTTTATTTAGTCTTTGGAAGTTCATGTACAGCACATCGATTACCATCAATCCTCTGTTATCTCATTAACATAGCTTTATTTTAAAAAACTCAATCAAATTAATTAAACACATTTTGCCTTAATTAACCCACATTTGTTGAAGTGACCTTTGTTTCAGATTATCATTTCTTCAGCTTTCCCACCAAACAAGGTCAAACTGTAGTTGCTGGGTTCATTTTCGTACACTTTTTTGAACAAAGGTATAACATCTACAATTCTACAATATTCTGGCACCACCCATGTACCGAAGGTGGAATGGAAGATTTTGGCCAATGCCTCCACAATTTCCACATGTACTTCCCTCATTATCCTTGCTCCATCTGATCTGATCCTGGTGACGTTTTGGGCAAAATATTGTGTTCTCGCTGGTAGCGAGCTTGGAAGTGAGAAAGACACGTACTTAGGCAGGTGTGCCAGAAAGCTGCTGCCTTCCCACCTCCACCAGAATTAAGTCCTAGGTGGGGAAGCCCATGATAGACCTCCCTTCCCCGTTACACACTGAGGCCCTTAAGAGGCAAATTAAGCCATTGGTTAAGTGGCCTAAAGGTATCATCCTGCCACCACTGGTATTAACTTAGTGGTGGGCAGGTCTGTCAATCCAGTGACTCCAGTGTTTAGCCTTCCAGCAGCAGCCACAAACTCCTCAGTGGCACTGCTGAGCACAAGAACCAGTGGCTTCTTATTGGCCTACAATTTTTGGTAGGTGAGACTTCCTCCTGGGGTCCTGAGTCCAGGGCAAGGCCTACATTGTCTTCGCCTCTGCCTAATTAGTTTGTGGTTGCTTGGGCCTTCATGAAAAGAGGCAGCATGGGTCTCTGGCTGGCTCACTAGACAGCAGGTGAACCCCTGACACTCTGCCAATCAATGTTTCTATTCACCTCTTTTTTAAAAAATTAATGTTTAGCCCATCAAGTGAATGAAATGCTTCCTCTTATACTCCAGCTTTGGCAGCAGCATCTTCCTTAATAAAGTGGATGCAACGTGCTCATTTAGTCATGCCCTCTGTCTCCCTGAATAGGTTCATTTTTGATCCCTAATCAACCTTACTCCTCCTTTTACCAGACAGACTGATGTGAGGATTTATGTTAATTACATGTTGTTTTGCTTTTAATAAAATATGCACCTCTGCATCGCTGCTACTAAACTACTTAATGGACTATCCTATTCGATTTACATGATATATTTTAAATCCATTGAACTTTTATTAGTTATTAACAAAATTCATAAAATCCTACTGTCAAGATAGAATAAAAATAACACTGTGTAAAATACTAATATTAATTCAGATTAAGACTCATAATACTTTGCAATGTAGGCAGTGACATTACAAACAAATTTAATTTTCTATGTTTTCTTTAATAATTCCTGATTCTCACTAAGTGAGAAACTACCAGTAAGTACCAGAAAACATTTTTTGTTAACATAACAAATAATATAGCAAATAACATCATAAGAAAAAACTACAGAAATTAATTTTAAAAACAGATATTTAATAGTACTTTAAATCAACAGTTGGTGCGCACAATGCATCATGGTAACGTACAACCTAATTGATGAATTGTTCTCTACCCTGTGGTGTTTAAATTATTTCAGTATTTCCTGAATCCAATTCTATCTTTATTACCCATGTTTTCTATTTGTTTTGTGCTAAATCCCAGTGCATAATGGTCAACATAAATGCAAACTATTCAAGCAGGAAGTAGTTTACCTTAGGCAATGAGTACTGTGTTCACTTAATGAATATTAAAACCAGGACCATTAATACTAGTCTATTATAAATGCAATTTTATAGTTGTTTACTTTTGAATTTAAAATCTGAGTATAAAATTGTCTTATATTCAGCCAGCTTTAGGTTTGACAAGAGTAATGGCTGCAACTTATTTGTATGTTCACTAATTTTGTTTTTCTTTTTATTCACCTATGTTTACTTAAAACTGACTTCAACAAACCAACACTAAATTTTACACTACATCTTTAGCAGGTTGGCTTAAAAGTTCAGGCAAATAAGAATTTATAATCTGAATAAACCTTAGAAAGCTTTTCGACATACTTTTTTTAAATTTCAAAAATATACTTTACTCATTAAAAACAAACTCTCAAATAAGCCATTGCAAAACGACATATCCAATAATTACAGACAGTGCAAAAAAAAGTCGTTTTTACAGTACTATACAATGCTTATTTACACATTACATTCATTACATTTCAAAACTTATAACTATGTACATACATCAGATTTTACTGTGTGCTGCTGTTTTTCAGATTAGCACACAGTTACGCAGGCCGAGGGTGTTCTACAGTTACCGGCACCTCGGTCTGCCTCGGTTGAAAGGCTTTACACAGTGGCCTTTCCCCATTGTGCCTTTGCGGCGGCTGCCCCAAGCTTGAGCGTGTCCCTCAGCACGTAGTCCTGGACCTTGGAATGTGCCAGTCTGCAGCACTCGGTCGAGGACAAATCTTTCAACTGGAAGATCAGCAAGTTTCGGGTGGACCAAAGTGCGTCCTTCACTGAGTTGATGACCCTCCAGCAGCAGTTGATATTTGTCTCGGTGTGCATCCCTGGAAACAGCCAACATGCGCTATGAAAACAAACCTTTCAATTGATAGCAATTCGGAGCTTTGGCTTACTTTTCCCCTAGTTAATGCCAGTTGTAATCACCTTATTGTCACTGGCTCAAGATCAGCGAACTCAGAGCAAGTTATGATTCAAACCTGAAACCTATTGTCTGTGTAGCTCAGCAGCACACTACCTCCACCAACTGAAATATCAGAGTTAGAATTGGAAAGGCTGGAAGATTTTCCCTTCCTGAATATTTCTGTTGACCAATGGTAGAGCATTGCCCACCTCAGATCACCTAACTGCACAATCTGAATTGCATGAGTTACAGCATTAACAAGCTGAGTAACTGGCTGGGTTATTATAAGCAAGATTTATTGTACTATACCTGCATCTTCTGCTCTGTGATTTGTGATGAACCTTCGAAGATCTCTTCCGCTCATTGTTCCTGCAGGAAAAATGGTTCACACCAGTTTTAGACATTATTAAGAATCATTTTAGTTAACTAGAATACTCTATATGAGGAAAGTTGATGGAAAAGTTCACAAAATATATTCAGTTTTGAAATCAAGTAACTAATTCTTTGACATGTAAAGTCACAATTCAAAATCTGACAAAGGGTCATTGACTTGAAACACTGAGATTTTAACTTATTCAATGTCACCCACTTGCAGAAAGTTAAATTCAGATCTTACTCTGTTTCCCTCCACAGATGTTGCCAGATCTGTTGAGTATTTCCAGCATTTTCTCTTTTAATTAACTTATCTGTTTTTGTTGCAGAAATTAACAGACATGCTAAATGTTAACATCATTTACCGTTTCTTTGTTTCATTTAACACAATCATATTGATAGTTTTCTTGTCCTTTCACTCACAATGTCTTTGTTAGTTAAAATGAGCTCTGTTGCTCTTACTGTTCACATTACTTTACTTGTAATTTGAAAACTTTGACCAATAATGCCAAGTTATGCAGTCAATTGAGAAATCTGTTTTGTCAAACAGGTTTTCAAAAGATATTGGAGAGGGATCAGAGACAAACTACTTGGTTTAACAATTTTCTCCAATGAACAGGTGAATCTTACAACCGAAGAGCATTTCCAGTTAAGTCCTTGAACTTTGATGGGTTAACAGCTACAACCTCAACATCAAATTGCATTTAATGCAGTAAATGTTCTACAGTGTTTTACAGGAGAGTAATTAGACAAAAATTGACACCAAGGGCAGAATTCCCATTCTCTGTACAGAGTGTTAGCTGAGGCAAGAAAACCAACATGTAGCTCTCAGGCTGCACAACCAGCTTTTCTCTCCAGATAATCCAGCACTCTGTGCAGAAAAAATCTGGAGGTGTGGCCCATACTGTCACGCTGGTGGGGCGGGGCTGGGAAAACAACTGGCAGCCAGGAATCCTGAGATCTCCAATGGGCAACACACGAATCTCTTCCACATGCAGATAGAGACTTCCCCCCACACACCCAACCTCCGGGGATGCAGTGGCCACCCTCCCCACCCCATGGAAACAGGGAATACTCTCCCCATAGGCACAGGAAATCTCCCACACACAAGGGAAATCCTCCCAATGGAGGATCCTCCTCATTGCTTCCCAGCCCAACCTCCTGGAGTACTGACTGTGAACATTTGAGTATAGATTTTGTAACCTGCTTTATCCTTACGAATTGGTTTATACCTATAAAGGATATAGTTGGGATGAAGGTGCAGTTCATCTTTTTTTCTTTATTGAATGTTTTATTCTTTTGCTAAAAGTTCATCAATTAACTCCTGTGACTCTGTTCAGTGGTCACCCTCCATGTTTCTAAACAAAAATAAAAAGTTTGGATCAATCAAGCCAGATTCCACCCTGGGATCAAACTTGTCCAGTCCTAACATCAGCTGGGATCATAACAAGTATAATGCAAGAGGCATTTTGAGAGTATTTGGCCCATCGAATGCTATGTAGGTGACCACTCCCTGTGGGGTAATGTGCATTCAACAAAGATGGTAACTGAAAAAAGATTAAGGATGACCTTGCTAGTAAAATAAAGATGGTAGAGAGAAAATAGATCATCAAGATAAAATTGGTTGAGCAAATTAGCAATTGTCAGATTGATTTACAAAAAGGAATGCTTGCACAAAGAAATTATTGAATGTCCTGGAAGAGGGATGTCTTGTATTATGATGTGATACATAGAAGATGGAAAAATCATTTTTTCTCTTTCTCATTTTTTTCAATTTGTTTTGAAATATTGTTTGTATGTTAAAAAGTCTTACTTTAAAAGAGGGGAATCTGTTAATGGATGTTAGTCGCATGAGCAAGATTAAGAATACCGGGTGACAAGCATTGTTTAAGTGCCTTGAGCACATATAAAAAAGGCTGCTGTGATCCTGGGTGTTGGTTAGAGAGGAGGCAGGCATATGTAATGTTGCCTTCTGTAAATAAATCTAGCATTAGGTGAAAAGATTGGTGTCTGGTTTCATACTTCACCATTTGGCTTCAGAATGAATTAATGCCGACACTGACAGGGAGGTGAAAGGAATGTTGTCAATGGAACACAGCTGGTTAGGATTAAATAATGACATGAGGACTGCAGAAAAGATTTTGGAGTTTACATGATTATGTTTGTGAACATTGACAGAATAGTACATTTGACACTTACGATATTTGATAGGTTGTTTGTGCAATTGTACAACAGTGCTGTCCTGGCAGGTTGGTGTGACAATAAATTTACCATCTAACCCTGAAACTATCATGGAACATTTTGAACTAGTAGCAAGGTATTGCAAAGTGACCATCACCTGAGCAATGAGTTAGCATTTTTACAAGAGGAGGAAAAGAAGGGCAGAAGTTAATAAGAGAAAAATGCACAAGGTGAACACTCTGACAAAAGCAAAATGCTGCAAATATTGTGAATCTGAATGAAAAAACAGAAAATACTGAGCAGATCAGGCAGCATCATGGTGGGAGAAATAGAGTTAACATTTCAAGTTGATAACCTTCCATCAAAACCTGAAAAATTTAGAGATATAACAGGTTTCAAGCAAGTAAAAGCAAAGAAACTATAGTCCCAGGTGGCCATAGGTTGGTGATTTAACCTGAGGATTACCACACTTCAGGTATGGGGCAAGGTTGAGAATAACCTCAGCCAGTACAGAAATTGAACCCACGCTGTTAGCATCGCTCTTCATCACAAATCAACCATCCAGCCAACTGAGCTAACCAATGAAGCAAGTACAGAGGCAAGGAAAGGAGAAGTGGTGATAGGAATGAAGGGGAAAGGCTGTATTAGGTAGAAGGTTGGAGAGATTATATGACAAATTAGATGATTGTGTGAGGCAAAAGGAGGTGGTAATAGGACAAAAAATAAAAGGTGTGTTTAGAGGAGGTGTAAATTGGACCAGCAGAATCATCACTAACATCTGCAATCAGAAAAATGGGGGCAGAAGTTATGCTATGAAATTGTTGAATTTTGTGTTGAACCCCAATGGTTGTAAAGCGTTAAACCCAAAAGTGAAGTGTTGTTCCTCAAATTGACCTTATGCTTCATTGAAAAAGTTTAAACAAAAAGACCAGAGTGGGAGTAGGCTGTCATGAATGGAAATGTTCCGCAATGTGGTTATTGAATCTCATTTGGTCTCCCCAACATAGAAAGAGTTACTAATAAATCACAGTGTGATCTAGGATGGAATAGGTGAGGCTTTGGACAGCGAGAAGGGTGGAGGTAAAAGGGCAGGTGTTGCTTCTCTTATGCTTGCATCAAAACGTGTAGTGAGATGAGTCATTGCTGTGGTATGATTGAGGAGCAGACCAGAATATTACACAGGGAATAGTTCCTTTGGAATGCTGAAAGGGGAGGGGTTGGAAAGATATGTTTGGTGGTGACATTATACTAGAGGAGGTGGAAATGGCAAATGATAATTCATTGAATTGGGGGGCAGGGGGTGAGAATGAATGAAAACCTGTTGTGGTTCTAGGAGGGAGGGGACGGGATGATACTAGAATTGCAGGAAATGGAATGGACACAGTTGAGGAGCCTGTCATCCATATATATTCCTCCCACATCACCCCTGACTTCGGCGTGAAGGGAAAATCAGAGCCGATCGCTCACCTGATGAAGGAGCGGCACTCCAAAAGCTCATGCTACCAAATAAACCTGTTGGACTTTAACCTGGTGTTGTGAGACTACTTAGTGTGCCTACCCCCAGTCCAACGCCGGCAACTCCCCATCATCCATATATATGGTAATTGGAAGTTCATTTGATGATCCAAATGAGTTGAACTACTGCTTTGTTGTCTGAGTAATCGACACTCTAATAATTAAGACTGAGAGTTTTGCTTAATACCTATTATCAAGTACTATCAAATATTCAGAGAATTGAATTGAAAAAACTCACTTTAAATTTATACCTGCAGCTGAATGAGTATATATCCATTCACTAGAAATGGCAGAGAAATGATCAATGGCAAAGTTCACAATGGGACATCTTGGCGGAAAGATTTAGTCAAGGTTTCACAATGCTGACATGAGTAATCCACGTTAAGAAATAAATTTTGGAGAGAGAAAAAAAAATCCAGTTCACTGGAGAACTACTTTACAATGTTTCCTCCTTGAATGTCTAAATTGCTACACTTTTAACTCACATCTTATGAAGGCTGTGATCACGGTCTGCGGGTGAACCCTTTTCCAAAAGTGGTTTCCAGTTGCCTGAGATGGAGGGGGAGGGAAACAGGGACAGGTGAGTGAGCAAGTGGCTGCAATGGTGGCTGTATTCACCTCCCCATCTTCCTGAGGCGCTGGAAGGGGGAGGGGGCTGGGGGCGGGGGGAACAGGATTGTTGACAGGCGACGCCGTGTTGGCAACCAAGTACGCGCTTCCCGATTGGCTCGTTTCGGCAATGGCGGCGAGGCTAGTTGCCGGGCTTGACCAATGGGCGAGCCAACCGTTGCCCGGGAGCAGGGCGGTGACGCAGCGGGCGATCGGGCTCCGATTTTCCCTTCACGCCGAAGTCAGGGGGAAGATGTGAGAGGAAGGAAAAAAAATGTGCTGCCTGAACGGGGATCCCGTCCCCCTCTAAATCTTCCATGGGTCCCCTTTTCGAAATCCAGGCGCCATCAGCCGGAGCAGTAAGTGTTTTAAGTATGAGTGAGTGTGTGTGGAGAGAGTGAGGGAGGCTTCTTCGGGCTAAACACACAGGTGTTCATAAACCCAGCGGGAAGGTGGGCAATGCTTTTGGGCTGAGTGGGATCCGGAGCTGCTTTATTCACTCCCACGTCCATAGTCATGTTTTGGGGTGGACGGGGGGGGCGAAACGACCTCCATGACCATTTGCTCCTCTATTGTTCTTGAGGGTGAAAAGCCCAGGCGAGCCCTCCCCTCAAACATTGAATTTTAATTTGAAATGGCTTTCCGCGGTGCTCCTCAACTGTGTGGAGTGTTTCACTTGGATAAGTATTTCCTGCAGTGAAGGTGTGGCGACAATAGAGCGAAGCTTTGCGTTTCAATAAACAGCGTTTTGATTCCCTGTCCCTTTGCAAAGTCTTTTCTTCTCTTCCCCCCCCCCCCCCGTTCAGTGTATTTTTTTTTCGGTCCGGGAATCGTGGAATGCGACCACTAATTACAAAACAATTGAAGGGTTTGAGCATTTGTTTTGCATCATTATGGAAGAAAAAAATACGCCTTTGCGCCAGTGTGTGCTGCATTGGCTGCACTGGCCTGTCGAATACGATCCCTGATTGTGAATGGTGATAAACCAGTCCTTGTGCGGTAATTGGGCGTTACCAAATCTGTGTATGACTGTGCTTTCTGTTTAACTTTTTACTGGGTTGTACTTCTAGTTGTTTAACAAACAATTCTTAATTGCTAAAAACATCTTTATTTTTTAATTTGAGCAATTTCTGATACTACGGAATAAAGATCTTTTGAAACAAAAGTATAGCATTAAATATATTTAGATGAGCAGCTTGACCCTGACAATCCTCTGAAATTGACTTATCAAAAGGCATTTTGGAGGCATGATTCAAATTCGATCATTTAAATGAAAGTGTTTCACGGTGTATCCCGACTCGGAACAGACTCGATCTTCACGCATCTTGTTTACTTGTCAAAAGTGCACAAAATTATTTCGTGGAACAGGAGTATATTCATACAAGAATTTTACAGAAAGGTGTGAGCTTCGGAAGATCATTGCCTGTTTGGACATAACATGCTGCATTTGTTAATTTAACCCATTCACTGCACTCGTTGTATTTGTCCTGCTCTCGCAAGGTACTTAGATTTTTCTGCAGAGAGCTCAAATTGTTTGGATCACCTGAATAAAGTCTGGCCCCAAATGGAAACAAATCAGATATTGCATGCCTCTATTGTGATTCAAAAAAGGTGAAAAACTGCAGGAACTGAAGAGATAAGCAGAGTATATAGGATAAGGGGCCATTTGGTAGATTGCAGATTTGCATTGGCATCGGGAGAGAGCAGGAACAATGTTAATTGCTTACTAAATTTAACTTGCTCTTCAAACAAATATTTCAATACTGTCTGATTAGAGAAGTGTTGAAAATGTTACTGAGAGCAAAGCAAAGAAAATGAAGACAGATTTTACAGAGTACTAGTGTTTGTGCTTAACATACCTAGCCAGATATTATTTAAAGGGGATCCCACAAGCAAATAAGATGATATACATAGAATCTACAGCACAGAAACAACCCATGTGACCCAACTGGTTATGCCAGTGATTATAGTGCTGCCTCGCACTAATTACTACTTCACACCCTACCCTAATATAAATAGGTATAGGAGTAGACCGTTTAATCCCTCAAACTGGTTCAACTATTCAATGAGTTGGATGAGATTTCTGTCTTTTCTTCTCACTTGTGTATTCGTTGAGCTTCAATCACTCCATGTGGCAGAGTTGCACATTTCACCACTATCTGTCTAAATATTCAACCTATAGTTTTGAACAGCTAAGAAGGGACAGAGTTTAACAAAAATTGTACATCAATGGATAAGGTCATTGCAGGGAATAGAAGGAAAAAAGTAATTAAAAGTTATTTTATCTGAATACATGAAGCATCTGCAATAAAGTAGTTGAACTAATGCTACAAAGAAGTAAATGATTTGAATCTAAACACCATTACAGTGACACGGTTGCAAGGTGGGAAATAAATATTCCAGGGTACGCAATATTTTGGATAGACAGGCACAATGATGGAGGAAGAGCGATAACTTTGGTGGTAAAGGATGCCATAAAGACTTGAGCGAAGAGATCTGACTTCAAGATCAAGAAGTAAAATCAATATGGGTAAAATATTTAAAATAGCGAGAATCAGAAAACTCTGGTTGAAGTAGTTTAAGTCTAACAGTAGTTATACCATAAACAAGAAATAATTGGAGCTTGTAACAAAGACAATGTAATAATGGAGGGGGGGGTTAATCTTGTTGACTGGGACAATCAAATTGGCAAGAGTGATCTAGAAGATACATTTGTGCTATGTTTTTGATAGTTTCTTGGGTCAGTAATTTTTGGAACCAATTTGGGATGAAGCTATGTTGGATTTGTTGTTGTGATAAATCAGGGGGTTAATTAATAATGTCATAGTAAACAATCCACTAAGGAATAATGATCATAAAACCATTGAATTCCAGTTTAAATTTGACAGTGACATATCGATCACATAAAAAAATCTTAAACTTAGACAAAGCCAATTACTTGCGTATCTCAAAAGACGGCGTTAACTTTGTCTTGCACGCATCAGGACAATTCACAGGAACATCAAATATACAGGGAACAACAATTGATAATGCATGAGAAGGGATTGCTGATTGGTTGGGTAGTTCACTCTGGTAGAGGCATTGGCATGGAAAGTGCATCAGTTAACTGATAGTTATCTGCCAAGCTTGATTTAAATTTGAAGCAGGAAAGTTGACTCTGGTTGAGGTGTTGCCCTGGGGAATGAAGCAGAGAATGGCTATTACCTATTTTGTTTAATTCAAAGTGGTACAATGTGTGTCCATGTTCTTCCGGTTTGCAAAGTACAGGGCCTTGTGTATTAATGTATCTCCTAGCTTGAGGAAATGTGCCACACTGCGAGTGTGCCCAATAATATTGGTTGTCAGTGCAATCTGAGCACATTCACGATTGTTCAGCAAATGTTGTCCAATCACGGAACCACGTCAAATGTTGGACACAACTTTGTACCCAACCAGCCTGTGCTTATAAAAGTCAGTCAGTTGTGAGCAATTGAAGCAGCATGCTGTTTCAAATGATTTGCTGGTCATTGAGACTAAAAGAGGCCTAGAATATTGCAAAAAAAAGCATCGAGTCTAAGGATTAGGAGTGTTTTATAAACTAGCAAAGGGAAACCTTTGAGGTTGATGAGGAGAAAATATAGAATGAGTAAACTAGCCAGTTTGGTCTATTAGAATCAGACAGGAGAAATTACCATGGGGAATAAGGAAATGGCGAATGCATTGAACAAAAGTTTGGTCTGTCTTCACGGAAGACATGATGCGGAGATGCCGGCGTTGGACTGGGGTAAACACAGTAAGAAGTTTAACAACACCAGGTTAAAGTCCAACAGGTTTACTTGGTAGCAAAAGCCACACAAGCTTTCGGAGCTCTTAGCCCCTTCTTCAGGTGAGACTCACCTGAAGAAGGGGCTAAGAGCTCCGAAAGCTTGTGTGGCTTTTGCTACCAAATAAACCTGTTGGACTTTAACCTGGTGTTGTTAAACTTCTTACTGTGTTCACGGAAGACACCAGTTTTGTTCCAGAACTGAACAGTAAATAGGCACTAAACAAATGAAGAAATTAATATCAACAGAGAAAAAGTGTTGGAGAAATTTATGGAATTAAGTGTGACAAATCTTTGGCGCTTGATGGCCTACACCTTGGGGTTCTAAAGGGGCTAGCTGCAGATATAATAGATTCACTGGTTGTGATTTTCCAGCATCATTGGAGCAGGGAGTGGTCCCATCAAATTGGATTTGATCCTAAAATTACTCAATTTTTCAAGAAAAGAGGGAGTGTGAAAGGGGGAAGTGTTAACACTGCACTTAGAAAAGCATAGTATGATTAGAACAAACCAACATGGCTTTACAACAATAATCTCTCCCTCAATGTCAACAAAATGAAGGAGATTGTCATTGACTTCAGGAAGCATAAAGGAGAACATGCCCCTGTCTACATCAACAGGGACGAAGTTGAAAGGGTCGAGAGCTTTAGGTTTTTAGGTGTCCAGATCACCAACAACCTGTCCAGGTCCCCCCATGCCAACACTATAGTTAAGAGCCCACCAATGTCTCTACTTTCTCAGAAGACTAAGGAAATTTGGCATGTCAGCTATGACTCTCACCAACTTTTACAGATGGACCATAGAAAGCATTCTTTCTGGTTGTATCACAGCTTGATATGGCTCCTGCTCTGCCCAAGATTGCAAGGAACTACAAACGGTCGTGAATGTAGCCCAATCCATCACGCAAACCAGCTTCCCATCCATTGACTCTGTCTACACTTCCTGCTGCCTCGGCAAAGCAGCCAGCATAATTAATTCTCTCTTCCACCTTCTTCCTTCAGGAAAAATATACAAAAGTCTGAGGTCACGTACCAATCGACTCAAGAATGCTTCTTCCTTGCTGCTGTCAGTCTTTTGAATGGACTTATCTTGCATTAAGTTGATCTTTCTCTGCACCCCAGCTATGACTGTAACACATTCTGCGCTCTCTTGTTTCCTTATCTATGAACGGTATGCTTTGTCTGTATAGCACGCAAGAAACAATACTTTTCACTATGTTAATACATGTGACAATAATAAATCAAATCAAAAATCCTGTTTTGCAAATTTTTTTTTTGCGGATGTATTTAGTCAAGTAGATAAAGGGGAGTTGGTAGGTGTAGTATAGAACCAAGAACAGCACAGGAACAGGCCGTTCGGCCCTCCAGGCCTGTACCGATCATGTTGTCCCATCTAGACTGTGGTAAGGGCTTGAGTTGCAAAGAGATATCGACAAGTTTAAGTGCGTGGATAACAAGCTGGCAGATGGATTATAATGCAGGGATGTGTGAAGTTATTCATTTTGGTTAAAAGAATAGAAGAGTTGGTTTTATTAAAAAGTGAAAAACTTGTAAGTTTGGATGCTCAGAGGAACTTGGGTATATTTGTACAATGAACACGTATGGCAAGCAATTGGGAAGGCGAATGGTATGTTGACCATTATTGCTAGTAAATTGGAGTGCAGGAATAAAAAAAGTCTTATTACAGTTGTACAGGGTTTTGATGAAACCCCATCTGGCGTAGTGTGCGCGCTGTTTTGATTGTCACATTTATGAAAAGATCTACTTTCATCCAAAGTGATATAATGAAGGTTCACTAAATTTGTCCCTGGAGTGAGGGATTTTTGTGATGAGAGGTTGAGCAAATTGAGTTTACTTTCTCTGACTCTTCGAAGAATGAAAGGCGATCTCATTGAAACTTACAAGATTTTGAAAGGGCTTGATAGGGTGGACATGGGAAAATTGTTTCCGCTGATCTGAGAATCTAAAACACACAGTCTCAGGATAAGAGGCTGATCACCTAGAACTGAGATGAGGGGAAATCACCATTCAAAGGATTGTGAATCACTGGAATTCACTACCCCATAGGGTTGTGAGTGCTCCATAATTTAATACATTTAAGACTGGGAAGGACAAATGTTTGGTCTGAGGGAATCGTGAGATATGGATAAAGGGCAGAAAAGTGGAGGTGAAGTCCAAGATCAGCCATGATTGTATTGAATGGCGAAGCAGCTCGACAAGCCATGGTCTACTCCCCCTAATTCTTGTGTCTATCTTCATGCCCCTTGTTTTGGACAAATATAAGTAAAATATAAAAACAACTTTCTGGCTTGGTGGTGAGTGCTGAGGCATTCTATTAATGTGTGACTGCTACTTAAGGAATACAAAAAAGTTGGTTAAACGTGACTTTTTAAGGCTCCATTACGGCTATTGTTTTAAATTCTCCATTTCTGGCTTCTGATCCTCTAGCAAAGTTTCTAATATATTTCCCAACACTCAAAATAACTGACCTACAGTTTCCTGCTGTCTCTGCTGTTTTGGTGCCGTAAGAAGTCTCACAACACCAGGTTATCAAAGTCCAACAGGTTTATTTGGTAGCAAAATCCACTAGCTTTCGGAACGCTGCTCCTTCGTCAGGTAAGTGGGAGTTCCGTTCACAAACGGGGCATATAAAGACTCAACTTACAAAATACTGGTTGGAATGCGAATCTTTATAGGTAATCAAGTCTTAATGGTACAGACAATGTGAGTGGAGAGAGTGTTAAGCACAGGTTAAAGAGATGTGTATTGTCTCCAGACAGGACAGTCAGTGAGATTTTGCAAGCCCAGGCAAGTCGTGGGGGTTACAGATAGTGTGACATGAACCCAAGATCCCGGTTGAGGCCGTCCTCGTGTGCGGAACTTGGCTATCAGACTCTGCTCAGCGACACTGCGCTGTCGTGTGTCGTGAAGGCCGCCTTGGAGAATGCTTACCCGAAGATCAGAGGCCGAATGCCTGTGACTGCTGAAGTGTTCCCAACAGGGAGAGAACACTCTTGCCTGATGATTGTCGAGCCGTGTTCATTCATCCGTTGTCATAGCATCTGCACGGTCTCCCCAATGTACCATGCCTCGGGACATCCTTTCCTGCAGCGTATCAGGTAGACAACGTTGGCCGAGTTGCAAGAGTATGTACTGTGTACCTGGTGGATGGTGTTCTCGCGTGAGATGATGGCATCAGTGTCGATGATCCGGCACGCCTTGCAGAGGTTGCTGTGGCAGTGTTGTGTAGTGTCGTGGTCACTGTTCTCCTGAAGGCTGGGTAGTTTGCTGCAGACAATGGTCTGTTTGAGGTTGTGCGGTTGTTTGAAGGCAAGAAGTGGGGGTGTGGGGATGGCCTTGGCAAGATGTTCGTCTTCATCAATGACATGTTGAAGGCTCTGGAGAAGATGTCGTAGCTTCTCCACTCCGGGGAAGTACTGGACGTCGAAGGATACTCTGTCCGCCGTGTCCCGTGTTTGTCTTCTGAGGAAGTCGGTGCGGTTTTTTGCTGTGGCACGTTGGAACAGTCGATGGATGAGTCGAGCGCCATATCCTGTTCTTATGAGGGCATCTTTCAGCGTCTGGAGGTGTCATCAGTTTTGGTGGGTGAGGGAGACCGTTTTGGTGCCATCAGGAGGTATGGGGGTGTATCCGCAGTATTGAACTCAACTCAACATGTAGAGTCAAAGTCATAGAGGTATGCAGCAGAGACATTGATTTTCTTAACCTCAGCTCCACCTTCACCTATGTCCCCAACAAAACAATCTCCTTTCTTGTACTCTCTTCTGATATTCTTTCCATGGGCAGCATGGTGGCACAGTGGTTAGCACTGCTGCCTCAGCTCCAGAGACCTGGGTTCAATTCCGGCCTCGGGTGACTGTGTGTGGAGTTTACACATTCTCCTGATGTCTGCGTGATCCAGTTTCCTCCTGCAGTCCAAAGATGTGCAGGTTAGGTTGATTGGCCATGCTAAATTGCCCAAGTGTCAGTGGGGACCAGCAGGGTGATTATGGGGATTGTTGGTATAATCTTGATGGGCCAAATGGCCTCTTTCTGCACTGTAGGGATTCTGTGATTCCCATTGAGAACTGCTGGCTTCACCTTTGGATAAGACACTTGACTCTATTGTTCCATTAGCCTCCCCCCCCCTCAAATTTTTGAACATGTTGCCTACCAAATTCATGCACTCTGCTCCAATCCAGTTTCTACCTGATTTTTTTTTTGCACTCAAGTTCTCTCACCAAAGTCACTAAAACACTGATTGTTATCATGGTGTATCATTCCCTCCTTTTGCTCGCTGTAGTTTTTAAAAAACTTTTCCCTGTCAGATTAGAGCTGAGCATTCCAACAATGGCATTTCTGCCAAGCTCTCTCCCTCATCCACATGGTGCTTCTGACACAAGGTCAGATTCCATATGTAAGATGATATCCAGCTCCACTTTACCATCTTTCTCAATGCCTCCAATAATGTGCTGTTAAACTGCTTGTCCGTTGTGCGTTCCTGACTGTGCTGCAATTTTCTATAATTAAACATCAGGGAGACCAAAGCCAGCTTTGGCCCCATCTTGAGCATTATACCTTTGACTCTGTCCCTGTTTGTGGGACTTTGCTGTGCATATTGGCTGCTGTTTTTGTCATGTAAGCACTTTGCAAATACCATATATGGACTTTAATGTGCTCTGGGACATTGGGTTGAAAAATGCATTATATAAATGCAGCTTTATTGTTTCTTACCCATAGATTTCTTCTTGCTCTTCCCCTATCTCTGAGCTAAATCTTTCAAGGGCTAATTTGATTCTAAACTTTGAAATGCTACCTTTAATGTTGTAGCAAATGTATCAATTCAAGATTTATTTCATATCGGAATAACTGCTTGTGATAATGAGTAGACTTTATAATCAGCAGTGATGTCACAGCACTTGCCGCTGACCCCTGAGAGCTGCCCACAAAGTTCTAGCAGTCTTTGTTGTGGACTTCCCCATGCTTAATAGTTTAAATCTGGTGCCATGTCAAGGGGGTCTTCAGGTATGCAACAGCAGTGATGTCAACAAGCAGAATAAGCAGTCAATCACATTGAAGTATTTAGGGGAAGAGTCAGGAAGTTAAGTAATTTATCCTTAATCTAAATTTTCACAGCAAAATAAGTAATTGGATTAATATTCAATTGAATTAAAATCAATAAAAACAATGTTTTAAGTTTGTTTTTACAATTAAGTAAGAAGTTTAACAACACCAGGTTAAAGTCCAACAGGTTTATTACATACTTTAACCTGGTGTTGTTAAACTTCTTACTGTGTTTACCCCAGTCCAACGCCGGCATCTCCACATCATGTTTACAATTAAGGGCAGCATGGTGGCACAGTGGTTAGCACTGCTGCCTCATAGTTCCAGGGATCCAGCTTGGGTCACTGTCTGGAGTTTGCACGTTCTCCAAATGTTTGCGTGGGTTTCCTCCGGGTGCTCCGGTTTCCTCCCACAGTCCAAAGATGTGCGAATTAGGTGGCTTGGCCATGATAAATTGTCTTAGTGTCAGGGGATTAGCAGGGTAAATATATGGTGTTACAGGGATGGGCTGGGTGGGATCGCAGGCTCAATGGGCTGAATGGCCTCCTTCTGCATTGTAGAGATTCTAATTAAGAAATTAGATATTCTGTAATTAAAGCCAATTTTTTTTCAGGGATTGTCAGGGTGTTTGGCAGACATTGTGAACCGTTCAAAACCTTGTTACACCTTATTCTACAAGGGATAACGGCAAAGCTGTTAATGAAAGTTTTCATTAAATCGTTGCCTTGGGATAGCACTTTGGGAGTTGGTGGGGAGGGGGAAGAACCTCAACAGCATGACCTCTGGCGAAGCATCAAATCACTGACAGTAACTTCTAGATTTCTGCATTTTTAACTGTGAATTATGGAAGTGCTGTTAGTTGCCTGATATTTTCACCATTATTATCGGGGCCATTGTCATGAGCCATTTTGATGTGACTTGTATCTCTTTCTCACTTCGCATGTTTCTTCTTGCACTTTTCTCTATTTGCGTAAGCATTACCTTTTGGAAGTATGAATCAATGCAAGTTATCACCTCATCTTTTGTTCTAAGTATGAGTGTGTATTAGTTTACTAATTTTGAGTATCAGACATAAATCAATTTAGGATTGGGTACATCTGTATTACATCCTTACTAGTAACCTATACTTCCCTGTTTGGAATGTGACTGCAAGTATTAGCACGCTAAGAGCATATTAAAATGCTCAAGTTCCTGCTTGCCGCTATTCCAGGAGGCTAGAAGTGAAGATGGAAAATGCAGGGAAAACCAATTCCCACAATTTCGGGAGCCTGTAGTGCAGTTTGTCACCACAGTTTGGTTTGTTCTCACATTTCCCGCACCACACGCACACAGCACTTGCCACACACACACACACCAGGTGAGTAAATGTTGCTAGTTGTTCTGCTTGTAGAGTTTTATTGAGGCATTCTTAGAATACTTGCCTTCTCTAGCAATGAACACCTTTTCCAAAGAATGAGATCACTAAACTTGCTACAAATTTTAGATGGATTTATGGTGTCACCACACAGTTTTTTTGTTAAAGTAAGCTTTCACAACCTCAGATGTCCAAAAACACTCACCTTCTCTGACAACCTGCAATTATCTAACACCTTTAATGTCATAAAGGGTCTGAAGGTATTTCACTGGAGAATTATGAAATCAAATTGCATACCCAGCCCCATACATCAATATTGTCTCCAGACAGGACAGTTAGTGAGATTTTGCAAGCCCAGGCAAGTCGTGGGGGTTACAGATAGTGTGACATGAACCCAAGATCCCGGTTGAGGCCGTCCTCGTGTGCAGAACTTGGCTATCAGTCTCTGCTCAGCGACACTGCATTGTCATGTGTCGTGAAGGCCGCCTTGGAGAACGCTTACCCGAAGATCAGAGGTCGAATGCCTGCGACCGCTGATATCGGCAAAGATATGGATTTGGCAGAGCACCTTAATGGAGAAGAGTGAAATAAAGAGGTGGTGCAATTTAGTGTCAATACTGGTGCAATTAAAATCATAGATGTCACAAGGATACGTTTGGAAGTCGGTTATAGGGTTGGAGTTGGTTGCAGAAAGGGAGGGCTGTCTGTGGCTTGGATGAGAATTTGAAAATTGATGTGTTGCTGGACCAGCAGTTAGTGTAGGCCAGCAGCACGAGTGATAGATTATTGTGACTTGTCCGCAGAGTTTTGGATGAAGTATTTTTTGTCGAGTGTGAACTACACTTGATGTAGCGACCAATTAAGCACACAGGGAGGACCCACCTACAGCAATGTATCTGGGTAATGTGCTTTTAATTTTCCCACTCTGGTTCAGATTTGTGGGGGAAGGGGAAGAGGAGATGCCGCAGGTATGTGCACTTTTTATTTGCAGATGTGGCCAAGGAGCTGCTATGAAGTGAGAAAATGCAGAGTGGAAAGTCTTTATCTTTCTACTGCGAATGGTTTATTGTGGGGAAATTTACATAGGCTGCAGATTTCATTTGAAAATTTGTAATCATCCAGTGTGCAAGCAGCATGAAAAATCATAGGCAATGGAGATTGGTAAAGTAGAACTCGGTGTAGAATCTGTTAAGTTTTTGGATTATGTTGCAAGAGGAAATGGGAGGCTAAGGAGAGATGCTTGGGCAACTGCTGTGGTGATAGACTGGGAGTAGAAAGCAAAGCAGGAGATTGTCTGGTTATGACTGGATAGATGAAAATGGAACCAAATGGACTAGAAGAACGGTTTAGCTGCAGACTGATCAAAAAGAATGAGGAGTGTTGTGCTCTGCAGTCAATAGTATTGAAAAGGGCAGATGCCCACCCAGCTGGAGAGGTTCAAACTGGAATTATTGGATAGATTGGTGCAGATTTAAAATGTGACTTTGTATTGGAAAAGGGGGTTAGACATGGGATGATAATTTGCAAGGACATAAAATCCAAGGTGCGTTTTTTTAAATGATGAGGTGTTGGCAGATATGAAAAGAAGGGGGGTGGTACAAGAAGAGAGGAAATTCTTTACAGTAATATAAAAGCAAGTTACTGTGGATGATAGAATCTAAAACAAAAACAGTAAATGCTGGAAAATCTCAGCACATTTGACGGCATCTGTGGAGAAAGAATAGAGCTAACGTTTCAAGTCTGGATGATCTGAAGCTCTATTCTCTCTCCACAGATGCTGTCAGACCTGCAGATAATTTCTGTTTTTGTTGAAGCTGTTTACAACTTTGGTTTAGTGTATTTCTGTTGCTTCGTTTCTTCAGGCACAGGGAGTCTTTTCAAGTTGTCATGTTAGCTAATCAGCCACTTATTTAATGCAGCTACTTATTACCTTTTCATCAATTTTCCTAACTTGGAATTCCAGCTTGTCTGTTGTATCGTATGTCAATGCAAAGCTTTACTGATTGTCAGTAATCCACCTCTATAAAAGTCTACACAATTGAGTATACTAGGCTGTAACCAAGGTAAAATAAAAACGCACAATTTTCTGGGAAAAATTAACAATGACCTGATTCACGAGTTATAGAATTGTAATAAAAATCGAATTAGCATTTTTTCACAGTAAATCAGAAAGCTGTATATTATATCTTAAGCAATGCCGGAAGATATTTTTAATGTGAAAGCTTTGACTGTTAATTGAATTGGCAGTTGTTTTGCAAACTTCATAATATATAAAAGAAAGAAACCTTTTAAGGTACAGCACAATAGACTCTCAACAAAGGCTACGTGCAGAGTTGGGACAATAGCTGTATGAATGGCAAATTGGTTAAGAAGTAGAAAGCAGAGAGTGGAGTAAAGAGTTTATTTTTAGAGGTATGGAATTAACAAGTAATTATGTTAAACTTGTATAGTTACCCGGTCACTTCAAATATTGCATACAGTTCTGATCTCCATGCAACAAAAAGGGCACAAAGCAATGGAGAGTGTGCAGAGAAAAATTACAAAGATGGTGGCAGTGCAGAAATAGTGGCATCAGAACTAAGGTTGCAGCTACTGTTGAAGATTGAATGTGTTGGGATGACTTTCTTTAGAAAAAAAGACTTGGAGTCATAGACTGCCTGATGGGGGGCCTTTCAATTAATAAAATGGCTGGGTAAGGTAACTGTGGAGAGAAAGCAAAAGGTGAATTAAGATAGTTACTAAGATCCATTGAAGAAATGAAAAGTGTATTAACTCAATGGTTAGAATGTGAAACCTGCCACAATTGGTTGAGATGTTTTAAAATGAAAGATAAATTACATAGGAGCAAAACTGATGCAACAACGAGAGGGGAAAAAAGTTGGGTTCTCCTTTTGAAAATGGGCATAGTCATCCTTTACATTGGCGCCATACTGCAATAGACAAGCTAAAGACACATTACTATTGGGGTTACCTGGGCTGCATACTTTATTCTTCAGTTTCTCCCCCGTGTCATCTGCCAATGCACAATGGTCATGTGCACTTGGATAATGGAAAATAGATGCACACATTTAAGTTCCCATCTGAATTTGAGGTGCTATGATCTATGTATTTAGTATTCTCAGAATTTTTTGAAATACCTAATAAAGGAGCCAACCCATTTTTAACAATTGTGGCTGTATCCAGCTGTTTCAGTAGTTCCAGAAGCAGGAATGTGAAAATCTGCTCTATTGCATTTTAAAGGAAGTTTGAGGTTTCTGGATAGTTCGCAAGATTGAAATCGCTGGGTGCATGTCATAGAAAAAGATAAAGCTAAAGAAAATTATCTGGGCAAAAATGAGTATTGTATGATCTGAATCAAATTGCCATTTCTGGTTCCCAAATCTCTTTTAAAAAGGAACCAAATGGAGAGGATAAGCGTCATACTGAGGTTCTGATCTCTGCACTCCCAATGACGTCAGAGTTGAGCAGTACGGGGCGGCACAGTGGTTAGCACTGCTGCCTCACAGCTCCAGGGACCTGGGTTTGATTCCCCACTTGGGTCACTGTCTGTGTGGCGTTTGCATGCCCTCCTTGTGTCTGTGTAGGTTTCCTCCAGGTGCTCCGGTTTCCTACCACAGTCCAAAGATGTGCAGGTTAGGTTGATTGGCCATGCTAAATTGCCCCTTAATGTCCTGGGTTGTGTAGGTTGGAGGGATTAGCAGGGTAAATATGTGGGGTTGCAGGGATAGGGCCTAAGTGGGATTGTTATTGGTGCAGACTCGATGGGACAAGTGGCCTCTTTCTGCACTGTAGAGTTTCTATGATGATTCTGAGTACAGATGTGCATGCATTGCATTTGCAGCAAATGCAGCCTTTCTCCCTCTTACTATCTGAAAGATGAATTATTTCCACATTTTAAGTAACCTCTAGCACTTTCTGTCCCAATTTTATGGTGATTGGTTGAGAATTAGATCTTTATTTGCTTGAATTACCAGACCACTTATTTGTCAGACTTGAATATGCTCTACTAGAAATGGAGGTTTAAATAAACTGAGTGAAAGTGGAATATGTAGACTGTACACACATTGTTACAAAAGCCATGCATCAGGAAGAAACATTTTGGGTTAGTATCTAAATTCACTGGTGTCATCTTTCAAACTTGAGATGCATGAAACTATATTGTGGAACTCTAGTTACATGTAGGTTTGACCTGGTAGGGTGTTTGTTACCTTCCAACCCAGCTTTCATAGCCATTTTGGTGTGAAAAGACAAGTCTGAATCTTCCATTCAGGGTCAGAACCCTTGTCATAGAATCCCTATAATGCAGAAAGAGGCCATTCAGCCCATCAGATCTGCACTAACTGCCCAAAAGACCATCTTACCCAGGTCCACCTCTCCGCTCTATCCCCATAACCCCACACATTTAATATAGCTAATCTATCTAACCTACAAAGACACTACCTAACCTACAGGACACTAAGGGGCAATTTAGCATGGCCAATCCACCTAACCTGCACATTTTTGGACTACACAGGGAAAACATGCAAACTCCACACAATCACCCAAGACTGGAATTGAACCTGGATCCCTGGCACTGGGAGGCAGCAGAGCTTGCCACCGTGCTGCCCTTAATTTTCATTTTGTTTGATTATTAATTACTTACCTGCATGAAGTTTCATCCCTTTCATTCACTTCCAAAGGATACAAATG
The DNA here is from genome assembly GCF_964213995.1 of Mustelus asterias. Lineage (NCBI taxonomy): Eukaryota > Metazoa > Chordata > Chondrichthyes > Carcharhiniformes > Triakidae > Mustelus > Mustelus asterias. Next base: position 45,711,872 of record NC_135814.1, on the reverse strand, counting down.
TTACTAGTTGGCAGGTTAAAAAATATACATCAACGCAAAGATGTATCTGCTATTCTATTGCAAGGCAGAGATAGATACAGTGTAATCTTTTTGGTTATCCAAAGTATGTTTTATGAACTTGTAAAAACACATTGCTGTGTCATACTATTTGCCTGATCATCTTCAGTCACATCCCTCCACACGCTATGCTATGCATAAAATTTTTGTTATACAAGTAATTCAGGTGACTCAGAAATGTATTCTTTCAGATCAACAGTTATAAATGTCAAAATAAAAGCAAATGACTGTGGACGCTGGAATCTGAAACCAGATGCTGCCAGACCTGCTGAGATTTTCCAGCATTTTCTCTTTTAGTTATAAATGTCAGCTTACTAATTTAAGTTAATGAACTGAAATAATTGTCAATGAACAACTGTACCAATGAATAAAGTAAATGACAGGGTTCAGGAATTATGATGAATAACTATTGTATTGGGACATGTCTGTCATTTTGAGACTCCCCTCACCCTCCGTGGTGAAATTATTGACTACTTGCATCAAAGTTTAAAGTAGACTGAGAATTTGAAGGAGTAGGGATTGCCAAGCCGTGTGTTTGAGAACCCCTGTGAAGAAAAAATGTGGTGCATTAACTTCAGAATTCTTATGCTATAATTTATGCAGAAACTCTAAAAACTTTCTTTAACTTAATTTGAAAATGTACTATTTTCATGGCTGGTAAAGCTAATAGTGAGATGTCGATTTTGGTCATTTGATTGCTTGCTGTTTGGAAGCACGAGTTGCTACTTGCAACCAGACCTTCGCAGGCAGGCTGGTTTGAATGTGGACTCGTGACCACAGTCTTTCTTCTGATCATCCCTCCCCTTCCATTTGTAGTTGCATCACAATTCACTCTGTGGATTTGATTGAATACTATCTTTGAGAGAGATTGAAACACATAATCTTCACTCTTGGGTCAATCATGAGGTGTTGTTGGTTATTTATACCATATGCATCCCTGCTGTTCCCTTGAAACAGCCAGTTCAATTATAAGCACTAGTGCAGTAAATTTTTCAGGTCTTCACGAATGAGAATGTTGCTCATAATTTGGGTCATGGCTTGGGTCACTATCTGAGGGGTTTGCATGTTCTCCCCATGTCTGCATGGGTTTTCTCCAGATGTTCCAGTTTCCTCCCACAGTCCAAAAGATGTACTGCTTAGGCTAAATTCTCCCTCAGTGTACCCGAACAGATGCTGGAGTGTGGCGACAAGGGGATTTTCACAGTAACTTCATTGCAATGTTAATGTAAGCCTGCTTGTGGCTAACAAATAAATAAACTTAACTCCCTCCCAACTCGAAGTTAACCATCAGCATCAAAGACAAAGCTTTTTAAGCTCCTGCACACCATCAGAGCTGATATAACGCTGACGGCCACCAAGACTGGAAAGACCATCAAGATCAATGGTGCTTATCCAGGATTCCGAAAGCCCAAATGGACAGATGTGGCTTGCCAAACTCACTTCAGGGAGAATTTAGCATGGCCAATCCACCTAACTAGCATGTTTTTCGGATTGTGGGAGGAAACCGGAGCATGTGGAGAAAACCCACGCAGACATGGGAAGAATGTGCAAACTCCACACAGACAGTGACCCAAACCAGGAATCAAACTTGGGTCCCTGGCACTGTGAGGTAGCAGTGATAACCGCCGTGCTACCGTGTCGCAGATCGCTGTGCCATCTGCCATGACCATTGGTGTCTTGTGACAGTGAAGCAACAGCAATCCAACAAAACAAGTTCCAGGATTTCTTGCTCGAGCAAAATAAATTTGGGTTTTCCGCAATATATCATTGCACTAATGTCATTTATCTGAGGAATTCAGTTCATGAATACTGTTGCTGAGAGTGACATTAAACTCTCCCAGCTTTCCTGAGACCAGCATAGTGTATATTATTTCCTGTGGAATGCTTCTGACATCCCAATTTCAAAAGTAGCTAAATAGTCTTAGTTATTTGAAAGCATTGAACTTATTATGATTTTTTAAAAATTTTGGGTTTTTGGTCATTATCTTGGTGACATTAGCTTGCAATTTCTTATGAACTTGCACCCACAGAGGAAGTACATGTAGTTTGCCATCAACTCCATGTGACAAGTGAAATTAATTGTTTTTTTCATTTGAGAAGGAACTGGACATGGATTCATTAGTCAAAAAACAAAATATCGTAGATTGTTAATATCGAAGATAAATAAAATTGCTAGAAAAACTCCCAAGTTGGGCAGCATCTGTGGTGAAAGCAAACAAGTTAAATGATTTTGGGTATACACCCATTGTCAGAAATATTTCCATAAGGGCTATATCATTTTATCAAATTTTGTCTTTTGTTCCCCTTTCCTAGTTTCCTTTTATTCTGGGCAAGTGATCTCCAATCTCTCCATTTCCTGGGCGAGTGTCCATATGAATGAGTGTAGTGTTAGTATGGTGCATTGTTTGGTTGCTGGGTGTCACAAACGAGGCTTGGCTGAAGGGACAGCAAAAATCTTCTGGCAGCTATGCAGGCACCCTTGTGTATAAAATATTTTGCCCTGAAATACCCACTCCCAAAGAGAATTATGTGGGCCACCCTATGGCATGTCTAACCTTGCTCAGGTCGATTTTGAATGATGATTGCTTGTGGCCCTCATTACACATTACTGAAATACCAAGTTATTTAGGAAGTTCAAATGCTGTTTGCAGAGGACTTGTCAGTTTTTTTTCTCTCATTAGTTTGGCTAGCACTGCAGTAGTGGTCATTGTTTTAAGTTCATCCTTCCCTTTTGCCCCCTGCTTTTCTACTATTCATGGATATTTTTATCACCTTGGAAGGCAAATAACAAAGTATTTGTTCAATCTTTGTTTCCCATTATTAATTCCCCAGTCATACCCTTTTTCGACTCTACAAGTGTGAGCAACTCGAAAGGGAGTCCATTTTGCAATTCATGGCAACTCTGAAGAGCCTGGCTGAGCACTGAGTTCAGAAATGTACTCCAGGGTGCTTTACAAGACCAGCTGGTTTGTGGCCAGCACGAAGCCATTCAACAGAAGTTAATGGCTGAAAAGAATTTGCAGTTTAAGTCTGTGTTAGAGATCACAATGTCCATTGAATTAGCAGCACAGTTATGTGTCAGTACGCAGGTACACAAGGTAGCGGAAGCCCCGTAGGTTTTGGCACTGCAAGTGAGATGCCGCCAATGTGGCGAGACTGGATGGAAGAGGCCCAAGTGCAAGTGAGTTTATCACATCGCCTGGAATTACTAGACGCAAATAAGTCTAGAGAGAATGGGGAAGAAAAGGCTCCATGTTGCCAGCTGTGGAGGATAGGGAGTCAGCAGGGTCTGCAGTGGAAACAGGCAGTCCAGAGAAGCAAGAGCTCAGGCTGAAAATTTTGTTGGTACAAGGTGAAACCAATCAGTTCTGGGTTCTCCATAAACTGGAGGGGAAAACTGAAAATGGAAGTTGATTTGGGGGCAGTTTTGTCTTAGATACCTGAATCAGTATACAGGGAGAAGTTAAACGCCCTGCCATTAGAGCCTGCAAAGATCACAATACGAGCATATACAGTGCAAGTGGTTCCCCTCCAGAGTTAAGTGATAGTAAATATACAGCTGAGGGATCAATGTGCAGAATTACCATGATATGTGGTGCAGGGTAACGACCCTGCATTATTTGGACACTCCTGATTACAGAAGTTGAAATTAAACTAGGTTATGCTAAATAGGCTGGCAGACTCAAACACAAGGTTAGAAGACACGTTAGAAAAACACAAGGATGCCTTTCAAGGAAGGCTTGGAGGAATGAAGGGTGTTGAGGTTAAATTATGGCTGAAGCCAGATGGTTGTCCAACGAGTTTAAAGGCACATCCTGTACTGGTGGAGGCTGAATTGGAATGGAAGGTGGATCCTGGGGCATTGGAACCAGTGACCATCAATGAAGGGGCCACCCCAAAGTCCAGTCATGAAATCTGATGGATTGGTGGGACTTTTAAAGTGACAGTAAACCCAGCTCTGTGACCATCTCTAAAATTGGTGGAAAGACCAATTCGCTTGTAAACCTATGTATGTGAACTGTCATGTGAACTGTCTGAAGGGATTTATGTTGGGACTGCGGTAGTTTGCAATGCTGTATATAAAATAGTGGTCATTATATGTAAATATGTTCTTCCTTGTTTGTATATATGTCCTCAGTTGGGAAAGTTTTGACTTAAGAGGAAGGGGTGTGACGCATGTATACTTGTATGTTGGGGTTTGGGGTACAGATTGCATCTTTTAAGTGTGGATCAGGTAACTCCTGGGTAACAAGCAGTTCCTCCCAGTGGGGACTCTGTTGGGCAGTCTTGGACCTGATTGTGAATGAACACAAACTTCAAACCTACCTCGTGATTCTTTATACACCCTTAGCCCACAAGGGCATACAGGGTTTTTGGGATAGGGCAGGGAAGTGGGAAAAACTGTGTTGCTCTTGCAAGGAGTCAGCATGGGTATGACACAGGATGGTTACAGCACAGGAGACCTTTCAATCAACCTATTTGAGCCAACCTCCGATCTCTTTCTCAAAAGTAAAATGGTATTGTTTTCGGGTGGCAGCTGTAACATAGGTTCTGACCAAGGACTGATCCTGCAATTCTTTAATTCATTCTCGATGTAGATGTCATTATAAAGGTCAATGCTAATTTCCCTTGAAGATGGTGGTGAACTGCCTTCATGAACTGCTGTAGTCCATCTGGTGGAGGTGCATCCACATTGCTGTTTGTTTTGGGGAAGTGGTAGTGGAGATACCAGATTTTGATCCAGTGATTGTGAAGGCACAGCAATAAAATTCCAAGTCAGATGGTGCATGGCTTGGAGGAGAACTTGTAGGTGGTGGTGGTGGTGTTCCTTTTTATCTGCTGCTCTTGCCCTTCCCCTTCGAAGTAGTAGAGGTCATGGGTTTGGAAAGTGTTGTTAAAGGAGCCTTGGTTAATTGCTGCAGTGTATCTTGTGGATGATACACTGCTGCTACTATGTGCCAGTGGTGGAGCAAGGTGAGGGTGAGGTACCAATCAAACGAACTGTTTTGCCTCGGATGGTGTCAAGCCTCTTGTGTTAGAATGCAGCCCATGCCAGCACAGGATGAAGTTAAATGAGAATTTCTCCATTCCTCTTTAGAGTTACTTCAGATCTCTGAGCCTAATTTGGTGTTAAAGCAATTTTAACCTTTTGCGTTGACAAGCTTTCAGTAAATGAATGCACACTTGATTTTCAGTAGCTGAGCCAGTTGTGAGAGATTCCTGGAAATTTGTACAAGAGGATATGATGAGTAATACTAAAGGGCAGAAGCATAAGCCAGAACCTGGAAGGGAATTGGCACAAAAGCAGCCTTTTAGCACCAAGAATGTAAGTGTGTGCAGGCTTGAGCTGAAAGAGGATGAGCCTGGCATACAAACAAGAATTACTGCCGACCAAGTCAGTTTGGACTGACTGCAGCAGTGGTCTGGACAAGAATGTTAATTTGGGGCGAAGGCTGAGTGCCAAGTGGAAGGATGGTGACCCAACTTCGGAGCATCAGATGAAGGTTATTTGATCCTGAGCATGAGGCAAGAAATGAGGAACAACTAAGGAACAAATCTGGAAAGGACTTTAACAAATTCCAGGGTGTCAATATCAAAGTGGGGGACAGAGGATTAGCACAAAATGAACAAGTAAGGGAGAAGGTAGTTAGTCAGGGGTAACAAGGAGAAGGGGTGTTTATAAGGCTGATATTAAATTGGAGAAAGAGGCTATGTATGTAGGCATACTGAGATCAAAGGCAGAAAGCAACCAGTGGTTACAGCTGCTGCAGCCAGAGTGGCAAGAATGGAGCAGGGAGTCTCCATAGCATAAGTTACCTAGCTAAATCTTGTCATGATGGTGACCCACCAACATTTCAGTAGCATCACGTAATGTTAATAAGACTCAACAGGGAGTAGATGGAGAAAATAATTGCAGCGGGTAACTTAGCAAGTCCGTCTCAAAATGTTGTAGGGCTTGGGACTCCCATCCAACTCTGACCTTTTCTTCCAGCTACTGGCTGAGCAAACTACGATATTAGATATGGTGGAAGTTCTTCTGTCACTCTGGTTAACATTATACCATATATGAAACCAAATTGGCTGCAATTTTACAGAAGATAAATGAATAATGGTTTAAACTCAGCAACTGTGTGACTTAATGTGTCCCCCTACCCCTTAAATGCCTCTGATACTGTTTTCACACCCTACAACATTCTGAAAAACACCCTTCTCATAATTAGAAGTATAATAAAGTTCACTATGAACCAAGATTGAGATTAAACAGGAATTGTGTTCTGAAATGAGTAAGTAGTAATGACCTAATGAAAGGAGTACATCTGGAAGAAAATGCCTTAACATGTTGCCACATTGCTCAAGCAGCTGCTTCTGAGTTGCAATATTTTTCTACAGTCCTTCCCTCTTTAGCCACTCCCAAAACATGTAGTGGCCGTTGTTAAGACCATAGTTCTTTATAATTGCAGGATATGGATTGCTGTGACTAATGCAGTGTAATTTCATTTAAATGTAGATATTAGTAGGATGTGAAAAATAATAATCAATACTTGAGTCAAAGTGCAACTATTTTGTATCTCTCCAAGCATCTGAGTACTTAATCTCATGCTTTTTTTTCCAAATTGATACTTGATACATCAAAATTCTTGTCACATTACCTCCAACAGAATTTTTAAGCAGCAAAGTGAAAATTAGTTGAATTTAATTAATCAATTGCAAACAAACTTGTGCATTTCAAAATATATTACTGTATAATTGGAACCTTAAACTATCTGTAATGGTGTCTTGGGTATGGGTGATTTGTACATTCTAGCCAAGAAAGGTAATTCACAGTTGCTGCTCCTACATTCACACTACCAGAAGGATGTGGAGGCCTTGGAGAGGGTACAGAAAAGATTTACCAGGATGTTTCCTGGTATGGAGGGCATTAGCTATGAAGAGAAACTTGGTTTGTTCTCACTGGAATAATGGAGCTTGAGGGCGACCTGATAGAAGTTTACAAGATTTCAAGGGGCATGGACAGAGCGGATAGTCAGAAGCTGTTTCCCAGGGTGGAAGAGTCAATTACTATGGGACACAAGTTTACGGGGCAAGGTTTAAAGGAGATGTACGAGGCAAGTTTTTTTTAGAGGGTGGTGGGTGCCTGGAACGTACTGCCAGGAGAGGTAGTGGAAGCCGATATGATAGTGACTTTTAAAGAGCGTCTTGAGAAATACATGAATAGGATGGGAATAAAGGGATATGGTCCCTGGAAGGGTAGGGGTTTTAGTTCGGACGGGCAGCATGGTCGGTGCAGGCTTGGAGGGCTGAAGGGTCCGTTCCTGTGCTGTAATTTTCTTTGTTCTTTAATATAGGAAATGGAGAATGTGAAATTTATTTCTAAATTCAGAATCATGCTTGTCTTCACCACTCTTACCCCTTGTGGTCAAAGTCGGGGGAAGTTCTATTATCTGACTTTTTTAATAGGAATGTAGACCATTTTGTTATAAAATCAGTACAACTTAAAATGCAATCAGATCTTAATAAGATGACCAAAGATTTTGTTTATATTCCAGAATTTGGAAAGCACTGACAGAACATTGTGAAGAGACAATTTTAAGTGTTTTATTCATTCGTGGGACATGGGCATCACTGGCTGGCCAGCATTTATTGCCTATCCCTCGTTGCCTTTGAGAATGTGGTGGTGAGCTGCCGCCTTGAATCGTTGCCATCCATGTGCCGTGGGTTGATCCACGATGCTGTCGGGGAGGGAATTCCAGGATTTTGACCCAATGCAATAAAGTCAGATGTTCTAAGCATGATTTACATTATTAGGCAATTGCGCAGTGAAGTCCAAATAATTTTCTCAACTTATTTTCCTTTATCCACACTCGTATATCATGCAGATTTCAGTGAGCTATGTAATCAACAAACTCTTAATGAGCATGAAAACTGCTATTAACAAACCTTGTAGGTTTCATAAAGCTCTTAGGATTGCATATCTGTGTAGGATTAAAACTTGGCCTTATTTAAATGTTCTTGCCGTCAATAATATATATTGAATGGCGGAGCAGACTTGAAGGACTGAATTTGCCTACTTCTGTTCCAAATTCCATTCCTAATTCCTATGTTCCTATATAGCTAATAGGTTGAAGTGAGTGCTACAATCTGATCATGTTTAGTTATTTCGTTTGTCGTTAAACTCCAACCATGTTTCAGTTTTTATTTCCAGTTCTTCCCCTGCCTGTTCCTCCAATGTGTTGACTCCAAGCGGGATGTAGTTATAGGGCACAAACAGCTAGCAGTTTTGATAATTTTGGCATGGCCATGCTTCATTAGTGGTTTGCTCACAAGCACAGATGTGCACAACTTGAAAGTACATAAGTGATGTTCAGGGTGGTTTAAATGAGACATTGGTGCTGAAGGCATAGGAGTAATTGTTTGGAGGTCAGTGGTGTAGGCTAAAAGTCTGTCTCTAAACAATCCACGCTGGCTTGCTTTAATCCACACTTGTCTGATACCACTTTTTCTCCTCTTAACTTTTTAACTTTTCTCCCCCTTTTGACTACACTATTTTTGTTTACTTCTAAATATATATTAGTAATAAGCTAAGTCTTCCTTTATAATGCATTTCCTTTGGCTCTTGAAGTCTCTTGTGCTACAATTGATGCAAGTTATGTCATCTCTTCGTTTTCACCCCCCTCCCCTCCCCTCCCAAAAACTTGGAATGTCATTTTATGGTGTTTTCAGAAAGAACCATTCAAAGTTTATAAGATTATTTGGTTACAACCCGAATACTAATTATTGAAATCTAACTTTAAGAACTTAATCTTGGTAGTAAAATGGAGACTTGGAAGAAAGGTACAGTTTGGAAAAGATGCTAAAATAGTTGGACTCTGCAAGTTTGTCAAGTTCTTCTGCTTACTGTAGCAAAAAGCTGAGACCTTGAAGGCCGTCTGTGCAAAACTGCTACTGTAAGAATGGAATGTGGATTTTTCTCTACGAGATAAAGCACAGAACACACAAGCTTTGAGATAGTGGTAAATACAAATCCCATGACAAAAATGTGAGGTTAGCAATAAGCACATAAACTATGATCTCCACGAAGCTGAAAATGATTGGGGAAAGGGAGGAGTTAATTGGATCAGGATAAAGGAAGTCCTCCTGGTCAATTTTACATGATGGAAAAACCCAGAAAAGAAGAACGGACAAAGAGACAACAGAGTCTCAATTGGTGACATTTGATTATAAAAGACTAAATGCTGATATCAATCAGAGAGTCTGGCAACATCTGGGGAGAGGAGAACAGAGTTAACGTTTCGGGTCTGACCTGTAACTGGAACTGAGAAGTTAGAAATGTGATCGATTTTGAGTAAGTGAAAGGGGAGAGTGAGAAGAACAACAAAAGGGGAATATCTTTGATAGGTGGAGGGCAAGAGAGATAAAATGACACAAGTTTTCAGAATACAAGGCCAAAGGATAGAGTGATGGGATAAGCAAAGAACCAAAAGCTGTGTCACGAGGTTTAGCCGGATAGCTGCTGCCCAAACACAAGATAGAGGAAAAATAAACTAGCAAAACAACACAAAATCAAATGGGAAGCAGAGGTTATGATCCAAAGTTGTTGAACTTGATGTTGAGAACTAGGGTCTCGTACTTTCTCTCTACCTGGAACCCCTCCCTCTGGCCTCTTGCCTGCTCTGAATTATTGAGAAGTAACACGCCATTGGCATCTCAATTTTTCTGCTGTCCTCATTCACACTGACTTCTCTCTCTCGGAACTTCCAGCACTCTATTATCTCAGGTCCAACCTGAATATTGTCATCAAATCTGTTAACGAGTGTGTTGTTGTCTGGCATACCAACCTTTACCTAATAAAGGCCGAACTTCAACTTCCATAACACCATCTCATTTCTACCCTGAATCAGGACCTCCTCGCCTCTGGAATTCTTACTTCCTTAGCCCAACCTCAAACAGCCCATTTCTGCATTCCCCCCCCCCCCCCCCCCCCCCAATCTGGTAACTGGACTGCCTGCTGGAGCCAGTATTTCACCTGTTTCTCTCCCAGTAACTGATTTCCTACTTTCATGACTGTATTTTTTTGCTTCCCTTGTTCAGTCTCTTTCCACTTATGTGGTGCTTCCATGCCCTTGGATTTTTAATTTGCTGCATCCTAACCAGCTCCTTTTCTCCCAAGGGCATCCAGTCTTCCAATCCGTTCTCCATCAAGACGGTCTCGCGGTCTCTGCTGCTTGAACGGAGACCTAACCATTCTCCTCACCTAACTGAACTTGTTCTCACATTGAACTAATTCTCCATTAAAAGGTGTTGTTATGTGTACCAGCATGGCTGCTCACTGAGTCTGCCTTTTTGTGAAATATTCTGTTGTCATAAAATCCCTACAGTGCCAAAGAGGCCATTCAGCCCATCAAGTTCACACCAACAACCATTCCACCCAGACTCTATCCCCATACACATATTTACCATGCTAGTCTCCCTGACACTGAAGGGCAATTTAACATGGCCAGTCAACTGAACCCAGACATCTTTGGACTGTGGGAGGAAACTGGAGCACCCGGAGGAAACCCACTCACATACTGGGAGAATATGCAAACTCAGCACAGACAAGACAGTTATCCAGTGCCGGAATTGACCTGGGCTCCTGGCACTGAGAGTCAGCAGTGCTAACCAATTTCTGTTCAACTCTAACCTCCTCCCTCAATTCTCCCTTTCGGGTACTTTGTATTGGTGCTATTTCCTGCTGTTGTCTGGACCTGGAAAATGTTATTTACTTTGCTTCCAATTTCCACCATTCTCTCAAAGAAAATGTGGTTCAGCTCCAATTTTTACCTTTTGTTCTCAACTTCTCTGTGTCTATTAACTGCTTTGCATGTGAATTAGGAGTAGGCCATTGGGCTCTTAGAGCAGTGTTTTTTTTAAGTGAGGGTTATGACTGTGGGATGTTGAAAAATGATCCCAAAGATTGCCTGACCCCTTTTCCTGTTTTCTCTCTGGGTAACTTCTTGCTGCAGTACAGTGTATGACCATATGAAGCAAGGAGAAACAGGTCAGTGTGTCCTGTACGTGCACTTGGCACCAGACATCCTGTGCATATGCGCACTTGGCACCAATTCATTTTCTAGTAAGTCCATTGTAAACATGGATAGTTTTGTTACGTGAAAGAGAGAGCCAGGGACGAGTAAAAGTGAATATGGCACGGGTCATGAAAGGTGTCCATTTGGTAAAAGTGAGTCACTGGAAAAACATTTGAAAAACACTGCCTTAGAGCCTACTCTGTCATTTGATAAGATCATCACTGATACAGTTGTGGTCTCAACTCCATTTTCTGCCTATCCTTCAGTAACCTTAGATTCTTGACTAATAAGTGTCAATCTACCTCTGCCTTAAAAATATTCAATGACCCTGCCTCTACCATTCTTGGGGGAAGAGTTCCAAAGACTAACAAATCCTTGGAAAAAAAGTCATCTCATCTGTCTTGAGGGAGACCCCTCATTTTTATACTGTGTCTGCTAGTTCTAGTCTCTACCACAAGGGGAAACATCCTTTCAGTATTTACCCGGTCAAGTCCCCTCAGGATCTTGTGTTTCGATAAGATCACCATTCATTCTTCTGAACTGCAATGGATAGAAGTCCAGCCTGTGCAACCTTTCCTCATAACCTTCCTTCTTGTACCCTTTTCACAGCTTACTATCCTACATATCTTTGTGTCATCAGCAAATGTAGCAACCTCAAATTCAGTTCCTTCATACAAGTCATTGATATAGATTGCATGTAGCTGAGGCTCCAGCACCAATCAAAGAACAAAGAACAATACAGCACAGGAACAGGCCCTTCGGCCCTCCAAGCCCGCGCCGCTCCCCGGTCCAGGATTGAATCCTGAATCCAGGATCCCTGCCCAATTTTCCAGCCTATCTACATCCTAATATCCTATCCACCGAGCTGTCCCTCACAGCTACGATGCTTTGTTCATCACAACCTATTAACTCACCCCCACCCCCCCATTCCAGACCATGTGATCTCCAGGGAGAGGCGAAAACCCAGAGTGAAAACCCCAGGGCCAATATGGGGAAAAAAAAATCTGGGAAATTCCTCTCCGACCCCCTGAGGCGATCGAAACGAGTCCAGGAGATCACACTGGCCCTGATCAAAAAATGCTTCCCAACCCTATTCATTTCCACTTCTGCTTTACGAACACCATCTGAATTCCCTGTCCCCGAGACAGGTTCCCAACTATCCGCAGTCTCGCTCTGTACTGGCACCAGCAAGATGATCATAGAATGAAGCCTTGAAACGAAAAACAAAGAACAATTAGCCCGCGCCGCTCCCTGGTCCAAACTAGACCACTCTTTTGTATCCCTCCATTCCCACTCCGTTCATATAGCTGTCTAGATAAGTCTTAAATGTTCCCAGTGTGTCCGCCTCCACCACCTTGCCCGGCAACACATTCCAGGCCCCCACGACCCTCTGTGTAAAATATGTCCTTCTGATATCTGTGTTAAACCTCCCCCCCACCCCCCTTCACCTTGAACCTATGACCCCTCGTGAACGTCACCACCGACCCGGGGAAAAGCTTCCCACCGTTCACCCTATCTATGCCTTTCATAATTTTATACACCTCTATTAAGTCTCCCCTCATCCTCCGTCTTTCCAAGGAGAACAACCCCAGTTTCCCCAATCTCTCCTCATAACCAAGCCCCTCCATACTAGGCAACATCCTGGTAAACCTCCTCTGTACTCTCTCCAAAGCCTCCACGTCCTTCTGGTAGTGTGGCGACCAGAACTGGACGCAGTATTCCAAATGCGGCCGAACCAACGTTCTATACATCTGCAACATCAGACCCCAACTTTTATACTCTATGCCCCGTCCTATAAAGGCAAGCATGCCATATGCCGCCTTCACCACCTTCTCCACCTGTGACGTCACCTTCAAAGATCTGTGGACTTGCACACCCAGGTCCCTCTGCGTCTCTACACCCTTTATGGTTCTTCCATTTATCGTGTAGCTCCTCCCTACATTATTCCCACCAAAATGCATCACTTCGCATTTATCAGGATTGAACTCCATCTGCCATTTCTTTGCCCAAATTTCCAGCCTATCTATATCCTTCTGTAGCCTCTGACAATGTTCTTCACTATCTGCAAGTCAATCCCTCTGCACTCTTCTAGTAACAGCTTGCCAACCTGAAAATGACTCATTTAGGCCTACTCTCATCTTCCTGTTAGCTAACTAATCATCTCTCCATGCTAATATGTTAACCCTAACTCAATAAGATCTTAGTTTGTCGAGTGCCCTTTGAGGCACCTTTTCAAATGTCTTCTGGAAATCTAAGTATCGCACATCTACAGGTTCCCTTTTATAAATTTTCCAAACATGATTTCCCTGTCACAAATCCACGTTGACTCTGCCTGATTGTATTGAGATTTTCTGAGTGACCCATTATAACCTCCTTCATGATCGATTCCAGCATTTTCCCTGTGACTGATAAGCTAACTGGCCTGTAGTTTCCCTCCTTTCTTGAATAGTGGAGCATTATTTGCAATTTTCCAACCTGATTGGACCTTTCCAGAATACAGGGAGCTTGCACTTTCTTCTTCTTTACATTTCCACAGGGATTTTCCCTGTCCTCACCATCTAGCCCACTGGCCTCTGTATTCAACATTTTCCCTTTTCCCTCCCTTTTTCATCATTCCAAAGGGACTGTTCAATCCACAACACTCTGGTCTGCTCTTAAGTCACCACAGCACCATCTCCCTTTCCATGTAAACTCAGGAGATGCCCTTTGGCCCCAAACTGTCCTTTCAAGTTAGCAATTTACTTGTGCTTTCAATTCACTATACTATGTTTACTGCTTACGATGTGGTGTCCACTACATTTGGGAGACCAAACCCTAAGACTGAGTGGTCATTTTGTGGAACTCCTCCATTCAGTTTGCAAGTATGACCTAGAACTTCATCACCTGTCATTTTTATCCTCTACCTATTCCCCCAAGTCAATTCCAACTACACTTTTTCAGCTTTCAATCCATTCAGCTGCACCTGCTGTCCCACCCATCAACTAGCCTGCATGGCCAAATTTCCTTTAATGTTTCCCTTCACCCTAGCCCTGAACACACTTCTTTCTCGAGTTTTATCCTACCTCCCATCATGTTCTCTCTGAGTTCTTGTACATGTGCCCATCATTTCCCTTGATCCTATTCCCACTAAACTCCGGATCTCCCAACCTCCCCTGCAGGCCCCCATATTATATGATAACAGTCCTCTCTCTTCGGTTGGTGTTCCTCTTTCCTTTAAATCTGCCATCATTTTTCACCTCAGGAAAAAAAATGCCCTTGACCCCTCTGCCCTCCCATCTCTAACCTCCCTTTCCTCTCAAATCCTTGAACATGTTGTCATCTCCCAAACCTGTTCCTGTCTTCCCCAGAACTCTGAATTTCTCAAATCAGGATTCTGCTGCTGCCGCAGTACCAAAATGCTGCCCTTGAGATCTCAAGTTGCATCGAATGTGAATAGTGACAAGTAAACTTCCTCATTCTTCTTCATCAGTCTGCAGCCCACAATTTATTCCCTCGTCCTTCTTCAATGTTCTCCTCATTATCCAGCTGGGTGGAATTGCTTTACTGTAATCCCATTTTTATCTGTTTCTAGCGAAAGAATGATTTACCAATGGTTTCGCCTCCTGCTCCCACACCATCACATCTGGTCTCCTTCAAAGGATCAATTGTTGACCCTCTCTGATTTGCAAGTTGTCACTCGGTGACATCATCCAATATGTGCTTGCCTCTAATTCTGAGCTTGCATGCATTCCCAATCAGCTGGAAGAGCTCAGCAGAGTTAACATTTCAAGTCCATATGACTCTTCATGTGGACATGATACATTAATTTTGGTTCTCTCTCCACAGATGCAGCCAGACCTGCTGAGTTTTTCCAGCATTTTCTGTTTTTATCCCTAAATCTACCTGTTTTGGTCATGCCTTCTAATGTGGTTTAGCGTCTTCCATTGTTTTGCAATGTTCCTCTGAAGCACCTTGGGATGTTTCATTACATTAAAGATACTATATAAATATAAATTGGGCATTTTACAGCCTTCTGGATTCGATTTAGATCATAACCTCCGTCCCAATTTGTTTCTTGTTTTTTTTTTTGCTGATTTGCATTCTCTCCCACCCTCATTTGTTTGCTTGTGTTTAAACGATACCAAAGGTGCCATTCGTACCTCCTCCTGTTTCTTTGCTTGTCCTGTTGCCACTTCCTTTGGTCTTGTACCATGAAACCGTTGGTCATTTCATTTCTCCTGCTGTCCAACTTGTCACAGACCTTCCCTTTAATTCTCCTTTTTCCCTTTCCCAAAACTTATTTATTTTTTAAAAAAAAAATTTCTAGTGAAAGGTCATGGACCTGAAAGGGTTAACTTTCTTTCTATCACCACAGGTGCTGCCAGATCTACTGAGGATTTCCACTATTTTTTTAATTCAGATTTCCAGCATCCACTGTATGTTATGTATTAATCATTTAGATGATACCATCTGCATTTTGTTCCTCACACTTGCCTACATTAGATTGTACTGCCATGTCTGTCCATTCCCTCAGTTTGTTTATCTCAAGTCTACTATCCCACTGCTTTGTTGCCCAGTTTTGTATTATTTGCAGACTTAAGTTGTGCTCCCCTATCAAATTCAGCAATGATTCTAATACTGATTCTGGGAAATCCTGCTGCATTTTCTATTTCTACACTAATTGGAGATTATCATCTTCAAGGTTCAGCTTGCTAATTTCCTACCTTGATCCTACATTCTGACTATAGGATCCACAGTTGAGTGTTATGTACCCAAGTTTACAGTGTCCTTTTAATCCCATTTGTTTCAGTTTTCTGCTACTTTATCCAATGTTTTCTGAAAGTCCAGATAAACATCTGCGCTACCTTATTCGATCTTCTGCTACTTTGTCAAATAATTCAATCTGCCTTAAATTCATACTGACTGTCTCTTATTCACCCATCTTTCTAATAATTCTAATAATTTTTTCCTCTGCAATGGTCTATAATACTGTTCCCATCAATGATATTGGACTAACTAACTTACCATTACCAGATTTCTCCCCTTTTTGAACCTGAGAGCAGCAGTTATAATTTTTCACTCCACGACTCAAGTTTTAAAAAAGGGGCACGGCTTCCTTACCTCAACACGAGGCCTCAGGACCACGCTGCGCTACACAGTCCTGCCCAGCCTGAGGGAAGGTCGGACAGAAAAGGAGTGGCTGAATTTCGAGGTTAAAAAAATTAAAAACTGGGTTCCTTTCATGATCGCTAATCTTTTTTCTCTTTGCTTCTGCAACGTTTTTCAATTTCTTCTCGCACACAATGTATTCTCCGTGGCTATATTCTGCATCACAAATGGGTCCACAATAGCATTGGGGTAAATTAATAGAATTTAGTGTGCTTGATGAAAGCTGGCTGGGTAAGATATTATGGCATTTCTCTCCATTAGCTGCACACTTGTAGTGCAAAAGGGCCTTGTACTCAAAATATTAGCTCAGGAGCATTTGGAGAAAGGAAAAATCAAATCATTGCTG
Organism: Mustelus asterias; assembly: GCF_964213995.1. Classification (NCBI taxonomy): domain Eukaryota; kingdom Metazoa; phylum Chordata; class Chondrichthyes; order Carcharhiniformes; family Triakidae; genus Mustelus; species Mustelus asterias. The sequence continues at coordinate 45,695,255 of NC_135814.1, read as the reverse complement.
TTCATGGATGTTGAAAGAATTGAAAAATTGGAAATATTTGCACTGGGTCAAAAGTTGAGGCAGGGACCTAGTGGCAAATCTTCAAATTTCCACCCCCCATTACTAGAACAGAAATTGCAAATGTTAGAAACACTTGGGTCAGTTAGCATCTGCAGTGAAAAAAAGAGTTAATGATATGGGTGTGAAGAAGAGTTTTGTGCTGTGGTACAGATGCTTGCTGACCTGACTGGTTTGCAACACCTCTATGGTTTTGGTTATCAGAAGTTCACTGTTTTGCCACTGGTTGTTATTGACAACATTGGTTAGATATTGTGGAAAAAGGAGGAATGAAAAGATATGGGATAAGTGCAAGAGAAGTGGCACCACCACTGGTACAAAAATGATAGGTCAAATGCACTGGGTCAATGATGGGTTAAATGCTTTTCTCTTTCTTAATTATTTTCATGGATATTTAAAGGTATTTTCTATTGTTCCTGCTGCCAGGAAGCTGCATTGAGAGACAAGCAAGCAAAAAGTGTGTTGAGTGGATTTCTGTTTCTAAAACTGTGCATGCTTATCCAGGCATGATTGTGAGAAAGATGGTAACTAAGACTATTACAAAGTTTTTTTTTGGTGTGTTTAGGTAACATGTCAACTACTTACAAGTTCCTATTGATGGAATAGTGGCTGCTGCCCACGTGGGAAACCTCCCACTGATCCAGCCATGGAGTCTGAGACCACAGCAACCACCATTTTGGCTTCAGTGAAAGAACAGGTATAGTTAGAATTCTGCTCAATCATTTTAATATTTTATGCTGTGTGTGCATTATTCTGGATAATTTTGTAGATTGGAGAGCTGAGAAACTTAATAGTACTGTACCATTTTTAATCATTCAAATTTACAGTTCATTTGTAAATGATCAAAGTTAACCTGTAGGATGTTTTTAAATCATGGCTGTATGTCGATGTGCAATATCTCTCTGTCGTTATTTTGTACTTTACAGGGACTGAGCTGTAACATGCACTTGTTGAACTGGCTTTCTTTCATTGTTCTTATTCAAGCTTCTTCCTCGTGTGAAGTTTTTTGCCATGTTCATATAATGTTTGTTGTTAGAAGTACAGTGAAGCAAGTTTATACTTATGAAAATATGTATTCAGAAGACTGGAAGCTTTAAGAACAGTTAGCTGCCATGCAGGCTGTTGGCTCATAGGTGCTATATACTTGAACATAATTAAATAATGTGATAGAACTGAAAATTTGCAGCATGTCAGTCAGCATCCGAGGCAAGATTGCACCTAAATCCTTAAAATATGGCTCTGCCTGATGGCATTTTCTGTTTCTATTACTTTTTACTTGCACAAAACATCATTTTTGGGCATATGTGAAATGTTTCTACTCTTACTTTCTTTTTGTTCTTTGATGATCTTGTCTGAAATGCATGTTTTATGCTTGCAGTAGGTTTCTGTGGCTGCTAGCAATTTTGATACTTCAGTAAAATAATCCTTCATATGTGAGCCTACCTGCTGAGTACCAGCAGGCTTTATTTATTCAATGTAAGTAAATTTGCTATTCTACCAGTAATGAATGGGCAGCCAGCAATTGCTGGAAAATTGTTGTCCTCCCTTTCCCAATCAACAAATGATGACACAGTTGTAACGATACATAACTGTTTCAAGACTTAGCTCACCATCTATAGCTAAAATTTAGAGTATTTTTATGTTTGCATTTGCATCGTATTTTTTCTCTTAGTGGTTTTGAAGAGAACTGCTCAAATTTCTTTGGGAGCAGGCTACGCATCAGGTTTGATAGTTGGACTCGACATGGAATACTTGAATTTATTAAATACCTTTTAACGCAGAAATATGCCCCAAGGCACTTCAAAGAAATAATCCACCAAAATAGATACCTAACCATGAAGCTATTGTAAGAAGTGACCACATGCCTGGACAAAGATGGCCTTAAAGGAGGAGAGGAAATTTAAAGAGGGTTTTGGGGAGCAACCTATTTTGAGGATAAGATAACTGAGGGGGCAGGGTTGATGCATGAGTGGCCAGAATAAGAGGGAAGTTTTTATGTGGGAGGAAGGTAGGACTGCAGGAAGCTAGATATATTGAGGGCAGGTAAAATAATTTTACACAAATATGAAAATTTAAAACTCAAGAGGCAGCATGGTGGTTAGCACAATTGCCTCACAGCTCCAAGGACCCAGGCTCAATTTGGCCTTGGGTGACGGTCTGTGTGAGTTTCTTCTGGGTGCTCCGGTTTCCTCCCATAGCCTAAATATGTGCAATCCTGCACATGCTAAATTGCCCCTTATTGTCCCAAGATGTGTAGGTTAGATGGGATTAGCCATGGTGAATGTGTGGAATTATAGGGCAGGGAAGAGGACCGAGGTAAAATTCTCTATCGGAGAGTGGGTGCAGACTTGATGGACAGACTGGCCATTTCTGCATAGTAGGGATTCTATGAAACGTCTGGGAGCCATTGTAAGTCAGCTAAGTGTGATGGTGGGTAAGCTAAATTTGGTATTTGGTATGGGTTAAGATATGATCAACTGAAGTTTGCAAACTCTAGAGGATGGGATGTTAACAACAATGAACAACTTGTATCACCTTTTAACAATGAAATATCTCAAAGAACTTCACAGGAATCAACATGATGCTGAACCGCATTAGATCAATGACCAAAATCTTGGTCACGGTAGATTTTAAGGAGTCTGTTGATGAAAAAGTGGTATAGGGAGGATATTTCAAACCTTGGGGCTCCAGGCAACTGATGGCATGACTACTGTAAGGATGAAGGATAAGTATGGCAAGTTTTGGGAATCTTGGATAACGAGGGATATTGTGAGCCTAGTCAAAGAGAAAAAGAGAGCATTTGTCAAAGCTAGGAGGCTGGGAATACACAAAACAAGTGTGGAATACAAAGAAAGTAGAAAGAAACTTAAGCAAGGAGTAAGAAGGGCTAAAAGGGGTCATGAAAAAGCATTGGCCAGCAGGATTAAGGAAAATCCCAAGACTTTTTATACATATATAAAGAGCAAGAGGGTTGGCCCACTCAAGGGCAGGGGAGGGAATCTATGCAAGGAGCCAGAGGAAATGGATGAGGTATTAAATGAATACTTTGTGCCAATATTCACCAAAGAGAAGGACTTGGCGGATGATGAGTCTGGGAAAGGGTGTGTAGATAGTTTGAGTCATGTTGAGATCAAAAAGGAGGTGGTATTGGGGTTTTTGAGAAACATTAAAGTAGACAAGTCTCCAGGGCCTGATGGGATATATACCCCAGAATACTGAAAGAAGCAAGGGAGGAAATTGCTGGGGCCTTGAGAGAAATCTTTGTATCCTCACTGGCTACAGGAGAGGTCCCAGAGGATTGGAGAATAGCCAATGTTGTTCCTTTGTTTAAGAAGGGTAGCAAGAATAATCCCAGGTAATTACAGGCCGGTGAGCCTTACATCAGTGGTAGGGAAGTTATTGGAGAGGATTCTTCAAGACAGGATTTATTCCCACTTGGAAATAAATGGACGTATTAGTGAGAGGCAACATGGTTTTGTGAAGGGGAGGTCGTGTCTCACGAACTTGATCGAGTTTTTCGAGGAAGTGACGAAGATGATTGGTGAGGGTAGGGCAGTGGATGTTGTCTACGTGGGCTTCAGTAAGGCCTTTGACAAGGTCCCTCATGGCAGACTGGTGCAGAAGGTGAAGTCGCATGGGATCAGAGGTGAGCTGGCAAGGTGGATACAAAAATGGCTCAGTTAAAGAAGACAGAGGGTAGCAGTGGAAGGGTGTGTTTCTGAATGGAGGGCTGTGACAAGTGGTGTTCCTCAGGGATCAGTGCTGGGACCTTTGCTGTATATATAAATGATTTGGAGGAAAATGTAACTGGATTGATTAGTAAGTTTGCGGACGACACTAAGGTTGGTGGATTTGCGGATAGCGATGAGGACCATCAGTTGGAGACTTGGGCGGAGAGATGGCAGATGGTGTTTAATCTGGACAAATGTGAGGTAATGCATTTTGGAAGGTCTAATACAGATAGGAAATATACAGTAAATGGCAGAATCCTTAAGAGTATTGATAGGCAAAGGGATCTGAGTGTGCTGGTACACAGGTCACAAAGTGGCAGTGCAGGTGGAGAAGGTAGTCAAGAAGGCATACAGCATGCTTGCCTTCATTGGCCAGGTTATTGAGTTTAAAAATTGGCAAGTCATGTTGCAGCCTTATAGAACCTTAGTTAGGCCGCACTTGGAATATAGTGTCCAATTCTGGTCGCCACACTACCAGAAAGATGTGGAGGCTTTGGAGAAGGTACAGAAAAGATTTACCAGGATGTTGCCTGGTATGGAGGGCATTAGCTATGAGGAGAGGTTGGAGAAACTTGGTTTGTTCTCACTGGAGTGACGGAGGTTGAGGGGTACTCTGATAGAAGTCTACAAGATTACGAGAGGCACGGACAGAGTGGATAGTCAGAAGCTTTTTCCCAGAGTGGAAGAGTCAATTACTAGGGGGCATAGGTTTAAGGTGCGAGGGGCAAGGTTTAAAGGAGATGTACGAGGCAGATTTTTTACACAGAGTAGTGGGTGCCTGGAACTCGTTGTCGGGGGAGGTAGTGGAAGCGGATACGGTAGTGACTTTTAAGGGGCGTCTTGACAAGTACATGAATAGGATGGGAATAGAGGGATATCGTCCCCGGAAGGGTAGGGGGTTTTAGTTAAGTCGGGCAGCATGGTTGGTGCGGGCTTGGAGGGCCGAAGGGCCTGTTCCTGTGCTGTAATTTTCTTTGTTCTTTGTATTAATGTTGGGGCAATTATAATTGGGAATGCAAAGGAAGCCAGACTTGGAGGAATGCAGGTATCTTGGGTGAGGTTATAAGGCTGGAGGCGATTTACAGAGATGGAGGTGAGGCTGGGAACAATTTGAAAACAGCATGAGAATTTCCAACTCAAAATGATGTTTGACTGGGAGCTGCTGTTGGTCGGCAAGTACTGCAATGATAGGGGAACAGGACTTCTTGTGAGTTGAGACACAGACAGAGTTTTGTATGACCTCCAGTTTACTGAGGGTAGCATGTGAGATACCAGCCAGGTATGTATTGGAATAGTTGAATATAGAGCTAACAAAGTAATACGTTTTTAGCAACAGATGAGCTGAGATGCGTGATGTCAGGCAGTGTTCAAGGTGGAGATGAGCAATTTTAATGATGGCCCAAATGCGAGGTTGGAAGTCCATATCTAGGGACCTCGTCAGGGTGAGAAATATGAGGGAGCCAATGATAGATTTTTGGACTGCACTAGAGGTAGCACTAGTGCTAGAGGTAACTGAGCAGAAAGAGAAGCCATTGCAAATGATTCTCTGGCTATGATTTAGATAAACCTGAATGATAGCGGAGAGGCACTGGAAGAGAAACTGTCAAAGGCAGCAAACAGCTTGAGAAAGACAAAGGGGATGAGTTTGTATTTGTCACAGTCACATGGGATATCATTTGTGACTGATCAGAGCAGTTTCAATACTGTTGCATGGGCAGAGACCTGATTGGAGGGATCTAAGAATGGACTTGAAACACACTGCTTTAATGGCCTAGCAATGTCTAATAGGTTGATGAGGGTTTCAGCAGCACATGGCCTGAAGTGAGGATGCAGGCACTTGATGTTCCAGAGATGGAAGTGGATGGCTTTTGTGATGGAGACGGTGTGATATAAAATGTTTCTGAGGGCCAAAGAATGGCTTTGGTCTTCCCAGCATTCAGAGGAAATTGCAGCTCACCCAAGGCGATATCAAACAATAGAGGTGATTGGAGATCAGTGTAGTTTTGGAAGCTGATCCCTGGGCGTAAATCGTGTTGCCAAAAGACAGCATGTGTTCAAGCAAGAAATTGGGATCAATGTTGGAGACGATGAAGGGACTGGTGGAAAGAGAAATAAGTGGTGGAAATTCTGTGGCTACAGTTGGATTCATGTGAAACCACAAGTGAGGGCAGTTTAATTAGGGAGCTGAAGAGAAAAAGAGAATGGTGTAGCTTGTGGTATAATTGTCTCTGAAAGAAGGGCACAATCACCAAGGATATTATTTATGATTTCGGGTAATTTTGGTCCTGTGGAAAAGTAGAAAGCCAAATGAAGAAATTCATTGAAGGCATTCTAGGAGAGTTGGGCACAAATCTGAGATATGATCATACATTCTATGTTCTATGTTCTATGTTCTATTCAAGAAGTTTGAGGATTAAGGCAAATGGAGATTCGGTAATATTTTCCATTAGCAAAAGGATTATTTTGAGGAATGAGGTGATGCCCTTTGATGCTGGAGGAAAGAGACATTTAAATTTGTTAGGGCTGGGTAGAAAAGTTGACTGCTCAGCAGTTTAATAGAAATGGCATGAAGGGAAAATAAGATTGGTCTAATGAACAAGATGTATTTGAAATGACCTGGAAGAAAGCTGGAGCTCTGATCATGGGTCCCCTTTTTTCGGGGGAGGGTGGTGGTAGTAGGGTGACTTCCTGAGGAATTTGATTGGGTGACAAAGCAACAAGCAGCTGAATGAATTGGTGACAAGATCATGCACCCCTTATGCCTGAGAGATGAAGTTGGAGAAATAGGGGAGAGAAGCTTTTAAGGCAGGATTATTAATGGAGGAAGGAAGCCAGGAGTTACTGGTCTCCAAAAAGGTAGCTGTTTTGGAAAGGAAAATGAGGCAGGGTAGAACTTTATATGGCAGTGAATGACTAAGCCAATGGTACTCTAGCCTGTTGGATTTTATGGTGAGGGAGGTCATATGAGGCAACAGCTAGGAAGGGTTGGAGACTGTAAAATGCTTATGTTGGGTATAAGAACATCCACGAGATGGAATTGATTGAACAAGCCAACAGCCCAGGGGCAGCACGGTCATAATTGGTCAGTGAAATGACCGGGTGAAATAGTAGTCCCCAAGAGTAAACCACCAACAACCAGAGCTGAAAGTCAGTAAAAATGGACAGATTGTTGCAATGCAGAGAGCAGGGCTAAAAGGAAGTTGGATTGTGGTTGGTAAAAGTAGTAAGAAATGTATGAACACTGTGAAGGTAGCAAAAAGATTAAAATAATTCACACACCATTGTCGTAACATTCCAAAAGTAAAAATGTTCAAGAAAACATGAGCAGTGTGATCTTCACATTCAGTTTGTATGTTGGAGAAAATGTACAGTAAGAAGCCTCACAACACCAGGCTAAAGTCCAACAGGTTTATTTGGCCGCACAAGCTTTCGGAATCTCGCTCCTTCATCAGGTGATGAAGGAGCAAGATTCCGAAAGCTTGTGCTGCCAAATAAACCTGTTGGACGTTAACCTGGTGTTGTGAGACTTCTTACTGTACTTACCCCAGTCCAACACCGGCATTGCCACTTCACGGAGAAAATGTAATCTTGGGGGATTCTTTACTTGGGAAAGTGAATCGTTGTGTATTGATTTTTTTAAAGATTAGTAAATAGTGATCTAATCACCTAAAGTTAGGATTTTGCTCAATACGTAAAGAGTAGAAGGAATACACCTACAATCAGGTGTATGTAGACCAAGACCAGAGCTTGAAAAATAAAATACTGGAATTGGGTGCTGCTGTGGCAGTAGGGAGCTATGTGGTTGGAATATCAAAATCCAACCCAGATGATGGAACTGAATACAACTTTCAGGAGTATGCTGAGTTAAGGAACAAAGTGAAGGCAGAAGCACTTGGAAGTAAGTAAAATTGATTCTGTGGTAGCGGAAAGCTACAAATGAACACTCAAATAAAATTTCAAACACGAGATTTGCTACTGACAGCACCGAAGTTTGGGGCAGATAACTAAATGAAGAGGTGAAATGGGTATGGAGTAACAGGAAAATTATTTTAATAGAAAAACCCAACTTAGACAAGAAAAATCAGAGAGAATTAATCATTGTTAAATGTAATACTTTATGACCTTGTGTGCCAAGGAACCATTATAGATAATGTTCATTTTGACCTGGCATTAGGTAAGGACTCTGTACAGGAAATGTAAGTTATAATATCCTGAGAAACAGTAGTCATAGAATGATCATGTTTAATGAAATGCTACATTCGGATATACCAAAGGTTTAATGCCAGGTATACAACTTTAAAAGAATTTAATACAATGAAATAAGTGAACAATTAAAGCAAGAGGCAGCACGGTGGTACAATGGTTAGCACTGCTGCCTCTCAGTGCCAGGGATCCGGGTTCAATTCCTGGTTCTGAACGCTGTCTGTGCGGAGCCTGCACGTTCTCCCTGTGTCTGTGTGGGTTTCCTCTGGGTGCTCTGGTTTCCTCCCTCAGTCTGAAAGATGTGCTGATTAGGTGCATTGGCTGTGCTAAATTCTCCCTCAGTGTACCCGAACAGGCGCCGGAGTATGGCGACCAGGGGATTTTCACAGTAACTGAATTACAGTGCTAATGTAAGCCTACTTGTGACACTAGTAAATAAATTTTAAAAGTTATCTGGGGGAGATATTCAACACCTGAGTAAAGGACAAGTTTAGAATTTTTTATAAAGCAGCATTGTTCTCAATGCTGTTGAAGTATATAACCTATAATCAAGTTCAAGCTAAATAATCACATTAAATATGGAATTTAAATTAAAAATAATATAATCTAAGAATCCTGCTGGGAGAAGAATACCACTAGGGTGTATAGAAGCATGCAGAAACAAGTTGAGTGATCAGAGTGGCAAAGAGATGTCTAAGGAAAAAACATACCTGAAGTAGTAAAACTTGGGTGCTTGTTTATGGAAATGTAGTTGAGGGAGCAGGTGGTGGACTTAGTGGACAAGATGTACTCGAGAACCTGAGTAGTAAGATTGTTCTGGGCTCAGCTCTAACACAAAACATAACAATATTTGCAGTGCTACCGAACTAAGTATGATTTCAAGAAGTGGAAAGAGCCATGAACAATATAAATGGGCTTAACATTTAACATGAGCACAAAATAGTAAATATTCTGAATAATTGCTTCCTCTGAGTATTTGTGCTATTATCTAAGTGCAATTTAAAGTTATTTTAAAAATCATCTACTGTGAATTCATGCCCATCACACTTAAAGAGCTCCTTACTATACCAGCTGCAGAAGTGAGCCTTTTCCAAGGTGAAGTGCATCTTTATCCACTGTATATCTGGTTTTAAGGTGCATGGTCAATCAGAAACCTAGTCATTGTCTATAGTTTTTTGAGATATAATGAGTCCCTTGTGGTATCCAATATGTCGAGCAAACATGCCATTTATTGGACATTGATTTGGGTTATAAAACCAGAACAAGCTTATTACTGTTTCTTGGTATTTTTAATAAGATGGTACAGGTTATAATAGTTTACAGAACATACCTATTCCTATTTGGAATTAATTGGCAATCTTGTTTAGGGAAATGGGAAAATTGTTGATGGTGTGCTGGGTAAATTGAGTTTGGGGCACTAGTAAAGTGTGATTTTCTCTGCATCAGCAATGCTGTACCTGTTTAAAGTGTGCTTAGCTGTCATTCAGTCTCTGACAAATGTGCAATTTCCCAACAGTACTTAAGGAAATAAATGTTGGTTACAAATCTGCGACTGATAGTAAGTGCTCGCTTGCAGCTGACACTGCCTTGTTTATGCTTCTTGACTTGCGGAATTCCACTCCTGTCTATTATGTGAGTTGTTTTGAAAATTCCACTGGGGCTGTGCTCCCTGCATTCAACATATTTATGCATGTTCTGGAGAAGTTTTTACGTTGGCTAAAGGTCCCCTGAATGTTTTTTTAAAAAATTGTTTTAACACTATATTGGACTTGTATTCCATGTAATATAAAACCCAGTTGATGGCATGCTGCAGAATGAACTTGGAAGCTCAAGTTCAGAAATGCACAAAGTCTAGAACATTAGCATTACTGAGAAACAGGAGTTACTTTTTAGCAACTCTTGCAGAATAATTATAGTGCAGTGAACAAGCCCCATTTGCCCAGATATTTGTAATGATTCACAAATGTTTAATCAATCTGTTAGTGTCTAAAATTCTTATAGTTGTCACATGAAAATTCATATTTCTATGAAAATATTTGATTCAGCAAAACTTTTTGAATTTAACATCTCATTATATGATAGAATTATAAAGCAGTAATGACTAAGCATTTGTAGATATAACTTGCAAGTTGTAAACTGAAAAACATTTTTGGACATAGACAAGTTGGTAGAGTGGGTGGATAGGTGATGGATGAAGTTCAATGCAGAGAAGTGTAGTTTGATGTATTTTGACAGGAACCTGGAGAAGCAATGTAAAATGAGTACAATTCGTGAAGATGTATGAGCAGAGGAACCTGGGTGTATGTGCGGGCAGGTGGAGAGAGCAGTTAATCATAGAATCTCTACAGTGCGGGAGGAGGCCATTTGGCCCAGCGAGCCTGCACCGACAACAGTCCCACCCAGACCCTATCCCCATAACCCCACGTATTTACCTTGCTAACCTCCTGTCATTAAGGGGCAATTTAGCATGGCCAATCCACCTAACCCGCACATCTTTGGACTGTGGGAGGAAACTGGAGCACCCGGAGGAAAACCAAAAGCATACAATATCCTGGGCTTTACTAATGGGGACATAAGAGTACAAGAGCATGGAGGTTATGCTACAGTATTGTGTACTGTTCTGGGTGCCACACTATATAGGAAGGATGTGAATGCATTAGACAGTGTGCAGAAGAGGTTTATAAGAATGGTTCCATTGATGGGAAAATTCACTTAGGGGTGGCACGGTAGCACAGTGGTTAGCGCTGCTGCCTCATAGTGCCAGGGACTCGGGTTTGATTCCCGGCTTGGGTCACTGTCTGTGTGGGATTTGCACATTCTCCTCATGTCTGCGTGGGTTTCCTCCAGGTGCTCTGGTTTCCTCCCAGTCAAAGTTGGGCAGGTTAGGTGAATTGGCCATGCTAAATTGTCCCTCAGTATATCCAAACAGGCACTGGAGTGTGGCGACTAGGGAATTTTCACAACTTTATTGCAGTGTTAATGTAACCCTACTTGTGACTGACAAATAAATAAATTATGGGAATAGGTTGGAGAGGTTGGGACTGTTCTCCTTGGCAAGAAGAAGGCTAAAAGGCGATTGAGAGATGTTCAAAATCATGAGGGGATTTGACAGTAGATAGAAAGGAACTGTTCTCGATTATAAAAGGATCAAGAACGAAAGGACAGAGATTTAAAGTGATTTGCAAAAGAAGCAAATATGACGTGAGAAACAACACAGCGAGTGGTTCGGACCTGGAATGCTCTGTCTGGAAGTGTAATGGAGACTGATTTAATCGAGACATTAGGTGATTACTTTGAAAAGAAATGTGCAGGGCTACTAAATCATGATGCTTAATTGGGGAGCTGGTGCAGATGTAATGGGTCAAATGGCTGCCTCCAGCACTAACGATTCTGTGATTACTGCTACTTTTCAAATTCCAATTTATTTGAGACAAATTCCTTGTTATTCTATAGTTATGTGAGCATTGCTGTGAAAATTAATGTGCAAGAAGGACTTAATCTTGTGAAAAGAAGTCCATTCAGCATGTGGCAGGATTTCAGTTGGACCAGTCCAGTTGTCGTGCCTACTGTATTATAATTATATTGATCACTAATTTTGATGTGTTTGGAAAGGGAAGAAAAGCATAAATTACTTAAGATCTATGATTTTTGGATTTTGAATAATGTATTTTTCTGTTTAACTGAGTATGCTTTAAACAATGTGGTTTATTTATAAGTAATATCAGCTTATTTCCTCTTTGATAATACTGAATTTATTCAATAGGGGCACACCTTCGCTGTTGTTTGAAACTGTCTTTATCAGCTGATTCCTGCTGTTTGCCTAAAATAAACAAGTGAACAAAATGTCGATGTTAGCATTTCTCTAAAATTAGTTGCAATTTGAGTAGCTTGTGTTGGCAGCAGAATTGTATAAATAAATTTGTAAGCACAAATATTACTATAGATTCAGAATGTTTGGTTTAGCACTACATACTACATTTGAGTACTGAATTGGATAAAAACGTGGTTGATTTGTTGAGACATTGGCTTTCTTGTCACAGCAGTAGGCGTGTACCTTAGTTCCTCACGTTGACCTAGCCCTTAAAGTAGCTGTGAAAATTGAATTTGTACAATATCCAAACATTTAAGTACCAAAAGCCTATGGACACCTATCCAACACACATGGTGTAAATGCTGACAGGACGGCACGGTGGGCACAGTCAAGGACCCAGGTTCGATTCCCAGCTTGGGTTACTGTCTGTGTGGACTTTGCACATTCTCCCCGTGTCTGTGTGCGTTTCCTCCCACAGTCTGAAAGATGTGCTGGTTAGGTGCAGTGACCCGAACAGGCGCCGGAGTGTGGCGACCAGGGGAATTTCACAGTAACTTCATTGCAGTGCTAAGCCTTACTTGTGACTAATAAATAAACTTAATTTTTAAAACTAAAGTTTAAAGTTAAATAAAGTTATATTTCTGCAATTTGAGTTGGTGCTTTATTTTCTTTTAAATGGACATGAAGCATTATTACTGTTTTCACCCTTTTTATTGATCTAATTTTGATGCATCCAAACTTATTCTTAAATTGTGGGTGAATTTTACCAGGTAATTGAACTAATTAGTCAGACTAGAGTTGAGAAATAGAAGTTATTCATTAGCTATGAATCTGATTAGTGATGGAACTGATTAAGAGGAAATAGTTTAGGAAAGAGTTATCACATTCAAAGGGTTGTGTGAAATCTTTTTCCAAGCGTAGAATTTCATTCTGCAGAATACTGTTGTTATGGTCATCTTACTGTGAAGAATTGAGCTCATCTTCAAGCACCAAATAACAAATCACATTTAAGTAAGCTGCGTGCTAGCTTGGCTTGAGTGTAAAACTTCGATAGTCCAGAACTGATTTGATCTAGCAAAACGGAGTTAAATCTACAGTAGAAAGAAAATAAATTTTATATATTCTGTGAACTTTAATCTTAATTGCCTTAAATTGGTTGTGTTTAAAAGCATTTTGCATCTAATGTATGTCTTTATCCAGCATGTCTGAAAACAACTATATCGTACATAAGGAGTGTCGGTAGGTGGTGTTGTTAAACTGCTAGGCAACCACTAATTTTAATTAAATATGGCTAGATTTCCTGAAAAGACCTGAAATGATGCACATTGCTTTCTTATACATACTAATTATGGGATCCTATATTAACAGTGTCTTCCGATTGGTAAAGCAGAGTTTTCTGTGTATTCATCTCTCTCGCTCGCTCTCTCTCTCCCAAGCAGTTTACATGTGATCAGCTTTGCTGGGGAAGGGTGCTATTATGATGTAAAGCTATGCTGCTGAATCTGGCCAATAGAGCCGAGAGAAAATCCTCTGTAGCCTGAAGTAAAAAAAAAAATAACAGGCAGTGCTTGCCACAGTGGCATGAGTGCAGGTATGTTAGCTAATTTGTGCATTGAAAAGAAAAATAAATTGCTGGAAAATGCTGAGGAAAACATTAGGCAATGATAAACGATGTATTACATCTTCCTCAGCAAAAGACAGAATGGAAGGAGTTTTGTGCTCAAACCACCATGTCATATACTGCATGCTGCAGTACTAGTAATTGATGGAACTGTGGGAAGGATTGCTGAAATATACGTGTACAGGAGCATAAATAGATGGCTGTAGATCTTTTGCAAAGGTCTCTGAAGATGAGTGCAAGAAACTAAGATGTTAAGACGTGAATTGAAAAGGGGCATAGCATTCTTGCTGAATGATCTCCTAAGAGTAAAGGTTTTTTTTTGGCTACAGGCTGTTTCTTGATGTCTGAGTGGGAGGGGCAAGATGGAAGAGAACTGTTTTTGTATCGAATAAAGTAGATTGCAGTCATTTAAAGTAAAATAAAACTGATTTTGATATGGAATAGACTTGAATCTTGTATATAATACAGTTTTCTAACCTTATGCGCTTACTGTTCTGTTCTTTGCAGGAGCTCCAGTTTGAAAGGCTTACAAGAGAGCTTGAGTTGGAACGGCAGATTGTTGCAAATCAGCTAGAAAGATGCAAGCTGGGAACAGAATCGCCAAGTGTCGCCAGTATCAGGTAGAGGCCTGCGTTTTTATCTATTGCTACTAATTACCTGAATATATCAACTTTGGTTGCACTCTTTCCATTGCAAATAGAATACTCAAATTAAAAAATTATTTTCTATTTGTGGTTCATTTTTCCTTTTGTGTAAAATAATTTTGTACGACTATCACTTGGTATCAATGGTAAGATGGTGTATTCTGTGCATTAAAATCAGTTTTAAGCTGTTAGAATAGGTTTTTCTTCTAATGGATCAAATGTTCATCATCAAATGATATGCTACCCACCATTAATGCAATAAATTGTTGAAGAGTTTTGAACAATTAATTTGCTTTTTAAATTTTGGTTTCCTAACTACAAAACAAATTGAGTGCAGATTTTTGCCTTTTTAATTCAAATTATTGAAAAGGGGCACATGGTTAAACATGGGCCTGGTGTTCTAACAAATTGCTTGCATGGGTACTTTTTCGCCAGATCATTCTGAGCAATTGTTAACTGGCAAATTATTGTTATAGTCAATATTGTTCTAAAGAAGAAAATCTTAACCACAAAGTTGGGATGAAGCATAATGTATCCAAAAGTATAGTAAAGTCTACGTATTAAATCCATTTTTTAAAAACTTGAAGTGCAAAACAATAAACATGATGTATAATAGGACTATAAGAATGAATGGATAGTTACAACTAACGCTTCTTGGAACTAGTGGTGCTTTGAGGATGGAATATGATTGACAATAGGAGCATTGTGAGAAAAACAGCAGTAGTTCTTGTAACCATGTCAACTCAGAAACCCGCTAGCCTAGCCATCTCTGGTATCCTGGTACAGTATTATACACAAGACTTGCTTATGCAGGATTAAATTGTTTTGATGATTAGGATGGCACTGACAAAGTATTGAATGAGTAGCTTGTGATCATTTCTGACTCTTGAATAGCAAAAATACTGAAGGGTGTTTACAATAGCAGCAACCCAAGATCCAGTTAGTTCTGCTAGATGGCAAGCTATGCCTTTACGTTTACATCTGTCGATGTAATTCAGAAACTTAAAGGAGAAATACTACATAATTTCAAACGGAGTGAAAGAATGCTATTACAGATTCAGCTAGCTTCCACCTTCTCCAGAGTCTGGGAAAATGTGGGGAATTTTGCATTTTTTTGGTTAATAACTTTTTTGTTAACTAGTAATTGAATCATTAGGATTTAACAGTAGAATTGCTAATGAGATTCCTACTTTAACACACAACTTAGATTTTTTGATTGCTGTCAATATGTTGTCTATTTTTAATACTAATTTATTAATTGTTACAAATGAGAGAGAGAGGCAAACCTGTATCTTGGGTGACGCACTTTGGGTAGAGCTTCCTAACATTGGACTATCTTCCACATGAACAGCATCTCTTCTTCCTCCACTTGTAAATTTGGTCCTAAATTAAAGCTGGCAGCACCCATCTTAAATGTCAATCTGAAAGCACAGAGCATGCTTATTGTGCTCAGCCGCATGACAGCATAATTTTCAGGAACTGATTACAGCTATTCATTTTCATAGATGCCATCTATCTATATTTCAATAAACAAACCCAGCATAATCGAATGAGCTCATAATTTAAGTTCTTGATGCCCAGAATTTTTTTTGCGTCTCAGTACTTGAATGAAAACCAGGACAATTTCAGAGCAAAATGAAAAATGTTAATCACTTAAAAACTACTTGTGTTTGAAAATCATATTCCTACTTATTCAGTTTTTAGTTCCAAAATGCTTTTTTTTAAAAAACCCTCTGTTTACATTCTTCTCTGTAGATGTTAGTATTCAACTTCTATACTAACAAAGTATATATTTAGGCTAAAATTTGAATCTGTAAAATATGTATGTAATATTAAAAGTTATATATTTTTACTATCACAGTAAAACTCCCATGTTTTAATATAACATTTTACAAAAATTGTACTTGTTGCAAATGCTAAAATGGCCATTCCTTACTCTAATCCTGTCCTTTCTCTGACATAGTTTCAATTAGTTTCTTTTGTTTTAAACATTTACTTTGCCTGATTTCTTTCTGCATAGAATAAAATTGTACACATGCCATGCATGCTGGTTCAAATTACCTTCACTCTTTTACCAAAAGAAAAAGGGGGATGCAGCTAATTCTGGCCCAAGCTGATTTTGGGTATTAACTAACAATTGGTTTAACATCTGGTTTGCTAAGTTGTATGACGGGAAAATTTCATAAACCAGCAATATCAACTTTTTGCGCGAAAAAGATACTCCTTCAGAATGCCTCAAAGGTGGGTCTTTATAATGTTCCAAATTTGATACTTTTGTTTTCAAGGAATAATTGTAAGAAACTAGATAGGATCTGGAATGCGCAACCTAAAGGTGGTATAGGCAGGTAAATTCTGGGCTTTTGAAAATGCATTGGCCAAACACTGAAAGATTATTTGGAGGACTACATTGAAATCATGGAGTTGGACTAGCTACATTTCTCTTGCTGGGAGTTGACATGACATATTGACCTAACGGTTACAGCACAGAAGGTGACTATTCTATAATGACTTGGTAATATAATATCTGAAGACCAAAGAAACAACTGAGCTGTGTACCAAATACAAAATGAAGCAACATGTATTTCAAAATTAAATGGAATTTATGCTCCACTCTGGCCTCTGATCTTCTTTCATCAACAAAATCTACTCTTGTTATTTATCTTATTTGTTTCACTCTCAAATGTTTGCCTATCTTCTCGAATGCATCTATACCATTCACTTCAATCACTCCGTGGTAGCAGGTTCTCACCACTCTCTGGGTACTGTTTCTTAATTCCTATTGCATTTCTTGGTGACTATCCTGTATTGTTGCCTCTAGTTATGCTCATTCCCACTTCTCTGTAGTTATTTTTTCATAATTTGGAGACCTCTATTAGGTCACCCCCAGCCTTTTTTCAAGAGAAAAGAGGCATAACCCGTCGGTTCTTTCTTGATGTGTATACATCCTTGAAAATCTTCTCTGCACTGGTCTCCATATCCTTTTTTGTAATAGGGCAATCAGAATTGTGCACAAGGTGCCGGCAAAGCTTTGATACAGGTTTAGCATAACTTGGCTGCATTTCAATCCTTTCCTTTTGGAAATAGAATATAGTGCTTGGTTTACTTTATGGTTATACTAACCTGTGGAACTGTTAATCATAGAATCCCTACATTGCAGAAGGAGGCAATTCAGCCCATTGTATCTTTACCGACCCTCTGACGGAGTATCTTACCCAGCCCTTTCTCCTTTATCCATTCTGCAAATCTATTAATGCCTTTGAGTAATTTGGTGAAGTCTTTCTCACCCCTTCATTTGGTGTCATCTGCAAATTTGGAAATTGTACAAAATCCAAATTGTTGATGTACATTGTAAATAGCAATGGTCCCAGCATTGATCCTTTTGGGACACTTTCCATTTTCTGTCATTCTCTGAATAAACGACTCTTTAATCACATGCTTGGCTTTGTAATGAAACCAGCTAGCAATCCATTTTGTCACTTCTCCCGTGACTCCACATTCTGACATTATTCATTAGTCCACTAAGGGACACTTAAAATTGCATCCACTGCATTACCATTATCAACTCTCTTGTTGCCTCCTTCAAAGTATTCAATAAGATTGCTCATGTAAGATTTGACCATTTACAATGTATACCGATTATGCATTATTTATTGTTTCTAGATACTCTTCCCATATTCTTTTGGTTCATAATTTCTAAAATATGTCATTTATTGCTGTGGTTTCAATATTAAAAGGAGCTGTACTTTTTTGAAATGGTGTTGCAAAATAGGAGTTGAAACCCAAGTGAAATTTATTTTTAATTTTGATCTAAACCTGTCGGTTTCAAATACAATCTTATTTATGCAACCATTGAGATATTGAAGTACCAGCCTTGGAGCTAGATTTTAATTAAGCAAAATTGATACACCGATTTGCACATTGTAATTGTTATACTTGGGACGACATTTTTAGGCAGATGCTTTTAATATCTAAACAAAACTTGCTATATTAAAATGTTATTTGTTGTTTACTATGTTTTGTTTTGAATGCTTCAGAATTCTATTTCTGGTTTTAATCAGTTTGTATTCAACATTAATGAAACGTGGGTCAGTAATTTCCTGGCTCCCCAGTGTCAGATTTCGAAGGTACCCCAAAGTTTACAAGTGCACTTTAAATTCTTGTTATTCCAGTGGGCCATTGCATTCCATCACTAGTTGAAAGTTATGGCTCATAGTCTCTGCTCCTCTGGTTAGGAAAGGCATGGTGATAGTGTGCCAAATAGACCTCTAATCTTCCCAGAAATCATTTTTTATGAACTTTCATGCTTGTAAGTAAACTGGTGGTAGTCTTTCACACTCAACTATGACAAGTTTTTGTTGGAAAGATAATCTGTATGCTAATGACTATTAAGACCAAAATGAAAGTGAAATTCTATTGTGTACTTTACTGACACACACAACCTGCCCGATTTTGGCATAGAGGGTGGGATTCTCCGACCTCATCCCACTGCAAGTAAGAACAGAATATTTGGCGTTCCAATGGCACCAGAGAATCCCAGCCACGAATGAGGACACAGGATTTCGGCAGATGTTTACACTTGCCAATTTCCCTTCAGTAAACTACACACTGCTCATCATCAGCTGATATATCACTGCCTATAACTTGTGATTTTTCAACTGATCACAAGATCACAAAGCCATTAGGTCCACATTTGTTTGTTCATTCAGAAGGGCTATAAGGTATGTAGCATCCGGTTGTTTCTTTAGAAGCACGTCACTTTTTTTGCCTCGTGTGCTGACCAGGAAACTTTTCCCAGTAAAAGGGAAAAGGGATTTCCTGACATTAATCTTAAATTTGTGATTTTATTGGTTTTAACCTATACTTTTAAAAAAATAATTTTCTAGATAGCCAAGTTGTTTACTAGATTGTATATCTCTTAAGATCACCTTTGGAAATCTTTTTTTTTCAAAAAGCCCTACTTTCTGTAGGCTTGTCTCATTACTGAGACACCTGACATTGCAGAATTGCTGTGTTCTTCTCTGCATAGCCTCCAGCATTAGAATATCTGCCTTACATCCTGCTGCTCAGAATTAGACATGGTACTGTGCATAATGACAAGTACTGTATAGCTTGATGACCTCCTGACTTTAATTCTGTTGTTTTGGTATTCTACTCAGCACTTTTTTTGGACTTCTGAATTCTGCTATACAATAGTTGAATATATTGAATCTAAAAATTACTCTTGTGGTTTTAACGTTAACTCCATTGATTGTGTCAGTCATTGTTTTTGTTTTTCCTTGTGTTTCATATTCCATTTCATTTGTCATTTTCTCCCCATTTACAATATTCCGTTACTTTTTTTTCTCTCTTTAGCCTGTTCACCCTTTCCTAGCACAGTGTGCTAGGACACTCTTTTTGCATTCTGAAGTCCATATTGTTGTAATTCACTCTTTTCTGGCTGTTTGTTGTATGGAATACACCTTGGGTCAGAGATGGTGCTTCTTAATTGATGAGCACAGTCACACACCCATCACTTCGTTACAGAGGACTGGTGTTGACAGTGGCCATATATGCTTTAGTTTTGTGACCTTGATCTCCTGCTAGTTCCAGGCAGTTTTTTAGTCACTTAAATACAGCATTGGCTCTTGAGTACAAAGTTGGAGAAGAAATGCTTATAAATTAATTCTGTAACATAGCAGGTTTACAAGCCAGCAAATTAAATTTGCTGCCCTGAATAGTTTTCTAGAATCTAAACATGTTGTAAAATTGGTAAGGGCTACTAATTGACAAATGTGCACTATTTGTATACATTAAGGTTGGAGCTGTTGAATCCTACTTGCGCAGATGTCTGGACAGTTGTAATAGTGCAACAGCTACTTTTCATATCTATGAAAGTTGCTTCATTTGCTTTGGAAACTTCTTGTTCCCAAGCTGAGGAGCATTGGCACTCTTCAAATCAGATTTCGTGTTTGGTGCATTCACAAATAGTCTCAAATAGCAGAAGAAAAGGAAAACCTCAATGGAAACCGCTCTTAATGCCCACTTGAAGCAATTAACTGCTAGTTTCCTGAAACTTTCCAACTGTTTGCTATACCTTGACCTCCCAATGAGCTTTATCACAGCCATGGTAGGTGGCAGGATAGGTTAATGTTGAACGTTTTATTCTAAACCACTTCACTGATCACTGCATGTAGATTTTTGCATGTAGGTTTTTGACTGCCACCATACACCCAACCTTTTCTCTTACTTTTGGCCAGCTTCTTATCATCCTTCTGTTCCCTTTTGTGCAATGCCTATTATGAAAACTGATTTCTTAGTGCAGGGTTTCCCAAACTTTCCCAGCTGCAGAGACCTTTTGACCTCCCAAGAGTACAGATGAAACCCCTGGGACACATTCTTATTAAATTGAAGAATTAAACCACAAAAAAGTGATTATATTGTGCAACGGGTACAAACGTGTAAAGACAAGATTTTTTATGTTCAACAAATATTTTCAAGTCTTTTTTTGTTACCTTAATGGGAGCACCCATCCACACCCATTTTCCCCCCTCCACCCACTCTGGTCAGCTGATCTCACTCTCCCCTCTTGTGCCTCTACAGGCCTCTGCTCTTCCCAGGAGCCATGGCTGAACTGGCCAAGGTCCCCCAACCACCTTCTGACTTCCTTTGCTGCTGCCTCCAGATTGTGTTCATCTCCTTCCCAGTTGCTGACATATCTACCTGCCATCCAGGGTCGTCTCATTTTTATTTTACCTCCAAACCTTTCATGGTTTAAACATCTTCATCAAATCTTTTCTTATTTCTTTTACTGTAATGAAAATAACCCCAGCTGCTTCAGTCTCTCAACATAATTGTAACTGCATGTTGCTGGAAACCTTATGTTAAATCTCTGTTCCTCTCCAAAGTCTTGCTGTGCTTAAGTGTGGTGCCCAGAATTGGGCACAGTACTTCATCTGGAGCTGAACTAGTTTTTTTTTATATAAGGGTTTAGCATAATTTTCTGGCTTTTGAACTCTGCCTGTATTTATAAAACCCAGGATCCCATATGCTTCAATTGGTTCCTTTGTTAACCTGTTCTGAATTATACTACCACTCCAAGCTTTCTTGCTCTTGAATTGTATTTAAGGTTTCACCTTTTTACAATTGTTCCTACCAATGTGTATTGCATTGCACTACTCGTCAGCATGTGCCTGCCCATTCTACTAACCTGTCCATGCCCATTTGAAGCCTACTGCTAACCTCCTTGCAAGTTTTGTTATTTGTAGTTTTACCCTGTAATCCATCTCTGTCCTTGTAGCCCATTTATTCAGCTCATCTGCTCAGGTATCCACTACCTGCACCCTTCTTGCCCAGCTCCAACCATACAATTCTCTCATTGGCCCATCATTCACCGAGTGACAACTACACCTCATTTTCCTCATGCTCTCTTCCTTTCTTCTTAAAGTCCCCAAGTTATTCCATTCTTGCCTTGCCCACCACTCTGAATCATTTTACTATATCAATAATGCTATATAAATGTAAGCAATTGTCATAATGGAACTGTCCATTGTCTAGTCTAGAGTTAGAATTATTCTCGGTTATTTATAATTTGTGCATTGGTAAAGTATTTTTTATGAAGTGTCTAATAACGCCAAAATGTAAGAACCTGGAGTTCTCCAAAAACAGGCTTCCAATAAGCTTCAATAGAAAACTTTCTGCAAATGTTTTTAGTGTCATGAAAAATATGCATGTCTAGTGCACGAGAATGCAAGTTTACCTGTTGTGTTACAAATATTGGGAATGTATAAATTGGATGAAATAACATTTTCCTTTTTCTGCCTGCAGCTCAACTGAAAAATCCTTCCACTGGAGACCAGCAGGTATTAGAACTACGTGATTTGTAGTTACCATTTTATTTGTACTTCCTCTTGTCTGTATATAAATATAGGTAACTAATTTCCAATTCAAAATTTAATTTATAATTCTGTATTTGTAACATGCATTCATTCATTGTGTAACTTAGTTAAACAATCTAGGCTTCAACTCTTTTGTGTGATATCTTAGACCTGATTGGTGATGGGAGTTTAGGTGATGTGGGGCGAAGGGTTCTTTGAAGCAGTCTTTTGTCATTTCCGGTTGGAAGTTGATCGTACTTTTTTTGCTCCATCATTAAGAAAGCTAAAGTTCTGATGCATGCACTTGTTCTCTTAAAATTGGAAAGAGGAATTTATTCAGTTCTTTTCACTCAGTGCTGCATCCATATGATTGTCAGCAAAGTCTTAAAACTAATAATAACTTTGATGTAAACTTCCAAGCAATGTCTTTATTTTGATAACCACTCTCAAATGCTCTACCTTAAATGCACGTTGAAGGAAAGATGTCGTCATTTCAATATTGCCCTTTCGGATATTTTTGCCTCATAATATTCTCTTGTCTTCCCAGTTTTCCTGGGAGGGCACGAGAAAAGAACAGTGAATTCTGGGTGGAGGATGGAGCTTATGAAATGGCTAGTTTGTCAAGGGTCATGAAATCTGCTTTGTCCTCAATGTTGTTTGCCATTTTTACTTGCAGGATATTGTTAACTGAAAACATTTGATAGATCCATCTTATAGATTTTATCTCTAATGGGGAAAAATGTAAATGCAAGGATGGATTCGCTTTAATTACCAAATGTATTCAGTTAGTATCTTGCAAATTTTAATTATAGGATACGTGCATAGAATTCCATTACACAAAATCTACAGTACAAATGATCATTCAGCCCAACTAATCAATGCAAGTGCCTAAGACCCACAAGCTTTGTCCCACCTCACTTCATGTAACCCTATCATACTTTTGCTTAAATGCATCAATGTTATTTGCTTCAACTACTACTCCTGGTAGAAAGGTTTGCATTCTTGCTATTCTTTAAAGTTTCTGAATTTGCAGTTGGATTTTTTAGTGACTATCTTTTATTTATAGTCCCTAATTTTTGTGTCTCCACCACAAGTGAAAGCATTTCCTGATCTACCAAACCCTGTCATAATATACAATGCAAGACTTGATTACTGACATTCTGGTAAATGACCATTTGGCAGTAGACATTCCTCTTAAGGTGATTCATTCTGAGTGGTGATTTTTTTAATCAGATATGACTCAACATGAAGCTCAAAAACCTTAAGCCTTGCTATCTTGCCCCCTGCCAACAAATTACAAGTCATTCAAAATGGTGCAACCTCGTGTCCGGTTCCTCTGCCTCTCCATTACTCATCAAATGGACTAAGATTTGCAATTTCACTTTGCTTTCAGAAAGTTTAAAGCCTTGCTTTGTGCCATCCTCTCCTCCAGATGCTCTTTATGTGGTTTTGTCCCTGCACTCTGGGGCTGCCTCCCTAAATGCATCCACATGTCTCTTGGAATTTAGGAAGTTTTCGCAACCCATGTGTTTTAACCAGCTTTTCAGCTTTCCTCCTCCTCTGTTTTCATTTTCCCTCCTATTCAGCATCCTATACGTTCCATTCTCCCTTTACCATTCCCACATAGAAACCCTACAGTACAGAAAGAGGCCATTCGGCCCATCGAGTCTGCATCGACCACAATCCCACCCAGGTCCTACCCCCATATCCCTACATATTTACCCACTAATACCTCTAACCTACGCATCTCGGGACACTAAGGGCAATTTTGTAAAACATGGCCAATCAACCTAACCCGCACATCTTTGGACTGTGGGAGGAAACCGGAGCACCCGGAGGAAACCCACGCAGACATGAGGAGAATGTGCAAACTCCACACAACCAGTGACTCAAGCTGGGAATCGAACCCAGGTCCCTGGAGCTGTGCAGCAGCAGTGCTAACCACATGTAAAGCAACAAGATATATTTTGTATACACTGAGCACTAGTGCTTTGCTGTTGATGAGTGGCAATTATGAAGTAGTATTCTAGGGCAGGAGTGCTAAATTATACTGTAAAATAGGTCAAACTTGTAATCTGTTTTTGTTCTTGTATTGATTCTAAGAGGGGGAAAAACATGCAAAATGAGCACTTTTTGCATCATTTCTCCCCTGAAATGCTGGCAAAAACTTACTGACAGTAAGAAGTCTCACAACACCAGGTTAAAGTCCAACAGGTTTATTTGGTAGCAAATATCTACCAAATAAACCTGTTGGACTTTAACCTGGTGTTGTGAGACTTCTTACTGTGCTTAACCCAGTCCAACGCCGGCATCTCCACATCAAAAACTTACTGATGCAGTAACCAGCTGAGTGATGTTGATAGCAAGTGACTAGGAAAATCGGAGCACAACCAATTCATAGGCATTACTGATTTTAAAAAAAGATGAAAACACTGAGCTAGGGAAGATTATTATAGGTTCAAGAGACCCACAGCAGTTTGTATTGAAACTTTAGAATTTGCTGCGAATTTTGATTTGCTTGCTTAAGTTAGAGTTCCCTAATCCCTTGCATAATTTGCATAATATAAAAATCTCAAGAAGCTTATCAAAAGTATAATTAAGCAGAAATTGACATTGAACCAAATACTGAGATTATGGGGAGATTAAATCTTTCTTAAGGAGCATCTTGGAGGAGAACATTTTGGGCAGTATATTCTCTTTGAGCTCACCTTGTCAATGAGACCTACCTCCTGATCCTTGACCCTATTCTCATTGACCAGGAGTGCATTTGAATTCAAGTTTGGAGATGGAAACTTGATTGGGAGAAATTCCAACAACATCTTGTGGAGAAAATGGATACAAATTTGTCCACATGTGGCAAAACACTGGAGTGGAAAGGCAGGTTAGAGATGGTGAGGTAGTGAGCAAGAGTGGTTGATGGTAGCTTTTTGGAGCAGGATGGTGATGACAGATTTGGGGCAATGGACAGCAACTGAGGAGAGGTGACTATTTAAAGTGCCAACTAGCTTGCAGGTTAGGAAGGGTGGTTGGGAGGTCAGCAGTGGTGAGAATGGGATCAAGAGAGAACATGGTGATTCTTATGGATGAAAACCGATAAGAGATGGCAAAGAAACCGCAGAAAAACATGTGCTGGTCTGACTGGCAAGGAAACCTTGGGAGAGATTGAACCTTTTGGGAATGGAAAGAGAGGGGTGCAGCAGAGATTGCTAATCGGATGTTTTCAAACTTCCAATCAAATGGTCTCAATCATCCTGTCAAGTCCAAAACCCCTCGCACAAGGCAGGAGAAGGGCTTAATGTAATGGCAGGTTATAAAGGAAAGAAGCTTGAGGTTGTCTTTATATTCCAGAATTATCCTGGATTAGGGTGTGGCTTTGATAGTTGAACACCAGGTCTAATGGTGCTAGATGTTATTCCAGCCAGAGTTGAAGAAAGTTGACTAAAGGTTGGGTGCCAGATAATTTCAAGTTTCTGCCCCTTGCAGTTCTCCAAGTTCATCAGGGGAATGATCAGGGTTGAGAACAGTAAGCTTTGCTAGGGAAATGTTTAATCAAAGGCAGATGTACCATATTTTAAAATGACATTTTTGTATATTTTCACCTCCCTAGTTTGAGGACACTGACATCAATAGTACCCAGTTTAGTATGAGGTTAGGTAATTCCATGCAGAGTTTTTCTTGTTAGTTCCAGAATTCCAGCAGGAACGAGCAAAGATAAATGACGTAAATGGGGTTGAATTGAAATTGCCCAAATAGTTTGTCATGCCAATAGTATGGCGATTGACCTGAACATATTTGCCTTCTGTAGCAGTTAAACCCAATTCTGTCTCCTGTAACGAATTGTATTCTCATCCTTTAGCCTGTAATAAATAAATGTATTTGTATTCTGTACGCAATACTTGTAAATGTAAGCTGAACATTCAGAATGACATAAGTTTTATTATATATTCAATATCTGTGGGTCTGTAAATTTGGCAGTCTATTCTTTTTGCCCATGGCAAAATTTACCAATGCCTTTTCCTTTCTGCGGAGAGTCCAAATTAATAGTTACACAATAGTTTTGCGTGTATATAACACTAGGCATTAACATACAAGTCAACTTGACATTTATGTTTTAAAGTAAATTCCACTGCAGAGGAGTGGAAATTGCATCCCTCCATTCGAGCGAGGTTGTTAATTTCCTGTCAAATTTTAGGTTGTAAGAAGTCTCAACACCAGGTTAAAGTCCAACAGGTTTATTTGGTAGCAAAAGCCACTAGCTTTCGGAGCGCTTGCTGCTCCTTCGTCAGGTGAGTGGGCGTTCTGTTCACAAACGGCATATAAAGACACAAACTCAATTTACAAAATAATGGTTGGAATGCAAGTCTTTACAGGTAATCAAGTCTCAACGGTACAGGCAATGTGAGTGGAGAGAGCATTAAGCACAGGTTAAAGAGATCTCTTTAAACTGGACTTAATGCTCTCTACACTCACATTGTCTGTACCTTTGAGACTTGATTACCTGTAAAGACTCGCATTCCAACCATTATTTTGTAAATTGAGTTTGTGTCTTTATATGCCCTGTTTGTGAACAGAACTTCTACTCACCTGACGAAGGAGCAGCAAGCGCTCCGAAAGCTTGTGTGGCTTTTGCTACCAAATAAACCCGTTGGACTTTAACCTGGTGTTGAGACTTCTTACTGTGTTTACCCCAGTCCAACGCCGGCATCTCCACATCACAAATTTTAGGTTTGCAGTTCCGATTATTTAAAATGTTAATGTTGGAGAAATTGGGAGGTCGGATGTGTATTTTTTAAAAAATTGTTAAACAATTGACTGTGCTTAAACAGTCTTTTCTGGGACTTGCCCCATAATCACCACCAGGAAATCAGGATTTTCTGGGACCCTTGAATTTCATTCTTCTGATGCATGCTTGAAAAAAAATTGAAGAAAACTTGCTGTACAAATGAGCAATTCTTGATATAGGGAATTAAATTATGTTCTCCTATCCAGCCATTTGCAATTTAATTTTGGACTGCACAGTATGGTGGCCCAAAAGTTGTGGACACTGAGTCAATAGATATTTTCAAGACCAAAGTTGTTTTTGATTTGAAAGGAGGGGGGAGGGGTATGGAACAAAGTTAAAGGAGTTCGGGTACAGATCAGCCATGATTTGAAAGACAGATTGGGCTTAGAACTGAATGGTCTATTTCTGTATCTGTTTATATTGACTTGACGATTCTGCATGTTAGCCCTAGGCCAAATAATTTTCCTTTACCTCAGATTTTAGTTTTAGTGTCATAAGTAGGCTTACATTAACACTGCAATGAGGTTCTGTGAAAATCCCCTAGTCGCCACACTCTGGTGCCTGTTCGGGTACACGGAGGGAGAATTTAGCATGGTCAAATCACCTAACTAGCGCATCTTTCGGACTGTGGGAGGAAACCAGAGCACCCGGAGGAAACCCACGCAGGCACGGGGAGAATGTGCAAACTCCACACAGACAGTGACCCAAGCCAGGAATTGAATCTGGGTCCTTGGCACTGAGGCAGTAATGCTAACCACTGTGCCACCATGCCGCCCTTTGTTTTAAGGCATGTATTAAATTTCCATGTCTAATATTAAAATCAGTTATTAAAAAATGGTGAGCTTTTCCAGTTCTTATCTAACAGTTTGTAAGCAAGTAGTGAGGCAGTGAAAGTAGGGGGAGGTGCAAATGAAAGGGTGGATTGTTTTGATAACAAAAATAATGGTACAAGGCAAAAAAGTGATTGAGATAAGTAAAGAAATATCATGGATCTAGATATGTTGTAAATGGCAACAGCAGAACCATTAATGGCACCTGTTGACTGAAAAATTGGGACATTGGTTATGATCTAAATTATTGAAATCTATGTTTAATTCAAAAAGTGCTTGAAGGATGCGTTGTGCTATTCCTCAGGCTTCAATTCTGCTTCACTAGAACAGTGTAGGAGGTTGAGGAAAGGGGTCATGTTGAGTGGGGCAGAGAATTGAAATGACAAGTGACTGGAAGCTCAAAGTAAGACATGTAGGCAGTGTCTCCAGTTGCTCGAGCTCGATGGAATCACTGCAGGGCATATGGGAGCTGGGGAAGCTGTTGTGTAGTCCCTGGATTTGCAATCCAGAGGAAAGCTGTGGGACCCAGGTTCAAATCCACCATGGTAGATGGTGAAATTAGAATTCAATAAAAATCTGGAATTAAAAGTCTAATGATGACCATGGGGTCATTGTCGATTTCTGTAAAAACCCATCTGATTCATTAATGTACTTGAGGGAAGAAAATCTGCCATCTTTACCAGGTCTGACCTACATGTGACTCCAGACCCATAGAAATGTGGTTGACTCTGAATGCTCTCTGAAATGGCCCAGCAAGCAGGGATGGGCAATAAATTCCGGCCCAGCCAATGACACCCACATTCCATAAATAAAGAAAAATAAATTCTTGGATTGTACATTCTAGGACTTGTTTACTCCACAATCAGAGAATTCAGAAGGATAATAAGTGGGTGATCAATTGGCAAGAAAGGAATAGTTGACCAATCTCCAGGAATGTCTTGAATAGGATTTCTATGTTGACACATGGTGAAGCACTGTCTCGATTTTAGAATTCTCATTCTTGTTTTCAAATATCTCTCCATCTTGGTATTAAACTTCAGCCTTACTTCTCTCTAATTCTGGGCTTGTGCCTCCTCATTTAGTTGCTCCACTATTGGTGATCATGCCTCCGGTTGCCTGGGCCCCAAGTTTAGGAATACCCTTCTTGCACCTCTCCACCTTCCCTATCTCAATTTCCATCTTTTTAAAAATGTTTTCTTTAAAACCAACATCTTTAACCAAACTTTGGGTCAGTTCAAATTTTATTTGATAACATTCCTGTGAAGTGCCCTGGGGTGTTTCATTAAATGAAAGGTGCTCGGTTTTAGACTGGTTCTGGAAAAAGACAATATACAATCAAACGTAAGATTACTTAACTGATAAAGGACTAACTTCAGTCCTTTGGAAAGGTATTTAGTCCAGGTGAATTAGAATCGAACCAAACAGTAATTGAACAGTGGTATGCCTTTAAAAGGGTACATTCAATTTGCTCAAGGGGGGAAATGGGAAGGGCATCTAAAGCTTGAGCTCCTTGGATGGGGGAGGGGGTGGTTGGGGTGGCGGGAGAGGAGAAGGAAAAAGGGAATGACAATTGTAAGATTTTAAAATACAGTAGCGAGACAAGCCGAGTATAGAAGCTGCAGAAGATATGTAAAAAATGATTGAGAGGCAAAGAGCAGGGGAAATAGATTACTGGCTAACCTACAAGGGAATCAAGAAATGACAGACAAAGAGAAAAATGGATAGCTATAAGAAGGTGTCAAGCCATTATGGACCATAATTTGAGACTGCAGGTGCAGTCTTTCAAACTTTCCTCAAAATGGGGTTGTTGCCAGTGGACTTGAGAATTACAAATGTTATACTTATAGTTTGATAACAGGAGAGGACTAAACCTAGCCAAGTCAATGGTTGGGAAACATTGGGCAGAACTTAGTGCAACCCACTAACGTGGGTTTTGTAGCAGGAAGGCAACGAGACAGTGAACCCACATCAAAATGGTGTGAAGCCAATTGAGAGATGGTCACGGCTGTTGAGGATAATTTACATGCCTGTGAATAGGTTTTGGTGATTTAAGTGAGTGGTCAGCAACTCCATCCCCAACAACTGAAAGCTGGTGGTGCTGAAGCAGAAAGGTGCAAAGTCAGGCATTTTGCAGCTGCCTCCTACAGAAGGAAAAGAGGAGTTTGTAATGGAACTGTCTGCGGAGCACGGTTCAGAATGTGGGCCAGCAGCCAGTGAAACTTTTGTCAACTTAAGCTCAGTACAGCACAACCTTTTTGACATTGGATCCTGGATTATGTGAAATGTATGATGGCACAAAAATGATCCAATAACAGCAGAACTTGGAATTATAGAATATAATCACCTACCATTTTATTATGTGTAATCTTGCAACCCTCTGGCATGGGACACAATTAAAGCTGTTCTGTGAAAAACAGTTCACATCTAAAGATGTGCGGGTTAGGTTGATTGGCCATGCTAAAATTGCCCCTTAGTGTCCTGAGATGCATAGGTTAAAGGGATTAGCAGGTAAATGTTTAGGGATAAGGGGGTAGGGCCTGGGTGGGATTGTGGTCGGTGCAGACTCGATGGGCCAGATGGCCTCTTTCTGCACTGTGGGGTTTCTATGATTCTATGATATGATTTACCTTTAATATAAATCACAATGTTGGGCTTATGAGCTAAGCAGTCAAGGGAGGCAACAGAAGCAATATTATCAGTGAGATGAGCAAAAGGGCCCATCCTAGCATGTCACTTTTTCTAGTTGTCCAGCAGCCACATGATTGCATTCAGACAGCCCTTTCCCACATACTTGAGAATCCCATTGACTTTCAGAGATGCCAATAGGAGTCCTGTCTTCTGCACTAAATTCAGCCCTTTGAGACAATGACCTGTGGCATTGTAATTGGCATTTTACCCCCATGGACTCTAAATGGATTTAAAATTGCTATCCAGCCATTTTAAATTTGAAACTATGTGGAATAAAGGTTATGGCTTAGATTATAACTAGTTTAATTAAGCTGCTAATGCCCGATTCTTTGGGCAAGGATCCTGCTGCCTGTTGTAGCGCAAAATCTTACTGACTAAAAAGTCCATGTTTTGATTCCTGGCCTATATGGTGCTAGGTGATCCCAACTGTGGCAACACTTTAGACTATGGAAGTGCCCTCAATTCCTCTGGATTAATAATTCTCACTTTTTGCTTACTTTCCAGTGATCCCTCATGTAAAAACATGTGTATGGGAATCAAATGATTACAAGATAAATATCAATCTAGATGATGAGGCTGCTGATGATCAGTTTTTGTTTATACATTAAGAATGGATACTTGGGCCTGAATTTTACACACATCAGGAAGTCCAGAAGCTGGTGTGAAATGTGTTCCTGGCTATGGTCAGCCCGGGAGCACAATTTCACACCGGCTGGCCAATTAATGGGAAGCCAATTTGAAATGTGCTCTGTGAAAGGTGGAGTGCTGCCAGGGAGGGCAGGCACCAATAAAAAGGAGGGTGTGGGCTGGCTTTTCCAATGTACTCCCTCAAGGGGACAGCTGCTGACCTGTGAAAATAAATATGTTAAGATATACCATGAGTATCTAAGCAGCACAATCATACACCGATCTCAGTCCTCAGACATATTTTAAAATTTTATTTGAGCCCTGACCTTTCATCCTGTCCTGGAAAAAAGTAGTAAGAAGTCTAACAACACCAGGTTAAAGTCCAACAGGTTTACTTGGTAGCAAACGGAGTGGAGGTGGAGTGGGAGGTCTGCTTACAGGGCATATAGAGACACACACTCAATTTACAGAATAATTATTGGAATGCGATTCTTTACAGCTAATCAACCAAGTTTCACATTTAATTCTGGCCTTGGTCATCAACAGTCTCAGATACCTTGCCCACAAGTAATTCCACAATGAAGGGCAATGTCTTCAGGGATGGAAGATAATTGGCAAAAAGCCGTAGTGGTCACATTAAATATTACATGAAATTGATTACATTTGAAAACTTGTTTTTGTGCACTTTAAATAATTCTGCCACAGTGTGATCTGCTAAATATCTGCGCCTGAATTTTTGTATTGAGTTTGTCCATAAAAATTAGGCCTTTATAAAAATTCAGATTTGTTTGGCATAATTAGCCATCCTGATTTTTAGAAGTGCACGCTGCCTATGCAGGAGTTAATTCAATATCTTTTGGTTTGCCCTCTATGTAATTGAAAATCGCAGTTCTCCTGGCCTTCCACCCTGCCCATGGTTATATGTTAACAAAGGCCTGTTCTGGCAAGTGTGTTCCAGTTCAGCTGAAGGGCTTTAAGCGAATTGAACTCTTGCAGAGAAAAAATGAAATGTTCTCTTGATCAATCTTTAGCAAAGAGAATAATGGCACTTTTGTGTGCAGAATGTGGATTGAATCTGCCTTTCGTGCATTTGACATTTCTGTATCGTTGTGCAATTTCTTGGACAGTTTACAACACTTGGAATAAACTAATATTATTGGATTACCTGTTTCAACTGTGGTATCAAAGTTTATATGCAGTCTCTTTATAATTTCACCTTTTGAATGTTAAATCAAAACCCTGAAAATTCCCATATTTTCTGATCCATTCAAGATTTTTCGACCACACAAATCAATGTGCATCCAGAGCTGCAAGCTCATAAATCAAATTCGTGATGATATAATCTGATATGAACACAGCTGATATTACTGGACAAGTCAAATCCCAGAATGGAACAGTGAAGGGTATTTACTAAATAAATTCACAGGAGTCTGCTGTTGATTTTTTTAAAATGAAAGGATAAAACATTTATTAAACAAGAAACGTTGTATTACACTAGACAACAAGAGATGCTTCAGTGTGATTTGGACAAGCTGAGTTGAGTGGACGAATGCATGGCAGATGCAGTATAATGTGGATAAATGAAGTTATCCACTTTGGTACCAAAAATAGGATGGCAGATTATGTTCTGAGTGTAAATTGAGAGCGGGGAATGTGCAATGGGTGTCCCCCTA
Source organism: Mustelus asterias (assembly GCF_964213995.1). Lineage (NCBI taxonomy): Eukaryota > Metazoa > Chordata > Chondrichthyes > Carcharhiniformes > Triakidae > Mustelus > Mustelus asterias. Next base: position 45,662,734 of record NC_135814.1, on the reverse strand, counting down.
CACCAGTTGCTAAAGGTAAGCATGCAGGTGCAGTGGGCTGTAAAGAAGGCAAACGGGATGTTGGCCTTTATAGCAAGAGGATTCAAGTACAGGAGTAGAGATTCTTGCTCCAATTATTCAGGTGAGGCCACACCTAGAATTTTGTGTGCAGTTTTGGTCTCCTTATCTGAGGAGGAATGTTCTTGCTCCAGAGGGAATGCAGAGAAGGTTTACCAGATTCCTGGGATGGCAGGACTGACGTATGAGGAGAGATTGAATCGGTTAAGATTATAAAGTTAAAATTTATTTATTAGTCACAAGTAAGGCTTACATTAACACTGCAATGAAGTTATTGTGAAATTCCCCTAGTCGCCACAGTCTGGCACCTATATTCGCTGGAGGTTAGAAGAATGTTGGGGGGGTGGGGCGGCGGTGGTGGTGGTGGGACACTATAAAATTCTGACAGGGTGGATGAAAGAAGGATGTTCCTGATGGTGGGGGGTGTCCAGAACCAGGGGCCACAGTCTGAGGATATAGGGTAGACCATTTAGGACAGAGATGAGGAGAAATGTCGTCACCCAGAGAATGGTGAGCCTGTGGAATTCTCTACCACAAAGCAGTTGAGGCCAAAACATTATATTTTCAAGAAGGAGTTGAGTATAGCTCTTGGGCCAAAGGGGATATTGGGGGGTGGGGGCAGCAGGCTGCTGAGTTGGATGATCAGCCATGATAATGAAAGGCAGAGCAAACTCAAAGGGTCAAATGGCCTATTTTTCTATGCAACAAAAAGTTAAATTTCAACACCGGCACCAAGAAAAAAAAAATCAAACTCCTGCTATCCCTTTTATCCCAGCAATACTCTTACAGACCCAACACGCCAGTGGAGGCTTTGGAGAGAGTACAGAGGAGGTTTACCAGGATGTTGCCTGGTATGGAGGGGCTTAGTTATGAGGAGAGATTGGGTAAACTGGGGTTGTTCTCCCTGGAAAGACGGAGGATGAGGGGAGACTTAATAGAGGTGTATAAAATTATGAAAGGCATAGATAGGGTGAACGATGGGAAGCTTTTCCCCAGGTCGGTGGTGACGTTTACGAGGGGTCATAGGTTCAAGGTGAAGGGGGGGAGGTTTAACACAGATATCAGAAGGACATATTTTACACACAGGGTGGTGGGGGCCTGGAATGCGCTGCCAGGCAAGGTGGTGGAGGCGGACACACTGGGAACGTTTAAGACTTATCTAGATAGCCATATGAACGGAGTGGGAATGGAGGGATACAAAAGAATGGTCTAGTTTGGACCAGGGAGCGGCATGGGCTTGGAGGGCCGAAGGGCCTGTTCCTGTGCTGTATTCTTTGTTCTTTGAAGGGGAGCCACGAGCTCCGCACCAAAGATAAAACTGGTTCAGTTGCAGAGATTTCTTTTCCAGTAGACATCTGAACATTCTCTAGAAGTCCTTCCACAACTGATGTCCCCTCTGAGATCCAAAAAACTCACTCTAAATGCATTATTATTTTAGAGTAGTACATGAATTCCTAAAACTAATTTCAACAGTCTGGCGTCCGTTTCAGCTGGAGAGTCTGAGACTTTTCTTCACTCGATATATCTATACCAACTGAAACTAAAATGGCTTTTCTTGTCTCTGATCCCCTGTTGCTAGGCAACATCACAATTGAGGCCTATCCAGATCTTTTATACAGGTCTTGCATGACTTCCTTTTCATGGTATTTGATGCTCCTGTTTACAAAACCAGGTATCCCACGCACCACTTGCCCTGCCACCTTCAACAGATTTATGAACATGAACTCTGAGCTCCCTTTCCTGTTACTTCCCATCAATTGTACAATTTTAGAATATACTACATCTCCCTTTTTGGAAGGAGTAAGTGCATCATTTTACATTTATCCTCATTAAGTTGCATCTTCCATATCTCTGTCTATTTCACCTATCTGTCCTTCTGAAGTCTGCTATCTCGGGCCACCGTCAAGCGGCTGTGCTAGCCAGGTTGGCACTGCCAGGGTGAGTCCTCTAGGGGGCCAAATTTAGGGGGAGAGTAGCACGAGAAAAGACAGCCCCCATGCCTAGGGGGTGGGGGGTGAAGAGAGAGAGAGAGGGAGGATAGGGCAGGGGACAGCCCAATACCTACTGAGGGAGGGGGCGGACAGGAGAAGAAGACGCCCAATGCCGGAGGAGGGAACAGGAGGTGGAGGAGAGAAGGGAGATGCCTGAAAATTTGGGATGAGTGTGGTGGGCTTTTATTTGTCGGAGATAAGGCTGCCCTCTAAGTGGAGCCCTGATCTCTGGATTCCAGGCCTTGCTATCAAGCAGCACTTATTCAGCAATAATCTGCTCACGGCTGCTCGTTTCGAGTTTTGCCAGGGCCACTCAACTCCTGAGCTCATTACAGCCTTGGTCCAAACATAGGCTACATAACTGACCTCAAGATGAGAGTGACTGCTCTTGACATCAAGGCAGCAATTAGGAGCCCCAAAGAATGGGAATGAGGGACACACACATCTAGCAGAAGTCACGCGGAGCACAAAGGAAGATTGGAGGTCAATCTTAACCTAGGACATCACTGCAGGAATTCATCAGGGCCTAGGCCCAACCATCTGCTGCACAACTTGGACAATATTCAGCTTGGGCTTAGTGGCAAGTAACAGTCATGCCACGTAAGTACCAGGTAATCACCAACAATAAACAATTTATTCATCCATCTCCTCTCGACACTCAATGATTGCCTGGTACTTGTGTGCAAGCTATAGCGAGGATGCTGGAAAGCTACAGTTCACATTCCTGTAGCTAGCCAGAGTGGCGTATTCAAAAATACCAAGGCAATTATAGTTTTCAAAATCAATTACAAATAATTAGCATAAACCAGTCACAATCACTCTATGCTTGCTTTATTATAATATCCAATCAGCATGAAAACTTATACATCATGGCTACAAATTATCATAGCACAGCTCGTTTCTGTATCTGTGGTTCACTCCCATTTTCCACTTACAGATGTCTGATTTATGAGCTTTGCCAGACTAATGGCCTTGGTGTCTGTCTGTGAAGGTGCTTATAAGAAGACCTTTGTTTTTCATAGCAGCTTATGTGATTTTTAAACTTGTCTGACTATTAACCCTTTCACAAGGGAAGATTCGAGAAATTGGACTTATTCTCCTTGGAGCAGAGAAGATTAAGAGGTGACCTTATTGAGGTGTTCAACATTATGAACAATTTTTTCAGGGTAAAGAAGGATATTCTGTTTGCACTAGTTGGTATGTCAGTTACTAGCGGGGGATCACAATTTCAAGATGGTCAGCAAGAGAGCTAGGAGTGTGATGAGGAGAAACTTCTAGAGAGTTGTTGGGATTTGGAATGTGCTGCCTGGGACACTGGTGGAGGTGAATTCCATAGGGAGAGAGCTGGATACAAATTTGAAAGTGATGAATGTAGAGGGCTACAGAGAGAGGGCTGGAGAATGGGACTAGCTGGGTAGCTCTTTTGAGAGCCAGTGCAGACACGATGGGTCAAATTGTCTCTCTGTGCTGTAAGATTCTATTGCCTTATGCCTGAGGCCTATCCAATTTTTTTTTTTGAGTTGGCCTTTTTTATTCTTTCATGGGATGTGAGCATCGTTTGCAAAGCCAACATTAGTTGCTCATCCCTAATTGCTCTTGAGAAAAGCCCTTTGACAAACAGCATTCCTACCTGAACCTGGCAGGACTCTCAGTAAAATAATTGAAATGGAGTCCTATGTCATGTGTTGGAATTAATTTCTGTCTGCAATATACATGTGCTTTGATTATTGGAATTCTTATTCTTAAAATAAGAATTATTTTAAGTAGCCATTCAGTGGTCCTCAAAGGAACTGCTCGAGGCCATTCAGAAAACCCATCGGGAACAAAGAACATTACAGCACAGGAACAGGTTCTTCGGCCCTCTAAGCCTGCACCGACCACGCTGCCCGACTTAACTAAAACCCCCTACCCTTCTGGGGACCATATCCCTCTATTCCCATCCTATTCATGTATTTGTCAAGACGCCCCAAAAAAGTCACTATCGTATCTGCTTCCACGACCTCCCCCAGCAGCATGTTCCAGGCGTCCACCACCCTCTGTAAAAAAAAAAAATCTGCCTCGTGTATCTCCTTTAAATCTTGCCCCTCGCACCTTAAACCTATGCCCCCATGTAATTGACTCTTCCACCCTGGGGAAAAGCTTCTGAATATCCACTCTGTCCATGCCCCTCATAATCTTGTAGACTTCTATCAGGTCGCCCCTCAACCTCCAACGTTCCAGTGAGAACAAACCAAGTTTCTCCAACCTCTCCTCATAGTTAATGCCCTCCATACCAGCAACATCCTGGTAAATCTTTTCTGTACCCTCTCCAAAGCCTCCACATCCTTCAGATAGTGTGGCGACCAGAATTGAACATTATATTCCAAATGCAGCCTAACTAAGGTTCTATAAAGTTGCCAATTTTAAAACTCAATGCCCCGGCCATTGAAGAAAAGCATGCGTATGCCTTCTTGACTATCTTCTCCACCTGCATTGCCAGATCTCTCTGCCTATCAATATTCTGAAGGGTTCTGCCATTTACTGTATATTTCCTATCTGTATTAGACATTCCAAAATGCATTGCTTCACATGAATCCGGATTAAACTCCATCTGCCATCTCTCCGTCCAAGTCTCCAACCTATCTGTGTCCTGCTGCTGTATCCTCTGATGGTCCTCATCGCTATCCGCAAATCCACCAACCTTTGTTGTCAGCAAACCTACCAATCAAACCAGTTACATTTTCCTCATCATTTATTTATATACAAACAGCAAAGGTCCCAACACTGACCCCTGAGGAACGCCACTTGTCACAGCCCTCTATTCAGAAATGCACCCTTCCACTGCTACCCTCTGTCTTCTATGATCGAGCCAGTTCTGTATCCACCTTGCCAGCTCACCTCTAATCCCAAGCGACTTCACCTTCTGCACCAGTCTGCCAAGAGGGACCTTGTCAAGGGCCTTACTGAGGTCCATGTAGACAACATCCACTGCCCTACCTTCATCAATCATCTTCGTCACTTCCTCGAAAAACACGATCAAGTTCGTGAGACACGACCTCCCCTTCACAAAACCATGTTGCCCCTCGTTAATACGTCCACTTATTTCCAAGTGGAAGTAAATCCTGTCTCAAAGAATCCTCTCCAATAATTTCCCAACTACTGATGTAAGGCTCACCGGCCTGTAATTACCTAGATTATTCTTGCTACCCTTCTTAAACAAAGGAACAACATTGGCTATTCTCCAATCCTCTGGGACCTCCCCTGTAACCAGTGAGGATACAAAGATTTCTCTCAAGGCCCCAGCAATTTCCCCCCTTGCTTCTTTCAGTATTCTGGGGTATATTGCATCAGGCCCTCCTCCTTTTTGATCTCAACATGACTCAAACTATCTACACACCCTTTCCCAGACTCATCAATCACCAAGTCCTTCTCTTTGGTGAATATTGACACAAAGTACTCATTTAATACCTCGCCCATTTCCTCTGGCTCCATGCATAGATTCCCTCCCCTGCCCTTGAGTAGGCCAACCCTCTCCCTGGCTATCCTCTTGCTCTTTATATATGTATAAAAAGCCTTGGGATTTTCCTTAATCCTGCTGGCCAATGACTTTTCATGACCCCTTTTAGCCCTTCTTACTCCTTGCTTAAGTTTCTACTTTCCTTGTATTCCACACTTGCTTTGTGTGTTCCCAGCCTCCTAGTTTTGACAAATGCTTCCTTTTTCCCTTTGCCTAGGCTCACAATATCTCTCGTTATCCAAGGTTCCCAAAACTTGCCATACTTATCCTTCATCCTTGCATTCCTGAATTCCTATCAACTTGCACTTGAAAGCCTCCCACATGCCGGATATGGATTTGCCCTCAAACATCTGCCCCCAATCTACATTCTTCAGTTTCTGCCTAATTTGTTGTAATTTGGCTTCCCCCAATTTAGCACCTTAACTTGAGGACTACACTTATCTTTATCCATCAGTACCTTAAAGCTTACTGAATTCATAGAAGAATCATAGAAACCCTACAGTGCAGAAGGAGGCCATTCGGCCCATTGAGTCTGCACCGACCACAATCCCACCCAGGCCCTACCCCCATATATTTTACCCGCTAATCCCTCTAACCTATGCATCTCAGGACTCTAAGGGGCAATTTTTAACCTGGCCAATCAACCTAACCCGCACATCTTTGGACTGTGGGAGGAAACCGGAGCACCCGGAGGAAACCCACGCAGACACGAGGAGAATGTGCAAACTCCACACAGACAGTGACCCGAGCCGGGATTCGAACCCGGGACCCTGGAGCTGTGAAGCAGCAGTGCTAACCACTGTGCTACCGTGCCGAATTGTGGTCACTGTTCCAAAAAAGCTCCCCTACTGAAACGTCGACTGCCTGACTGGGCTCATTTCCCAATACCAGGTCCAGTACAGCCCCTTCCCTAGTTGGACTATCTACATACTGCTTCAAGAAGCCCTCCTGGATGCTCCTTACAAACTCTGCCCCCTCCACGACCCTAGCACTAGGTGAGTCCCAGTCAATATAGGGGAAGTTAAAATCTCCCACCACAACAACCTTGTTATTTTTACCCCTTGTCAAAATCTGCCTACATATCTGTTCCTCTATCTCCCGCTGGCTGTTGGGCAGCCTATCGTAAACCCCCAACATTGTGACTACACCCTTCCTATTCCTGAGCTCTACCCATATTGCCTCGCTGTACGAGCCCTCTGAGGTGTCCTCCTGTAGGACAGCTGTGATATTCTCCTTAACCAGTAGTGCAACTCCCCCATCCCTTTTTACATCCCCCTCTATCCCGCCTGAAACATCCGTATCCTGGAACGTTAAGCTGCCAATCCTGTCCTTCCCTTAATCAAGTCTCTGTACTGGCAACAACATCATAGTTCCAAGTACTAATCCAAGCTCTAAGTTCATCTGCCTTACCTGTTACACTTCTTGCATTGAAATAAATGCACTTCAGTCCATCAGACCCTCTTTGATCAGCAACCACACCCTGCCTGCTCTTTCTCTTAATGGCCCTACTCTCTAGTTCCCCTTCTGTTAATTCACCTTTGCTTTGGTTCCCACCCCCCTGCCAAACTAGTTTAAATCCTCCCATGTGACACTAGTAAACATCCTGGCCAGAATATTTATGTCCTTCCAGTTTAGATGCAACCCATCCTTCTTGTAGGTCCCATCTACCCGGAAGAGATCCCAATGGTCCAGATATCTGAAACTCTCCCGCCTACACCGGCTGTTTTGAGCACGTGAGGGATCTCCGAACACGCTCCCCTTCATCTGAGGTGGGTTTGCCAAGGAGAGAGGACATGGTTTCAATGATTTCCTAGTTTAAATTATAGCATATTCATTTGAATATTAGAATATACAGCATAGGAACAAACCGTTCATATCATTAGATCTATGTTGGGCGGCACAGTGGTTAGCACTGCTACCTCACAGCGCCAGGAACCTGGGTTTGATTTCCGGCTTGGGTCACTGTCTGTGTGGAGTTTGTACGTTCTCCCTGTGTCTGCGTGGGTTTCCTCTGGGTGCTCCGGTTTCTTCCCGCAGTCCAAAGATGTGCAGGTTAGATGGATTGGCCATGCTAATTTGCCGCTTAGGGTAAATGCATGGGGTTATGGGGATAGGGTGGGTGGGATTGTGGTCGGTGCAGACTCGATGAGCTGAATGGCCTCCTTCTGCACTGTAGGGAATTCCATGGACACAGTATGAAATGTAATTAACAAATTCCAAATGAAGAATTTCTGATCACGAAAAGTAATGCAATTGAATTAACTTTTTGTAGAAAGGCACTAATCTTATTGAAAGTTTTTAGCTTAAAATGAGTTCTAAAACACATAACTCTTCTTACAGATGAACCAATAGGAGGAATTAATAGACGCAGAGTTTCTGAAAACGCTCATCCCCAGTCCTTTAATATCGAAGCAGGTCGTGAACAGCTGCCAACTCTCGCACCCGAACAAACTTCTCTTCATGAAAGTGAGGGTCTGTTGTATATGAATTTTTAGTAGAACAAATACCAACCTTTTCAGATCCTGTTTTAAAAAGTCTTTTATGGAGAGAAAAAGTGACTTTGTCTTCTCAATTCATTTGTCTTATGACCAGCTATACTTTTCTACTTCAACTCTGCAGGATCTATTGGAAACTCGCGAAGCTCAACACAAATGAACTCCTATTCTGATAGTGGTTACCAGGAAGCAGGCAGTTACTACAGCAGCCAGAACTTGATCAAGACTAACCCAAGAAACCTACAAGAACCTGTTCAGAGCAGCACCAACAGTAATCACCTAGTGCGAAATTCTAGGCCAGAGGGTCAGACTGTTGGCCAGGTACTATGTTTTAAGGAAGCTGATGGCTTAACTTAAGACTTCTTCAGAAAACATTTCCTCAGTCTTTTCTGGTAATTTAAACAGGCCATCCACAAATCATTGATTCTGAGTATACACTGGGACCTGTTCATCATAAACTTCTACCACATTCCCGACCAGAATATGTAAGGTTACAGAGCAATTCCACTTTAAATATTTCTGATAGGTGCCCACTCCACTATTGGCACATTGGGTACCTGCCATAACAAAGGGTGAAAATTAAAACATATCCCTAGTGTCCCAAAATCCCAGACCTAGCCGCCTTTGGGTTGAGTTTTAACCATTGATTCCTATCTTTTGTTTCTCAGGTCCAGGACTGACCAAGATATGGGCTTTTCTTATTCCAGTCCACAGAATAGACTAGTAATTAGGAGTAGGGGCGTGTCTGAGTAGGAATAACAGTTACCTAGCACATCATAGGCCAGGCCTGGGAGTTCCCTTCCCTAATATCCAATGTCTGACGTAAGAGGTCATTCTAGAACAGACATGGTGACCTCAGGCCCCAACAGAAAGTGACAGCCTGGGGAAAACCCTGGTACATCCAGGTCCTGAACAAATTTGCATGCATTCTGCCTTGCTTCCAACCAACCTAATAGTGGGAAAGTTCTGGAAAGCCTGTGGATTTTTTGTTTCTAAAAAAAATTAAAGTTTCCAGTTTACTAAAACTGTATCTCCAGCTAAATTTTCTGTATTAAATGCCAAAGGAAATAATAAACTCTATATGAAATGGACTTTACAATTCAACTGACAGTAAAGTATTGCAAATTTTGGAAATTGTCATGAGAAATTGCAACTGAATGCTGTGATTTTTATAAGAGAGCATTGTTCCGGTCACAGTAGATTGGCAACTTTCAGAAAGAAATTCAAATTTCTGGTTATTCACTGAAAAAGACCACATAACAAGATTTTAGCCCTTCTTCAACATCTCACCAAATTGGATTTCCCCGGTTTGAGCATGGGCCTCACTTGCATCCTTGCATTGTGACTCCAAATCAGATTCGCCTCTGCTCCACGTTCTGGCTGTTGGCAGATTCCCTTTCTGCTTTCTTTAAGCTGCTCCTAGGTTGACCACCTTAGCGACTGATTATTGTTTGGTCTATCTACGCTTTATTAAAAATTCCTAACCCCTATAGCTCATCTCCATGGCAATGTTTGCCTGTTCCCAGATATAAAATGCTAATTAATTATCTTTAATTTAAACCTGTCCTTTTATCTTAAAAGTCTAAAGATACTTTGAAACTACTCTTATTTATCAATGGCCTTCAACCTTCTCTGTTCTGGGGAAATTACATGAATAAGATAAGCCCTCAGACAAACCTCAAGATATTTAATGAGGTTTCTATTGCTTAACTTCTAGCAATTCATCATGGCTTCGCTAACATAAATTTTGATCCATCTGCCATCCCTCAGACCAGGTACTCTTTCATTTATCCATTTAAAATTTACAATTTCCAAACCTAAAATAATGTATACACATTTGTAGTAGTACACTTAGCTGCCCTAATACTGAAGAGTTACTAAAACGTTGCACAAACCTTCTGAAGTGCAATTGCAAAATTGAGGATTTCTATTCTAAGATCACTAGTGTATTTAGATATTCAATCTTTAACTTTCAGCCTCTCTGCTTCTGAGCGAGGGCAGACCTGCTTCCAAGCTGCGCATCATTGTTGCTGCAAACCTGTTATTAGGAATGCCAACCCACATTTCTGGTCTTTCTCACCCTATGATGAGGTGCTTCACCTCCAGTAGGTATCTCCTCCCTACAGCAGTGCTAATGAGATTAGAAATTTTGTAGCTTTGGGAGTTGACCTTGCTCCCTTCTGTCACTCCATGGCACTGCTTCCTTATGCCGTACAACTTTGTTCTTTAAATTCATATGTCTTTTTTGAAGTTTATTTTATTAATGTTTCCATTTGCAGCAGCTGACCATAATATGTGCTCCATGTTTTTGTGGATGATAATCTATATGTCCAACATAGTTCATGAAGATTTGTGTAATAATGCTGACTATCTAATGCCAATTTCAAGTTTGCTAATTAAATATAGACAAACTCAGATGAATTGCCAATCTTGACTAGATGTCTTGGATGTATAATACGGGAGACTGATGACAAAAGAGCACATTCCTATATTGGTTCACTTGATTGGAGAAAAGTTTGCACAGTGTGGGATTGATGGCATCTATAGATTTGTCCAAAGATTTGTCAAGAAGACGATGCAGATAGAAAGGATAAGGATTATATTAAAGGAGTAGAGTTTTTTTGTAAAATAAAAATGCATTTTTAGCCAGGTTTAATGTGTATGCACTCATCTTTATCTTTTTGAAACATTGTTAATTCATTTGGCATTGTTTTTTGGTAAAAACAGGTGAATGTTGCTGTTACAACCAATAGGGCAATGAGAAGAGTTAGTTCGGTTCCATCTAGAACGCAATCGCCAGCTTATGGCACTGGAATGTCACCATCGAGGGGATCACTGAGAACATCTCTAGGAAGTGCTTATGGATCACCAGCATTAACTGAACCTCGGTCCAGTAACTCCACAGTGTATTTGTCTTCAACATTGCCAGCCCAGAGAGCAGGTTCTCCACATACTGCACAGAGGTCTACATCACCAGCTACAGTTAGACGAATTGGTTCAGTTACAAGACAGTCCACTAATTCCAGCAGAGCCACCTCTCCATACCAGACTTTGGGTTCTTCATTGAGACTGGGTTCGCCTCTCACTTTAGCAGCTGCACAAACGAGAGTAAACTCTCCGCCCCTAGCTCAAACCGGATCATCATCCCCTGCACGGTCCACTATGACTGCTGTTCCTCAACGTATGACAGCACCACTACAAAGATCCCATGCCATTGATGCTGATTTTTATTGTCTCCAGTCACCAGAAATCTATGAGAGGATGGTTCCACCACGACCAGACAGCCTTGCAGGTCTGTTTTGTGATAACAAAAACTTCAACACTTTTCAGGCAAAAGTTTATTTTGTGGGGTAAATGGTGTATAATATGAATTGCTTCTGTTGGCATTTAATTTGCCTTCTGCAGTTAACATCTCAAATTTCCTAATGTTTCCCACAAAGGTGAAAAACTAATAAAATTCTAGGAATATGCTACTATTTGCCTTTATATGCTACAGTATTCAGCCAATTAAAAGTAATCCCAACAAAAAAATTGAAGTCTCCCCAATTTGTACTTGTGCTCACTTTTCTATTTAATTAGCAGCACTCTGATAACCATTATAAATTGTAGCTCCTTAAATAGCAGTGCTTTTCTTTCAAGAGTGTGATGACACAAAGTAAGGCAAGGAAAAGAAAAACATGCTTAAAAATTATTTATGGTCACCCTCTCAACCTTGCCATCGCATGTTGGTCTCTCTTTATCCACTGCCTCGATCACCAATAAGGATAACTCTGATCATTCCCTTATAACCCTCACCATTTGCATCCTCTACCTCCTCCCACTTCCCTCTGCATTCAGCACTGAAAAAGCATTTTCCCCCAAATCACTTGCAGCAACACTTTTTAAGCCCAAATCACTTTTAAGGACTTTTAAACTCTCTTACCTTTTGGCCCTCTGATCACCATGGTGCATCTGCAGCTGTCAATCTACTGAATTATCTTCACCTCTGCCGTTGCTCTCTTCACCGATAAAATCCTTTATTCTCCCACCATTGGATTTGTGCCTTTCTTCCTCATAGTGAGTTCATAATTGCTAATGGGATGATGGGTAGCAGAGACCAAAAGAAAATTGGCCTATGAATAATCTTTGGCCTTTTTAATAATCTCTCAAATGCTTTAGAGATCATTAGGGAAAAGAATCTGCAAATACTTTGTCCTCCATTTGCCAAACATAGAAGTAGAGATCTTAAAATAGTCTGTTTTTTACTCTCAGACTATCACTTTCATTTAATGGAACAAATGTTTTATTTTCTTTCCAGTTGTCTCCAGTTTGTTTAGATTCAGCCCTTACTATCATCTACAGGCCGTCACATAATTATGTGGTGCTTGTGTCACTGTAGAATTTTTGTTTTGTCTTGTTTGCTTTTTGTGCCCGTACAAATTAAGTGAAATAATTTTGATTGAATGTTCTAAAATCAGTCCATTTGGGGAGTTGACATAGACCAGTGAAGATTGATGTGATGATTATGTGGAGCTTAGTGCAGAAGAAAATGCTAGTGACAAAGCTTTGGATGATTTTTGGCATTATGCCTAGTAACTGCTTCTTTGTAGTCTCCAAAACTTGAATTTAGAGGCAACAGACATGGGTGATTTTGACACGAGGAGCCAAGCAATAGAGCAGAGATGGAAGTAAGTAGTCTTGGGCAATGGGTATGTAATTTGAGCTGTGGGTCAAACAATGCTGAGGTTGTGTGCAGTCTGATTTGACCTGAGTGTGTAGCAAAAAAAAGGGTATCTTGTCTGTTGTAGAAGTGCAAAGATTTTGGAATATGTGCAAAACATTAGCTTCATTATGTTGTTGAATTCTGGCTCATTCACAATTTAATTACAAAGAATTACAACAGAAAAGCAACTCACTTAGCTCAAATGGGCTATGCTGATGGTCATCCTTCACATGAGTAGTCCTAATCCCATGTACCTGCTCAGTCCTAATATCTCCTTTATTCCCTTGCCTTCAGTTATCAACCTGTACTTATCATTTACTTGGATTGTGAATTCCTTAACTTTCCAAAATCTTTTGAAAGAAAAAGAATTTTTATTCTCTATCCTAAATCTTTTGCGCTTGTTGTTTTATCAATGCTCTCTTGTTTTAGATCCTTCAACACTGGAAGTGGTTTGGTTCTATCGACACTGCCACATCCCATCACAATTTTTAATAACTCTCAAATTCCACCTCAAACTCCTCTTCTAATAGAATTGTTCAACTGTTGAGATTTCAAAAGCGTGTCTGAAGGCACGAGATGATTTTATGGTCAAGGGAAGTGATGGAGTAGAACTGAGTACCAAAGACATACACATGGAAGTGCACCCTACTATGTGTATTAGTAACTTTTTAAAAATTCATTTATGGGATGTGGGTGTCACTGGCTAGGCCAGCATTTATTTCCTATCCCTAGTTTCCGTTCAGAAGGTGGTGGTGCGTTGCCTTCTTGAACCACTGCAGTCCCTGAGGTTTAGTTACACCCACAGTGCTGTTAGGGAGAGTGTTCCAGGATTTTGATCCAGCGACAGTGAAGGAACAGCAATATATTTCCAAGTCAGGATGGTAAATGGAACTTCTATGTGGTGATGTTCTCAAGGAGCAGGCTGAGGGTAAGAGAGTTGGTTTTCTGACTTGAATTAATTATTTATTTTTTCAGTTAATTTTGGGTTTAAAATCGGAGGTTTTTTTCAAAACCGGAAGTAGGGCCAGGAGAGGCCTGGGGAAGTTTTTGGAGGGTTTAAAAGCGCACCAAAGTATACAGCGGGCAGCATCGTAGCGGGCAGCAGAGTGAGTGGGAAGTTGAGTGAGCTGTCAGGGCTTTGGCTCACAGGGCTTGGACGAGCAGGGGTGAGTTTTTGTTTCCTTACACTCTTATTAACTTTTCACTGTCTTACTTGACATAAAGTGTCCAGTATGAGTGTGAAACCAGTGTGTTGTTCCCAGTGTAGGATGTGGGAGGTCCTGGAGGCATCTGGCCTCCCGGACATCCACATCTGTGAGGGGTGTGTCGAGCTGCGGTTCCTGAGGGACCGTGTTAGGGAGCTGGAACTGCAGCTCGAGGATCTTGGGCTAATGAGGGAGAATGAGGAGGTGATAGACAAGAGCTATCATCAGGTGGTCACACCAGGGCCACGGGAGGAGGCCAAGTGGGTGACGGCCAGGAAGGGTAAGGCTAGGGTGGTTGAGAGCACCCCAGTGGATTTGCCCCTGCACAACAAGTACTCCTGCTTGAGTACTGCTGGGGGGGACAGCCCGCCTGGGGGAAGCAGCAGTGGCCGTGTCTCCGGAGTGGAGTCCAGCCCTGTAACTCAGAGGGCTAAGGAAAAGAGGAGGAAGGCGGTATTAATCGGGGACTCGATGGTGAAGGGGACAGACAGGCGTTTCTGCGGAGGTAGGCGGGAGTCTCGCATGGTGGTCTGCCTCCCTGGGGCCGGGATCCAGGATGTCGCTAGTCGCGTCCCGGAAATCCTGAGGTGGGAGGGAGAGGAGCCTGAGGTAGCGGTACATATTGGTACCGCTGATGTGGGTAGGAAGGGAGAAGGGGTCATGAAAAGGGAGTACAGGGAATTAGGGAGACAGCTGAGAAAGAGGAAAGCAAAGGTAGTAATCTCAGGATTACTGCCTGTGCCACGGGAAGGTGAGGGCAGGAATGGAGTGAGGTGGAAGATGAATGTGTGGCTGAGGGACTGGTGCAGGGGGCAGGGATTCAGGTTCCTGGACCATTGGGACCTCTTTAGGGGCAGGGGTGATCTGTATACAAAAAACGGGTGGAACTTGAATCACAGGGGGACCAATATCCTGGCCGGTAGGTTGGCTAAGGCTACTGGAGAGAATTTAAACTAGATAGGTTGGGGGGAGGGGAGCTAGAAGAGTTGACTAGGATCAAGGAACTAATTGATGGGGGGGGAGGATGTGGGGGTAAGGGGAATTACAAAATTAATGGTAGAGGAGAGGGTGCAAGTGAATGAAGGCGGTAATTTAGATAAGGGAGTAGAGGGAGAGGGTGTTCGCGACTCATCAAAGCGGGTCCAGATAAAAGCTGGAATAAGGACACTTTGCCTGAATGCACGAAGCATTCGGAACAAGGTGAATGAGTTGATGGTGCAAATCAGCACAAGTGGGTACGATCTAGTGGCCATTACAGAAACGTGGCTGAAAGGTGACCAGGACTGGGAGATGAATATCCAGGGGTATCAGGCGTTTAGGAAGAATAGACAGGAAGGAAAAGGTGGTGGGGTCGCGCTATTAATAAGAGATAATATCAGGGTAGTACTGAGGGATGACATAGGCTCTGAGGAACAAAACGTGGAATCATTATGGGTAGAGATGAGGAATAGTAGAGGGAGAAAGACACTAGTAGGTGTGGTATATAGGCCCCCAAATAATAATGTTGAGGTAGGGAGGGCTATAAACAAGCAGATAAGGGATGCGTGTAAAAACGGAACGGCAATAATCATGGGGGACTTCAACATGCACATTGACTGGCAGACTCAAGTCGGTAAGGGTGGAATGGAGGAAGAGTTCTTAGAATGCTGTCGGGATAGTTTCCTTGAACAGCATGTTACGGAACCGACGAGGGAACGAGCTATTTTGGATCTGGTATTGTGTAACGAGGTAGGTAGAATTAAGGAACTTATTGTGAAGGACCCTCTTGGGTCTAGTGACCACAATATGGTCGAATTTCTGATTCAGATGGAAGAGGAGAAAGTTTGGTCCCAAACCAGTGTCCTCTGTTTGAACAGAGGGAAATATGATAGGATGAGGGATGAATTGGCTAAGGTAGACTGGGAGAGCAGGCTGGCAGGTAGGATAGCTGAGGAACAGTGGAGGATTTTTAAGGAGATCCTTTTCAGTTCTCAGCAAAAATATATTCCAGCAAAAAACAAGGATTGTAAGAAAAGGGAGAACCAGCCGTGGATAACGAAGGAAATAAAGGAGAGTATTAAAATAAAAACAGCTGCATACAGAGTGGCCAAAAATAGTGGAGAAACAAGTGATTGGGAAAAATTTAAGAAACAACAAAGAGAGACTAAGAAAGCGATAAAGAAAGGAAGGATAGACTATGAAGCTAGGCTAGCAACTAATATAAAAAATGATAGTAAAAGTTTTTATAAATATATAAAAAGGAATAGAGTGGCGAGAGTGAATGTTGGACCCTTGGAGGACGAGAGGGGGGAGTTAATAGTGGGAAATGAGGATATGGCTGAGTCTTTAAATAAGTTTTTTGTGTCGGTCTTCACGGTGGAGGACACAAATAGTTTGCCAAATATTAACGATAGAGGGTTGGCAGCAGGAGAAATACTTAATACAATTAATGTTACCAGAGAGGCAGTGCTGGGTAGACTAATGGGACTGAAGGTGGACAAGTCCCCGGGTCCGGATGGAATGCATCCCAGGGTATTGAAAGAAATGTCAGAGGTAATAGTGGATGCGTTAGTGATTATTTATCAAAACTCGTTGCATTCTGGGGTAGTGCCGGTTGATTGGAAAACGGCTAATGTTACGCCGCTGTTTAAAAAAGGAAGGAGACAAAAGGCGGGTAACTATAGGCCGGTCAGCTTAACGTCTGTAGTAGGGAAAATGCTGGAATCCATTATTAAAGAGGAGATAGCAGGGCATCTGGATAGAAATGGTTCGATCAATCAGACGCAGCATGGATTCATGAGGGGAAAGTCGTGCTTGACGAACATGTTGGATTTTTATGAAGATGTGACTAGGGCGGTTGATGGAGGAGAACCGGTGGATGCGGTGTTTTTGGATTTCCAAAAGGCATTTGATAAGGTGCCCCATAAAAGGCTGCTGAAGAAGATTAGGGCACACGGAGTTGGGGGTAGTGTGTTAAAGTGGATTGGGGACTGGCTATCCGACAGGAAGCAAAGAGTCGGAATAAATGGGTGTTTTTCCGGTTGGAGGAAGGTAACTAGTGGCGTGCCGCAGGGATCGGTACTCGGGCCGCAACTATTTACCATTTATATAGATGATCTGGAGGAGGGGACGGAGTGTAGGGTAACGAAGTTTGCAGACGACACAAAGATAAGTGGAAAAGTGAATCGTGTGGAGGACGGAGAAGATCTGCAGAGAGATTTGGACAGGCTGAGTGAGTGGGCGAGGATATGGCAAATGGAGTATATCGTTGAGAAATGCGAGGTTATACACTTTGGAGGAAATAATAACAAATGGGATTACTATCTCAATGGAAACAAATTAAAACATGCTACCGTGCAAAGGGACCTGGGGGTCCTTGTGCATGAGACGCAAAAGCCCAGTCTGCAGGTACAACAGGTGATCAAGAAGGCAAATGGGATGTTGGCCTATATTGCGAGGGGGATAGAATATAAAAGCAGGGATGTCTTGATGCACCTGTACAGGGCATTGGTGAGGCCGCAGCTGGAATACTGTGTGCAGTATTGGTCCCCTTATATGAGGAAGGATATATTGGCATTGGAGGGAGTGCAGAGAAGGTTCACCAGGTTGATACCGGAGATGAGGGGTTTGGATTATGAGGAGAGGCTGAGGAGATTGGGTTTGTACTCGTTGGAGTTTAGAAGGATGAGGGGGGATCTTATGGAGACTTATAAGATAATGCGGGGGCTGGATAGGGTGGAGGCGGAGAGATTCTTTCCACTTAGTAAGGAAGATAAAACTAGAGGACACAGCCTCAAAATAAAGGGGGGTCGGTTTAAGACAGAGTTGAGGAGGAACTTCTTCTACCAGAGGGTGGTGAATCTCTGGAATTCTCTGCCCACTGAGGTGGTGGAGGCTACCTCGCTGAATATGTTTAAAGCGCGGATGGATGGATTCCTGATCGGTAAGGGAATTAAGGGTTATGGGGATCAGGCGGGTAAGTGGTACTGATCCACGTCAGATCAGCCATGATCTTATTGAATGGCGGGGCAGGCTCGAGGGGCTAGATGGCCTACTCCTGCTCCTATTTCTTATGTTCTTATGTTCTTGTCCTTCTAGCTG
This sequence comes from Mustelus asterias, assembly GCF_964213995.1. Taxonomy (NCBI): domain Eukaryota; kingdom Metazoa; phylum Chordata; class Chondrichthyes; order Carcharhiniformes; family Triakidae; genus Mustelus; species Mustelus asterias. Next base: position 45,644,708 of record NC_135814.1, on the reverse strand, counting down.
GTAGTGGCTGTGGGTTTGGAAGGTGCTGCCTAACGAAGCTTGGTGAATTCCTGCAGTGCATCTTGTAGGTGATACACAAGGTTGCCACTGTTCGTCGGTGGTAGAGGGACTGAAAGTTTGTGGAAGGGGTAGCGTTTACGTGAGGGGGCGAGACCAAGAATGGATCCCCCGGGGCATCCCAGCAATGACCCTGAAGAGCTGTGTAAAAAAAACTATGACGCGCTTTTTATATTGGAACAAATAAGAGTAGACGCTACTCAAGAACTGTATTGATGGGGTGGAGGAAGCTAACATAAAAAGCTCCATAAAATAAGTCAAGAAATGCAATGGTCATAGAGGATTTTGTTCCCAAGGATAGTCTGGCATGGTGTGTGTAAATTCAACTTGAGGAATTTGAGCAGGAATTTATGGGAGGAATTAGACAAAAATTAACAGAGGAATAAATGTGAAACATTTGAGGAATTTTGCATTCTCAGAAATTCCTTGCGCAAGGAATCTGTCACTCCAAAAGATTAGGTGTCAAAAAAAACTTAAACCTGGTAAACATAATCAAAACTTAAGTTACACCAACTGTTGTTATCGGACATCATGCAAAGCCTGCAGGAGGATAATATGATGTGGAGATGCCGGTGTTGGACTGGGGTAAGTAAGCACAGTAAGAAGTCTCACAACACCAGGTTAAAGTCCAACAGGTTTATTTGGTAGCAAATACCATAAGCTTTCGGAGCGCTGCCCCTTGGTTGAAGGGGCAGCGCTCCGAAAGCTTCTGGTATTTGCTACCAAATAAACCTGTTGGACTTTAACCTGGTGTTGTGAGACTTCTTACGGAGGATAATATGACAGCATGTCTTTTGCTAGCTATAAAGTGAGGCCTTAGCGGCTGAACAGAAACAGTATATAGTCATAAATGTGGGAATTTGAATGTGTTCAAAGGACTAAGTTATCTGGATCAGTTTGGATAGGAGTTTTGGCAGTGGACGTTCATCGCATAAATTGTGCGGGAAATGGAAACAACGAATCTCTGATATAAAGATCAGTTGCAGACTTTGAAGCAAATTCTTCCCAAGGATTTTACCTTCTATTTCCACTGACTTTGAGAAATAGCTGAAATTAACCAGAGCAGATTAGCAAAATCTTATTCTCTTGACCCTGGCGACTCACCTCGAGTTCCTATGGATTGATCCTTGCTTCTCTATCCCCCACCACCCATAATCATCCCATCTGCATTATCCTGCAATGACATTACAGATTGCAATGACATTACAGATATAAGGTCAGTTTCTGCATACATGGTGGATGCCCAAGTCTACTGATCCACCACTTCTCACAATGCATCAACTTGTCTGACCTGACATCATAGATGGGCCCCACTTTGGGTCCCCATCCGTGCCACGTTTAAAATCCTTGTCTTTAATTTGCTTCACCTTGCCTCATAAATGCCCTGAAAACTGTTTTTCTCCAGCCTTCTTTGCCCCAACTACTCCTCATTCCTAACCAATCCCATGTTCCACATTCCTGTGATTGACTCTTCTGTACCCTTTGCTCCATGTTGCTAATCCCACTATTCCAGCTTGTGTTTTGTGTTTTTAAAAAAATGAATTCCATAGTTATTCAAATACTGCAACTTTGCAGAAGCAGTAGAGTGTATATAAATGCCATGGGAGTGTCGTTTATTTCATGGACGTTATATTCTAAAGTAATTGAGTTATTGTCTGAATAATTGAGTTTTTTCCTGTCTTTAAAAGTAATTGAATATTGAAGGGAACAACACCATTATTCTTTCTTCGTGGAAAATAACAATCAAATGATAACTGCCCCATGTGGTGCAGTTCTGTCACATGTATGGAAGAACAAGGTAACCTGCCATCCCCAGGGGAGTGTTTTTCAGTCAGTCAGTGTGTAAATTGCCTCTTGATAAATTTCACACCTGCCTACTCAAATTCCAACATTGTTTTACCTGTTTAGTTTTGCGAATATCAAAAAGCACGAAGATGTGGTCATATTGCTATCAAACTGCAGTCTGATTTCTAACCGTGACTTTGCAGTAGATTTGATATTTCTTTCATTTCTAAGTTGAATTAATTTAATGTTTTTTAAAAATTGTACATGGAATGGCTTTGGTAGTGCTGTGAGACCTTACAGTATCATGCTCAAGTACTTTTCTGAAAAGACAGCTCACCTTTTTTAAAAGTCAGCTTTTTATTTAATACAAAGATTGTGGTTAACCTCAGGATAAAGTGCTGTCATCACCAAGATGCATCTGTCTGCTAGGCACAAAGAGCAGCAGATTATGGTAGTCAGCAGTTAGATGATGATCTGGAGGGGGAGAGGATCTGTAAGTAGGGAGCCTCATTTCAAAATATAGGAGTCTCCCATTTAAGACAGAGAAAGGGACAAATTTCTTTGGAGGGTTATTAGTGACTGGAATTCTCTACCCCAATGAGCAACGGAGACTGGTGTCATTGAATATATTCAAGGCTAAGTTAGACATTTTTGATCTACAAAGGTTATGACAGGAAATTGGAGTTATGGCCACAATGAAATTAACCATGATCTTATTAAATGGCAGAGCAGGCTGAAGGAGCCAAATGGTCTATTGCTCCTATTTTTTATGTGGTCATAACTCTCCAACCAGTTGAAATAGTCTTTAAAACTTTTAATCTCTTGCCCTCCTCTGTTACATTGAAAATAGTCTCAGTACATCTTACATCTCCATCTTACAATCTACATTAGGATGTAGATAGGCTGGAAAATTGGGCGGGGATCCTGGATTCAGGATTCAATCCTGGACCGGGGAGCGGCGCGGGCTTGGAGGGCCGAAGGGTCTGTTCCTGTGCTGTTTTGTTCTTTGTTCTATCTCCTCAGTACTGTAGCTTTCCATCAATCCTGAACTTGTGCACTCTGATTTCTAGTCGCTTGGGTAGCACAGAACCTGAGGATTACTGGAAAAGAAAGACAAGCTTTCAAAACTTTTTCATCTTGCACTCGTCAAGACAGATGCAAGAGTACCAAATTTCACAGGAAGCAACGATTTATATTGCATGAGAAAAGGAGTTGACTAGTCGAATCTGATAGCATTGCCATGGTGAATGCACCAGGGAACAATTGTCCCACACACTTTTGTTTAATTCAAAAATGGCACAGTGCCTGGATATATTCCTTTTGCTTGCAGCGGGCAGATGCCTGCATATGAATATATGTAGCTTCATGCAAGCATAAGCGAGCCACATTGTGAGCCCGACAGGTCCTGAATTGTTAGTGTAATTCTGACGCACTTGGGATTGTTCAGCAAGTGCTCTGAAATTACAGATTCATTTATAATATTATGTTCTGAGTTTTGTAAGCAGGGGCTGGCTCATTATAATCAGTACCCATGCCAGAGTGAACGACCCGAAGGGATATGGTGTTCGGTACGACCTGCCAATGATTGGGACATACTGCTTATATAACTGGACTTGCACAAGCACCAAAGTTAATAGATATATACCACATTACTCATCTACGTGGCAAGTAAAACATCTTTTTGGCTTGACGGCAGCATCCTGTCACTGAGAAATAACTACTTGTGTTGCTATGCATAGTAGCAGCATGAAACTGCTAGCTTCACCTGTTACTCAAATTTTTGAGATATCTTGCCCTACCAGGATAATTTGAGGTGGAATGGACACTTTCTAGGTCTAAAAAAGGTGGCTGAAGGCCCATTTGTGAATGTGTGCGATACACAGTGAGCAATGGTTATTTTTCAAAATTTGTACTTCAGTAAGTATTTTATTACTACTTCCCATAACCTCTTTGGTTTTCTGAACATTTGATCTATTTTGGAACACGAGGCATTCAAACCAGCGAGCACCCATCTTCCCCCAAACTGAACCTGTCCAGCTCTGACGAAGGATCATCCCAACTCGGGTTAGCTCTATTCTCTCTCCACAGATGCTGTAGATCTGCTGAGATTTTCCAGCATTTTCTATTTTTGACCCAGTCCAATGCTAGTTTGGAGTTCTATTTATCCTTTATGCTAGAACTTTGGTCCCAGTTTTATTCAGGGTTAGCTCATTCTTGTCCTAGAACTGGTTCCAGTGCTCCATGAATTTGTGACCCTCTTTCCTACACCACTCTCTTCACTCTTGCATTTACTTTCCTGGCTGTTATATCCCAATTAGTATGTGGCTCAGATCTCCTGATACTCCGTTAGCAGGACATCCTCCCTGTTTTTTACTATGTCGTTGGTTCCAATGATAATTACAGCAAATAGTTCTTGCCTCAGACTCCTCTCCCTTTTCAAGTTTCTTTCCAACCACTTTAAAATATCCTTTTTCCTGGCATTGGATAGACAACACTCTCCACTAAACTCATCACAACTGCAGAGGATACCCTTAATTCCCGCAAATAATTGAAACCCTGAGGACTTTATTTATTTATTCCCCCTTTTCCCTACCCACCTTGAATTACCTCCTATTTCATGACATCCTGATTAGAATTCTGACCATGTTCCTCAGTCTTCCATCTCATCTCCATAAGCAGTTGGATAGGATCAGCTTCTGCAGTTCCTCCTTATCTGTCATGACCAGGTTGGTTCTCTGTAGCTTTCTGATCGTCAGTCACTATCAGATGTCAGCCTTGACTTGGTAATACCACTGTTGTCTGCGAGAGTAAGAAAATGCAAGTTCATCTCCCACTTCAGGGACTTGAGGGCATTAAATGAGATGATTTGCTGGAGGTGCCATCTCTCAGATGGAATGCTATAGAGAGGCATGTCTGTCTTTTAGCTGAATGTAAAGATCCTATGGATGTATTCAAAGTAAAGCAGGGCAGTTCTTGCTGATATCTAGCAAATGTTTATCTCTCATAGAGTCAGAGGTTTACAGCATGGAATCAGGCCCTTCAGTCCAACTCGTCCCTGTCGCCCAGTTTTTACCATTAAGCTAGTCCCAATTGCCTGCATTTGGCACATATCCCTCCATACCAATTTTGCCCATGTAACTGTCTAAATGGTTTGTAAAAGACAAAATTGTACCCGCCTCTGCTACTACCTCTGGCAGCTCGTTCCAGACACTCACCACCGTCTGTTTGAAAAAATTGCCTCTCTGGACCCTTTTGTATCTCTCCCCTCTCATCTTAATCCTATGTCCTCTAGTTTTAGACTCCCCTACCTTTGGGAAAAGATGTTAACTGTCTATCTTAGCAATGCCCCTCATTATTTTATAGACCTCTATAAGATCACTCTTCAGCCTCCTACTTTCCAGGGGAAAAAAATTTCAGTCTATCCAGCCTCTCCTTATAACCCAAACCATCAGGTCCCAGTAGCATCCTAGTAATTGTTTTCTGCACTCTTTCTGGTTTAATATCCTTTCTGTAATAGGATGACCAGAACTGTTGCACAGTATTTCAAGTGTGGCCTTACCAATGTCTTGTACAACTTCAACAAGACATCCCAACTCCTGTACTCAATGTTCTGACCAATGAAACCAAGCATGCCGATTGCCTTCCTCACTACCCTGTCCACCTGTGACTCCACTTTCAAGGAGCTATACACCCTAGATCTCTTTGTTCTATAACTCTCCCCAACGCTCTACTATTAACTGAGTAAGTCCTGCTCTGGATCAATCTACCAAAATGCAGTACCTCACATTTATCTAAATTGAACTCCATCTGCCATTAATCAGCCCACTGACCCAATTGATCAAGATCCCGCTGCAATCCTAGATATCAGTAAGGATAGGCAACAACACCTCCTCCACGATCGTCCTCTTACTATACTCCTTATACACCGATGACTGTGTGGCCAAATTCCCCTCCAACTCAATTTTCAAGTTTGCTGATGACACCACCGTAGTAGGTCGGATCTCAAACAATGATGAGACGGAGTACAGGAAAGAAATAGAGAATCTGGTGAACTGGTGCGACAGCAATAATCTCTCCCTCAATGTCAACAAAACGAAGGAGATTGTTGTCGACTTCAGGAAGTGTAATGGAGGACATGCCCCTGTCTACATCAATGGGGACAAAGTAGAAATGGTTGAAAGCTTCAAACGTTTAGGTGTCCAGGTCACCATTGACCTGCCGTGGTCCCTCCATGCCAACACTATGGTTAAGAAAGCCCATCAACGCCTCTACTTTCTCAGGAGGCTAAGGAAATTTGGCATGTCTGCTACCACTCTCCCCAACTTTGACAGATGCACCTTAGAAAGCAGTCTTTCCGGTTGTGTCACAGCTTGGTATGGCTCCTGCTCTGTCCAAGACTGCAAGAAACTTCAAAGGGTTGTGAGCGAAGCCCAGTCCATCTCACAAACCAGCCTCCCATCCATTGACATTGTCCACGCTTCCCGCTGCCTCGGAAAAGCAGCCAGCATAATTAAGGACTCCACGCACCCGAACGTACTCTCTTCCACCTTCTTCCGTCGGGAAAAAGATACAGAAGTCTGAGGACACGTACCAACCGACTCGAACAGCTTCTTCCCTGCTGCCATCAGACTTTTTATTGGACCTACCTCACATTAAGTTGATCTTTCTCTACCCTTAGCTATGACTGTAACATTACATTCTGCACTCTCTCCTTTCCTTCTCTATGTACAGCATGCTTTGTCTGCAGTGCATAGTGTACTTTTCATTGTACACTAATACATGTATCAAATCAAATAACCTTAACTGTCCACTATGCCACCAATCTTGGTGTCATCTGCAAACTGAACTCTCAATCAACATCAATTTTTTTAAAAACTGGTCATTATTAAATTACCATTTGTGCAGCCTTGCTAAGTGCAAATTGACTGCCACATTTTACTACTTTATAATAGTGACTATGCTTCAAAATATGTAATTGATTGCGAGCACTTGGGGACATCCTGAGATTGTGGAACATGCTATATAAACGCAAGTTCTATCTTTTCTCTCTCCAGTATCTATCTCTCTGGTCTGCCTGTGTTCTGAAGGAAACTATCTTGATATTCCACCTGCCTCAAGAGTATTTTCATTTCACACGTACTGAGCCAGAGTAATACAGGCCATCTACTATTTGTTAGACTTTCTCCTGAACCCTTCAGCTTAATGTTCTCATTAAGTTGCCAAAACTGCATGCTGATAACAATGCGGCAAGGGTAACTTGGGCACTCAGGTCCCAAGTTTAAGGGCAACCAGCTGTGTAGCCTCCATTAAGAACAAGAGCTCAGCTTTAAAAGAGGATTTGAACATCTTGGACTGAAATGGGAACTTTCTTCGCTCAAAATGTTGTGCATCTTTGAAATTCTACATCCCAGTGATAGTTGTTTCATTGAGTACGTTCAAGATTGAGGTTGATTTTTGAATACTAAGGGAATTGGGGATAGATGAAATTGTCATGGAGGATCAGCAATGATTTTGTTGAATGGCAGAGCAGACTCCAGCACCTATTTATTTTGTTCTTGTGTTCTCCTTTGGTCCACCTTCTTATTTTGAGACTGACGCTCAGGATACAGTTTCTTAGCATCTATAATCTCAAGCTCTTTATAATTTTATATATTTCAATTAGATCACACCTCATTCTTTGAAACTCCCAGGAATATAGGCCTAACATGCTCGATTACTCTTCATAGGACAATCCCCATAAACTTAGTTGTGCGTTCGATAAGGTGCCTCACAAAAGGTTGCTGCAGGAGATTAAGGTACACGGAGTTGGGGGTAAAGTGTTAGCGTGGATTGAGGATTGGCTATCTAACAGGAAGCAGAGAGTTGAAATAAATGGGTGCTTTTCTGGTTGGGAGTTGGTGACTAGTGGAGTGCCGCAGGGATCGGTGCTGGGGCCTCAACTCTTTACCATATACATAGACGATCTGGAGGAGGGGACCGAGTGTAGGGTAACAAAGTTTGCGGATGACACAAAGATGAGTGGGAAAGCGAATTGCGGAAAGTTTGCAGAGAGATTTGGATAGGCTAAGTGAGTGGGCGAGGATCTGGCAGATGGAGTATAACGTTGACAAGTGTGAGGTTATCCACTTCGGAAGGAATAATAGTAAAATGGACTATTATTTAAATGGTGAAAAATTACAACATGCCTCTGTGCAAAGGGACCTGGGTGTCCTTGTGCATGAATCGCAAAAACTCAGTTTGCAGGTGCAGCAGGTGATCAAGAAGGCAAATGGAATGTTGGCCTTTATCACGAAGGGGATGGAGTATAAAAGCAGGGAGGTCTTGCTGAAATTGTACAAGGTACTGGTGAGGCCGCAACTAGAGTACTGTGTGCAATTTTGGTCCCCTTATTTGCGGAAGGATATATTGGCCTTGGAGGGAGTACAGAGAAGGTTCACCAGGTTGATACCGGAGATGAGGGGGTTAGCTTATGAGGAGAGATTGAGTAGATTGGGCCTGTACTCGTTGGAGTTTAGAAGGCTGAGGGGAGATCTTATAGAGACATAGAAGATAATGAAGGGGCTAGACAGGGTAGAGGCAGAGAGATTATTTTCACTTAGAAAGGAAACAAGAACTAGAGGACACAGCCTCAAAATAAGGGAGAGTCAGTTTAGAACAAAGTTGAGGAGGAACTTCTTCTCTGAGGGCAGTGAATCTCTGGAATTCTCTGCCCATTGAAGCAATGGAGGCTACCTCGTTAAATATGTTTAAGTCACAGGTAGATAGATTTCTGATCAATAAGGGAATTAAGGGTTATGGGGAGCGGGCGGGTAAGTGGAACTAAACCACTATCAGATCAGCCATGATCTTATTGAATGGCAGGGCAGGCTTGAGGGGCTAGATGGCCTACTCCTATTTCTTATGTTCCCTCTGGGACAAATATATCCTTCCTTGGGTAAGGCAACCAAGTGTTGCCTCACCAATATAATTGTAGTAAAACCTCTTAACCTTATACTCTAGTCCCTTTACAACAAAAGCTAACATACCATATGCCTCCCTAATTGCTTGCTGTGCATGCATGTTAACTTTGTGATTCATATACAAGGAAATATATATTTCCCAATCTCTCACCATTCAAAACACATTATACTTTTTGATTTTTCAGATCTGAATGTATGGCTTCACACTTAGTCATAGTGTATTCCATCTGCCATGTTCTTGCCTACTCACCCATCCTATCTATCCTCAGCCTCTTTGTGCCTTCCTTATTGATTACTTTCTCATCTTAATAAATCAGCTGATGCATTGGAAAATGCACTTTGTTCTGTAAGTTGTATAAGTTAGTGTGGGTGAATTCAGAGCCAATGCAGCTACAGAATTAGAGAAGAAAAGAAAGATGGATCCAGAGAGAAAAAAAGAAACAAATAAAAGTAACCTTTGTTTAAATTTGGTACTCTTAAAATACCTATCAATTATTATGTGAAGGAATTAGATTCTACATTTGTACTGATTAATCTTCAGTGCCACAGTTAATTGGTAATATATCAGTTACCCTATTGTTAAAAGGATATTTGCAATAACTTGATTTCACTTTTGCAAGTTCAGTTTGTATCGACATGCACAAATGACAGCTTCATAACATTCAATGGATGTCAATAGTGCGGCAGAGAATGAAATGCCGATTTCATTATTTAATGGCAAAACAGCACAATTCACTGTATATTTTTTGGATGTTGGCATTTAGGAATTCAGCTGCTCTTTCTAAATTTTTGTACCACCTGCATATAATTAACAGTGAACACCATTTGCCTCACCTTATTCTGACACGTCTCAAAGCTGTGGTCATTTAAGGTAGTGATACTGTGCATAAATGTCCATTTTCTACCATGCCAACATAATGTGAGTGCTACCATCATCTACTTTATATGCTTAATTACTGTATACAGCAGTTATTACTGCATTTTAAGTGCTAATTAATTCACTTTAATAAATTATAATTAGCAAATTGATTTAATTTGATATCTTGTAGTTCCATTGCCCAGTTTAAAATTTTGTGACTAAATAGTTGAACTTGGCTTTATTTCTGTGGCTCCACCACTCCTCCATCTGTCATGTATATCAATGCCGTTTGCAATTCTTCCCTCATTCGCTTCACTCTTGCCAGCAATCTGATTTTTTTTATCTTCACCCCACCCCTGCACTATTTAAAATCCTCTGTCCAGATTTCATTTGGTGACTAGGAGGGACTGTAAGTGGAAATACACATCAATGAATCTCTGAGCTTTACAATGAATGTGCAGAAAACTGACATAACCAGCCAGTAAAATCTATACAAGTATCTGTATAGAGTGTAAGGAAAAGCCCTGACATTTCATCACACTGACATATGTTTATCATTGAACTTAAGACGGGGGGAAGAAGCAACTAACTTGTTGTTTCGTAATTATATTTTTATGATATGATGTGTCTGTCCATTGAGTGTATACTCCTGTTCCAAGTGTCCAAACTCATAATGGAAGTATAAGTAGAATGTTTTAAATCTAGAGTATTGATTGGAAAGTACATGCAATGTAGGCAGTTTATTTACTTCTACAGCTCATACAAATTCATATAATGTTAACAGCATAGAAATAAAGCATTAGACTCAACTGATTTATGCTCCACCCAAACCTCCTCCAGGGGCGGCACGACGGCACAGTGCTTAGCACTGCTGCCTCACAGCGCCAGGGACCTGAGTCCGATTCCAGCCTCGGGTGACTGCCTGTGTGGAGTTTGGATGTTTTCCCCGTGCCTGCGTAGGTTTCCTCCAGGTGCTCCGGTTTCCCCTCTCGGTCCAAAGATGTGTGGGAACGGTTGATTGGCCATTCTAAATTGCCCCTTAGTGTCAGGGGGACTAGTAGGGTAAATGCATGGGGTTACGGGGATAGGGCCTGGGTGGGATTGTTGTTGGTGCAGGCTCGGTGGGCCGAATGGCCTCCTTCTGCACTGTAGGAATTCTATGATTCTGATTCTATTCCTCTCAAGTACGTTCTTCCTCCCTCTTTCTCCCTCGCACTTATCGAACTTCCTCTTAATGCTACTCTCTCAACTAATCTTTGTGGTTGAGAGTTCCACATTCACACTGTTTGGACAAAGAAGCTTCTCCTGATCTCCTATTAATTATTAATAACTAACCAATATTTACGATTTTACTTTTGGACTCCCCCTACAATTCACATTTGTATTTTCCAAGACAAAATGTACCACATTTATTGCATAGATCAGATTATATATCAGTATATTATTATATATTATATATTATGGGGAGGCGATGGCCTATTGGTATTATCACTTGACTATTAATCCAGAAACTCCGCTAATGTACTAGGGACCCGGGTTCGAATCCCGCCATGGCAGGTGGTGGAATTTGAATTCAATAAAAAATATCTGGTCTTAAGAATCTACTGATGACCATGAAACCATTGTCGATTGTCAGAAAAACCCACCTGGTTCACTAATGTCCTTTAGGGAAGGAAATCTGCTGTCCTTACCAGGTCTGACCTACATGTGACTCCAGAGCCAAAGCACTGTGATTGACTCTCAACTACCCTCAGGCAACTAGGGTTGGACAATAAATGCTGGCCGGCCAGCAATGCCTATGTCCCACGAATGAATTTTTTAAAATCATATTATTATCATGTATCAGTATATCCCATATCAAATAATATTTTAAATTGACAAAATAAGAAACTGAACTACTGGGCAGCAATTATTATTAGGTGCATTTTATTTACAGTATTTTATTAAATTGCATATTCTTATGACATTATAAAAGTGCTGTTTGATGTGGGGACCAGCGCATCTTTATTTTTAAACAATTGTTTACACCGAAATCTGCTTTGATTCAATCAACCATGGATCCTGTTGTTTTTCAGGATTACGTAGTTCATATGCCAGTCAGCACAGTCAACTGGGACATGAATTGCGTTCTGCCATGTCTCCTGATTTGCATATTACTCCAATCTATGAAGGAAGAACACTTCAAAGCCCAGTTTATCGCAGTCCCAGTCATGCAGGCGTTGAACTTCTTCATGGCACTCAAACCGCAGTGTTTCGTACGGGATCAGGTAATGGTTTTGTGAGGTTTCTTTTCTCTTGAGAGCATCAAGAAAAGCCACACTCCTGAAGAAAACAGTTTTACACTGAATTATTTAGGAGCCAGCTCTTTGAATATGTTTTTAATAAGAAGTAGGAGCAAAAATAATGGTTTACTGATGAATTACAATAATTAAATAAAAAGAGCTTAATAGTAAAATTGTAGATTGTAAGCTAGGATTGATCCTTAAAATATTTGATGTATAACGTGTTTTGTTACGAAAGTGTTTTGTTTTTCCTTTCCAATTTGGTGAATTCAAATCTAAGCACTGAGTGAATGCAAGGAATGATTTGCCTTTATAAAGTTAATACATGATGATTTTGCAGTGTAAAACTGCAAAATGGGAAAGTATTTGCAGAATTAAATTGAACCTCAACTCTATTTAAGAGCTTGAGCATTTAGCCACCCTATTCACAATCCAAGTCCTCCAATTCTAACCCATTTTTTTCAGGAAATTAGTGTACATTGTGAAGTGCAGTTAGGGGAGGAAGTTTGGGGGCACGGTGCTGGAAAAACATATCACTACTATTGCCTCATTTCCTCCAGGTTTTTATTTTATGATACTTTGAGAAGTCAAAATAGGAAAAAAATCAGTATAATCAGGCAGAGTCAACATCGTTTTATGAAAGAGTTAACCATTTTTTTGGAGTTCTTTGAAAAAGTAACATCTGCTGTGAATAAAGGGGAACCAGTAGATGTACTATACTAAGAGTTACAGAAGGCATTTGATGCCATATCAAAGGTTATTGTGAAAAATAAAAGCTCATGGTATGGGGGTAACATATTGGCATGAATAGAAAATTGGATAGCGAACAGGAAACATAAGGCAAAAATGGGTAATTTTCTGGTTGGTAAGATATGACAAGTGGTGTGCCACAGGGATCAGTGTTGGGGCCTCAACCTTTTACAATTCATATAAAGTGATGGATGAAGAGACTGATTAATTGGCTGCTCAGCTTTCTGAGGACACAAAGATAGGACGGTGGGAAAATAACATATAAAGAGGGCATAGGTTAAGTGACTGGACAAAGATCTGACAAATAGAATATAATGTGGGAAGATGAGATGGTCCATTTTGGCAGGAAAAATAAAAAAGAAACATTTTATCTAAATCATGAGAGATTGCAGGACTCTTAGATGTAGAAGGATCTATGTGTCCAAGTGCATGAACCGCAGAAGATTAGTATGCAGGTACAGCAAGTATTTAGGAAAGCTAATAAAAGTTATAATTTATTGTGAGGGGAATTAAGTACAAAAATAAGGAGGTTACGCTTCAGTTATATCAGGCATTGGTGAGACCGCATCTGGAGTACTGTGTACATTATTTGTCTCCTTGTTTAAGGAAGGGATATAAATAGAAGAGAAGATTTGCCAGACTAATACCTGGAATGGATGGGTTATCTTAAGAGGAAAGGTTAGACGAGCTAGGTTTGTGTCCGCTGGAGTTTAGAAGAGTAGGCAGTGACTTGATTGAACATATGATCCTGCAGGATATTGACAAGGTGGATGTGAAGAGGATGCTTCCTCTTGTGGAAGAGTCCATAACCAGGGGCCACTGTTTAGAAATAAGTGGTTACACATTTAGTTTAAAACGTTTATTAGTGTCACAAGTAGGCTTACATTAGCACTGCAATGAAGTTACTGTGAAAATCCCCTAGTTGCCTACTCCGGCACCTGTTCAGCTACACTGAGGGAGAATTTAGCCTGACCAATGCACCTAACCAGCACGTCTTTCGGAGGAAACCGGAGCATAAGACCATAAAACATAGGAGCAGAATTAGGCCACTTGGCCCATCAAGTCTGCTCCACCATTCAATCATGACTGATATTTTTCTTATCCCCATTCTCCTGCCTTTTCCCCATAACCCCTGATCCCCTTATAATCGCTGTCTGAAAGACACTCAATGACCTGGCCTCCATAGCTTTCTGCGGCAAAGATTCCCATAGATCCACCGCTCTTTAGCCTGAGGTTGTGCCCTCTGGTTCTAGTTTTTCGTACTAGTGGAAACATCCTCTCCATGTCCACTCTATCCAGGCCTCGCAGTATCCTGTAAGTTTCAATAAGATGACCCCTCATCTTTCTAAAACTCGGAGTACAGACCCAGAGTCCTCAACCGTTCCTCATACATCAAACTCTTCATTCCAGGGATCATTGCTGTGAACCTTCTCTGGACCCTTTCCAAGGCCAGCACATGCTTCCTTAGTTACGGGGCCCAAAACTGCTCACAATACTCCAAATGGGGTCTGACTAGAGCCTTATACAGCCTCAGAAATACATCCCTGCTCTTGTAGTCTAGCCCTCTCGACATGAATGCTAACATTGCATTTGCCTTCCTAACTGCCGACTGAACCTGCACATTAACCTTAAGAGAATCTTGAACAATGACTCCCAAGTCCCTTTGTGTTTCTGATTTCCTAAGCATTTCCCCTTTTAGAAAATAGTCTATGCCTCCATTCCTCCTTCCAAAGTGCATAACCTTACACTTTTCTACATTGTATTCCATCTACCACTTCTTTGCCTAGTCTCCTAACCTGTCCAGTCCTTCTGCAGCCCCCCTGCTTCCTCAACATATCTGTCTCTCTACATATCTTTGTATCATCTGCAAACTTAGCAACAGTGCCTTCAGTTCCTCCTTCCAAATCGTTAATGTATATCGTGAAAAGTTGTGGTCCCAGCACCGACCCCTGAGGCACACCACTAGTCACTGGCTTCCATCCTGAAAAAGACCCTTTTATCCCCACTCTCTGCCTTCTGCCAGTCAGCCAATTGTATCCATCAATTCTGCCAGTCAGCCTGTTGTATCCATGCCAGGATTTTACCCTTGACACTATGGGCTCTTAACTTATTTAATAGTCTCCTATGCGGCACCTTGTTAAAGGCCTTTTGGAAATCTAAATAAATCACGTCCACTGGTTCTTCTTTATCTAACTTCCTTGTTACCTCCTCAAAGAACACTAACAGATTTGTCAAACATGACCTCCCTTTAATGAAGCCGTGCTGACTCAGTCCTACTTTATCATGTACTTCCAAGTACTCCGCAATCCCATCTTTAATAATGGACACTAAAATCTTGCCAATGACCGAAGTCAGGCTAACTGACCTATAATTTCCCATCTGCTGCCTCTCTCCCTTCTTAAACAGTGGTGTTACATTAGATACTTTCCAATCCTCTGGGACCCTCCGTGTCTCCAGTGATTGCTGAAAGATCACCACCAATGCCTCCACAATTTCTTCAGCTATCTCTTTTAGAACCCTGGGGTGTATTCCATCTGGTCCAGGTGACTTATCCACCTTCAGACCTTTCAGTTTCCCCAGAACCTTCTCCTTAGTGATGGCCCAACTCCTGTTGTATCCTGACTCACCTGTGCCCCCTGATTCTCCTGGAGCTCTGGCATTCCACTGGTGTCTTCCACCGTGAAGACTGATGCAAAGTAACTATTCAGTTCCTCTGCCATTTTTTTGTTTCCTATTATTATTTCTCCAGCCTCATTTTCCAGTGGTCCAATGTCTATTTTTGCCTCTACCTTTTGCACCTGGAGGAAACCCATGCAGACATGGAGAGAATGTGCAGACTCCGCACAGACAGTGACCCAAGGCTGGGAATCGAACCCCAGGTCCCTAGTGCTGTGAGGCAGATAGTGAAATTTGAATTCAATAAAAATCTAGAATTAAGTCTAAAGATAACCATGAAACCATTGTCGATTGTTGTAAAAACTCATCTGGTTCACCAATGTCCTTTAGAGAAGGAAATTTGTCTTCCTTACCTTGTCTGGCCTACATGTGACTCCAGATCCACAGCAATGACCTCTGGGAAGGGCAATAAATGCTGGTCCAGTCAGCAACGCTACATCCGATGAACACTTAAAAAAAAAACACTTGCTTATTTTTGAATTAGAAACAGGGCAATATCATTAGGAAGAGTTTATTTGTCCACACACATTTGACATTGGTAACTCTATTGCAATATGCCTCCCAGCCCTCGCACAACCTCTTGCATTTGTGGTCTTTGTCGACTACTCCATGTTTTGATTTCTTCACTGTCACTTCATTTTTTGCTCTCTGCTCGAAAAGGTGAACACCATCTGGATGCAGACTTGAATATTCTTTACTAGCCTCCAAAAAAGCAGCTGAACCCTAACTGTATGAAACATTTTCCATAGTTAATCATTCTTGGGCTTGTGTCTCGGCTCTGGATCCAAATTAGAGATACTTTTGTGCTGTTAGCCCATGTGCAGAAGAACTGAATTCGGCCTGCCCCAATTCATTTTTGCATTGTATCCCCTACAACCATCTGTCCCATCAATGCAAGATCGATTTGAACCCAGGTTTCAGAGGTGAAACTCCATCCAACATATTCCACCATCTGATTCCCCTCCTTTATTTTGTTTAATCTGTTAGTTGGCAAAATACACAGTAGTTTAGAGAGTATGGTACATAGCCAGAAATCCAGTGGCCTGGATGTAAAATCAATAGAATGTGAATTCTATTTAAACCTCGGAAATTGAAAAGCTGGTATCAGTAAAAGGGATTAAATGTAGTCATTCCAAGTTTGCTAATGACACAAAACGAGTTGCAAATGTGTGTAAAGAGGTTTCAAGGGGATTTAGACAGGCTCTGTGAATGTGCAAGAACAAGTGGATGGAACGTAAAGTGGAAAAATGTAAAGTTATCCACTTTGGTGGGAAAAACAGAAATGCTGAGTATTTATTGAATGGTGCGAGATTGGAAAATATTGACATCCAAAAGTGTCTTAGTTCTTGAGTCACTGAGAACTAACTTGCAGGTACACCAAGCAATTATAAAAGCTGATGGCATGTTGGCCTTTATTGCAAGAGGATTTGATTGTGGGAGTAAAGATGTCTTGCTGCAATGGTGTTGAGGTGGAAGATCAGCCATGATTTCCCACGTTGTCATGTTGTAAAAATCCAACTTGCTCACTCTATATGTTTTGGAAATTAAACCTGCCTCCCTTCCCCTATCTAGCTTATAAACACTTAAATGTGTTTCATTTTTAATGTCCATCTGACATATGCAAGTAAGCCACTCTATTGCATGAATTACCATCATTATTTTGGAAAGCTATGGATATACAATAAATGCTGACCTTGCCATTGATGTCCATTTCCCAAGAATTAATTTTAGAAGTTATATTTTCAATTAAAATTGGGCATTTGTTAGGGGTCAGTCCCATGAATATAGAGCCAAGACGTGAACAAGTCTTTGCGAAAGCGAACAGAATTTGAGATGAGCACCAAATGTCTTTGATTTTATTAACAATTTCAAGTGCTTCAAAAAAGAACACCGACACTTTTTGTATGCAGAAATTTGGTTTGCTTTTTTACTGAAATTGGCTACTAGTTGTAATTTATATCTTGTTTTAAAGCAAACAGTGGAATCTTGTCCCAGCAAAGCTACAGGCCATGTGAGATTATAACATTTCTCAGGAATAGTACCCAGAAAAAAGTGATTATTCACACACATGATTCTAGCTGAAATTGTGCGTTGCACAGCAGATGATGTTGAGTAAACAATTGAAATTTAACAAAATTTCAAGTATAGCAAAGGCTGAGGACAGGTGACAATGATTACAGCGAAATAATAAAACGATTAAAAGGGATTAAAAGAAAATAATTATTTGTTTTTAACTTATTCTCTCTTGGGATGCGGGCGCCACTGGCAAGGCCAGCATTTGTTGCTAATCCCTATTGCCCTTGATTTGGATGTCTTGCATTGCCATGTCGGAGGGCATTTAAGAGGGTCTGGAATTGCGTGCAAGTTAGACTAGATAAGGGTGCAACTTTGCTTTCTTAAAAGGGATATTAGTGAACTAGGTTAGTTTTTACAACAGTTTCATGATCACTATTAGTGAGACTAGCTTTCAATTCCAGATTTTATTAATTGAATTTGAATTCTACTAGCTGCTATGGTGGGATTTGAACCCTTATCTCCAGAGCATTAGCCTGGACCTCTCTATTACTAGTCTAATGACATTGCCACTGCATTACCATCTCCCCTCCTTTAATGTAGGGCATGGTAGCACAGTGGTTAGCACTGCTGCATCACAGCTCCAGGGACCTGGGTTCGATTCCCGGCTTGGGGCACTGTCTGTGTGGAGTTTGTACATTCTCCTCGTGTCTGCGTGGGTTTCCTCCAGGTGCTCCGGTTTCCTCCCACAGTCCAAAGATGTGCGGGTTAGGTTGATTGGCAATGCTAAAATTGCCCCTTAGATGTCCTGAGACGCTTAGGTTAGAGGGATTATTGGGTAAAATATATAGGGATATGGGGGTAGGGCCTGGGTGGGATTGTGGTCGGTGCAGACTCGATGGGCCGAATGGCCTCTTTCTGTACTGTAGGGTTTCTATGAATGTGATTGAATCTATAATTGTTATAAATTCTGTTGCACTGAGAATTAATCTGCACTTATCCATGGAATGAGAGCGTTGCTGGCTGGACCAACATTTATTGCCCATCCCTAATTGCCCTTCAGCTGAATGGTTTGTTCGGCCATTTAAGAGTCAACCAGATTGGGAGTTTAAATAACATGGGTAAAGTATTTTTGGGGGTTGGGGGGGTTCGGAAAACTGTTTTCATATACGTTGATAAATTAAATTTGTGGAACTTAGAGATCTTATGAAATCTGTGCATCGATAGAGTGTAACAGTAATTGTCATTTGATACTCTGTTTATAGGTTCCTAAGTATGTAATGATGTACTTTCCGGAATATAACTAAAATTGTACATATTCTTAAATTTAAATAACATAGCCCCTGTCGTATGTGATGATCATAATTTTGAACCTGGTTCTGTTAAATGCGTCCTGATCAATTTGTTCAGAATAAATGAGTCAATGTTGTTGCTTGGATCTATTTTATAGAAAATGTGCTTAAAATCCTTTGTTACAGCACTTTAGATGTACATTCACAAGTTTAATGCAGTTTTGAGAATAACATTTTTTTATTTCTAGCCATTGGAAACCTGCAGAGATCAGCAAGTCAACGCAGCACCATGACTTACCAAAGAAATAATTTTGCTCTAAATTCAGTGGGTAATTATGGTGATCCATACAGGGCAGTTCAATACCGACCATCTGAATCTAATTATTCCAGACTTCATTATACCATTCCAGCTGATGAAACTACAACAAGGTCTCCATCAATTGACAGCATTCAGAAGGATCCAAGGCAAGTGTAATTGGCGTTGGCTTGTAGAATTGTGTTGTAGGATACTGTTTATCTTACTAACTGAAATTACTTTTATGTTGGCTTTATTATAGTAAACTATAGCCAATAAACAGGAAGATTGATTAGTATCTATCCTTTTATAACCTGATATAAACTCTGCACATCTCAAAAAGATAAGTGAAGATGAGACGGCTCATTTGACCTATCTTAGTTTGTCTATTAAACATATCCCACTTTCGATCAAACAAGGGGTGTGGCTTGGGTACATTTTGTGAAGCTTGGTGAATGAGGGAGTTCGGTGAAGGGGGGAAGGAAGTGCTTCTTTTTCTACCATTTTCAGTCTCCAGTAGTTTGTTGTGTTTTCTTCCTTGTCTCCAAGCGAGGAGAGTGCAATTTGACTCATAAGCTGATGAGTATCCATGATGTGGAGATGCCAGTGTTGGACTGGGATGGGCACAGTAAGAAGTCTCTCAACACCAGGCTAAAGTCCAACAGGTTTATTTGAAATCACAAGCTTTCAGAGCACTGCTCCTTTATCAAATGAATGAAGAGGTAGGTAGGTTTCACAAACACGACATATATAGACAAAGACACAATAGCAAGATAATGCTTGGAATGCGAGTCTTTTCAGGTAATCAAGTCTTTACAGATACAGATAATGTGAGTGGAGAGAGGGATAATCACAGGTTAAAGAGGTGTGAATGGTCTCAAGCTAGGACAGTTTTTGCAAGCCCAGGCCAAATGGTGGGGGTTATATGACAACCCAAGATCCCAGTTGAGGTCATCCTCATGCGTGTGGAACTTGGCTAACAGTTTCTGCTTGGCGAAAAGACTCGCAATCCAACCATTATCTTGCTACTGTGTCTTTGTTTATATATGCTGTGTTTGTGAAACCTATCCGTGATGAAGGAGCAGCACTCCGAAAGCTCGTGATTCCAAATAAACCTTTTGGACTTTAACCTGGTGTTGTGAGACTTCTTACAATGAGTATCGGTTGTAGGGTCCTGTGTGTTACTAGCTGCACAATCTCTGTCATGCCGCCTTTGGCTTTTTAAACTGAAATCACTGCGTTTTAAAATATATTTGAACAAAGCTCATTCCCAACCAGAAATAAAATCAAAAGTCCCAAACCCCCACAAATGAATTTGAATAAAATCAATTGAATACACCACTGTATTTTAATATTAGTTATTAATGTCTCAGTCTTTGTGCAAAGCAATATTATGTAGTTTTGTTCACTTTATTCAATCACCCATTCGATAGAGAAACTTGGTTGGTTGGGTGAAAGCCTCAAAGCAACTTGGAACCAGAGATCAGGAGGCTGAAAGGAAGCCAGTGTAGAATAAGACCTGTACTGTGCCTGAAAGATGATCATATTTTGCTCAAATAATGTTAAATATCTTGGGTACACCCGAAGCAAAGTCAGCAGAGGTCTGCTGCTTTAATTATGAACAAAGGAGCTAGTTTAAGCTATCCAGTTTCTCAAACCTTATTCTGCTATTCATTTAGATCATGGCTGATCTGTATCTCAACTCCAGTTATCCGCTTTTGCCCCATATTCTTAGCTAACTTTATCTAACAAAAATCTATCAATTGTAAACGTCCACTGACCAAGCATTAAAAGCCTTTCAGGGAGCTGTGGGGGGAATTCCACACTGTGGGAGGGGAAAGAATTGCATCCTGATTTTGCTCCTGAGTCCAAATCCAATGCCAAGATTCTTTTCCTTTGTTCCTGGCTTTCCTATTTTATCTAATTGAATTGTAAGTTGTGTAAGGGACTAAAGGAGTCTGCAAAGGGATATAGATAGGATACGTGATTTAAGCAGATGGAGTATACTGTAGGAAATGTGAACTTGTCCTCTGGCTGGTGGAATAAAAAAGCAGCCCATTATTTAAGTGGAGAAAGATTGCAGAACACTGAGGTACAGAGAGATCTGGATGTTTTCATACATGGTTCTCACAAAGTTAGTATGCAAGTACAGAAAGTGGTTAGGAAGGCAAATAGAATGGCGTTTATTGCAAGGGGCATGGAATATAAAAGTAGGGAAGTTTGGTTTCAGTTGTACAATTGGTGTAACCACATCTGGAGGACATCAATCACGTTAGAAGTAATGCAGAGAAAATTAACTCGACTGATTCCTGGGATGAGGGGGAGATTATTTTATGAGAAAAGGTTAGGCCCACTGGAATTTCAGAAAATGAGAGGTGATCTTGTTGAAACTTACAAAAACCTAAAGGGACTTGACAGGGTGAAAAGGATGTTTGCACTTACTGGAGATTAGAGCTAGGGAACACAGATTAAAAATAAAGGGACTCCCATTTAAGACAGAGATGAGAATTATTTTCTCCACGAGGATCATTAGTGTGTGGCGTTGGCTTGTAGAATTGTGTTGTAGGATACTGTTTATCTTACTAACTGAAATTACTTTTATGTTGGCTTTATTATAGTAAACTATAGCCAATAAACAGGAAGATTGATTAGTATCTATCCTTCTACTAAACCTGATATAAACTCTGCACATCTCAAAAAGATAAGTGAAGATGAGACGGCATGTTTCCATGAGAGAAATGGCAGCAGTGTTATTGAATATTTTTAAGGCTGAATTAGATTCTTAACTGACAGCAGAGTCAAAAGGTATGGAAGCTAGGCAAGGAAGTAGACGCTGCAATCAGATCCGCCATGATCTTATCAAATGGCAGGGCAGGCTCAAGGGGCCAAATTTCCTAATCTTGCTTCAAATTCGTATGTTTGTATCCTTCTATCTAAATTACCTAAATTAACACTAAGGAACATAAAGCAAATTAATGCAACCTGCCATCATGATTAACGCTTGCTGCATTGGTGTTGCCAAAGTACAGAGTTCCAAGCTTGATGGATTCCTATGAAACCAAAGAGTAAATCTTAAGTATCAAAATCAATTTCAAGCAAGGATTAGTAAAACCGCAATGAATTTTGTGTCCAAAAAAGATGCAACAAGTAGGTATTCCTGAGCTTTCATTTTAAATCAATTTAGAGGAAAAATTGAAAATAGAGTTGCTGAAAATTGCAGGTCCAAAATCAGAAATGCAAAAAAATGAATGCTGAGAGATGAGGCAATTTTCTAAAATCTGAGGAAGAAACAAACTTGAGCATTATATGTACCTTTTATACCAGGGAGTGTCAAATCGGGACCTTTGACAAAAAATGTGATTCCCCAGAAGCAGTTAAAATTACCACGTTTCTACATTTGTTGAGGGATACTTTAATGTCCAATAACTGACTTTCTGCAGATGGATACAATTTGCCTTGAAAAAGTAGGTCATTATTAAAAACCAGAGATGCATTCCCTTTGCAAATTTAAAAACTAAAATCGTAATATTTTGTAAAAGTGCTAATAGACCAATGAGCAACAAGAAAGATGATTCCATTTTGCTGAAATTGTGGTTTGATTTTGCCCCACATATTTTAGTTTAAAATCTGAAAATTCTTATCGAAGAGATTTACTAATGAGGGATTTTCTCTCTTCGTTAGGGAGTTTGCTTGGCGTGACCCAGAGTTGCCAGAAGTGATTCACATGCTTCAACATCAGTTTCCTTCAGTTCAGGCGAATGCAGCAGCCTACTTGCAACACCTCTGCTTTGGCGATAATAAAGTGAAAATCGAGGTATGGTATATAGCATTTGTATTTCATTTTCGGGGAGACCAATAAAAGAGTGCAGAAGCATGCCCTCCAAATTGAAAAGTACAGCATTTCTGCTAACTTGCACATTGAATTCTTTGATGCAACTGAAATCATCTTGAAATATGCAGGTATTTTAGTGTGGCATTTATGAGCTAAAATCACTATGTTTACTGTTGATTGTTCTTACATTTCAACAATACACATCGTAAATTGAGAATCTTCCTGATACATGCCTACTTAACTTCACAGTGCTGATTACTTGATCCACTCCTGAATTAGCATTGGAAAAAACGTAACTGTAAAAGAATTAACTTCTGTCCCAGCTCATTTCTGATCTCAAACAGATGCACAATAACTTTTTTCCATCTAGGTAAGTCCACCACCATTCACGACGGGATGTGGCAGGACTACAGAGCTTAGATCTGATCCGTTGGTTGTGGGATCGCTTAGCTCTATCACTTGCTGTTTATGCTGTTTGGCATGCAAGTAGTCTTGTTTTGTAGCTTTTGTAGTTGTATCATTTTTAGGTGTGCCAGGTGCTATTCCTGGTATACCTTCCTGCGCTCTCCATTGACCCAGGGTTGATCCCCTGACTTGATGGTAATGGTTGAGTGGGGGAGATGCCAGGCCATGAGATTGCAGATTGTGCAGGAGTACAATTCTGCTGCTGTTGATGGCCCACAGTGCCTCATGGCTGGCGAGTCTTGAGCAGTTAGGTCTGTTCGAAGTCTGTCCCATTTAGCACAGTGATATTGCCACACAACCCAATGGAGGTTATTCTCAGTGTGAAGGCGGGGCTTCGTCTCCACAAGGACTGTGCAGTGCTCACTCTTACCAATACCGTCATGGACAGTTGCATCTGCAACTGGCAGATTGGTAAGGATGAGGTTGTTGGTTCCTTCACCGCCTGCTGCAGACCCCGTCTAGCAGTTATACTCCTTAGGACCCAACCAGCTCGATCAGTAGTGCTGCTGTCGAGCCACTCTTGGTTGTGGATGTTGAAATCCCCCACTCAGAAAAAGCAAATTTTGAGGGGTTACCAAATACTTAAGGGGATAGATTTAAAGGAATTGTTCAGTGTCACTGAAACAGCCATGATCAAAGTCTCAAATGATAACTCCTATCTGATCATGGTGCATTACGTCTCCTCAATCTCTTGCTGCATTTGATGCAGTCAGCCACATAATCCTCTTCAGTACTCCTCCCCATTGTCTAGCTGAGTTGGGACTTTCTTTGCTTCAGTCCACTCTTGCTTATCCAGTCATAACCAGAGCATCTGCAGGAATGGCTTCTCTTCCCAACACAAACGCTTCTGGAGTCCCCTAAAGATCTATCCTTTTCCTCATCTACATACTATCCTTCAGCACCATCAGCTGAAGGCATGCATCAGGTTCCATGCAAACTTTGACAGCATCTAGATCCTCTTGACTCCTTCACTACCCATATGCTGTTAGCCTACTTATTTGATGTCCAGGTTTCCTAGATGTGGTAGAATTACCAAGCTTTGATATGACCCCAAAGCAAATACTATAGTTTCCGTAAATCTGCAGCATTTGTGGAGAAAGAAACAGAGCTGATGTTTCAGGTCGATGACTATCATCAGAATAACATGGAGGTTATCCTAAGGCTGAAGACAGGACTTGGGCTCAAGTCTGGTTATTTCCGAGGGTACAGTGCTTTTGGCAGATGCCAAAGATGGTAACTTTGTTCTTTCCAATATTGGTAGCCTCAAAACAACTCAATTTACTGGGGTTACATAGAAGAACTATTGAATCCCCACAGTGCAGAAGGAGGCCATTCAGCTCATTGAGTCTGCACTGACTGTCCAACCCAGGCCCCCACCCCACTCCTTATCTCCATGCCCTGGGCATTTTAGTATGACTAATTCACCTAACTTACACATCTCTGGGCACTTAGGGGTAATTTAGTATGGCCAATCCACCTAACCTACACATTTTGGACCGTGGGAGGAAACCAGATCACTTGGAAGAAATCCACACAGACACAAGGAGAGCGTGCATACTCCACAGAGTGACCCAAGGCCGCAGTCGAACCCGGGTCCCCGGTGCTGTGAGGCAGCAGTGCTAACTATTGTGCCACCATGCCTGCAAGAGAGACCTTTCTAGGTGATGAGAATCCTTAGCGAGAGCAGGAACATTGATTGAGGAGGATTTCCTACCTGGTTGAAAGATTAATGCCTAGCCATGGCAGGTAAAGTGCTTTGCATATTTTCTGTCCTTCCCTACTGGTTCTTTTGGAAGAATTGGAAGTATGTTATGTTCAAAAAGATCATAGAATGATTACATGGAAGGAGGCCTTTTGGCACGTTTTGTTTGTGCTGGTCTTCTGCAGGTGCAATTCACAGAGTGCTATTTCTCTGCCATTTCCCTTGATCGCTGCACATTTTTATTTTTTAGATAATGATCCAGTTCTTTTTGAATAATTGTATTGACCCTGCCCCCACCATGCACTCAGGCAGTGCATCCAGATCCTAACCACTTGCTGTGGTTTAAAAACAACTGTTTTCCTTGTATTGTCATTGCTCTATCAATTATCTTCAATATGTGCCTACAGGTTCTTGATTCTTCCACCAGTGGGAGCAGTTTCTCCCAATCCAATTTGTCTAGATTCCCCCGCAATTTTGAATACCGTTATTAAATCTCCTCTCAGATATCTCTTCTCTAAGCAGTTCCAGATTCTCCCATTTTATCTGCGTAACTGAAGTTCCTCACCCTGGAATACATTCTATATCCTCCCTAATACCTTCACATTCTTCCTAAAGTGTGGCACCCAGAACTAGAGACAATACTCCACTTGAGGATAAAACAGTGTTTTATGCAGGGTTAACATAACCTTGCTTTCATATTCTTGTGCCCCTTTTGATAAACCCCAGCATGCCATATGTTTTATTAATGGCTCTCTTAACCTGTCCTGCCACGTTATGATTTATGCACATTTCCCCACAGCTCCCTCTGCTCCTCCAGCACCTTTAAAATTGTGCCTTACAGTTTATGTTGCCTCCTTGTTCTTCCTAACAAAATGAATCACTTCACACTTTTCTGCATTAAATTTCATCTGCCCCTCATCTGCAGAAGTCCAATACTAACTCCAGGGAACTCCACTGTGAATCTTTCTCCAGTCCAAAATATAAACATTCACCACTGCTGTTTCTTGTCACTCGGCCAATTTTGTGTTCTTGTTGCTACTGCCCTTTTATTCCATATATTAAAACTTTGCTTACAAGTCAGTTTGCCAAGTCGGCACGGTGCACAGTGGTTAGCACTGCTACCTCACAGCACCAGGGACCCAGGTTCGATTCTCGGCTTGGGTCACTGTCTGTGCGGAGTTTGCACGTTCTCCTCGTGCCTGTGTGGGTTTCCTCCGGGTGCTTTGGTGTCCTTCCACACTCCAAAGATGTGTTGGTTAGGTGCATTGGCCATGCTAAATTCTCTGTGTACCCAAACAGGGTACACTGTCAGCACCTCACTGTACCGCAAGCCCACCGATAGCATCTCTACATCATACCCAAACAGGCGCCAGAGTGTGGCAACTAGGGGATTTTTGCAGTAACTTCATTGATGTAAGCCTACTTGTGACTAATAAATAAACTTTACTTTGCTGTAAGTCGGATTGCATGGATTTTTGTTGGTTTTATCGTATGACCTCCTGCTCCCACCATTGGTCGTTATAGCACAACCAACGTTTTGTGCTGCTTTCCCAAACCAATTGGAAATGTAAAGATTCTTCATTAGCTGATTGCTCAATTGTTGAAATCATAGAAACCCTACAGTACAGAAAGAGGCCATCCGGCCCATCGAGTCTGCACCGACCACAATCCCACCCAGGCCCTTCCCCCATCTCCCTACATATTTTACCGCTAATCTATGCATCTCAGGACACTAAGGGGCAATTTTAGCATGGCCAATCAACCTAACCCGCACATCTTTGGACTGTGGGAGGAAACCGGAGCACCCGGAGGAAACCCACGCAGACACGCGGAGAATGTGCAAACTCCACACAGACAGTGACCCAAGCCGGGAATCGAACCCAGGTCCCTGGAGCTGTGAAGCAGCAGTGCTAACCACTGTGCTACCGTGCCGCCCTAAGAGTCAGTCAAAATGATCAGCCCAGGGCATGGACAGTTTGAGAGTCAGTCAAAATAGCCTTTTCTCCTCTTTTCATAACTAATAAACCAGAAGTATTCACTGAAAATACAGGAAATGCACACTTTTATTTAATGCTGCTCAGATTTTGCTCCTGAGATGTTCGCAGTATTATTCTGGAAACTTCAGACCAATTGCACGTGTGTTGTGCAGCAATTTATCAAATGCCTTTTTGGAGTCCATCCACATCAACAGCATTACCTTCACCATCCTCTCTGTTGCCTCATCAAGCAAGTTGGTAAAATGCGATTTGCTCTTAACAGATCCATGCTGGCTTTCTTTAATTAACTGCCAGACTTCTCACAAAGCTTGCATAAATGTGTTAATTTCACGCTACTGTCCATCTTAATTGGAGGCATCTGCTAGTGGGTCGAAAATTTATGGATATTCACTGTTATTTTCAGTCATGTAACATGTCAATAATATAGACTGATCTTATGAACAAAATATTTTTAAGTTCTTGGGCAACACTTGAGTATTGTTCTGAAGTTATATGGTTGCATTATAGCCTTGATGACATGGGGAATAAGCAATATTGAAAATACAGTCACGAAGATTACCCCCTTGACTTCTGCTGGATGTAGCCTATTTTGTGATTTTATTAACACCCACATTGCTAGAAAACTGCTAGGATCCAGCAGACAAACTTCCATGTGTTTCTGTGAACTTTATATGGGGAAATAGCTAACACAACCAAAAAAATTCTGAGTGTCAAATTCATGTAAAAACTGGAGTAAATCACGCTGCCTTTTTCAGCAGGAGTTTCAAAATGAATCTCCCACACTCTGTGCACTGCAGGGTACACTGGCGTAAATCAGCCCAAATATCAGTGGGCTATTCCCACTGGAGAGGCTGGCAGCATAGTCCAGAGTGGGCTACTGCGCATGCGCCTATCTTTCAGCACTCAGATTGGCGCATGCACAGTAGCCCCACGTTGCCAGCCTCTTGATCGACATGCTGAGTAAAAACCATTAAGCTGTCAATCAAATGAGAGATAGAAGGACAGGACTGAGGGAAGGGTTGAAAGGTATTTCAATGACTCTGCACTTTCTATGAAGGCTCAGAGACTTGAAATAAATGCAGTATTAAAACAGTGAGGCTGAGTGAACAGCTGTGGAGATGGGAATTTCCACCCCCCTAGTTAAAGTGACTGTCTTCTGACAATCAGAGAACTTCAAAGGGATCTGCTCACACCCGTAGCTTCTGGGAGAGAGAAAGAGAAATCCCTGATGCAAAATGGAGTGCCGCTATGATTTAAAAGCCTGACAGGTGATCAGGGCACATGGAGACTAAAATCACATGGCCAGATCAAAATTCACAGATGACAGGCAGGAATTAATATATTGAACAGAGAGTTGCCTGAAATCACCAGAGTCTTACCAGTCAGGAGTGATATTCCGGTTTGCCAGGACTAAGCAGGCAGTCCAGCCATGGAACCCCAATCCCAGGGGATAGTGCTGAAATCAATCCCTTACACCCGTCCAAGCCAACCCGGGCTCTTTGGGAACCCTTCCTCTGCACCCTTGCAGTAGCAGAGGGCACATGTGCATTGGACTAACCTCCTGAACCCCGATGGGGGTCCAGGGTGTCAGTGTCAGGGGCCAGAGAACCATTGGCACTGCCAGGGCAGGGGGTGCTGAGTGGTCTGGTCACCCCCATGCCTGCGTGATGTGGTGGGAGGGGGGTTGACCTGTTACTTGAGTAGTTGGGGAGGGGTGTGGCAGAGAAGCCCCTCCTTGCTGAGGAATAGGTGGTGCTACCCTGGTCAGCGGGGATCACCATTTCCATTTTTTGTGTGGGGGGGGGGGAACCTGTCTGTGACCACGGAGATCGGGGTACCCTTTACAGATGGCACCCTGATCTCTGAAAAACGGCTGGCCGGCATGATTTGGGGGATGCATAAATTTGTAACTTTCAGGTGGGAGGATCCCAGCTCCAGCGGGAAACACTTGAGTTATCCTGCTGGCATGGGCACTTAGTCCTGATCCATGTACCTATGGTAATGCCTGGAGGCGATTCCATCTTGAGTGCCTGTCCGATACCTTGCAGATTGCGCACCCGCAACATGTGAAATAGTGTAATTTGTATGCTAGATTGTTAATATGGCACTTTACAGATTGTTGGGGTGAGAGAAATTTAAATGTTAAATTTGCCCCCTTTTTTTATCTCCCTCAGATCTAAATAACCTGGAGAGAATTGGACAATGCAAATTGTGGGTTTTTGCAAATAGTCATCTGACTTCCATATTTTGTACTTTTGTTGCACATAAATCTATTTAGTGAAAAGCTTTGGTGGTGGCAGGGTGAGAATTATGCCTCACCTCCATTAATTTGAGACATGAATTCAAGAGAGCTATATCTTTTGTGTTTATGGGATTAATAGTGCATATTTTAAAAATTGCATATTTCTATCTACAGTAAAATAAACTTAAGTATTCTGAGCCGTGTATCTTATTTACTCAAGGTGTGCATATTGGGTGGAATTAAACACTTAGTTGATCTACTGGATCATAAAGTCCTTGAAGTTCATAAAAATGCATGTGGTGCACTTCGGAACCTGGTTTATGGAAGAACAACTGATGAAAATAAAATAGCCGTAAAAAATGCCGGTGGAATCCCAGCTTTACTACGTTTGTTGCGGAAAACCGTGGATGCTGAAATGAGGGAGCTCATTACTGGTGAGTGTTGACATAATTACAATTTATTTGACTAAATTAATAAATATGTGACGAATTATTATTTGTGAAGTGATTTTGCCCCAGCTGATATTCCTGCACATTGTGGACAGGGGCTCAAATCTACATCCTTTCTGAATGATGTATGTACCTCTGTACCACAGCATATAGTCCATGTAGTCAATGAGCCATCTGGAGGCAGCTTTCAGTCAATACATCTAGTAACATGGGCAGTAATATCATTACTTGTAATTGTGAAGTACACTTATTGACTGCTATGGAGGTGCTTACAGCTCAAGATATTCCACCGTCCAAGACATGGTAGCATCATTGAAGAAAATCAGTATAAATCAATCCAGTTATTTTATTGCTTTTGCTTTTAACCATATTTTGTCTTGTGTGTTTCAGTGCAATAACATTCTGATTGTGATGATGTAACTTTTTATTAAAAACTCACCCACATCTAATAAGCTCCTGTAATTCTATAGTCCAAGGAGTAAATATGCCTGGCCTCCTTTATATTATCTCTTTCTGTTGTTTCATTGAATGTTAGTTCTAGTTCTTTTTGAACAGGAAGCGTTTCTCTTCTTGCAATTTTGCCTTTTTGTTGAAGCTTTCAACTTGCTATGGTGGACACTCCTGGAGTCTTGCCAGTTGCTATACAGTACAGTTAGCAGCTAACAAAATGGGAGGACAGGAATCTATCTTTGGTATTCCAGTAGTGCTGCAAAAGAGGGACCAATTCAGGAAAATACATGTTCAGACACTTCAGGTGACATCCGCTACCTTTAATTCAGGCCCACTGTTTACAGACCATGTCACTGCTATTCAGTATATCACAGGAGATTTGTTTTCAGTATTTTTGTTTTGCTGCATCCCCACATCACTTTCTTATAACTGTACATTATTTCTGTTGTCTCACATCCTGTGTAATGATTTTGTTCTGACTTGGTACTATCTGAAATAACATATGCCTGCATTACTTTTAATAGGTAATACTGTTACACCTTCTTGCTGTTATACATGCTTTTCAGTTCTCCCACATAGTCCATCTGACATTTTCTTTATCAACCTTTTAAACTGGTAAGTTTTGTTTTAAATTTTATCTGTTTTTCCTTATTTTAAATTTCATTTATGATCTGACACCTTTCTGCCATTACCTTTGGCACTCTGCAAGACCTGTGTTCTCTCCCTGCTTTTGTTACTGTCCTCAACCTTACAGCGCTCCTTCCCAGTACGCTAATGCTCTTGTCCCTGCTGACCTCTAGCACCCTTAGTGGATATTTAATTTGTTTTTAGCCCTTATCTTGGTCTAAGCCCACTGCTTTCCTGCTCAGTATGCATTCATTGCAATGCTACAGGCCTACTAGTGAATTGGACAAAAATAAATCTGGATGGAGAGCGTAATCAGAGTGAGAAAGGGAGAAGTACTGAAGGTGGGAGTCTGAGGGGGAGAGGGAAAGATCAGTTTAGGGGTGACGGACTCTGAACAATGTCACAGGAAATCTGCTGGTAACATATTTAATGGAATTCAGAATAATCATCCAGCAAAACACTACCAATTATGCTCTTCTAAAATTGCCAAACATGTTTTCAGATATTAGCCTGGAGTGAGTTACCTGCCAAATAAAGAGGGATGAAAAGGATTGTGAAGTAGGAATTGGACTGTTTTGAGAACAATCTGATCACAAAGTTTTAATTTAATCTTGTCATGTAGATGGCTGATCTTTGAAAGGGAATTTTAAAGGAAGCATGATTATGAAGCCTCTCAGAAGTAGCAAACCTCTAGCAATTTTACTCATTTTAGAAGTTCTTGCAGTTCTTGGCATCAAGTGCATGTATCTTTAATCTTGGTGATAAATTCAAAGACTCCTCTGCTGGAAACAGAAATCTTTGCAGTACAGAAAGGCCCTGCTCCAGGTTGCCCGGTTATAAGTTGCTCCACTTCAAATCACAGTTATAATAGGGCCAGCATGTGCACAGTGTCAGGATTTCCGCTGCAGCATTGTTTCACATCTGGCCAAAGTAGCACATGTGACCCGATCAATGCCACTTTGGGATGCCTCTCCCACTCTGCCCTTCTCTCCTGCTCTTTGCCCATCTTGTTCACCGATCCTCCTACTTGCTACCCATCCAGCTCCCTCAGCCCTCCCAACTAATAGCTCCTCTCACTTCCTGGCTTGCTTCCACCTCCTTGTCACCCCTCTCCCAAGTCCTTGCTCACACTGAGGATTTGAGAGACAGAAGTGGCGAGTGGGAGGGTTGGCAAGTAGAAAAAATTTGAATATTTCTTGACTTTAAATAAAATTTTTAAAATTATTTTATTTTTAAAATGTTATACCCTGTAAGTCCTACATTTGTATTTTTTTTTGGATGGGAAAGGTAGTGCAGAACTTAACTACAGCTTTTACTTTGGTTGTAATGAGAAAATCTGATTCGTCTAATGTTATTTCATTTAAAGTTGTGTTTTCAGGAACACAACTGCAACATTAAATGAGGAGTATGCTGTATTTTGATTTAAGAGGGTCTGAAAATGCATCAAACCGTAGCATTCAAAATCTTTGTACTGGCAGCATACAGAACATTTAAGATGCTTCCTCAAATACCTGACAATAGATGATCTGCAAATGTGAAAAGTTTGAAAGGTTATTGTGAGTGAGACAAGAAGTGTACTGTAAAGAGCTAATATTCTTAATGTAGTTTATCAAGAGGTAGGAGGAAATGATCTGGGCAGAGAAAGAAATAATGATGTATAAGGAATAAATAAGAATGGAACGTAATGAATTATCTTAAATATTTTATTGCAACACAAGACCAGTAGGAGTAAACATTTTTAAGAGCAAAACGGAAGCCAGCACAGGTGATATTGCCTAGCAGAAAAAGTTTTAAAATTACATCAATCAAAATGTAATGAGACCAGGAGTCACACAAAGGTAAGATTGAGAATAACAGTTAAAAGCAATATTTGATAATGTATATTAGATAATATATGGGGCTGTTAGAAAGGTAGTTTGTAGATGGCAAGTAAAGGGCGCTGATGGCAACTAAAGGAAGCCACCAATGTTTTTGCTGAATATGGAGAGGATGAAAGGTAAAAAAAAACACATTGGTCCATTTTAAGGGCTGCAGGAATGACCTCTATTTAATACATTATTAAATCAGTGTTTATAAACAAAAATCTGGAATTTATTGTTTTTATTTCTTGTTCCTGAATCTGGACCATAGAAATTAGTAAAGCATGTATTATGAAAAGAATTAAAGGATACTTTGAGACATGATGGGGAAGGGTGTGCCTTGAGAAAATCTCAAGGCTGAGATTTTGTGATGTGCTCTGGCATCAGGTGTGGCCTCATAATTTTAACCCTCAATTACCATGTTATGTTTTGATCAGCCGAGAGTTCTTGAGAAAATGAGCAAGAAAATCAAGATTATTAAGAAGTTGACAAATACAGTAGCTGCACTCAAAATGTAGCCCCAGTATTAACAAAAGGAATGAAACATGTTAAATTATTGTTCATAATGTTACTTTCCTTTGAGAGACCACAAAATAGTTGGTCAGTATGGTTTCAGAACCAGGATACTATAGCGGAGAGGCTATGGCATAGTGGCATTGTCGTTGGACTAGTAATTCAGAGACCATGGGTAATGCTCTGGAACCGGGTTTGAATCTCACTATGGCAGATGTGAAATTTTAATTCAGTAAAAAAAGTCTAATGATGACCTTGAGGCCATTGTCAATTGTTGTAAAAACCCATCTGGTTCACCAATGTCCTTTTAGGGAAGGCAATCTGTCATCCTTATCTGATCTGGCCTATATGTGATTCCAGATCCACAGTAGTGTGGATCCCTCAGAGATGTGCAATAAATACTGGCCCAGCCAGTGACACCAACATGAATGAATTTTTAAAAAATACTGCCTTTCAAAATGTATTGCAGCTGGGTGACTCGTATAAAAGGTTGGAAGTGTTTTAATGGAGAGGCACTAAGACACTGGGCTGAGGAATAATACCCAACGTTTAACGTGGTTAAATAAAGAATAAGCGTATTCCAACATGAATCTGTGTGTAAATTGATCTTAATTAGTAAAGCTAAAAAAGAAAGTGATCATTTTTTTAGAATAGGTAATAATCACACTATTGGTTAATATGAAATATGCAACATTTTGGAATATTTAGGCATAGTTATGGACATGCTATATTTCAAAAGTGTGCTAGAATGCAGATAGTGTAGATATAAGTGACCATCCTTTGCTGATTTATTCTCTAGACATTTATCTTTTTTCAGATGCCATGCCCTCAGTGTATTCTTATCTCCATCCTGTTCGAACCAGTTTATTCCTTCATAGATTTTGCAAATTGAACCCAAAATTTTTTTTTAGGACTTTTCAAAGACACAATTTCTTGAAGTCTGCTTCCCCCTAATCCAACCAACAATGACTGTCTCTTGTCTTTGTATTGTTTCAGCTTTAGTCCTGTTTCAGCTTTAGTCCTTCCTCTCTGAGATTCTTGGCTCATTAATCCCCTGGCTCAAATGCAGCTCCCATCATTAAAGCTGGCTCCAGGAAATTCTGTTTCCTCCATCGTGCCAAGTCATTTTCCTCTCAGTAACTGTTTATATAGCCCAACTCTGTCTAATATATAAATACTGCTCTGGCCACATTCCAACGTCTCATATTCCTGGATCTAATACAAGAAAATGATTGATTCATGACCCTTTTGCTATCCTCAGCTTCATATGTTTACTGTTTTTATCTTTCATGTAACTTTTTTCATTTTTCTTTATTTTACCAAAGCTACCAAAGTTCAGTTTTTCTGAACTTTTTCTTCTTATACTGGAAATATATTATCTTTAATGATGTCTTCTGCATCTTCATTGTGTTGCAATCAAGACTCATTGCATAGTCTCTGGAACCATATTATGATTCCTGTATTATTACTACAGACATAATAAGCCAAATGTTGCTGTAAACTTTTCAAGTTCTATGCTGAAACTACAAAAATGTCCCAGAGACTAAAGTAATCGGTCAGTGCAATTTGAGGTCATGGAGAAAGATTTCAAACTGCACGGACATAGAGAGAGCAGATTACAAAGTCAACCCACGGAAAGCGACTGGCCCAAGTGGGATACCCAGACGAGCACTCAGATCCTGCGCGGACCTGCTGGCGGGAGTATTCACAGACATCTTTAACCTCTCTTTATACCAATCTGAGGTCCCTATCTACTTCAAGAAGACAACCATCATCCTGGTACCCAAGAAAAGCCAGGCAGCGTGCCTTAATGACTATCGTCCGATGGCTCTGACATCCATCATTATGAAGTGCTTTGAAAGGTTAGTCATGGCACAAATCGAGTCCGGCCTCCCAGATTGCCTATATCCACTACAGTTTGCCTATCGCTGCAACAGGTCCACAGCAGACGCCATCTCCCTGGCCTTGCACTCAACCCTGGAACACTTGGATAACAAAGACACTTTATTCAGACTCCTGTTTATTGACTACAGCTCAGTCTTCAACACCATTATTCCTACAAAACTCATCTCCAAACTCTGTGGCCTGGGGTTCAGCTCCTCCCTCTGCAACTGGATCCTAAACTTCCTAACCCACAGATCCCAATCAGTAAGAATAGGCAACAACACCACCTCCTCCATCATCCTCAACACCAGTGCTCTAGTGTGTCCTCGGGCTGTGTCCTCAGGCCTTTACTCCTTGTACATCTATGACTGTGTGGCCAAATTCCCCTCCAACTTGATTTTCAAGTTTGCTGATGACGCCACTGAAGTGGGTCAGCTCTCAAACAATGAGACGGAGTACAGGAAAGAGGTAGAGAATCTGATGAACTGGTGTGATGACAATCTCTCCCTCAATGTCAACAAAACGAAGGAGATAGTCATCGACTTCAGGAAGGACAGTGGAGGACATGCTCCATCTACATCAATGGGGACAAAGTAGAAATGGTCAAGAGCTTCAAGTTTCTCGGTGTCCACATGGCCAACAACCTGTTCTGGTCCCTCCATGCTGACGCTATAGTTAAGAAAGCCCACCATTGCCTCTACTTTTTCAGAAGACTAAGGAAATTTGGCACATCTGCTATGACTCTCTCCAACTTTTACAGATGCACCATAGAAAGCATTCTTTCTGGTTGTGTCACAGCTTGGTATGGCTCCTGCTCTGTCTAAGACTGCAAAAAGCTACAAAGGTCATGAACGAAGCCCAGTCCATCTCACAAACCAACCTCCCATCCATTGACTCTGTCTACACTTCCCACTGCCTAGGAAGAGCAGCCAACATAATCAAGAACCCCACGCTCCCCGGACCTACTCTTCCACCTTATTCTGTTGGGGAAAAAGATGCAAAAGTCTGAGGACACATATCAGCCGACTCAAGAACAGCTTCTTCCCTGCTGCCATCAGACTTTTAAATGGACGTACCTTGTATTAAGTTGATCTTTCTCTAAACCCTAGCTATGACTGTACCATTACATTCTGCACTGTCTCCTTTCCTTCTCTATGTTTGGTACTCTTTGTCTGCATGACACACAAGCAGTATTTTTCACTGTATACTAATACATGTGACAATAACAAATCAAACCAAGTGTGAAGTTGGGAATTCGGTCCATGTGAGAATTTGATACAATGGAGAAAGAGGGTACTCCTTTTTCTATCTTTTTTCAACCCCCAGTAGCTATAGAAGACATAAGTTGCATACCAGAAATAGAGTTGCCTAGAGAGAGCGGCGAGAATTTGAAGAACTGGGATGGGAGGGTGGGGTTTGAGTCTCAGGATTCAGGGCATTCTGAAGAAAATCAAAGTATGTGTAACAGGAAAGAAAGAAAGTGATTGGTTGGTGATTTCTCTTATTTAAACTGGGGGATTTTTAATTGGGAGAAGTATAACATTAATTGAAATAATATAAGCACAAGCAGGACTAGTAGCATTGATTAAAATTTAATCCAGAAAACAATTAATTATATGCAAAATGGATCACAAGGCAAATGATGTGTTGCAGCTGTAATATGTGGGAGTTGGTGAATGCAAGTTTGATCCACGAATATGTTATGTATCTGTGGCTTGAGGTACTTCAGCTCGGAGTTGATGAGCTGGAGGCTGAACCTCCTACTTTGCAATGCATTAGGGAGGGGGAACATTACTTAGGCACTTGGCTCCAGGAGTTGCATCCCTTAGAATGTGGTTTTCTGATTTGGTCGGTGGTCAGTTAAAAAGCAGAACCACAAAGGTGGTAATTTATCTCATTCATGAATTGGCAAAGGGTAAGTAAGATTAGTGAGTTGAATACATGGCACAAAGATTGGTGTGGAAATGGGTTTTAATTCATGGGGCACCAGCACCAATACTGGGGTAAGTGGGTGCTCTACTGTTCGGATGGTCTTCACCTGAACCATGCTATGACCAGTGTTCTGGTAGGTTGTGTAACCAGGGTGGTAGAAAGGGCTTTAAACAAATAGTGTGGAGTGAGGGATCATATGAGGGGAGATATGGTAAAATAAAGAAAAAGGGCAAGGAAATAAAGCAGGGTAGCGACATGGACAATGGTAACCAAAATTTGGCAAGAACGAACAGAGTAAATAAACTTGAATGCACCAGCTGATAAGACCAGAGTTTGCAAGAATGATAAAAAGACAGAATTAAAGACTATCTGAATTTGCACAGCATTTGTAACAAATGGATGAATTGAAAGCTTAAATAGAATGACACCTAACAGCCATTTCAGAGATATGATTGTAAGTTTTCTAAGGCTGGGACCTAACTATTCAAGGGTATTTGGCATTTCAGCAGGACAGGAAGCTAGGAAAAGATGGTGGCGTAGCTCTGTAACTTAAGGATGACCGTACAGTGGTGAGAGATCACCTTCATTCAAAAGATCAAGATGTAAAATCATAGAATCCCTACAGTACAGAAGGAGGCCATTTGGCCCACCGAGTCTGTACCGACCACATTTCCACCCAGGTCCTATCCCCATAACCCCACATATTTACCCTGCTAGTCCCTCTGACACTAAGGGGCAATTTACTGTGACCAATTCACCTAACCTGCACATCTTTGGACTGTGGGAGGTAACCAGAGCACCCGGAGGGAACCCATGCAGACATGAGAATGTGCAAACTCTACACAGACAATGACCCGAGGCCGGATTTGAATTCTGGTCCTGTGAGGCAGCAGTGCCAACCACTGCCACTGTGTTGCCCTATCAGTTTGGATAGAAATAATAGCAAAGCTAAGAAGTCACTTGTGTGAGTAGGTTATCGCCCCATAAGAAAGACCATCCCCATTGAGTCTGCTCTGATATTCAATGAGATTATGTCTGACCTGATGTGATGATCTTCAACTGCACTTCCCATCTTATCTTCATAACTCTTGATTCCCTTACTGATTAAAAATTTGTTTATCTCTGCCTTGAATACACTTAACGACCCAACCTCTACACCCTCTGTGGTTAAAAAAATTCTACTGATTCTCCATCCTCACCACTTGCCTTCCCACACCTATTTTTGTGTCATCCGCAAATTCATAATAGTACATTCACTGCCCTCATCCAAGTCATTAATATATATATATTATATATATATATCTAATTATATAATCCCTGTGGCATTCCTTTTGTTACAGATTGCCATCCTGAAAATGCTTTTCTTATTATCAGTTCGCCAATTTTCTATCCATGCTAAAATAGCCGTGGGCTTTTAGCTACACTGTAGGACAGAGTGTACAGGAAGTAATAATGGGGGCTTGTAAGAAAGGTACTACAATAATCATGGGTGATTTTCATATAGATTAAATGAATCAGAAAGATGAATTCATAGTGTATTCAGGACAATACATTATGTTCTAGCACCAACCAGGAACAGGTTGTTTTAGACCTGGTAACAGCTTCTACATGTATATAAAAAGGAAAAAAGTAACTAAAGTGAGAGTTGATTCTTTAGAGAGTGAGACAGAGGAATTAATCATGGTAAACAAGGAAATGGTGGGAGCATTGAAGAGATCATTTGTGTCTGTGTTCAATGTAGAGAATACAAAAAGCATCCTAAAAAATACTTACAAAATTTAAGATTTGAGTGCAAATTTGGATTTTCTATTTTACTAATCCTGGCTATTCTGGCAGTTATCAACAACAGATATTTCACCTCTACCATGTGCTAAGAACTTTAAGAATGCCTTCTAAATTTTCTTGGGGTTGTATACATTGAGCAACTGAAATGAATATCTGCAATGCCAACTTTCATTCCCAAAAAGTAAATGGAAATTAACTCTTATCCCTGTTATTGTCAGCATCGTAAAGAAAACGATAACAAATTTATATGTTGAAATTTTACTTCAAGATATTTATATGGGGTTCTCCTAATTGTCCACCATAACTGCAGCAGAGATTTGTCAGAAAACTTGGAGCAACAGCACAACTAATGATTAAGCCATTTCTCCAGCACATATACCCAAATTACAGTGGACAATCAGGCAAATCCTGTTGAACTTATACTCCAGTTTCCCTAAGTCAGTTGTGAATTGTTTCAGATGAACAGAAAAAGAACCTCTGATCCATTCAACCTGTCCCACAAATTGTGTTACTTCATGTATCTCAATGCATAGACCCGCCACCCCATTCAGAATCAATTTTGAAGATTTATGAGTTGTTTACTCGACAGAGAAGGGAAACAATGCTCTGCAGTCATTAAGCTAGTAAGTGCTGGGAAATTAATATACATTGCAATATGTTTTAGGAGTCCTCTGGAATTTGTCTTCATGTGATGCAGTGAAGATGCCAATTATTCGTGATGCTCTAACAACTCTCACAAATAGTGTGGTGATACCTCATTCTGGGTGGAGCAGCTCCTCTTTTGATGAAGACAGAAAAGTGAAATTTCATACATCTTTAGTACTACGAAATACTACTGGATGTCTGAGGTAAGTAAGTAAATTATCCTCCTCAGCCCAACTATAGAAGACTATTGAAGAATTGAAGCTAGAACTAAAAGTAATTTTAAGTTCTATGTATTCGAGTACAAAAATTTAGTGTTTTCAAAGAATTGATTTTGCTAGGTAAGATGAAATATTTTTAGTTTAAATTGTTTTTGGTTTGTTTTCTCACTCATTTTCTGTCCAATTTTCCCCTTTTTATCACCACTCAACAAGATGTCAACTTTCCTAGAGTTTAATTCCACAATGCCTTGTGCAAGTGGTTATTCTTCATTTTTGAAAAATGTTTCGTTTCTTCATCTTTAATTCAATGAAATGTTTATAATTATTTGGGTGTGTTAGTGAGCTATGTTTTAATAAGATTGCTATTTTGCAGAAATCTTAGCTCTGCAGGTGAAGAGGCTAGGAAGAAGATCCGATCTTGTGAGGGGTTGGTGGATTCATTACTATATGTAATCCAGATGTGCGTTAACACTGCAGATTATGATAGCAAGGTTTGTGATTTGCTCCATTTAATAATTTTACTTATGTAATTTGATTCTGTATATACTGCATAATTCTTGTAAACAGTCATTCAATTTAGTTTAAAGCATTTGATCTTTTTTAAGTTCCTAGTTTTCCCACCTGGTGTCAATTTCTCTCTTAAAGGCACTGAGTTTTGTTGATATGACATCCAGACATCAGCAGCACTTCAGAGTAATCATATCTTCAATCTTTTTTATAGTCTTTCAAATTTAGGTTTTTATAATTACAAAAATAATCTCATGGATTAGATATAACAAAGTATTTTTCATGTAAAATTATTTTCTAACTATATCTCAATCGGTAATGCAGTAGGAACTCATTGTAGAGTCCTCAACTGATATAGTGATGAAGATCCTTGTTGATCTCCTCACTGAAGGGATGTAGCCTTGACTTTATCAAATATCACCAGCACTGCTCCATAATGGCAGATGCAAGATCCACTTTGCAAGGTGGAATAGCACAACTAGAAATCAATATGATACGATAACCGTTCCAGAAATGTGCTTGCAAAGTGGCCAAGGCAGAGATGCAATATTCAAGGCTATTGACATTCAGGAAGAGGTAGGGTAACTCTTGTTAATAAAGGATGAGATCAATACATGGGTGGAAAAGGATCTTGGCTCAGAAGATGGAAATGTGCAACCAGTTTGAGTAGAAATAAGAAATAATAAAGGAAAGAAGTCACCAGTGGTAGTCATTTATAGGTCCCCTAGCAGTCGCTACAATGTAGAACAGGGTATACATAAACAAAAATGGAGGCTTATAAGAAAGGTACTGCAATAATTATAGTTGATTTTAATCCTTTAGATTGGACGAATCAAATTGACAAAGGTAGCCTGGAGGATGAGTTCATAGAGTGTACTCAGGACAGTTTCTTAAAACAATACTTTCTCGTACCAACCAGGTAACAAGCTATTTTAGAGATGATATCTAATGAGTTGACATTAATTCATGATCTTATAGTTAAGGATCTGCTAATGTCATTCCAAACATTCCGTTTGAGGGAGAGAACTGTGGGTGCATAACTATTGTCTTGAGGCAATTACAAAGGTATGAAGACAGAGTTAGCAACAGTAGACTAGGAAAATAGGTTAAAAGATAAGACAGTAAATGAGCAATAGGAGTCATTTCAGGAGATATTGTATAATTTCATCAAGAAAGACTCTGGAGGAAGGATCCACTTTCATAACTAAGGAATCTTAAGGATGGTATCAAATTGAAAGAATTGCTGCGAAGATTTGTGGTATTCCAGAAAATTGGGAAAATTTGGTAATCAGCAAACAATGATGAAAAATAGGAGAAATTAGACTGAGTAAATTGGCAAGAAATAAAACAACAGACAGTGAGAGCTTCTACGAATGTATATAAAAAGGTAGAGTACCTAAAGTCCCTAAAGGATGAGTCTGGGGAATTAATAATATCAGAGACTTTGAACAAATATTTTGTTTCTGTCATCACAGCAGAGGACACGAGCATCCCAAGAATAGTAAATCAAAGGGCAAGAGGGACTGAGGGAGAAATTAAAGCAATCACTATCACTGGAGAAAATGTTTAGGGAATTTTATTGGACCAAAGGCAGACAAGTTCCCTGCACCTGAGGGTCTTATAAAAAGTAGAGAATGGATGCACTTGTGATCTTGCAAAATTCCCTAGACTCTGAGAAGGTTTCAACACATTGGAAGACTACAAATGTAACACCCCTCTTCACAAGAGGAGGAGATTGAAAGCAGGGAACTATGGGCTGGTTGCCTAATATCTGTCTTGGGGAAATTGATGGATTGATTATTAAGCAAATTTATTTGAGTGACAGAGAGTGGATAAAGGAGAGCCAGTAGATGTAGTGTTTTTTGATTGCCAGACGTTTTCAATAAGGTGACAAACAAAAGGTGACTGTGTAATCTGAGTTCATGGTATTGGGAATAATGATTAGTGCGGATCGAGGATTAGCTGGATACTGATAGGAGACCAAGTTGGTTTGCAGGGGTAATTTTCAAGTTGGCAAACTAAGTAATACAGGGAACAGTGCTGGAGCATCAACAGTTTACAATCTATATTAATGACTTGGATGAATTAGCAAAGTATATTGTAGCCAGATTTGCTGAAAATACAGATAAACAAGTTGTGAGTAGGTACCAAGGAGTTGGCATAGGTTAAGTGGTTAGGTAAAAATTTGGCATATGGAGTATAACATCTGAAAATGAGGTTGCTCACTATGGTGGGAAGAATGATGTTTAAGTACTGCAGCATTTTGCAGTAAGTGTATATAGACTGCAAAATGCTGCAGTACAGAAAGATCTGATTGGCCGTATGAATCATGAAAAGTTAGCATACAGGTAGAATTAGCAGTTGGGAAGGCAGATGGAATGTTGGCCTTTATTACAAGGGGAAGGGAATATAAAAATATGGAAGCCTTGCTACAACTGTGCAGGGCAATGATGACATCATACCTAGAATACATTATACAGGAGGGATATGCTTGCACTAGAAGGAGTTCAGAGAAGATTCACTTGACTGATTCCAGGAATGAAGAGGTTGTCTTATAATGAATTCTTAGGCTTGTACTCATTGGAGTTTAGATGGATGAGGTGGTTTTATTGAAATAATAACATAAGAACTAGGAACAGGAGTAGGCCATCTGGCCCCTCGAGCCTGGTCCGCCATTCAATAAGATCATGGCTGATCTTTTCATGGGCTCAGCTTCACTTACCCGCCTGCTCACCATAACCCTTAATTCCTTTACTGTTCAAAGATTTATCTATCCTTGCCTTAAAAACATTCAATGAGGTAGCCTCAACTGCTTCACTGGGCAGGGAATTCTACAGATTCACAACCCTTTGTATGAAGAAGTTCCTCCTCAATTCAGTCCTAAATCTGCTTCCCCTTATTTTGAGGCTATGCACCTTAGTTCTAGTTTCACCCACCGGTGGAAACAACTTCCCTGCTTCTATCTTATCTATTCCCTTCATAATTTTATATGTTTCTATAAGATCTC
This sequence comes from Mustelus asterias, assembly GCF_964213995.1. Lineage (NCBI taxonomy): Eukaryota > Metazoa > Chordata > Chondrichthyes > Carcharhiniformes > Triakidae > Mustelus > Mustelus asterias. The sequence goes on along the minus strand of NC_135814.1, from coordinate 45,601,626 downwards.
CCCTCATTCTTCTGAATTCCAATGAGTATAGCCCCAGTCTACTCGGTCTCTCCTCATAAGCCAACCCTCTCAACTCCGGAATCAACCTTGTAAATCTCTGCACCCCCTCCAGTGCCAGTATATCCTTTCTCAAGTAAGGAGACCAAAACTGTACACAGTACTCCAGGTGTGGCCTCACCAGCACCTTATACAGCTGCAACATAACCTCGCTGTTTTTAAACTCCATCCCTCTAGCAATAAAGGACAAAATTCCATTTGCCACCTTAATTACCTGCTGCACCTGCAAACCAACTCCTTGAGATTTCTGCACAAGGGATATTAGATTCCAAGGAAGCTGAACTGATATAGATGCTGAGAGAATGTTTTCCCTTGTGGAAGAATCTGCAACTAGGTGCACAGTTTCAAAATATGGGATCTCCTGTTTGAAATGAGGAGAAATTTCCTCTCGAGGGTTATTAGTCTTATAAATTCTCTACCCTGGGGAGCTTTGGAGGCTGGGTTATTGAATGTATTCAAGGCTGAGCGGAATCTTTGATCTATGAGGGAGTCGAGGGTTATTGAGGAGCAGGCAAGAAAGTGGAGTTGAGGCCACAATCAGATCGACCATGAGTTTATTAAATATCAGGGCAAGATTGAGTTGCCAAATGACCTCCTGCTGCTATTTTTTTATGATCTAATGAAAGGTCCCTTTTACTATTTTGGAATCTTGCGTTTTCATGGAAAGCTCCAACGAAAACAGAAGAACTTGTCCAAGAAGTGTAGCTAAGTTTTGATGTCAGGAATCTAAAGTGGTTCTGTGCCTTACTGAGGCAAATATTGATGAAAATGACAATGTTCATTTAAATATAACTGATCTAAGTGGCATTCTAACTATGTTTGTTGTTTTAGACTGTTGAAAACTGCGTTTGCATCTTGAGAAACCTGTCCTATCGCTTAGAACTAGAGGTTCCACAAGCTCGTCTGATGGGAACAAGTGAGCTTGATGGATTACTTGGTAGTGATTCTCCAAATAAAGACGCTGAGACTGGTTGTTGGGGTAAGAAGAAGAAAAAGAAAAAAAAAGAACCCCAGGAAGATCAGGTAAAAGTTTGCCCCTCACTGAAACTATGATAAGCACCAAAAACAAACTAATGGGTATTGAAATAAATTGTGGGGCACCATGATAGTGTTAAAAATGGCAAGAAGGTCGAATTGACTGTGAACACAAAACAGTCACCGCAATGTGTGACTAAAGTCTTCACTAAAAAATCTAGAGTTTGCAAGCCTTCCTTAATATTCTGATCATATATTCTCTGCTGAACACACCAGTCATGATCAAAGTTAATCCAAGTTTGAACATCAACAGGTGGAGGACTTGGGAATTTTCAAAATTTGCAGAAGGTGTCAAATTTGAGGTGGATGGAACATGAAGGGGGAATGCAACAAAGTAATAAACTTGCAGATTAGGTGTATAATTGACGATGCTTTTTAGTGGAAAGAATAAAGAGGCCACATCCTGCTATGCTAATAATGGAGTAGAGGACAAAGGGATCTCGAGGTAAAGAATCATAAATCACAAATTAGTGGGGCGGAATAATAAGGCTATTCAGAAAAAACAAGCAGAACACGAGTTAATTTCTGGAAGGGCAGAATTGAAAAGCAGAGAAGTTATGTTAAATATACATCATACCCTGGTTAGATCACACTTGGAGTACTATGCATCGTTCTGATCTCCATTATTATGAAAAGGATATAGAGACACTAGCATTTTCAAGTGCAAAACAAGATTTACAAGGATAATAGCAGAATTGAGAGGATACATTTATTAGGAAAGACTGAACAGGCTGATGCTCATATCTGGGTGGATTTGAGGAGAAATCCACAGATGTTCAATCGGGTGGCATTGGCCATTTGGTTTCAGAGTGGAGTGTGTCTGACCATAGTTAGCCTGTGGGTTTAAAGGGAGTGTGTGCTTACCGAGAACATTATAGCATAAGATATGTTTTGTAATTTGTGTTGTCCATAAAATCTGTGTACATTTGTGAAGATACGTGGGATTTAAGATGTATTGTATTATAGTCAAACTTTTTAGGTTTAATATTTTTTGTTGTTGAAAGTTAATTGGTTGCTCTGTGACTCTATTCATCCACATTTTCTTAAAACAAGTAAAAGTTAAGGCTTTTTGAGGCAGGGTTCCACTCTGGGATCTCCTGTTCAGTAGTAAGATCGACTGGAACCGTAACCATAATGTGAATTAAGCAATGCATAGCCAAGTGGTATAATCTTGGGCAACTGAATTATTAACTTTCAATTGCAAGCAGAATGCAATTTGAGAGATCCTGCTGCTTTTAAGCCAGTATTTTTATTTGCAGTGGGATGGTGTAGGTCCTATCCCTGGATTTTCTAAATCTCCTAAAGGAGTTGAAATGTTGTGGCATCCATCAATAGTGAAACCATATCTCACTCTTCTTGCTGAAAGTTCAAACCCAGCTACGTTGGAAGGATCTGCTGGATCTCTACAGAACCTATCAGCAGGAAACTGGAAGGTATGTCCAAAATATATAACATATAACTATTTATAAATAAAAATTTGAGCACTTTTCTGTTCCATCAAAGTAACGCCCTTAGGAATTACCACACTTTTTAGCCATCTTTGAAACCCACTGTTTCAACACTTGCAGTCCTAAATCCATTTGTGTTGGTTCAGAAACAGGCTGAAGCTTCTTTGCATTTTGCCACAACCTCTGACAAGCACAACTACTGTATTAATGCTTTTTTCCATTTTTTCACACTGGCATTTCTCAACTAACTAAAATAAAGTTACAAACGTTTTCAAGTTCATGCCCGCTGCATAGGGTTACAGCTTACCATAGAATTTTACATCGCAACGATGATCATTTGGTCCATTATGTCTTTGCTGGCTATACAGCAAAAGGTGTCGTTCACTTGGTTCCATTCCCTTGCCCTTTCCCCATTACTACCTGAACTTAAATATGGAATCTTCATGAAGTATAAACAAACAGTCTGTTCCACTTTACGTGTTAAATTTAACTTTATATTCTGTATAGTTGTTCTTTTTAAAAATAATTCAAGACTGCATTTCCAGCATGCTCTGGTAGAGCATTCCAAGGCTCTGTATCAAAGAAACTATGTTCATTCAGTTGATAAATTTAACAACCTAGTTACCAACTCCCCCTTTCAATGGCCATAGTTGTCCCCCAGTCACCCATCAAAATTTCTTGAATATCTGTTGCATTTTTGTTTTAATGACAAAATAAGTCTATTCTCGTAACTGAAGCCTGTCATCCCGCCACCCCATCACCTTTGTGCATTACTTCGTACCCTCTTGATGCTCTCAACATCCCTCCTATACTAACATAAAACGAACTATTCAAACTGGAACATAAACAATGAATGGTATAAATTTCACATTACTATTATCTCTCTCCATCCTGTATTCCTATTTATAGAACCTAGAATCCCACATGTTTTAATAGTTTTTCAACTTATTCTCCTTTTAATGTCAGAACTTTTAGCTCTTTGGGCTGAGCTGAATTTAACGTGAAAGTGTGATGTGACAATCCACTGCATTTCCCAAGTTTTATGAAAAGTACAAGCTTCCAAAAGAGAGGTTTGAGCATTCTAAGTAAAAAAGTAAAATATTGGTCTGATCATTTGATCAGTTTATGCGTGTCATTTGTCTTGTAGAAAACATTAATGGTCTGGCTTTTACAGTGAGTGGCAACACTGGCTGCTGACGTGAATAAATCTCTGCATTAACCTACTGCGATCTCAATGGCAAGAATTTTGGGAACCCTGCAGTCAGATTCCCTCCCATTGTAGGTTACAACAATGATCAGCAGCGCAGTTCAGTCAAAAAAGACAGGCAGCTGAAGGTGTGACTTGCAAAAAAAAAAGCTGCTACAGTGAAAAAACACTGAGGAAAATAAGCATTTAAAAATCACATTAGTGAACATTAATTTTACAAAATTAAAAGTATAACCACTTCACTTTGTAAATGTACAATAATTTTGATCAAATAAGTAATTGAGGGGCATAGACAAGGTAGATAGTCAATATCTTTTCCCAAAGGTAGGGGAGTCTAAAACTAGAGGGCATAGGTTTAAGGGGAGAGATACAAAAGTGTCCAGAGGGGCAATTTTTTCTCAGAGGGTGGTGAGTGTCTGGAACAAGCTGCCAGAGGTAGTAGTAGAGGTGGGTACAATTTTATCTTTTAAAAAGCATTTAGATAGTTACATGGCTACGATGGGTATAAAGGGATATGGGCCAAATGCGGGCAATTGGAATTAGCTTAGGGTTTTTTTTTTTTAAAAAGGGCGGTATGGACAAGTTGGGCCGAAGGGCCTGTTTCCATGCTGTAAACCTCTATGACTATAATCCTAAACAGTGATATTTTTTAAATCTGACAAATCATGCTTAAAAAGTAAAATCTATAACATTTTAAACAGATGTTTAAAAGCTTTCAGGTTGAAAAATATTAAAACAATTTATTTTAACTTTTTAAAGCTTCAGCGTTAATTGCTTGTAAATTGAGAGGAGACCTCATACCTGAGAATACTGATGTGAAATTTTTAACTGTAATTAATATGGAATTTGTGGGCAGTTTAGCTAAATATGCACTCATTTTGCCATTTGGAGTAACAAAACCTCGAGTAGGATTGGTTGATCCGTGACAGCTTTATGATCGATACACTCCACCACGGATACACTCAGACGTTGTGGAGCCTCACTGATATGTAGTAGTGGCAATCGTTGAACGTGTCATTACTTATAGCACTGTAAAATCTGGCCAATTAATTTGAGTAACACGTTGCCTTGTAGTACCCTAATCCCATATCTGTGTGGAATTGATGTGACTTTCCTCCTTAAAATCTATACTGTTGAAACATTCTGCCTTGTTTCCGAACAATATTACCTAGCAACTAAAATTGAGTATTGCACCATCGTGCGAAGCTATTATTTAGGATGTATGAACATGTTTCCATGTTTTTAATTTCAATGCTGTCTGAACCTAGCAGTATCAGGTTTGTATGTCTGTAGCGTAGTGAACTTCGTTGCAGCTTCATTTTGTACTTTGCTTCCTCTTTCCCTGTTGGTACTTGGCACAGCTCAGATTTATATTGTGTATTCATGAGTGAGTTATCTATTGATTTAAAGTAAATTTCAGAACACTCAATTGGTAACCTTTACTATATTACGTTTTTACAATAAAGCAGATTATTGGGGTGTATCCTGTTTAAATCTTATTAGTTTATGTCCTCCATTTAGTCTGTCTGTATTGTTGACTGTCATCTTGGAATGCCCAGTCGCTCAACTTCAGGTCAAGAACAGAATTAGAAAACATGCATGTGGCATGGAAACCGTACTTAAAGTCACCTGCATAAAGCCACCAGAAATCACCAGATCCCACCATTCCAGTCAACATTTCATAAAATTGAATGTGACTTATAAATACAGCACCATTCTTTGTATTCCATATTATGGCTATTCAGTCCAGCTATTATATATTAAGTTCTGTATCTTCCACCTATATAGTGCATCTAGGCATCAGGAAAGGCTGAAGCTGGGAGAGGCAGACGTTATGTGGAAGCAATGCAAACTGAGCAGGGAACATTGATACCAGAAGAATGAATGAAAGGAAAGGTTAGGTGAATTTTTCTTCTCTGCAGAAGGTTGTTAGGACTTGTAACGCTTTACCAGTAACACTGGTGGAAGCAAAATTTGTGATATATTTTGAAAGGAAAGCGGATGAACAGTTCAATCTGAAAGGGCATGAGGAAAAGTGAAGAATTAGAGATGCTACACAGACACAATGGATTAAATATCTTCCTCCCATGCTGAAAGATTCTATGATACTACCACTAGCTTTATAAAAGCTAGATCCTCTTCTTGCCTGACATTACACCCCCAACTCTCTTAATTTTGAAACAGACTAAGGGGAGTTCCTGGAAAATGATTTTGAATGGGAATTTTGGCCATTTGTTCTTTGCTTCCTAACTCATGATGCCAATTACAGTATTCTTACCCTGTTTCATTTGAGATAAGGTAACCAAAGAACTTAACCTGGTCTGTTTGACATGGATATTCACTAAAGCTACATATATTTCATCTTCAGCTTAAAAACACCAGAATTGACTCGAGCCATTTATTGAAATTTTGACCAAACCAATCTCTGTAGGCATCCTTCATTGAGCTGTTATTACATTAATATTAGCAAATTCCATCACATTTGTGCACCACTTAATGTGTCAGATATAAATTTGCATTGTTAGAATTTGAAGTTTATTTTTTCACAAAAATAAGCTTTTTGCTGCTGATAATGTTATGATGCTGATGTGTCAATGAAAATGCAGAAAATATTTATTTCGTTCATAGTCTACACTTGCAACATTACATAAATATAAAAGTTAATAGCAATGTCAAATTGCATCAAAAATATATTTAGAGTATCTCTTCTAGCTGCAACTTTTCTATAATCTGAAACATTGGAATAGATTTTCTTCTGTCAGTCAATTCTAAGTGGTTATGCACTGTTAATGATATCACTGGAATGGCAGAATGTTAGTATTTGCATAACCTTTCACTGATCCAGGTTCCAAATCGGACAGATGTAGGTAGCACACTTGTGGTAGAAGTAGCAATTTGAAAGTATATTTAAAACTTAATGAGATGGGCAAAATTAATGGGAAGTGTCACAATTGGGGAATGTAATTCAAAAAGCCTTTAGAAAGGCTCAAATTATTTCAATCCTTTGGACGGCTCAAAAATCATTTCAGCCCATTGGAAACCTGGCCAAAGCCCATTGAGTAAGAAATTAAGTAGTATTGGATACAAATGAAAGGGAAGGAACCCCACACGCAGGGTTAGGGCTAGAGCCAACTGGCACCATCATTGGCTGTACCAAAACTATATGGACATTATCACCAGGTGGCATAGCTTGACATCTGGCTTCCTGCTACCCTAAACCTTGTGAAGACTGTTCCACCTGACTGTTATCGGGTAGGAATGACAGTTCCTACAAATATGGTTTTTGGTATTGTGAGCATTGACTGACCATCACCTCATTATGCAAGAGGTTCAGGGACCAGAAAGTACATTTCAGCCAGGGAGACATTTGATATGTTATATTAGGTTAGTGGTATTAGGGCAATTTATTCAGCAACAAAAGATGCACTTCATGAAAAAAGGCAGTTGATATCCTCGTTCAGGTAGTTTTTACTTCTCGCTAACTCCCAATAGCTGCAGATGGCTCATAACTTCTGTTCTTCTTTATCTCTCTATGGCTTCTTCATATCTGCCTGCTGAACCTCTCTTCACTACCTTTTTTATCCTCTGTAGCCAGGCAGTTTTCTAATATTGCTGTTGTACTTTGATCTTGTTGTTCCATTTGTCAATGGTAATGGACACTTGAACAGGATACAAAAACAGAAAATGCTGGAAAATCTCAGCAGGTCTGACAGCATCTGTGGAGAGAGAAAAGAGCCAACGTTTTGAGTCTGGATGACCCTTTGTCCGAGCTAAGGGCAAAGAAAATCAGACAAGATTTATACTGTGAGAGTGGGAGGGGGGCTGTAAAAGGACAAAGAGAATGTAAATGAGGATAAAGACGGCCGAGAGAGGTGTCCAAACATGTCCTATGTCCTGGGCATGTATTCAGAATCAGCCCATCACGTACCAGGAATTCACACAAAATGCTCATAAAAAGAAAGTTGCAACAAGCACAAGTATAAAAAAAATACAAAAGGTATAAAAAGGCTCATTTCCTACAATTACACCTTCTCTCATTAAGTTTCACAAAGTGATGCAATGAGCTGATTGTGGTGCTTGTAGATAACAATTCAGTATAAGTATTGCTGAAAAAAGAGACATGCCATCTTGCACTTATTGGGACAAACATAAGAATATCAAATTTCAAAGGGAGTGACAGTTCATACTAAATGAGAAACGGGTTCTATTTGAGACATTGCTGGAGAATGCACTAGGGAACTATTGTCCCCCCGTGCCTTTGTTTAATTTAAAGAAGGGCCAATGTGTGGACATGTTCCTTTTGCCTGCAGAGGGCAAATATAATGATTCAATATAATAGTCAGTCAGAACTTGATATGAATCTATGTCATCAGTCCAACGATTAACAGCATAACTTCTTGGCACTTTGGATGAGCTGATCTTCATGAGGGTCTGAAGTGCTCAAAAGGGGACAGAATGTCAGCTATTCTGTCAAAACCATTGGTTTGGTCATCTTTCTGATCCTTTAAAGTTATCCATATGCTCGTCAACAGGTAGGAACTCTATAAACCCTTTCATATGGATTACTTTTGGAAGCAGACTACCAAGTAAAGGCCAGAAAGGATACAGGAAAGGCTACAACAGCTGTTAAAATTGTACTGCAAATATATTTCACACCTTGCAAGGATAGAGACCTGAGATTGTTGGACCCTGTGCCTTTTGCTGGCTTCTAATGCGCACAACCGCACATGTTATTTAAACCAGGAGTATCACCTATTGTGTAGAACTGCTAAACAGTACTTTGTGAAAGCTTGCCATTCCATAGAGCTACAAATGAAAGGATTAAGTAAGAGTAAAATTAACAATTTGATTAGATTTTTGAAGATGAGCAAAAATTGCATGTAATTAGTATGCTCCATTAAGAGTTGAGGAACTACTTATGGTCCTGAGCTACCAACCTGTTCTCAAAAATCTTGCTCCATCCCTTGATTTTTGATTATCCAACTACTAATACCAAAATTACCGTGGGATCTGAGTTGAATAAGAACCTTCATTGATTAACTCTGCTTCATGAGCTGAGGTGAGCAAGAACTTCTCTTGCATTAATGTTTTTGACCCAATATCTTGAAGCATATCACAACACTGTGGGCAGAACAGTGGCACATGGTTAACACTGCTGCCTCACAGCACCAGGGACCCGGGTTCGATTCCTGGCTTGGGGTCACTGACTCTGGAGTTTGCATATTCCCCCCGTGTCTGCGTGGGTTTCCTCTGGGTGCTCCGGTTTCCTTCCACAGTCCAAAGATGTGCGGGTTAGGTGGATTGGCCATGCTAAATTGCCCCTTAGTGTCAGGAGAACTAGCTAGGGTAAATGCATGGGGTTATGGGGAAAGGACCTGGGTGTGACTGTGGTCGGTACAGACTCGATGGGCCGGATGGCCTCCTGCACTGTAGGATTCTATGATTCTGTACAACAATGCATAATAATTGGAGGGTTTTTTTCAGAAAGCTAAATGGGAGATTAGAAAGTGGCTCTGACACCTTAGATATTTTGTACTTAAAAGTGGCTGTGGTGGGCGAAAAAAGCTTTGATGCTTAAAGACACGTGGATGGACGGATTTTTTAATAATGCTTCAGTCCGAAGTTCTCAAGTTCTGAATCAAGTAACTTTTATTTTTTTCCCCCTCCTGATGTCAGTGGGCAGCATATATACGCGCCGCAGTCAGAAAAGAGAAAGGCCTTCCAATCCTTGTGGAACTTCTGAGGATGGACAATGATCGGGTTGTTTGCTCTGTTGCAACTGCCTTGCGGAACATGGCCCTTGATGTACGAAATAAAGAGCTTATAGGTATGTGACAATTAAACAATGTTTCGCAAGTCAAAAAGGCTTGGGTCCAGAGTTTGCAAAAAGAATAGTGGTGAGAGTTCTGCTGTATCTACATCTGAGTGTTTTTCAGTCTGATTGATTGAAGAACCTCACTATTTCTTGTCCTGCTCACTGATGCCCTGTAGAGGGCCTCACACTGGATCGGACAACGAGGTGAATTGTGAACCTCTGAGAACAAATTTCCAGCTGTGGTTTTTACACTACACCTCAAGATTGTTTATTTAATGAACGTTAAATTCTTAGTAAAAACAAAACCGCAGAAAATATACGATAGGTCAGTCAGGATTTGTAAGGAGATTACTGTTTCAAATGCATACCCTTAATTGTTTTTTAATTAATTCTTAGGATTAGATTTAAAATCTCTGAAATCGCATTGGGAGATGACCAAAATCTTTTCACATGAAGTAAATGGCTTTTTTTTTGTAAATAATTACTTCCCATGGTGTTGCTAGTTGATAACAAAAATTATATGCCTTTTCCAGTAGTTTGACTTTACTTCTTTATAACTCTTAAGTTCTTCTCGCATAATATGCAAGAACAGTGGGTACTTTGACAAGAATATTCATTTACGGCATCACAAATCCTAATCCCTGTACCTTAACTGCTTTATCAGAATAATTTCCACAGAAGTCCTAGATTCCCCAACTAGTGAAAATAATTTCTCTCTACATATACTATCAATTCCCTTTGAATAGCTTAGGCTTAAAGGGTGATTTGGTTGAAGTTTCTAAATTGTGGGGAATTTCGCCCCTGTTTCTGTAATCTGTCCTCTCAATTTAACCCTGAGTTCATGTGTCATTCCGATAAACCTACACTGCACTCTCTCAGAGGCCAAATAACCTTCCTAAAGACTGTGTTCAGAACTACTTTCAGTACTCCAAGTGTGAAGTAACCATTGGCTCTGTATAGCTGTAGGATAGCTTCTACTCCCTTGTATTCCATTCCTGTAGATATAAAGATTGGCATTCCATTGTCCTGTTGATTATTTTCTGCACCTGTTCATGGCATTTTAACAATGTGTATCTGGGCCTCCACTGTTCCTAGCTTTTCAGCATTTCAAAAGCACCTTGCTCTATACTTGGATCTATTCTGGATGACCACACATTTGTTACAGATCTGTTCTGATAAAGGATCAAAAAACTGAAACATTGACTGTGCTTCGCTCCACTGATGCCTGACCTGCTGAGTACTGGTGTCATCTGCAAACTTACTAATCCTATCTCCACATAGTCATCAATATCATTTATATAAATGACGAATAATAGGGGACCCAATCCAGATCCCTGTGGTACGCCACTGAACACTGGCCTCCAGTCACTAAAGCAGTCTCATGTCATCACCCTCTGTCTCCTACAACTGAGCCAATTTTGAATCCACTTCATCAAATTACCCTGTATCCCATGAGAATTTACCTTCTTTACAAGCCTCCCATGTGGGACCTTATCAAAGGCTTTGCTGAAATCCATTTAAGCTACATCAACTGCACTACCCTCGTCTACCCACCTCCTCAAAAATTCGATCAAATTTATTAGACATTACCTCCGTCTGATGAAGCCATGCTGACTATCCCTGATCAAGCTTTGCCTCTCCAAGTGGAGATAGATGCTCTCCTTCAGAGGTTCTCTAATAGTTTCCCTACCACTGACGTGAGACTCACTGGTCTGTAGCTTCTTTAACACTTTAGTTTGCTTTTGTTTGTTCTGAAGGGTGACATGTCTACAATGGAAAGAACCACATAGCACCAATATTGTATAATGATTCTGTATTAACTTATTCTCCAGGCAAGTATGCAATGCGAGATCTTGTACATCGTCTTCCAGGGGGTTCAACGCTGATGATGCTTTCTGATGACACAGTTGCTGCTGTTTGTTGTGCTTTACATGAGGTTACCATTAAGAACATGGAGAATGCCAAAGCATTAGCTGATGTTGGAGGAGTCGAGAAACTTGTAAATATTACAAGGGGAAAGGGCGAAAGGCAAGTATTCAACTGGGAAACATAATGTGATAAATATTGTATTTTGCATCATTCTCAATGTATGTTTTGCACATCAAGGCTGTGTGTTGCAAATCAGTGCTAGAAATTAGGCACTGTTCTTGGTCTTCTATCATTAATAGGAAATGCCTTCATGTGGCCCGAGATTTTTTTGCCCCCTTTTTCAATGTCTTTTGGTCAAAGTTGTTTAGTACCCTGTCTGTTTTTAACCTATTGGCCTGCGAGCACTTGATACGATTCTGCTGCAAAAAGGTGAAGATAGCCCTGACCATTTCCATTGTCATCTTTGGAATGATGGTACCAAATCCTACAGTGGAGCTCTTGCCAAACACACATGACCCAGCAACCAGGACAGGTGATTTTTAGGGCTGTCGGCCCTAAGGCAAAGGAGTAGCAAAACACAAATCGAAAAGTTTCAAGGTTATAAATGAGTTCCCTATCATCCAAAAGCCAACACTCTGGTGTTAGACAGGTTTGTTTGTCACGAAAGGCTTAAAATTAACACAGTCGTCTCAAAATCTTTGCCAGCCCACCCGGTGTACTGGACAAAGAAAATAGCTATCAAGAATGCAGCAAAAAATGTCTTTAATTTAGGATGACATATTAGTTTTGGGGTTTTCACAAATTTGGGTGTCGTTGATTGAGTACTTGGTTCAGGGGCTACCATTTATTAGTGGACAGGCAGATGATGTGATCCAAGAAAAAAATCAGGAAAACTGTCCAGGCATTTACTGTTTTCAGAAATAGTTAAGGAACATCTTCACATGAACATAATTCTTTAGCCCATCCTTGACCTGGTCTGTCTTTCAAAAGAATGTAGAATTGCAGATTTACCTGGGGTTAATGGAGCTATTAGCTGCAGTCACTTGGTATGTGTGGATGTCTCTACATCCTGCAGCTGAACATATCGCTACATTTGTCATGCAATCATTTCTTTCTCAACTGATGTGAATGGCTAATGTGTCCCCAATGGTGCATAGCTCCACTGACTGGGAATATTTTGTATTGAAGAAAATTAGCAGGGGGAGGCTCTTCTCTTAACTAGCACAAGCTTCATCTTATTGCACCACACTGAAATTCACTTTTCTCTGGTTATTTCAGCCCTCCATGTGCTCATCCTACTATTATAAATACGACTAATCTGCCAGAGGGGGCGGCACGGTAGCACAGTGGTTAGCACTGCTGCTTCACAGCTCCAGGGACCTGGGTTCGATTCCCGGCTTGGGTCACTGTCTGTGTGGAGTTTGCACATTCTCCTCGTGTCTGCGTGGGTTTCCTCTGGGTGCTCCGGTTTCCTCCCACAGTCCAAAGATGTGTGGGTTAGGTTGATTGGCCATGCTAAAATTGCCCCTTAGTGTCCTGGGATGCGTAGGTTAGAGGGATTAGTGGGTAAAATATGTAGGGATATGGGGGTAGGGCCTGCGTGGGATTGTGGTCGGTGCAGACTCGATGGGCCGAATGGCCTCTTTCTGTACTGTAGGGTTTCTATGATTTCTATGATTATTCAAATTGCTTTATTAAAGCTAGATTTCTGGAGGAAATATACTAAACTTTATAACAATTGTTCCCTGCATTTCTTTGCTATCGAGTCAGATTAAGAATTCAAATTAGTTTTTGTTTTCTATAGTCTCCTGCAAGGATGGCAATTCCTTTGAGTTCCAGAAGCAATGCATTTTTGAATGCAGTTTCCTCATGAGACATCATCATCCTAACTGAACCTGTCAAAGCAAATATGTATTCACCATGTTGATGCTGAACCTCTACATTATAGATGCACAAGCCATTTGATGCATTTGGTCTGTGCCAACCTCTTCCCACTCTGGCCCCAGATCCCATTGTTCCATATGCATCTTTTCCGTTCTCATAACATCTATGTATGTCTTTTCTGAAACTTTCCAGTGCTTCACTGTACTTTTTGTGCTTCACTGTATTTTTTATAACTTGGAGGTTGGCAGAAATTGTTATATGTAGAGAAGGATGTTAAGGTTCTACCAGAAATAGTGGCAAAACTAAAACTAGTAAGATTTTGAAAGGGAAGTGGATTAATATATGAATAAAAGAGAAAAATGTGAGTGTGTGGGACAGGGAAAGAGCAGAACAAAGGAGCTAAGATAGGAAATTCACATTAGTGACCCATAAATTACCAGATGCTACGATTCAATTTTTAATAATCTCTCTCTTAGAAATATATAGCACAGAAGGAGGCCATTTGGATTTGCACCTGGGGTGACTTTCAAAGAGTTGCCACTTTTTTTTTCTTCCTTCACAAGATGTGAGTCCCACTGCTCAGGCCAGCATTTTATTGCCCATCCCCAATTACTCTTGAGAAGGTGATGGTGAGCTGCCTTCTCGAACTACTGCAGTCCCCATGGTGTAGGTACACCCACAGTTCTGTTAGGGGAAAAAGTGACAAGATTTTGACCCAGTTACAGCGAAGGAATGGTCACCACTCTGTTAAACTTCATTGGAAAGTGTAGGAGACCAGGGGTAGGACCATCAGAGAGGTGAGGCAGAGACTTAAAATGGCAAGACAGAAGTAAAATATTGAACTGGAAATAGGAACAGAATGGACTGTATGGTCCCTGAAGCAATTTTCTGATAGTCACATACTGCGTTACCGTACTGAATTTTTACTCTGGAATGACACTTGACTGAATTGGATTAATATTGTACTGTTTGATAGGCTGAATTGACTGATTTTAATATTTATGCTTAGTTTTGTATTTCATTAAGGTATTCGCTGAAAGTAGTTAAAGCAGCAGCTCAAGTATTAAACACACTGTGGCAATATCGTGATCTTCGCAGCATTTATAAAAAGGTAAGTCCCAATGCACAGTTGTTTTATAGGAAATCAATATTCTAATCCTTGTACTTCTCCTCACATTATTTTTTATGTTTGCAGGATGGTTGGAATCAGAGCCATTTCATTACACCAATTTCTACTCTGGAACGTGACAGACATAAATTCTCCACATCCCACCCATCCTTATCAACAACCAATCAGAATATGTCACCTGTTCTTCAATCTGGTGAGCCATTTATAGCTATCTAAATAAATTAAATGTTGTAATTCCAATTGATGCTCCATTAGCTCTAAAAGTAATGGATGTATTTTATAATAGATGTGTTAACCTAGTGAAGCTACATCACACAACAACTATGTGCAATTTATATTTACACTAATGATTCCGACTTCGGAATCAACACTAAATTTTGGGGTGGAGAGAGTGGCAGTTATTACGGACCGTAACAAAATACAAGAGGATATTAATAAAACTTGCAGGCATTACACTTTGGTTGGAAGAATAGGGAGGTCTCTTATCACTAGGAGGGTGCAAGTCTAGGAGGAGAGGGGAACAAAGAGATCTCATAATACAGGTGCATTAATCACAAAAAGATGTGCCACACGTTTGCAAGGCCATTTGTTTAGTGCAAGCAAAGCACTGGACTATATTTTTAGAAGGATAGAATTGAAAATGGAGATGTTGTGCTAAACTGGTATCAAACCTTGGTCAGACCACCCTTGGAGTACTGCCTGCTCTTCTTCTCGCCATATAATATAAAGAGAATGTATTTATTTCAGGGGATGTGGGTGTCGCTGGCAAATTGCACTTGAACTAAATGGCTTACTAAGCTATGTAAGAAGTCTAACAACACCAGATTAAAGTCCAACAGGTTTATTTGGTAGCAAACGCCACTAGCTTTCGGAGCGTGCTGCTCCTTCGTCAGGTGGAGTGGGAGATCTGCTCACAAACAGGGCATACGGAGACACAAACTCAATTTACAGAACAATGATTGGAATGCGAGTCTTTACAGCTAATCAAGTCTTAAAGGTACAGACAATGTGAGTGGAGAGAGCATCCGAAAGCACGCTCCAAAAGCTAGTGGCGTTTGCTACCCAGTAAACCTGTTGGACTTTAACCTGGTGTTGTGAGACGACTTACTGTGTTTACCCCAGTCCAACGCCAGCATCTCCACATCATTACTAAGCCATTTCAGAGGAAAGTTAAGGTTTAACCATATGTTGCAGATCTAGAGTTGCATGTGGGCCAGATGAGGTAAAGATGGTAGATTTCCTATATTAGGGCATTAGTGAACCAAGTGGGTTTTATGACAATAAATGATCATTTTAATGGTCACTATTACTGAGACTAGCTTTCAATTCCAGATTTTATTAATTTATTTTAAGTTCCACCAGCTACCGTGGTGGGATTTGAACCTCTGTCCACAGAGGAATAGTCAGGGCCGCTGGATTACCAGTCCAGTGACATTACCATTATGTCCCTATAGAGAGGGTGCAGAGGAGATTTGCAAGGATGGTACCAGAAGTACATGAGCGCACATATCAGGGAAATATTGCTGGCTTTTTTGGAAATAAAATGGCTGAGGGGTGACCTAATAGAGGTCTTTAAAATTATGGAAGGTTTGATAGATAAAAGAGAGAGAATCTTTCTTTTTGTTGGAAGAGCATAACTAGAGGCTATCAATGTATGGTAGTCACCAAGAAATCCAAATGGGGGAGTTTAAAAGAAACTTCTTTATCCAAAAAGTGGGATGGGGAGCTCAATACCATAAGTAGTTGAAGTGAATAGCATTGATGCATTTAAGGAGAAGTCAAGCTTATGAAGGAGAAAGGAATAGATGATTACGGTGATCAATTTAGATGAGAAAAGATGGGAGGTGGCTGGAGTGAAACAGTTGGGCCCAGTTTCTGTGACATATATTCTATGCAATATATGTGATTACAAGTAAGGAATCCAGTATTGTATTCTGTACATACTGTGTATTAATTTTGTTAACTAACACTTCAAAAAGAACAAAGAAGTCAATTGACTTTTTGGGTTAAAGGTGCATTATTATTGTGATTGTACTGTTTCTGATCTTGCTATTACAGCATATGTTAATGCTCGGAGAAATAGTTTTAGCAATGCAAGTTTTAGTAGTGCATAATTATACAATTATTAAGTGGTTTTATTTTGTTCAAGAAACCTTTTCTTCCTTGTAAATATTTGTGTTACCTTGGACAAGAACTGTAAATTCCATGTGAATATTTATCATTAGTGTGCTGGAACATAAATGTTTAAATGTGGGTCTAAACTACAGAATGTAATGCAAATTTTGCTTAATAGTCCCCTGGTTTATCTGTGCTAATGCTGATTTTTTTTTTTCAATTTGATTTTGTCCAATAACTGTCCATTCATTGTTAAACTTTTGCATTTCAATTTAGTGCAGTAATAATGTTCAAATCTATATACAAGTTAACAATGCCTGGAATACAATCAGGCAGAAATTTTCTGGCAATTCTTGGTGTTAACGATGCCAGAGTAGAATTTTTTTTCTGAGGAAATTTGCATGTAACTTTATGTTGCTATTGTGCCAAAGCACCAGTATGTACAAATTTGCTCCCTCATTTGCACCACTCCGTAGTTACATCTGTCAAACTGCCTCTTAGTTCATGACTGCATCATTGTGCAAAACAATAGTGACATCAGCTTCCTGCATTTGTGTCCATTAGAATTTGCTTAAATTTAAGGCACAGCAAAACCCAAAGGCATTCTTTTTGGTATTTCTTTCCCTCGCTGAGGTTTACACTGTATTTTCTATATTTTGATATTGTATTTATGGTGGTATCAACATCTGTTGCATTTAAGAGAGAGTTTTTCTTATGAAATGCCTTTTAATATTATGCATTTCCCTCAACTTCTGATTATTCATGCTGATTTCTACTTTTCTTTCTTGCATCAATTTTTATGTTCACGTATATTCTGAAGAAATTGTCAGGAAAATTCAAAGCAAGTTGCCACCGATATAAACATTGAAGCAGGTGTACGTTTTAGGGTAAATTGAACTGAGAAAATCCAAGCTTGTTACAGAGTCATAGAGGTTTACAGCATGGAAACAGCCCCTTTGGCCCAACTTGTCCATGCCACCCTTTTTTTAAACCCCTAAGCTAATCCCAATTGCCCACATTTGGCCCAAATCCCTCTATACCCATCTTATCCACGTAACTATCTAAATGCTTTTTAAAAGACAAAATTATACCTGCTTCTACTACTACCTCTGACAGCTTGTTCTAGATACCACCCTCTGTGTGAAAACATTGCCCCACTGGACACTTTTGTATCTCTCCCCTCTCACCTTAAACCTATGCCGTCTAGTTTTAGACTCCCCTACCTTTGGGAAAGATATTGATTATCTAGCTGATCTGTGCCCCTCATTATTTTATAGACCTCTAAGATCACCCCTCAGCCTCCTACGCTCCAGAGAAAAAAGTCCCAGTCTATCATGCCTCTCCTTATAACTCAAACCATCAAGTCTCGGTAAATCTTTTCTGCACTCTTTCTAGTTTAATAATATCCTTTCTATTAAAGGGTGACCAGAACTGCACACAGTATTCCAAATGTGGCCTTACCAATGTCTTGTACAACTTCAACAAGACGTCCCAACTCCTGTATTCAATGTTCTGACCGATGAAACCATGCCAAATGCCTTCTTCACCACTCTGCCCACCTGTGACTCCACTTTCAAGGAGCTATGAACATGTACCCCTAGATCTCTTTGTTCTGTAACTCTCCCCAGTGCCCTACCATTAACTGAGTAAGTCCTGCCCTGGTTCAATCTACCAAAATGCATCACCTCGCATTTGTCTAAATTAAACTCCATCTGCCATTTGTCAGCCCACTGGCCCAATTGATCAAGATCCCGTTACAATCAGAGATAACTTTCTTCACTGTCCACTATGCCACCAATCTTGGTGTCATCTGCAAACTTACTAACCATGCCTTCTATATTCTCATCCAAATCATTAATATAAATGACAAATAACAGTGCACCCAGCACTGATCCCTGAGGCACACCGCTGGTCACAGGCCTCAACTGTCTACAACCACCCTCTGGCTTCTGTCAAGAACAGTAAAAAGTCTCACAACACTAGGTTAAAGTCCAACAGGTTTATTTGACAGCACCAGCTTTCAGAGCCTCAAGCTCCTCCTTCAGGTGAGTGAGGACTTGTGTTCACAAACAGGGCATATAAATGGTTGGAATGCGAGTCTGAAACAACTATATGATGACATCAACAAGTTCCATGCCACCATCAGACTCACCATGGACTACTCTCCGGAATCGGTTGCATTCTTGGACACACGCATCTCCATCAAGGACAGTCACCTCAGCACTTCACTTTACCGCAAGCCCACAGATAACCTCACGATGCTCCACTTCGCCGGCTTCCACCCTAAACACATTAAAGAAGCCAACCCCTATGGACAAGCCCTCCATATACACAGGATCTGCTCAGATGAGGAGGATCGCAACAGACACCTACAGACGCTGAAAGATGCCCTCATAAGAACAGGATATGGCGTTGGACTAATCGATCGACAGTTCCGAAGTGCCACAGTGCAAAACCGCACTGACCTTCTCAGAAGACAAACACGGGACACGGCAGACAGAGTACCCTTCGTCGTCCAGTACTTCCCCGGAGCAGAGAGGCTACGACATCTTCACCGGAGCCTTCAACATGTCATCGATGAAGACGAACATCTCACCAAGGCCATCCCCACACCCCCACTTCTTGCCTTCAAACAACTGCACAACCTCAAACAGACCATTGTCCGCAGCAAACTACCCAGCCTTCAAACCAGTGACCATGACATCACACAACCCTGCCACAGCAACCTCTGCAAGACGTGCCGGATCGTCGACACAGATGCCATCATCTCATGTGAGAACACCATCCACCAGGTACACGGTACATACTCTTGCGACTCAGCCAATGTTGTCTACCTGATACGCTGTAGGAAAGGATGTCCCGAGGCATGGTACATTGGGGAGACCATGCAGATGCTATGACAACGAATGAATGAACACCGCTCAGCAATCACCAGGCAGAAGTGTTCCTTTCCAGTCGGGGAACACTTCAGCAGTCACGGGCATTCAGCCTCTGATCTTCGGGTAAGCGTTCTCCAAGGCTGCCTTCACGACACACAACAACGCAGAATCGCTGAGCAGAGACTGATAGCCAAGTTCCGCACACATGAGGACCTCAACCAGGATCTTGGGTTCATGTCACACTATTTGTAACCCCCACGACTTGCCTGGACTTGCAAAATCTCACTCACTGCCCTGGCTGGAGACAATACACATCTCTTTAAGCTGTGCTTAACCCTCTCTCCACTCACATTGTCTGTATCTTTAAGACTTGATTACCTGTAAAGACTCGCATTCCAACTATTATCTTGTAAATTGAGTTGGTGTCTTTATATGCCCTGTTTGTGAACACAAGTCCTCACTCACCCGAAGAAGGAGCTTGAGGCTCCGAAAGCTAGCGCTGCCAAATAAACCTGTTGGACTTTAACCTGGTGTTGTGAGATTTCTTACTGTGCTTACCCCAGTCCAACGCCGGCATCTGCACATTCTGTCAAGAAGCCAGTTTTGTACCCATTTAGATACCTCACCCTGGTTCCCGTGAGATTTAACCTTATGCAACAACCTTTCATGCAGTACCTTGTCAAAGGCCTTGCTAAAATCCATGTAGACAACATCAACTGCACTGCCCTCATTTACCTTCTTGGTTCCCCTTCGAAAAACTCAATCAAATTTGTGAGACATGATTTTCCACTCAAAGCCATGCTAACTGTCCCTAATCAGTCCTTGCATCTCTAAATGCCTGTAGATCCTGTCTCTCAAAATACCTTCCAACACTTACCCACCACAGATGTGAGGCTCACTGGCCTGTAGTTCCTAGACTTTTCCCTGCAGCCCTTTTTAAACAAAGGCACAACATTTGCCACTCTCCGATCTTCAGGCACCTCACCCGTGACTATCGATGATTCAAATATCTCGGCTAGGGGACCCGTAATTTCCTCCATAGCCTCCCACAATGTCCTGGGATACACTTCATCAGGTCCCAGGGATTTATCTACCTTCAACTTCTTTTCAATCTCTATTATTAAATATCTCTTCCATTACTGTTCATGCTCAAGATACCCATCATTAATGCAATATATTAATAATATATATGGATAGAAACATAGAAGATAGGAGCAGGAAGAGGCCATTTGGCCCTTCGAGTCTGCTCCGCCATTCATCACGATCATGGCTGATCGTCCAACTCAATAGCCTAATCCTGTTTTCTCCACATAACCTTTGATCCCATTCGCCCCAAGAGCTATATCTAGCCATCTCTCGAATACATTCAATGTTTTGGCATCAACTACTTCCTGTGGTAATGAATTCCACAGGTTCACCACTCTGGGTGAAGAAATGTCTTCTCATCTCCGTCTTAAATGGTCTGCCCAGAATCCTCAGACTGTGACCCCTGGTTCTGGACTCCCCCACCAGCGGGAACATCTTCCTTGCATCCACCCTGTTTAGTCCTGTTAGAATTTTATTAGTCTCTGTGAGATCCCCCCTCATTCGTCTAAACTCCAGCGAAAACAATCCTAACCTAGTCAATCTCTCCTCATGCATGATACATCATGATACTTGATACATCATGTATCAGAATGATACAAGCAAACTGCTGGAAACACTCAGCAGATCAAGTTGCATTCAGAAAACACTTTTAACATGCCCCAAGGGATTTTACAGGAGCGTTATGAACAAAATCTGGCACTAAACCGCGTAAGACATTGGGGCTGATGGCCAAAAACCTGGTCAGAGAGAGGTTTTACAGAGCTTCTTAATGAAGGAGAGAGAAGAGAGTATTTTAGTGAGAGAATTCAGAACTCAAAGCCTTGGTAGTTGAAGGCACAGCTGCTAGTATTATGCGATTTAAAAACAGGATTCCTGAAGAGCCCAGAATAAGATGAGCACTGATATCTTGGAAGGTTGTAGGTCCGGCAAAGATGACAGATGGGGAAGGGCAAGGCCATGGAGCAGGGATTATACAGCTCAGCGATGATGAGATCAGCAGTAGAGAATATAAGCAGTGCAGAGAAGGCGAGACCAGGAACAGGGAATATAAACAGTGTGGAGAATACAAAGAACAGAAGTGGAACTATAAACATTGTGGAAAAGGCTAAACCAGGAACGGGAATGTAAACAGCACGGCGAAGACAAGACCAGGAACAGGAATATAAGCAGTGCAGGGAAGGCGGGACCAAGTGCGAAGATATTAAAAGTGCAGAAAAGGTGAGATCAGGAACAGGGAATATAAACAGCACATAGAAGAGGAGACCAAGAGCAGGGATATCAACAGCGGAGAATACGAAGAACAGGAGTGGAACTATAAAAATTGCGGAGAAGGCTAAACCAGGAACGGGAATATAAACAGCACGGTGAAGGCGAGTCCAGGAATGGGAATATAAACAGCATGGTGAAGGCGAGTCCAGGAACGGGAATATAAACAGTGCGTAGAAGGCAAGGTTATGTGCAGGGATGTAAACAGTACGCAGAAGGTGGGGCCAGGAAAGGGGTAGACAGCATGCCACCACAGAAAGCCACCTTGGCTGGTTGACCATGGTCCACTTTGATCTGCTCTGCAGCCATTAGGTGCTGCAGGGCAAACTAAAGAGGGCTGAGTGGGATTTCCATCCCTCATTGATTAGGAAGCCCTGCCCTCTGGAACTGCCAGCCAATCTGCCTGGCCAGCAGCTTCATTAGTCCCAACAATGGCAGAGTTGCTCTAATTAATGGAGGGCCCTTCACCTTAATCTCATACCTTTTGTTTTCTTCCCACCCTTTACGATTGTCTTTTCTGTTCATCTGTAACATCAAGGAAGATGAAGCATTAACCCTACCTTCTCTCCACAGAAACTGTCTGACCTGAGCATTTCCAGAATCTTTTCCAGCTCCTACAGTACCTGCCAAAGTTATCCCTCAACAAATGTTTTTGATTTTTAAAAATGGGTTATCTGATTATCATCACATTTCTGTTTGTGGAATTTTGCTGTGAGCAATTTGGCTACTGTACTTACTACAAAAAAAGTTCATTGATTGTAAAGTACTCAAGGTGCCTTGAGGTTGTAAAAGGTGCTGAGTAAATGCAAGACTTTCTTTGAATTTTAATTTTTGATTTGGTGTGAACACAATTTCTTGTTCACAGTGGCGAGCACAACCTCTTCACCAGCGCTCTTGGGAATCAAGGATCAACGCTCTAACTATGAGAAGACAAAGACACCTATGCAATATTACAACAGCCAAGGAGACAATATGACACATACAGATTTAACTATAGGTAAGAAATGAAGCAATGACAGTTTATTTCTGAAGTCAAGGTATTTTTTGAAGTATTAAATGTGTCATTTTTTAAATTGGAACTTTTCTCAACAGGTCAGCATTTGGTCAGCAAACTTTAAAAATCAAAGTTTACTTTTATGTTTTGTACTGTTTTCTGCAAATTAGAGTAGTTGCAATATAATGGGGCGGCACGGTAGCACAGCGGTTAGCACTGCTGTTTCAAAGCTCCAGGGACCTGGGTTCAATTCCCGGCTTGGAAAACCTGACCAGTGCATGCCTTTCTACGTGGTAGCTAATCCTATCTCTCAGAATTGATTCTACTAATTTGCCCATCACTTATGTAAGACTAACTAGCCTATGATTGTTTGGCATTTCTTGTTTTGGCATGTGGCCCTCTGAGGTGCCTTTCTACTCTTACGATTACAGGTTATATTTACAATATATATTTCATGTCAGACATATAGCCCAAGGGGTTTTATATATGTTCGAGCCTATCTGCCTACTATGGCAGGATGGCCCTAGACTGTCCCTTATAGTGGCTTTTCAGCAGCTGCCCCAAGTTTTAGTTCATCCCTCAGCACATAGTCCTGCACCTTAGAGCCCCATTGTGTGTTACCAACCTGAGACTCACTTCCTTGACTTCAGATATACACTACATTTTAGCTTTGATGCAAACCAAAACCACTTCACACCGATGCTAACATTGTGATGTAGATGTATCTCTGCTATTTGTTTTGCAAAAGGATTTTCCAAGTAAACTGTGTGTTGAAGACCTATATTTTAGTTAGGCATCCATGATTCAGAAAATTAAAACTCGTGTATAGGTGGTATTTTACTGGAGTGTTTATTTTGACAGCACTTGGCAGGAAACCTTTTATTAGGCTTTGTCACATGTACAAAATCCTACATAATTCAATTTTCTCCAGCATTTTGTATTCAGATTTACACTCTCTTTCCTGCACCGTTTCAACTTCGATGTACAACACTACTGAACTTGTGGCCCTAATTCAAGTAATAACATTATTACTGTCCAATCATTATTAGACTTACCATTATTAAACTACTTGCACCTGAAATGACAAATTCTTAATTGAAATTTAATATGGCATTGCATCTTTTCTTTTCTAGTGCCTTACATTTCCGTGGTTTATTTTTTTAACCCATATTCTGAGCGGAGTAATTGCAAGTGTAATGTATCCCTTATCCATGTTAATTGCAATTTTTTTTTGTAGGTTCCAGTAAGCCTTCACCTATTTACATTGGTTCCTATTCTTCACCAGCAAGAGAGGAATCTAGACGACTTCATGTAAGTATTGAATACCTCGAAGAGAAAAAGTTATGCCTGAACATTTCATAAACCTTGAGAGCACACTGACCTTTGCACCTGTTAATTTGGGGTCAACTGATACAAATGAGTCTTTTACGAAATGAGATTATGCAGTTTCAGTTCATATCTCAGTAAATATTTGAAATGAATTGATCAATGGAAACAATTAATGTTCAGAATTGCAAGAAATGTAAATATTCTATTCCTGCAGTAGGAGGTTAGGTTCAGGAGTAAATTTGCTGGAAAGTATTCGTTATCACAATATCGGACTTAAGTTTTGTACATCTAATCTCGAAATTTGTGACAAGATGTTGAATGCAAGCTTCATTTTCCAACAGTCAAGTGCCTTAATTTCAACATTTTTTTCTACATAGCTTTGTTTTCCTCTGGTTTGGTGAATGAAAATAATTGAGACTGCCCATTGTTTAGTCTTAATTTAATTTAGCATCTGCAATCAAATATAACTGCTTCTGCAGCTTCACTCTCCCTTGTAAATTAGTTAAAATTTTAATTTATGCAGTTGTTACAAATTCAGGTCTTCCTTGTGTACTTTTTTGAACTTACTGGCACTGCTTACTCCTGTAAGCAGTCAGAATCCCTTTATATTTGTATGGTAGTGTAAATTGGGCTTAGAGCCATATAGCAAAAATACCCTTTGGGACCTGAAACATTTCTATCTTTCACGTTCTTGGTCAGTCTTTTCAAATGTGGAGCAAGAAACATTTGGTGAGGTGAGACATAACAGTTGTTCAAGTGCTTTATTCCACAGCAAGTAAAAACACAAAGCAACAACTAGGAACAGATTAAATCAAGTCAGCATAAGGCATCTTTACATAATGATGTAACAACTGAATAGACCACCCAGCATCAACCGAGACACCAGAAACGACAACAGCAAACCCAGCCCTGTCAACCCAGCAAAGTCTTCCTTACTAACATCTGGCGGCGAGTGTCAAAACTGCGAGAGCTGTCTTGCAGGCGAGCCCAGCAACAGTCTGACATAGTCATACTTATGGAATCATACCTAACCGATAATGTCCCAGACACCGCCAACACAATGTCCTGTCCCACTGGCAGGATAGTCCACACAGGGTGGACCAGGGTGTCACGGAGGGAATATTCCCTGCGGCATGCTGACAGGGGAGGTGGAGGTAAGGGGAATATGTGTTCCTCACTCACCCACCACCCCAATTCAATGGATTCTTCCACCCATCTCCACAATTCCTCTAACTGCACATGTCCTCGGGCCTTTTGTCTGCTATTGATTGTTTCACTGAGAATTGTCTGCATGACATTGGTTGTCTTAATTTCTCTGCTCCACTCTCCCACTCCAACCTGTCTCCTTCTGAACTTACTGTAGTCCATTCCCTCGGGTCCAACACCAACAAGGGTAGATGGTTAGATTCTCTCTTGTTGGAGGTGGTCATTATCTGGCTCTTGTGTGGTGCAAATGTTACCTCAGCCCAAGACTGAATATCATCCAGGCATTGCTGCACATTGACACAAACTGTTTACAGTATCTGAGGAGTCGCAAATGATGCTGAACATGGTGCGAACATCCCCACTTCTGACCTTTTGTTGGAGGGAGGGTCATTAATGAAGCAGCTGAAGATGGCCTAGGACACCACCCTGAGGAATTCTTGCAGCAGTGTCCTGGGACTGACATGATTGGCCTCCAACAACCACAATCATTTTCATTTGTGCTAGGTTTAACTGCAAGCAGTGAAGACTTTTCCCCTAATTCCCATTGACTTTATGTGCTAGGGCTTCTTTATGCCGCATTCGGTCAAATGCTCCTTGATGTCAAGGGCAGTCACTCTCACCTCACCTCTAGAATTCAGCTCTTCTGATGATGTTGGCACTAAGGCTGTAATGAAGTCAGGAACTGAGTGGGTCTGGTGGAACCCAAACTGAGCATCAGTGAGCAGGTTGTGTAAGTGTCTCTTGATAGCACCGTCGATGACTCCTTCAATTCACTTTGCCTTTGATCAAGAGTAGACTGATGGGTGGATAATTAGGCGGGTTGGGCTTATCCTACATTTTGTGGACAACTACTTGGCAATTAACACCTGTAGAATCAAGCAATGAGCAACAAAGTCGGGATTAAGTGGGAATTAGATTTTGTGTATTAAACACAGGAATGCATCTTAAATCTATTAAATGAATGAAATTTCTTTCGCAACCCTAATCAAATATTGTATTGACCATGAGTATTCCTGGCAACAAATTTGTAAATTGCTTTGGTCACAAAAGTTGTTTACTAACTGGACATCATTTACTAAAAACAAAATGTAGTTTAGATCAACAAGTAAAAACAGAAAATCACAGTTGCTGGATGATTCACCCCATATAACAAACTTCATATATAACAGGCATATTATGAAACCAACATCGGCATTTATTCCATTTTTTAAAAAGATTTGTATCTTATTTGGCAACATTAAATATATATTGATGATATACTAGCACCTAAATCATGGCAGTCTGTTAACTCTGCTTTATTAATTTTAATATTTTATTACAGCATCCACAGATGTACTATGCCCCAGAAGAATCAAGCAGGAGAAATTACGATGCATATAGAATGTATATGCAGTCTCCGCACAGTTATGAAGACCCCTATTTTGATGACCAAATGCATTATCCAACAGCCACTGATTATACATCACAACATGGACTTAAAACGTCAACCAACTATGTAGACTTGTATTCCACTACACGGCCGCCTTACAGAGCAGACCAGTACCCAGGATCCCCAGACTCCTGGGTTTAACACTTGGAAGGCAAAATTTTAAAAAAAACTTCTTTTTACTCTCTTTCTGAGAGATTGATTGTAAGTGATCATCGATGTAAAAGATATCTAGTGGAGACAATGTGAATGTAATCTTAAGGAAGGAATTCGGAATGTGCTTTTTAACAAGAAAATCGTAGAAGGAACTGCAAAGGAAATTCGATGGGGAGAGTCTTTTAACTCTGTCTAGATGTTAGATTTCTTATGTGTAGCTCTTGTAACTTGGTGGAGGTGTGGGCCATGTGATGAAAGGTTTGAGGTGGAAGAAAATAATTGGAGAATGAGTGGGCCAATGAAATGTGAAACTTTTGTGAATAAAGTCCTACTCTTGGTTTGTACAGACATTTTAAATATATACCCTTTTTGGTTAACTAAAATAATGAGCCTTCAAATTATGTATTCCATTTCCCCTTGTAAATTTGCTTTCATTGGTGTAAATATGGAAATGCCATATGAGCAAGGATTGCTGTCATTTCTGAAAGCAGTGTCCTGTATTGAAATTGTTTAAAATCCAGGTGTCATACAATAGATGAATAATTCTAAATGAAAATAAGTCACATTTTGTTTTAAAAGAAGTTTTGTAATTTCAAAGAATATGCATTTCTCAGTAAACTGGATACTTATTTTTCCATTCCCATTCTGTGGCTAGTTTCACTGCCATTTGCTATATGCATTTATAAATAAATGTGATCATTGCATTCACTGAAGTTTTTTGCTCAAGTTTGTTTTTTAGCATTCAAGGTACAAATGATGTTTTTGGTATCTAGATGCTTGTGTTTTTTATTAATTTGGTGCTTCCAGATTGTAAGATTCTATTTTAAACAGCCTTTTGCTTCTTTCACTATAATTCTGCATTCGTCTTTAACTTTTCTTTTCTTGGCCTCCTAATTTTGGTTTATGGTTTTTTACTTCTAATTTTATATCCCTAAAACAACTAGTGGCAAGTTTGGGTCAAGACAGTAATTTCCAAATGTTGGCTTGCATATACTTGGTAAATTTTCTTTTCATTACACAGATCTTTCTGATTACACATACTGATTTTAAAAGCATATATTCACCTTCCTCAGTGATACACATGGCAGAAGTTGACACCCTATATAAAGCGTACAGTGAGGATGTTTGAGTTCTTTTTCTCCTATCACTGCTATTTCTACCAGACATTATTATACTTTTCACCATGGGTAATTAATATGCACAACTATGAATATGATTCCAATTCAAACCTAAGGACTTTTTTTGTATTCTTCTTAAGGAAGCAATTAACTAAGACTGCAGTAGCAGGATCTTTTAGTTCTAAATGCAGCTTGGGATTGTGAGTCAGTTCAATATCTCCATGACTTTTTGGAAATCCGGTGCAGTACTTTTATTTGCAGCATACGTCTTTTGAGGTCTGTAGTGTCCACATTGGCTTTCAATAGATGTTTATGAGTTAGTCAAGATTAAAAGAGCTCCCTGTTAATCAAGTTTGCATTTACATGACCAAATTCATGACTTTCAATGCTCAAGATACCCTTACATGCTGCTACATAGCAAGATCAACTTGATGCTAGGGCAGAAATGATTAGTGTCAAATATGTACTTACCCTTTTTTTCAAAAGATTTTATTAAAACAGTACAACTTTATGGCAAATTGTGTTGGTGTCACATAACTGACGTAAATTGTTAATCAATTTTTGATGGTTTTTTTATAGCTGATTTAAAATGTAGATTCAGCGTGGATAATAAATTAAAACTAAAACCTCCTTCGGATAACCTGTTGGCCACAATAACTGCTTCTAAAGAGCATGTATACTACTTCTCGTTCACAATCTGCAAATGCAGGGACAGTTTCAATTTGAATAGAGAAAACACCATCCACCTCCATTAACCCCACAAATATCTCTATGCTATTGGATTGCTTGGCTGACTTCAAATCATAGACAAACCATAATTACATCCAACTGATCATCAATGTCACCGTTTCGGCATTTAATATAAACTTTGCCCTCTGATTCCATGGCTCTTCTCTCTCCTGCACCTCCCTGCCTCAGCCACCATTCTCCACTGCAACCCCCCCTCCACCCGGGCTGAGTGGAACCTTTGGTACTCTGTTCAACCCAAAATCAAGCTTCAAATCACACTGTCAATCACCAAGATTGCTTAGAATCTTCATCATTCCTCCTTCAGTCCAACTGCAACCTCTTTTGTCAACTCCACATTTTATTTCTATATCTCATTTTCAATAACCTCCAACTAATTTAAGAATTCAATCACTGTTCTCCATCTTGCACAGCCATCATCCCCATCATTAAACTGCACTAGTTCCTCGTGCCCACATCTAGAATTTAAAATTCTCATTTGTTTTCAAAACCCTCCATGACCTCCCCCTATAATACTACATCTGCAACAATCTCCAGTTGTGCCCCTTAATCTCCAGTTCTGGCCTTTAGTATATCTATCCTTTTTGCCTCATCATCACTGATGGCAGAACCTTCAATTGCTAAAACATGTAGGTTTGGGCAAGAATTTACCAGTGTGTTAAGTTTCTGGGAATGTTCAAGTGGAAAATTAGGTTCTGCAGTCGTATTCCTCCAAATGTAGCAGTTGCTGCTTTCACTTACCAACAAAATTAATATTGTGGTGACTTTGTTTAACCACACTATCTTATGACTTACATTTATGATGTGTTTTTCATATCTCTTTATTTGCGAATGCAGTTGATGCATTTCTTTCCTGAGAAAGATACTAAATTACAAGAGAGTTAATTGACTTTGAGTAATATTCTTGGTGTGACAGTTAAGAATGAAACAACCCTGCTACATGAGATGAGAAGTACTCTGCCACTATAAGCAAAATGCTTTGTTGTGCAGAGAAAAATGAGAAGATTGTTTCGAGAATAAAGCAGTCTCAACTCCATCTTCAGTGAAGTTGAGCATTAGACAAAGACTCCTATCAAGCCTCTGAATGGGGCTTGATTCTTCATCTGAGCTACTAGATTATCTTTTGCTCTGTAACTTAGGTTTTTTCTCTAGCCAATTCATGCTGCCTAATTTCTTTCTCTCTTTGAAACTCTGTCCGTTCCTTTTCTTTCTCCTGCTAACCTCTCTCTCTGGAGTTCAAGTTAAAGCTTTCACATTTAAATTTCTTTTTCTATTTCAAAGCTGATTTGCAACTGAAATCTAGCTAATTCAACTGAAGTGCTATCTGGATTCACTCCTCCTTCCAATTCCAGCTGATGTGCTATTACCTAATTCGTTTCTGCTTTCTTAGCTCCTGCTTTTAACTTTAACTTTAATTCTTCTGCCATTAACATAGCCTTGGTTATTTGTTCCAAATCCGTCAGGGATAAGTCTTCCTTTTCCAGAAAAGGATTTAGAAATTTACACGGCCATTCTGCTTTTCAACCAGTATCGTAAAATTCACCATGGGAATCTTTCAAACATTAACCTCAGTAAGTATCAGCATTCATATTTGTGTGTGGATTCAACATGCCGGATCCCAGATGAGTTCCCAATTTATGTCGTGATCCTTGGCCAGACCTCGTGTCGTGGGGGAAGATCCTGTTCAGAACCAGCAAAGTTTGAGATTCAAGATGCATTCTAAATGAATAAAGGCCACAAGATTCCATCGGTTTGGAACAAAAATAACCTACTATGTAAGTTCAGAAAGATGAAACAATTTACAACATCATTCACAGTGTGCAGAAAGTTGCCTTGGAGGTTCATTTCCAGGGTAAGCTGAATGTTTTGGGGAAGGATATATTACTCCATTGAATGATACCATGGATTAAAAACAGAAAATGCTGGAAAAATGCAGGATTGGCAATATCGGTGGAGCGGGAAACAGGGTAAATGTTTTGAGTCCAATATGATGATTCTTTGGAACTGGAGAGAAGTCAAAATGTGATGGGTTTTATGCTGTTGAAAAATGGGGGAGGGACAGGGGGAGCAAAATAAATCAGCAATAGGTTGGGGCGGGGGAATTAAATGACAAAGATGTCATGGAACACAAGAGAAAGGGAGTGATAATGATCATATTAAAGACTAAAGCTTTAATCTAGGGTAGGTTTTAATAGAATAAAAATCAGCATTGTCTGAAAGCAAAATAGCAGAATGTATTAATAGCAGAAAAAGGATCAGTGCTTTCTAAAAACAAAAACCTGAGAATAAGACATGGACTGGCACTTTGGGCTGGGGTGGGTGGGTGATTTCAAAACAGAAGACAGAGTTCATGGTCCGAAGTTTTTGAACACCGTGTTCAGTCCAGAAAGCTGTAAAGTGCCTAATCGAAAAAGAGCTGCTGTTCCTCCAGCTTGCATTGGGTTTCAATGGAACATCGAAACAGGCTAAGCACAGAAAATGTTTTAAATTTATTTGTTCATTTGAAGGATGTGGATATTGCTGGCTAGATCAGTTTTTATTGTCCATCCCTAGTTGCCCATCGGAAGGTGGTAGTGAGCTGCCTTCTTGAATGCTGCCGTCCCCGAGGTGTAGCTACACCCACAGTACTGTTAGAGGGAATTCCAGGTTTTTGACCCAGCGACGGTGAAGCAACAATTATATAATTCCAAGTCAGGATAGGGAGTGATTTGGAGGGGAACCTCCAGATGGTCGTGTTCCCAGGTATCTGCTGCTCTTGTCCTTCTAGATGGCTGTGGGCATGGGATTGGAAAGTGTGTCTAAGACCCTGAGTTCCTACAGTGCATCTTGTAGATGGTATACACTGCTGCCATAATTTGTTGGTGGTGGAGGGATTGAATGTAAAAGGGGTAGCAATCAAGCGGGCTTTCTTGTCTTGGATGGTGTGGAGCTTCTTGAGTGTTGTTGGAACTGCACTCATCCAGACAAGTGGGAGTATCCCCACTTCTGACCTTATAACAGAAGGAAGGTCATTGATGAGGCAGCTGAAGATGGTTGGGCCTAGAACACTGCCCTGTGGAATTCCTGCAGTGATGTTCTGGAACTGAGATGAACCACCACAAATATCTTCCTTTGTACCAGGTATGACTCCAACCAGCGGAGAGTTTCCCCCCGATACCCATTGACTCCATTATGAAATGTGAGCGCAAGAGTAAGATAAAATGGCAAGCAACAGGAAAGTTGGAGTGAACTGGTAGCACCATCAAAACAGATGTGACAGAAAAACTGGGAGAATGGAATGGAGTTCTTACAGGAGATGGTGTGAGGGGGTGTGGTCATGACAGCAATGGGAGTTGGTGGGCTAGTAATGTATAGTGGTAGACATCCAGTCTGCATTCAGTCGTTTCAATGTAGGAGAGACAGCATTGTGAGCAGTGAATACAGTAGACTATGCTGAAAGAAATACTTCACCTGGAAGAAGTGTTTGGGGCCTTGGACAGTGAAGAGGCAGATGTTACATTACCTGCAATCACACAGGAAGGTGCCATGGGAGGGTGGGGAAGAATGAGGTGTTGAGAGTGCTAGAGCAGTGGACCAGGGTGTCATGGAATACCGATGGGGTAAGTGAGAGGAAGATGTGTTTTGCAATAGCATCATACTGGAGTTGGTGGAAATTGTAAGGATGGTCCTTGGAAAATGGAGGCTAGTGCACAGGAAAATGAGGACAAGGGGAACCCTATTGTGATTCAGGAAGGTAGGGAAGGCAGAAGTATGAGAAATGGGTCAGACATGTTCAAGGGCCCTGTCAACAATAGTGAGGCTGAATCCTCAGCTGAGAAAAATAGATATCTCAAGCATCATATGGGAGGTAGCACCATCAAAACAGATGTGACAGAAACACTGGGAGAATGGAATGGAGTTCTTACAGGAGACGGTGTGAGGGGGTGTGGTCATGACAGCAGTGGGAGTTGGTGGGCTAGTAATGTATAGTGGTAGCCAGCCCAGCCCTCATCTCCAATAGGAAACCTTAGAGCCTTCTGGACTCAACATTGAGTTCAACAACAACAAACCATGAACTTTGTCCTCCATTTTGAATTTTCCCCAAAGTTCCAGTCTGTATCTTGTTCTCATGTTTTTGTTTTCAGACATTACCAACCATTTTTCTGCTATTAATACATTCTTCTATTGTGCTTTTAGACAATGCTGATCTTTATTCTGCTACTAACACCTACTCTGGACCAAAGCATTAGACTGGAATTTTTAAGCCTCGTCACAGCGGGTTTTCCTGCGGCAGAGGCGGCTTACCATTGGCCACCAAGAATCTTCCAGTCCCACCAAAGTCTACGGTGTTTTGCATGACTTGCCCGTCCTACCGCGTGGTCAACTTCAGCAGAACCAGAAGATCCAATCTTTAGCCTTTAATACTATCATTACCACTCACTTTGTCTTGTGTTCCATGATATCTTTGTCATTTAATATCCCTGCCTCTAACCTAACACTGACCTTCTATTTTGCTCCACTTGTATTCCACCCCTTCCCTTTTTCAACAGCATGAACTCATCACATTTCTACTTCTCCCTAGTTCCAAAGAAAAGCCATATTGGACTCGATGTCAATTCTTTCTCTCTCCACAGATGCTGCAAGAACTGTTGAGTTTTTCCAGAATGTTACCTTTTTATTTCATATTTCCAGCATCCACAATATTCTAATTTTATTTGAATTATGCCATGGAGTTGGAGTGTTAGTGAAGTAAAACTTGAGGTCTCTTCCATTTTTGGGAGAGTTAAAGTCACCTATGATGTATTCTTGATTACCTTCCTACACAGAGGATAGCTTTGTCACTCGGAGCATCCATCCAATCTTGCAGAAACCACGAACAGCCTTGGTACCGGGGAGTGTCACAAGATATATGAATCATGTGACCTCCCTGGATAACTGGCACAGACATATAGAATCTGTGTCCTATGGTCACAGATAATCTGAACATCAAATTATACTCCTTCCTGTTGATGAAAGCTCCCAGCTCTCCTGCTGGTGCCCTGATGGTCACATGCATGCAGTCTATAGCAACCTAGATGTGGAAGAACGCAGACATTGCCACAAACCCTCAGAGTCTCTCCAACTCACTGCCCTCGTCTGTCCATTGGTTGATGAAAGTGCGGGTGGCTGAAGATGGCATTAATCACTAGCTTGACTCAACTGTGTGCAATTGATTGTGGGACACCACACAGATCCCCCTCTGAGTCCTGAAATGAACCTGAGAGCTAGTAGTTGAGGGGCACTATGAACTTCAATGCTAGTGGCGTGGCATTGATGCAGTTGGAGGCAATTTCAGGACCTATTATGTTGCAAAGGGATGTCATTGTGTCCCTGGAGAGGCGTAGCCTCCCGCAGCACTGAACCTCAGACATTTGTAGGTAGTTGATGCACTGCCTGTATACTCTCGCCACTAGGTAGTGGCGTCTTTGGTGTCCTCACCCACCTTGGTTGCCCTGCTGGCCCTGTACCAACTGAGTTCATGCCTCCCCTCTTACAGGTCTCTGCCTGGGACACTGTGCTCAGCTGGCCTCCTCTCTCTCTCCTGCCCCTTTCTTCAAAGAAGGTCCCACCAGCAGAATACACTATCCCCATTGGAGTAGATGCAAATGATGGAACACTGTCCTCCAATCCTTAGGGAATGCTGAACAGTCACAAGGAAACTCGAGATAAACTCTATGCTCACTCACCTACGAACTCCAACCCAGAGAAACTACTACTGCTCTGGGAGTCTTTTATCCCGCCCTTGGATCAGGAAATGAAGAAAATGTAATGCCCACCCATTTTGCCCATAGAACATGCTAGAAATCACACTGGCAGCTTGAAACCTCTGTCAATTAGACTTTAAATGGCCTCAATTGGCCATTTAATTGTCAGCAGGCAACCATGTGCTCGCTGACCTCAAGCATGTGTGCGCATCTTCTCACATGATTTAACATACTTCCAGGTTGGGCACAGGCCCAGCCCAGCCATGTAAAATTCTGGCCGTAGGTTTTAAGAAAGACAGGGTAGTAGCAAGATAGAGGTTTGGAGAGACAATTTCAGAGGTCGAGCCATAGCTGAAGGCATGGCAACCAATGGCATAACAATTAAATGTAGGGGTCCTCAGGCCAGAATTAGAGAAGCAGGTATTGCACTGAACAAAGAATTTTGCAAGGACTATGCCTCTCTCTATACCACTGAGGAGTAAGATACACAATAAGATGTTCAAAAGACAGCCACAGGCTTGGCCTTACCCCAGAGCCAGGTATATGGTCTGTCAAGTTCTGCAAAGCTGCTAAGTTCTTGCACCAAGCTGATAAAGCTATTTCACCAAATATTGGAGATGTACACAAAAATAGTGATGACCCAGTGTGTGTGGAATCTATAGGGCCATATTGGCCCTAACCTACAAATACTTGCAAAAATGCTGGTGCCCAACCTGGATGGAGGCTCCTCTACACGACATCACACTCTGCTACAACCAAGTAAATACATCTGCCTTATAGCACTAGAGAAAGAAAAGGCTTTTGAGGAGAATTAAGGTTTTCTAATTCCTGTACTTCAGCAAATAACTTCTTACAACGTAGATAAAATTCACCTACTCCTACTCTTCACCCTCTATTAAAATGAATAGCAGAGCCTCGCCAACATTTCTTCTTCAACAAGAGGCATTCCAAATCATAACTCAATGCATCTCAAAAAAATGTTTCATTATGTAGCCTCCGATTCTTTCATCAGTCATTACAACAAAATATACATTGGTTTATTGGTATGTATCTCCTCTAACCAGTGCATCACTCAGACTCCAACACAGGGACACAACCATGGACAACCTAGATTCATATTAGCAATTACCCCAACGTAACTCCTACCAACAACTGCTGTGAATTCAACTTTTATCTCCTTTCAAATGCAACGACAATGGGCATCTTGAGCCAATGGTGAGGATTGGAACACAGGTAATATTAATAGCAAGTCTCAGCCACCTTATTTTTTTAAACCTATGGCCCATTGGATCTGACCTGGACACCCAATGTGTGTATGTCTCACTCAGTGGTCCAAACTCTCCAAGCAAGTGACTGTAGGAATCATCAAGCCTCAGCTCCCAGCTCATCAAGCAACAAATCTGAGCATTCACTTCGTGTTGGAGGATAGAGTCAGGGTCCTGTCTTGGGTTGTGGGTCTGTCCGAGCAGCTCAGAAATTGTGAGATCCAATATGGAAACTGTAATCCCGTGCTCCCAGATTTCAGACTCTCTGAAAACCATGCCTGACATCATAACAGCTCCACCCACACTGTTCCATGCAATCAGATGATGACTTCACAGCTGAGGATCAACAATCCAACTGCATTATTGATCCATGCAATCCAGAGGAGGAATAGAACAGAGCAAAAGGTGTGTTCAAACTTTTTTAGATTTCTCATGCGATGTGACTGTTGCTGGCTAAGCTCATCCCTACTTTCCTGTGAGCAAATGATGACAAGGCATCTCCTTGAACTGCTGCAGACTATGTGGTGACACCTACAGTGTTGTTAGGAAGGGATTTCCAGGATTCTAACCCAGTGATATTGAAGGAACAGCAATATGGTTCCAAGTCAGGATGGTGAGTGACTTGGAAGGGAATCTGCAGGCAGTGGTGTTGCCTTGCATCCCTTATCGTAGGTAATAGAAAGTGCAGGTTTGGAAGGTGCTATGAAATGATCCTTGGTGAGTTTCTGCTGTGCATCACATAGATGGTACATGCTGCTGCCACTGTACATTGGTGGTGGAAGGACTAAATATTTAGGGTTGTGGATGGGGTGCTGATCAAGCAGGTTGCTTTGTCCTGAATGGTGTTGAGCTTGTTGAGTGTTATTGGAGCTGCACTCATCCAGGCAAGCGGAGAATATTCCATATTACTCCTGACTTGTGCCTTTTATGTAGATGGTGGACAGGCTTTGAGAATCAGGAGGTAAATTACTCACCACAGATCTTTGACCTGCTCTAGAAGCAACAGATATTTCCAATGTTTTGGATTTTTTAAAACAACTTTTCAACTATTTTGAAATGTGTTCATATAAAGTGGTAAATAATGCTAGTGCTGAATCTTGCCATCATAAAATACAAATACCAGAAATTGCATCATGGTTGTAAAATACACACAATCTGTTAAGAATTTATTAAGAACTTTTGCAATCCTAATAATTGTGATAAAAGTGGTTGTCCCTGCTGCAACAACTATGACCAATAGAAAGACATGGGGGAAAACTCCCAATTTGAGACAAAGTGTTATGGCGGCCGGTGGGAAAACACACCAAATCTTCCGGCCCCGACCCCATTACTTATGCACCCGGGTGGTTTACGTGGTATTCAGTGGCAGGGCAGGCCTGGAAACGCATAGTCCACTGTCGTGTCTGGGTGTCATATTGAAAATGCGTCCAGCATCACTGACCCACTAATGAAGAGAGAAGGTGGACACACTGAAAATGAAGATAGATCTCCAGAAGCATTCTAAGGCTGAAAAATGGATCCTGAGAATGAAGATGGATTTCCAGCAACATTCTGAGACTGGAAGATGAATCCCCTCTGGACACCGCAGATCCCTGACCCACTGCTGTGGTGTTCCAGAGTTCAGGGTTATGGGCAGCCTCCATCTTGAACTCCGGAGGCATCCCCAGATATTCTTCAGATGGGTCATGACACCTGCATGCCATGCTGTTCCGAACGTGTTTCTTGCTGGCATATTTTCCCATCTGCATCACGGAGAATCTGGCGTGGAGGGTCGGGCCTTCGTCTGCATCCCATCTCCAAATGAGATTCACATCAGCCTCTAACAGGTTTTCCGACCTGCCATGGCAGGCACCAGCAAAAGATCCCCCTGTAAAATCATGCCAATGTGAAACCGATTTCTGGATTTCCTGCCAAATTCTCCCCACACACCCACCATCGAACCTGTCAGTGCGGACTTGGGAGAATTCCACCCAAGAGATATGTGAAGGAACTTTCAACTTTGGCAGGAGTATGGCTTACATGTACCCCATCCTGTTTCTGTTTTCCTGATGTACATGCAAAGGAAGGTTCAGCAAAGTGGGTAACAGACATCAGATCCAATAATGCCAGTTTATGCCCTACTGACATTGAAAATTCCAGGCATAGGTCCTCAGCAGTTGCTCTCACCTTATTTCATTACTTGACCACTGGTTTTCACAAGCAAACCATTTTTAGCTGCCCAAAAATAATGAAGGCTGGGGGTTAATTATAACAGCAAAGTCAATTTACTTTGATAAAGAAAAATACAACTGTTTCATATTTAATTGCCATATTACTTATTTAATGTTCTCAACCCCTATTTCCAGCAGCTAATGTTTTACTATATATCAATAAAATTAGTTGCAGCATTCAAATGATAACATTCAGGAATGTGTCTCACACTATTTGTGTTGTGCATTGAATTTTAAAGGATGTCCGGATCATTTTATGCAATTAACTGCAGGCATTCAATAATTTTAATTTCTATACAAATTGTTGCATTTAATAATGAGTGAAATGCCTACAAGGTTAATTCCAGAATTGCCATTAAGGGATAGATCAAGCACTACCCTGATAAATCACACCCTAATATAGTTTAATGAAGTTACACCACTAACTTGCTATATGATACTTAATTAAGATTAATCGTAATTCTTTTTAATATTTTTAAGTCTTCTTATCCTAGATTATTTTGGAATACTAAGAACAGTGACTGAATTTTAAAGAGACAGTACTAAATCAAAACTTAGAGAACATTATATCTTTGTTATACTGTTAATTGCTCGATTTCATTGACCTATAATATAATGCAATAGTTTTTTGATAAGGGCTGTTTTTTATTAATGCTTTGTGAGACACTTGAATTAATAGCGTTTTGTTGGATTTGTAGAATATTAATGGTGTATAGATACAAAAAAATAATGGGCTTAAAAATTCCATGGTGTCATTAATCCTATTCTTGTGCCCATAACCCAGGACTTCTGGCCAACAATGCTGTCCAGCACTAGCCCCATTGTAAATTGCTATTTGCATTTCAGTAGACTAACTCCTGGGTAAACCAGGTTACTCGGATATTCAGAGGGTAATTGTTTAAAAGCTATGGATGGCTAAAGATTGCTGCAGGTAGCAGGGTAACATTAAATGAGTAGGAAATGAATTGATTATCCTGTATTTGCAGTGGCTGATTTATGTCTGATCTTATGCCATTTTGAAAACACATCGACAAATGGAGGATCCTGGCATTACAAGATGGCAAAGAACAATACAGAATTTCAACAGACTAAATTTCAGATGACTGCAGCAAAGCAGAAGAATATTATTCTTCGTGGGGCGGCACGGTAGCACAGTGGTTAGCACTGCTGCTTCACAGCTCCAGGGTCCCGGGTTCGATTCCCGGCTCGGGTCACTGTCTGTGTGGAGTTTGCACATTCTCCTCGTGTCTGCGTGGGTTTCCTCCGGGTGCTCCGGTTTCCTCCCACAGTCCAAAGATGTGCGGGTTAGGTTGATTGGCCAGGTTAAAAATTGCCCCTTAGAATCCTAAAATGCGTAGGTTAGAGGGATTAGCAGGTAAATATGTGGGGGTAGGGCTGGGTGGGATTGTGGTCGGTGCAGACTCGATGGGCCGAATGGCCTCCTTCTGCACTGTAGGGTTTCTATGATTCTATGATTATAAAATCAAGTATGATACCAAGACACGTAGGGAGATATTAAGTCAGATAACCATAAGCTTTGTCAAAGGGGTAGATTTTAAGGAGGTCTTAAAAGGGGAAAATGATGCAGAGATGTGTGGGGAGGAAATTCCTGAACTTGGGGCTGATGCAACAAAAGACCACCAATGGTGGAGTAATTGAGATCGGCGATGCACAGGAAGCCAGAATTAGAGAGGCATAGATATCTCAGATGGCTGTGGGGCTGGTGGAGCCTTCAGAGATAGGGAAGGGGCAAGGCCATGGAGACAAGACCGAGAATTTTTAAATCAAGATATTGCTTGACTGGGTGTCAATGTAGATTAGCAAGCACAAGGGTGATAGGGGAAGAGGGCTTGCTAAGAATTGAGACATGGCAGCAGAGTTTGGGATGACTTCAAGTTTACAGAGGGTAGATCAGCCAGGAGTTTGTTGGAATAGTCATGTGTAGAGGTAACGTGGAGATGCCAGCGTTGGACTGGGGTGGGCACAGTAAGAAGTCTCACAACACCAGGTTAAAATCCAACAGGTTTATTTGGAATCACGAGCTTTTGGAGTGCTGCTCCTTCATCAGGTGAGTGGGGTCACTCAGTGAGGCAACAGAGGCAGGAACCAGGGTTTCAGCAACAAATGAGCCGAGACAAGGGCAACATCAGAAAGAAGGCTACTGAATATCAATGGGAGGAAACCATAGAAAAACGTTGTCAGTGCCAAGTAGAAAGAAGTGGCCATGGCACTGATCGACTGCTTCTCTCATCCTCAGAATTGTACACCAGTGTAGAAAGAAGTTGAAGAGCAAACAAGGTAAAGCACTGACTACTGTCCCTTTACTCTTGGACACCATATTCACTAAAATGCATAACTTTTAACATAACCTTTCATACTGTCCTGAGGGAGTCACTAACTCGGGGGCTTACAATTTGTGACACCACCTCCCCTAACAAGAATATATTTTGCATGCAGAACTTTAGACAAGAAGTCTGGAACGGTAATGATGGACCTGAAGGAGCCAACCCCTGCAGAGGTTTGTATCTATAACCATGATTAAATTCACTAAGGATAAGAAATTGATGCAGCGACTGAGCGGGATATTTCAGAGGTAAAATTAAAGTGAGATGAGATGGGGATAGAGATGAGTGGAACGCACGATTGTTTTAAAGGTGTACGGACAAAGGTTCGTGTGTGACTTGGTGATAATCCATTCAAGGGGACAGGATTATCTTTTAAGACTTTAATATTTAAACTTCAGAAAATAAGTAATTATTAGCTCCAGTCCGCAAAAGAGGCATCTCTCCACTTGGTGAGAAAATACTCTCATGTCATTCTAATTGGGACGAAACCAATTGAAGAGGGGTTTATATCTCCAATCTTTACAAATTCCCAATGGGAACTAAGCATATCATGAGTTTCCACTATGTTACGATTTTAATGTAATTGTCATTTTGAACTATTTTGTCTGAAGTTCAATCGAGGTTCATTGCTGTTCGGAGACGCGAATCAATGATAATGACTCCCTCCATTGTGTAGCAGTAAACTCAAACTACAACGCACAGAAACAGCTGCTGCCAGCCAGAATAAAACAGCTTAAACGTGAGGGGAATTGGCCGCAAGTAGTTCCTTGGAATTAGAGTTGAGAGTTTGGCTGGTGTAAAGCGGATAGGTGAGAACTTCCTTATTCATTAAAATACAAGCGCACTATCCTTGTTTCAGTTCCAGGTTTTTTTTCTATAACTCCTGGGTCTGTTTTTCCGGAGAGAGAACTCCAGCTTCCATTGCTCAGCCAGGCAACTTTCATGTATAAACACGGAAGTGTTGGGTACTTTACGTAGGAGTGCAAATACCCTACTTAATGGGAGCAATTCTTATTCTTTTCTCTACATTATCATATTTTAAAGTTGCTTTTTGTTAGATTTCCCACTCTTTTAAGGTGTTCTAATTCGAAATTTTACTGAATTGCGAAATTCATGACGTAGGTTCTCGGGGTGGGGTCGGAGAGAAAGGACTGAAAATTGATATTGACGATTACATAACTTGTAAAGTGGTGCAAGAACGTTTTGATGAAGTATTTGTTTAAAAAGTTAATTTTTCTGCATACTTCCTTGATGACATTGACCGCCTGCAACTATGGTCTTCAACTTTTAGCGTTATTGAACGTTGATACCTGCTTTACTATTTTGTTTTTGGGGGGGGGGGGGAGAAGGGATGGGAAGGATTATGTGAAGGGAGTGGGTCAGGGACTTGCTCGAGGTTGGATTTTGAGCACAATTTATCAAGGTGCTAATCTTCAATGTGAAATGTATCCAATGCCTTTAGGAAATCTTTGCATACATACCACTGTAGGTTTAACACTAATAGGCACAATTTCTGGCACAGTGGTTAGCACTGCTGCCTCAGTGCCAGGGACGTGGGTTCAATTCCTAGCTTGGGTCTATGTGGAGTTTGCACATTCTCCCTGTGTCTGCGTGGGTTTGCTCCGGATTCCTCCCACAGTCCAAAATGTGCAGGATAGGTTGATTGGCCATGCTAAATTGGCCCTTAAGGTCCTGGGGTGTGTAGATTAGGGGGTAAATGTGTGGGGATAGGACCTGGGGTGGGATTGTTGTCAGTGCAGACTCGATGAGCCGAATGGCCTCCTGTACTGTAGGGTTTCTATGATTGTGTATTCCTGGTTTGTGTGCAATTGTGAAGGTATTTTTATACTTGGGTACTTGAAGGAAGAGAATTTGAGGTGAAGCAATTAATGCATTCTGTTTACAGCAATGTAAAAGTGTTTTTCCATTAGATGGGACCCAAGCCTTAAGTTTTTTGACTATTTATACCATGTGATATGGTTGACTCCTTAAACCACAAAGGAGGCAATTTGATCTGATGTCTGTACTCAATTAGTTATGCTT
Organism: Mustelus asterias; assembly: GCF_964213995.1. NCBI lineage: Eukaryota > Metazoa > Chordata > Chondrichthyes > Carcharhiniformes > Triakidae > Mustelus > Mustelus asterias. The sequence goes on along the minus strand of NC_135814.1, from coordinate 45,559,274 downwards.
GGCTTTAACCATAAACAGATTTTTTTTTCAAAGTATCTATTTAACTGTTAGTTCCTAGGAAGATGACTAGGTAACTATTTTGTGGCCAGCTGGAGGTGGGATTCAGCTTGATTTATAATGCTTCCTTTTCCACATTCACCCACCCCCAGGGTAAATAGCCACTGACACTAGAACTTATGTGAATAATAATTTGGGTGACGCACTAGAGTTGCTTGTGCCTGCAATTATTTACCAGGGTGAAAAAATGAGACCTGATAAACTAGTTTTATTCAAGTTTGGTTTTGTTTTGGGAGTGCTGAGCTAGAACTTCTTCATGTACACAATCCCTATGGTAATTGTCCTAATCTGCAGAGTTTAAAATTTATTTATTAGTGTCCCAAGTAGGCTTACATTAACACCTGCAATGAAGTTACTGTGAAAGTTTCCTGGTCGCCACACTCCAGCACCTGTTCGGGTACACCTGAGGGAGAATTTAACATGACCAATGCACCTAACCAGCACGTCTTCCAGACTGTGGGAGGAAACTGGAGCACCCGGAGGAAACCCACGCAGTCACAGGGAGAACGTGCAGACTCCATACGGTGACCCAAGCTGGGAATTGAACCCGGGTCCCTAGCGCTGTGAGGCAGCAGTGCTAACCACTGTGCAGGACACGTGACCTGGGAACCAATCGGGGAGTAGGGTGGGGAAATCACCCTCGTGAGCTCGGGTTTCTGATTCAGAATCTACTTGAGCTGGCTGCAGACATGAGGCAGCAAGCCTCTATACAGTCTTTACCTGTAAATAAATGTGTTTTTTTTTCCTTAACTGATAAACAAAAATTCTTATACTGTCCAAAAGTTGGCGCATATCCTTTCTACCTACTGTCTTTTTGATCTTTAAGATTTCTCCAATTTTGTTGGGATGAATACCATAGTAGCAAGTCTTTATTTATTGCCAAGTCTAGATGTCTTGAGATGGCATTTCCTTTCCATTGAATTATTGTGATTATGAATAGGGGATATTGACCTAAATAGCAATGGACAAAAAGTCCAAACCACTATGTTCTGATTTTAAAGATAATTGCATTCCGGTAATATTGCTGGTGTTCCCCTTGGTGACAGATGCCTTTTGTAAGTTGCTGTGGTGTGTACTGTAGCTCCAGTGCATGGTTGGTGCAGGAGGTGGGCATTGCACTTGTTGTTTGAGCATTAGATTCAACACTGTCCTTAAGTCCCTAACTTTCCTTGCCCATGAGCCTCGCCTCCTGGTCCCCGATCCTATTCCACTGAACCGCTGATGACCTAACTTCCCCAACTCCTTGGCTTCCAAGTTAGCCATAATTGTATATGGTTTTCTCGTTTTCCCCTTGGAGATTCTGATGGAGTATGAGCAGCTGAGGCTAAATTGAAAAGTGGAAAACACACAACGTACAACTACAAAGCAATATTATCTAAGCCATGAGCAAATGGCAGAGGATAAATAAGATCGAGCTGAATGTGTGGCTCAAAGATTGGTGTGGGAGAGATTGGTTTTAAATCATGGAGCCCTGACATCAGGACTGGAGAAAGAGGGAATTGTGCCATTGGGATGGCATTCGTCTGACCTGCACTGGGAACGGTATCCTGGTGTGTCAAAACTGGGGCTGCAGCGAGGGCCTTGGACTAAATTTTGATGGGAGATCCGGAAAGTTAAAGACCATGTGGGTAATGGGAACCAGGGTGTTACGGGAGGGACATAGGATACAAACATGAGTGCATCAGCAAATATGGTCAATTTATTAACAAATGGATTTAAACTAACAGGGAAAGGAATGTTTAAGCAATAGCAAAGTAAATTGTTGTGGGTAAAAGCAGGTGGAGGGGGACATGAGTTTAATATTGTATCAGAAAGAAAGGTCTGTACAAGTGGCACAATGAGATAAATGGTTTGGATCTAATGGCCATTACAAAGGCATGGTTACAAGGAGACCAAGCTTGAGAAATATTCCAGGCTACAGAACAATTTCAGAAAGATGGGTCAAATAAAACAGAAGGAAGGGTACCCCTGATTATAAAAGATGACAAATGGACATAGGTGAGAAAGGATCTTGGCTCAGAAAACTGGGTAGAATTCACAAGGGTGAAGATTAGAAACTCCAGAGGCAGAAATGCTGGTAAGAGTATTTTCTAGACCCCCATGACAGTAGTTATATCACTGGACAGACTATTAAACAAGAAATTATCACTCCAATGTAAACAGTTGTTCGGTAGTACAGAATTTGAATATTGCTGAGACAGGTTACTGAAGTTTTTCACCTTGCACTCAGGACAAACACAAGCATGCTGAATTTTAACCATGATGTGGAGATGCTGGTGTTGGACTGGGGTGAACACAGTAAGAGTTTTAACAACACCAGGTTAAAGTCCAACAGGTTTATTTGGTAGCAAATGCATTAGCTTTTGGAGCGCTGCTCCTTCGTCAGATGGAGTGGATATCTGCTCTCTTCCTGTGGGGAGCACTTCAGTGGTCACGGGCATTCGGCCTCTGATCTTCGGGTAAGCGTTCTCCAAGGCGGCCTTCACAACACACGACAGCGCAGAGTCGCTGAGCAGAAACTGATAGCCAAGTTCCGCACACATGAGGTCTGCCTAAACTGGGATCTTGGGTTCATGTCACACTATCGGTAACCCCCACAGCTTGCCTCCTGGACTTGCAGAATCTCACTGGCTGCCCTGTCTGGAGACAATACACATTTCTTTAACCTGTGCCTAATGCTCCCTCCACTCACTTTGTCTGTATCTTTAAGACCTGGTTGGCTGTAGAGATTCGCATTCTAATCAGTATTCTGTAACTTGATTTTGTGTCTCTGTATGCCCTGTTTGAGAGCAGATATCCACTCCATCTGACGAAGGAGCAGTGCTCCGAAAGCTAATGGCGTTTGCTACCAAATAAACCTGTTGGACTTTAACCTGGTGTTGTTAAAACTCTTACTGAATTTTAACCATCACAGTCATTTATAATAAAGGAGGAAAGGGTACTGATTGGCTGGCTTTGGCTAAGGCATTGCCATGGAAAAGAAAGGAGGAACAGTACTTCTGAGGAATTCAAAGGTCAAGCCTTGAACATATTCCTTTTTATGCACCAGACATTTCCCAGATTTTTAATTTGTTATATTGTTAGATTTGTGAATGATGTGAACACTAACTAGATTGTCACTGAATAACTCCTGAACTCCAGCTTGGTTCTTTGAAGTAGCTGAAGAACACTCATTTTATTCTTGTAGCAATGCTCTGGGGTGTAATTAATCTCTGACCACTTCCCTTTTTATTGGGTATACTGGAGGGTTTTCATTTGAACTCCTTACACTCTCATAAATTGTTTCTTACTAAGACTCCCTGGTTCTGCACTAGAGAGCAGTAACTCTTCTCTCTGCCACTGGGTTCTCCATGTCTGGATCAAGGCACGGTAGCACAGTGGTTAACACTGCTGCTTCACAGCTCCAGGGACCTGGGTTCGATTTCTGACTTGGGTCACTGTCTGTGTGGAGTTTGCACATTCTCCTCGTGTCTGCGTGGGTTTCCTCCCACAGTCCAAAGATGTGCGGGTTAGGTTGATTGGCCATGCTAAAATTTCCCCTTAGTGTCCTGAGATGTGTGGTTAGAGGGATTAGCGGGTAAGATATGAGGGTAGGGCCTGGGTGGGATTGTGGTTGGTGCAGACTTGATGGGTCAAATGGCCTCTTTCTGCACTGTAGGATTTCTATGAAGGTTGTAATTTAAATTTGAAATGGAGTGGTTCTGGAAGAACCTGCACTATTGGGTATAGTATTGATGAAATCTATGTTGCTGGTGGGGGTGGGTGGCAAAAGGTTACGAGTACTAGATATGCACTTGCAGAGAAATTTCGTGCCCTACTGTGGCATTTCCAGCATGAAATTCCTGCAGCTTGCATAATGTATAATGAACTTTCTATTGATGGTTGATGATCCTGTTATGGAAACTAACTTGCTCTAAATATTAGAGGGTAAATATGGTTGGGGATGAAACAGAATTGGTGTAAAATAGTACAGGACCAGTAGTGAGGGGGGAAAAAAGTGTATGATTTTCCTTTATTAATACGGGAAACAAGGGCACAATCCAATTTTTAAAAATTGAAGTGAAAAAATATTGTACATCTGAGTTCTAAACATTTTGTAGAATGTTGAGTAGTTATATACACCTTTCTCATGTAAAATCAACTATTGAGACATTCTGATTATTTGAGGGGCAATTGACAGCAAATTTGCTAGTGTAGTGTGTCTTTGAGCTGATAGGTAGGTGGCTTCCTGTTTGAGAGTCAATTCTGAAGGCACGCTAAGGTGGCACAAGGCATCTCTGCTTTTGTTTACTCCTTGTTTTCTCTTCGATCACAATAGGAGGCATCATCTTTCACTTCCTCACATGAAGAAATGCCTGAGATTATACTTGCATGTAAGGTATAGATAAGTCTGCAATTTTCCTTCCATCTTCTCATTCACAGCCTCTCCTTCACTAACTGTACTACCAGAATCGCCTTGCCTTCCACATAAGAGTATCTGAATTCCAAAAGTCGAGTTAATTCCCCCAAGGACTATATGAATTTCCCCTTTTAACTTTAAGCTGTCGGAGTTTACACTGGGGTAAAAGCTGAATTGGGTTTCATTTATAAAAATTGATTTTATGCTGTTTTTCAAAATGCTTCTTGGACCCAGTATCTAAGCTGGTTTGTCCAGCCTGCTAAAATTTGGACTATAAATTTGTAGGTGAGATTAAAATCACTTGTTGGGAGCCATTATTTAGTTTATTTATTAGTGTCACAAGTAGGCTTACATTAACACTGCAATGAAGTTACTGTGAAAATCCCCAGTTGCCACATTCCGGCACCTGTTCAGGTACGCCAAGGGAGAATTTAGCATGGCCAATCTACCTAACCAGCATGTCTTTCGGACTGAGAGGAAACCCACACAGTCACGGGGAGAACGTGCAGACTCTGCACAGACAGTGACCCAAGTCGGGAATCGAACCTGGGTCCCTGGCGCTGTGAGACAGCAATGCTACTGTGCTGCCCTAGTTACATAAAACCGCAGCTAGAAGATGCAGGTTGCTTTGGAAGTTGAATTAAAAACACCTTTAGTCTAACAATGTATTTCTTGAGATTCTGATCTTGTATTACTTGAGGCTACCTTTTATTTTGGTAAAATTAACACCTTCCTTATCCTTAAGCAGTAACTCATTGCGTGAATAGCTTTTATGTTGTGTTTATATAGATGACAGCTTCAAGCTTTTGACCTGGTCTATGAAATTTAATTAAACTTTACTTCCACTGTCTAACCTTCCCTTTACATGGTTCATCTGGCTTCATCCATTAAGTTGGAACACAAGAAAGAGTAAATCATTCATTTCCACAAGCCTGTTCTGTCATTCAGTTAGATCAAGGCTGATATGTAGCATAACTCAATTTACCTGTCTTGGTCCTGTAATTCCCGATGCCCTTGTTCAAAAACATTATTAATCGGTTTTCTTCAACTTTTAATTAACCTAACCCTTTTGGGAACAGTTTCAAATTTCTATTAACCACCTAGCTCTAATTTTAAAGTTGTAACGTGAAGCTATTAAATCCTTTTACCACACTTTAATAGATCACCTCTTAATCTTCTATATGTAAGGGGAGTACAGGCTTTGTCATTGCAAGCTGTGCTTGTAATTCAATTTTTATTTTTCCCAATATTATACCGCACTCCCAAGGTCAAGATCTTCCTGAGATGCAATGCCCAGAATCTAGGCAGAGCTGTATATAACTAACTTCCAGCCTGCTTTGGACGACATATGTCTTTTTCCACACTGATCATAACTGACAATATAAACTTGCTGACATCCACAACTATTTCACCCTGCTTCCTGCAACTACGTGCCTTTCTAGTTTTTGCCTTTTTTGTTTTGCATCTGTTCTAACAACATCTCTTCCTGTCAGAATGTCTTGATTGCCACTTTCTGAATTATACGACCAGACCATTCCATTCTGTTTTTTGTGCTTCTAACCTACACTTCCTCAACCTCACAAAGAATGATAGGAATTCTTTTTCATCAAAAGCTTGACGGGTAATTTGCCATCATAACATTTCTTCGCCTACCCGCTTTCTGAAGGGGCACTTCTTTCATTTCAATTCACTTTGACGAGCCTCTCTCCCCAGCACCTTCCCACTGAGATGGCTGCCCTTTACCATTCACCATCTTTTTCCACAGCACTGTCTAGGGGCCCCAAGTACTCCTCCTCGATGAGGGAGCAATTAAATGTGCTACAACAATAAATACTATGGGGGGGGTTCTCCCAAAAAAAATATTATGTGCAGAATTTGCGTAAAAACTGGAGTAAATCCTGCTGCTTTTTTCAAAAGTAGTTTCAAAATGAATCTCCAACACTTTGTGCCTTTATGGAGTGCCCTAGCATGAATTGCACTGAAAAGCTGGGGTGGGGCCTATTCCCGCTGGAGAGGCTGGCAGCATAGCACTGAGCAGGCCACTGTGCATGTGCCGGCCTGTCACAGTGAAGATCGGTGCATGCGCAGTAGCCCTGCACTGTCGGCCTCCCGATCACTGGCTAGCACAGCAACCCCGCATCACTGGCCTCCCAGAGGTGTCCAGGCCAGCCCCAATTTCTCCCCACCCGCTTTGATCACTGTCCACCCTCCCTCTGTCACTGATCCCAAGTGCAGAGTGGCAACGGGACCCCCCCACAATTTCCCCCCCTGCATCCCCAACCTTGCTGGGCAGTGCCAAGGTGTCCTCTGTGCTTTGCCCCTTGGGTGATGCCAGGGGGCCAGGTTGGTAATGCCCAGGGGGCACCCCCTTACCCCCAACCTCCTGGGGTGCTTCCATTGCCCCCTTCACTCCATCCCCTTCACTCATCCCCCATGAGTGAGGAGCTGTTGTAAACCCTGCTGGAGTGAAACACTTCTGCCGGGGTGGGAGAGACAAGTGGACCTGGAGACTCCGTGCCGATTTCTAGTACGGAGCTGACAATGCTGGAGGCCATGACACCCAGCAGGAAGCCCGCTACACTACCTCTGTTGATATCTCCCAGCCCACTGCACAGCTGAAGCAGCACAGCAGGCTGGGAGAATTGCCCCCATATTTGGTGCAGTCTATTCTGTATTAAGACCGGATGCACATTATGTTGCTGCTTTGTTCTAAGTGTGAATCTGAGCTCCCTGCTTGTCAAGTCAATTCCCTTTCTCTTGCCTGTCTTTGGCACTGTGTAGAAGAAGGTCAATGTGATTCAGGGGGTACAGTTTTGATTGGGCATCTTTAGTTTTATGCCCCTCAACTTCTAACCTTAACTGATGCTTTCACTTTCACTTTGTGTTAGTGTTATGGGATGGGAGTGCCAGTCTTTATGAATTTGGAGACGTGGAACATGTTGGGGCTCTGAATTAAAACGTCCTGTGAAACTGCTTTTCTTTCGCAGTACCATTTCCCACTGCCTCATCCTCTCTCCAACACCAATATTTGCTTTTTTTGGATAATGTCATGTTTTCAATCTCCTTTTATTTCTCAAACTAATACATCTGATACTTCCTGTTTCCTACTCAAGTGCTTTTCATGTCCTTTTCTCTTTTTTCTTTTTTAATTTACCTTTCTGAAGGGTGTACCAGAAATGTTTATCTTTTCCACAGATGCATGCAATCTGATGGCAGTCTTGTAGCATAGTTAGAAGGGCGGCACGTTAGCACAGTGGTTAGCACTGTTGCTTCACAGCTCCAGGGACCTGGGTTCAATTCCACACTGTGTGTGGAGTTTGCACATTCTCCTCGTGTCTGCATGGGTTTCCTCCGGGTGCTCCGGTTTCCTCCCACAGTCCAAAGATGTGCGGATTAAGTTGATTGGCCATGCTAAAATTGCCCCTTAGTGTCCTGAAATGCGTAGATTAGAGGGATTAACAGGTAAAATATGTAGTGATATGGGGGTAGGGCCTGGGTGGGATTGTGGTCGGTGCAGACTCGATGGGCCGAATGGCCCCTTTCTGCACTGTAGGGTTTCTATGAAGTTCTGGTTCAGTCCCACTCCAGGCACAGAAGGTGTACTCAAAGAAGTGGCTAAACAGGATGCTCAACCTGCAAATCCTTCCCCTATGACAGGTGACAAGAACAAAAGTGACTCCTGATCAGCCATGCTTAGTAGAATAGTACCCCTCAAGCCATGACCTCTGGCTTCAGGCTAACGACCTATTCCTGGAAAAGCTAGCTATGGAAAACAGCATTTCTGTCTGCCTCCTACATGTGGCAAGTCTTAAGTCATAGAGTTCCCATACTTTGTGAAATGTATTCACTTTGTAGGCCAACACTAATCAGCCTGTGTACAAAATTCCAAACCGCACCCAGCTAGTCTGTTTTTATGATGATAGCTGAGGGATTGAATGAGACACCAGGAAAGTTCTCCTAATCTTCAAATGGTGCCACGTGATAAGGGCTTTGGCCAATGTTGCTTGTGAGATCTGATAATTGCAGGGTTGCTTTGGGTTGAAAGCAACACCTTTTGATAATTGAAGGGTGGTTGGAATACTAAATTATACACTAAAGTTCTAGAGAAGGGCTTGAACCCAGGACATATGAATGTGCTACTGGGTCAAATGTGTACTTGTAACTCAACATGTGGACGCTTTAAAACTGTCTCCTATCATGGATAACCCTTGGCTAATGTGTTGTTACAGTCCCAGGTTTCCATTTATGCCTGACCTGACCATTTGTTGACAAATTGGGATTTAGTGTTTCCTTTCTTGCTGCCTAGAAAAAGGATGTAAGAAGTCTCAACACCAGGTTAAAGTCCAACAGGTTTATTTGATAGCACAAGCCACTAGCTTTCGGAGCACTGCTCCTTCATCAGGTGAGTGGGAGTTCTGTTCACAAACAGGGCATATAAAGACACAAACTCAATTTACAAAATAATGGTTGGAATGTGAGTCTTTACAGGTAATCAAGTCTTAAAGGTGCAGACAATGTGAGTGGAGAGAGGGTTAAGCACAGGTTAAAGAGTGCAGTTTCTGCACACATGAGGACGGCCTCAACCGGGATCTTAGGTTCATGTCACACTATCTGTAACCCCCATGACTTGCCTGGGCTTGCAAAATCTCACTAATTGTCCTGGCTGGAGACAATACACATCTCTTTAACCTGTGCTTAACCCCCTCGCCATTCACATTGTCTGTACCATTAAGACTTGATTACCTGTAAAGACTCGCATTCCAACCATTATTTGATTAAATTGAGTTTGTGTCTTTATATGCCCTGTTTGTGAACAGAACTCCCACTTACCTGATGAAGGAGCAGCGCTCCGAAAGCTAGTGGCTTGTGCTACCAAATAAACCTGTTGGACTTTAACCTGGTGTGAGACTTCTTGCTGTGTTTACCCCAGTCCAACGCCGGCATCTCCACATCATAGGAAAAGGATGCCATTGTGAGGCAGGGTTACCCAATAATGTGACAGCAATTTGGTTTGAGTTCTTGCTCCAATTGGCAACTGTCAGATTTGAAATCAAAAGTTCAGCTTGTGTACATTATGTGCATTTGAATCATGATTGAACATGTTTTCATTACAAATCCTTCACTTTTTATACAAACACACACACACTTACCACTCCCCATGCCTTGCACCATTAATCTTTTGTAACTTGGTGTTTCTTGCCTTCCACCCTATCACGGACCTGCCCTTGCCCTCCCCTCTCATTGGGTTAAAATCTCTAACTTTTCTTAATTCTGATGAAAGATCATGGACCTGAAATGTTAACTATTTCTCTCTTTACCAATGTTACTGGACGTGACTATTTCCAGAATTTTGCGTTTCTTTTTATGTCTAGTATATACCACATCACTCTATGATTTCATGAACAAAGGTTCGTTGAAATTGCCACATGGCAAGATTAGTAGCATTGACAATTAAAGTGTTGGTTAACTATTATAAAACAAATTTTATTGGTTTTGGGTTTTGACCTAACGTGTTTGTATTTTAACCACTGTAAACTGAAATTATGCATTGAACGACTGATTTATTTTTTATTCCCAAAAAGTGACTAGTATGAAGGTTGCCACAAAAGAAGAAGAAAATGGAAGTAATGGAAAAACCAAGAAATGTGTTCCGAGGTAAATGATACTTGCACCTGTTTCTGATTGTTGTGCTTAAGTAAATAGGCATGGCAGGTGGCTATTTAAAAATATTACACTTGTAGCCATTTAGTCCTGCAAAAAATAATTAATTGGGACATGAACTGAGGCAGGGTCTTGTTGAAAATAACCATGAAAAACATTACGATGCAGAAAGAGGCCATTCGGCCCATGTCTGCACTGGCCAAAAAAAAGCCATTTGTTTTAATCCCATTTTCCAGCACCTGGTCTGTAGACTTGCAGGTTGCAGCACTCTGCATGCAGATCGGGGACTTTTTTTTAAATGTGAGTGTTTCGAGCACTAACTTGGGCAGTGAATTCCAGGCACCAGCATGATCATGTCCCCTCTACTAATCACCTTAAATTTATGCCACCTGGTCATTGACCCTTCAGCCTACCCTCTCCAGGCCCTTCATTTGTCTGAGGCAATTTCTCAATTAATTCATCTGAGGATGACAGCATTTATATTTATGACATGGCTATTGGTTCATTCCTATTCGTGACAATACACTCATTGGCTGGAATTTTACCGGCACACCCACGAGGCTCAGAGAACAGCATTCTCCGTTAGCCTCGGGCGGGACCATACGAACGTCGGGCAGATGTGCTGGTAAAATTCCACCAATTATTTCTCAAAAGGTATCCACCATACATCTAACACAATAGAAAGTTGTTTCAACATTGCCTCTATTGTATGGTTACCATTATGTCCTATGCTGCCTTGACTTTAGGCTATTGGTACTTTGACCGTCACTGGAATATCTGTTGGTAGTTGACATGGAACTGTATCTTACTGGTTTTGAATTAGAATTTAACATTTTGTGATTTGATATCCCTATGAAATGTAATTAGCTTTGAAAGTTTATAATTTTCCATAGTTGGCTTCATCCAGCAGTTCGCTCACTTTGCAGTAGATTAGTCGTATTTGATTCATTATTGATTCGGACTTGCTTGGAGTTAAGACCGAAAGTCATCTGATTGCACTTTTCCTGACTAAGATGGAGTTACCAGCACTTTGCTGACCTGAGGTGGAATTGCTTTTTAAATACGACTAATCAGAATTGGGATGTTACTCTCTTTTATATAGGTGATCTTATTGAAACATATGATGTAACTGCTTGGAGGAATTTGAGGAACATTTCATTATTTTATGCTTGATCCTCTTTCAAATTATGACATGTAAAATTGCCAAATGGAGCAATTTTTTTGCGCTTGGCTGCAGTTCATGTATTTGGCAGATGAACACTGATGTCTGAGCATGAATGTTTATACATTTCCTCCATTATAGGCAATAGCATAATGACATAGGTACTCCTAAGGAAGGTTTTTCTGATTCACCTTTTGTTAACTGTAGCGCAGGTTTTCCTTTTCAATCCATGTGAACTTGTAACTTGTATACAGCTTGGCTATGATTAACTTTGTGTAATGAAATGGTAAGAAACATTGCAAGCCACTTAGTCCAACATTTTTGCTGAACAGGGAGGAGGCTGCTGGCCCTTTCTTAATGTTGCATTAAGATGGCTGCTGTGTAGCTATTCATTCCTTATCTGGAAGCAATTTTTGTTTCTTCACCATAATCATTTACCACTTTCTTTGGCTTTTGCATCATGAAACCTTCCTGCCCTCCCCACCACCCAATCGCCTTTTTTATGTTCCTGGCTCCTGCTACTTTCTCAAACTATTATATAGGCCATCCACCTGAAACTCTGTTTCTATTAGAGATACTGCTTGACCTGAGTTTCAGCAATTTTTGTTTTGGATCTCCAGCATCCACAGTCGTTATATTTCTTGTTGAGGTACATTTGAATGCTTGGCCACTGGATTAAGCCTTTGTGTGCATCTAAGTGCTTGGCCCAGGTTTCATGGTCAGTGGCAATCTGTTGGGCGTGAATTTCCTCCTTCCCAATAGTTCTCCAGGCATCCAATCTCGGACAGCAAACCGAGTGGTAAAAACTGAGTGTAAAAAAAGGGGATGTAGATGAACTGAAATATCAGGCTCTGAAAAGCCATTGCCTCGATCTTCTGATGGAGTTGGTGGCAAACTTGGGAGGTGCTGGGACCCATAGGGTGTCCTGATGTGCCCACATATTTACCTGGGGCTTTCAAACTTCCAATGGGCAGAGAGATACACTGCCTATATCCCTCATTGGATGCCTCTCTTAGACTTGCAGTTGTAGACTTGGGCTTGGATGCCCCTGAACCTGTCAGATTTACTCCAGGATGCCAGTAGATGTGTTGTATTTGAATTGTTTAAGGACATTCAACAAGGTGCCACATAAAAGGTTCTGATAGAAGTTAATGGTGTTGATTGAGTGATATTTCAGCATGGACAAAGGATTAGTGAATTAACAGGAAAGTAGAGATAAATGGATTGTTGGCAGGTTGTCGCGGGGGCCCATGCTGAAGCCTCAACTATTTGCAAGCTACGTTAATGACTTGGATGAAAGGACTGAGTGAACGGTAACAATTTGCTGATGATACAAAGATAGGCAGGAAAACAAGTTTGTGAGGAGGATACCAAGAGTCTGCAATGACATCTAGAAGAGTCAAGTGAGTGGGCAAAAGCATAGAAAAGCAGAATATTACATGGCGAGACTGCTGAATGCTGTAGTATGGAGGGATCTGGGTGTTCTTGTACATGCATTCAGGTACAGCAGTAATTCAGAAGGCAAATTGAAAGTTGCCCTTTTATTGCAAGGAGGATGGAGTATATAAATAGGGAAGTCTTATCACAATTGTACAGAACATTGATGGGACCATATCTGGAGTATTGTGTACAAAGAAAGTTCACTGATTCCTGGGATGTGTGGTTTGCCTTATGAAAGGCTGAGCAGGTGGGGCCTTGGAGTTGAGGCCCAACCCATTTTATGAAACACAAGTTCCTGAGAGATTCTGACATGGTAGAGCTGAGAAGTTGTGATCTCTTGTTTCCTCCTCCTCCTCGGCGTCGGGGGGAGATTTCTTCTCAAGAAAATTTAGTTTTTGGAATTCTCTCCCACAGAGAACAGCGAGGGCTGGGTCATGGAATACATCCTAAGCTTCAGTTAAGGGAGTCCAAGCTTAGAACAAAACAGTACAGCACAGGAACAGACCCTTCAGCCCACCAAAACTGGGTCATGACACCTTTTCTAAATTAATGACCTTTTGCCTCAAAGCAGTCCCTATCCTCCTATTTTCCTGCCTCTTCATACATCTGTCAAGATGTCTCTTGTATGTTGCTATTGTATCTGCTTCTACCACCTTCTCTGACAGTGCATTCCAGTCACTTACCACTCATGTAAAAACAAAAAACTTGCCCTTCATCTCCTTTTAAACTTTCCCCATTTTACCTTTAAATGCATTTCCCATGGCAATTGACATCTCTACCCTGGGGGGAAAAAAACTCCGACTACCCATGCCTCTCATCATTTTGTGAACTTCTTTCAGGTCAGCCCCTCAGCCTACAACATTCAGGTGAAATCAAACCAAGTTTGTCCAATCTCTCCTCCTAGCTAATACCCTCCAAACCAGACAACATCCTGGTTGATCTTTTCTGTACCCTCTCGAGTCTTCACATCCTTTTGGTAGTGTGGCAACCAGAACTGTACACAATTATCCAAATATGGTTGAAACATGACTTGCCAATTTTTATACTCTATGCAATGATCGGTGAAGGCAAGCATGCCATACGCCTTCTTGACTGCCTTATCCACTTGTATTGCCACTTTCAGGGAACTGTAGACCTATATGCCTGGATCCCTCTACGCTAATACTTCTAAGGGTTCTGCCATTTACTGCATATTTCCTTCCAAAATGCATCGCCTCACATTTGTCCAGATTAAATTCCATCTGCCATGTCTCCCAGCCTATCTATATTCTGCTGTATCCTCTGGCAATCCTCCTCACTATCTGCAACTCTCCCAATCTTTGTGTCGAGCACAAACTTCCTAATCCGACCCCCTACATTCTGCTCCAAATTATTTGGGGTCACAGCACTGATCCCTGCACAACACCAGTGGTCAGAGAGCTTCAGTCAGAAAAGCACCCTTCCACTGCTACTGTCTTCTATGACCAAACCAGTTCTGGAATGCACTCGAGTCCCCAATAAACAATTTGACAACAGAACTGCTGATCTCAACAGCTCATCTGTGTGACTTCACCTTCTGTATCAGCCTGATATGAGGAACCTTGCTACAGTGTCTCCACCCTGCCCTCATCAATCACCTTTGTCACATCCTCAAAAAACTCAATCAAGTTTGTGAGACCTCCACCGCACAAAGCCATCCCGCCTATTGCTAATAAGTCCATATTTTTCCAAATGAGTAAACCTTCGCCACCACTGACCTAAGGCTCACCGGCCTGTAATTTCCCGATTTATCCCTGTTGCCCTTCTTAAACAAAGGAACAACATTGGCTATTCTCCAGTCCTCTGGGACTTCTCCTGTGACTAAAGAGGATACAAAGATTTTGCACAAGGCCCCAGCAATTTCCTCCCTCTGTATTCTGGGATAGATGTGGAGATGCCGGTGTTGGACTGGGGTAAACACAGTTGGGTGTCTCAACACCAGGTTAAAGTCCAACGGGTTTATTTGGTAGCACAAGCCACTAGCTTTCGGAGCGTTGCTCCTTCGTCATGTGAGTGGGGAGTTCTATTCGCAAACAGGGCATATAAAGACACAAACTCAATTTACAAAATAATGATTGGAATGCGAGTCTTTACAGGTAATCAAGTCTTAAAGGTACAGACAATGTGAGTGGAGAGAGCATTAAGCACAGGTTAAAGAGATGTGTATTGTCTCCAGACAGGACAGTTAGTGAGATTTTGCAAGCCCAGGCAAGTCGTGGGGATTACAGATAGTGTGACATGAACCCACGATCCCGGTTGAGGCCGTCCTCATGAGTGCGGAACTTGGCTATCCGTCTCTGCTCAGCGACTCTGCGCTGTCATGTGTCGTGAAGGCCGCCTTGGAGAACGCTTACCCGAAGATCAGAGGCCGAATGCCCGTGACCGCTGAAGTGTTCCCCAACAGGAAGAGAACACTGCTGTCTGGTGATTGTCGAGCAGTGTTCATTCATCCGTTGTCGTAGCGTCTGCATGGTCTCCCCAATGTACCATGCCTCGGGACATCCTTTCCTGCAGCGTATCAGGTAGACAACGTTGGCCGAGTCGCAAGAGTAGGTACCGTATACCTGGTGGCTGGTGTTCTCACGCAAGATGATGGCATCCGTGTCAATGATGAAGATGAACATCTCGCCAAGGCCATCCCCACACCCCCACTTCTTGCCTTCAAACAACCGCACGACCTCAAACAGACCATTGTCCGCAGCAAACCACCCAGCCTTCAGGAGAACAGTGACCACGACACCACACAACCCTGCCACAGCAACCTCTGCAAGACGTGCCGGATCATCGACACGGATGCCATCGTCTCACGTGAGAACACCATCTACCAGGTACACGGTACCTCCTCTTGCAACTCGGCCAACATTGTCTACCTGATACGCTGCAGGAAAGGATGTCCCGAGGCACGGTACATTGAGGAGACCATGCAGACGCTACGACAACGGATGAATGAACACCGCTCGACAATCACCAGGCAAGAATGTTCTCTTCCTGTTGGGGAACACTTCAGCGGTCACGGGCATTCGGCCTCTGATCTTCGGGTAAGCGTTCTCCAAGGCGGCCTTCACGACACACGACAGCGCAGAGTCGCTGAGCAGAGACTGATAGCCAAGTTCCGCACACATGAGGATGGCCTCAACCGGGATCTTGCGTTCATGTCACACTATCTGTAATCCCCATGACTGGCCTGGGCTTGCAAAATCTCATTAACTGTTCTGTCTGGAGACAATACACATCTCTTTAACCTGTGCTTAATGCTCTCCCCACTCACATTGTCTGTACCTTTAAGACTTGATTACCTGTAAAGACTCGCATTCCAACCATTATTTTGTAAATTGAGTTTGTGTCTTTATATGCCCTGTTTGCAAATAGAACTCCCCACTCACCTGACAAAGGGGCAGTGTTCCGAAAGCTAGTGGCTTTTGCTACCAAATAAACCTGTTGGACTTTAACCTGGTGTTGTGAGACTTCTTTCTGGGATAGACCCATGAAGTCCTGGGGACATGTTGAAAAACTCAAAACCTTTTTGTATCAACATACCCATCCATCTCTGTACTCGCCTTCCACCATGTCCTTCTCCTTTGTGAATACCAAAACAAGTATTCATTAAGGACCTCACCCACTTCCTCCGGCTCCACACACATTTCCTCTTTTATCCTTGAATGGACCTACCATTTCCCTAGCTACCTTCTTGCCCCTCAGAAACATACAATATGCCTTGGGATTTTCCTAAATCCTGTTTGCCATGGGCATTTCGTGGCCCCTTTTTAGCCATCCTTGTTTAAGTTCTTTCCTGCTTTTTTAAAAATAATCTTTTGAGGGCTCTGTCTGTCAGTTTCCTAATCCTTACATGTGTCTCCCTTTTTTTGCCTAAGCTCACAATTTCTCTTGTCATCCAAGATTCCTGAATCTTACCATCCTTATCCTTCATTTTCACAGGAACATGCTGGTCCTGAACTCTAACCAACTGGCCTTTAAAAGATTCCCACATAACGGGTGTAGATTTATCCTCAAACAGCCACTGCCCCCCACCCCAAAATCTGCATTTCCCACTTCCTGTCCAATACTGTTGTGATTTAGCTGTCCCCAATTTAGCACTTTCACCCGAGGACTATTCCTATCCTTGTCCGTAAGTAACTTAAAACTTATGGAATTATGGTCACTGTTCCCAAGGGAGGGCAGGCAGGAAAGTGGAGTTAAAGTCACAATTGATTCAACCATTATCTACTTTAATGTGGAACAGGCTCTGGATGGCCATATAGTCTGCTCTTCTTTCTTCTGGTACTTATGCCTGCTGATCACAGACTTAGGACCTGCGTTGAAATTAACAACAGAAACTCTTCTTTTAAAAGTAAAGTTGCTAAACAATTAATGTCCTCTCCACCCCCATTGTGCATTTATAAACATATGAACCTGGTATTATAAAAGCTGGAATGTACTCGAGTCCCCAAATAAACAATTTGACAACAGAACTGCTGATCTCAACAGCTATCTAAATTAAGAAAACATTCAAGCAATTAAAAATTGCTACATGCCTTCAAGGCTGCACTTGCAATACTGTAAAATATACTTTACCAGTTATTTAATTTAAGTACTTAAATTCATTTAAAGGCATTCATCTTTACTTGCATTTCTTTAAGTTACAAAAACTCTTGAGAGCAAATTTCTGTGAAAGGTTAAAAATTATATTTTAAAAAGCCTAAGAACCTCAAAAAAACACTCTGTAACATAACAAGATGTTAAACTTCAAGGGGCATTCCTCGTGCTGTTGACAGCAAAGGGTGCATGGCCTCATCACTATACCTCATGACTGCCTTTCCTGTTTGTATCCTACAGCTGGGACAGGAAATCCCTATAGCTCCAGCATAAAAAGGTAAAGATGCAGATTTTTATCATATTCAGTGGAGGGTGCCTTGGACTCTAAGCTTACAGGAAGATCTGGGCTGTCATTTTAAGGAATGTGAAATTTCATCATGGAGAAATTAGACAATCAATTGGCTCAGCATTTAGTTAAAGGCCAGTCAAGCTGTTCAGCAGAAGTTATGAACTTGATATGCTACCATTTAAAAGCCCATTCAACAAATTACACCATAGTCTTTTTTCCAAGAGTTTAATGGGGCAAGTTTTGATCTGTTCAGCAATTTCTATTTGATTGCAGTCAACAGTACATACTAAGGAGAAACATGAAAAGTTCTAGATTTCTATAAGTTTCAGCAGTTTCTACTGAGTAATAACATACTGGCAGTTTTGCCATCATCATTATTGCAAAATCCATGACCATTTCATAAATCTCCTGAACTTTGTTGCCACTAGGCAGATAGGTGACCTAATCCAGTCCTATACAAAGGTTAAGTTAAATTTATTTTCCCAAAAAAAAGTATTCAAAATCTAGGAACCTCAGCTGCCACAACCTGAGCATTAGTAGCCCAATCTTCAGTGCCTCCTCAAAAAAGCTAGTATTTATGTAGTACTTTTAACATGGTGAAACAACCCAAGGTACTTTTCAGGAGTGTTTTATACAGCAGCATTTAACATTTGAGATATTGGGGCAGATGACCAACACCTTGCTCAAATGGGTAGAGTTTTACAGCACAGACAGCAGCCATTTGGCCCATTGAAAGAGGGCCAAAAAGAAAAGTGGAGGGGGTTAGGGAGGATATTCCAAAGTTTATGACCTTTCCAGCTAAACATATGAAGGCGGCACAATTAAAATCATAGGAACATAGGAATTAGGAGTGAGAGAAGGCAATTCAGCCCATCAAGCCCGCTCTGCCATTCTATATGAACATGGCTGATCTCCATCTCATTCTAACTCCACTTCCCTGGCTTTTTCCCATCGTCCTTTATCCTGCTTTTGATCAAATATTTATCTACCTCCTCTTGAATCCATTGATTTGATTCTGCATCCATTGCACTCTGCAGCTGTGGGTTCCATAGATTCACAACCCTCTGAGAAGTAGCCCCCCCCCCCCCCCCCCCCTACTCTATAACTATGACCTCTTGTCCTGGACTGTTTTAGAAGGAGGGACATTTGGTTAACATTTACTTTATCAGTACAGTTGAGTATTTTATATCTCAATCAAATTCCCCCCTCATTCTTCTGTACTTCAGTGAGTACAAGCCCAAGCTACTCAACTGCCCCTCATACGACAGCCCTTTCAAACCTGGAATCAATCTAGTGAATCTCCTCTGAACTCGCCTCCAAGTGCCACCACATCCTTCCTCAAAGGTGATCAAAACTGAACACCATACTCCCAAGTGCGTTCTCACCAATGCCTTATACAATTGTAACAACACTTCTCTACTTTTACAGTTTAGGCCCTTTGCAATAAATGCCAAGATTCCATTTACCTTCCTTGTAACATTCTGCACCTGCAAACCCACTTCCTGAGACTCGTGCACAAGGACACCCAGATCCCTCTGCACAGACACTTTGAATCTGTTTCCCATTTAAATAGTAAATTGCCCTTTTATTTTTCTGGCCAAAATGGATAACCTCACATTTGCCCACATTTTCTGCCAGTTCCTAGCCCATTCCCATAGCCTGTCAATATCCCATTTGTAGATTATAGATGTCCAAATTGGAGGAGCACGGATAATGAAGTTTGTGCAGCTGGAAGAGATTAGAGATAGCAGGAAGCAAAGCCATGGAGGGCTTTGAAAACATGAAACATTGAAAACTAGGACTTTGACATGGAACTGTTGCTTAATCCGGAACCGATATTGGTCAATAAGGACCTCGGTAATGGCTGAACCAGACTTGGTGTAAGTCTTGTCTTATTCTATTTTCTTAGCTTCTCATCATCTATCATGAATCATATCCAATCAGCCATGTGACTGAAGTATTTAAGTTTTTTTGTTTGCAGTACTGCTATCAACTTATCAAGGAAGAGTTTTATCTTGGCTAGAACAATTGATAAGGTGAGTAATTGGATTCTATTGAAGCTATTTTACAGATACTTTAAATTCAAAACAAAGTTGAATCTATACAAATGTGCATTTCCAATTTTTGTAAAGCTTTTTTAGAAATACACATTTTCCAGGCTTCCCATTTGAGTCAAATAACTCTTATGACTAAGTAGATAATGGATCAGGCCAGGATTGATCTTAATTTTTTTTCCTCATTTCCCTTTTGTCCTCGCCTTATTGCTACTCACTGGGTACTCCTAAAGCAACTATTTATGACTTGAGTCTTGATATCAATCCACTGGAGGGTAAGATTTATCTGGTATTTATATTTGCTGATGGCAAATTTATCTTTTGAGGAACCATGTTTTGAGTATTTGGACTGCCTGGTCAATAGTATAAATTTGCTATTGTCTTTTTTTTTGTCTCCCGTCCTTTCCAACCAGATTGGTGACTTTTCCAAATTTTATATTAATACCGCCACTCCATTACAGTGTGTTGGTTCATGACTTTGCTGAACTGCTAGTCAACACATGGAACAGGAAGAACAAGATAGAGTTTGCACTTTTGACTGTAGTTGACAATTAAGGTGCAAATCACGACAGCTGAAATGCCCGAGTTTCTACTGAATGTGGATATCGTAGAACACCAGCTGCCATGAACCAACACTGTACATTGGGCAGCTTAAAAAATGTTGCTTTTATTTTTTTAAAAACCCTTCATGTATTCAAGTGTTGACTTGAAGTTTAATTACAGTTGAAACGGAGTTTATCGACAAGCATTTTAAGTCTGTCAATCCACAATCTGCAAGTAACCCAATTTTCAAACGACTTTTCAAAAATATAAAACCCATCCAATATATTGGGGAACACCAGGAAACTAATTGTTTATAGAATTATATTCAAACTTGTGTGCTTGCACATAAAAGATCCAACTCGCTTTTGGGTTCTACACATTAGTAGCAGGAACTCCGAGGTAATTCCTGGGAATGTGGTCAGTTTTGTAGTTGGGGCTGACTTTTAGCTCAATATTCAAAAACTTTAATCTTGTCCCACTGTGTCCAAGATTTTTAGCACTGTATTTAAGCATTGCATCATGGACCAAATTTCAATTTAAATATGTGATTATTAGCATATTTTGTCCATCACACTTGCAACTAAATTTTTGAAAAAATGCTGGAAAATCTAAGTCTGACAGCATCTGTGGAGTGAGAATAGAGCCAACGTTTCGAGTCTTAGATGACCCTTCATCAGAGATGAGAGGAAAGTCAGCAGAGATACTATGAGGGTAGGGAGGGGTGGTGGAATTGGACAAAGGGAATGTAAATGAGCATGCAGAAGGCTGAGGTGTTGAAAGTGTCTATTAAGTAATCAGAATGCATGAATGGCAAAACAAAGGTACAGCTTAGTAAAGGACTGCCTGAGGAATGTGGCAGTTTGGGTGGGGGGGGGGGGGGGTGGAATAAAATAAATGGGGTGGAGGAGAGAGTTCATTCCCTGAAGTGGCTGAACCCAATGTTCAGTGCCTAATTGGAATATGAGGTGCTGTTCCTCCAGTTTGCATTGAGGTTCATTAGGATATTGCAACAGGCCAAGGACGGACATGTAGACAGGAGAGCAGGGTGGTATGTTGAAGTGGCAAGCAACAGGAAGGTCTTGGACCTGCTGGCAGACGGACCGAAGGTGTTCAGCAAAGCGGTCACCCAGTCTGCGTTTAGTCTCCGATGTAGAGTAGACTGCATTGGGAGCACCAAATGCAATAGACCAGATTGAAAGGGGTGTTTAGGACCTTGGACAGGTAGAAGGGCAAGTGTTGCGCCATCTACGATTGAAAGTCTACTGCACATGGTATTTCCAGGCAGTCATCCAAGTACTAACCAGGCCTGAGTCTTAAAAAGTTAGTCTGGTGATAATTTTAAATAATGAGGCATCAAAACAGAACCGAAGTAAAAGCAAAATACTGCAACTACTGGAAATTTGAAATAAAACCCAAATGCTGGAAAAACTCAGCAGGTCTGGCAGTATCTGTGGATAGAGCAACAACTCCATCTTGGCTTGGAAGAGTCATACGGACTAGAACATTAACTTGTTCTCAGATGTTGACAGATTTGCTTTTTTTTTCTAAATCTCAAGTCATAACTCCAGCAGAAACAATTTAATTATTACTTGGGGTAACAAAGGAGGGAGGAGAAGGAAGTTACTGAGAAATAGGCAAACAAAACCCCCTCTTGTGGGTGGATAGTTAGCTGAGATTCTGCTGGCATGGGCCATATGGATGTCACAAAGTCTAACTTGTCAAAAACCATGCAAGTGCGGTCTTTCCAGTGATCCTGAAAATGCCATTTATTCCGATGCAATCACAGCACAGTCACTGGATTGTGCATGTAGCATTTTTTTTTTGCTGCTTTTAAAATTCCTTGGCAATCTGGCTCTGGTTTCATTTGTTTCCACAATATGCACAGCATTCCAGGGCACATGCCTGGAAAAGAAATTGCTTTTTGATCCTGTATCCCTAAGCAAACTCTTCAAAGAAATTCTTCTGCAATTCCTCACAGACTGATTACTTATTTTTATTCCCTCTTAGCTGAGTCGTAAATTTCCACCTGAAATTACATCACAAAAGTCTCAGCCTTCTTTGGAGAAGATTCCACTACCGAGACAACTTCACACCATTCATCAGCCACGCAAATGTTAAAAAGTGCAATTAAAAGTGATTAATTGTACAACGTGCGACAACCACCATGCAGGTTTAAAAAATCAGTGGTGATAAAATGTAAATGCTAGTCTCTTTCAAAGCTGCACAATGCTACAGCTCCTTGCATGTATTCTTAAACAGCTAGAAATCTTCCTGATCAAATGAGACATGGTCCAAAATGTATGTCAGAGTTATCTTCTGAGCTAAATGATCTTCAATAAGAGTGCTTTTACAAATGGAAGTAAAGTTGTTAGTGTGTAAGTAGCATGTTTCATAGGACAATTCCATTTCTAGTTTTGTTTGTACATGGGGTGATTGGGACCAAAATGATTAATTGTTTATCTTTTCACCCACATATTGGTAATAAACGACCTTTTTTAATGCATTCACAATGGTGCTTGTTTCTCATTTCTATTTTGTATCTTAATTCCTCCACCCTTCAAAAATATTAATTTAGTGGTACAAGATGGTATTCAAATTGGATGCATTCTCTCAATAGTGACCATGAAACATAGTCGATACACTGGTTCACCAATAACCTGTTGCCTGTGGAATATTCCATACAGACACTTTGATTACTCAAATGTCTTTACTCGGGTGCTCTTACTTTGAGACAAAGGATTGTGGTTCAAACTTAGATTTATTAAAACATTTTGCAAGCTAAAGAAACAACAAAGATTAACTTTTCCCCAAACTAGGCTGACTGCCTGAAAAACACCTATACTACCTGCTCTGATGATCTTGACTGAACTGTTGGATTCAATTAGCTAAGCTCACGTCAACACGCCCGAAATTGGATCTCGCATGTCCTCTTCCGTCATCATGGGTCGCAGGTCACAGCAAGATGGTTGAGTCTTCATTGGAGAATGTCTCCTGTCTTTATCCCTCTCCCTCTCCAAGCCTTTCTGGAATGTTGTCTGGCTTTCAGCCAATAGGGTCACAGGGCAGGGGTCATAGCACCCAATTAAGTTAAGGCAGGTGGTCCTGGTGACCTGGTGCACATATTCCCTTTTCAAGATATGGTTAGTATCAAGGCGTCTGGCTGAAACTAGGGAAACGCAAACATGTATTTTTCTGTTGGCTGAGTACCTCTTCCCACTGTTAAGTTCGAACACCTCAGTTCAATAGACAAAACAAGTCTAGGCTGGTCCCTGTTGGCTTTGACCTGTGGTAACCTTGTCTGTATTCCATCAGGCCTTGCTTGTAGAAGCAGTTTAGCTGTGTATTAAAGTATCCAATTTTATATTGGGCTTTGTTACTTGGACCCTTGGCCACAACCCTTTAGGGAAGGAAATTGGACATCCTTACCTAATCTGGACTACATGGGACTCCAGACCCACAATAATGTGGTTTATTCTTAACCGTCCCCTGAAA
Organism: Mustelus asterias; assembly: GCF_964213995.1. Lineage (NCBI taxonomy): Eukaryota > Metazoa > Chordata > Chondrichthyes > Carcharhiniformes > Triakidae > Mustelus > Mustelus asterias. The sequence goes on along the minus strand of NC_135814.1, from coordinate 45,535,566 downwards.
TAAGCCAGCAAGCTCCCTGTTCAAGGAATGGGCAACTACTACCTTGCCAATGATGCGCACATCACATGAATTGTCTCATGCATATTAAATGACGGATGTAGCCCCTTTGGCTGAAAGTTGTAAATATTTTGGATGTTGAAGCAATTTTTCATTTAAGATTCTCATACAGTTTACTTGAATACATTGTGCAGATATTTATAGTTGGGTGGAAATGCATGGACATTAATGGGAGAGCTATGATGCACTATCTGACCTTGTCTGTGCTGATGAGACATGCTTCCATATTGCCATTTGGAAAATTGAAGGAATTGCTTAGTTAGTGACTGATTTATGCCATGAAGTGGACTACATGGACTACACTTGATTTTGTGTCTCTGTACCCTGTTTGAGAGCAGATATCCACTCCATCTGACGAAGGAGCAGCGCTCTGAAAGCTAATGGCATTTGCTACCAAATAAACCTGTTGGACTTTAACCTGGTGTTGTTAAAACTCTTATTATGCCATGAAGCCAGATCAGAGCAACTTTGGCTGTAGTCCTCAACAGCTTTACATTGCAGGATGGTGCATGAGGTCTGACCCATAAATCAAGTTTAGAAAAGTAACATGCATCTCCGTTATCTTTGAGTAAGTTAACAGAACTCCAATTAGCAATGCTTTCTGACAGCATTCAGGAGAAAGCACTTTTTGCTTGTTTGGCAGTCCGTCCACTTTCTCCCACCAACATACTGCAGCTGCAGTGTTCAATCTGCAGGATGCACTGCAGCACCAACCAAAACTTTGTCAGCCCTTCCCAAACTCTTGCCTACCTGGAAGGGAATTTAAGTGATGGTGTGAGCATATGTCAGCTGCCCATGTCCACAAGTCCCACAACATTCTGACTCATGCACTCATTACCCCAAATCCTGGAACTACTTGCCTAACAGCACTATGGGAGAACATTTACTGCACAGGCATCTTCTTTGAAGTCAGTTGGAGTTTTACTAATGACACCGAATCCCCATAATGATTTGCATTTATTTTTAAAGTGTACATTTGTATACCAAAATTAATGTTTAAAAAAAATAATGGTACATTGGTGCTAAAGAGTCACATCCTCGGGACCAGATGATTTCCATCTTGGGTTTTAAAAGTAGGGAAGTATGTCACATGTCCTAATCATCATCCAAGATTCTCTTGATTTGAGCACTGCTCATTTTTGACTAGAAAATTGTGCATATCACTCCATTTATGAAAGGTCAAAAAAGATTTATCGACAAATTATTAAAAAGAGAAGCTAAATCTGTGGAGCGAAACAGTTAACTGTTTTCCTCTCCCTCTCCTCTGAAGCTGCGAGACCTGGTGTTTTCCAATATCTTCTGATTTTCTATTTCAAATTTCAGGATTTGGAGTATTTGCTTTCATTGTAAATAAAGTAGCCTAACATCTTTTGTCCAAGTCTTTGATCAGAGGATAGTGACTGAACACCTTAAATTTTAAGATGCCCAGAGAGTTGGCATGAATTTGTAAAAGGTAAACCATGCCTGACCAGCCTGATATTTTTTTCCCTTTGGCTGCAGTGATTAAAGTAGATTGGGGAATGTATATAGATATTATTTAAATATATTCTTAGAAAAGTGACCTTTACAGCATTGAAAATTCGTGCACAAATTATTGACCTATTCGGAAATTGGCTGAGTGGAACAGACAGAAGGGACAATGGGCATGTACGTTATTTCGTAGGATGTTAAGCGGTATCCTATGAGAATTTGTGTTGGGACCTCATTGAGGACTTGGATGATGGGATAGAAAGCCAATGATACAAAGATGGCAACAGAAAATTGTAATAAATTATGGATTAAATGAATGGAAGACTGCGGCAAATAGGTTTCAACACTGGATAAAAGCAAATTACTGCAGATGCTGGAATCTGAAACCAAAAAAGAAAACGCTGGAAAATCTCAGCAGGCCTGGCAGCACCTGTTCGGAGAGAAAAGAGCTGATGTTTCGAGTCCAAATGACCCTTTGTCAAAGTTGAACTTTGGAGCTTTGACAAAGGGTCAGCTGGACTCGAAACATCAGCTCTTTTCTCTCCTTACAGGTGCTGCCAGACCTGCTGAGATTTTCCAGCGTTTTCTCTTTTGGTTGGAAATGGATTTCAATGCAGGCAAATGTGAGGTCGCCCACTTTGGACCTAAAACAGAATAGAACAGAGTATGTTCTAAATGGTGAAAAGCTAAGAAGAGTGAAGATCCAAAGAGATTATAGAGCCGGATGTGGTGGATGGTGGCAGTACATTCACATAGATCATTAAAATGTTGTGGTTGGTACAAGAAATGCTAATGGAATTTTGCCTAAAAGGGTGGAAGTTATGCCACAGCTATAAAAAGCTTTGATTACAGTTTTCGGCACTACACCTGACGATATGTTGGAGACAGTGCAGTCTTGGTTTACCAGAGTGATACCTGGGCTCCCAGGGGTTAAATTACGAGGAGAGATTTAAACGAGCTAGGTTTATATTCTTTGGAATTTAGAAGGGTAACTGGTGACTTGATTGAAGTTTAAGATGTTAAGGGGAACAGATAGGGTAGAGAGAGAAACCATTTCTGTTTGAGCCGAGGACAAGGGAGCACTGTCAAAACTTAGATCTGGACATTTCAGGAGTCAAACTAGGAACCACTTCACACAGACACGATGAAAGTGGCAATTAATGCTAAAATGGTTAATTTTAAAGGTGATTGATGGAAAGGTGTTAAGGGATATGGGGCAAAGTCCGGTATAAGGGACAAAAACAGAAACTGCTTGAAAATCTCAGCAGGTCTGATAGCATCTGTGGAGAGAGAATAGAGCTAACATTTCAAGTCTGAATGACCCTTCATCGGGGGGGGGGGGGATCAAAATGTGATAGAGGATAGAGAATAGAGCTAACATTTAAAGTCTACTTTGGCTTTATTCTCTCTCCACAAATGCTGTCAGACCTGCTGAGATTTTCCAGTATTTTCTGTTTTTGTTTCAGATTCCAGTATCAGCGATATTTTGCTTTTATACCAGTATATGGGAGTTGAGTTGCATGATCTCATTGAATGGAGGGAACAGCTTGCAGGGTAAATGGTCTATTCTTTTTCCTAGGTGTTCATTAGAGTAAATTTCAAAATGTTATCTCACCAATAAAGAGTAATGTAAGGGCAGTACACTGCTTTTGTATAACCAATTTGAGCTACTCGTGGCAATTCCAAAGGCTGACCATGTAAAGGTGCCAATCATTTCCTGGATCATTGTTACTTTGTAGGTTAAAATTCATTTTCTGAACTAATATTGTCTCACGTAATTTTAGCTAATGAGCAACAATGTTTTGTGACGAGGAGTTTAGTACAAACCACAAAATAGACCATCTGTGACTCAAAGCTGCAATGCTTCAATCTGAAAGGTATATAGAATTCAGAATGGGTGAATAAAAAGCCAGAAGCTCATTAATCAGTGCATTAGTATTTATGTCCCATGATGATCCCTCATTAATTTAAGATATTGTCACTCCTTTCATGGAATGTTTACAGCCGAGGAGGAGGATGTCATGTTGGGGCCACTTACTAGAAGAGCAACACAGCTAGTGCTACTGCACTTTTTTTTTCATGTGTAGGCCTGTGAATATTTTCTCAAATCCAATACCATTTTGAAAATCATGATTGAATCTACTCCCACCGCATTCTCAAGTTGTGCTTTCCAGATTGTAGGAATCATAAAAAATAGGAACAGGAGTAGGCAATTTAGTTCCTTGAACCTGCTCTGCCATTTAATTCATTTATTGCTGATCTCATCGGCGTCAACTTCACTTACCTGCCCATTCACCATAGTTCTTCAAACCCTTACTAATTAAAAATCTGTCCACCTATTCCTTAAATTTACTCAATGTCTAGGCATCCACCACAATCTGGTGTAGTGAATTCCACAGATTCACTGTGGAATTTGAGAGAAGTAATTTTTCCTTAACTCTGTTTTAAATCGCCCCTTATCAAAACACCAGACAGACCATCTGTGACCCAAAACTGGAATGCTACAATCTAAAAGCTATATAGAATTCAGAATAGGTGAATAAAAAGCCAGCTCATCAATCAGTGCATTAGTATTTATAGAACATAGAACATAGAACATTACAGCGCAGAACAGGCCCTTCGGCCCACGATGTTGCACCGACCAGTTAAAAAAAAAAACTGTGACCCTCCAACCTAAACCAATTTCTTTTCGTCCATGAACCTATCTACGGATCTCTTAAACGCCCCCAAACTAGGCGCATTTACTACTGATGCTGGCAGGGCATTCCAATCCCTCACCACCCTCTGGGTAAAGAACCTACCCCTGACATCGGTTCTATAACTACCCCCCCTCAATTTAAAGCCATGCCCCCTCGTGCTGGATTTCTCCATCAGAGGAAAAAGGCTATCACTATCCACCCTATCTAAACCTCTAATCATCTTATATGTTTCAATAAGATCCCCTCTTAGCCGCCGCCTTTCCAGCGAAAACAATCCCAAATCCCTCAGCCTCTCCTCATAGGATCTCCCCTCCATACCAGGCAACATCCTGGTAAACCTCCTCTGCACCCTCTCCAAAGCCTCCACATCCTTCCTGTAATGTGGGGACCAGAACTGCACACAGTACTCCAAGTGCGGCCGCACCAGAGTTGTGTACAGTTGCAACATAACGCTACGACTCCTAAATTCAATCCCCCTACCAATAAACGCCAAGACACCATATGCCTTCTTAACAACCTTATCTACTTGATTCCCAACTTTCAGGGATCTATGCACACATACACCTAGATCCCTCTGCTCCTCCACACTATTCAAAGTCCTCCCGTTAGCCCTATACTCAACACATCTGTTATTCCTACCAAAGTGAATTACCTCACACTTCTCCGCATTAAACTCCATCCGCCACCTCTCGGCCCAACTTTGCAACCTGTCTAAGTCTTCCTGCAAACTACGACACCCTTCCTCACTGTCTACCACACCACCGACTTTGGTGTCATCAGCAAATTTGCTAATCCACCCAACTATACCCTCATCCAGATCATTAATAAATATTACAAACAGCAGTGGCCCCAAAACAGATCCCTGAGGTACACCACTTGTAACCGCACTCCATGATGAATATTTACTATCAACCACCACCCTCTGTTTCCTATCCGCTAGCCAATTCCTGATCCAATTTCCTAGATCACCCCCAATCCCATACATCTGCATTTTCTGCAGAAGCCTACCATGGTGAACCTTATCAAACGCCTTACTAAAATCCATATATACCACGTCCACTGCCTTGCCCCCATCCACCTCCTTGGTCACTTTCTCAAAAAACTCAATAAGGTTAGTAAGGCACGACCTACCTGCCACAAAACCATGCTGACTATCACCTATCAATTCATTACTCTCCAAATAACTATAAATCCTATCCCTTATAATTTTTTCCAACATCTTGCCGACAACAGAAGTGAGACTCACCGGTCTATAATTCCCGGGGAAGTCTCTGTTCCCCTTCTTAAACAATGGGACAACATTCGCTAACCTCCAATCTTCTGGTACTATACCAGAGGCCAACGACGACCTGAAGATCAGAGCCAGAGGCTCTGCAATCACTTCTCTTGCCTCCCAGAGAATCCTTGGATAAATCCCATCCGGACCAGGGGATTTATCTATTTTCAGACCCTCCAGAATATCCTGCACATCCTGCACATCCTCCTTATCAACTTATGTCCCACAATGATCCATGACCTCTTGTTCTAGATTGCTCTACAAGAGGAAACATCCTCTTCATGTCTACTTTGTCAATCCTCCTGATTATCTTGTACACTTCAATTAGATCTCATCTCATTCTTCTAAATTCCAGGGATTATAAGCCTAAACTGTCCAATCTCTCTTCATAACATAAATCCCTCATCTCTGGAATCAATCTAATGAACCTCCTCTGAACCACTTCCAAAGCAACTACATCCCTCAAGTAAGGGGACCAAAACTGGACACAATATTGTAAGTGCAATCTCACTAGTGCCTCGTACAGTAGCAGCAATAGCATTTTCTATTCATTTAGCAATAAATGCCAAGATTCCATTTCCCTTCCTCATTACCTGCTGTACCTGTGTACCAGTTTTCTGCAATTCATGCACCCAGATCTCTCTGCACTAAAACACTGATGTTTCTCTCCATTTAGATAATAATTTGCCTTTGTATTTTTCCTACCAAAATGGATAACTAATCCACGTCAAATTCCATCTACCAAATTTTGACACTTACACTTAATCTATATCCATTTGTAACTTATTTCATTATTGCAACTTACTATCCCACCTATTTTAGTGTCATCTGCAAATTTGGCTAAGGCGCCTTCTATCCCTACACACATTATTAATACAGATTGTAAATAGTTGGGGGCCAAGGACTGAACTCTGGCACACCACTGGTTACATCTCACCAACCTGAAAAAGACTCATTTATCCCGACTCTCCGCTTTCTGTTAGTTAGCCAATCCTCTATCCAAGCTGATAAATTACCCCTAATCCCATGTGAACTAACCTTGTGTATTAACCTTGTGTTTGGTACCTTATCAAATGTCTTCTGGAAATCTGGATATACTAGATCTACAGGATCACCATTATCCACCTTGCTTGTTACATCTTTAAAGAACTCAAGCAAATTAGTCAAACATGTTTTACCCTTCACAAAACCATGCTGACTTGGATAGATTGCATTTTGACTTTCTAAATGTCCTGTTATTACTTCCTTTAAAATGGATTCTAACAATTTCCAGAAGCACCGGTCCTATTTACTGATTCTTGCTGAACTCCACTACCATGAGATATGACATCTCCCACTCCACCTGACACAGGGCAGTGCTCCGAAAGCTAGTGGCATTTGCTACCAAATAAACCTGTTGGACTTTAACCTGGTGTTGTCAGACTTCTTACTGTCTTTACCCCAGTCCAAAGCCGGCATCTCCACATCAGAACTCCACTTCCACCCATCTTCCAGTTTTAAATCTTAAATTATTGGTCACTTATTGCCTATTCCCTTAGACAACTTGCCATTTCAATAATGAGACTTGTGTAGAGGTGAAAGGAAACTTTGCACCACCCCCCAACAGGAGGAGCAACAATTCCTGTACATGCATCTCCAATCTCAGCAACATTCCCCTGTCCTGTTTAATGTACAGTGGGTCCCCTCGGCGTATGGGGGGGGGGAGGGGGCAAGGAGGAGGCTTGGGTGTGATTGACGTGCCCTTGACCAGTAGGGCAGCGGGGGGACCAGCCAATGGGGGTGGGGAAGGAGGCGGGAGTTCCTTCCAATGACTGCATTGGTGCGGGTGGAGGGGAAGAGAGTGAGTGAGCGGAGACTACTCGCTGCTGATTGCCAGCGAGGGCGGCCGCAACCTGAGGAAAGTTTTGCCGAGAGTCGGTAAGTTTGGAAAGTCAGGTCGAGGAGGCGACCGCCATGGTTGCCCGCTGGCCTCCGGGATGGGTGGACGGTTTTTTAAAAAATGTTAGTCGCGCGAGCTCGCACTCCCGCCCCCCCACCCCGGTGATTAATGTTGGGCCGAAAATCCCGTTACGGCGGCGGGCGGCGGCACTGATTGATGTGCAGGAAAGTTCTGAAAAAAAAGTTGAGGTGGCGGGCGGCACGGGTTGCCGCAGGGAGCTGGGGTTTGTTAGGTTGCCGTGTTGTGTGTGTTTTGTTGTTGTTTTTGGGGGGGGGGAAGGAGGAGAAGTTGGCTTTTCCGTTGCCAGTGGCTGGGGACTGACTGACTGACTGGCAGGGTGCGGACCGGTTGAGAACTGGAATTGCGAGGACTTGTTCCCGAGCCGAGGGGAACGCCCTGACCACCGAGAGAACAAGTTTTCTTTTGATGTGGATGTCGGCGGGCGGGTGTGAAGCAGACGATCCCAATCACTTCAGCAGCTGTATGTTCCACGAGCACTTCTGTTGCTCCTCCACTTTTTTTTTCCCCCTTCGTTTCACTTCTTTTAGCGGTCAATTAAAAGTTGTGCTGATTTCGCTGTACATTGGGTTTTTTTTTGTTTAAAGTCGGTAATTCGAATTTGGAGGTGAGCATGATTTTTTTTAAAGCATACTTTAAAATGAGGAAAGTGAAGAGTTGAAATAAATAGCAAGCAGATCCTAAATGTGAACCATTCAGATCATTAGAATACTTTAATATTAAGTCCTCTACACTCTAGCTATGACCGTAACAAATTCTGCACCCTCTCCTTTCCTTCTCTATGTATGGTATGCTTTGTCTGTATAAAAGCAAATTACTGCGGATGCTGGAATCTGAAACTAAAAGAGAAAATGCTGGAAAATCTCAGCAGGTCTGGCAGCATCTGTAAGGAGAGAAAAGAGCTGACGTTTTGAGTCCAGATGACCCTTTGTCAAAGCTGCTTTGGCCATAGTAGTGTGCAAGAAACAATACTTTTCACTGTATACTAATACATGTGACAATAATAGATCAAAATCCTGGAATGGTGACAGCAAAGATTGAGACCATTCGGTCCATTATGCTCCTGTCGGTTCTGTGCAAGATCAAGGCAAAATACCGTGGATGCTGGAATCTGAAACAAAAACTGAACAGGTCTGACAGAATCTGTCGAGATCATAGAGCTAATGTTTCGAATCTGGATGACTCTTTGTCAGAGCTCTGCAAGATCAAATTGGTTAATTCCACCGCCTCCCCACCCCCCCTTCCAGGTAGCCCTATTTTTTTATTGTCCCTTCAACTTCTTTTTGAAAGCTACTTATGAATCTGCCGCCAGCACACACTGACAGTGCATTCCAGTACACATTGCATAACAAACTTTTGCCCCCGTGTCACCATTGGATTTTTAGCCAATCACCTTAAATCTGTGTTCTCTGGTTCCTGATCCTTGTGCCAATTGGAACAATTTCATCCCTAATGATTGTGAACATCTCTATCAAATCTCTTTTCAAGCTTCTGTAAGGAGAACAGACTCAACCTATCCAACCACTCCCAAAGATGTGCGGGTTAGGTTGATTGGCCATGCTAAATTACCCCTTAGTGTCAGGGGGATTAGTAGGATAAATACATGGGGTTATGGGATAGGGCCAGGGTGGGATTGTTGACGATGCAGGCTCAATGGGCCAAATGGCCTCCTCCTGCACTGTGGGGATTCTATCCGTGTAACCAAAGCCCCTCAAGTTGCGCAGCCATTCTTGTAATTTTTTTTGTGTGCAGGATACAGAGGCCAAATTGGTGTTTTATCAAGGTTCATCATAACTTCCGTTTTTTATTCTGCAGCTTCATTTATAAAACCCAGGATCCTGTATGCCTTTTTAAACCTTTCTCAACCAGGCCTGCCAACCATCAATGACTTGTGCAATTATACCCCAAGATTTCTCCGTTCCTGCACCCCCTTTAGAACTACACCCTTTATTTTGTATTGTCTTCACTTGTTCTTCCTCCCAAAATGTATCACTTTGCATTTCTCTTTAAATTTGTTCTCCCATTTTTATCTGCCTGTTCCTCCATTCCCTCTTGAAATTTATCTGTCTTCCTCAGAATTTCCAAACTTTGTGACATCTGCAGATTTTGAAATTGTGCCCTGCTTGCCCACATCTAAATCGTTAATATTTATCAAAATAAATGGTGGTCCAAATACTGATCCCGAGGGGACGTCCTCCACTCCAGAAAAACAACATTTCACCACTACTCTGTTTTTTGTCACTCGGCCAACTTTGTATTCGTGTTGCCACTGCGCCTTTAATTCAATGAGTTTTAACTTTGCTGGCAAGGCTATTACATGGCATTTTAACAAACGCCTTTGGGAATTTCATGTACATCGCAACTGCACTATCCTCATTGTTCTGCTGTGCTGTCTTCTCAAAGAGCTCAAGCAAATTGGTTGAATGCTATTTGCCTTTAACAAATCCCTGCTGGATCATAATTAATTCATACCTGTCTAAGTGACTGTTGATTTGTCCCTGGTTATTTTAAAAAGTTTTCCCATCCCCACTGACTGGCCTGTAGTTGTTTGGTTTATCTAATACCTCTTTTTGAATGACGGTGTAAGATTTGTAGTTTTCCAAACCTCTGACATCATCCCTGTATCTAAGGAGGATTAGAGGATTATGGCCAGTGCCTCCACCCTTTCCTCACTTACTTCACACAGTATGCTCAAATGCTTCCCGAGTGATCCTGGTGACTTATCAGTGTGTATAGCCAGCCTTTCTGATGCATCCTTATTTATTTTTAGCCCATCCAGTGTCTCATAACCTCCTTTCACTATGACTATGACAGCATCTTTCTTGGTAAAAACAAATGTAAAGCACTCATTTAGTACATCAGCCAGGATCTCTTGCATGTAGATTCCCCTGTTCGGTCCCTAATCTGCTCACTGCTCCTTTTTACTCTACTTTTACAATGCATATGCCTATAGAAGACTTTTGGCATCTCGTGTGTTAGCTGCCAGTCTCTTCTCATACTCTCTTTGCCTCGCTTTTTCACTCCCTCTCTGAACTTTCTATATTTATCATGATTATAGTTCAGAACCAGAAGTGCTGTGCAACTATTGTGTATACTATTCAGCCTTCCAAAAATACTTAGTATTTGAATGGGTGTTACCAAATTTACTTTTTCTGTAAAGACTAAAATTGAATATCAAATCGCAAATACATAATTTTATACTACTGAATATATTTCACCATTTTGAACATATAATGAAATTACAGCATAGGAATATACAGGACCTGAGAAGACCGTTGCGGTTAAGTTTGCCAACTGAAAAGTCTAAAAATTACCCTTTTTGCATCAAAGGGCCATCTGGCTCCTTATTTTGTAATTGTGACTGATGCATTATCCCTCTTGTATGTCTCTGCAGCCTTTGATATGATGTGGAGATGCCGGCGTTGGACTGGGGTAAACACAGTAAGAAGTTTAACTTCTTGTTAAACTTCTTACTGCCTTTGATATGGCCAGCCACAGCATTCTTTTTCCATCTCTTCCCAGTATTTGTGCAATTGCACCCCAAGGTTTCTGTGGGCATGTCCTTCTTCGGTTCCAATCTTAATTATGTAATTGTAGCTACAGCATTTCTAATATTGTTAGTTATGATCTCTACATCCAGCCTACATTGTCAGCTTTAGAATCAGTGATGTATCCCTGCACTCCTCAGTTATATGCAGCAATTCAGTGATGGTTTTATAGTCATGTGATCAGCATTCACTTGTATGCCAATAACAACTAGTTCTACCTTTTCTATTTAATCTCTTTCTCTGCCTCTGTCTTATTGGACAGCTTGCTTGGTATCCGGTCTTGTGTCAATCTTAGTTTTCGCTAGTTAAATGTTGGCAGTTGTCTTTTGCCCCTGCACAAACTATGCCTTTGCCATGAGCTTCTCGGGATGAGCCAGGTTGTTTATTATTTCTCTGTCCTGTTTCATTTGGTGTTCAGCTTTTGATTCCAATCACAGAAGACCATGTACTATTCTGACTTGGAAATAGATCATTGCTGTTCTTTATTGCTACTGAAGCATTTCCTGTAATTTCCTACCCTTTCTGGGAACATTATATTGCAAGGGCCTCACTGCTTTAAGGAGAAGACCTTCCACGTGGAAACAAAGGATGAATAAGTAATTCAGCCTTGATAGTGCTGCACACATTCTGAGAACTTCCAAAAATACCTGTTGCATGTCCCAGCCTATTTACAGTTGAAATCTTCAGATCTTCTGTAACCTTTAGTCTTGTTTGTATCAGTGCTGTCTTGGCTGGCCTCTCGTCTACCAGCCTTCATAAATTCATCCAAAACTCAGCTGACTATATTCCATTCTACACCAAATCCCTCTTACCCATCACTTGCTGTGACATTGAGTTCTAAACCATAATATTTCAAACTTAAAATTCTCATTTTTAAAAAAAAAACCTCCCAGCTTTGCTTTTCTCTGTCCTGTAAACCTCTGAATCCACAGTTTTCAGTAGTTCCTTCAACCAATACAGTCACGTTTTCTGGAATTCCCTTCCTTAAATGAATTTGAAACAAATCTCCTCCTTGTTCCCTGTTATTTGTAGCTCCTTACCCACGTATTAGTAGAATGAGCAAAATGATTTAAAAGCAAAATACTGCAGATGCTGGAAATCTGAAATGAAAATAAAAAATGTTGGATAAATTCAGCAGGTGTGGCAGCATTTGTGGAGAGGGAAACAGTTAACGTTTCAAATTCATTACTCTTAAATTGTGTTCAATATAAACAATGGCGGCATGGTGACACAAAGGTTAGCACTGCTGCCTCACAGCGCCGGGACGATTTCAGCTTTGGGTGAATATGTGAAGTTTGCGCATTCTCCCCATGTCTTCATGGATTTCTTCCCGGGTGCTGCGGTTTCCTCCCGCAGTCCAAAGATGTGCAGGTGGATTGGCCATGTTAAATTGCCCCATAGTGTCCAAAGATGTGTAGGATTAGTGGGGTTAAGGAGATAGGGTGGGCCTGAGTAAGATGCTCTGCCGGAGGGTCGGTGTAGACTCAATGGACAACCTTCTGCACTGTGGGGATTCTATGAATAAAGGGAGACTTCTCTTTCTATAATGTCAGAAAAATCCATTGTGCTTCATAATGAATGTTTTTATAGGTAAGAGCAGAAGCCTACAACTCTCACTGTAGTACTATATTGAATTGACATCCTAAGGTATATGCTCAAAGAGCAGGGGAGTTCTCTTGGTGTCTTGGTTAACATTTTACCCTTTAACCATCACTAAATCAGATCACGTTAATTTTATGCACTAATTAATTATTGTATTCTGTTTGTACAGTACTGTACAACAGTTAATGCAATTAAAGTGACTTAAAATTCTTTCATGGATGTGGGCATCACTGGTGAGGCCAGCATTTGTTATCCATCCCTAATTGCCATTGAATTGAGAGGCTTGTTAAGCCATTCCAGAGGGCAGTTAAAAGTCAATCACATTGTTGTTGGTCTGGAGTCACGTAGGCTAGACCAGATAAGGAGGAAACCTGATGGGTTTTTATGACAATCAATGATAGTTTCATGGTCACCATTGCTGAGACTAGCTTTTCAGTCCCAGATGTAATAAATTTAAATTCCACCATGGAAACCCCAGTCTCCAGACCATTAGCCTGGACCTCTGGATTACTACTCCAATGACATTGCCTCTTTTATTCATTTGCAGGATATGGATGTCACTGGTTAGGTCAGTGTTTATTGCCCATTTCTAGTTGCCCTTGAGAAGGTGGTGGTGAGCTGTCTCCCTGAACTGCTGCAGTCCCTGAGGTGTAGGTACACCTATGGTGCTGTTAGGGAGGGATTTTCAGGATTTTGACCCATTGATGGTAAAGGAATGCAATGTATTTCCAAATCAGGATGGTGCGTGGCTTGGAGGGCAACTTCCAGGTTGTGGTGTTCCCAGATATCTGCTGCTCTTGGCCTTCTGGATGGTAATGGTCATGCGGTTGTAAGGTGCTGTCTGGATGGTAGAGGTCATGGGGTTGTAAGGTGCTGTGTAAGGAACCTTGCTGAGTTCTTGCAGTGCATCACACAAGATGCCATTGTTCATTGGTGGTAGAGGGATTGAATGTTTGTGGAAGGGGTAGCAATTAAGCGGGCTGCTTTGTCCTGAATGGTGTCGAGCTTCTTGATTGTTGTTACGCCACTGTCTCCACTAAGTTATTCACTGTGAAGAACATTAGTTAGATTTCAGGATACATGTAACAAATAGAATTTGACTTATTAACTCAATGTAAATCAATGGTCCTGATTAACACACTAGCTACAATGAAAGAATCCTAATAATTGAACATCAAAACATGGCACGTGTAATTACGTTTGTAATCCACTTCTGTTATGTTATTTTCATGTTTGTCTGGTTTAAATCTTTTGCTGGATGTTAAATTATATTGCTGGAAACTGTATGTATGCTGTTCACTATTTTGAAACTAGTACATCGTGGCAAACTTATAATTGGTTCCTAGCAATGCCAAAAGTATGGTTTTTTGACATTGTCGATATTGAGGAATCGGCACCAGAAATGGGGTGGGGTAGTTGAGAGAGCATCAATTTTATTCAGGTTCCCAACAAGTGGGAAGTCATTGGTGAGGAAATAATTTTGAGAAACTTGCCCCCCACCCCTCTCCATTTTCTCTAACTAGCTCATTTATCTTTTGGATGCCCACATTCTTCCACTTGTGATCCTGAGGAAAATTTATATCTCCACACCCTTCCGTAATTGTTTTCTTATGAATATTGAACTTTCCCATCAATACCACACCCAATGTCAATGGCCCAGCTTTGGCATCTTGAACTCTGCCTCTCTGCCAATACACTTTCTCTATCAAACCATTCCATACCCTGACATTGCCCTCTCATCAAGTGATCCTTTTCCAGTGATGAACCTTCCTTCCAATTCTCCAACATTTTGCAGCTGCACTCCAGCTTTTTGAAACTCTTATCCCTTTCTATGCATAATTCCCCAAGATTACCCTCCCAGAACAATCAACCTAAATAATTCCCCAACTCTGCAAAGCTACTACACAGCTTGAAAACCTGTCTTCTTCCTACTTAGAATCATTGAAAGTTTACGGCACTTGGTCCATCATGTCTGCCAGAGCTGGAGCATTTGCTGAAAATTAAAAGGTGAGATAAAATGGATGGCGGGAATGTAGTTAAGCTAATTTTTAAGTAGGATGGCACAATGGTCAGCACTGCTGCCTCACAGCGCTGGGGACACGGGTTCGATTCCTGGCTTGGGTCACTGTCTGTGCGGAGTCTGCACGGTTTCCCTGTGTATGCGTGGGTTTCCTCCGGGTGCTCTGGTTTCCTCCCACAGTCCGAAAGACGTGCTGGTCAGGTGCATTGGCCATGCTAAATTCCCCCTCAGTGTACCCGAACAGGTGCCAGACTGTGGCGACTAGGGTATTTTAATAGTAACTTCATTGCACTGTTACTTGTGACAATAAATAAACTTTAAACAATCAAGGTTACTGATTTATAGCTTCTGTTTAAATATGCACATAATTATCACTGACATTTCAATTACTCTAAGGTAAATTATTAATCACTAATAAGTTATATAGTATAAAACAGTGTAAACTCAGACTCTTAATGAGTTGCACAAAGGAGTTATATAAGTTTTGAGTATAGTGTTGACTTTGTATGTGTAATACTCTCCTATTTGATTTGATTTATTGTCACATGTACTGTTTCTTGCATGCTATATAGACAAAGCATACCGTTCATAGAGAAGGAAAGGAGAGAGTGCAGAGTGTAGTGTTACAGTCATAGCTAGGGAGGGTGTAGAGAAAGATCAACTTAATGCAAGGTAGGCCAATTCAGAAGTCTGACAGCAGCAGGGAAAAAGCTGTTCTTGAGTCGGTTGGAACGTGACCTCAGACTTTTGTATCTTTTTCCCAACGGAAGAAGGTGGAAGAGAGAATGTCTGGGGTGCATGGGGTCCTTAATTATGCTGGCTGCTTTGTCGAGGCAGCGGGAAGTGTAGACAGAGTCAATGGCTGGGAAGCTGGTTTGCATGATGGATTGGGCTACATTCACGACCTTTTGTAGTTCCTTGCGGTCTTGTGCAGAGCAGGAGCCATACCAAGCTGTGATACAACCAGAAAGAATGCTTTCTATGGTGCATCTGTAAAAGTTGGTGAGAGTCATAGCTGACATGCCAAATTTACTCAGTCTTCTGAGAAAGTAGAGGTGTTGGTGGGCTTTCTTAACTATAGTGTCGGCATGGGGAGGACCAGGACATGTTGTTGGTGATCTGGATACCTAAAATCGTGAAGCTCTCGATCCTTTCTACTTCGTCCCCGTTGATGTAGACAGGGGCATGTTCTCCTTTACGCTTCCTGAAGTCGATGACAATCTCCTTTGTTTTGTTGACATTGAGGGAGAGATTATTGTCGTCGCACCAGTTCACCAGATTCTCTATCTCATTCCTGTACTCTGTCTCCTCATTATTTGAGATCCAACCCACTACGGTGGTGTCATCAGCAAACTTGAAAATCAAATTGGAGGGAAATTTGGCCACACAGTCATAGGTGTATAAGGGGCATAGTAGGGGGCAGAGAACACAGCCTTGTAAAGTATGCTTTAAAGAGCTTAAAAGTTATTGTTAGTAATGGTCAAGGAAGTATCTTTTTTTTTGTATTTTTATAAACGGCTTACTTGGTAGCTCTGGCTTGGCAAGGATTGCGGCATATAATTTGACCCGGCATATTAGATGACCACATTTGTTTGATGTCAGAAATCATATTTAGCCCCATTTTACAGCATATAAATCAATCTCCCCATTTCTGCTCAGAAATGCTACACCCACCAATTTTTTCATCTCAAATGCATGTTTTAGTCACCTTAAGTGAGGGCATGGGATTCATCAAAAAGATGAATGGGGCTTTAAGACATGCCCACTTAGATTAGACTACGCATGGCAGACGAACCGAAATGGCTCCACTTTCGTGCAGAATGGGATAGGTAGATAGGATAGAGCTTCACAAAAGAAAGGAAATATGCAAACTGTTCTGCTTGATGTTTTATGTGATTTTATCATCAAATTTTGGGATGCTATTCATGTACAAACTGTCATCAGATCATTCAAAAAAATGTGGAATATCTAATTCAATGGATGGAGAGGAAGATGACTTATGTGGAGGGATGATTCTGAAACTAAAAGCACCAAGTCTGATCCAAAGTGAGATCCTTACATGATGCCATAGCCAAAGTGACTCGGAATAAATTTGATAAACTCTGTGTCAGATGCCAAAGATGATTAATTTGACAGTTTTAAAAACATTTTGATGTGGCTAAAGGTATCCCTATAGAATTAATTAATTCAATAAAACATGTCTCATTGATTTAATTTGAATAACTGATAAGTTTTTTATACATTTCAAATGGCAACCACCTCCACCAATACTGGCAGTTCACATTTTATACTTGGAAGCATGGTTGACTTAAACAAGTAGTTATTTAAACTTTATTTTGAATTTGTAAATGTTCAAACTGCTTGAAGTAAGCAAATTGAAGGGCTTGGTGCAATTTTTATGAGGGCGATTTTGTGTTGTTCTATTTCACCCTCACCCCTTCTCAAATAAAATCTTTTGGCTATAGGGGTCTCTCCATTAGTTCCACAGTTCTCCTGGACCAAAGATTCTCTCAATCATTTCATTTTTAAACCCCTTTCATACTTCAACAGAGCGACCAAACTCTTGCTTCCATATCTGTTCTGTAGATCCCCACCAATGATCCCAGACTGCAGAAGCATTCGCCAGTATCCAGACACCTTAAATAGCCTATTCCCTGAATTCTTTCAGAACCCAACACTTTGGAAGCTGTTGGGCAAACTCCATTCCTGACTCTATTGTTCTCAATCAGCTGACACTGCTGTCAATGTTCCCAGATCTGTAACCCACCTATCCCAGTGTACCCACATCACATTTCTGTCATTCTAACATTTTTTTACATTCCCAGTACACCACCTCTAGCACCCTCAGACTCTACTTTGTTCTCCCAGCTTTTCTATCCAAATTCTATTCGGCACCCTTCCCAATATTCCCATACCTCAACATCTGTGTGCTCCTCCCATTCCCGAGCGCTCCTTATGTACTGTTCCTAGATATTTTGAGTGCTGTTTCCTGAAATAATTCATCAGTGTTCTTTCCCATGCTCTCTCATGCTACACACCTATGTATGTGGAATGTCAGCTTCCAGTTCCAACATTTAAAAATACAGTTATAAAATCAAGTATGTTGGATAACAAATATAATTATCAAGGCCACTGATTTGCAATTTTCACAAAATCTTGACAGACCGTAATTTGAATCTGGAAGTACTTGAAACTTGAATGAAAAATGAGGTTTTATTTGATGCTGTTTTTTGGATGAGCTGTTAGACTGAGGCTTTGTCTACCCCTTCAAGTAGACTTAAAAAGATCCCATGGCACTATTTCAAACAGCAGTTATCCCTGGTGTCCTGACCAATATTTATCACTTAATCAACCTCAGCAACACAACTGGTCATTTTCACATCACTGCAATTTGAGCTTGTGTGCAAATAGGCTTCTGTGTTTCCCACATTAGAACAGTGACCATACTTCAAAAATACTTGATTGGTAATAAAATATTTTGAGAGGTAAAGGGACCATGAAAGGAGCTATACAAATGCAAATCTCTTTTGATAATTGTTAACCAGTGGCCCTGATAATGCATTATATATATCCTCTGCGGTGCATTCTATTTTATGCCATAGTTTGGGACTGGAGCTTGGTAATGATGTTTAGGTGATGATGTGAATTAAAAGTTTTACATGGCACTGGGTAAAATTGTAGAGGAATTATAACTGCTTATAAATTTCAGGTTCTAAACTGACTACTGACATTTAAATGTTACATCTTTAATAAAATGTTACAAGCATATATTAAACATAAGATATTAATCACAGAATTGTTATGTAGCAGAAGGAGGCCATTTAGCCCATCGTGTCTGCACTAGCCTCCAAATGAGCATTAAGTAGTAATCCCTGTACTCTTGCACATTGTTTCGATTCAAATAACCATCTGATGCCCCATTGATTACCTCAATTTCACCTGCCTCCTCTATACTTCCAGGCAATGCATTCCAGACACATTCCAGTTCAGCATAACCTCCTTACTCATGTACTCTCTGCCACTATTAGTAAAGGCCAGGATACTATGCCCTTTATTAACTGCTATCTCCATCTATTCTGCTACCTTCAATGATCTATGCAGATATACAGTCAGGTCCCTCTGCTCCTGCTCCCCTTAACAATTTTACCCCATATTCTACACTTCCCGCTGTCTCGTCAAAGCAGCCAGCATAATTAAGGACCCCACGCACCCCGGACATTCTCTCTTCTACCTTCTTCGGGGGAAAAGATACAAAAGTCTGAGGTTACGTACCAACCGACTCAAGAACAGCTTCTTCCCTGCTGCTGTCAGACTTTTGAATGGACTTGCCTTGCGTTAAGTTGATCTTTCTCTACACCCTAGCTATGACTATAACACTACATTCTGCACTCTCTCGTTTCCTTCTCTATGAACGGTATGTTTTGTCTGTATAGCGTGCAAGAAACAATACTTTTCACTGTATATTAATACATGTGACAATAAATCAAATCACCTCACAATTCTCTGTATTGAACTTCATCTGACATCTATATGCCCAGTCCACCAACTTGTCTATGCCGTTTGAAGTTCTGCACTGTCCTTTTCACAGTTTAAAATTGTCTTCTGCACACCAACATCTAGATCATTAATATAAGGCTGGAGGAAGGACTGTAGTAGAGTTCCCCAGGGGTCAGATTGGCACTTTTGCTTTTCCTGATTATAAATGTGCTCAAGCAGTTCAGAAGTTTCACTCAACTGATAGCTGGAATGGGAGGATAGGGGTGGTTATCTTGAGGAAAGATTGGACAGTTTGGGTCTGTAGCCAGTGGAGTTTGAGGTGATCTTATTGAATCCTTTAATATCCTGAGGGGACTTAACAGGGTGGATGCTGAATGGATGTTTCCTCTTGGAGAGAGACTAAAACCTGGGACATGGTTTAAAAATAAGGGGACTCCCTTTTCAGGCTGAGATGAGGCATTTTTTATAAAATGCATGATGGCAGCCGTTGTGAAAATGATCAGATTAATTTCACCGTATGGTTTAAGTGTTATGATTTTAAGCAATTTTGTGTTGTGCAGTGTTGTTTATGAAGTGTAATTTATGAACATGAGGACTTGGCCAGCGAACGCTTTGGGAAACATGTTTTTCATCAATTGACACATGATTTTGTTGCCAAAATGGTGAACTCCATGATGATTATAGTTATACATTGGGCTTCAGTTGCTATGTGGACAGTCAAAACAGAGGAGTATTTTGCAAAGTATGGTATTAAATGTAGTTTAGATATTGTAATAGGACTTGCATGCAAAGCAAGATCCATCAGTTCAGGTCTGTGTCCTTGTATGCATTGCATAAAATTAAAATAACCTTTATGGGTTTGCCTATAAACAGATTGAATAACTGAAAACTGATGCAAACACAGCCTTCAGCTTAGAAAACGTTTCCTTTATAATTAGTTACATTCCATATTAAGCATTGATAAAGTTTAGTAAAATGTGAACAGATGTTTGTAATATTTTTGGTGTTTCAGCACATCTGAATTATGGAAAGCAAAATAATTATTACACTTAAAGAAAATGTGCCTTAAACACAATATTTTAATATATGCTTGGTCCAAATGTAATGTTGAAGTGTATGATATTTTATGCTATGCTAACTTTACAGCAGCAACATAGTGTATTTGACATAGTAAAAATGTCCTAAGGCACTTTACAGGATCATAATTGGGCAGAAATAGCACGGACACAAAGGATTAAGTTAGGTGACCAAAGCTTGGTTAAATAGGTAGGGTGTTATGGAGTGCCTTAAAGAAGGAGGGAGACGTGGAAGGAAAGAGAATTGTGGAGCTGAAGACTTGAACAAGCTGAAAGCACAGTCACCAATGGTCAAGGAAAATCAGGTGGATATGCACAAAAGACTAGAGTTCTTGTCATGCTAGAGGAGTTTATAGATGTATTTATTACAAAACATTCACAGGACCAATAACAATATTGATAGTTTCAAATTATGTACTGATCACAAGGATCATAAGAGTAGGAGCAGGAGTAGACCACTCAGCCCATTGAGCCTACTCTACGATTCATTAAGATTATGACTTTTGTGGCCTTATTTCCCCTTTCCTGTCTGTCCCCTCATGTCCTTTGCAGATCAAACATCTGTCTAACTCAGCCTTGAATATTTTCAATGACCCAGTTCCCCTACTCTCTGGAAGGGAATTCCGATGACTAACCAAAGCCCTCTGTGAGAAGAAATTCCCCCTTATCTCTGTCTTGCTATGGGCCCCCTTATTTTTAAACTGTGTCCCTTAGTTCTAAATTCCTCCACAAGGTAAAACATCCTTTCAGCACCTACCCTTGTAAGTCCTCTCAAAATCTTCTATGGTTCAATAAGATCACTGTCTCCCATTCTTCTGACATGCAGTGAGTATAGATCTAATCTGCTCAACCTTGTTCGACTTCGTGTCCACGAGTGAATTGAAAAGAATATTATAACAGAGAGGTTTCATCTATGTGCAGATTTTATCATACTACAAGAGAATTCCACAAGTGTGGGAATTTGGTGATTTTGCCATAGAAATTGAATACAATTAATACTGTGGGCTGAGTTGCTGTGAAGACCTGAAAGCATATTGCTAAATTTAATTAATCAAACAAGATTTTTTGCCTAAATTAAAATCTAGAAATAGAAAACTGAATGATATTTCAAAACTTAAAAATCTTATTACCTGTACTTAACATACAATGGAGAAGATAGGACAGTTGATGTTGCAGCTGTAACATATGGAAGCTGGTGGAAACCAGTGTGACCTATAGCAGACATAAGTGCCTTCGGTTTGAGGAACCTGTACTCTTGAGTTGATGAGCTGGAATCTGAGCTTTGTGGTGCATCAGGAGAAGGTTACCTAGGCACTGGTTTCAGGAGATAGTCACACCTCTCAGATTAAGTACTTCAGATTTGATCCGTAGTCAGGGACTGGGAGGTATGACTGAGTGCGGCAGATATGGGAATCCAGAAGATAGCACTGGAGGAACATCAGCTCTGGCAGTTGTTCAAAGTTTCTTGCGGCCTGTGTGGACGAGAGGTGAGTGGGTGGGAAGGAGGAGAGGGTTACTGTTCTGTCCAGCCAGGAACACACATTATGTAGACTCTGCTACATGCTTGGTGCCAGGTTTAAGGCTGCCCCTGGGCTGGAGAGAAATTTGGAGTAGAGGGAAAAGATCCAGCTGTCATGGATCCTGAGGTACTAATAATATCAGTAGGATAAGAGGGTTCTGTTGAGGGAGTATGAGCAGCTAGGGCCTACATTTAAAAAAAAAAATCATGAAGGTAATAAACACTGCATTCCTGACTGAGCCATGAGCAATTGATGTAGGCTCAATAAGATCAGATTTGAATGTGTGGCTCAAAGATTGGTGTGAGAATAATTGATTTTAATTCTTGGGCATTGGCATCAGTACTGGGGAAAGAGGGTGCTCTACGGTTGGGATGGGCTTCACTTCAAATATGCTGAGACCAGCAAATTTTATTATTAGGGTTTTGGAGAGGGCTTGAAATAAAATAGTTATGGGAGGAGGGGTACAAGTGAAGGGAAATTTAGGAACTTGGAGAAAAGACAAGGCAATAGTAACGGGTAGTGATATGATCGCATCAGTGTGTGACAGGAAGGGACAGAGCATAGAAACAAGAGCACAACAGAAAATAGGATCAGACTGGGGTAACATGGCAAAAAGACAAAATGAAAGACCGTTTCTCTGAATGCACGCAGTGTTTGTATTATGACAGATGAATTGTTGGAACAAATAGAAATAAATGGATGAACTGAGCCATACAGAGACATAGTTGCAAAGTGATCACGACTGGGGACTAAACATCAGGGACACATTTAGGAACAATAGGCATGAAGATAAAGGGGTTTAGGGGTGGAGGTGATCTTGGCTGAGCAGATCAAGGTGTAGAATCAGTTTGGGTGGAGATGAGAAATAAGTCACTTGTGGGAGTAGTCTGTAGACCCCCTAACAATAGGATAGTGGTTCTCAAAAATGTGATCGGTGAGGGACCTGTACATGCTCTGCGGTCTTGCCCAAAATTCAAAGTACTGAAGCTGGTATTCAGTGAGAATGTATGAAGGACTTTTGCCTCCAGGGATGGCCCAAGTACTCTGGACTTCTAATTGTGAAGTACCACAATACTTTCTGCTCTGTCCATGTTATCCTCACAATCCTTTCTTCTTTCCTTTACAGTTATGGATAGTAGGTGATGAAGGTAACCTATCTATTCATTACATGTGTCTTCCGCTATACATTACTCTTTTTTAAACTTCCCTGTCCTTTACCCCTTTCCTGTACTTCTTCCCACTCTGCCAACTCATTGATCTTTTTCTTTATAAACAGTGTGCCGCACAAAAGGGGCCACAGTCCAAAAGACCCATATGTATGTGCATTTATGCTCCACCCAAGTCTCCTCTTCATCTGGCCCTTTCAGCATATCCTTAAATTTATTTCTTCTTTGTGCTTGGCTAACTGTCCTATAAATTTATCTATGCTATTCACTTCAAATACTTCTTGGGGCAGCAAATTCTACCTCCTCACCACTCTGTGGTAAAGAGGTTTGACTGACTTCCTATGGGAATTTTTTTTGTGACCACTTATTTACAACCCCTAATTTTGGTTGTCTCCCCAAGTGAAAACATCATCTCCATGTTCTCCTATCAAACCTTTTTATAATTTGGAAGACCCCTTAGCCTTCTATTTTGTAAAGGAAAGAGCCCCAGCCTTTGCTGATGGACTGGTACCACTTTTTAATGAATTTTTATTGCACTTCCTCTCGTGCCTCCATGCCCATTTTATAATATGGGGATCAGAACTGTATATTGTACTCCATGTGGTCTAACCCAAGGTTCTTCTATAAGTTAAGCATGCATTTTTTAATTCCATCCATCTAGAAATGAAACCCAGTGCTGGGTTTACCTTTTTTTTTAATTGGACTTACTAATGCTGCTACTTCATGATTTAGATCACTTTGCTCCTCTACCCCATTTAGATTCTTCTTATGCTAGTATGTAACACCTCATTTATCTTTTGAAATTAATTTACTAATTACATGCCCATTCTGCAAGTTTATCAGTGCTGTCTTGTATTTTATTTCAGTCTTTGTTAGTTATGAAATGCCCCAATTCAGTGCTGTCTGCAAATTTTGAAATTGCAGACAGCAATTCTCAAGTCCAAAATCATTTATGTAAATTAAGAACAAAAATGATCCTGGCAACAATCCTTGTGGAAACCACTTCCCACTATTTGCCAGACAAAGTATCTTTAAGCCTTACTCGGTTTCCTCATCTGTGGCTAATTTGCTATCCAATCTGCTTCTTGTCCCCTGACTGCACGTGCTATGTTCATAGTCTTGAGCCTACCATGCAGTATATTATTCAAGGCAGTTTGAAAAGACTAAATTGGGTGATGCTGCAGTTGCACAGGGCACACATCCTGCCCACGCAGTCAAAGCTAGCGATATCCCAGGCAGCTGTTTGCATCAAAGATGCTGCCCATCTAACATGAGTGGGTCTGCAAAACGGAACGCAGTAGATCATGACTGGCAACGACTGGAGCACTGCACAACCTGGAACGCAGTGACTTTATTCATCGCTTATTTGGATGTTCTTGCATTAAATGCTCTATTTTGCAGTCTACTAACTGAGTCACAATGGAAAAAAATTAAACCTGAACTGGAAATTTAATTCCACCAAAGGAGATAACACAGCTGTAAAATAATACCTATACATTTCAAAATGAAATCTGCCCTGACAGTTTTGCCAGTTGTCATTTAATGTGATGCCTAAATTGTGCTGGTTATTATCCTTGGAAAAAGTTACAGTTCCATCACATTTAGAATATTTAGTTGAATAGGTTTGCAAGTAATCCTCTGGCATGGGATACAGTGAAATCACAGTGAATTAAACTCTGATGCAAAATTCCAGTTATGTGGAAGCTGTCAATCATTCCTGCTGGCAAAATAGCAAATCCCATAGAATGATGTCAGTGATGAACTGAAATTCTTCACTGGTGACTCTGCATCAGCTGAACTTGTCTAAGCTTGAGTAGAGTTAGACAACACAAGAGCATGAAATCATAGTGCTGGGCAAGCCATCATTTGACAGAGGTCATTCTGACAGGACATGCAAGCATGGGTTCGGCTAAACCTGGGAGCAAGTTAAGTGTTGTCTATCTGAGAGAAAGTAAAGTTGATGCAGCAAGTGGACACTATGGCATGGAGTGGAAAGCATACATCGTGGAGGAATGGGAGATTCCACCATTGGGTTTAACCACCATTATGAAACATAAGGTAGACATCTTGGAATAATTTGACAAGCCATTTTCTCCAGCAAGAAAGAGGATGCAAGCAGCTACCTATCCTGACTTTGAAGAAACTCTGCTATTGGTCCACGGTAGCCTGAGCAGTAAACATTCCCATTCCAATTCTGCAGGAAAGCCTTTGCAATAAAGCTGGGCCACGCTTGGACTCCACCTGCGGCGACTGATGGCTTGATGGTTTAAGGCACAGCATCGTCTAGCGTGTGGCAAGTGTTGAGGATGCGGCGGTTACAGCAGCAGTGACTTTATTGGCTCCAAAATGGTCTTGCCAACACCTTGACAAATGATACAATCATAGACACAGTACATTATTCAACCAAGGAGCCTGACTAGACTAATGGCCCTAAAGAGTCCACCCGTCCCCGTTTCCCTAGCTGATGCTGTAAAGGCCATGGAGATGCTCTGGGATTTTGCACTGTAGGATGAAAACACCAGAAACACGTTTGACTGCATTGATGACATGGTGGACTATATCATGCATGTCCGAAGACAGTACGCTATGAAGGAAAAGATTGCGGAGCTTTTCGGGAACAAACACACAACATTTTACAATGCAAAGCCTTTTACAAGGTCAAGTCATTGTAAGGTGTGAACAAATTGAATAAAGGCTTTTTCACACATTTACTGCTTTACTGTGCTTTCACTTGGCATTTGAACTTTTTGACATGAACCACATTTGTAGGCATATCAGATTACATGGAATTTGTGGGTGGATTCTGGGATTCAACTCATCAGGACTTTACTGTAGGAGGAGGCACCGACCTAATCTATCACCTTTCCTACAACAACCATCAATAGTAGATTTAGGCCAGCTGCATGAAATTGGATTTTCAATTCAAAGCCAGGATTTTAGCCCATGGCAGATGTGTCTGGTGAAGGATGAGGTGCTGAGCCCTTGGAGGAGCAAGATGGAGCCTGATAAACTGTGGCTGAAAACGGAAGAAGACCAGAGCTCTGCATGGCATGGTGTGCGGGATGTGGCCAAGAGACGGATAGAATGGCTGCAGGCAGTGAGAGGCTGAGGTGTAATGACTGGCACACTGTCAGCCAGAGCTGGAGAAAGTGGCTTAGCAAGCAGCTGACAGTTCTTGGTGTGTAATGATGTCATGACAATGTGCAAACCAGCACTGTCACTAATTGAGAGGTGCACACTAACGATGTCAGCGGTGGGAAAAATTGCACATGCACCTATAGACGCAGTGCGAGCAGAGTGTGCGTTCAGCACTATGAGCATTCACAAAAGCATCTGGCCTATCAACATTGGGTTTATGTTTTGAAAATCCAAATATATTTCATCTTTGAAGTAATGAAGTGAGCAAGGATGATACCAAGTATTCTATAGGTTTTTCAAAAATGATATTCCCTTTTGAAATCTGTGCTGACTACTCTTATATTTCTGACTTTTAAATGTTTTTTAAGAGTTATGGTAACTGGTCTATCATTTCCTGGACTTTTATTCTTTTAAATATATGGAATCCCATCAGCAGTCCAGTGGCACCATTCTCTTTTCTAGTACTTTACGCAGCTGTATTTTACGCATCTGGTAATGCTTTACTAACTTATCTTCTAAGTTTGATTGCTTTATCAATTATCTCTCCCCTTTCAAACTTAAATGTCTTAACTTCACTTTTGTTCTCCTTTTCAAATATCGTATCCATTTTGATGTTCCTTATAAATACTCAGTTAAATTCAATATTTTCTGCCATTTCATGGCCATTATCTGAGTTTATCTTGTGCATCCATCGGTGGCCCAATTTATATTTCTGAAGAATATTTATGTTGCTTGATAATGTAATTTTGTAGCTTATCTTTGCATTTTTGAGCTCAATCGTCAGTAAAGTAATGGAAGGGGTCTTCAGCAGTGCGACCAAGTGACATTTGCTTTGCTTTGCAATAACCTCACTGGTGCTCAGTTTGGGTTCTGCCAGGACCACTCAAGCTCCTAACTTCATTAC
Organism: Mustelus asterias; assembly: GCF_964213995.1. Classification (NCBI taxonomy): domain Eukaryota; kingdom Metazoa; phylum Chordata; class Chondrichthyes; order Carcharhiniformes; family Triakidae; genus Mustelus; species Mustelus asterias. The sequence continues at coordinate 45,508,636 of NC_135814.1, read as the reverse complement.
AGTCTTGGTTCAGACATGGGCAAAGGAACTGAACTCCAGAAGTGAGATGCGAGTGACTGTCCTTGACATCAAGGCAATATTTGACCAAGTGGCATCAGTAACCCTACCAAAACTGAAGTCAATGGGATTCAGGCAGGATACTCTGGTTGGAGTCATACCTGTCACAAACAAAGATGGTTGTGGTTTTTGGAGGTTGCTCATTTCAGCTGCAGGTCATTAGTGCAGGAGTTCCTCAGGATAGTATCCTAAGCCTAGTTGCCCCATCAATTACTATTCTTCCATTATGAGGATGTTCACTGACTCAGATATTGAAGTAATCCATATCCCAATGCAGCTAGACCTGGGCTGGTAAGTGGCAATTAACATTCACACCACACAAGTAACATGGTGGCACAATGCTCAGCATTGCTGCCTCACAGCACCAGGTTCAATTTTGGCCTTGGGTGACTGTGTGGAGTTTGTACATTCTCCCTGTGTCTGTGTTGGTTTCCTCCAGGTGCTCTGGTTTCCTCCCACAATCAGGTGGATTGGCCATGCTAAATTGCCCCTTAGTGTGTAGATTAGTGGGGTAAAATGCATGGGGTGCAGGATGGGCCTGGTTAAGATGTCATTGCAGACTAGATGGGTCGAATGGCTTCTTACTGCACTGTAGGGATGCTATGACTGTATTCTATTCTAAGTGCAAGGTGATGACCATCCCAATTAAAAGAGAATCCAAACATTTCCCCTTGACATTCAATGGCATTGCCATTCTGGGGGTTACCACTGACAAGAAACCACTGGATGAGCCATATAAATATTGTGGCTACAAAAGCAGGTCTCAGGCTAGGTGTCCTGCAGTGAGTGACTCACCTCTTGACTCTCCAAAGCCTGTCCACCATCTATAAGGCACAAGTCAGGGGTGTGATGGAATACTGTTCACTTGTCTGGATGAGTGCAACTCCCAACAACTTTTCATAGGATACCTACAGTACAGGAGGCCATTCGGCCCATCGAGTCTCCGCACCATCTCCAACAAAGCATCCTGCCCAGGCCAACTCCTGTCCTATCCCCACACATTTATCCTGCTAATCCCCCTAACCTACACATCTTAGGACACTAAGGGGCAATTTAGCATGGCCAATTCACCTAACCTGCCCATCTTTGGACTGTGGGAGGAAACTGGAGCACCCTGAGGAAACCCATGCAGACACTGAGGAATGTGCAAACCCCCCACAGTCAGTCACCCAAGGCCAGAATCGAACCTGGATCCTTGGCACTATGAGGTATCAGTGCTAACCACTGTGCTGCCCCTTTAAAGAAGTTTGACACCATCTAGAACAAAACAGCCTGCTTAATTGACACCACAGCCTCCACCGACACAGTAACAGCAGTGTGTACCATCTAGAAGATGCACAACAGGAACTCGCCAAGACTCGTTAGTCAGCATCTTTCTAACCCATTACCATCTGGAAGGACAAGGGCAACAGATAACCTGGGAGCCACTCACTATTCTTACTGGGAAATGTATTGCAATTCTTTCACTGTTGCTGGGTTGTAATCCTGGAACTCCATCCCTAATAGCACTGAGTGTACCTACACCACATGGACTGCCGCAATTCAAGAAGGCAGCTCACCACCACCTTCTCAAATTCAGTTACGCTTGGGCAATAAATGGTGGCCTAGCCAATGATGCCCAAATCCCATGAATGACTTTTTAAAAAAAAATTAGCTATTGTATTTTCCTGTAATGCCAGTAGATGAAACTCGTAACAGATATTCCACCTTTGATGACAGTGAAAATTCCGTTAAGAGTATTTGTTGGTAAAAGGGCAAGTTAAAAAGTAGAGGGAGTCTTGGTTACTGCTTTTTGCTATAGATGTTGGTGTATAAGTTGACCGTTGAAGCCTCAAAATCCCTCAAATTGGGGGTCAACTTAAATGGCAAGTGTAAGAGTGAACTGCCATTGTGGGTGGTCACCAGTTTGAAATGTAATCCGCTTCCAACGCAAACAGTGGGAGTGTCTTGAACTCCCAAGCACAACCTTTATCACTTACTTGATCCCTTGTGTCCAATTATGAGCTGCTGGTAAGTAAAAAATGCATTTGTGGGTGAAAAATTCAGGCTGACTACTAATGTGGCTGATGAGGCAGACTGATTTATATGCTAAGTATAAAAAAAATGGGGTTGACTGAGCTGCGATTTATAGTTATCTGCTAAAATTGTGCATTATATGGGTGAAGATGTGAACCTTCAGCCTCATGGAAACATCAGCATTGTATGGAGAACCGCCATAAAATCAGTTCAACCAATCTCAAAAAGGCTGAAGACCAGTCCAATAGAACATGTCATGGCAAAGAGCAAGCTGCATCTGGATGAGTTGACACAAGTCTAACATGTTTCGTTTTGTGTCGAACTGCTCAAGAACTGCTTGTGACTGCTGAGCAAAAAATTAAAATCATCATTAAGATGTGTGTCTGATAAATTCATTGCTGTATTCCAATCTTTGGTACAGAAAGACTAGGTATTGAGTAAATGTACATCCAAAATATAATTGTGTAAGAGATGTCTTGTAAAATCATATGTACATGTGATTAACACTCTAGTCCGCAATTTCTACTGGACATCACTAATATAAAAAGGAAACAAACTGTACTAAATAGGCATTATTTCACATTTTAATACAATTTAACAAAATCCTACAATTCAGAAGGATTCCATATGGGAAGTCTTTTCAACCTTGCATTTTGTCTTGGCCCATTTCAGCATTGTGCTTATTTAAGTATAGATTTTGTCTTTTGGCTCAGATATGGTATTTATGAAACTGCAATAAATCAAACTGGAATGTAGGAAACCTATATCAAATGTGAGGAATATAGATTGCTGCAATCTTGGCTCATAGATGGCACCCAAGCCTCGGTTGGAAAGTTGTGGAGTTTAAGTACCTCTCCAGGTTTAGCATGTAGTACTATGGAGCACTGTCTTTTGATGAAATGTTAAACAGAGGCCCCACCTGCCCTCTCTAGTACCATGGGTTATTTTATGTACATTTTTGGAAGAAGAACAGGAAAGTTGTTCGGATAGCCTGAATAATATTTTCCCTTAAATCAAAATTGAAGACCAGATAATTTTTTCACTACTTTTTTATACTTTTTATGGGACCTTCCGTGTAAAAAAAAAAATTAGCCATTGCATTTAATACTTGGCAAAAGTAAAAGTTCTCCGAGCTGTCGGTCAGCTGAAGCTATTTGTCAAGGAACAAGGTTTCAATTCCCAACGTGCATTATTGTCTTTAAAGAACACCAAGTTTTTCGCAGAAATACTTTGTGTCGTCGTAGATTTCTATTTATAAGGAACTAAGAATTGCCCATCAATCAGAAACTTCTTACAGCAGTTTTCCATATCACAGGAAGTATTTAAAATAGTGGCCTTAAAGGCACAAACCAGGTTAGTCCGTACATGTCCTAGCTATACGTTATACTGCAAATGAACAATGCATATTCCATACTACGAATGAACAATGCATAATAAATCAGGTAGTCAAACATATGAAATATTTGCTCAAAGGTGAGGAACAAACTAACGGTTTTGACTTAGCGACAAAGGTGCATGTGTTACATGTTGCCCAATGGTAGTGGATGAAATTACACTGCTGTGATTAAAAACGAACCAGGCAAGCATGGTGCAGTATTCTGCAACGTTGTTAATGCAGTTACGTGCAATGACAGACCAGCTGGTCTTGCTTTACAGCAGGGTAAAATAATGGAATCAGGAGTAAATTAGCAGTTTATCAGAATAATACTAGCCTGCAACCAATTTTGATTTGGAACAGGAAGACCTAATCTGACCAATCTCCCTGACTTTTTTTTGAGGAGTTGTCAATCCATCTGCAATGTACCTGAAGTTTCAAAAAGCATTTATCAAATTCTTGTATAACGGTTATTTAACCAAAAAAGGCAGCAGGTACTTGTGAACACCATCACCTGCAAGCTGCCCTTTAAGCCACACACCATTCTTACATGGAATTATATTGCCATTCCTTCATTGTTGCTGGATCAAAGTCCTGGAATTCTTTCCCAACAGCACTGTTGGTGTACCTACATCATATCAATTGCAAGATGGCTGATTACCTAAAGAGCAATTGGGTATGGGTAACAATTGCTGAAATTGCCATTGATACCCACATCATGAAAGAATAAGAAAATAATTAGACAAGGGCTTAGGAATGGATAAGAAATTGGCTGAAAGGTAGAAAACAGCAGTTACTTGTTAGATATGTCTGAATGGAAGTAATTGCTGAATGAGGTGCTCCAGTCATTACTTAATCTAATCCCAGTTGTTCCTCATTCACATCAATGATTCAGACTTTAGAGTAATTAAGTTTGTGAATGTTCAAGTTTGACTTATGATTTTGAGCCAGCGGTGCTTTCATACTTTTGACAACTTAATCTGTTGCCTGTGAACAAACATTCTCAAGACTGTTTTTGTGACTTCTTGATCAGGATTGCACAGAAAAATAATTAGTTTGATTAAATGTTTATAAAGGAATTATTGTTTCTTGATTCAGCTGAATAACAGATCATTTTCATTTGTATATAGCCTGATCATATCCTAGGATGTCCCAATGTTTTATAACCAATTAATTTTTGAAATGGACAGTGCTATGAAGGCAACAATTTGCACATAGCATGGTTCCACAAACAGCAAATGAGGTGGTGTTGGTTAATGGAAGAATGTTGGTCAGAACTGTGAGGACTTCCGCTTTTTTGAAGAGTTCCTCTTCAGCTATTTGGGAAGGTGATTAGGGTTCAGGTTTGTCTCATCCAAATGATGATGCCTTCGGCAATGTCGTATCCTTTGCATTGTAGTTCAGCATAGATTATGTAATGGGATTTAAAATTATGACATGGGCAAGATTGTTAGCACCTGAGCCAAATTGACACTTCAGAGCTCATCAGGTTTTATGAAAACACTTCCACAGGGATTGAAAATTCTGCAGGGATGTGGTGTTTTGGAACTGGACCAATAGATGAGCAGATGATATTCAGGATTGTAAGTAAAAATAAATACAGCTGAACTATATGTTGCTGCACCTAGTCGAGACACATGCTGATCTGAGGAGCAGGGAGGTTTTTTCTTGCTCAAGCTGTGGCCCAATAGGTAGAGATGTCAAAAACTCAATTTATGGATCTTGTCCATGATGAATGCTGATAAATGTTCAATTTGCAATTGATGGCAGGTGATGCTCATGAAGGTAATTCCTGCTTTTCCATTGGGAATATGTTTTGGCATGTGATTCATTTTAAGTAAGTTCTGGAAATACTTGCAAATTGCAAGGAAGGTTTTTCAGCTGTCTTAATATTCTGTTGGTTTTGATTAGTGACATTTAGCTTTTGTAGCAACCTTTTAAAAAATGCATAAATATTTAGGCTCCTTTGATTCTCTGAAAATGATCTTTGGTAACTTGATGGGCTTTGCAGCTGGAGCTTAAGTGTGTGATGGTTTCTGTGGAAATCTTTGTGGAAAGTCAGTTTTGAAATGCATTATGTTCAGAAAATGTATATTGTATTGTTTCACCACAAAAGAATGGTTAGAATGTGGAATTCATGGCTAAAAACTGCTGTTGAAGTAGTTTTCATTAGAGAATTAAAATTTGATAGCCCTGCTGAATCAGATACAAATATACAAGTATGTTTTTTGAAGAATTTGCATTTCTGCTATGAGGCAAGCTACAAACAGTGATTATCTCTGTTCTGGGAGCTAAGCCAGTAATGGTCTTGGTTTTCTGTGGGGGATTTGTCATAGCTTCCCATCTAGGCGTTTTTCCTTTCTTTTCATGGCCTTTTTTAATTGCTACCAAATGACAATTCTGTTGTAACTTTCCTTTGTTTTTTCAGCTTTCTCATGAACTTTATCACACTTGTCTGAACAGATCCTGTATGTTTGTCAGTGTTCTTGCAATTAGCAGTGATAAACATCAGCTACCTTTCACTTAGCATTTTATTTCCCTTTCTCAAGGCAATTCAACTTTAGAAGCCATCCCAGTTACATGTTCAGACTTCTTTCATACATCTCCCCAGCATTTTCCAGGCAGGCATCTATCTGCTATCTGATCTCTTTCCAAATCTCTCTTTCTCTCCTCCTCCTCTCTCCCCCCCCCCCCCCCCCCCCTTGACAAAACATGCCATACATTGATTAACTATTTCAAAATATTATGGTTTAAAGCTATGTAAACTGTTTTGCCTTTTTGAGATGAGAAGCTAATATTTCACAATTGCAACAATATTACACCAACATGTATTGAGAATCAGTTAGGCTTGCTGCAATATCCTGATTAACAATTTTAATTTATCTCAAATAAATGATAATCAAGGTTACCGTAGTAGATGGTTAAATAAAGTTATTTAATATAAATAACTGGAGCAACAGTTTTGAGATGGGAAGTTACTTAAAAATAAATAGTAATTATCATTTGATATACTTTGAAGTATTTTTCAACTGTGGTTTGTTTCTTCAGTACATTTGGCTATATTACAGCAAATGCAATGCAACTGATAAACATTAGAACCTGTGCTTTGGACTGTGCCTAGAACAGTCACAAATGTGACTTTTAAAAATCAGTGGTTATGAATTGCATTTCTACATTAAATATTAACATTTTTTAACAAATGTAAGAGTACAAAAACTGAGCATTAATTGCCCTATAACTTACAGCAGTATTTTTCAAACTTTTTTTCTCTGGACCCACTTTTGTCAACCTTTGGGACCAATGCCATGTTTACCTACCTTTTAATGTGACAGGTGAACCTGCTTGGTCCTCACGATCTCATTCTAATCAGGTTCACGGGATGAGAGGGCAATGCATACATAAAGTGCAGAGTTCAGCCAGTTCCTTTGTGCAGTCTTCACCTTTTTGAGAATGGAAAAATGCCACCTCTCGCATGTAGGTTGTCCTGAAGAGTAATAGCAACAAGATACTTGTTTTACTCAGCATTGGATACTCCTGGGAAATGCTAATCCAGAACGATGACCTCATGGACTTGTCAGTGGCACAGTGGTCAGCACTGCTGCCTCACAGCGCCAGGGACCTACTTTCAATTCCCAGCTTGGGTCACTGTGCGGAGTTTGCACATTCTCCCCCCCGTGTCTGTGTGGGTTTCCTCCATGTGCTCCGGTTTCCTCCCACAGTCTGAAAGACATGCTGGTTAGGTGCATTGGCCATGCTAAATTCTCCCTCTGTGTACCTGAACAGGCGCCGGAGTGTGGTGGCTAGGGGATTTGCACAGTAACTTGAATGAATATTTCTCATCCATATTTACTGTTGAGAAAAGTATGGATGTTAGGGAGCTTGGGGAAATAAATAGTGATGTTTTGAGGAGTGTACATATTACAGAGAAGGAGGTGCTGGAAGTCTTAAAGCGCATCAAGGTAGATAAATCCCCGGGATCTGATGAAGTGTATCCCAGGACATTGTGGGAGGCCAGGGAGGAAATTGCAGGTCCCCGAGGCGAGATATTTGAATCATCAATTGTCACGGGTGAGGTACCTGAAGATTGGAGAGTGGCAAATGTTGTGCCTTTGTTTAAACAGGGCTGCAGGGAAAATTCTGGGAACTACAGGCCAGTGAGCCTCACATCTGTGGTGGGTAAGTTGTTGGAAGATATTTTGAGAGACAGGATCTACAGGCATTTAGAGATGCAAGGACTGATTAGGGACACTCAGCATGGCTTTGAGTGGAAAATCATGTCTCACAAATTTGATTGAGTTTTTTGAAGGGGTAACCAAGAAGGTAAATGAGGGCAGTGCAGTTGATGTTGTCTACATGGATTTTAGCAATGCCTTTGACAAGGTGCCGCATGGTAGGTTGTTGCATCAGGTTAAATCTCAGGGATCCAGGGTGAGGTATCTAAATGGATACAAAATTGGCTTCTTGACCAAAGCCAGAGAGTGGTTGTAGAAGGTTGTTTTTCAAACTGGAGGCCTGTGACCAGCAATGTGCCTCAATGATCAGTGCTGGGTCCACTGTTATTTGTCATTTATATTAATGATTTGGATGAGAATATAGGAGGCATGGTTAGTTTGCAGATGAAACCAAGATTGGTGGCATAGTGGACAGTGAAGAAGGTTATCTCTGATTGCAACGGGATCTTGATCAATTGGGCCAGTGGGCTGACGAGTGGCAGATGGAGTTTAAATTAGATAAATGTGAGGTGATGCATTTTGATAGACTGAACCAGGGCAGGACTTACTCAATTAATGGTAGGGCGTTGGGGAGAGTTACAGAACAAAGAGATCCTGGGGTACATGTTCATAGCTCCTTGAAAGTGGAGTCACAGGTGGACAGAGTGGTGAAGAAGGCATTCGGCATGCTTGGTTTCATCGATCAGAACATTGAATACAGGAGTTGGGACATCTTGTTGAAGTTGTACAAGACATTGGTAAGGCCACAGTTGGAATGCTGTGTCCAGTTCTGGTCACCCTATTATAGAAAGGATATCATTAAACTAGAAAAAGTGCAGAAAAGATTTACTAGGATGCTACCGGGACTTGATGGTTTGAGTTATAAGGAGAGGCTGAATAGACTGGGACTTTTTTCTCAGGAGCGTAGGAGGCTGAGGGGTGATCTTATAGAGGTCTATAAAATAATGAGGGGCATCATAGAATCCTACAGTGCAGAAAGAGGCCATTCGAGTCTGCACCAATCACAATCCCACCCAGGCCCTATCCACATATCCCTACATATTTATCCACTAACCCCTCTAACCTATGCATCCCAGGACACTAAGGGGCAATTTAGAATGGCCAATCAACCTAGCCCGCACATCTTTGAACATCTTTGGCATAGAAAAGGTAGAGAGTCAATATCTTTTCCCAAAGGTAGAGGAATCTAAAACTCGAGGGCATAGGTTTAAGGTGAGAGGGGAGAGATACAAAAGTGTCCAGAGGGGCAATCTTTTCAAACAGAGGATGGTGAGTGTCTGGAACAAGCTGCCAGAGGCAGTAGTAGAGGCGGGTATAATTTTGTATTTTAAAAAGCATTTGGATAATTACATGGGTAAAATGGGTATAGAGGGATATGGGCTTAAGGGTTTTTTTAAAAAAAAGGGCGGCATGGCCAAGTTGGGCCGAAGGGCCTGTTTCCATGCTGTAAAACTCTGACTCTAACTTCATTGCAGTGTTAATGTAAGCCTACTTGTGACACTAATAAATAAACTTTAAAAAAGAACTTGAACTTAAAAACTTGTGATGTGTTTTGAATGCGCTGTTGCAGGTCAGGTGCACCAGCTCAGTCTCCTCCTTCGGAGTCAGCTGTCAGTTAATAACAGACTCTGGACTCTCAAACTCTAAGGTATTTTTCACCCCCTCTTTTTAAGAATCTGAAACTTCTCCTCTGGAAAGTAGTGACAAACACTGTACATCAGTGCAAACAAATTTATTTTTGTTTATATATTCAATCCAATCAAAGTCCAATTCAGAGTGTCATCAAGTGAGACATTCCAGATCCAAGCTGACAAGACGGGGCTCTCACTTCCTGTCTTGGTCTACATGGTCCAAGCTGATTGGAGTAGGCATTGCACCTCCTCCAAGGCTTGATCTCATTTGCATCTTAGCCAAAAGGCCTAGATGTCGCTTTAAAAAATTGCTTCAAATGAAGCCACAATGTAACCTTATGACTTCAACCAAGTACAGCATGTCGATACTACACTTGATCTTAGCCAAAAGGCCGAGAGCAGACAGATGCGACTGAATATGGCTTGTCAGTCTATTGACAATTCCCTTACTAACACTGTTTTCTTTGAGGCTTTTTACTCAGACTTGCTTTCCAAAGTCATTGAAAGTTTGGCATCTATTTGATCCCAGTGCCAAAAACAGTCATCATCCTTTCCTTGCAATTTTATGTTCAGTTTGTTCAAAATTGAAAAGATGCCTGCAAGGTAAGGCAGAGTTAGCATCTAACTTTCATCACCAAACTAATCAGCCAGAGGGAATGATTTCTCAAGGAGGAAAGCATGGATTTCATACCTCTGTTCACAAACTCTGCCAAGCATCTGATCCCTTGACAGCCAACATACCTCATAGTGGAACAGTAACGTGTGTGCTCTGCCCCCATTTCAGAACACCGAGACTCAAAAGCCTGGTATTGAGGGCACTGCAGTTTATGAAATTCACGACTTTCACAGTTCCATTCAATACCATATCAAGATTGGATGGAATTCCTTTCAATGCCAATGCCTCGTGGTGAATGAAGCAATGATTCCAGACAGTCTCTTGACCAGCTGCTGCTTTATAACTCCACTCTGTTTCCCAATCATGTTGGCTGCCCCATCACTTGTGATTCCTCTGCAATTAATCCAGTCGAGCCACACTTTTTCCAACCACGTAACTATTCAACACTTCAGGGATCTGTACGCCAGTCGTGTTGGTTGGTAATGTCAAACAGCACAGCATATCCCCCAAAAATTCCTTGTGCCAAACATATCTAACATAAACTAACAAGGTTGCACAAAACATCTGTACTCTCATCCAGCTGTATTCAGAACTCCCATGCTAACTATTTTAAATTTATGCTATTAAAAACAAGGCTATAAATTTGGAACTCTTCCAAAAGTGGTTGCAGCTGTAGTTACAAGTACCAGGAAGCTGAGCAGTCATTGTTTCAAGTGTCATTCTATTAAATGGTGGGAGGAAACCGGAGCACCCGGAGGAAACCCACGCAGACACGGGGAGAACATACAAACTCCACACAGACAGTGACCCAAGTCGGAAATCGAACCCGGGTTCCTGGCGCTGTGAGGCAGCAGTGCTAACCACTGTGCCACCGTGCTATCCCTTAATGTCCCAAGATGTATAGGTTAAGCAGATAACTTGGGGTTACAGGTTAAGGGTGGGGGGAGGGGTGGGTCTGGGTAAGGTGCTCTGCTGGAGAGATGACAGTAATTATGGGGGACTTCTATATGCATATAAACTGGGGGAGCCAAATTAGTACTAATGCTGTAGCGGACAAATTTCTGTATACAAGATGGTTTTCTGGAAGAGTATATTGAGGAACCAACTTGGGAATGTGTTATTTTAGCGAGAGGATAAATTAATGCTCTTATTGCCAAGGAGCCTTTAAGAATGAGTGACCATAATAAGATAGAATTTTACATTGAGTTTGAAAGCGATGTCGTTCAATCCAAAGCTAAGGTCTTAAATCTAAACAAAGGAAACTATGAAGATATGAGGAGCAAGTTAGCTGTGGTAGATTGAGAAACTACATTTAAAGGTATGATGGTAGACAAATAAATAATTAATACATGGGTTACGACAAATTTACATTCCTTTAAGGCACAAAATCGTACCAGGAAAATTGATCCAACCAAGTGTGGTTAAGAAGAAAAGTTAAAGATTTAGAAAAACTCCACACAGACACCCTTGCCAAAAGAAGTAGTTTGTCTGAGGATCGAGAATTTTTTCGAATTCCACAGAGGAGAACCACGAAACTAATAAACTAAAATTGAACGATTGAAAAGTGACAAAATAAAAACATAGTTAAAAAGGAAACATTAGCCAAGACAAATGTGGGCCCATTACAGGCAGAAGAGGAGAATTTATAATGGAATCAGGAAATGCCAGAGAAACTGAACAAATGCTTTGTGTCTGTCTTCACAGTGGAAAATACGGAAAAAATACCTCCCACAAATACTAGAAACTCAAAACCAGCAGGAATGAGGAACTGAAAGAAGTTAGTATTATTAATAAAAATAGCAGTGGAGAAACTAATGGAACTGAAATTTGGTAATTCTCCTGGACCTGATTATCTACATTCCAGAGTGCTGAATGAGGTACCTGTGGAGCTACTGGATACAGCAAAGACTATGGGCCCTGACCACATCACAGCTACAGTGCTTAAAGACCTCTGCTCCAGACCTAGCTGTGCCATTTGCCAAGTTAATCTACTGTAGCTTTATTACTGGCAACCACCCAACAGTTTGAAATATTGTGCAAGTATTATAATAAATTGTACAGTATTCTAGGCTTTATTAATGGGGACATTGCATACAATGGCAAGGAGATTATGTTGAATTTGTATACGACACTAGTTCAGCTTCAATTAGAGCGGTGTGTCCAGTTCTGGATGCCCCATTTGGGAAGAATGTGAAGATATTGGCGAGCATGCAGAAAATATTCACATGAATGGTTCCAGGGATGAGGAACTTCAGTTATGAAGATAGATTGGAAAAGATAGAACTGCTTTCCTTGGAGGAAAAAAAAGACTGAGGGAGATTTGATAGAGGTATTCAAAATCATTAGGCGTATGGACAGAGTGAAAAGGGAGAAACTGTTCCTACTCATGAAAGGATCAAGAACAAAAGAGCATGGTTTAAAGATATTGGCAACAGAGATATGAGAGAAAGTTTTAAAGTCAGAAATGCAGTGCCTGAGTGTAATGATGGCAGCTTCAATGGCAGGTTCAGTTAAAACATTCAAAGGAGATTAGACTGTTAATGTGAAGCATTAGGTTGGGAAGGCAAAGGATGGCATTAAGTGAATTGCTCATTTGAAGAGCTGGTGCAGACACGAACTGAATGGCAGCCTTCTGCACTGTAATAATTCTGTAATTCTGCATGCATTGGTGGACATTTATCCAAATTCTTTGTGTTCTGGAAAGGTTCCTGCAGCTTGGAAGGCAGTACATGCATCTCCACTATTTAAGAACGGGGAAAAGAGAAAAAAGGAATCACTGACGTGTTGGCCTGATATCTGTAGTTGGAAAATGCTAGAATCTTTTGTACTAAGGGAGTCCCAGTCAATATAAGGAAAGTTCAAATCACCCACAAAAACAAGAAGGTTGTTGTGACATTTTTCCACAGTCTGTCCACATATATGTTCTTCTATCTCCTGCTGGCTGTTGGGAGGCCTGTTGTACAACCCCATCACCCTTCCTATTCCTGAGTTCTACCGATATGGCCTTGTTGGATGAGTAAGGAACCTCACAACACCAGGTTAAAGTCCAACAGGTTTATTTGGTAGCACGAGCTTTTGGAGCACTGCTCCGAAAGCTTGTGGCTTGTGCTACCAAATAAACCTGTTGGACTTTAACCTTGTGTTGTGCGACTTATTACTGTGCTTACCCCAGTCCAATGCCGGCATCTCCACATCTTGTTGGATGAGCCCTCCAAGGTGTCCTCCCTCAGTACAGCTGTGATATTCTCCCTAAGCAGTAACGCAACTCCCCTACCTTTTCTGCATCCCTCTCTATCATGCCTTGAAACATGTAAATCCTGGAATGTTAAGCTTGTCCCTCTCTCAACCAAGTCTCTGTAATAGGTACATGTACTAATCCAAGCTCTAAGTTCACGTGCTTTAGCTGTCATACTCCTCACATTTAAACAAATACATTTCAGACCACCAGTCCTGCAGTGTTCAGTAACCTGTCCCTGTCTGTTCTTCCTCTTAGCCTTACTGGTCTTAGTTTCTAACTCCTCCTTGGTCATTTCACTTGCTGACCTACTGCTCTTGTTTCCGCCTCACCAACTTAACTTCAGTCATTAACCACAAATGGTGGGTCCTCTCCTTAGAATGTTTCTTTATCATAGGGCTATACTTGAGTATTCTGAAATATACACTTAAATGTCTGCCACTGCACCTCTACTGATACCCTATTATCCCAGTTAATTTCAGCTAGCTCTGTTTTTGTGTCCACATATTTGCCTTTATTTTTAAGTTTTGGTTACTAGTCTTAGATCCACTCTTATCCCTTTCAACCATGATGTAAAGCTCAATCATATTGTCGTCGCTGCTGTCTAGAGGTGCCTTTACTTTGAGGTCATTAATTAATCTTGCCATATTGCACAACATTAGGTCTAATATAACCTGTTCCCTGGTTGGCTCCAGAAAGTGCTGCTATAAGCAAAGCATTGTATGATCTTCTCCAGGCTAATACTGTCAATCTGAATTTTCCAGTTTATATGTAGATTAAAATCACCCATGATTATTGCTGTCCCTTTATCAAAAGCATCCAATGTTTCTTGCACACTTTGTCCTTCATTGTGGCGAATGTTATGGGACCTGTAGACCACTCCCATTAGTGACTTCTTTCTTCTGCTATTTCTCATCTCCACCCAAAACTGATTCTACATCTTGATTTCCTGAGCCAAAGTCATCACTCTAACAATTGCACCAATGCAATACTTCATTCACAGTGCTGCCCTTCCACCTTTACCAAGCTTCCCATTTTTCTTGAACGTCATATACCCTTCAATATTCAGGACCCAGTCCTTGTCATACTATAGCCATGTCTCTGTAATGGCTTCATACTTCAGTGTGTGCTATCAATTCATTTACTTTGTTATGAATGTTGCATGCATTTAAATAGCCTTTAATTTTGTCTTTTTGTTATCTTTGCAATATCTGGGGGGGTGGGGGGCGGGTGTGGAAACCTAGAACCAAGGGACACAATCTCAGAATAAGGAGTGAGCTACTGAGGACTGAGGCGTACTCAGCGTGTGATAAATCTTTAAAATTCTTTACCCCCGAGGACTGTGATGGCTCAATCTCTGAGTACGTTCAAGGTAAAGACATCAAGAGATATAGAGATAGTGTGAAGAAAATGGCATTGAGGTAGAAGATCAGCCATTGAATAGTGGATCAAGCTCAAGGGGCCGAATGGCCAATTCCACCACTTTCCTATGTTGCTAAACGATATAGGATTTTTTACTTTTGAATTATTTCAGAAATATAATTTTACTGTTAAAAGTACTGAATTTTGCAAGAGCTCATTTTCTGTGGTATCTCAGTTTTTAGGAAGTGTTCGTGAATATGAGAACAAATTGCGATGCCTGTGCAGGTAATGTTTTCTTTACTGTTACAGATAAAGGAAATTCAGAAAGCTTGTACAATGTTTAAAGCCGTTCTGAAGAAAAGTCGTGAAGGTGGAAAAGGGAGCAAGAAAGATTTTGGTATGTAACGGGAATTTTGTTACTTTGTAAAACAAACTTTGTGATGTTTTAAATAGGAAATGGGAGAGAAAAGCTATTTAAAATCTACTTCCTGTTTAAATATACGGCCAAGTGGAAAATAATTCTAAATGTATTAGTATGATAGTGGTTTTAACTTAAAAGCAAGTAACAGTTGCAGTAATACACAGTTGATACAAATGCTCGTAAGGACAATTTTCAACTTCCAGCTGGTAGTTTCCTGCCTGAAAAATAGTGGTCAGCTGTTGCAAACCTGATTGGGGTGGGGGTTCCATGCCAACTATATTAATGCTCCAGGTCCACATGATGTAATTTTGAGACAGTTCTTTGGTCAAGCAATTTGCATGTTTAACACAGGTACAGAATTACTTTAAAAAGCAAATCTGAGTTTTGTTTCAGTTGTAAGGCATCAAGTGCCATTTTCTTGTAAAAATGGGTGGACATTTTGTTGTGCTTAATTACAACAGGCGTTGTATGATCTAACTCTCTGTTTGAAAATGTTTAAGGAAATGAATATGCTTTAGTTTTGTGTGGTCAGGAGTGGTCTTGCTTGGCCCACAAAAGAAAAATACAATAGATGTCAGTTGGCCCAAGGCCACCATGACTAGAGCCTCAGTGCTATAGGTATATAATATTCTAGGAGATGTAGAAAACCCAGCAATAATGATTTGGAAAAGTTTGGAAAACTCTTCTCCAATCCTCTCGGATAATCAAAGCCAATCCAGGAGAGCATATTGACTATTAAATACAAAATCCACTTATTATGCAATACAGTCTCCATGTCCTCAGCCAACAAGAAGTCCAGCTATCTCTTGACGTTCACCAAATAATCAGCATATATTACATAAGCTAGTAACATATTCAGAGGCTCAATACTCTGGAAAAACAGCTACCTAACATTTAGCCTACTTCATTGTTTAAATACTTTCCCCAATCTGTCAAAGTGTAATAATTTATTGCGAGGCAGGCAATCTAGCTCTTTTAACCTCAATCAGTTGTGAAGTAAATAGATATAGCTCTTTTGGCCAATTTGAGTAAATATGGTTCTTTAAGCTTTGGCTTCCTTCATGTTCTCATTGGAATCTTTTCCCAAGCCAGTATGTTGTACATCATTTAAAGGGACCAAAATTGGCTACAGTACTCCAGAGGCAGCCTAACCAATGACTGGTATAATAATGGTAATTTAATCATAGAAGCATTATTTTTTCAGTCCATTGAAAGTACAGTAACCTGAATATTCCTAAATGTTTGAGGAAAAACTTGCACTAATGTTTGATTCTGTGGAGGAAATATCCTCGTGTTATTTCACTGCTAATTGCATCTGTCATTGTTCTTTTTCAATTGTTTTACGGAACAGGCATTTGAGATGGAATAAAATAAAATGGTGTAACATGAACTGTATATGGACCAGCCATATAAATGCTGTGGGAGCAAAAGCAGGTCAGAGGCTGGGAATTCTACAGCGTATAATCTCCTGTCTTCCCAAAGCTTGTCCACCATCTGCAAGGCTAAAAGTCAAAGAACAGTACAGCACAGGAACGGTACCTTCGGCCCACCAAATCTGTGCTGACACAGATGCCTCTCTCATCTAATATTTCCTTGCCTCTACGTGGTCCATATCCCTCTATTCCCTGCCAATTCATGTATCTATCTAGATGCCTCTTGAATTTATAGAATCTGCTTCCACCACCACCACCACCTCCGGCAGCACATTCCGGGCATTCACCACCCTCTGTGTGGAAAAACTTGCCCTTTACATCTCTCTCAAACTTTCCCCCCCTCACTTTCAACCTATGCCCTGAGTCATTGACCCTTTGACCCTGGGAAAAAGACTGACCATTCACTCTATCCACCCCTGTCATAATCTTGAAAACCTCTATCAGATCCCCCTCCCTCATCCTCCAACGCTCCAAGGAAAACAATCCATGTTTGTTCAACTTTTCTTTGTAGTCCATATCCTCCAAACCAGGCAACATTCTGGTAAATCTCTTCTGCACCCTTTCCAATGCATCAACATCCTTCCGGCAATCAGACATGTGATGGAATGCTCTCCACTTGGCTGAATGTGTGTCGTGCTAAAACTAGTCAGTAAGCTCAACACCATTCAGGACAATACAATCTGCTTGACTGGCACTCCATCCACTACCTTAACACAGTCACAGAGCAGCAAGATATACCATCTGTAAGATGCATTGCAACAATTTGGCAAGGATTCTTCAATACCACTACTTTGGATGGCATGGTGGCACGAAAGTGGTTAGCACTGCTGCCTCACAGCACCAGGACCCGGGTTCAATTCCAACCTCAGGTCATGGTCTGTGTGGAGTTTGCATGTTCTCCCCGTGTCTGCGTGGGCTTCCTCGCACAGTCCAAAAATGTGCAGGTTAGGTTAATTGGCCATGATAAATTGCCCCTTAGTGTTGGGGGATTAGCAGGGTAAATACATGGGATTACGGGGATAGGGCCTGGTTGGGATTCTTTTCGGTGCAGTCTTGATGGGCCAAATGGCCTCCTGTACTGTAGGGATTCTATGATTCTATGAACCTGTGAACTCTAACCTGGCAGGACAAATGCAGCAGATATTTGGGAACATCTCATCTGCCAAACATTTTGCCTTTCTTCATCATCCCTGTGAAAAAGCTGGAACTCTCAACCTTCTAGCACTGTGGGCATAGTTTTCACCCCTCAAACTTCAGTTTACAAATGCACCTCACCCCTATCTTCTTGAGGAAAGTTAGGGATAGACTAGCCTTGCCAGGAATGCCTACATGTGAGGAAGAATAAACAGAAGGCTTTTGTTTTGAGCTGTATTCTTTTTAAGTCCTAATAACTTTATTTACGTTTCTTATGTTAAGAAAACAAAGATAGTTTTAAAGGATTTATATTTGTATTAGTAAACGTTAGATATTGGATGTAATGTCCTAACTCTTGGGGGTTGTCAGCTTTAACAAAAAGAAAAGAACGTGGTTTGCACATGTAGATTCAAACTAACACACAAGTTTTATTGAAAGAGATGTTCTCTGCACTGCAGAGTACAAATTCAAAGTAAAACAGCACTTCTGCAACACTAATGATATCCCCATCAAATTATGTGATCAGCTCTTAAAGCAAGCATGCAACCCTTTTAAATATATAACATCTCCCCACTTTACTTATGTGGTTATGACGACAAAATATTATTTTAAACATAGGATCAATAATACTTTAGACACCGTACTATGCATTATTAATCATCATACACAGTCAAGAAGAAAGTTGATCAGGAGGATATTTATTGCTCTTTGTTTGTATACGACATTCTGGAATTGGGCTGTCCTTGACTCTAGAAGTATGATTTGAAACTTTAGTAGACATTTCTTTTCGAAACTAATTCTGCATCATTCTCATGTGGTATAGCAGCCAAGACACAATAATCAGGCAACTCTGATTCACTAAGTTTTCCATAGTCATATTCACAACACCAGGAACTAAAGAAGTTGGTACTTACGGAGATTATTTTGAGAAATCATTTTGAGTGACAACAACTGGTCAGCATGGCGTTGCCATGCTGACCAGTTCATTTTCGGTTTGAACCATGTAAGAAATTGGACCTTTGACTGGTCCAACTATGACTGGTACCCATTTCTCACTCGTGTCATAGTTACACGCTAACACTTGATCTGCTTGTTGAAATGGGCATTGTTTTGCCCTCACTTCTCATCTAGCAACTTGAGATTGTTGTTGACACTCTTCTGTCTCTGAAGTTTTTGGAGGTAATAAATTAAACATAGTTCTCAACTTTCTCTTTCAGAGTAGTAATGCAGGCTAGCACAATATTAAATATCATAAGTCAACAGATCCTGCACACATGGATGTTCATGGGAGATTTCCTGTGAAGACTGATTCATTCTTCAACATGGGTGTTACATCTCCTGTGCTTGCATGGGAAGTGTTGGGGATGAAAGAGTGAGCCAGGGTCGGCAGAGGTAACAGATCTTCTGGAATGCTGAAAGGGAGGGAAATTGAAACCATTCATATCTCAGCCTATTTAACCAGTTTTATGGTAAAAGTTTTAGTCACAAGTAGGCTTACATTAGCAATGCAATGAAGTTAGTGAAAATCCCCTAGTCACCACACTCCGGCGCCTGTTTGGGTACACTGAGGGAGAATTTATCATGGCCAATTCACCTAACCTGCACATCTTTGGACTGTGGGAGGAAACCGGGCCACCCGGAGGAAACCCACGCAGACACGGGGAGTGTGTGCAAACTCCACACAGATAGTGACCCAAGCCGGGAATTGAACCAGGGTCTCTATCGCTGAGGCAGCAGTGCTAACCACTGTGCCACCGTGCTGCCCCAATGTGAAAAAAAAGTTAGTTTCATTGAGGGCATCATAGAGTTAAACCCTTTTTTGTTGTTGTAGTAATGTATTTTTTGCAAAAATGTTGCAAAACACAGTGCTTTGCTCAATATAAAACAGAAAAAGCTGCCAAAAATATTTTCTGGGACTCGTTACTATTATTCTAAAAGCCAGTGTAGTTCTTGGCACTCGTCTTCTGCTATGTGTAATGATCACATGAACAGGGAATATTCCATGGGAAGAAAAAGGGGCCTTTGTATTGTACAGTAAACTTATTGGTAATATTTTCATTGTCCACTCCTTAACATGCTTATTTTTAGTGTATACCTTCCGATTTCTTAAATATTTCAGTTTGGTTTGATATAGGAAATGCCCGAATGCCTGAAATCCATAATTCTCAGTCAGTTGTGTAATATGCAGAATTCTATATTTGTTGCTTCAAGTTTTCTCTTGTGATTTACTGGATTTAAAAAAATGACCTTTATTGTAATTTGCCTCTCTCTAGATTTTTAGGAAGACAATTCTATAGTTGTAAGACCATCAAGGAATAAACTTGATGTATGATGCATATATCATGTCTTCAGTATGTCTGAAGAACTTGGAGGTTTACAGCATGGAAACAGGCCCTTCGGTCCAACTTGTTCATGCCTTTTTTAAACCCCTAAGCTAGTCCCAGTTGCCCACATTTGGCCCATATCCCTCTATACCCATCTTACCCATGTAACTGTCTAAATGATTTTTAAAATACAAAATTATACCCGCCTCTACTACTACCTTTGGCCGCTTGTTCCAGACACTCACCACCTGTGTGCAAAAATTGCCCCTCTGGACCGTTTTGTATCTCTCCCCTCTCACCTTAAACCTATGCCCACTAGTTTTAGACTCCCCTTCCTTTGGGAAAAGATATTGATTATCTAGCTGATCTATGCCCCTTATTATTTAATAGACCTCTATAAGATCGCCTCTTTGCCCCCTACGCTGCAGAGAAAAAAGTATCAGTCTATCCAGCCTCTCCTTATAACTCAATTCATCAAGTCCCGGTAGCATCCTAGTAAATCTTTTCTGCACTCTTTCTAGTTTAATAATATCCTTTCTATTAAAGGGTGACCAGAACTGCACACAGTATTCCAAGTGTGGCCGTAGCAATGTCTTGTACAACTTCAACAAGATGTCCCAACTCCTGTATTCAGTGTTCTGACCAATAAAACCAAGCATGCTGAATGCCTTCTTCACCACTCTGTCGTGTGTGACTCCACTTTCAAGGAGCTATGAGCTTGTACCCCTAGATCTCTTTGTTCTATAACTCTCCCCAACGCCCAACCATTAACTGAGTAAATCCTGTCCTAGTTCAATCTACCAAAATGCATCACCTCACATTTATCTAAATTAAACTCCCATCTGCCATTCGTCAGCCCACTGGCCCAATTGATCAAGAGCCCGTTGCAATCCGAGATAACCTTCTTCACTGTTCACTCTGGCACCAATCTTGGTATCATCTGTAAACTTACTAACCATGCCTCCTATATTCTCAGAGAATCAGAGAAACCCTACAGTGCAGAAAGAGGCCATCTGGCCCATCGAGTCTGCACTGACCACAATCCCACCCAGGCCCTACCCCCTTATCCCTACACATTTACCCGCTAATCCCTCTAACCTACGCATCTCAGGACACTAAGGGGCAATTTTAGCATGGCCAATCCACCTAACCCGCACATTTTTAGACTGTGGGAGGAAACCGGAGCATCTGGAGGAAACCCACGCAGACACGAGGAGAATGTGCTAACTCCACACAGACAGTGACCTAAGCCGGGGATTGAACCCAGGTCCCTGGAGCTGTGAAGCAGCAGTGCTAACCATTGTGCTACCGTGCCGCCCCGATCATCCAAATCATTAATATAAATGACAAATAACAGTGGATCCAGCTCCGATCCCTGAGGCATACTGCTGGTCACAGGCCCCCAGTTTGAAAAACAACCCTCTACAACCACCCTCTGGCTTCTGTCATCAAGTCAATTTTGTCATCAAGCCAACTTCATGTCATCAAGCCAACTTAACGACCAATTCATTACTTGGGGTGGTGTTTATATGTTGACAATTAAATTCTGCAAAGCAAGGATCTACTAACAGCATATGAGAGAAATGACCAGCTAGTATGCTTTGGTATTCATTGAGGGAGTGTCATCGTTTGGAATTTTTACAATAAACATGTCCTTGGGGTCAATATCACCTGAGCGTCTAGAAGCAAATCCTGCAATCCTATTTCCTGGAGTGCAGGTTCTCTGCTCAGTTTCTAGATTAATAGAGCTGAAAATTATTCACTAGATGATTTACTTTATCAGTTCTCATTCATGTCAAGGCTGTCAGAGTTGGTGATTTCAGATCTGAACAGAAAATAGCAAAGGAAAAAACATTGTTTTTGCTTCAGGATTGAATACTAATAGCTTTATATCTTTGGAATAGTCATTAGAGAAGCAGTCTTTGCTCACTGTTTTAATGGTATAGTCTGATGGAGGTTGCTTTATTGTCTAAAGGACCCACAATCACAGCATATGTATTTTGACAGTTAGGACTGAAATCTAATCCTGCCTTACCTTTACAATGATTCATTGTTGGTAGGCTGCTCAAATCCTCAACTTAATTGAATATTGAGACATTTAACATAGAGCAGGAATGTAATTTGAAAGGGACATCTTAATTACCCAAATGTAAATTGTGAAAATGCAATTAGTATAGGACAGGCTTGGCAAATTAATTTCCTAGTTTCATAACGTGGTGTAATCAGGAAGCTGTGTTGTATTTTTATGTTTGTGGTGGCACAGTGGTTAGCACTGCTGCCTCACAGCTCTAGGGATCTGGGTTTGATTCCAGCCTTGGGTGACGTGTGAAGTTTGCACGTTCCCCTCTTGTCTGTGTGGGTTTCCTCCTGGTGATCCGGTTTCCTCCCACATGCCAAAAATGTGCAGGTTAGGTTGATTGGCCAGGCTAAATTGCCCCTTAGTGTCCTAAGATCTGTAAGTTAGGGGGATTAGTGGGGTAAATACAGGAGGCTATGCGAATAGGGCTTGGATAAGATGCTCTGAGAGTTGGTGCAGACTTGATGGGCCAAATGGCCGCCTTCTGCACAGTATGGATTCTATGAAATTTACCAATCTCAAATAGGACTGGTTAGCTAGATGCTTTTTATTCAATCGTGGGACATGGTTATTGCTGGCAGGCCAGCATTTATTGCCCATTCTTTGTTGCCGTTGAGAAGGTGGTGGTGAGCTGCTGCCTTGAAACACTGCAGTCCACGTGCTGTGGTTTTACCCACAGTGCCATTCAGGAGGGAATTCCAGGATTTTGACCCAGCGCCTGTGAAGCAACAGCAATATATGTGTAATGAATTCCACAGGCTCACCACTCTTTGGGTGAAGAAATGTCTCCTCCCCTTCGTCCTAAATGGTCTACCCTGAACCCTCAGACTGTGACCCCTGGTTCTGGACTCCCCCACCATCAGGAACATCCTCTCTGTATTTATCCTGTCTAGACCTGTTAGAATTTTATAAGTCTCTGAGATTCCCCCCTTATTCGTCTGAACTCCAGCGAAAACAATCTTAACCTAGTCAACCTCTCCTCGCACAGCAGTTCCACGATCCCTGGAATCAGTCTGGTAAACCTTCACTGCACTCCCTCGAGGGCAAGAACATCCTTCCTCAGAAAAGGAGACCAAAACTGCACACCATACTCTAGGTGTGGCCTCACCAAGGCCCTGTATAGTTGCAACAACACATCCCTGCTCCTGTACTCGAAACCTCTCGCAATGAAGGCCAACATGCCATTTGCCGCCTTTACCGCCTGCTCCACCTGCATGCTTACCTTCAGTGACTGGTGCACAAGGTCACCCAGGCCCCGCTGCACACTCCACTCTCCCAATTTACAACCATTCAGGTAGTAATCTGCCTCCTTGTTTTTGCTTCCAAAGTGAATAACCTCACACTTATCCAAATTATACTGCATCTGCCATTGATTAGCCTACTCACCCAACCTGTCCAGATCATTCTGAAGCATCTCTGCATCCTTGTCACAGTCCACCCTCCCACCCAACTTGCTATCATCTGCAAACTTCGAGACGTTACAACTTGTTCCCTCATCCAAATCACTAATATATATTGTGAATTACTGGGGTCCCAGCACTGATCCCTGTGGCACCCTACTAGTTACTGCCTGCCAATTTGAAAAGCACCCATTAATTTCTACTCTTTGTTTCCTCTCTGCCAGCCAGTTTTCTATCCATCTCAATACACTTCCTCCAATCCCATGCGCTTTAATCTTGCACGATAATCTCTTGTGCGGGACTTTGTCAAACGCTATCTGAAAGTCCAAATATACCACATCTACTGGTTCCCCCTTGTCAACTCTGCTGATTACATCTTCAAAGAATTCCAACAGATTTGTCAAGCATGATTTTCCCCTTTATAAATCCATGCTGACTCTTTGATCCTGCCACTGCTTTCTAAATGCTCTGTTATAAAGTCCTTGATAATGGATTCGAGAATTTTCCCCACTACTGATAAGCTTCCTGGTCTATAATTCCCTGTTTTCTCTCTACCTCCCTTTTTGAATATTGGAGTGACATTCGCTACCCTCCAATCAGCAGGGATTGTTCTAGAGTCTATAGAATCCTGGAAGATGACCACCAATGCATCCATTATTTCTAGAGCTGCTTTCTCAAGTACTCTGGGATGTAGATTATCAGGCCCTGGGGATTTATCCGCCTTCAATACCATCAACTTTCCCAGCACCATTTCTCTGCTAATGTTGATCTCCCTCAGTTCTTCCCTCTCACTAACTCTTGCATTAATTGTGAGTGGCTTTGAGGGAAACTTGCAGGAGGTGTGTTCCCATGTATCTGCTGCCTTTGTCCTAGATGGGAGTGGTCGTGAGTTTGGAAGGTGCATGGGTTTCCTCCTGCTGCTCCCACAATCCAAAGGACATGCCAATTAGGTGCATTGGCCGTGCTACATTCTCCCTTGGTGTACCTGAACAGTGTGGCGACTTGGGGATTTTCACAGTAACTTCATTGCAGTGTTTAATGTAAGCTTACTTGTGACACTAATAAATAAACTTTTTTTAAAAACTTGCTGTTTTAAGGATCTTTGAATTTCTGCGGAGCATCTTGTAGATAGAAGCTGCAGTGTGCACTGAGTGCTGATGGTGGATGGAGTGGACGTGGTGCCAGTCAAGTACGATTCTTTGTCCTGGATGGTGTCAAACGTCTTTAGTGTTGTTGGAGCTGGGTCCATTCAGGCAAGTGGAGTATTCCATCACACTCCTGACTTGTGCCTTGGACAGACTTTGGAGAGTCAGGAGGTGAGCTACTCACCGCAGTATTCATAGAATCATAGAAACCCTACAGTGCAGAAGGAGGCCATTCGGCCCATCGAGTCTGCACCGACCACAATCCTACCCAGGCCCTACCCCCACCTATTTACCCGCTAATCCCTCTAACCTACACATCTCCGGACTCTAAGGGACAATTTTTAACCTGGCCAATCAACCTAACCCGCACATCTTTGGACTGTGGGAGGAAACCGGAGCACCCGGAGGAAACCCACGCAGACACGAGGAGAATGTGCAAACTCCACACAGACAGTGACCCAAGCCGGGAATCGAACCTGGGACCCTGGAGCTGTGAAGCAGCAGTGCTAACCACTGTGCTACCGTATCCTCTGATAAAAGCAAAATACTTCAGGAATCAAACAAAAACAGAAAATGCTGGAAAATCTCAGCATGTCTGACAGCATCTGTGGAGACAGAATAGAGCCAACGTTTTGAGTCTAGATGACCGTTTGTCAGAGCTAAGAGTAAAGAAAATCAGAGATTTATACTATGAGGGTTGGGGGGCGGTGGCTGTATTTGGACAAAGGGAATGTAAATGCGAATACAGATGGCTGAGAAAGGTGCTAAGTATCCATTAAGTGATCAGAATGTGTGAATGGCAGAACAGAGGCACAGATTGTTAAAGGACTGCCTGAGGATTGTGGCAGTAGCCCTGAAAGGAGGCGGGGTTCTATGCAAACTGGAGAAACAGCACCTCACCTTCCGCTTGGGCACCTTGCAGCCTTCTGGACTGAACATTCAGTTCAACAACTTCAGAGCATGAACTCAGTTCTGGTCGCCACACTACCGGAAGGACGTGGAGGCTTTAGAGAGAGTACAGAGGAGGTTTACCAGGATGTTGCCTGGTATGGAAGGGCTTAGTTATGAGGAGAGATTGGGTAAACTGGGGTTGTTCTCACTGGAAAGACGGAGGATGAGGGGTGACCTAGTAGAGGTGTATAAAATTATGAAAGGCATAGATAGGGTGAACGCTGGGAAGCTTTTTCCCAGGTTGGTGGTGACGTTCACGAGGGGTCATAGGTTCAAGGTGAGGGGGGGGATGGTTTAACACAGATATCAGAAGGATGTATTTTACGCAGAGGGTGATGGGGGCCTGGAATGCGCTGCCGGGCAAGGTGGTGGAGGCGGACACACTGGGAACGTTTAAGACTTGTCTAGATAGCCACATGAACGGAGTGGGAATGGAGGGATACAAAAGAATGGTCTAGTATGGACCAGGGAGCGGTGCGGACTTGGAGGGCCGAAGGGCCTGTTCCTGTGCTGTATTCTTTGTAACTCTCTCCTCCACCTTCACTCCATTTCCGTTTTTATTTTATTTTATTTAATTTCTTCTTTTCATCTCATTCATCCATTTTTGTTGTCCTCCTTTCTCACTTCCATTTTTCACTTCTCCATTGCAGCTCTTCTCCTCTTTGTGCCGTGCTGCCACCACCACCCCCCCCCCCCCCCCAAATTTATGTGATATGAATGTTACTTCCCACTTGTCAGCCCACGCTTGGATATTATCCAGATCTTGTTTCCTTTAAAAATGAACTGCTTCAGTCTGAGGAGTTGTGAATAGTAATGAACATTGTGCAATCATCAGCAAACATTCCCACTTCTGACCTTATGAAGGAGGGAAGGTCATTGATAAAGCAGCTGAAAATGGTTGAGCCTATGATACTACCCTGAGGAACTCCTGCAGAGATGTCCTGGAACTGAGATGACTGACCCCCACAACCTCAACCATCTTCCTATGTACCAGGTATGACTCCGACCAGCGGAGAGTTTGCCCCCTGATACTTATTGATTTCAGTCTTGCTAGGGCCCCTTGATGCCACACTCAGTTGAATGCAGCCTTGATGTCAAGAGCTGTCACTCTCACCTCAACTCTGGAGTTCATCTCTTTTGTCCATATTTGAACCAAGGCTGTAATGAGGTTAGGAGCTGAGTAACCCTGGCAAAACCCAAACTGGGCGTCACTGAGCAGGTTATTGTTGAGTAGGTGCTGCTTGATATCACTGTTGATGACACCTTCCATCACTTCACTAATGATCAAGAGTGGACTGGGTAGTAATTGGCCAGGTTGGATTTGTCCTGCTTTTTGTGTACAGAACATACCTGGGCAATTTTCCACTTTGCCAGTTGGATGCCAGTGTTGTAACTGTACTGGAAGAGCTTGGCTACGGGAGCGGTAAGTTCTGGAGCACAAGTCTTCAGTACTATTGCTGGAATGTTGTCAGGGCCCATTGCCTTTGTAGTATCCAGTGTCTCCAGCTGTTTCTTGATATCATGTGGAGTGAATCGAATTGGCTGGAGACTGGCATCTGTGATGCTGGGGACCACTGAATGGAGGAGGCCGAGATGGATCATCCACTCGGCACTTCTGGCTGAAGATTGCTGCAAATGCAGTCTTCAGCCAAATTGCTGCAAATGCCTTATCTTTTGCACTGATGGGCTGGGCTCCTCCATCACTGAGGATGGGGATGTTTGTGGAGCCTTCTCCACTAGTGAGTTGTTTAATTGTCCACTATTCACGACTGGATGTGGTAGGACTGCAGAGCTAAGATCTAATCCGTTGGTTATAGGATCACTTAGTTCTATCACTTGCTGTTGGGGTGCATGTAGTCCTGTTTGGTAGTTTCACCAGGTCGACATCTCATTTTTAGGTATGCCTGATGCTGCTCCTGGCATGTCCTCCTGCACTCTCCATTAAACCAGAATTGATCCCCTGGCTTGATGGTAATGGTTGAGTGGGGTGATATGCGGGCCATGAGGTTGCAGTTATACTGAAGTACAATTTTTTTAAAAAGTTTATTTGTCAGTTTCACAAGTAGGCTTACATTAACACGGCAATGACATTACTGTGAAAATCCCCTAGTCGCCACACTTTTTGGGTACGCTGAGGGAGAATTTAGCATGGCTAATCCATCTACCCAGCACGTCTTTCGGACGGTGGGAGGAAACCAAAGCACCCGGCGGAAACCCACGTAGACACAGGGAGAAAGTGCAGGCTCCGCACTAACAGCGACCCAAGCTGGGAATCGAACCTGGGTCCCTGGAGCAGTGAGGCAGCAGTGCTTGCCACTGTGCTGCCAGTTCGCTACTGTTGATGGCCCACAGTGCCTTATGAATGCTCAGTCTCGAGTTGCTAGCCAGTCCCATTTAGCATGGTGAAAGTGCCACACAACACGATGGAGGTTATTCTCAATTTGGAGGCGGGACTTCATCTCCACAAGGACTGTGTGCAGTGGTCACTCTTACCGACACTATTGTGGACAGATGCATCTGCAGCCAGCAGATTGGTAAGGATGAGGTCAAGTATGTTTTTCCCTCTTGGTTCTCTTACCACTTGCCGCAGGCCCAGTCTAACAGTTATGTCCTTTAGGACCCGACCAGTAGTGCTGTTGCCGAGCCATTGAAATCCCTCACCGAGTGCATTTTGTGCCCTTGCCACCCTAAGTACTTCCTCCAGGTGTTATTCAATATGGAGTACAGAATTATTAACCGAAGGAGGATGGTACATGATAATCAGTAAAGGGTTTCATTGCCCATGTTTAACCTGAAGTCATGAGATTTCATGGGGTCTGGAATGTTGAGGCGCAGAGTCACTGAGCAGAAACTGATAGCCAAGTTTTGCACACATGAGGACGGTCAAAACCGGGATGTTGGATTTATGTCACATTATCAGTAACCCCCACAGCTTGACTCCTGGACTTGCACAATTTCACAAGCTCTACTGTCTGGAGACAATACACATCTCTTTAACCTGTGTTGAATGCTCCCTCCACCCACATTGTCTGTGCATTTAAGACCTGGCTGGCTGTAGAGATTTGCATTCTAATCAGTATTCTGTAATTTGATTTCTGTGTCTGTGCCCTGTTTGAGAACAGAGACCACTCCATCTGACGAAGGAGCATTGCTCCGAAAGCTTATGGTATTTGCTACCAAATAAACCTGTTGGACTTTAACCTGGTGTTGTGAGACTTCTTAATGTTGAGGACATCCAGGGCAACTCCCTCCCGATTACATACCACTGTGCTGCCACCTCTGCTGGATCTGTCCCGCCGGTGGGACAGAACATATATAGGGATGGTAATGGGGTGCCTGGGATGTTATCTGTAAGGTTTGATTCCGTGAAAATAACTGTCAGGTTGTTGCTTGACTAGTCTGAGACAGTCTCTCAATTTTGGCACTAGTCCCCAGATGTTAGTGAGGGGGACTTTGCAGGGTCAACAGGTTTAGTTTATTTGAAGTTGTAGTACATGATTGGTCAGCAGACAGAGTAACTATGAAGATTCAACAGTTATTGTTTGTGGGAAAGTACAGCTGCCAGTCCTTTACACCACATGCAGCCAGTTAAACTGAAAGTACCTTTGAATAATGTCTGCTGATCACATGGTTTATATTGTAACTACTTGCTCATTAGCCTAACCTCTCTGAAAGAAATATCACAACAGGCAGTGTTAATCTGATTGAACATGTTGAGTGTCGAGTCTATTAAATCACTTGACTTTGTCCATAACTATTTCGGCACCATTCAAAGAGCATATGAATTACTTATTTTTGCCTGTATTAAATTTCATCTGCCATTTTTCTTAGCACCTTTCCTGTTGTTTTTGAGCTGTTGCTGTGATTCTAATGCCCCTTCTAGCATGGTATCATTAACAAATTTAATCTCTGCATTGAATTTGCTAATCCAGATCATTGCAAATCAGAAATTTTGGTCATCTCTACACTTGAAACTTGAGTTACCCCATCTCAGTGCCATCGTGATTTCCATGCCCCCGACTTGTTACTATTCTAATTAATGCTTTTTTAAAGTTGCAACAATGTCTGAATCTCCTCCTACATTTAAGTACAATAGGATAAATATCATCTACTCCTGGGGTGATTTGTTTTTAGCCCTTTTTAAAATGTTTAGGATTTCTCTTTTATATCTAAGTTATTGGATCATGCATAGGATCTAAGATTTTTATGTTAAATTTTGAGAGATGCATTGGTCATACTTTTTTTATTTAATAAACTGAAGTATTAGAAGTATTGAAAATACTCAGTACTTTTTGAAAAAGAGAGGAAGGCCTTCATTAAACTCTGGTTCCTTTTAGCTTGGTGCCAAAAATTTACAAGTAATAAGGTGGAAGAAGTACAAGTGAACTGCTCCAGAGATGTGTTGAAGCCCCACTCCTAATGTGTAACTAAATGTGTAATTGTCAAATGTTTGCAGATGGTGAAGGTAGGAGGGAGCAATTGAGTGTAGACAAGTGTCTCCTGAACAATAAAACTCAAAGCAAATCCGTTTTTAGAGTTTGTGGCTTTAAATGAGCAGGCTAGATTATTCACGGTTATATCTGTTTGTTTATCAAGAACACTATCCTTTTAAAACCGTGCATTTTCTGCCTTAATCAAGTGTAGCAATGGATAATCCTGTTGAAAAGATTTTGTAGAGATTTCATTGTTCCAGAAACTTTTAGGGCTATTTTGCATATAAAAGTCAAAATATATATATTCTCTAAATATACACATTAGATGTCCTTTTAATATGATTAACACTTTTTGTATTTTCTAGCAGATTCATGTGGTGTAATATTACCCCTCTACCAGTTTTTACAGCTATTTTCCTCTTGTGTTGCAAAGGCTATCTGTTTTAAGAACTCTCATCGATTCTGAGTTGTACTGGGATGCAAATTGTGTGTCAGTGATCTGATTTTTTATCCAGAAAATAGTACTAAAGCTTTGATAATGTTGGCCTTGATTTAAATTCTATGCAGTAATTGTCTGCACTTTTCTGACGTACTTTTCTTTATTTCATTTTCTCAAAAAGCAGATGCGTACAAAATGGAGCAACAGAAAGACAAACCACACCTCAGTGTTGACTGTGGACAGCAGAGGCAGAAGAAGGGTAAATACTGCAGTACATATTCATTCAACCAACCAACCTAAAAATAAAACTCTGTTATGTATGTTACTTCGATTTGGAAACTTACAAAATGGATCTAATTTATCAATTTAGCAAAACTTAATGACTTGCTTGGTTTTTGCTATTCTAATTGATCATAGACAAATTTGCAAAATATTTGTCCTATCTTCATACTTTCAGTCTCTCTAATTGGTTAAAATGTAACTTGGTTAACTATCATTTTGGGTATATATGTATTTTTAAATTATTGGGTATTTAATTTGGTTGTGAGCAGCTAAGTGTCACCTTAGTAACATAGAAATGGGTTATTCAAAGTTTGAGCAAATTTTAGATGAGACCTGCATACATAGGCCCCTTTTCAAAACAAACCTGTAGATCGGTTATTTTTTCTGATTATTGTCTACTTGGTTTGAAGCTGCTAAATAAAAAACCAAATCTGATAATTTCAGCTATATTCTTACTTCGCTGGGTTAGTTTCGTTAATTCAAATTATTGATAATTCAGTTCTTTCAGCATGGAAGATGACTTCAAATTATTAAGAGTACACTGATTAAGGCATGCCTTCCTTTTTATGGCTCCTGGGAATGCATATCCCTAGGAATATTGAAATTTAACTGTGGGCAGTAACTCAATTTGTCAAGTCTTCACACTAACATCACTGTCTTGGAATTCTTTGCGTACTGTTTCTAAATTAGGCAGGCTGAGTATTCCTGTCTTCCTCTGGTGCACTCAGATGGAGCGGTATTTGAATAAATCTCACATTGGGGATTGCACTCGGTCACAATGGGAGCAACGGCTTTGCACCAGTTAGTAGTGAGCAAACTACGCAATCAAATCAGATTTTTCCCTTGGAGCTGGTGCCTCGATATTAACTGGAAAAATATTTTCCTTGCTATTTTCCTACTTCAACCAAGTCAATTTTTTGCCATTATCATAAATATTGATGCAAAAATAATAACAAAAATCAATAAAACATTGTCCATAAACTTGTGTAATAAATTAGAAATACAAAATAAGTAATGCAGTTTTACAGGAATAATACCAAAGTGGTGATATTACTGGACCAATAATCCAGAGACCTGGACTAAAGCTCAGGAGACGATGAGTTCGAATCCCATTATGGCAGCTGGTGGAATTTAAATTCAAAATAATTTTTTTAAAAATTGAAACTAAAGAGTCTCATTAATGACCATGAAGTTACTGGATTGTCGTAAAAAAGCATCTGATTTACTAATATCTTTCGCAGAAGGAAAACTTTCACCTTGATCCAGTCTGGTCTACATGTCACTCCAGAGTTGACTCTTGACTGCCCCCTGAGATGGCAGTACAAGTCACTCAGTTGTATCAATCCGAGATGGAAGAAAATAAAGAATGGAAAAAACACTTTGGTCCAACTGACATTGACTTTGGCACTGGGAATGTCCACCATGCCTTTTGGACCATAGACCCCTCATTAACATCTGAGGACTCGTGCCAAAGTTCGGAGAGCTGTCCCACAGACTAGTCTAGCAGCAACCTGACATAGCCATAGTCACCAAATCATTCCTTACAGCTAGTGCCCTGGATCTTTCTATCACTATCCTGTCCTACTGGCAGGGCAGATCTATCACAGATGGTAGCGCAGTGATGTACAGTTGGGACAGGGTGGTGCTGGGAATTCTCCACATTGACAATAGACCCCGTGAAATCAGCAGAAGAATCACTAAGGATAGCAAGGACACTGATTGTGCTCTGGGTGCCAGATTCACTGATACCACCAAGGCTTATTGGCCAAATCTTGAAAGGCATATCTGTCAGTCTGGGCCTAACCGATGTGGAAAAGCTAAATTGATCGGACCTTCAGCAATTTATCCATCGCAGATGCATCTGTCCATGACAGTTTATAGGAGTGACTACCACATCGTCCTAGTAGAGATGGAACCTCATCTTCCTGGTGAGCACACCCTCCATTATGACATGTGGCACTACCACTGAACTAAACTGGATAGCCTCAGACTAAATCCAGCAGCTTGAAGCATCCATGAGATACTGTGGAATCAGCAGGATTTTATCTGCAATCTCATGGTCTGGCATGTTCTTCAGTCTACCCTAACCAATGTTGGTCTCCTGCTTCAGTGAAAATTGTAGGAGAGCATGTTTGGAGCTATACCAGCTGTATCTTAAATGAAATAAACCCGGTGAAGCTACAGCAAGGACTTCATATCAAGCAGCACGTTACAGAGCTAACTAACTGATCCCACAACCAGTGGATTAAATCAGCGGTCCACAAGAGTACTGCAGGGGATCTATAGGAAAAATAGCAACAATTGTGTACCTCATTAGATGGGACACTCTTTCGTATAACTGTTTCCGAAAGTGAGGTGAAAAAAAAATGTCGCGAAAGTATTCAGTGTGCTTGGTGCTGTGTGACAAGGAGGGAATCTCAAAGATTCAGTTGCCAAAGAAGTTTAGCAGGGCAGATAGAAAGGCCTTCTATTGCAGACTTGAGAAATACAATGTGTTATGAAAGATACCAGAATGAGTTTGACCTTGACAAGTGCTGCAGTGCCATTCTGCCCAGATCTCATGATGTTGCCTATCCATATATCCCAACTGGCTCTGCAGTAGGAACTACACAGCCCTGCTCCTTTGTTCTCACACATGGAGGTGGTTCCTCTGGCTGCAGCACTGAGCTGGCCTTTAGTGCCACTACTGGCTGTTTCTCAGAATCTAAGGGATACAAACAAACTGAAACCACGCTATCTGATGAGAAAGGGATGAATGGATGGGGGGGGTATGCAGAGTTTCAATGCAGTAAGAAGTCTCACAACACCAGGTTAAAGTCCAACAGGTTTATTTGGTAGCAAAAGCCACTAGCTTTCGGAGTGCTGCTCCTTCGTCAGGTAAGTGGGAGTTCTGTTCACAAACCGGGCATATAAAGACACAAACTCAATTTACAAAATAATGGTTGGAATGCGAGTCTTTACAGGTAATCAAGTCTTAAAGGTGCAGACAATGTGAGTGGAGAGAGCGTTAAGCATAGGTTAAAGAGATGTGTATTGTCTCCAGACAGGACAGTTAGTGAGATTTTGCAAGCCCAGGCCAGTCGTGGAGGTTACAGATAGTGTGACATGAACCCAAGATCCCTGTTGAGGCCATCCTCATATGTGCGGAGCTTGGCTATCTGTCTCCTGCGTTGTCGTGTGTTGTGAAGACCGTCTTGGAGAACGCTTACCCGAAGATCAGAGGCCGAATGCTCGTGACCGATGAAGTGTTCCCCAACAGGAAGAAAACAGTTTTGCCTGGTGATGGTCGAGCGGTGATCATTCATCCATTGTCGTAGCGTCTGCATGGTCTCCTCAATGTACCATGCCCCGGGACATCCTTTCCTGCAGCGTATCAGGTAGACAACGTTGGCCGAATTGCAAGAGTACCTGGTGGATGGTGTTCTCGCGTGAGATGATGGCATCCGTGTCGATGAGCTTCAATGCACCAGACAACCAGTTATGTGATTTGAGTTGTGCTGCTGGTGGGCTCTTGCACAGTGCAGAGGATGTAACTAGAAAGAGACTTGACCTGACCAAAGAAATTGTTTCTGCAACTGGCAACATGGTTGGAGAATAGAAGCGAGATTTGCAAAGCTGAACTACAGGTCAGCCATATTCTAATTGAATGGCAGAACAAGGTCAAGACTGGCCTACTCCTGTTTCTCTTCCTTTCATTAGCATATTCTTTCTCTTGTACCATTATCGTCCTCTTCTCCCCATCTCTCTTTACTTAGCTCGTTAAGTGTTCCTGTTGCTCTCCAACCTCCTTTTCCATCTTCTCTTTCACTGTTTCTCTCCCCCCCTCCCCCCATGTCTCCTATTTATTCCTATCCTCCTTTTCCTTCCTCATCTACCTATTTCATCCTCCTCTTCCTTCAATTCTAGTTTATTTTTTGACATGATATTGAAAATTTTTACATCTATTCTGCTATCAGTCTCCTATCCTTTTAGCAAATATTTACTGTACACTGTTTGGTTTCAACAGGTGACTCCTACTCTGACCGTTCTGGACAACTTGGCATTTCAGATCATGGTTCTAGCCAATTTTCCATGCAAGAGGATATATACAAAATGAATTTGTCTAAAGGGGTGTCCATGTCGCTTCCATCCTCGCCACTCTTGCCTCGCCAGCCATTTACGATGCATGCATGGACAGGGAAAAGGTCCCCAGGTATAAATTTTTAATCAGAGCCCAAAAGTATGCCTTAGTAGTTGTGGAGTTTTTCTTTAGCAAAACTTTACATTAATGTTTTAACAATACGTTCTGCTTTAACTTTTTCTGGTCAGCTTTCCAAGCATTGATTCCTTGTTGGAATAGTTGGCTCTCTCTGGTACCTTGCTAATGTGAAGGAACAATAATATATTTGAAGTCTGGATGGACAAGTGACTGGCAGTGTTCCCATCTTTTCTTATCCTTGTCCTTCTAGATGGTAGTGTCGTGGTTTTTCAAGGTGCTAAGGAGCCTTGGTGAATTCTTGCAGTGCATCTTGTAGATGGTGCACACAGCTGCCACTGTCGGTGGAGGGAGTGAATGATTGTGGATAGGATGCCATTCAGATTAAAAGCAAAACACTGTAGATGCTGGAATTTGAAACAAAAACAGAAAATGCTGGAAAATCTCAGGTCTGACAGCATCTGTGGAGAGAGAATAGAGCCGTCGTAATGAACCTGGATGATTCTTTGTCGAAGCTAAAGACAAAGAAAATAGGATGGGATTTATATTGCAAGAGTGAGGGTGTTGTGGGGCGGTTGTGTAATTGGCAAAAAGAGAAAGGGAATGTAAATAGTGGTTGTAAAAGCTGAGACTGTTGCTAATAGTGTCCATTAAGAGATTGGAATGTGCAAATGGCAGAACAAAGATGCAGAATGTCAAAGGACAACCTGAGGAATGTAGCAGTTGGTCCTACAGAGGTCTACTTCTAAACCTTGCTTTCCACCTTATCCTCTTCGCAACCCCCCACTGGCCACCTCGTTAGGACCATCTGCCACATTCCTCAGGTTGTCTTTTGACACTGCACCTTTGTTTTGCCATTTACACATTCCAATCTCTTACACACACTATCAGCACCGTTTTATTCCCTTTGTCCTTTTGTCAATGACATCTTAGTCAATTACATAACACCCCACCATAACAGTATAAATCTCACCCTATTTTCTTTGTCTTTAGCTCTGGGAAGATCATCCAGACTTCAAACATTAACTCTGTTCTCTCTCCAAAGATGTTGTCAGACCTGCTGAGATTTTCCAGCATTTTCTGTTGACGCCATTCAAACTATTTGCTTTGTCTGGATGGTGTCAAACCTCTTGAGTGTTGCTGGAGCTGTACTCATCCAGAAATAGGGGGCACGGTTTTAAAATAAGTGACCTTCCATTTGAGATGAAGATGAGGAGAAATGTATTCTTTGAGGCTCATTAATGTTTGGAATTCTCTACTCCAGAGTGCATTGGAGGCTGGGTCATTGAATATATTAAATGCTGAGTTTCATGGATTTTTGATCTATAGGGCACTCATGTTATTGGAGGAACAGGCAGGAAAGTGGAATGAAAGCTACAATAAGATCATCATCCATGATCTACAGGCTGTTAACAATCGTATAAACATTATTGATATATGTTTTGGCACTCTTTAATTTGGGAGAAAATGAAGGGGACCTTGTGATCTGTTCAAAAGTCTGCCTGATAATAGGCCTGGGTGACTTGGTTATTCGAGATTAAAGGGAGGCCCTGGTTGTTTTGCAGGAAAGAAGGTGGAATGTGTTCACACTTTGAGACAATGGCAGCAGCCTTTACGTTTATGGTGGTTAGACTACTAGTCTCCAAAACCCTGGAAAGGCATTGACTGTCAAATTGTAAACAGTTATGCAGGTAAGGGAGTTGGGTTCTTGAGAATAGCTAATCGGTATCTCTACCGGAATACAAAGCTAATGTAATTCACATTGTCATGGGTTTTGAGAAAGGAAGGGTTTCCATGAGATCCCTGAAAACTCATGGGCACAGGCAGTCTGCAAGATCAGAGAGGGAGCAGCGAGAGGTCTTTATGGATCATCGCACAGAAATATGGGTGAGAAATTGAAAAGACCAAATTCATGAGGATTTGCAACAAGGCTGGAAGATTCATATTCACTTGTGCTAGAGTGAGTATCACCATGAAAAACCATCACCTTAAAAGATAGTTATGTGGTTAAATGTTACCAGGCTGGGAAAGGAAACAAATAGAAGTGAACCCTTAGGAGCTAAGAATCAGATTTTCCCATTTGAGGCACAATCAAATAACTACTTGAGAGATACTGTAAAGTACATCTGTAACCTGGGTGTTTTTTGGAGTTATGTTGGAAGTAAAAGGAGAAAGTTCTTTACTGTCATTTAAAGTATGTTAGCTACAAAAAATAATGTTTAGTCAATAGTAGTTAACAGTGGTTAGCACTGCTGCCTCACAGCGCCAGGGACCCGAGTTCAATTCCGGCCTCTGGTCACCGTCTGTGAGGAATTTGCATGTTCTCTCCATGTCTGCGAGGGTTTCCTCCGGGTGCTCCAGTTTCCTCCCACAGTCCAAAGATGTGCGGATTAGGTTGATTGGCCATCCTAAATTGACCCTACTGGAGGGAGATTAGTAAGGTAAATATATGGGGTTACAGGAATAGGGCATGGGTGGGATTTTGGTCGGTGCAGACTTGATGGGTTGAATGGCCTACGTTTAGACTGGTTGTTACAATAAGGATCTTAAAAAGTGAAATCTTATTGTCGTCCTTTCAGCTATTAACTGGAAGTTTGAATTTCTCTTTAAAAGTTGGCAGTCTCTATGGAGACCGTAACGATGCTCAAAAGATCAAATGGCCTGCTCCTGCTGATTCCTAGCAGTGTTAGGTTCCAGCTGAAGTATTTTTGCCCAGTTTTGGGTATCACACTTTGGAAATATGTCGACGTCTTAGAGAAGGTGTAGAGGAGACTTACGAGAATGGTAGAAGGAATTGGAGAAACTAGAGAGACTGGGGTTGTTCGCCTTGGGGCAATGAAGGTTAAAGGAAAATTTATGATAGCGGTGTTAAGAATCATAGATTGATGATCAAATTGATCATGGGTTAAATAAGGAGAAACTGTTAACTGTGGCAGGAGGTTCTTTAACCAGATTTATGGTAATTGGTAAGCGAATCAGGGTTGACAGGATAAGTTTTTGCACCGAGTTATTATGATCTGGAATGCACTGCCTCAAAGGGTGATGGAAGTAGATTGACTAGTAAAAGGGAATTGAATAAATGACAAAGAGCTGGGGAGTGGCAATAATTGAATTGCTTTAAGGACCAGCATGAGTATGTCCTTCTG
Source organism: Mustelus asterias (assembly GCF_964213995.1). Classification (NCBI taxonomy): domain Eukaryota; kingdom Metazoa; phylum Chordata; class Chondrichthyes; order Carcharhiniformes; family Triakidae; genus Mustelus; species Mustelus asterias. The sequence continues at coordinate 45,470,732 of NC_135814.1, read as the reverse complement.
TGCTGCATTCTTTGTGATTGTAACTTCCTAAAGTGGGACACGAACTCGCACGTTTCTAACTTTTGAGATGAGAGTGTTACCATTGGACCACAATGGGATTCAAAGGGGTAAAAAGAATCTTGGAGCACTGAGTAAACGTGCTTAAAACTATTTACTTGCTTGGTATATAAACACTCGCATAGACTTGTTGAGCCAAATGATCTATCCATGATACTGATGCATTTGTGAGGGAATCAGTGCTTTTAAAATTTGTATTCTTGAGGCTTAAATGAAAACAGAAATTAAACTGGAAAAGGAAATTGATTCTCTATTTGGAAACCAAAACTTCTGGCCAGACTGAACTTGGTTAAATATGCAAAAGGCCAGATCAGCCCCAGGCAGAGCAGTAGTATTTGATGAGTCCGGTGGTGAAAAATAGGCAGGCTGAAGAAGACCGTGTCCAGATCCAGAAACTGAGAATAAGTTGATGAGCTGTTTGTAAATTAATGGTAACATTAGATCCAGAGTAAATGAATCAGGCTGTACAGATATATACCATTTGTGGTGAAGACTATGACCATGGAACTTGGGTTGGTTGTGGGCTGCTGTCGGTTGGGGATCAGATTATATCCTGGGAAAGGAATTGAAATTGTCCATGAGGAAGGCAAGAGTTTTGAAAGACTTTGTGACTAAGTGTGATCACCAAAATCTGAATGGACTGCTGAACCAATTCATACGATGACCCATAGCTGCTTCTGCCATTTAATGTACAATTTGTATTTATCTGCCATTTGCCTGTTAATTTATAGAATCATACAATCCCTGCAGTGCAGAAGGAGGCCATTTGGCTCACCAAGCCTGCACTGACAACAATCCCACTCAGGCCCCATCCCCGTAACCCCACGTATTTACCCTGCTAGTCCCCCCTGACGAGGATCAATTTAACATGGCCAGTCCACCTAACCTGCACAAGTTTGGACTGTGGGAGGAAATCGGAGCACCCAGAGAAAACCCACGCAGACACAGGGAGAATGTGCAAACTCCACACAGTGTGGAGTTTTTAAACTTGATTTTGGTTGTTACAATAGATGGTTACCTAAGATAGTATTTAGTGTTGACTTTGTTCAACTTGTGTGGTAAAATTTCTTCTTTTTTGAATGTGGAATCTGTGGCATCATTGTTTAGTAACTGACTGGGATTTTGGATTTCCTCTCATTTAAAAAAAATATTGGTCTCTCCCGAGATCTTAACACAATTGGGGGTTGTTGGTGGGATCTTGAATTCATAGATACAGGTGCTGGGACTTTGTAAAGTTAAGGCTAACAAGATTTTGCAATGAATTTTACTGTAGTTATTGAAAAGCAGGGTAGTGTCAATTGCTCCAACTTTTCTGGTGAAGGAAGACATATCCCTGAGTGGTAAGATACCACAGTATATGAAAGGTTTACTCCTGAGAGAGAAGTATGACCAATCATTTACTTGTTCTTAATGGTTATCACACACACTAGGTTAAAACATTTTTTAAAATACACGTCTTCAGTTAGCTGAGATGTGGAAAAGGGGGAACCATCCTACCATCTCTTCTCTGTCCATAACATATTTTAGCATTGTAACCTTCTTGAGGGCAATGAGGAATGTGCAACAAATGCTGGCCCTGCCAGTGATGCTCACATCTCATGAAACAATAAAAGAAAGAAATCCTCTATGTAATATCTACGTCCAGGGCAAATGGTCATTTCACTTCAAAAATATTTCTTCATGAGAGTATATAATATTGTGCTGTGTATCTTATTAATCAAATTATTCCATTGTTTATAAATCTGCTGGTACCAACTCCGGAAAAATGTCTGTATTCAGAGTATGTCATCTGGATAATGTGGGATCATTGATGTTTTCTGGGCATTTTTGAATTTTTCTTGTTTGTTTAGTATGTGCAGAATTCTGTTTTTGGTAATGCAGAATCTAATCTTTTAATCAACAATATGTTTTGTATCTTTGTGCATTTAAAGTAAAATGTGTTTTAAAGGGCTATATTGCAGCAGTTTCACAAGTAAGGTCATTGAGTGTCTTTAAGACAGAGATAGATAGGTTCTTGATTGATAAGGGGATCAGGGGTTATGGGGAAAAGGCAGGAGAACAGGGATGAGAAAAATATTAGCCATGATTGAATGGCAGAGCAGACTCGACGGGCCGCGTGGCCTAATTTTGCTCCTATGTCTTATGGTTTTAAGTAATGACTTTGATTTTGTGGTGTAGTTTATATTCCTAGTGCTTATTTGGTTGAAATTTTCCTTTGTGAATTACTCCTCGATTGAAGAAAAGAGCATTGTGTTTTGTTGTCTGTTTTCAGTGATTGCACTAAATTTCAGAAGAATCGTATGCATGTTTATCTTCAAAAAGATTGTGTCTCGAAGAAGTTAACAGGAAAAGAATTTTTTTCTTCATGCAGGCCCAATCAGGAAGCTGAAGTATGTGGAAAGCCCAAAGGTGCCAGGAGATGATGTAATTGCTTCGGCATTGACTAAGCTGGCACAGAAAACAGACCCTTCCCAATTAGCACAAAATGGTGAGTTTCTTGGTTCTTATTTTTAATAGTGTTAAGAGTAAATGTTTGAATCCGCTGTAGCTAAAAGTTATTAAAGTGGAGGAAAAAGTTAGTCCATTTAAAGGCCTTCAGCATTTTGTTACCTTTGTGTGCAATTTTGACAAGGAAAAGTTCCCACAAAGTTTATATAAAATCATTAGAGAGTCTGGAATGTTCTTGGTGTTGTGTGGTTAATTCAGCTATTTCATTCCTTTAACAAGGAGCTGCACATAATGGGAACATGGATCGCAGAATTTGGCCAATTATGTTGTAGCCCTATCTCAGACACATTTTCCCTTCAAGTCTGCTTGCTTGATAAGCAAGTGAAATCAAATCCAGTAATTGTCTTATGATCCCAGTTATAACCGAATGGGAAAATTCTAAATTGGACCCTGGCTCAAGATTGGAATTTTTTTTAAATGTGGAGGAACTGATCATAGGACCGCTAATTAGTTTTAACAGCAAAAGAAAATTAAACATGAAAAGATTGGATTATGATACAATACTCCTTTACTTCCCCCTTAGTTTAACATTACACCCAGATTTTAAATTAACACAGATTACAAAGTACATCTTAAACTATAATGATCTCATTAACACATTGTTCCTTTAAGCGCACAGATTGACTGTGGTCAAATACACACTCCGCTCTGAATGCAAGTTAGTATCTGTGGATTTCTCCTCAGAAATTCCCCTAGATTGTCATGTGAGAGTTTCCAAAGTGCACTCTCAAAAACATGTTTTAAAATCTTTGTTCACAACAATGCTTTCCATTATTGGTTTGCATTCCGAAAACCAGTCTAGGTTTTCCAAATACTTTTAAACAAAGCTTCTGCTCCACTTTTAACAGCGAATCCAGTCTAGGATTTATGCCATCACCCTTTAGGATTTCTTTGTCTTGACTGCTGCACAGACTGTTCACAATTGGTTTAACTCAATTCCCAGGCTCTAGTAAAATAGCATCAAACGTGTGATTTACCTCTGAAGTCTGCTGTCCCACTTCAAATCTGGTAATACGTTGATCTCTGTTCTCTTAGCTTTAGTCCTCTTGAGAAATTCTTTCTCTCTTGATTCCCTGGTTAACTGGACTGTATCTTGTTCCTTCGAAAGCCTGCTTCTTTGCAACTCCTCTTGATGTATCCAGCTTTTCCTGGCAGAATTGAGAGATGTCCACAACTGCAATATATCTAGCTAAAACTAAGAGTTAAAACCGTTCTATCTTACAAGGCCCCCACTTGCTAAAAAATCACAGCTACTATTATTTATTCTTCACACTGTAATCCTCTCTAAGCACAATAGAATTACAGTTGGAATTGAAACTGACCCCCACACATGCAAACACGTCACCATGAGCCTAACTTGTTTTACGTCTCCAGGCACAGAAACATTAAATTAATCGCAATTAAAACTATTCTTCAGTATAAATCCCTTAAAACTACCTTTGTTTTCCTAAGTCTCTTCGGATGCCCATTTCCAGAGGGCATGCTGTGTGTATTTGCAAAGGGATTATCCAATATTAAGCTTAGTATACATATTTATGGAAAAAAATAACTATTATATTGGATCTTTAAAGGTGTGTCTTGAACAGTTGAAAACAACAAAAGGCTGAGTAATAATTGGTTTGCTTATAAAGTCTTATCTGGCCCTTGTAAGTCAAAATATTGCATGTGTTGTGGGAAAATTGCCACTTGGGAGTCAGACTTGGAGGTTTCAACATGCAGTTTTATTTGATGAAGCTTTGTGGAGAAAAGGCACTGGCACTCCGCAGTACTTTAGGCAGCTACCTTCTCTCAATGATACAATAGGAGTGGTTCATTTTTATACTTTTCAGACAATGGATAGTCTGGACATTAGCCATTTAACACATCGTTACAGTTGAGTAGGATCGATAGTTAACACATCGTTATAGCCAGACATATATAGACATTGGCTTTTAACATCGCATTGTTTCATAGAATGGGTACGTTTTCCCTATCAATTACTTAGTTTCGCTCTATACATACAGTAATTGATTTTCCTGCATTTATGTATTCCCGTTCCCGTTTGTGGCTAACCTCTTTATCAGTCCTTATTATCCTAGATCTGTCCTTATCTTAAAAGTGCCTCAAGCTCTGGCTGTTTCCTGTAGTATTTGTTCCCTGCATGTTTAACTTTAAATAACTGTCTGTCCTGTATGTTTCAATTTCAAGTAGCTGTCTGCACTAAAAGTCAGTGCCTGCTTAATGTCTGTCTCCCAGGTAACCTTTTTATGTGCCAGGCAGCCATTTTGTGTTATGTACCATCTTTGTTTTTCCCCACTTCACATGATATCTAGAAATGTGTCAATGATTTTGTTTCGATATAGAGACATGTTCTGTCAAGATTATTACCTGTGATGTATTTATCACTGATATCATAAGTCATTTATTCCAGCCCTGATCTGTTGCTCACAAGCAATTTATTTTCCAGTCTGAACACTGACGCATTTATTTTGCATGTAGTTTAATAATAAGTCCTTATCCAGAAGACTTGACAAGAATCTATTGATGATGAACAAGTGTTTCATGGCATTGAAGCTGTGATAATTTGCAGTCTGCCCACCATTATAGTAAGCTTATTGATCCAAATGTTATTTGCCCGGTATATTTGACAGATGGCTTACCTGAATCTATGTTGTTTGTCCATAACTGACTGGAATAATTTTCTTGATCATTTCCAATAATTTCGTTCAGAGCTAGTTAAGCTTGCTCATCGTTCACTCTACCCATAGCAATTTGTTAATGGAAGGCTCTGTAAGAACACTGTATTCTATATAACTCAATGATTATGTAATGTTCTGTGTTGTTTTCACACGATGTGATGGCAAAGAACCATGGCCACCTCATTTATGCTTCCATGCTCAAGTGCCGATCACAATTTTGTTCAGGATCTCTTTAGCTAAATTTCTTGAAATGCTCTATGGCTAAAATAGCCGGTGTGCTTAAAGAAGAAATGTAATATTGCAGCAGAACAAGATGTGAACTGCTCAGTTGGAACACCTGTTATTATCCAAAAAAGCAGCAGGCTTAACATATTGTATATGGTAACTGTGTAATTGGTGATAATGGTAATAACAGATGGTTTGCACTATTTCCCAATTTATGTGATTACCTGATTGAAATGAGTGGCTTAAGTGTAGGGATTATATTCATGAAACGCAGGTGCAATAATTTGTTAAAATGACATTTTGCACCAGTAATTGAATTATTTTGCAAGAATATAGAATTAAGTGGTAGAAATAATACTGAAAATAGAAGCATGCTTATTAAAGTCATTTTAGGAACTTTTTTTGCACTTGCATTTTTATGGTGGCCTCTTTCCCCCTTCCCCTGCTTTGGTGTAAGGTGCAAAAGATACCTGTATTTCTAATCAATTGTAAAAGCACGATTTTATTGTTGTTCAATTATATCTCGCTTCCTAATTTTACACTCAAAACATTACTGTTCATTTGCACGGCCCACATGCAATGCTACAAGGAGTGATTTTTATTACAATTTGTTCATGGGTCACATGTAGCATGAAAATATCCCTGTGGAAGTTATTGTTATCCTATGAAGGTGTTTGTGACTCTTAAGGTTTTTCTGTGATGCTTCCTTGTGGCAAGTGCTTTCAGGATTTCCAAGTCTTATCATAAGCATGTAATTGTTTGCCATAACACTGCTATGCGATGATGCATATCTTTTTCTCCACATCGTTCAAAATGTTTTCTGGAGAGAAAAGGCATCATTTATTTTCCTAGGAAGTACAACTACATATGTTTATTATTTTAAAAATTACATATTTCACAAAGTGTAGAATAAATAACAGTTGCGTAAACCCAGTTTGGCAGGAGTAGGCTCAAGCAATTTAAGCTAGGAGGCAAAATTTCAGAACAACAAAGTTGTGGACTTGAAAACTTCCAGTCAGTAATTAGGAAAAAAAGGAGGAAATTGCAAGATTAATATCTGGGTTACTGCTTTAGTTATTGACTTGCTCACTTATTATTCTCTTCTGTTTATATGTCTCTTCCTCTGTGCATTTATTCTGCACATGTCTCACCTATGCACTTCCAGAGCATGTTAGTGTGTCTCATACCTGTGAGCATTTTTGTCTGTCTCTCTTTGTGTGCATCGCTCAACTTCTCTCCTTTCTCTATTTCTTCACTTCTACATGTGTGTCTCCCTCTCTCTCTAACCCGCACATCTTTGGAGTGTGGGAGGAAACCAGAGCATCCAGAGGAAACCCATGCAGACACTGGAAAAATGTGTAAACTCCACACAGATAGTGACCCAAGGCCAGAATTGAACTTGGGTCCCTGGCGCTGTGAGGCAGCAGTGCTAGCCACTGTGCCACTATGCTCTCCCTCTTTCTCCCTCCTTCTCCCTCTTTTTTATTTTTGGTCATCTCTTGTTGGTTTTTAAAACTTCCCAATCCTCTAGTTTACCACTGATCCTGATGTGGAGATGCCGGTGTCGGACTGGGGTAAGCACAGTAAGAAGTCTCACAACACCAGGTTAAAGTCCAACAGGTTTATTTGGTAGCACAAGCCACAAGCTTTCGGAGCGCTGCCCTTCATCAGGTGAGTGGGAGTTATGTTCACAAACAGGGCATATAAAGACACAAACTCAATTTACAAAATAATGGTTGGATTGCGAGTCTTTACAGGTAATCAAGTCTTAAAGGTGCAGACAATGTGAGTGGAGAGAGGGTTAAGCACAGGTTAAAGAGTGCGGTTTCCGCATACATGAGGATGGCCTCAACCGGAATCTTGGGTTCATGTCTCACTATCTGTAATCCCCACGACTGGCCTGGGCTTGCAAAATCTCACTAACTGCCCTGTCTGGAGACAATACACATCTCTTTAACCTGTGCTTAACGCTCTCTCCACTCACATTGTCTGTACCTTGAAGACTTGATTACCTGTAAAGACTTGCATTCCAACCATTATTTTGTAAATTGAGTTTGTGTCTTTATATGCCCTGTTTGTGAACAGAACTCCCACTCACCTGATGAAGGGGCAGCGCTCCGAAAGCTTGTGGCTGTGCTGCCAAATAAACCTGTTGGACTTTAACCTGGTGTTGTGAGACTTCTTGCTGTGCTTACCACTAATCCTACAGTATAGCTACTGTTAGGGGGCCTATAGACTACTGCTTCCCTTTGTCATTTCATACTTCTACCCATATGGATTCTACATCATCCAATCCAAGATCATTTCTTGCTATCGTATTTATTTACTTCATACTGACAAAGCTACCCCGCCACCCTTTCCTTCCTGTCTGCCCTTATGAAACATTGAACTTGTTCCTACAATTTTGTGATAGATTATCAATAACTTATGGAAGCAGTTTCTAGATTGCCAATCATATGCTAGGTAAAAAATCTTAGTTGATCTTAATGTAAAAATACTAATAGTTGCTGATCATCTGATAAAATTGTGAACTGGGTCATTATATTCAGGAGTACTAAGTTTTTCTACAAAGTAAGCATATTGTTTTAAATCTGAATTTACTTGAATGAACAGCAGGTAATAGAGCAGAAAATGTTTTGTATGCAGAATTTCAATGACAAATAAATGCATTGGAGAACTAGGGTAGATAGTACTTAACACAAGCATAAAGGGTATGAGAACAAAAACAAAATGCAGGAAACACTCAGCAGGGCAGACAACTGTTGGGAGGAAAAAAACCTTTCCCAGTTCTGGGGAAGCATTGAATGCTTTATTTGTGCATTTAACCTGATGTATTGAGTACCTTCAGCATTTTTTGTATATTTTTAAAAATTTGCATCTGCTTTATTTTGCTTTATGTTCATAAATGGCATAAACTTGTGCAGCAACACAATTAATTTTACATTATTGATTTGTAGTAAATTAGCATCAAAAAGTAAGATGAAAATATATATTGGTAATATATGACCAGCTAGTATATATAATGGTAATATATAAATTAGCTGTGTAAACAAAAATCTACAATTAAGATGGTAGTAAATTGAATAACTGCAGATATTTCTCTTCCAGAGCCACAGAAGAGTCATGAACGAAGTTCCTCCCCAGCTGCTCAGGAACTGATGACTAGATTGGGCTTTCTGTTAGGAGAAGGGATTCCAAGTTCTACTCGAATGCCTTTGGAAGAGAAAAATGAAAAAATGGTATGATTACCATAAGGAAAAGAATCCACATGCATTTATTTTTTAACAGGAAAGATGCTGCTTGGTATATAATTTGGCATTATAATGCCATTTAGGTGAAATAATTTGATTTTGCACAAGTTACAAAGTTATTTATTGGTTAAGATTTACCTGAACTGTACGAAATAAGTTGATTTATCATAATGTTTGGTAGCAATTTAGTACTTCCAATATTACTTGATTTTGGATATTTAATGTTCACTTGGAAACATTTTTAAATTACAATTTTACTCACCACCTCACTTTCCTGTGCTTGCCCATACTCTTATTAGAATTTTCTTCCCTCTCCCCCTCCTACCCATATGATCTGCCCCCTTTTTTCAACTTGCATTCCACCCTGCTCTCTCTCTCTCCACCCAGGTTCAATCATCTTTTGCCCTCTAACCCTGTTTGACCTGCACAATGCTGGACCTTACTTACTAGTTATCAAATCATTATTCTGTAAATATTTGATTTCTACAACTAAATGTTTTATTTTGTGTCTTTCACAGTTTTCAACTGCTGTTCAGGGAATCAGTCCGTCTTCGACACTCACGAGCAGCACTGCGTCCCCAGGCACTGACAGCCCATGCTCAACCCTGAATAGCTGCATCAGCAAACCACCACCAAAAAAACCCAGTCCCTGTGGAACTATTGCCAGCTTAAGCTCCACACTGGAAAGCAAGGATAGTGGCATTATAGGTAAGAGATTTGTGTTCCTGAAAGTATGTAATGCCCACACACTGGATGGGATTTTACAACCTCGCTCGGGCGAGGCTCGTAAAATCCCGCCCGAGGCCAACAGAGAATTCATTCTGCGAGTCTCACCTGCCCCAATTCCGGGGCAGGCGAGGCAGTAAAATTCAATCTTCGATTATCACTTTGTTACTTGAAAGTGTATTAATTATTCTTAAAACTAGTTCGTATGGTATAATCCAGATGTACGAAAACAGCAATTATTGTATTTTAATCAGTTATAATTATTTTGAAATTGATGATGTACCATATTCAATTCCTCTGCCACTGACAAACAGCGGCAGCAGTGTGTACCATCTACAAAATGCACTGTAGTAACTCACCCAGGTTCCTTAGGCAGCACATTCCAAACCCATGACCACTACCATCTAGAAGGACGAGCAACAGATACCTGGGGACACTACTACCTGGAGGTTCCCCAGCATGTCATTCACCATTCTGACTTGTAAATATATTGCTGTTCCCTCACTGTCACTGGGTCAAAATCCTGGAACTCCCTCCCTAGCAGTACTGTGGGTGTACTTAAACCTCATGGGCTGCAGCAATTCATGAAGGCAGCTCACCACCAACTTCTGAAGGGCAACTAGGGATGGGTAATAAATGCTGGCCTAGCCAGCAATGCCCACATCCCATAAAGAGTCCAAAGATGTGTGGGTTAGGTTGATTGACCATGCTAAATTGACCCTGGTGTCAGGGGGATTAGCAGGGTAATGTGTGGGGCTACGGGAATAGGGCTTGAGTGGGATTGTGAAGGTTAACGTGCAGGTTCAGTCGGCAGTTAGGAAGGCAAATGCAATGTTAGCATTCATGTTGAGAGGGCTAGAATACAAGAGCAGGGATGTACTTCTGAGGCTGTATAAGGCTCTGGTCAGACCCCATTTGGAGTATTGGGCAGTTTTGGGCCCCATATCTAAGGACATTCACAAGAATGATCCCTGGAATGAAGAGCTTGTCGTATGAAGGACGGTTGAGGACTCTGGGTCTGTACTCGTTGGAGTTTAGAAGGATGAGAGGGGATCTTGTTGAAACTTGCAGGATACAGCGAAACCTGGATAGAGGATGTTTCCACTAGTAGGAAAAACTAGAACCAGAGGGCACAACCTCAGGCTAAAGGGACGATCCTTTTAAAACAGAGATGAGGAGGAATTTCTTCAGCCAGAGAGTGGTGAATCTGTGGAACTCTTTGCTGCAGAAGGCTGTGGAAGCCAGGTCATTGAGTGTCTTTAAGACAGTGCTAGGTTCTTGATTAAAGGAAAAGGCAGGAGAATGGGGATGAGAAAAATATCAGCCATGATTGAATGGCAGAGCAGGCTCGATGGGCCAAGTGGCCTAATTCTGCTCCTATGCCTTATGGTCTTATGGTGATTGGTATAGATTCGATGGGCCGAGTGGCCGCTTCCTGTACTGTAGGGATTCTATGAAATGAATTAAAACCACCTTGATGACGTGTAAATCCTATTGCTTAGTAGTTTCTGATGGTATTCATGATGGTGTGATTATTATTATTTGATCTTTCCCTTGAACATACACTGTGATGGAGTCATAGCTCTTCAATCTTACTCTGAACTGCTGGATTCCGGGCAGCATCTTTGCAATTTCTTTTATGTTCAGAAGTGTGCCTGGTGGCTTATGGTCTGTTTTGATTTCAAAATGAAATCCCATAATGTTTGAAATTTTTTCACACTACCAAATTGTTGCTAATGCTTTTTTTATAATGGCGTATCGTTGTTCTGTTTCTGTTAGTGACCTGGAGGCATAGTAGACTGGTCTATGCTTTTCACCTCTCTGTACTTGATATAAAACTATCCCTATCTGCTGCTACTATGGTTGGTCGCAACATGCCAGGATTTCAGAAGAGATTAAAAATTGTTAAATCCCATTGAAAGTATTTTGCTTGTCCACATTGCAGCACCACTGTTGACTGTCTCAACAGCTCAAGGGTTCATTAACCTCTGCTAGGTTTGGTAGGAATTTACCACTTGGTTGACAATCCCAAGGAATCTTTGAAGCTCAGTTCCTTTTTTGTGTTGATTACTTTTATTTATGTGCATCAACTGACTGTCACCGTAAGACCATAAGTGACTGGTGCCATGTGACCGAGAAACTTGATCTTGGTTTGGCAAACCCACAGTTTTCATGCAGTGTTTTTCTGTATCACAGTTAGGTCTGTATCCTGTAAGACTCTTGGAACTGATTTGATTCTGTGATCATGCTCTTCTTTTGTGGAGCCATGTATGTCGTTCATGTAGCATGTTACTCCTCCCAAGCCTTTTATTGTGAGATGTGTTCTCTGGAAAAATTCTGGAGTGGACCTTATTCCAAATGGCAATCTATTGAAACAGTAATGACCTAATGCTGTTATAAAAGTTGTCAGCAATTTGGATTCTTTCTCCAGAGACAAATGCCAAAATTGATCATTCACATCAATTTGGCAAATAAAGTATTTATGGCTAGTTTGGCAAGGCTGTCATCCACCTGAGGCCATCCACTGATTTGTTGAGTTCAATCCACGCATATTCTTAGAGTTGTTTGACTTTGGAATTGTAAACAGTCTTGAACACCATTTTGTTGGCATTGGGACTGGTGAGATAACCCCTTGCTACTGCATCAGTTCAATTTCACCCTGACTCCGAGTGGGTAACACCTTAAAAGAGGCCAAGAGTGGGTAAGGAATTATCCTTGGTGTAAAGAAGCAAATTGGTTTAGCATCAGCTCAGAGAGATTTGGTACTTGGTCTTTAGCTTCCTTAGGCCTAAAAACAATCTTAGAAATTCATTTCAAAATGTATTGCTGTAAGTTATCACTGGTAACTTTGTCCACTTTATGGATTAATTTTGCGTCTGGCATGCCTCCTTGCTTAGTAGAGAGCACTCTTGACTTTGAATGAGGGTTCAATGATGATTTCTTCATATTTCAGCTTTGCCATGAATTTGACCTTTGACTTTTAAAGTTAATAGATGAGTCTTGTAATGTAATCTGTTTGAACTGTTTGACTTCATCTGAAAAATCAGAAACCCCAGCTGCTGTATCTAATTTTAAACTTTGGAGAATAGTTTTCAGCAAGTGCAGCCTACGCTTGCAATTGGGCTTCTGTGATTGAGCAGCACTTGCCAAACAATCCTGAGTATGCTAATAGCTAGATGAACAACCAATTTAAGATAATCAAGTTCATAATGTGGCTGACTTACACTTGCTAGGAGGAACATACATTCATATGCAGGGACCTGTTCTTTGCATACAAAAAGAATAGGTTCAAGCTTTGCACCTTTTTAATTACCTAGAAAGTTGGGGAGTCTATAGTTTCCCATTGCTTTCTCCATGGCAAAGACTCGAGAGTTGCTTTGTCAACCAATCCGCTCCTTTTTCTTCTGTAGTGTAAGTTGTGATCATTTAAAAATTTGGCATTCATGCATTTGTCCTGAGTGGTGCAAGATGAAAAGTTTCAGCATTGTTGCCCTTAGGGTCCAGGTTAGATTTATTAGCCATGGTATAGAACATAGAACATAGAACATAGAACATTACAGCGCAGAACAGGCCCTTCGGCCCACGATGTTGCACCGACCAGTTAAAAAAAAACTGTGACCCTCCAACCTAAACCAATTTCTTTTCGTCCATGAACCTATCTACGGATCTCTTAAACGCCCCCAAACTAGGCGCATTTACTACTGATGCTGGCAGGGCATTCCAATCCCTCACCACCCTCTGGGTAAAGAACCTACCCCTGACATCGGTTCTATAACTACCCCCCCTCAATTTAAAGCCATGCCCCCTCGTGCTGGATTTCTCCATCAGAGGAAAAAGGCTATCCACCCTATCTAAACCTCTAATCATCTTATATGTTTCAATAAGATCCCCTCTTAGCCGCCGCCTTTCCAGCGAAAACAATCCCAAATCCCTCAGCCTCTCCTCATAGGATCTCCCCTCCATACCAGGCAACATCCTGGTAAACCTCCTCTGCACCCTCTCCAAAGCCTCCACATCCTTCCTGTAATGTGGGGACCAGAACTGCACACAGTACTCCAAGTGCGGCCGCACCAGAGTTGTGTACAGTTGCAACATAACGCTACGACTCCTAAATTCAATCCCCCTACCAATAAACGCCAAGACACCATATGCCTTCTTAACAACCTTATCTACTTGATTCCCAACTTTCAGGGATCTATGCACACATACACCTAGATCCCTCTGCTCCTCCACACTATTCAAAGTCCTCCCGTTAGCCCTATACTCAACACATCCGTTATTCCTACCAAAGTGAATTACCTCACACTTCTCCGCATTAAACTCCATCCGCCACCTCTCGGCCCAACTTTGCAACCTGTCTAAGTCTTCCTGCAAACTACGACACCCTTCCTCACTGTCTACCACACCACCGACTTTGGTGTCATCAGCAAATTTGCTAATCCACCCAACTATACCCTCATCCAGATCATTAATAAATATTACAAACAGCAGTGGCCCCAAAACAGATCCCTGAGGTACACCACTTGTAACCGCACTCCATGATGAATATTTACTATCAACCACCACCCTCTGTTTCCTATCCGCTAGCCAATTCCTGATCCAATTTCCTAGATCACCCCCAATCCCATACATCTGCATTTTCTGCAGAAGCCTACCATGGTGAACCTTATCAAACGCCTTACTAAAATCCATATATACCACGTCCACTGCCTTGCCCCCATCCACCTCCTTGGTCACTTTCTCAAAAAACTCAATAAGGTTAGTAAGGCACGACCTACCTGCCACAAAACCATGCTGACTATCACCTATCAATTCATTACTCTCCAAATAACTATAAATCCTATCCCTTATAATTTTTTCCAACATCTTGCCGACAACAGAAGTGAGACTCACCGGTCTATAATTCCCGGGGAAGTCTCTGTTCCCCTTCTTAAACAATGGGACAACATTCGCTAACCTCCAATCTTCTGGTACTATACCAGAGGCCAACGACGACCTGAAGATCAGAGCCAGAGGCTCTGCAATCACTTCTCTTGCCTCCCAGAGAATCCTTGGATAAATCCCATCCGGACCAGGGGATTTATCTATTTTCAGACCCTCCAGAATATCCTGCACATCCTCCTTATCAACTGTAATACTGTCTATTCTACTCCCCTGCAACCCAGTGTCCTCCTCAGCTATATTCATGTCCCCTTGCGTGAACACCGAAGAGAAATATTGGTTCAATGCTTCACCAATCTCCTCCGGTTCCACACATAACTTCCCTCTGCCATCTATAACTGGCCCTAAACTTGCCCTAACCAACCTTCTGTTCTTGACATACCTATAGAACGCCTTAGGATTCTCTTTAACCCTATCCGCCAAAGTCTTCTCATGTCCCCTTTTAGCCCTTCTAAGCTCGCTCTTCAACTCCCTCTTAGCCAATCTAAAGCTTTCTAGTGCACTACCCGAGTGCTCACGTCTCATCCGAACATAAGCCTCCTTTTTCTTTTTAACCAACAAAGAAACTTTTTTGGTGCACCACGGTTCCCTAGCCCTACCAATTCCTCCTTGCCTGACAGGGACATACCTATCACAGACTCGCAGTAGCTGCTCCTTGAAAAAACTCCACATGTCGGACGTTCCCAGTCCCTGTAATCTCCTAGTCCAACCTATGTTTCCTAATTCTCTCCTAATAGCCTCATAATTACCCTTCCCCCAGCTAAAACCACTGGCCCGAGGTTCATGCCTATCCCTTTCCATCACTAAGGTGAACGTAACCGAATTGTGGTCACTATCACCAAAATGCACACCAACTTCCAAGTCTAGCACCTGGTCTGGCTCATTTCCCAGCACCAGATCCAATATAGCCTCACCTCTAGTTGGCCTGTCTACATACTGAGTCAAAAAACCTTCCTGCACGCTTTGAACAAAAACTGACCCCTCTAACGAGCTAGAGCTATAACAATTCCAGTCAATATTAGTCAAGTTAAAATCCCCCATAACAATTGCCCTATTACTTTCACTCCTAAGCAGGATTGACTCCGCAATCCTTTCCTCAACCTCTCTAGAACTTTTAGGAGGTCTATAAAAGACTCCCAACAGGGTGACCTCTCCTCTCCTATTTCTAATCTCCGCCCATACTACCTCAACAGATAAGTCCTCATCAAACCTCCTCTCTGACACTGTGATACAATCTCTGACCAATAATGCTACCCCTCCCCCTCTTCTACCTCCTTCCCTACTTCGACTAAAACATTTGAACCCCGGGACCTGCAGCATCCATTCCTGCCCCTGCTCTATCCATGTCTCTGAAATAGCCACAACATCGAAGTCCCAGGTACTGATCCACGCTGCAAGTTCACCCAATTTATTGCGAATACTCCTGGCATTGAAGTATACACATTTCAAACCCTGCTCCACCCCACCTCTGCAATGCCGTGCATTGCAGTCCCCATCCATGCATCCCTCACTTTCAGCCCCACTACTCAGGATCCCTCCCCCCCCCCGAATCAGTTTAAACCTCCCTGCATGGCCTTAGCAAATTTACCCCCCAGGATATTGGTCCCCTTCTGATTAAGGTGTAGACCATCCTTCTCATAGAGGTCACACCTTCCCCAGTACGAGCCCCAATTGCTTAAGTACCTGAACCCCTCCCTCCTGCACCATCCCCTCAGCCATGAATTCAAACCTTCCCTCTCCCTATTCCTCTCTAAACTATCCCGTGGTACAGGCAAGAGTCCAGAGATAACCACTCTGTCAGTCTTGGCCTTTAGTTTCCACCCCAACTCCATAAATCCCTGCCTAATATCCCCTTCCCCTATCCTCCCTATGTCGTGTGTCCCCACATGTACAATAACTTGTGGTTTATCTCCCTCCCCCCTAAGAGTCCTGAATACCCTGTCAGACACATCCCGGACCCCAGCCCCTGGTAGGCAACACACCAACCCTGAGTCCCTACCTTTAGTTCCGACCCTCCTATCTGTCCCCTTAATTGTGGAGTCCCCAATCACAAGGCCCAGTCTTTTACAGCCCCTAACCACCTGAGCTTTCTCACTCGGCTCACCCCCAGAGATCTGCTCTCTATGCTCAGTTGATTCCTCCTCAACTGTAGCCTCCAGCACCGAAAACCTATTATGGAGGGGAACCGCCCCAGGGGATTGTCTTCCCGATTGCTTCTTACCCCTCCTCCTGGCATTGACCCAAGCCTCATTTCTAGGAGTTACTATTTCTCTATAACTCCTATCAACTTCCACCTCCGCCTCCCGAATTATGCGGAGTTCCTCTACCTCCCCCTCCAGCTCCTTTACACGCTCCTCCAGAAGCTGCAATCTAATGCACTTCTTACAACTAAAATCTCCTGAAACACTACTGGATTTCCTCACCACATACATCCCACAGGAGATGCAGCATACTGCCTGAACTGCCATCCCTGAAGCCATTACCAGCAAGAAAAAAAATGCGTGGGGTTATAGTAATAGGCTGGCATGGTGGACCTGGGTAAGATGCTGAGTTGGTGCAGATTTGATGGGCTGAATGGCCACCGTCGACATTGTAGGGATTCTATGATCAGGCTTCTTTTCAGCAATATTCCCTGTTGGAACCATAGAACTCGTACAGTGCAGCAGGAGGCCATGCAGCCCATCGAGTCTACACCGACTCTCCAAAGGAGCATCTTATCCAGGTCCACCCCTGCCCCATCCCTGTAATCCTGCGCATTTACCACGGCTAATTCCCCCTAACCTTCACATCTTTGGACACTAAGAGGGAATGTTAACATAGCAAGTCCACCTGGGGAGACACAGGTAGACTTGGGGACAATCTATGACCTCCACAAAGACAATCGCCCAAGGTCAAAATTGAACACAAGCCCCTGGCACTGTGAGGCAGCAGTGCTAACCACATTGTGCTGGTATACCATGCTGATATTGTGTACTACCAAGCAACATTTTGTATTCTTTCAAAGAATGTGGGCATCTCTGGCTAGGCCAGTATTTATTACCAATCCCTAATTGCCCTTGAGAAAGCAATGGTGAACTGCTGCCTTGAACTGCCAATAGTTTGATGCAACTGTCAATTTGATGCTAGGCCAATGCAGAGGATATTTTTAAGCATCAACCACAATGCTGTGGGTGCAGATTCACATATGGGCTAGATCAAGTAGGGCCAGGGAAGGATGGCAAATTTCCTTTCCAAAGGATATTCGTACCTGATGCACAATCAACAATTGTTTCATGATCACTAAAACTAAGATAGCTTTTAATTCAAGATTTAATTGAATTTAAATGAAACCAGGTGCCATGGTGAGATTTGAAATTGCGCGCACAGCATTAGCCTGGGCTTCTGCATTACTAGTCCAGTGACACTGGGCCATAACTTCTGAACTCCCCACCATTGGATTGGTGGGTTCCCCAAGGATATGTTCCTTTTGGAACTTCTCAGAAGTGCAAACTTTGCCTGGGCAATTACCCTGTACTAAGGAACCCACACAGCCCCACTTCTCACCCCCATCATCCTGTCCCATCTCCCTACCCTCAACCTGCCCAGGTCTGCTTCTTCCACCCCCCCCCCCCCCTCCCCTCTCCCTGCACTAAAATCTATCATAGCCATGATGTGGAGATGCCGGCGTTGGACTGGGGTAAACACAGTAAGAAGTTTAACAACACCAGGTTAAATCCAACAGGTTTATTTGGTAGCAAAAGCCACACAAGCTTTCGGAGCTCTAAGCCCCTTCTTCAGGTGAGTGGGAATTCTGTTCACAAACAGAGCTTATAAAGACACAGACTCAATTTACATGAATAATGGTTGGAATGCGAATACTTACAACTAATCAAATCTTTAAGAAACAAAACAATGTGAGTGGAGAGAGCATCAAGACAGGCTAAAAAGATGTGTATTGTCTCCAGACAAGACAGCCAGTGAAACTCTGCAGGTCCACGCAACTGTGGGAGTTACAAATAGTGTGACATGAACCCAGTATCCCGGTTGAGGCCGTCCTCGTGTGTGCGGAACTTGGCTATCAGTTTCTGCTCAGCGACTCTGCGCCGTCGTGTGTCGCGGGAAACTATGCAGACGCTGCGACAACGGATGAATGAACACCGCTCGACAATCACCAGGCAAGACTGTTCTCTTCCTGTTGGGGAGCACTTCAGCGGTCACGGGCATTCGGCCTCTGATATTCGGGTAAGCGTTCTCCAAGGCGGCCTTCGCGACACACGACGGCGCAGAGTCGCTGAGCAGAAACTGATAGCCAAGTTCCGCACACACGAGGACGGCCTCAACCGGGATATTGGGTTCATGTCACACTATTTGTAACTCCCACAGTTGCGTGGACCTGCAGAGTTTCGCTGGCTGTCTTGTCTGGAGACAATACACATCTTTTTAGCCTGTCTTGATGCTCTCTCCACTCCCATTGTTTTGTTTCTTAAAGACTTGATTAGTTGTAAGTATTCGCATTCCAACCATTATTCATGTAAATTGAGTCTGTGTCTTTATAAGCTCTGTTTGTGAACAGAATTCCCACTCACCTGAAGAAGGGGCTTAGAGCTCCGAAAGCTTGTGTGGCTTTTGCTACCAAATAAACCTGTTGGACTTTAACCTGGTGGTGTTAAACTTCTTACTAAAATCTATCCACATACCTTAGACACTCACTTCTTCCTAGTCTGTCAAGGGCCTTTAAATTTTATGTGACTTTCAACTTGTCTGGTTTATGGCAGCTAGTGCTATGAATAAAGGGAGCATGTCCTCCTTCAGTTTGATGGAGCTAGACCTTGGGAATGAGCCGCACTGTCTGGCTATCGCCTGACCCGAGTACAAAGTTTGGGCCAGAAAGAATGGAAGGAAAAAAATGCAAATAATTGGGCACGGAATGGCAATGGTATTGGATTGACACTCCAAGGAAGTTATGGTCCATTATCACAATGCCACCACCTCCCCAAGTAGATAGACTGATATTATACACTTATTACTGGTTTGATTGGCTAATGTTCTCCATTGCTTGTATTCCTACTTCAAACTTTTGTACTCTGCTTCCCATCCTGGTCTGATCTGGTTATGCCCACTCACCACTATTGCTTCGACAATTTTCATCATAATGCCTACTTTGATTTTCTCTTACTCAAATGTTCCAACAGAAGAAAGTATTTTGTATGTGCCCAAACCTGATGGCTACTTTTATGATGGTCTAAATTTACCAAAAAAATGCTGATTTTTTTTTTCAATTTTCCTGATCGGGGAAGTTTGAATTGCTAAACTTGAGCACATAGTCTAGGAAACTATTTAACTTATGTGAATTAACAATAGTACAATTACAAAGTCCGCAAAAGCCATTTGGTCTATTGAACCCACTCCATCCAGAGTCAATGTATGAATGTTTCCTAATGAGCTTCCTTATCGCATCTTTAAGTGCATGTTAGACACATAGAATTGTTATAACACAGAAGGAGCTATTTGCCCTGTTGTGTCTGTGGCAGCTCTCCAAGAGTAATCCTCAGCCCTTTCTCCGTAGCCTTGCAATTTTTTTCTCTTCAGGTACTTATCCAAATCCCTTATAGAACAGTACAGCACAGAACAGGCCCTTCGGCCCACGATGTTGTGCCAAGCTTTATCTGAAACCAAGATCAAGCTATCCCACTCCCTATCATCCTGGTGTGCTCCATGTGCCTATCCAATAACCGCTTAAATGTTCCTAAAGTGTCTGATTCCACTATCACTGCAGGCAGTCCATTCCACACCCCAACCACTCCCTGCGTAAAGAACCTACCTCTGATATCCGTTCTGTATCTCCCACCATGAACCCTATAGTTATGCCCTCTTGTAATAGCTCCATCCACCCGAGGAAATAGTCTTTGAACGTTCACTCTATCTATCCCCTTCATCATTTTATAAACCTCTATTAAGTCTCCCCTCAGCCTCCTCCGCTCCAGAGAGAACTGCCCTAGCTCCCTCAACCTTTCCTCATAAGACCTACCCTCCAAACCAGGCAGCATCCTGGTAAATCTCCTCTGCACTCTTTCCAGCGCTTCCACATCCTTCTTATAGTGAGGTGACCAGAACTGCACACACTATTCCAAATGTGGTCTCACCAAGGTCCTGTACAGTTGCAGCATAGCCCCACGGCTCTTAAACTCCAACCCCCTGCTTATGAAAGCTAGAATGGAATCTGCCTCTGTCACACTCTCAGGCATTACATTCCAGATCCTAACTACCTGCTCATTTAAAATATTCTTCCACACGTCACCTTTAATTCTTTTGCCATTCACCTTGGGTCAGTGTCCTCTGTTTCTTGACCCTTCCACCACTGGGACAGTTTCCCCCTATCTACTCTGTCTAGACTGTTTTATCAAATATCCTCTCAACCGTCTCTAATCTCTTCACATAACTGAAGTCCTTCATGCTTGGAAGTATTCTTGTAGATCTTCTGCATTTCCTTGCATCCTTCCTAAAGTGTGCCTAGAATTGGACGCTACTCAAGTTGAGGCCGAACCATTGTTCTATAAAAGTGGTTCAAAACATCCTTATTGTACTCCATGCCTCTATTTACAAAACCTAGGATCCGAAACAAAAACAGAAAATGCTGGAAAATCTCAACAGGTCTGACAGCATCTGTGGAGAGAGAATAGAGGCAACGTTTTGAGTCTGGATGACCCTTTGTTAGAGCGTCTAGGATCCAAAATGCCCTTTTAACCCCTTTTCTCAGCCTGCTTTGCCATCTTCAATGATTTGTGCACATTTACCTGCCAGATCTCTGTTTCTGTACTCCTTCTTTAGAATTGCATCCTTCATTTTATATAGCTTTTCATTCTTATTAAAATTTATCACTTCAGAATGCACAGGGCATAATTGGCTATTTGCTGTTTGTGGGCAAGTTGCTGTCATCCCTGCAAATGGCATGTTTTAAAAATGGCCCAGAAGCAGGGACACACCAACAAGTCTGGTGGGAATTGTGGGCCTGCCACCTCTGGTCCCACCTCTGCCACTGTTTAAGAATTTGGACCCTGTAGTTGTCAGTTTCAGAGAAATAATGATAGTGACCGTTGACAATCTTCCTTCATTATCACCACAGAATCTGACCATCGTGTTTTAGAAGTCACAGAGTAGCCATGTGGACTACAACTGTTTACCTTTTCCTGGGTAGAACTTTTTTCATTTATTGTCACCGTGTCTTCTGTAGTAATTTCTCAATCAATCTGGAGAACTTGTTACCTGTTTAATGAGCCTCACTCTCTCTCACCCTCCAGCATAAGGAACTTTTAACAAATACCTTTTAAAAAGCTGAATTACATCCACTTGACTCCACTTGTGCACTGACTTAGTTACATCATCAAAGAATTCTAGTCAGTTTGTAAGGCATGACCTATTACTTCCAAAATCGAGCTGACTGCTCCCCACAATATCTCTGTTCGTTAGGTGCTCACTTATTCTATAAAATGCCCTCGTCCTTTTTTTCACTATTGACATTGGGATGCCCATTTCTTCTCTTCCAGTTGTCTTCTATGCTCTTCTAAGTGCTGGGGAAAGTACTGTTGCTTAAATATTACAGGAAAATTAAATGAACTAAATGTTGATATTGTCATAATCTGGATTTTGACCACTTAGTTGTATACGATTCATACTTGGGATAAAGAGTTTATCTTGTGAGGAATAATTGAACAGGTTGGCCAATACCCATTAGAATTTAGAACAATGAGAGGTGATCTTATTGAAACTTACAAGATCCTGAGATAACTTGATAGGATGGATGCCAATAGGGTGTTTCCTCCTGTGTGGGGAGACTAGAACTAAGAGACAAGCAAGAGGTCTCCTTTTTAAGATGGAGTTGAGGAGAAATTATTTTCTAATGTTGTTAGTATGTGGAATTCTCTTCCCAGAAAGTAGCGGAGGCTGGGGTAGTTTAATATTTTCAAAGTCAAGTTAGATAGATTTTTGATAGACAAGGCAGGGGTGGCACGATGGCACAGCGGTTAGCACCATTTGCTTCACAGCGTCAGTGACCCCGGGTTCAATTCCAGCCTCAGTGTGTGAACATTCTCCCTGTGTATGCATGGGTTTCCTCCGGGTGCTCTGGTTTCCTTCCACATGCCAAAGATGTGCGGATTAGGTTGATGGCCATGCTAAGTTGTTCCTTAGTGTCAGGGACTAGTAGGGCAAATACATGGGGTTACGGGGATAGGGCCTGGGTGAGATTGTTGTCGGTGCAGGCTCGATGGGCCGAATCCTTTCTGCACTATAGGGATTCTATGACGTGTTATGGTGGAAGGCAGGAAGTGGAGTGCAGACCACAAACCAGTTCAAACACGGTTTTACTGAATGGCGGAGCAGGCTCAGAGGGCTGAATGGCCTACTCCTGCTCCACTGTTCCAAACTGGGGTCCAGTTGGCTAGGCAGCTACTATGTGGATCAAATTAACACAAACAGCACAGGGTTTGATCCCCGTTCTAGTTGATGTGGACTCGGGGCCTGCCTCCTCATCCTCTCTGTTTAAAAGAAAACCGGCGAAAAATTGCCAAGAATCTGCCTTTAATCAGAGAACTTGAAGAAATGGAGTTGTGCACGATCCAATATGAAACTGGTTTCAATTTTTTGCTGCAGCAGCATTGGACAATACTTTTCAATGTGAGTGAATTTACCTTTTTATCTAGAGTGAATTTAACTTGGGTTGCTTTTATTTTCAGCTACAGTAACCAGCTCATCTGAAAATGAAGAAAAAAGTGGTTCAAGTCTCGAATTGAGCAAAAATGGCAGCATGCGGGACTGTCTACCACGTGGTATCACAAAGAGTTTAAGACTTGAGAGTTGCTTGCCTGTAGCAGAGGAAGAACCACATGACTCTGCCACTAGCCTTTCAAAATCAGAAGCCACCTTTGATGGTCCTACTGCTTGTGTGCACCAGAGTGTGTCACCATACCTGATGCCACGACCGAATTCTGTTGCAGGTATGTTTAATATTGTTTGTATGAAAGAGCAAGATTCTTTATAAGTTTCAATAGTGAAAATATTATTGAAATGGAAACTGAGAAGAGAGAGGCTGAATAACAGGAGCCTAAAGCTATCTTTGTGTAAATGTATCTCTCCCACAGAAACCTTTACTCCAACTAAAATTAAAGTGCTCGGTTATGACCTTGGATGTTTAAAGGCGATAAATATTGCATTAATAGTAGTGATGTATTTAATTTCCCATTTTGCCATAATGCACAGTCATGGAGTCATACAACACAGAAAGAGGCCTATTTTCCAGTACTGGTCTGTTATCGTGTATGCTATAGCATTTCAAGTGCTCATCTAAATGCTGCTTAAATATTGAGAGAGATCCCACCTCTACCGCCCTTTCAGGCAATTTTCCAAATTCCCACCACCCTCTGGGTGAAAAGGTTTACCTCAAATCCTCTCTAAATCTCCTGCCTCTTAGCTTAAATTATTGACCCTCTATTAAGGGGAAAAGTTTCTTTCCATCTATCCTGTCTATGCCCCTCATAATTTTGTACACCTGGAGTAACCTTTTGAACTGTTTTGAATCAGATTGTCATTTGTTTTCAACGTTTTGCAGCAGCCCCAAACTCATATACACTGTAAATCTTCACTCAACCTGGTGGTCAAGGGGTCAGGATGTGTCGGTAGAATAGTTACCCAGAAGATAGAAGTAGTTTTAATTCTTCTAACTTTTTCTGAGTGATTATTACCGTAAGACGGTCAGAACCACCCAAAGCTTGTGATTTTTTGGATGGTTCCCGACCATTGTTTTAGAAGTATGAAAATCATTGAAACTACTCCATGATTTCACCTTTTATTGTTTCTGTGGTGGTTAGGTTGAAAGAGCAATGGTTAGCAGAAAAATTGTGATGTAGTTATCAGGGTCCAATGATCATAAGTGACCACAGATTAAGTGATACATGTGACATTTCATTCATTGTTCCTATGGTTTGTTCCAGTCAAAAACTGCCATTGTTCAAAGTGATCATCAAATGTTCTATTGTGCAACAAAAATGACAGAAATTGTACTGAAGCTGTGGATTTAGAGTCAAATGTATTTCATTCTAATTGGCTCATCTTGTCGCAATCTCCAAAATAGTTATTTGTGGTCATTTTAAATAGTTCTGGAGGCTTATTAGTTTAATCTTTTACATGAAGAATATGATTTTTTTTTAGTTTCGAATGTAATTTCATTCTGGGCTTTGCAAACACTCCTGCGGAAAACCAGGTGTGATGGTTGGTTGACTGCAAATAATTGTTTTAAGCTTATAATCTTTTGAGTAAGTTTCCTACCGTAGTTAATATCAACAATGTAACAAAATTCATTTTTCATTGATAAAATAGTCATTTTACATTTAACCTCGTTAGTTGGTCAGTAAGAATCCTTCTTTCTTTAGTGTGGAACAGGTGCTCTCTGTCTCGAGGGTTTGTTGGTCACTAAACTTGACGCCTCCTTAATTCTCATCCTTGCACTGCTTTTTAAAGCAGCTCCTTTGCTCCTGATCCACTTTATTTTACATTGCATTGTGCCCACTCTTGGTAACACATTTGATCGAAACTAAAAAAAACTAGAGATATCTTCTTGAGGGCATCAGGAAGTGGGGCCAACCTAGGTGTAATTTGATGACGGATGTCAGAGAGTGGTTGCAGATGCGCTGCAGTGGATATGTGAGGATGGTGTAAGACTTTTGAGCGTGGCGTGTCCCAGCTACGGATCTCCTAGCAGGAGTAGCTACAAGCAGCAGTTGTAATGTATGAGTAGTTGGAATTTTTCTTTAACAGCAGCAGTCCATGTGGCAAAGGTGCTCCTATAATTCTATTAGGAAGGAATTCCAGGATTTTGATCCAGCAAGGTGATCTATATTAAAATTGGAATGTTGAATGACTTTGGTGGTCAGGGTGTAGCCTTGGAGCTGATGGTGTTCTAATACACCTTGCTTCCCTTGTCCTGTCAGTGGCGTAGCTTGGCGGCAACAACAACAGCAGTGTTTATATAACACCATTTTTGCTGAATAAAGTTGCCAGTTGCTCCACAGAGACATAAGAAAAGCTGCCACTGAACCATGGGGAAGATATTAAGAGTGATGCCCAAAAGTTTTAGCCACGCACATGGCTTTCTGTGATGAGCCTTAAAGAAGGGGAGGGATATAGAGAGAAGGGGTGCTTAAAGAAAGAGGATCTAGAGTGTGGTTCTTTGGACAACCAGGGATGTAGCTACTGACAGTGGGTAAAATGAGGACATAAGGCGACTGGAATCGGAGGAATTTAGTTTGTGGGGGAATGGTTGTTATGTGAGGTGAAATTATAGAGTTGAGGCAAGGTGACGAAATGAAGAGCTTTAAACACATGCAGGGTCATTTTGACTTTGGATGATGGTGTAAAATGCCTGATATCGGTTCAGCCATCCATTAAATAACTCCCTAAATGAAAATCTGGAGAGATGTTTCACGGCTGGCCAACCTGATTATTGCAGATTTGAAACTGTTGGCCAAAGTCAAAATTACATTCAAAGAATTTTCAATTTGAGGTATTGGGGCACGGGAAACCTGAACATATCAGTGAGTAAAGGGATGATGGGAGAGCAGGACGTATGAGCTAGGATGTAAATAGCAGAGTTTCAGATGAATTGAAGTTTATGGAAGGAAGGATGAGATTCTGGTGAGGGGAGCATTAGAATCATTTGAAAAGGTGAAGAAAAATATCTGTCAAACTTTCAAATGTGTATTGAAGCAATCCGAAATATCCTATCATTTTGAGATGCCTTAGCAAGGCTGCAGGTGTGTGCCTTTTGAGCTTTGGTATGTACTGAGCTTTCAGTGAAATATTACAGAAAATGTAACTGGATGGGATGGAAGAGCTGAACATAATTTTTTTATTTATAGTTCAGATTCTTGTTGTTTTCTATATCATGTTTGAGTGCAGAAACATGATTCATGTTAGAGTGCTTTGTTCAAATTGGCTTATTGAACTCAGTTCCCAAAGGTATGGCTTTATGACTTATTCCAGTTAGAATTTTTATAATAGAAATTAGGAGTAGCTCAGTTTCAAGGTTAGAAACTGCTCACAGCAGCTGGGATTTTTCTCCAGAGGTTACTTCACTGTCAGTAGGCTTATTTACATGCTGTTCAATGTAGAAGTATTTTCGGTCCAACATTCATGGATGAAATCTTCAGTTCATTAGAATTTTCTTTATACATTTAAATTAAACTTGTACTGATTGTGATATATCTTAATATATACTTTTTACCAAATTAAATATTTACAGTTTTATTTTGGTTTGTGAAAACTAATTGTAGCCTTTTGACATTATTAGACTGCAGAATATGTGGCAAAGACATTCTTACACTTGCCTGACAGTTGAAGGCTGGAAGTTGCATTTCACAAAACAAAAAAAAGGAAAATTGCTGATCATTTTTTCCTATCCAGTTGCCATTCATTATTTTAATTTATTCTAATACTGATTGTTCCACATTTACAGGATTGCCAAATGAATAGGTCATCAATTTGTTCCACATATAAACTTGTAGATTGCCATCAAATGAGAAAAAAAGTGTCTTGCCCTGCTGATTCTTTTTCTTTGTATGCACACTGTTGTCTTCTGAAATCCTGCATGTGATGCATGAATGAATTTTCTTTGAATTTGAATATATGTATGATTGGCGATGGACATTTTGCTACTCTATATTGGGAAAATAAATTTCAAATGCTTCTCGATCCATATTAACTCATGGCAGAAAAGCAAATTAATTACTCCTATATTCACCATATTTTATAATTTTGCAAATGGACTGATCTTCTATTGTTTATGATCCTTTACAGTAGGCTACTCATCTTATTACTTTGGTCTTCAGCTGGGAGGTAAAATCTCACTTCATGCCTATGATGAGTTGTTTTATTTCTCCAAGCCTGCAATCATCCTACTGCATGTTTCATACGTTGGATGCCATGGGCCTTATTTTTGGATTTAAATTGGTCATTAGGTGTGTGATACAATATTCCTCAGGTCCTCGGCCTCCAAACCCCCTGCCTTTGAGGTTGACCTCAGTTGGTTCAGATATTTAAAGATGTAATATTTCAGAGAATTGGGACTTGCATAATCAGGTTTTCTTTTCCTGCTAAATTGATGCATGTCAATTGCTGAAATTATATAGTGAGCCAGTATTATGAAAGAAGTGTAACACTTGGACTACAATGATAATGGTGAATGATTTGGTTTTAAGCAATTGAATTCAGCACATTTTAAGTTTTTGCTCAACACTGAAGTAAAAGATGAGCTATTGCTGATGGCACATGAAAAATTCTTGTGGAATGATAGGAAATCTTCCATAAAACTTGATTGACTCTATGCCTATCAGATATAATACTTGGGAGGCCATGAAGAAATCTCCCTACCTAGTTGCTTTATTTATGGTTTTCTGCTGAACAAATTATGCTGGACATGGAAGTGGTGTTCGTTAGTATATTCTTTTATTAACTTTTTTTGTTCTTTTGAATAGTGATATCAAAGTGAGGAATTTTCACCTAGCTTGCTGAAAGTATTTGGACAAAATATTTCAAAATTCTAAATATGGAGAGCAGAATGTTATTTTCTTTTTACTCCAATGATTGATGTAGAAAGATATAAAGGATATTAAAAAGAGCAGCGAAGAGATTAAGCCAACTAACTGAAAGTGAATGATTTATCATCTGTATTCACAATTAGTACCAATTTAATGAGATGCTGCATGTAATGTGTTCGGTGTTTTCATTTTAGGAAAAAGTATATTTTGTGAAATACTTTGACTCTTAAAATTGTGTAATAAGTAAGTGGTAGAAAATATAAACTTGTTTAGTTGTAGAAGTTCATAGAATCTCTGCAGTGGAGAAGAGATAATTTGGCCCGCCAAGTCTGCACTAACTCTAACAGAGAATCTTGCCCATCACCACAAACCCCCTCCGCCAACACCACTGTGCCACCATGCTGCCTATGAAGTTGCGTGCACACAATCTGTATTCCATTCTCAGCATATTCTCTGTGTGAGTTTGCAAAACATAAAAGTATTATCCTGTGACTTAAGTTAATTGGAATGCAAAGCGGGAAGAAAAAGTGTGACATTTTGGGAAGCTAAAAGACAGCATTTGACTTCAACCAAATGCATGTGGGAAATCTGGGTTTTTGTTGTAGAATAATCAAATGCTTTTTTTTAAATTAAAAAAGATAATCAACCCTACAGTACCAATTTCACTAATGACTCGTATGTAGTATGAAATATCTTAAGGGAGTCCTGCTATGTAAAACTTAAAGGTAGGATTGAAATTGTAATCCCCTCATGGTAATCCTTGTTTTAACAGAATATCGATTTTATTTGATTAATTGATTTTTTTCATGATAAAGTTGTTACTAAAATAACATTTTTACTTTATTTCAGTATATATTTCTTGCTATGGTCGTATAAATTCTAGTTAATATAACTTCTGATGGAGCTTTAGGATGTAGTTTGTTACTTATTATCAAAGCCCTCCAAGAGTTAAAAGCACTCCTAATGTCTGGAACAATGGAATAAAATATCAGTTTTGTATGCTGAAGAGGTCTGTCTGTGAAAACCATTCAATGTAAGCTATGGTTGAGAGCAGTCTGATGCGCACACTGTATCCAACAGGGCTGTGTAACTTGTATGTATGGCCATCTTCCCTGCATGTCTTTACTCTTCTCATTCATTGCACTAGTGAAAAAAGAATGTCTGCCTGCTGTTGTGCTACAGATTAATTTCAGATGGATGGTTCAATACCGACGTAAACCATGCTTAACCAGCAGAGTACGAGTTCTTTTAAGGAGCTTTCGGAACTTAGAGGCATTGTTATTCTGTAGCCTTGACTAATGAACTCTATGAAGAAATACATTAATCCTCTATACCGTGTTTTGTTCTGGGGAAGTGGCATCATTGCAGAGAATGTGCCAAGTGTAATTACAAGTTGAGAACTGTCAATGTCTGGATTAAATCACTGGTGCAGAAGAACTATTTAGTTGTACCGTAATTCTGTGCTAAAAATGTTCAGGGTTTCACTAAAGTATTCATGACTGCTGGACCCTATCAAGGAAAATGGCTTGAATTATCATACCCATTGCTTTCCCATCTGTTACTCTTCATTATTAAATGTGTAAGTATGGAATTTCATTTTAGTGAAGATATAAATATCTGAGTAAAATGTGACATTACAGAATTGAAATTATTGACATATGCTGTGTTAATGATACAGAAGAGCACTCACATTTAGGGTATTAATTTGCAATGTTAATAATTAGTCTATCATTTTTAGTTTGATTGGCACAATATACCTTGAAAGATGCCTGGATAAGGTTTTGACTGATATTAATATTGCATGGTTTGACCCTTTGTTGTCACAGCAACTAGTTCAGCAAAGCTGGAAGATTTAAGTTATTTGGATGAAAGGAGTACACCACTGCGTACCTCTATTAGGATGCCTTGGCATAACACAGCTGGAGGAAGAGTGCAGCAAAATGTGAAAGGTGTTGTATTGCAATATATATGCTATTTATGTTTTTGAAGCAAATTACAAAACTGTGTTTAAAGGTTAGAAATGCTACATTATGGTTCATTGCATAATCAAACAATATTCCCATTTAAAAAAACAAATTGCTGTAAAACCTGAAAGTTATGGTATATAAGCTTTGAATAGAAACCAAACTTGTGCACATTGTCCTACTTCTTTAAATACATTTCTTCCATCTATAGTTGAATACCATTGATTGAGACTAGGAACTATTTTAATTTTCTGTAAGCGAAAAGAATCAACTGAACTATTTTTTTCAAGATTGTAATTCTTTTAAGTCCTGGTCATCCTGTAGTATTTTTGTGATGCCCGTGACTCATGAGTCAAATTTTCTGAAACCTATTCAGTATTAATGTTGATTTTGGGATACTTTGAACCATGGAAATAGGCAAATGGAATAATCAGCACTAAAGTTAAAAGTCTTGCATCTGCGTTAGGCAAAAAGAAAATGGAAGACAGATAAAGCAGAGACAGTTGGAGGGAAGGGAAAGATGCATCTTCCATTTTTCAATTTTGAATGTAATGAGAGATCAACTAACTTTTTTACCAACTGGGCTGCTATTTTATGAATCTGTTTTACATTAAAGCTGTTGTATTTTTTCAATACAACAATCTTCAAAATAAAAGTAAAACTGGGCAGAAACAAAATCACAAGAAAAATGAGAAGAAAGTTGGACAATAATGGAACATTGAGAAAGTGGATAATGCATAGTGGTGTAAATGAAAGTTGAAAGAATATAAATAGGTGACAATGATTTAAAAATAAGTAATGCAGGTTGATGGGAAGAAAGGGGACTATAGTAACTAGAAGGAGGTGTGGCCGTTCGGCCCTACTCTGCCATAATTTTACATTCTACATGACTACTTTCCATGTGATACTTTTCCCTGTATCTAAATATACAAATAGGTTTAAACCCTCCCTCTCACCCAGTGTGTCTGTTTATATAAAATCATTTTGTGCTCTATTTTCTAAACACTTCAATGCCTGTCTGGATTACTTGTTGATTTTCAATTTCAAATTATGGCCATAAATGTATAAAATTACAACCGATTAGGATTGTTAACCTAATTAAATTTGTATTCTGCATTATTAATCGGTACAATAAAAACATAAATTGGAGCAGGAATAGGCATGGGGCCCTTCATCAGTGAGATCATGGCTGACTGATCCAGGCTTCAACTTTCTGTTTCCTGCCTGTTCCGCATAACCCTTGACTCCCCTATATTTCAAAAATTTGCCTACCTCAGCTTGGAATATCATAGAAATCATAGAAACCCTACAGTGCAGAAGGAGGCCATTCGGCCCATCGAGTCTGCACCGACCACAATCCCACCCAGGCCCTACCCCCACATATTTACCCGCTAATCCCTCTAACCTACGCATCCCAGGACTCTAAGGGGCAATTTTTAACCTGGCCAATCAACCTAACCCGCACATCTTTGGACTGTGGGAGGAAACCGGAGCACCCGGAGTAAACCCACGCAGACACGAGGAGAATGTGCAAACTCCACACAGACAGTGACCCGAGCCGGGAATCGAACCCGGGACCCTGGAGCTGTGAAGCAGCAGTGCTAACCACTGTGCTACCGTGCCGCCCATATATATTCAATGACCGCCTCCACAGGTATTATGGTAGTGAATTCCAAAGATTAATGACCCTCTAAGAGAAGAAATTACTAATCATTTCTATCTTAAATAAGGCATCCCCGATTCTACAACTTTCCCTCTTAGTTCTAGATTAGCGAACAAGGGGAAACATCCTCTCAGCATTCACCTTGTCAAGCCCCCTCAGAAATTTCTATGTTTCAATAAGAGTTATTCTTATAAACACCAATGAATGTAGACCCAACTTTTCCACATAAAACAATCGCTTTATCCCAGAAGCAACCTAGTGAATAGCTTTCTCAACACGCGCAACTTCACAGCATTAACTAAGATGCAGATCACTCCTGGTATGTGCCAGGGTTAGGATGCAACCTGTAAAGTTTTTCCATTCTCAAAGCAGAAGTGGCATCCTTGTGTCAACGTCAGCAATACTGCCTATCCAGATTTTTAAATTATTTTACTCAGTTGAACAGGTGTTCTTTGCATTCCCACATGGAGTATAGAAGTAAAGTGGAACATATTCTATATTTGAAATAGGTGACATATTTCTAATTGGAGGTCAGTCACCAGTGGTGTGGCCCAGGGATCTGTTCTGGGACCCTTGCTGTTTGTCATTTTCATAAATGACCTGGATGAGGAAGTGGAGGGATGGGTTGGTAAGTTTGCCGATGACACGAAGGTTGGTGGGGTTGTGGATAGTCTGGAGGGATGTCAGAAGTTACAGAGGGACATAGATAGGATGCAAGACTGGGCGGAGAAGTGGCAGATGGACTTCAACCCAGATAAATACGTAGTGGTCCATTTTGGCAGGTCAAATGGGATGAAAGAGTACAATATTAAGGGAAAGACTCTTAGTACGGTAGAGGATCAGAAGGACCTTAGGGTCCAGGTCCATAGGACTCTAAAATCGACCCCGCAGGTGGAGGAGGTGGTTAAGAAGGCGTATGGTGTGCTGGCCTTTATCGATCGAGGGATTGAGTTTAGGAGTCCGGGGATAATGATGCAGCTATATAAGACCCTCGTCAGACCCCACTTGGAGTACTGTGCTCAGTTCTGGTCGCCTCATTACAGGAAGGATGTGGAAAAGATTGAAAGGGTGCAGAGGAGATTTACAAGGATGTTGCCTGGATTGAGTGGCATGCCTTATGAGGATGAGCTGAGGGAGCTCGGTCTTTTCTCGGAGAGACGTAGGATGAGAGGAGACCTAATAGAGGTATATAAGACGTTGAGAGGCATAGATCGGGTGGACTCTCAGAGGCTTTTTCCCAGGGTGGAAATGGCTGCTATGAGAGGACACAGGTTTAAGGTGCTGAGGGGTAGGTACAGGGGAAATGTTAGGGGGAAGTTTTTCACACAAAGGGTGGTGGGTGAGTGGAATCGGCTGCCGTCAGTGGTGGTGGAGGCAAACTCAATAGGGGCTTTTAAGAGACTCCTGGATGAGTACATGGGGCTTAATAGGATGGAGGGTTATAGGTAGGCCTAAAAGGTAGGGATATGTTCGGCACAACTTGTGGGGCCGAGGGCCTGTTTTGTGCTGTAGTTTTCCATGTTTCTATACTTGGAGACATCATTCTGTACTCTCATCATATGGGAAGCAAGAGTGGAAAAATACAGGCTAGTTCAAGGCTAACATCACTGTCATTGAACCTCTCATTGAAGCCAAATGGTCTGTTCTTATTAATTGCAAGAGAAATCCAAGTAAGAAGACTCTGAATGCACTAAGAGCCACTCAAAGTCCAACAGATTGCTTGGCAGTGCGCCAGTGACTACTGACTACAACTATGCCAGAATATCCAGATGTCCTTCAACATGTCAGGGGCATGCATGAAGGGATTATAAAAGGCAACAGATCCATCAGCAAAAAAAGCAACTCCATTGGAAACAGAGGCATGGGGTGGTCATCATTGACTCCAATAAATAACTGGAGCGATGGGTGGAATGCTATCTTGAGGTGTACTCTCGATCTCCCCAAGGAAAAACCTCCGTTGAAAGCCTGCTTGTCATGGCAGAGCAGGATATCAAACTCAGTGCAGGAGCTCAGGAAAGCTATTGACTTGTTTGCCATGGGTGATACTTCAGGTGCTGAAGCTATGTCGCCTGAACCTGAGCACCGGAAACTGGCACTCCTGCAGCGTGTGCACAAACTTCTATGTCTCATTGGAGGAAGGGGGCGGTGTCCCATGATATGCGAGATGCAAAGATTGTGACCTTGTACAAGAACAAAGATGACTGCAGGATTGCAACAGTTATCGAGGCATCTCCTTGCTGAGCAACATGGGAAAAGTATTCGCCTACATTGACCTTGCCAGACTGCAGAACCTGACTGAACGCATCTACCCTAAATTGCAGTGTGGTTTCGGAACTAGATGATCTTCTCATTCTGGCAGCTGCAAGAGAAATGCTGTGAACAAAGGACATCACCTTATATTGCCTTCACCGATCTCACCAAGGCATTTGACCATGTGAGCAGAGGTAGTCTTTTTAAGCTGCAGGAGAAAATTGGCTGTGTGCCAAATCTGCTCAATGTAATCCCCTTCCTTAACAACACTGAGTATGGCCAACTATGATATGCAATAGAGAACTGCAATGGGGTCAGACAGGGTTGTCTTCTGCCACCAACACCCCATAGTATTCTTCTCTTTGCTGTTGTCATATTCCTTCAGGTCATCCACTGAGGGCATCTACTGAAATACCAGAACTGACAGAAAGCTGTTGAGCCATGTTCACTTGAAATTTAAGATACAAGTGCACCAAGTCCTCATCAGAGAGTTCCTTGATGCTGACAATGTCACACTAGTATTCCACACCAAGGAATACCTTCAGCCACAAATGGATAGACATACTCCATGCCTGTAGAGAGTTTAGTTTGACCATGAGCATCAAAAAGACAAATATCATGGTCCAGAATTTTGCTAAACTGCCAAACATCAGTATTGACACTGAAATGCTGGAGATTGTTCCTAGCTTCATGCATTTAGAACCCACTATCTGTCACTTGCTTAAACCAACATATGCATCGCAAAAATCTGCAGCTATGTCCAAGCTGAGTAAATCAGTGTGGAACAGCAGCAGCCAGAATGCAAACACCTAACTGTGAATCCATCAAACCTGCATCCTCAGCACACTGCTCTACAGTCGTGAGACCTGAACAAAATATACTAGGCAGGAGAAAAGGCTGAATAGTTTCCACCTTTGCTATCTCGGATGTATTCTCAGCAAATCTTGGCAGGGCAAGGCCACCATCTCCAAGGTCCTGGAATATGCTAATTCCACGAGCATGCACTCTACTAAGCCAACAACATCTGTGCTGGCTCGACCAGCACAGGGGGAGGGACCTTCTGGACCTTCTGTATGGTGAACTGCCCGATGGGTCACAATGTCCTAGGTGTCCAAATATCGATACAAGGAGATATGGACACCCATTTCAAACTTATTTTTCTCACTCAAGTGAGAATAAATTTTGGAAAAATAAGATTTGACACAAAATCCAATATGAATTTCAAAAAGGTACGAGAAGAAACAATGTCACAGCATGACAGAAGAATGAATTGGATATTAGAGTGAGAGTGTGTCTCCCTTCCAGTTGCAGGGTGCGCACACACTCCCCCTCGTCCACTGTGCGAGTGTTAGTGGGTGAGGGTAAATGAGAACCTGTGTTGGGGGTGAGCCAGATCTGTGCACACACTTGCCCCTCCCTCGCTCACAACTTCCCCCTTGCCAGTCCCACCTGTGATACTAAATAGGTTTTCAGTTGCTGTACCTTTTTGTGTGTTCTCATGCTTGCACTCACACGCACTCTGTTTTGTCCCGCCTGCCTTCCCTTATTTGTTCTTTCAGCTGACTTTTATTTTAAAACCATTTTAAAGTTGCATGTCCAATAAGTTTTGTAAGCCAACCGAGCCCGCAACCCGGCTCAAGTGCCATGAGCTGAATAGGCTTGTGTTAAAGGCACTATATAACTATGCTATTGCAAGGTTCGCTAGTGTTGTTACTTTTTTTATATCTTCATGCCAGATTGTGTCACATTTGAATGGGATAACGGGGTTTGAGGTTTTGAGTGCCCAATTTGGTATGATTGAAAGAAATGGCAATGATCATTGTAAAAACCGATCCAAATATGACTCTATTCAAGTGTAAATTGAAGACTATTCTTTAAAGTTTTTAGCTACTTATTTGAAATATTATAGTGGCATGAATAATGTAACTTAGCTTAAAGGGATGATGAACTTATTTTTAACCCATGTAACCCTGTCAAAGTGATTGATTTCCGGCAGTTATGAGGTTCTTCTCGGTCACAAATGGATACGAGAATTAAACTTTTGGCTAACTTTGTGATTACAATATTACCTGTAATAGAAAATGGTCTAATAATAATAATAACATGGTAATTCTTTTACTTAAAATTTAGTGGAAAAAGGTTAAATAATTCCGTTTAAGGATTCCATTTATGCTGGGATTTATTTATCCCAGCATTGCTAAGTAAATTTATTTATTGACATAGTCAGAATTGACCCTTTTTGCCGTGACGGTATAAAACATTGTGACAAAGTACAAGTACAATCAATTTCAATTAAATTATATTGTATGAAATGTGTTGTGATAACACTTAAATACCAAATTAATATTCTATTCAAAACAACATTGAAATGAAACAAGCTAAATTAAAATTTATATGAAGTTAATATTTCTGAGCAGTGACACAATCTGAAATGTTTTTGCTTTATTTCACATTTTCTGATACAGTACATACACTTGATTTTTTTGTCCATAGATTTAGCTTCATAAACATTGTAGTGCTGTTCTGAGCATATTTGTAAGAGACCTCAGTGATGAAAATTAATCCAGTATATTTTTTTATTTTTTTATTTAGTGCGATTTACTCCCTACAAGCCAGTTGATATTGTATTAAAGCCATTATTGTTTGAGGTGCCAAGCATTACTACAGATTCAATATTTATTGGTCGGGATTGGCTGTTCCAGAAGATAGATGAAAACCTGAACGATGGAGTGAGTCTGGAGAACAAAGGAACAATAATTGTTGGAAATGTTGGATTTGGAAAAACAGCCATTATTTCCAGGCTGGTGGCACTGAGCTGTCATGGAGGTCGAATGAGACAAATTGCATCAAACAGCTCCAGTGTGTTCTCAAAAAGTGAGTTTCCTGTACACAGTATTTGAATTATGCTGAACCCAGGCATTCCTGCTGTACATGATTTAGTGGTTCTTAATACTGTCAATATTTGCATTAAATTTTCTACATAAAAATGTAAGCTATAAAGGGCACTAATGGCAAGCCCCATTTGCAAGATATTCTTTCTGCGCCTTTCACCTCGAATTTGCGCAAGGGCAATGGACATCTGGGATATTAGTTAGTGATATGACCAACAACTTATCATAAACAACATGAGTAAGGATTGAGGAAAGAACAGGAGCAATGGCGGAGGAAGATGAATTCGAATAACTGAACTGGAGTCAAATCATGCAATGAAAGGGAAAGGAAAAATGGATTAAGAGGAGAGAAAAAAGGAAAAGTAAGAAAAAACATGTAAAATTCAGCATTTTAAATATTGCCTAAAACAGCCACATTTGATTTCTTGGCAAGGATGGTTGGCAATGTATTGACAACTATTATGTTAAAAGGGTGCTTGCACTAATTATTAGGTTAACTTTTGGTGGCGAGTTTATTGGGGAATTAATGTGTGCAAATTCAGCAAGTTTCCAGAAAAACAGGAAGCGTGACAATTGTGCAAAGTAAATAATGAAGTGCCATAAATTCTGGAGATTTGTAATTCTTAGTTTAGCTATTAATCCCTTGCACTTGTTGGCTGATTTGCACATTAATGACAATATGGGTTGTTAGTGAGCTTTCATTTTTCCAGCAAGATCCAATCCTCTTACTTTAAACTCGAATATCTTCTCACTGGTGGTAAGCTTTTAGAAACAGGGGGCCTCTTTAACCAATGACGCTTCTTTACCTGTATATACTTTGATTTGTGAATGAGTTAATCATTATTTTCAACAATGTTTCTTTGGGGTGGAAGTGGGACAAGATGGATGTTGTTTAACATTCTCATTTTCTTTAACAATTACTATCAACAGATACTAACCTACACCAGGAACTTCCATTGAGCCAGCTGCCCCAAATCTCTTCTCCCTTTCGCAGTACCAATACCCTGAATGATGGGAGTTTTCCTGGAACTCCTGAGCTACAAAGACGAAGGGAGGAAGCTTTGAAGAGACTCGCAGCACAGGTAAACTGCATCTTTGCAATGCAGTAGCATTTTGACACACGCATCTGTATTTTCTGGCAGATTTTCTCTATAGGGACACTGATTTATGGAGAATGCATGTGATTTCAATGCTCATAATATTTTGGAAGTGGCTTTGCGCAATTGTGTCTGCTTTTGTTTCGAGAAAGGAGGAGGAAAGGGCTTGCTCATAACATGCTAAGGTACAATGGTTCTCCAGTTACAGGTTTGCAATGATTAAATAAGTTAAGTTCTTCATTTTATAGGAACCTATTCTATTTTTCTGATCCAAAAATCAGAAGTTCTCTTAAGATTTCCAAATCTATGGAATGATTCAAAGCTTTATTTCATTGTTTGAGCAAAATTTTGTCTATTTTTGTTTTTATTAAAATATACATAGTCATGGGTTCTTTTTACTTTGTTTAATGTATACGGTATGGTGGCACAGTGGTTAGCACTGCTGCCTCACAGCACCAAGGACCCGGGTTCAATTCCTGGCTTGGGTCACTGTGTGTGGAGTTTGCACATTCTCCCCATGTCTGTGTGGGTTTCCTCCGGGTGCTCTGGTTTCCTCCCACAGTCCAAAATACATGCTGGTTAGGTGCATTGGCCATGCTAAATTCTCCCTCTGTGTACCCCAACAGGCGCTGGAGTGTGGCGACCTAGGGGATTTTCACAGTAACTTCGTTGCAGTGTTAATGTAAGCCTACTTGTGACTAATAAATAAACTTTAGCTTTATACATTCATTAGCTGAGAAGGGGAATATCAAAATCCTACCAATGTTGCCCTGTAATCAATGAATTTTCAGGAGGTATAGGAACAGGGGAAAGTAGTTATTAAAGGAAGTATGTCAGTGAGGCAAGAACTCTACTTGAAAAACAGCAGAACCTGTTCATTATGTAATTTTACAAAATGATTTCAATATTTGACAAATCACACTGGAAATCCTTTTACCAAGCAGCATAGAGCACACGAAAACGCTTTCTATGCTTATTCACCCCTTTAATTCCCCTTTATTCACCCCTTGATTCCAGAGATGAGGGGGTTAGCTTATGAGGAGAGATTGAGTAGACTGGGCTGTACTCATTGGAGTTTAGAAGGTTGAGGGGAGATCTTATAGAGACATATAAGATAATGAAGGGGCTAGTCAGGGTAGAAGCAGTGAGGTTATTTCCACTTACAATGGAAACAAGAACTAGGGGGCATAGCCTCAAAATACAGGGGAGTCAATTTAGAACAGAGTTGAGGAGGAACTTCTACTCCCAGAGGGTAGTGAATCTTTGGAATTCTCTGCCCAATGAAGCAGTAGAGGCTACCTCGTTAAGTGTGTTTAAGTCACAGATAGATAGATAGATTTTTAACCATTAGGGAATTAAGGATTATGGGGAGCGGGCGGGTAAGTGGAACTGAACCCACTATCAGATCAGCCATGATTTTATTGAATGGCGGAGCAGGCTTGAGGGGCTAGATAGCCTACTCCTGCTCCTATTTCTTATGTTCTTAATAGTAAGCTACTTTCCATTAAAATACTGCAAGTAAGTTGATAAGCTGCTTTTTTTTCCTTTTTAAATAAGTTAACTTTGTAACCAGGTTAAAAATGCGAACAATTATTTGTTTTAAAAAAAACATTCGCATTGACCAATAATTCATTACCTAGTATTGCATTTATTACCAGTCAGTATATGTAGCCTCTTTGTGAGGAAGAATGTTTTCACTTGCTGCCTAAGAGTTTGGTGCAAGTCGATGGTTTGAAAAGGAAGTTGGATGGGCACTTGTAAGAAATAAATGTGTAAGGAATGGGACTGAGTGGATTATTTACTGAGAACGTGCATAGCTTGATGGGTCGAGTTGCCTCTTTCTGTGCTGGAAATTACTTCATAACACTCCTATTTCTGTGCTTGCGGCACTGGTTGTTGCCCACCCAAAGCTTTGAGGGTTGTTTATTGCACTGTAAGATGCATTTTGTTTTACATGTAGAAAGGGAAGGGCATGCAATTTGACAGGTTATTAAACTTTGCTTAACCCATCTTCCACACACACATAAATGAAGAAACCTGCATCTCTGTTTTTAAAAATTCCTTCTCCGGGTTTGGACTAGTCAAGCCAGTATTTATTTATTTACCAGTCCATCATTTCCCTTGAAAATATGTTACTCATGTTAGCCCAGTTGCTTAAAAAAAGTTCCCAAGTTACTAAATCTGAGCCTTCCCTCAAAAGAATTGCCAACGATATTTCATAGAATGTCAATTATGATGAGTCACAACCTATTCCTTAGAGGCAAACCCATTTACAAGAAATTAGAAATTCATTTTTAAAGAACCCTTATCCTTTAATCATTGCACGACAAGTAAATAAGCAATACAAGTGTTTGGAGCCTTTTGTTAGCTCTTGTCAATGTGATTTGAAATACATATTAACCAATCTTTGTAAGAATGTAGCACTTGCTGTAAAAAAAAGTGACGTATTTTTGATCAAAACTGTACCAGTGCGGAAAGGACAATCAGATGAAAGCAATAGAATTTTTTTAAATCACAAGTTACAATGGTTGAATTATGTCATATAGCTGCTCTCAGTAGCTGTACAGTCCTGCAGCCCAAATGTTGATGCATGGTTCCATGACTGTAATCCAGTATTTGTTTTTGGAGTGACTAATTGGCATCCAGAGTGGATGGGAACTAGCAATATCTCTTGAGCCTACAATATTTCTGAATACATGCCTCCAGCCAGTAGTTTTATCTGGTTCTTCTTAACCAGCCCAGTTGCTTAAAAAAAGTTCCCAAGTTACTAAATCTGAGCCTTCCCTCAATTATAATGAGTCACAACCTATTCCTTCGAGGCAAACCCATTTACAAGAAATTAGAAATTCATTTTTAAAGAACCCTTATCCTTTAATCATTGGACGACAAGTAAATAAGCAATACAACCAGATTCTAGCATTTTAAATTAACTCATCCAAAAATTCTCTTCTGTTTGAATTGTAACAAAAAGGTTTGTGAATAGGCAGAGATTCTGAAGCCAGGAGTAGATCTGATGAAATAATTTACACTGATGCTTAATGCAAAAACATTTAAGATATTTAAAAAAAACGTCCCCCATTTGACTGCTGAGCTGCCAGTCATAAAAAAATATTTTTTAATTTGTTCTTGTGAAATGAGCTTGCAGGTAAGGCCAGCATTTATTGTCCAACCCTAATTGCCCTTGAAGGTGGTGATGAGGTGCCTTTTTGGACTGCTGCAGATCATCTGGTGTAGATATGCCCACAGTGCTGTTAGGGAGTGCCAGGATTTTGACTCGGTGACAATGTAGAGAACACTGATGTAGTTCCACGTCAGGATGGTTATGTGGCTTGGAGGGGAACTTGCAGCTCGTGATGTTCCCATGTGTCTGTTGTCCTCCTCCTTCTAAGTGGTAGAGGCCACAGATTTGGAAGGTCCTGTCGAAGGAACATTGATGAGTTGCCGCAATACATCTTATAGATGGAATGCACTACTTTGCAGAGGGAATGAATATTTTAGGTGGCAAATGGGATGCTGTTTACTGGCGGCAGAGGGAGTGAATGCCTTGGGAGGCAAATGGGATGCTGTTCAAGTGGGCTGCTATTTCTCAGATTAAGTTGAGCTGCACTCATCCGGACAAGTGGAAAGTATTTTATCACACCCCAGACCTGTGCTTTGTAGGCTTTGGTGAGTTGGGAGGTGAGTTAGATGTCACAGAATTCTTCCTGCCCTTGTAGCCACAGTACATGGCTGGTCCAGTTATGTTTATGGTCAATGGTAACTCCTAGGATGTTGATGATGATGGATTCAGTGATTGTAATGGCATTGAATTGTCTAGGTAAGACGGTTATCATTTCATTTGTTGGAGATGGTCTTGCCTAATTTGTGTGGCCTGAATGTTACTTGCCATTTAACAGCCTAAGCCTGAATTTTGTTCAGGCTTTACTTGTAGGCATGAACTGCTTTAACACCTGAGGAGTCACCAGTAGAACTGTACATGGCGCAATCATCAGCGAACATCCCTACTTCTGACCTTATGATGGAGGGAAGGTCATTAAGAGCATGTGATGGACCAGCTAAAATGGAATACTCTCACTGCGGTTAGAACAGCAAATTTGTGCAGTGAAAATCTTTTATTAACAACCTCAAAATTAAGCACTCAATTTTATAGCCTAGTGTCAAAACTTTGAGGTTTAAGTACCAGATATTTTTGCAGATTCAGTATCACTACTGTGAGAAACCTTTTGTGCCCTCTGTGATCCATGGCACACCTTTTTCCATCTAGATAAATGAGCATGACCCAACAGTCGTAGAGCCCTTATACAACAGCTTCTAGAATGTTATTGATGGCAAAAAAAACATTTCACTGTATTGAAACAGGCTGTGGAACAGCAGATAGTTTTTTTATGAGAGATATGAATGAACAGTACATACTGAGACTATATATTTTCCCTGTGCTCAATAGGTGGAACATACTCTCCCAGGTATCATCACTAACCATATGATTACTTAATATAACATCAAACCAGCTTGATATTTGCTGGTTAAGCTCTTTTGGGACTGAAACACGGCTTGTTACTTCAAGTTACCAAAGTGTTGACTGTCCTGTACTCACTCATGGAACTGAAAAACTGAACACATAATGGACACCAGCTAATTGAGTGATTACCTCTATTTTCAATGGGCTTAGAAATATCTGTCAAATCAAGTTACCACCTGGGAAAGAATCGGGTGTTATTTGATCATCCTGTGATCAATGGAGCAGTATCTAACAAATTGCAAGGTGTATGAAGGAGTAAATCATGTTCCCACTCAGGATGAATAGCTAACACCCTAGACCTTCATTGTGTAAACCAGATTGAATACGATCATGAGGAAAATTGAATAAACTGGTTTAGAAAACTGTGTTCAATTTTGGGAGTTAACCCATTGCACACTGAATTTAATACAAGAATGCAAGCTATAAAAAAACAAATTAATTTTGCTGCAGTATACGATCAGCGTTTTCTCCAGATTGTTATGCATTTTAAGCTGGTTAGACCATGTAAAATGGTGGCAGAAAACAAAATGAGGAATTACTTGGATTGTTTGGTCCATTTGGTGCTACATGCAGATACATTTGGGATTTGCAAACAGTGTACTTCAGCAAAACGTTTAACTGTTTCACAGTAATAGCTTTAATAAATATGGATAAAATGTCCTGTGGCATTAAAATAAAATTGATTTTTCTTATACTCTGCTGACGTATGTCTAAAATATGACTATGAAGGCCTTGTGTGGCTATAGTGAGTACTTGAGGGGACAGGTCAGATAGCAGCATCACACAGGTTGAAAATTGTTTTATCAGGATAGTTGGGAATTTTTTAATTAATTACTTAAGTTTGTACATTTTTGTCTTTTTGCTTTGACTGTCCTTGCTCTGAAGTTAGAACGGGACAGATGCAGAGTTGATTGTGATTCACTATTGGAGGTAGAACTATACTTTGAATAGATCTCCCCCACATTTTGCGGTGACCTTTTCAACAATATAAGATAGTTTGTCTTCAGTTTTGCTGACCTGCTATAGTGGTTGGCCAAG
This sequence comes from Mustelus asterias, assembly GCF_964213995.1. NCBI lineage: Eukaryota > Metazoa > Chordata > Chondrichthyes > Carcharhiniformes > Triakidae > Mustelus > Mustelus asterias. The sequence goes on along the minus strand of NC_135814.1, from coordinate 45,427,359 downwards.
GAAAAACACTTCTTGGCAGATCACTTTGTGTCTCCTCGTTTTGAATATTTTCTGGCCCATTTGTTTTTTTTCTCTCATTCTGAAACTTTCCTGGGCCTCTAGCTTGTCCAATTTGAGTGCTTCTCGGCTCGCTCATTATCCTCTGGGCGTCTTCTGGCTGGCCTACTTGTTAGAACAATCACTCCCGAGCAATCCCTGCTTGTTTGTTTGTTGAATCAACTACTGCTCTTGCTGATTCACTCACCCATGCATAGCGCTTCCCCCACAACAAAAGCTGAACAAGGAGAGCGAATAATTAAGTAGTGACAGAAAATGAGAGTAGAAGTAGGAAAACTAAAGAAAGCAAGGAGTGAGAATGAGAATTAAAAAGCAAGCATAAGAGAAGGAGCAATTGCGAATCCAAACATCCTTTGCAGTAGCATTCTGTTCAATCCAATGTAGGCTAATACCACAGGAAATCTGAAACAAAAGTGAAAATGTAGGTGATACTCAGCAGATCAGGCAGTATCTGTGGAGAGATGCAGGAAAGGTCATTGACCTTAACCATTAACTCTGTTTCTCACTCCATAGATGCTGTCTGATCTGTATGTTTCTAACACACTTTGATTGTACTTCAAAGTTGTAGCATCTGCAGTATTTTGCTGTTGCACCGCAGGAAATCTCTTGCTTTATAAAGAGTAAAATACAGAAATAAAAATCTGGTTTTTTTTAAAAACAGGTTGTTGCCTATCATTACTGCCAGGCTGATAACACCTACACCTGCCTTGTACCAGAATTTGTCCACAGTGTAGCAGCTTTGCTTTGTCGAGCACCTCAGCTAGCAGCATTCAGAGATTTTCTGCTGAAGGAATCGCACATACAGAGCATACTCAGTCTACGCTCCTGTGTCCAGGATCCTATGGCTGCCTTTAAGAGAGGTATTTTGGAACCTCTTGCAAACCTGATAAAAGGTAAGATTCTAATAGATGTAAATGGTTTGCCTTGGATGTCTCATGTGAATGTAACTAGAATTAATGCCTGCTGGAGGCATGTTCCAGCATAGGACATGCTTTAAATATGACATTAATTTTTTAAAAATAAAGTATATAAAATCCTTGAAATGATCATGTATGGTCAGATTTTGTTGATGCAGGATATTTTATGATGTACCCTATTATTTAGACTTGTTTGGGAACTTTAAGTTTTTTTTGTCAACAAAGCTTTTGGAATTGAGAGCTAGCACTTGCACAGCAGGGGCAATAGGCTGCTGCAACCTTAATGAACAATGCGACTAATGTTGTGTCCTTAACTAATGAAATGAATGGATTGAGAAAAAACAGGTCTGAGGAGGAGGATGAATTAGAGGGGGTGTATTCAATGTCAAATTAGATATCAAAGGAGAAATAGAGAAATAAAGAAAGATTGGATAGATGGTGAGAGAGGAAAAGTAAGAAAAGATTTTAAAACACTTTAAAAATGTACTGAAACAATTCATGGCCAGGAGGAATGAATGTCCATGTTTATAATTGTCTACTTCCAGGGCTAGAGGTGTTAATTGTTAAAGGGGTCTGTTTGCTATTAATTACAAGGGTTAACTTTCCTTAAAATTTTTAATGGGCATAATGTGCAAATTCAGAAATTTTATGAAAATCAAAAGTGAAAATCTAAAAATGTTAAGTTAAGCATGAGATCCTGTTTTTACAAAGCTCATGGTGAAGCATTGCCAATTGGCAACAAACCGTGCAGATTTGCACTTTGTGAGATTTCTTTTCCATTACCAATTACTGGCCTGTTTGTATGTTAATAAATGCATGTAAAGTATGGCCTGTAATGTTGATAAGTTCTCATATTTTTGTAATTTTTCATTTACAAACTCTAGCTTCTTAAAAGAAAAAGCAATTATGTTCATATTGACTTCTTTGCTAAATTCTGTATGATTAATACTGCATTTTTCTTTCCACAATTGAAATCGTTGACTAAATTGGGGATAGGTTAAATCCAAAGTGCACAAGCATGTGGATTGATGATCTCTTCTTAGGCACCTGGGTTGATGTTGTGCTTGCAGGCATGTGTGGATATGTGCAGGGGGGGAACATTGTAGTGTAATGTACTTTATTCTTTCATCTCTAACATGTGAAATGAATTGATTTAACTTACAAAGTAGCAGAGTTCACCAAGTTGAGGTTAAACACAAACTCTTGTGGGTAGAAACACCATGTGCTAGGCATCAAAGCAGTGTTTGATAAAGCGCCACATAATAGACTTGTCAGCCTAGTTGAAACCCATGGAATAAAAGGGAAAGTTGGCTGAATGACAGAAAATAAGAGGTAATGGTGAACAGTTACTTTTCAAACTGGAGGAAGGGATACAGTGATATTTCTCCAGGATGTTAATAGAGCTATTGTTTGTCTTGATCTGTGTTAATGACTTGGAGTTGAGGGTACAATTTCAAAATGTGAAAATGGCACAGAATTTGGAAATATTGTGAAGTTTGAGAAGACTAGTGATAGAATTCAACAACACACAGGCTAGTGAAATTGTGGGCACATGGCAGATAGAATTTAATGCAGAGAAGTGTGAAATGATACATTTTGGTGGGAAGAATGAGACGACAAAATATAAAGGGTAGAATTCTAAAGGGCATGCAGGGACGTAGGGGTGTATGAGCACAAATCATCATTGAAGGTGGCAGGACATGCTGAGAAAGTGGTTAAAAATATATGGAATCCTGAGCTTTACAAATAATACAAGTATGGTATTATAAACCCAAATAAAACACTAATTTGGCCTCAACTGGAGTAGTGTGTACAATACTCATCACTACACTTGAAACACGTGAAGGCTGTAGAGAAGGTTCTAAAATGATTTGAGAATGGTTCCAGGGTTGAAGAACTTCAGTTGCGCTCAGTTTAGTGGATAGAATGGAGAATCTGGGATTGTTCTTTAAGAAGAGACGATTGAGAGGAGATTTAAGAGCTGCTCGAAATCATGAGCGGCCTAAACAAGAGCAAAACTGTTCCCATTGGCAGGATGGGCGTTAAAAAAGGGGACACAGTCTTAGTGATTTGCAAAACAAGAAAAGGTGACATGAGAAAAAATATTTTTATGCAGTGTGTGGATAGGATCTGGTATGCACAGCCTGAAGGAGTAGTAGAGGCAATTTCAATCATGATTCGGGTGTGTCCGAAATGTAAGAATTTGCAGGGCAATGGAGAGAGGGCTGGGGGTAGGACTATCTATACTACTTTCATAAAGAGCTGGCATGGACTTGACAGGCCAAATTGCAACCTCCTGTGCTGTAACCATTTTATAATTCAATCATCTTTCCAGCAATAGAACAATGTGGCATAGAACAAACATTCGGGACCTGTTGTAATATAGATTCTGTATAGTAACAAACTGTAATTTTTAATTTTGTCCTGCAGAAAAGAAGATCCCTGTGGATAACTATATTATTTTAGTAGATGGCTTAAATGAAGCTGAATTCCACAAGCCTGATTATGGTGACACAATTGCTTCCTTTATCACTAAAATAATTTCCAAGTTTCCATCTTGGCTAAAGCTGGTTGTTACTGTTCGAACCAATCTACAGGTAAAACATCCATGTACATTTTGGTTGCATTGGCTGAAATTAGCACTTTATATATTTTTAAAATTAACACTGATATTTCGCTGTAATTAAATGTGTACTTTATGCTAGTTAATTTTATTGGTACTACACTATTCAAATTGATATTTACTTATACCATTTTTTTCTTATGCGCTAGCATTTGTAGATTTGTCATTCATGTTACCAAAATAAAATATTTTGATTTGGCAAATGTCCCTATGAATTCCAACAATTAAACAATTTATTCCTCATATTCTCCTGTATATACTTAATTCACGTAGACAGCAGAATTGTAAAGAATACAGAAAAAGATATCAATCTCCATTGCAACACCATGTTAGGCCCAACAACAACCGCATTAATTTGCTGCAAAGATTGCACAGGTAAAGTTAACAAAATATTTAAACACCAGCCCTGTAATCTAACTAGGGACAACAATGAAGAGGAAACAGTTCCACATTGCATTGTTTTTCTAGCATGAAAATGGATTTATTGGCTGTTGGCCATGTGGCTGGACACCAGAGCAATTAAAATGGCTGAATGTTTATTACATTCATTTGGCTGGTTAAATTTCCTTAATTGCACTTGTAGGCATTTTGTTGAAAGGATTTCAGTTGTTTATTGATGTACAGCAAATTGATTTTAACAGTGTTGCTCGGGAATAGTTGTCATTCAGTATGTGATCCTCATTAACAGAGCATGAGGTGATATAGTCAGCAGAAGCTGGCAAAATGTCAAATCAAGTTTAGCCGTTGAAAGCTAAAATATGTTCTCATCACTTAAACATTAGTGATTTTTGAGTAAGTTTGATCCTTCAGAACAATGCAACACACTGTCAATAAACAACATTTCTCGCAGGCAGATACCAGCACAGAGAATTATTTGAATGCACAGTTTAAGGGGCCTTTTAATTAAACCTAATTGAGGTATTCAATCCATTGCTTGCTTTAAATCTAAATTGGACAATTCTTTCTCATTTATATGTCACAAGAAAAATTATTAATTTTGAATCCTAATTATGTAATATGTATAAATCTATAATAAAACATTACTTCAGCATGCGTTTCCTGACAACTTTTCCATTTTAGCTTCTGATGTGCATAGAGATGGTATAAGCTGTATGTAAAGTTGCCATATTTTAATTGTGTCTTGCATCCTCTATATTCCCCACTCTTGTGAAGATACTGCAGTACCACCACTGGTCAGAGGATGTAAATACAGTTTGACAGTTTGCATTGACTATTTCCATCATAATTGTGGACACTCAACATACACTAGCTATATCAGAATACAGACAAAAGTATTGAATTTCAGTATGGTCCATATATAATTAAATGTTCATGTTGAAACAGCAGTCAACTTAGAGTTACCTTGATGTTTACTTTTTACCATTTTATGATCTTTTATTACGTTTTATGATCTTGAGATCAGGGGTACCTAATTTTGAGGTGCCAGAGCTCTAAGAAAGTGTTTTCGCCATATCACATCTAAATCTAATATATTGTATTCCTATGTAATAATCATTTGAATCCCCAAACATTAGTCAATCTATGCTTTTTAAGTGAAAAATATTAGTTCAGGTTGACATTTTATTTTGAATTGTGGTATTTTGAATCATTAATTTTTAACATAGCTAGAATTTCATTATGCAACACTTTATTTAATTCAAGCCTATTTAAAACATGAATTACAGAAAATTTTACTTCTGACTGGGGGATTGTATAGAGAGCAAACACTGCTTTTCTTGATTTATATTAATATAATCTAGACCTGGACGGACAGGGCACAATATCAAAATTTGAAGATGATGCAAGATTTGGAAGTGTTGTGAACTGCAGGATAGTGACAAACATCAGAGGCTGGTGGAATGGGCAGAAACGTGACAGATGGAATTTAATCTAGAGAAGTGCAAAGTGATACATTTTGGTCAGAAGGAGGAGGAGGAAGAGAAGTGACATAAAATAAAGGGTACAATTCTAGAGGAAATTCTGGAGAGGAGAGACCTGGATGCATATGTGCATAAATCATTGAAAGTGACAGGGCATGTTGAGAAAGCTGTTAAATTATACTGTATCCTGGATTTTATAAATAGGGGCACAAAATACAAAAGCAAGTAAATTATGAACCTCCATAAAACACTGGTCCAGCTTCAATGGCAGGGATGTGAAAGTTTTAGTAAAGGCTTACGAGAATGGCTCAGAGGATAAGAGACCTCAGTTATGTGGATAAACTGGCAAAGTTGGGGCTGTTCTTCTTGGAAAAAGTTGAGAGGAGATTTGCTCATGAGGGATCTAGATAGTGAATTGGAGATAAACTTTTCCCATTGGCAAAAGGTTGAAAATCCTAAGGTGATTAACTAGAGGTGACACAGGGAAAAACTACTAATCAACAAGTAGTTTGGATCTGAAATGCACTGCCTGAGCATGTGGTGAGGATGGATTCAATTGCGGCTTTCAAAAGGGGACTGGATAATTGAAGAGAAGATTTTACAGGGCTACTGGAAAAAGGTGGAGGAGTGGGGCTAGCAGAATTGTTGCACGGAACTGACACCAAGACGATGAGCTGAATGGCCTTTTCCTGTGCTGTAACTATTCACTGATTCTGGTATAGATGATGTATTCAAGGATCATAGCACATTGTAAGCACATGAGGAAGAAAGAACATAAAGATTATCCTGATAGTGTGATCAAGAAGGATGGGAGAAGATTTTAACTGCAAAGGGAACTGTTTGAAGTGAAAGATTATCCCCACTTCCCCATACACAGTACATGCAATTTACCTGCCTTATTTATCATATTAACTGAAAAAAGTGAGTAAACTGCACTGAACTGTGTATGGGGGAGTGGGGATCACCTTTCTTACGATGGTTCCCTTTGCATTTTCTCCTCCCAGCCTTTTTGATCACGCTATCAAGACTCAAGTGGCAAATCCTTGTTCTTATTGCAAAGCCTTACCCAAACAAGCTTTTCATGTTGCTTTGGTTGTCTAAGGAGGGAAAGTGAAACAATTTCATTGAATTATTGTTCTTTCTGTCATTAAACAGTCGAGTAAGTTATTTAATGCTTCCAATTAAATTTGCTACACTGAAAAATGAAGAATGATGTTCATTCTGTTTGCCCTGTTCAGCCGACCCTGTGAAACTTCTTCACCAATCTGGATGCTAACAAAAACTTTTTTGTTAGCATCCAGGCTAAGTAGCTGCGTCCTCCTCCCGCTATCTTCAGAACACCTATAAATTGTTTCATATTTACACTGCTGTCTATATATACTTTTGGGTAAAGAAAGTTTCCTTAATAGCTTTAAAAACGTACACTGCATTGCATTGAGGTCCCCGATTGCTGACATTTGTACTCTAGATGCTTATTTTATACATTCTAGTTTTTAATAGTTCTCTCCCCCAACCCCCCCCCCCAAAAAAAAATGGTATTGCTCAATGTGTTAATATTACTCCTGCACAAAAGTGTGCCATGATATCAGAACAAGTGCAAATAGATTTCTCAAAGCATAAGAGAAGACCTGGCAATGGGCGCAGGAATTGTTTTCAATTTGATGCTCGTTTGATTTATATGAAATTTTGTAGTAGTAATGACAATGACAACTGTTTTCTTGTGTCCTTTATGATTTTTGTTCATGGGCTTTATCTGGTTTGGGGTCCTTTGTAACTTTTCTAGCACCACCCAAGTGTAAATTCAAATTGCAAAAAGTGGAAGGTACTGGGAAATTTTGCAGATTCTTGCTTCTTCATTTCATAGTCTGAACAAATTCAAAAGAATAACTCACTGGCTCACCAGTAAACAAATCGCCCAGTAGTCTGAAAAATAATTGACTCCTGGAGATTGCTCATCTGTAGTTTAAAAGCATTCAAAAAGATGAGCTGATTTTAAAAGTGTTCCATTTGAAGTCTTTAATGTGCATCCTTCCAGAACAAAATAAATAATTCCATCTTTAAAAAATATTCTGTCAATACTTTTGAGAAAATTACAGAAAACGTTTAGTTCATCTGTGATTTAATTCATTGTAAAGTTAATATTTTTGGAACCAAATAATAATTCCTACTGTCCCTCCACCCCAATACCCCATTTTTCTCTCCACTCCTGGAATACTACTGCTACCCCCTACCCAAAATAAACCTCAGCATAGTAAAGACTAAAATTGACCTAACAGACTGGTTTCAGAAATTTAGAAAATGGGTAATTTCCCTTTTTATTAGTGTCACAAGTAAGCTTATGTTAACACTGCAATGAAGTTACTGTGAAAATCCCCTAGTTGCCACACTCTGGCACCTGTTCAGGTACACAGGGAGAATTTAACATGGCCAATCCACCTAACCAGAACATCTTTGCACTGTGGGAGGAAACTGGAGCACCCGGAGGAAACCCACGCAGACACAGGAAAACATGCAGACTCCGCACAGACAGTGACCCAAGCCGGGAATCAAACCCATGCCACTGGCTCTGTGAGGCAGTAATGCTCGCCACCATATTGCCCCAAGATGTAAAAGTGTTGTAGCACAATGCTGAGGCCTCTATCTTTTACAATTTATATACATTTTTTGGATGAAAGGACCAGAAGTATTACAACTAAATTTGCTGATGGCATAAAAATAGGTAGGAGAGAAAGTCATACAGAGGACAGAAGGAATCTACGAAGGGATATAATAGGTTAAGTACTTGGGCAAAGATCTGGCAAATGAAGTATCATATGGGAAAAATGTGAGATTGTCCATTTTAGCAGGCCGAATAAAAATGAAGCATATTATCTTAATGATGAGAGATTGTGGAGCTCTGAAATGCAGAGGGACCTGGGTGCCCTAGCGTATGAATTGCAGGTACAGCAAGTAATTGGCAATGAAAATAGAATATTGTGCATTGCAAGAAGAATTGAATATACAAGTTGAGAGGTTATGCTTTAGTTATACAGGACGTTGGTGAAACCACATCTGGAGTATGGTGTACTGTATTGGTTTCCTAATTTAAGGAAGGATGTAACCGCATTCGAAACGGTTCAGAAAATGTTTACTAGACTAATAGCTCGAATGCGAGGGTTGTCTTATGAGGAAAGGTTAGACTGGCTAAGCATGTATCTGCTGATGTTTAGAAGAATATAAGATGACTTGATTGAGATATTTAAGATCCTAAGAGGTCTTGACAGTGTGGATGTGGAAAATATATTATTGTGGGAGAATCTGGAACTAGGTGTCACTTTTTAAAAATAATCATCCATTTAAGACAGATGAGAAATTTTAACACCCCCACCCACTCCCGGCAAACTCTGTCTAACTATCCACCCCAACCACCACCACTAACTAACCTGTTTCCACACCCCGATGACCAAAGCCAGGGACTTAATAGAAAAAATTGCAGAAGCAGCAACATTAACTTTGTCTTAGCAATTCTATTATCTGATAGAAAAAGAAGTGAGGTTTCAAGAGAAGGGAAACCCACCAAATATGCCAGCAACAAAGGCAAATTAGTTCCTCCCTACATTGTCACACCCCTATTGGAACATTAAATCCTGTTGTCCCTTAAAACATCAGTCAGGAGATATTTATGAGGAGGCTAAAATTCAGCTGGAAAGTCCTGAAAGAACTGTCCTGTAGCATACATCAACTGTTAGAACTGCTGTGATTCGCTAAGAAACTAAACACAACCAGGGGACACTGGCTCATTTTGTAATGTTAGTTTCCGGTTTGCACTTGCTTTCAGCAGGTGGCCAGTGCCGACTTATTTGTCAGGCAGACCCAGGGTAACCTGTGTCGGCACCAACGAGATGATTCCGGAAAGGGTTTGCAAGACTTATCAATATGCCTCTTCAAAGTACTGCTCTAGTGTTTACTTTGCCATATTAGTGCAAATATGAATTGTTGCACACTGACAATACTGACATAAGAAAATGAACATGGCCATTAAAAAATTCAAACATTTGTATAAATTTGAGTTTGTGGGTACGAACTCCAGGGAGTTGAACACATCAGTATGGCATTGAAAAATACTGCATTTTTACAAAAGATGTTGAGCTTGGACTCTATATTTCATCTCTTCAGGTGGTTGTAACATATGCTATAGCACTGTGGAGGGTGGGGGAAGCAGGGACGTTCTGCTGGTGTCCTGGCTAACACTTGCCCTCGACCAACACCGTTGAAATAAAACTAGCTATTTATCTCATTGGAGGTCTTGTGGCACAGTGACTAACGTTCCTGCCTCTGAGCTGGAATCTCCAGGTTCAAGTCCCACCCCAACGGGGTGGCCAACGAAAGTGAATTCATATCGCGGCCAAATGGATTGAGTTTCAACCTGTGAATCCTTCCAACATGCCAATAGCTGGTGGTAAGAGCGGGAGAGACTCCTGGTCAGCCATGCTCAATGTGGAGTGGTGCCCCTCGAGCTGAAAGCCTCTGGCAACAGATAGGCGACCTGTTCCAGGAATTACTAACTATAGAAACAGAAGAAAGTCTGTCTTAGAGAATTGTAATGGAATTTATCTCATTGCTGTTATAGGACCAGGCTGTGAGATATTTGATTGCCACCTTTTGCCAACTTAACAACAGTGGCACCACTTCAAAAGAACTTCATTGGCTGTGAAGAGATTTGAGAAGTTAAAGATGCAATGCAAATTCATTTAGGAAAAATCCATCAAGTGTGTGTCACTCCAAATTAATATAACAGAAAATTATATAACAGAAAAAATATTATAATTCAGTTCGAATTTTTAATTTTCAAAGTAAGGTTGTCTCAGTGGGGGGAAGGAAGGTGTGGGGAGTGATTTTCTATGATCTGAAATGACTTGGAGTAATGGGCCGTAGAGTATATTTTGACATTTACAAAATAATCCTCAGATCTCCAAAACAAAAATTTAAGTGTATCAAACATCACTAATCTAAACTGCTTAGCTGATATTAGTTCCTTGAATTATTGCAGTAGAATAAGTTGCCAAATTATAGAATGGTGAAAAAACAAAATGAAATGGTATGCAGAAGTGCTTCTGCTGTAATAAAAGGGTGACACAGTGGTCAGCAGTACTGCCTCACAGCACGAGGGACCTGGATTCAATACTGGCCTTGGGTGACTGTCTGGCTGTGTGGAGTTTGCACATTCTCCCAGTGTCTGTGTGGGTTTCCTCCGGGTGCTCTGGTTTCTTCTCACAGTCCAAAGATGTGCGGGTTAGGTTGATTGGCCATGCTAAATTGCCCCTTAGTGTTGGGGGATTAGCATGGTAAATCTGTGGGGTTATGAGGATGGGGCCTGGGTGGGATTGTTGTTGGTGCAGGCTCGGTGGGCCAAATGGCTTCCTTCTGCGCTGTAGGAATTCTATGGGATTCTATAAATATTTGAGCTTAGATTTGCAATATTTACATCTTTTGTTCTTTGTTTCATATAGGAGATCACAAGTCTACTTCCATTCGTCAAACTTTCTCTAGATGATTTTCCAGCAAACGAAGATATTAACCGGGATCTGAATGCATACATCCATCACAGAATTAACAGTAGTGATGGAATACTCAGTAATATCTTTTTGAGTGGAAAAACTGACACCATTACCGTGAGCAAAGTCAGCAATCATCTCATCATGCGCAGCCAGGGATCTTATCTGTATTTGAAGCTGACCTTGGATTTGTTTGAAAAGGGCCATTTGGTTATTAAGAGTGCAAGTTACAAGGTCGTTCCAGTGTCTTTGTCTGAATTGTATCTGTTACAATGCAACATGAAGTTTCTAACACACACTTCCTTTGAAAAGTCTCTTCCTGTGTTGAATGTAGCCTTGGCTTCCCTTCATCCACTGACAGATGAACAGATTTACCAAGCAATAAATGCTGGCTGTGTGAAGGGTGACTTGGAGTGGGAGGACTTCCAGCAGAGAATGGAGAGCCTTTCATGTTTTCTGATCAAAAGAAGGGACAAAACCCGAATGTTTTGCCACCCATCCTTTAGGGAGTGGCTTGTTTGGAGAGCAGATGGTGAAAACATGGACTTTCTTTGTGACCCCAGGTTGGTGTATTTGGATTTTAAAACAACTCTTGCACGCATTTTAATTTACAACTGAAGATTTACTTTACGTATTTTTTTGTGCATTTATTTTGGACAAATTTGCTCTTCTTGAATCTTGTTGTCTGTCCCTGCTTCAGTGTTATTCGCCCATCACTCCTGCGCTCACTGACAAACATTGGCCCCCAATCAAGCAACACATCAGTTTTAGAATTCTCGTCCATAGCCTCATCCCATCTATTTCTACAATCTTCTTCAGCTCCACAGCCCTCTGACATATTTGTATTTATTTACTTCTGACCTCTTGAGAATCCCTGATTTTGATTGCTCTACCCGCACAAAATGGGCTGCGTTGGCTCTATGCCCTGGAATTCCCTCCCTAAAACACTCTGTCTCTAAACCCCTTTTTTCATTTAAGAGCCACACTTTTTTGACCCAACTTGTAGCCAAGGCTACAAGACCTAATGTCTTATTGTTATTGCTTTCGGTGCTACTGTAAAGCATGTTTTATTACGTTAATGGGAATATACAAGTTCTTGTGTGGAAAACCTTGTGGCTTCATCCCAAACTTCAAACTAACATAAACTAAAATGAAATCTATTTGGTTGCCCGAAATAAGGGTGCTAAAAGCTTTTAGTGAATTACGTGTGTTACTATGCTGGTTGACCATTAAAAAAAAATTAGCAAATGAACAACAATTTGCGACTTCATTGACATCAGGGAACTTGAACCACTGGGTCCATTGAACTCTGCCCATAAAATTATGCAAAAACAATACTGTAGATATTAGAAATCTGAAATAAAAATGTAAAATGGTAGAAAGACTCAGCAGGTCGGCAGTATCTGTAGAGAGGGAAGCAGTTAACATTACAAATCTTTCGTCAGAGCATTTGATGCCTGCACTTTCCGCTTTAAGTTCTATGTGTTTTTTGTTTGTGAACTCTTGAGATGGAACACCAGGATCTGGGAGAAAAGAGTGAAATTCTAGTCCTTGGGGCCTCATGAAGAAAAGAATGGGAGTTGTGACTGGCAATGTTGGATGGTTTGCTGAGAGATGGCACTATTGAGGAGACCGGCCCAGCCAGAGTTATGGGAGAATGAAGCTCAGGCAAATTGTATATAAGCAGTTCTTTCCCATTTTTGGAATGTCAAGTGCCCCCACTCATTAGCCCTAATTCTATTGCCACCAAGCAACCCCATCCATTGCTTTCACTGTCTTGCCATTGTACCCTAAAGCACCTAGTGCACAATTCATGAGTTTGTGACAACTGGCTTTTATTTGGCATAAATGTCTATAGACAAACAAACTATGCTTCAAAAATTAAAAGAAAATCTGGTATTTACATAAAAGAAATAATCTCCATGCTCCAGAAATGACCTTAATGCTCCAAATATACTTCAGCAATATTTTTTCACCTGAATTTGCAACCAAAATGTGAAAGGTTGCTAATTGGCATGGAAAACAGCCAATCAGGAGAAACCTCTATCTAAGGTTAAATCTCTTGAAAAAAATGAACCGATAATTTCTGCAATCTTTTGAAAAGGAAATGTTCATGAAACCGTAGTGTTATATAAAGTCCAAAAATGTGCAGGTTAGGTGCATTGGCCATGCTAAATTTCCCCTTAGTGTCCAAAGATGTGTAAGTTAGGTGGGTTAGCCATGGTAAGTATGGGGTAGGGCAGTGGGATGGGCCGGGATAAGAGTTTTTAACATTGTTTATTTCCAGCAGCCAAATGGATCTTATTTTACTTTGTTAGTCTGAAGTTTGGGATGAAGCCGCAAGGTTTTCCATACAACAGGAACTTATATTTATATATTCCTGTTAATGTAATAAAACATGCTTTACTTTTGGAGAGTCGGTGCAGACTCGATGGGCCGGATGGCCTCCTCCTGCACTGTGGGGATTCCATATGTCCTACTGAAGTAGCCTGCAACTTTGTATCTATAAAAAAAAATGTTCCCACCATACTCTTATCCTCATCAGTTCAGAATTTTAAGTCCTTAGCAAAGGCAACTACAGTGACTGCATAGATATTATAGTATTGTCTGAGGTAGAATAGAATATGCTGAAGTGATAGTTTTTCCAGGCAGCTATTAAGTGTTATAGCATTAGATAATCAATTAAAACTCTGCCTTCTTAATTCATGTTCTTTCTCAGGAGTGGGCATGCTCTTATGGCATTCATGTTCTCTCGCCAAGAAGGAAAACTAAACCGACAACAGACAGTAGAATTTGGCCATCACATATTGAAAGCGCATATTTTCAAGGTAAGCGCAGATCCAATTAAATCATCTTATGAAATGAAAAGTAACGTCATCTATATAGTGTAAAGGTTACATTATATACCAGATGCATATTTAAGTTTAGAGAAGACCACAATTTTTAGTTTCATGTTTAAGGAACTTGTTTATTCTATCTGTTGGGGAATTCAAAAGATACGCAAGTCAAATCAAAAGAAACTGTTAGACATGGGGCCAGTCTGCTCAGCAAACGTTCCACAGCAATGTAGTGTGACTAGCAGTATCTAGATATTGACAAAATCCTCATTTTTTTCCCCCTCCGTACTGGAGAATGATCTCCCTTCATGTGGATAGCTATAATTAGCAAATAATTGAGAACCTGCAATTTGGACTGAATAACATAGTCAGGTAAAGCACAATGAACACAGCTTTATTGTTTGCTTTGTTGTGTCATGCCATTTCCTGTATTTGCTTTTCATTTTTTTTAGATTAACAGATCCAAAACAAAAATGCTGGAAGTGCTCTGTACACCTGGCAACATCAGTGCAGAGAAAAACAGAATTAATTGGCCTGAACATCAGAGTCTGATTGCCACAGCTCTCCTAGTTTAAAAAAAAATCTTTTTGATTCCGTCTCGCCTGACCTCCCAACTCAGGCTGGGTAAGATCCAGGCAGTGCAGCGTGTCCTTGGGTCTAGTGTCAAGTGCAGTTTGAATGCAAGGAGTCCATGCCCCCTTTTTACAGCATTGGGTGCAGTCCAGTTCTGCCTGGGGTGGCAGGAAGGTGAGACACCCCTGGGAGTATCAGGGAGGTGGGGAGAAATAGTCAGAAGGTAAGAGGAGACCAGTGGGGGTTGGTGTGGGCCTGTGCAGTAGTTACCTAGAAGTTGAAAGTGGTTTTAATTCTTCCAACTTTTTCAAGGTAACTATTGATTTAACCAAGGCAGTACTGTTGTAATATGTGCCTGCATGCCATTATAATGAAAAGGTGTTAACGTGTGACTAGAAAAGACCATTCATATAGAATCTCATGGTAATCTTGCGAGAACTCTCCAAGAAGCAGCCTGCATGGAAAAGTAGCACCATGCCTTTATAGTAACTGGGATCTATAAATAGCTAAAGATTAATAATAAACAGTTTATAGCACAAACAAAGCCATATTGCAACATGGTACTCAGCAGTGGCATCATTTGCAACAGGAATATCTAAAGTTTGCCATTTTAAGTCACATTTTCAGATGATTCCCAGCACAGGATAATTGCCATGGGGATGTTTGCACTTCACTTACCTGTGAACTTCTGGATGAGGTGAGGTTTACCCAGCATATCTTTGGGTTACCACTTAACACAATCAATATGAATCCCTGGAGCTTGGAGGTTATGGTCACTGTTTCAGGTGTGTGACCTTTCGTCAGAACCAATATGAAATTGTGCAATATCCTGCAGCATCAGAACTATAAACTCTGATGTAACTTGTAATCTTGCAGATTTGCAGAGGTGACAACTACCAAACTGAAACTGAGATCCTATGTTGATGTGTTGTAATTGCTGTGAGGCTAGAGGCATTTTGAAGCCTGGGCTTCACGTAGGTATCCTGCAAGCTCTGCATGCTGACCGTCATTTTATAGTTCACTGGTTGAGGAATGCAAGAACTGAACTCGCTTTTTGGATCTGGCTAGAAGTCAGAGCCAGTACACCATGCAATGGTGTGGAAGTTGCAGTGACATTGGAGTACTTTTGACCCTCTTCCTCACAAAATGGAAGTTAATCTCTTTTGGGTTGTTTCTGAGCAACATCCAGCATCACTTCATGGGCTCTATCGAAAATGGCTGTGGTTGAGACATTACTGTAGATTACTTAACATCATTCTCCAGCCAAGGGCATTTTTATACTTCGCAGTTATTAGATGGATTTTTAGCAGACCACCACTTCCTCAATGCTTGCTTGTCTTGGAATATATGGGCAAGACTAGCATTTACACTCCATCCCAAGGTAAATTGGGAAGTTGTGAGCTGGTTTCATGGGTTACTGCAGTTTGTATTGTGAATCTGTTCTCATATCGCTGCTTAAGGAGTTCTAGCATTTTGGTCCAGAGTTAATAAAGGAATGGATTTAGAGGTACTGCCAAAACATCCTTGATAAGTTGCTGCAATGTGTACCATGGCCTGCTTGTGATACACGGGGCCATTTTCCCACATTGAAACCTCTACTCTTCTGCCTCAGTTCACAGAAACACCCTTGCGTCTTCCACTCTCAACTTTCAAAGAGAAGAATCCCTACATAGGATCTGTACAGTGCAGAAGGAGGCCATTCAGCCATCGAGTCTGCACTGACAACAATCCCACCCAGGCCCTATCCCCATAACCCCACATATTTACCTCGCTAATCCCTCTAACCTACGCATCCTGGGACACTAAGGGGCAATTTAGCATGGCCAATCAACCTAACCCACACATCTTTGGAGAGATGCCCTCTCCTCTTCCAATTCCTGTTCATCTTGGCACTCTTCTGCCTCTCCATCCACCTGCATCCCATTTCAATGGGACATATTGTTGTTTCTCATCAATTTATCCTAGCATCCTTGTTTCCTTTAAACCTAGTTCTCACTTAGCTTAGACATGCAATTTCAATCTACAATTTTTCTCTCTAATTTCCTGTTTGAGTTGGTGCTTTTCATTTTCCAGTTTAAGCTGACAGTTTCTGCTTTCCACATCTCAGCTTTAGATCTCTCTCCTTCAGTGCCATCTGTGGCTCTGTCCCTCTCCCTTTGCTAGAAATTCCAACTATAGAGGACAAGGGCTAGATTCACTCATTAACACCAAGACTTAAGCAACTATGAGGGGTGATTGAACTCCAGCCCCCTTAAGTGGCAGAAAATGTCGGCATGTGAACAGGACTCCAGAAACATTGATTGCGGCCTTTAAAAAAAATCTTAATTCATGGGATGTGGACGGTGCTGACTAGACGAGCATTTATAGTCTATCCCTGATTGCCCATGAGAAGGTGGTGGTGAGCTGCTTTCTTGAATTGCTGAAGTCCATGTATGTTAGATACACCACTGTGCTGTTGGGAAGAAAGTTCAGGATATATGTTGGAAGCTCATGATTTTATCTCTAGGTTTAATGATGCATTTGTTCTATAGAAGATTTGTGTTTCACAAAAATTGTCTAGCCTCCACAAACTTAACTTCTCATGCGACATTCACCTTTTTAGTCTGTGCAGTAGAACCACCTTGACCCAAGCTAAAAGTACAACGGAGTGGGTTGGTTCAGAGAGAGAAAACACGGCTTTCACATAATATTTGAATGTTAACCAGGATGTTTAAGGAGTTAGAAAATAATATGTAATGGATTTCAATTTGAAATGCAATAATTCATGCTTTTAATTTATTCATAGGGCCAAAGCAAAAGGACAGGAATCTCTTCTAGTGTCCTTCAAGCTCTTTGGATAAGCTATGGCAGTGATGGATTGTCTGCTGCCCTCACATCCTTACGAAATCTTTACACTCCCAATGTGAAGGTAAGAAGATTTATGTAGCTGGAGTAACATTTTGATTTTTTTTCTACATTGTAAGCATTGCTTTTGGGCAAAATTAACATTTTCACTTTGCTATTCTTCAGAAAGCCAGCAGGTGAAATATGGGGTACTCTACCTAATTTTTATTCAGCCTTGCATTTATTTGCAGAGTGAAACATTACAAGCAGAAACCTCTTAACTCAACCCCACACGTTTTCCAAAAAATGTCTTTTTCTATGTGCTCAAGTGTAACTCAATTAATGTCCTCTACTTGCATATTATTAAACACAATTGATATGCAGTTAACATATTCCTTTTTAAATAAAACTTGTGGTTAACATGCATGAATGGGATTTCAAAACAAATTTTTAAAAAATCTTCAAATTCCATACAGAACATTATATCGTGAGACATCCTTCCTCCTAACAATTTCTTCATACCAGGGTTTATTTTTGTAACACAATCGGACAACTGATGAATTGCATCTACCCATGTAATTTTAAAGACTCCATTTGTTTCCAGCATTTATTTTAGCTTAATTAGGGATGGACAATAAATTCTGACCCTTTCTCTCAATTTTTGTAGCATGTACGATTGGTTGTGAATGGGAATGATTATCTACATAATATTAAATGGGTATGCTCTCTACCTTGTGTGGAATCGCGTCTAAAAATTTGATAAATAGAATCCCGTATCCATTGCCTCTGCAAGAGACCATGTTTCCATAAGGTATTTTTTAACAACTTTTTTTTAACTTTTCAAGCTCGAGGCAAAATTTCCTTTTTTAACCCCATCAGCAACTGTGCTTGATTACCTATTAGGAAGATTCACATGCAAAGCATCACTAAAAATTAAGAATTTCATGATTTTATGTAATTTAAGGATAGGAGCTTAACTATGCTTTTTTCCGTGTTTAATTTTCTTGATGCTTTATTTAGCCTAAAACATTCACCATTTTAAGATGTTTCATCATAGTTTATTCCAACACATCAAAACCAGCATTTTGTGTAGTCTGGTCAGTTGAACTGGTTGGACAATCAAGTTTTGCAATTGCTTTGTTTCTTCTTTTAGATATAACATTACCTTTTGTGATGACCAAGCATAATTTACCAGGATGGGAGTAACACTGTCTAAATACAATTGTTGATTTAAAGTTATTCAAGACTTACTCTGCTTAGTATCTAAACCAATATATTTAAAAGCCCCAGAAGCCTGACTCTCAATTTTCAATCCTACTCTAATTTTAATTCCACGGTTCCAGCTCATTTAAAAAAAAAAATCAATATGCATCATGAAGATGCCTGGAAGTTTTCCTTTATGATTCCAGTAAAGCATTGGAGGATTTGCTTTTTAGTTGAAGACAACCTATTTTCAACAAAACAGTTCTCGCTAAAGAAAATCACGCCCTGGAAGCATCATTCAAGCGTTTTGTGAGCTGGATGCCATAGAAGCATTTATTTGGTTTCCAAAGTTGCCCTTCTGCATCTGCCTTTTTGGATGGTTTGAGAAACACTTCGCTTTTTTAAAGCAACAAGAAAAATTAAATATGGAGGAAAGCATACTTAAGCTGCCACCTTTTAGTGATCCTAAAAATGTGAAACATAATTTTGGTGATATTTTGTATGCAAATCTTCCTAATGGGTATTCAAGGGTGGTTGATTTCATAATATGAGCAGTATATCATTCTGCAGAAATGCAGCTTTTATCTCATTTAATCTACAGAGTTAAAAGAATTTTCAAAATTAGTTTTCCAGTTGTGGCCAACATCTGTACCCAGTTTCCCTCCGAAATCCAAAGTAACTAGCCACATGTTAGCCTTAAGTTCCATTTGTTCCACCAAAACTGTAGGAATGACAGTTTTCTGAGAAACCTTTTCAAGGCAACGGAAATCTATTCCAACAGGAAGTGTCCGTGAAGACCGAACATCAGTAGAACCAGGATCCTTTCCATATGCGATACCTTGACATAATCCAGCAATTTAAATGCTAACACTGAACCAAAGATCTTTAAATTAAATTTCCCCAATCTTTTATTCAATTCCATTAAAGTTCACGATGTATTCCTGCGTTGAGTAACCATCTGAATTAGTACATCATCCTTGTATATTTCACCTAAGAACTTCCAAACCGTCATCAGTATCCAACTGACTGGCATCCAACTCACAAAACATTTGAATGTCTCACAGCACTTCATGGCGAGATTTGTGTGATGCAAGTATCACTGATTTTCAATACGTATGCCCAGTCTATGCAATGACCTTCCATATTTGGTATTCAAGTAAGCTGCTATTAATGTCTTTGGCATGATTGCTGATAAGTTGTGGAATAAATTAGTCGCATGGATGGTTGAACAAAGAAGTGGGAAAAATCTGCCCTTTTGAACCTCGGTAATCACACCATCAGTCTTGCCTCTCAAATCAGTCTTCAGAACTTGAGGATTCAAGTACCCATGTTATTACCATGCATTCCCAATTTGTAGTGTAACTGAAAAATTATGCCACAAGTTTTCACATTTTTAAACAAGACCACTGTTGCTGTGTTTAAAAAAAAAATAAACAAAGCAAGCACTACTGCCATAACACTATGGCCAGAATTTTATGTTACTGTGGTGAGTGCCTGACCCAGAGCACACGAAAATACACAAGGAGATGTTGGTGCGTGTTTTGACGCCATCGCTCACTCGAGCTGTATTTTAGTCGGCGGGCAAGCAGGCAAGTTAGCCTATTAAGGGGCCAGTTTTACGTGGCCTGTCTGCTTTTAAATTTGGCAGGCAGGTCAATTGGCTACATGGCCTTTGTTTCAACTTTCATCCCGCCCTGGATTGAATGTCAGAGCTGAAGTAAAATTTAAAAAGTTGTCCAGGGACTGAGTTTTGTGTTTGAATGTGTTGCCTAGAACTCTTTGCATAGTTTTTCAGTTGCAGTTTATTTTTTACAGCTCTGCAGCTCCCTGAGACAGCTCCACAGCGGCCGTTCCCCTGAGGGAACACATTAGAAGCGCCAGTCCGCGCCCTCCCTTTCCTTAGCTCCCACCTTCCCTGGCATTGATTGGCCTTTCCTAGCGTAAAATCTTTTATGTTCACATGAGCAGATAGATGGGACCTTGGTTTAACAACTCATCGAAAAACAGAATCTCTCATAATGTCCTCAGTACTGCTGTCAGCACTCAGAAGATTATCTTGAAGATAGTGGTCATGTGTGCACCTAATAGACGAAAGATGAACATTAGTATTAATCCATGTTGGCTGAGTTCAGTTAAATGGTGAAATGGTTCATTTGGTGCAGATGCATTCTAGTTTATATCTGTTAAAGCACTTTCAGTATAAACTTCAATTTCATAACTATATCTGCAAGAAAGTGGAGTGATGCTACAGGGCAAGAATAAGATCACTTGTGTCATCTTGTATATAAAAAATATTGTTAGCAAAATTGTCCAGTTTGCTGCTGATCCCATTGTACACAGACCAGTTTTGGAGATCTTGCAGCAATATTTTCAGATTTGTTTTCCTTGTGTGTAATCTTAGTCCACTGGAATAAGTAAATGCAGGATATTTAAGGCAGGCTTTGGAGTAACATTCTATTCCTGTAACACATTGTAGGTAAGTCGATTGTTGATTTTGGGAGGAGCCAGTGTGAACTACCGAACTGAGGCCTTGAACAATGCACCCATTCTATGTGTTCAATCGCATCTTGGTCATCAGGAAATGGTAAATCTGCTGCTTGAATTTGGAGCTGAAGTTGACAATATTTCTGAAAGTGGTATGACCCCTTTCTGTCATGCTGCAGCGGCAGGACACCTTAATATTGTACCTCTTCTGTACAAGAAAGGAGCAAAGGTAAGAGGGTGCTTACCTTTCAACTGGTTTTGTTGAAGATTCATAAAATAAATTTGAGTATTTGAGTACTGAAAGTATTCCCCAAGTTTGTATGTCTTTTAGTTTCATTGGTGATATTCTGCAGCGGGTTGCTGTTCCAATACCATCAGAAAACACAGTATTTGAGAAACCAAGTGATATACAGCTGAAGTTGAAAATTGCAGAAGCCATACAGAACAATCTATTACATCTTGTGACTGCAAATTAGAGAAAATGATTGAGCAAGGTTATTGAAACACTTCAAATAGATTCCTGTTTTATTGAAACATTTTTCAGCAAGATTTCCACAAAAGGAAATGACCAGCTAATGGTGATGGTGAAAAAGGAATGTTCTTTAGGGCACTGAGCAGAATCACTGCTCAAATTCATGGATTTTTTTACATCCAGTAAAAAGGAAAATGTGGCAATTCCACCAATACTGCATTGAAGTGCCAGCATAGATTATATGGGGAGTGCTGCTAATCGAACCAAACTGATACAACTGTCTTTGCCTTGTATTTCATTGTAAGAGGCATTCTGTGAACCAGGGTTTCAGGTAAGCAGCTCCCTCAGAGTGAATGCAAAGAAAAGGGTCATCATGTTTTGAGCTCTTTATAAGCTAAATTGTTTACGATTGCAATTAAGTGTACTAAGTGGGGTTCCCAGCTACAGTCAAGGAATTGGCCTGTAGTTATCAATATTCATGTGACTTTAATGAAAGAATTTAAATGTTTCTAAGTGCATGTATGCATACATGTATATATTATCTTAAATGACCAGCATTCTACGAGAGGACAAAGAAAAAGTTAGAAAGGTGCTTTGAAGCTCTCATTGAAGTGTGCAGCATTGACACTAATGATTGGAAGGAGCTTGCTACCAATCGTTCAAAATGGTGATCGCTTGTATGTCAAGCTGCATCATGTTTTGAGTCCAAACACCTTAATAATGAGGCAGAGAAAGAAAGAAAAGGAAGCAAATCTTGCACTCTGGATCCCACTGCCTCGTGCAATGTCCTGTCCCATGTGCCTAAAGATCTGTGGATCGAGAATCATCCAGTTCTGTCACATGCTGGCCCATGGCGGAAAGTTGTAACATTGAGTAGGCATCCTTCAAACAAAGGACTGATAATGATTATGTGCTGGAATTTGCACATTGATATTGGTATCTGAATGATGTACTCATTTATAAATGTGCAAATCATCTAGCAACTTGTGGAAAGGAAGGGATGTACTATGAATTGTGAATCAGCACAAGTTGCTGGGCGATTTATGCCATTTCACCATTAGTTTTGAGGAAATGGCATCTCACCATTAAACACCTCATGCGCTTTATGAAACTGCAAAAACTTCATCTAGATCAATTACCCATTAAAATTGCCACAAAGTTAAGTCTAGTAATTAATAGCATAAGCAGCCTTTCAACAGAATGATTGTAATAGTTACCATTCAACCTGTCAGAAAATGAACAATTAAAAGTGTGGAATCTCATTCCTTGTACAAATTGTTAGAAATTTTATAATGTCAAATTAAAATATTCAGTTGTTTTTTTCCTGATGCAATCTTTATTTTCTTTCTCTTTAATTCATTTTCTGTACTTGATTTGATATTGAATTCACCCAACCTAATTCAGTTATCTTCTCCATCCTTTTTCTGTTTATTTTTCAATTCTTAAATCTCTAGTAAATTCTGGACCATTGTTATATAATACAATAATCAGTGAGTATATCTGAATCAAAAGTCACGACTGAGTCTTCCACCAACTTTTCGGTCACTGCATTGCTGATGTGACAATGATGATGTGGAGATGCCGGCGTTGGACTGGGGTAAACACAGTAAGACGTTTAACAACACCGGATTAAAGTCCAACAGATTTATTTGGTAGCAAAAGCCACACAAGCTTTCGGAGCCTTAAGCCCCTTCAGGTGAGTGGGAATTCTGTTCACAAACAGGGCATATAAAGACATAAACTCAATTTACATGAATCATGGTTGGAATGCGAATACTTCCAGCTAATCAAGTCTTTAAGATACAAACAATGCGAGTGGAGAGAGCATCAAGACAGGCTAAAGAGATGTGTATTGTCTCCAGTGAGAGTCTGCAGGTCCACTGACCTGGGGAGTTCTGGACCTGCAGAGTCTCACTGGCTGTTCTGTCTGGAGACGATACACATCTCTTTAGCCTGTCTTGATGCTCTCTCCACTCACATTGTTTGTATCTTAAAGACTTGATTAGCTGGAAGTATTCGCATTCCAACCATGATTCATGTAAATTGAGTTTGTCTTTATATGCCCTGTTTGTGAACAGAATTCCCACTCACCTGAAGAAGGGGCTTAAGGCTCCGAAAGCTTGTGTGGCTTTTGCTACCAAATAAACCTGTTGGACTTTAATCCAGTGTTGTTAAACTTCTTGATGTGACAATGTGCAGCATAAAAAACATACCATCTACCCTATGATGCATAGGTTTGAAATTGCACATACTCCTGTTTGATAGTGTACAACTCGCGTTAGTGGGGCCTTAGGTAGTGTAGCTGTTGTGACTGGATCAGTTGAAAATTTTGAAACTCTATTTTGGTAATATTCTATGGGGTAATGCAACAATACTTATGTCCATTCAGTGAGCTAATTTGTAGTAAGTTTGGGTTTCTGTTCAATCTCTATAAAGCTGCATTGAGATTCTTGGGTACAAAGTTGCACCAGTTCTTTGGAACCAGGGCTAATAACATGAATGGCCTTAGGCACTGAACGAAAGCAAAATATTTGAGAAACATTTTAGTGGGGTTCAGGAGTTGTTTTAATTTACTAAATTTGTTTCATTGTAATTTACTAGATTTGTTCATTATGTACTATTAATTTATCAGCCACCTTTGATCTTTTGAGAGGGTAGCTGGATAATTGTACTTCTAAAGAGAATCTGCTCTGTCTTCCTATTCTGTTGATGTGAAATTGAATGAGTGGAAGTTTGATAGCATAGACTTAATGTCATTTACACATGTTTTTATGTAATAGGCAGCAACTCCTGTACAGTGATAGGTGGGTTAGTAAATTATCATATCTCTACTATTTTGTGAGCCAGAGAAACTTTTAAGTTTCATGTTGTAATCTAGGGCCATCTGCCTTATTATTGTGTTTTAAAATATATTTTATCCCAGTTTATTGAATTAGTGAATCATATGTAGTGAGCTATTTCAAATAATTTGGTATAATTAGCAAAAGTAACACATAATGAAACAATCTCTTATAATACTCTTGTTTATGGATGATAAATCTTCAGATGTAAATATTTTCAATAACTACTTGATTGAAAAACCTTTGATCATGTTGCAGAAATTTAAAATTCAAAGCTGTCAGACCCTGTGTACTACCAAGGAATCATAGTATTTTGAGTTTAAAAGATAATCCCATGTTACTGTTTGAAAACAATGAAATGTGCAGTTACTCTGAAGTAATTTAAATGTTTTAACTTCCAGGTTGATTGCACAGATAAAAATGGCCAGTGTGCATTGGTTCATGCTGCTTTACGAGGTCATTGTGAAGTTATTGAATATTTACTCCAAGCAGATTGGACATTAACCACACAGCGCCAGCATTCTTTCAGGAAAAGTCAGGCTCTTCAACAAGCTCTGGTTGCAGCAGCAAGCATGGGACATACTGAAGTGAGTTCCAAGAAAGTAATGCATCAACCTGGTTATAATTATGGAGTTTTCCACAAATATTTTGAGGAATATATATCCTTTACATTTCTACAGCATTTAATAGAGCAAACGCATCATAATGTTTTGCATGTGATTCTCTATTGGACATGCAATTAACTGGGCCTGTAATGGAGTGTGCGCAAGTTTGCTTTTGAGTAGCTTCTTGCCTTTCTATGGCATCTCTCATCAATTCTTTGTTTGAAATGAAATATTTGCTGAGTGGTTATTGTATTGTGGCAATCGAGATTTATTTTCTGGAATATTCTTTGCAAATGTTTGTAAGCAAAATGTTTTTATCACACGCTTTATTTTGGAACCCAATTGTTTGTGCCCATAACCCTCAACCTGTGAATTGCCAACAAGCAGTTCCTCATATTGGAAGTAAGTGGAAGAGTCACTGTAGGTGGCTCTCCCACGTTGCCCCGTGGTGGAAAATGTATAAAGAGCAGAAAGATCCAAAGGCAGGGAATAATACCTCATTCTTTCTAAATGTATATTGCAGAAGATTTTAACCCCTAAAAAATTAAAGTTCAACTATGTTTAATCGGTTTATTCGTAACATAATCAGATGGGAGAGAGCTTTCTGTGCATTTCAATTCATCCATCCAGAGCAGCATTATGCTCCATTGCTGTATCAAATTGATTTTAAAAGATTCTAGGGTTTTCATCACTACCTCTCTGCTCAAAGGTCCATTCCAAGTATTGATGACTGCGTGAAGAAGAATCCCCTAATATAAGTCCAAATGCTACGTTTTGTAAGTTTGAATCTGTGGGCAACCTATCTCTTCTGTACCAATCCATTTTATTGATGTCAAAACAATAATTTATATTACAGTTTGCCAGCCATACATTTAAGTTCTTAATTTTATCGACAAATATTGGAGAACATTACCTTGCATCTCCTGTCTGGGTTTTGAAGCTTGTCAGCAAAAAAAAAAGCATGTTTGATTCCTGTTTGACTTGCATCCTTTTCAATTTTTCTTTATTTGCGTCTATACCACTTACAGATTGTGAGGAATCTACAAGAACTTGACAATGAACATGAAATAGAGGTCAATAGCTTTGACACTCTTTGGGGTGAAACAGGTAATTGACGTTTTTGAGAGTTTTTCGTTTGCAGTATAAATCAAGTCCTACAGTATAAAGGAGGATTCTATGTACTCTTATTATTTCGTTATGATTACATTTTAACTGTCATATTGCAGTTAATTGTTAGCAATGAGCACTAATATTGTGGAACATACAATACGATTTAATGTACTTTACTGTCCCTGTTTGTTCCTTGTCCTTTTCTGCAATGATTCTAAACCTAATGATATTGTGATCAACATATTTTTTCACACACCTACTTCAAGAGCCAACTCAGTATAACCTCATTACTTTGAATTTTGGTTGAATTTGCCGTCTGTTTTAATAATACTTAGCAATGCCACCCTTTTGTCTAGGAGATGATTTGTTTAATTTTATAACTGATTTCATCAGCTGATCCATTTCAGAATAAATTGGAAACATTCATGGGTTGTATTGAGTTGGCTCTTGAAATAAGTGAAAAAAGTGTTTGATCACAATATCATTAGGTTTAGAGTTATTGTAGAAAAGGAGAAGGAACAATCAAATATGAAGATACTTGACTGGAAGAGAACAAGTTTCATTGAGCTGAAATGAGTTCTGGTCCATGTGGATTGGAATCGAGGATTAGCAGGTAAAACAGTTGATGAGAAGATCGAAGAAGATGATAGTTTGGATATAGATAAAATACCTTCCCATGAGGGGTAAAGGAAGAGCATTCCAAGCTAGAACTTTGATGCATAAAATAATTCAACCAGATTAGTCATTATCTTGTTGATTTTCGGAGCAGGCTATGAAGTTCTGAATGGCCTACTTTTCTTATGTTCCAAAGCAAGGGAAAGGAGGCTTGTGATAAATGCTAAGCTTATAAAAAAAATTAAAGAATCAAGCCGAATAATGAAGTGTGAAGGAGAATAGATGCAGACTATATGTATCATAAAATAGAAGAATAAAAGTAAATGGATACCCAGAAGACATTTGGGCTGAGTTACGGACCTAAAAGGAAATTTTGTGGAGGCAGAATACATGGCTGAGATACTGAGTGAGTACTTTCCATCTGTCTTCCTAAAAGAAGACGATACTGCCAATAACAGTAAAGGAAGATGGATAGGAATAAAATGAGTCAAAAATGTGCTAAAATATTGCTAGCGCTCAAAAGTAGAAAGGACACCTGGTCCAGATGAGGTGCCAAAGTTACAGAGGGCAGGAAGAGTGGAAATAGCAGCACTCTGGCCACAAATTTTATTCTTCCTGGATGTGGGAGGGTTGCAAATGTTACACACCTCCAAAAATGGGAGACGGTTAAATGAAAAGACTTGCAGATAAACTGAAATTGAAGGGAAAGTTCAAGGAAAATTCAGTGGATGTATTCAAAATTCAGTGGCGTTCTGTTAAAATAGATAGGAATACATTTTCCACTAGTGCGGGGAGATGAGAATTTATTCTGCATGGCAAGTTATGACCTGTAACGCACTACCTGAAATGGCGAAGCAGATTCAGCAGTAATTTCAAAAGGGAATTGAATATGTATTTGCAAGGGCAATAGGGAAAAATTGGGACTGGACCTAATTGAATACATCATTCAAGGAGCCAACACAGGCAAAATGGGCTGAATCTTATTCTCTTGTGTTTTGTGCCTTGTTTGCCCTTTTCAGCTCTCACGGCAGCAGCAGGCAGGGGCAAACTGGAAGTTTGTGAACTGCTGCTCCAAAGAGGAGCTGTGGTATCCCATCCCAATCGAAGGGGAATTGCTCCAGTATTTTGTGCAGCAAGGCAAGGACATTGGCAGGTACTGTAAATACCGTTTTGTTGAAATTACCTTTTAATGCTTGGAAAACGTATTCTTTGTTACCGGAACAACATAAAATGTAGGTTTAAAATAACTAGTGAAGTCTCCACTGCTTATAAAAGGCATTTTTGTGCCGCTGCAATTCTGATCCTACACATTTGACTATACGTATGTGCAGCTTTTGTGATGTTTTGCACAGGGAACTAAATTCAGTGAAATAATTAATGCTAATATGTCAACAGATGTATAAAGCATATTTATTAAAATTTAGCTACATTTTTGTAGAAATAGACTTTAATAAATGTGTTAAGAAATATTCACAAATATTTATTAAGTAGGTGTAGTCAGAAATCTGAACAATAAAGTTAAAAAACAATTATCAGTCTTGTACTTTGGACCTTCACAAAACGCTGTTTGCTTTGTTGATGGAATGTTATTGAAGTCTGTCCTGTGTAGTGTAAGCTATAACCTGACCACACTTGCAAGTGATTATAGCACAATTACCTTGTATGCATAACCAAAAGTACAAACTACTCGATAGATATGTTTCTGCCTAAAATATCCAAGCCACTCAACATATTGTAATTGACTATAATGGAAAATGATTAGCTGATTTAAATGATTACCCATCAAAATATGAGCAGTTTAAGTGGTGAGCACTGTAATATCTACCAATGTAGTGCCGTACTCATTTTTAATTTTGTTGAAATTTAGATTGCTGACCTATTATTTCAGCATGGTGCTGATATGAACACAACAGATAAGCAGGGACGTACACCACTTATGGTGGCTTCTTGTGAAGGGCATGTGAGCACTGTTGAATTTCTGCTTTCAAAAGGTAAACTATTGTCACACTTTTTTTGTTAAGTTGTGCATTTATATTTTTCTGCTAAGTTTCAATATTCTATTTCATTTTGATCTTTAGGTGCTTCCATATCTTCAGTGGATAAGGAAGGATTAACTCCCTTGAGCTGGTCCTGTCTGAAGGGTCAAAAACCTTTGGTTCAGACTTTGGTGGAGAGGGGTGCAGTTATTGACCACACAGATAAGAATGGTCGCACACCTCTAGATTTAGCAGCTTTTTATGGAGATTCTGACATTGTGAGTATTACCAACCTTTGCATATGGTACATAGATGTATGCATTGTGTTGAGTTCGGTAACAAAGCGTTGATCAATGCTTATAAATAGGTATTCAAATCACTGCATTGAATTCAGGAGCAGAATCCATCTTTGACTTTCTCACTAATCGGGGACAGTGAGATGGCTTATGGTTCATGTACCAGGGATTGAACCTGGGACCTCTGTAATCTATATTATTCAGTGGATAAAAATGTTTACCTAATCAGGTACCTCTTGACCTAAGGAACTTATTATTTGCAAATAGAAAGAGTTCTTTATTTCCAGTTCATGAATGAAATTGACAACTTCTCCAGAGGGTCAGTGGTTGTAAGCAGTCCATAACTGAGCCATAAAGATTGGGGAAGGTTCAGATTTGATCCCTGATTGGTGATGAATTCAACTCATGCAGTGTATCTGGCTTCCAAACACCAGTATAAGGTGTGTGAGTGAGTGTCTGAATTTGGCTGGAGTTCCCCTTCTTGATGGATAGCCAAGTTCTGTGCACTGCCTCAACCTGGATCTTGGGTTCATGTCACACTACGTGTAACCCCCACCATTTGGCCTGTGCTTGCAAAATCCTAGTGACTGCCCTGGCTTGAGACAATTCACACCTCTTTAACCTGTGATTATCCCTCTCTCCACTTGCATTGTCTGTACCTGTAAAACTTGATTACCTGTAAAGAGTCTCATTTCAACCATTATCTTGCAATTGAATCTTTGTCTATATATGCCCTGTTTGTGAACCCATCTCTCCACTCACCTGATGAAGCAGTGCTCCGAAAGCGCGTGATACCAAATAAACCTGTTGGACTTTAACCTGGTGTTGTGAGACTTCTTACCGTGCCCACTCCAGTCCAACGCTGGCATCTCCACATCATGTACTGTTGTATGAACATTGAATGAGGAGAGGATTGGACTCAACTGTGATACCCTTATGAAGTTGCTTTGTGTCTTTTCTAGTATGTTTTGGTCCACCATATCTAGCCTTTTGTGCTTCCAAACATGCACTTTGCCCAACCATTATTGGAAAAGTTGCTTCATTCCTGTTCTCTGGAGATTTGTCCCTAAATCACTTTGCCTCTATTCATTCCTATATTTAAAATAACTTCTTCTCAATCTCACTATTTGACCCAAATTTCAACTACTTCAACCAATTCTATTTGCTATCCACATATTATCAGTACAGCTGAAACACTGGCACCTATCCAACAATATAGAAGATTACCCATGTATGTCCTGTCCCACAAAAAGCAGAACAAATCTAGCCAATTGCCACCCCATCAGTCTACCCTCAATCATCAGTGAAGTGGTGGAATATGTTGACTGTGCTATAAAGCTATACTTGCAATCTGCTCACCAGTGCCACTTTGTTGTTCTGCCAAGGCCATGGCTCTTGATTTCATTGCGGCCTTGGTCAAAAATTAAACAAAAGAACTGAATTCAAGAGGTGAGGTGAGAGTGCTTGCCCTTGACATCAAGGCAGCATGTGAAAGAGTGTTGCATAAAATTAAAGTCAGTGAGAATATGGAGAGGGGGGGCGGGGAAGCTTTCTGCTAGTTGGAGTCATTCCTAGTACAAAGGATAATGGTTGTGCTTGTAGGAGGCTGATCATCTCAGCCCTAGGACAACACTGCAGGAGTTCTGCAGGGAAGTGTCCTAGGACCAGACAGCTTCAGCTGCATGTAAGGTTTTGGATTCTGAACCCCAGATACCTAAGAAAGGTAGTTGTGTATTCGTAAGTAATTTTAAGGTAGTTTATTAAGAAATACCAGTTTAGATAAAAAGCACTAACTAACTAGACAAGAAAAGTATGTAACCGGTGACAGTGGAGTGTGTGTGTTGATCTCAGTGGCTTGTATTAGCAGCATTCTGCTCCCAGATGACGAACAAATGAACACTGCTGATTTCTGCAGCCCAAAGTGATGGTATCAGACTCTCAGAGGTTCACTGTTGCAGTCATCTTCTTTGTCTCTTTTCCTCCTTGTGCTGGCTGCAATGTCGGAGAGTACTATGTCTTCTTTCAAGCGATAACCGGTCTTTACTGCTGTAAGCACCCATTGATGTATCCTATTTTTGGGGCTTACCCAGTGTCAATCACCTGTTCAAACCCTTCTGACCAATGGCTATGAGAAGTATCCAAGATGTCTGAGTGATCACACTGCCAGTCCATCACCCTGGCTTGAGGTTACCTTTTATTCGTTAGATAAAGGCAGGGTGAATGAAGGCTTCCTACCATCAACTTAGGAATGTTTATAGAGTCTAGTGACCTCGATGTGGGGAGTGCAATCTTTGTGACCTTTTTCTCTACCTTGTTTTGGTCTCTCACTCCTTAGAATTTTGTCTTTTTTTTCTAGAGAGAATTAAATGCTGTGTTGGCTAGTCCTATGCAAGTCCCTTACCAATCCTTTAAAAATAACTTTTTCAAAGGTCCTTACATCATCAAGGGCTTTCCCTTCTTCTTAAATTCAGAAGTCGGGATGTTTGTAGATGATTGAACAGCATGAAGTACTATTTGTGGCTCCTCCGATATTGATGCAGTTCGTGTCTGTGTACAGCAAGACTTGGACAACATTCAGTCTTGGACTGATATGTGGCCAGTAAAATTTGTGCCGCATAAGTACCAGGTACTCACTGACTGTTTCTAATAAGAGAGAATCTCATAATGTCCCCTTGACATTGAACAGCATTATCAGCGCTATATCCTCCAACATCTGGGCGGAGGTGCCGGGGGGAGAGAGAAAGGTTACCATCAGTTAGACACTTGACTGGACCAGCTATTTAAATACTTTGGGTACAAGAGCAGGTCACGGGCTGGGAATTCTGTGGTGAGTATCTCTCCACCTGACTCCCCAAACTCTGTCTACTATGTACCAAGCCCAAGTCAGGATTGTGTTTTGCACGCTCTCCACTTGCTGTGATGAGTGCGACTCCAACAACACTCAGAAGCTTAACGCCATCCAGGACATAGCAACCTACTTGATTGGCACCCCATTCACCAACTTAAACATTCACTCTACTACTGACGAACAGTGACAACAGTGTGTACCATCTACACAATGCACTGCAGCAACTCTCCAAGGTTATTTTCAGCAGCACCTCCCAAGCCCATGACCTCTACCACCTAAAAGGACAAGGACAGCAGATAAATGGAACTCAACCTGTGACTTCCCCTCCAAATCATACACCACTCTAACTTGGAAATATGTTACTATTCCTTCATTGTTCATGAGTTAGAATGCTGGCACTGACTTCCGAACAGCACTATAGACCTACTCCAGACTGACTGCAGAGGTTCAAAAAGGCAGCTCACCATCACCGTCTCAATGTAACTGAATGTTAGTTCCACGTGAACACATTTTCAGTCACCTCTAAACAAAGAGGAAGGATTGATGAATAATCAAGCTGTTTCAGACATTTCACTTGAAAATAATAATCCTGGAAAACCAGAGGTGATTTGTCAAAACAGTGAGAAAATCTTTTATCATCAGGTGTAATAAACGTGTTTAATTTTCATATTTACTGTTTCAGGTTCAGTATCTCGTGGAAAAAGGTGCAATGATTGAGCATGTTGACTACAGTGGAATGCGTCCATTAGACAGAGCAATTGGATGTTGCAATACTTCAGTGGTGGTGATGCTGCTCAAGAAAGGTGCAAAATTAGGTATGGCTTTATGACTGATAGAAAACAAGACTACAGAAATGAATTGTAGCTTTGTTCATAAGGTATGGTGCCAATTTTGTTCATAATTTTGACTGACAAAAAGGGGAATAGATTTGTCCTCGACATAGTGTTATAAAGTATGCAGCCAACTTTTCTGTAGACCTCTTTCGTTGTTACAATCGATTGAAAATCTGTGATTTTCCTTCAAGAAAAATCTGTGAAATTTGGTGCTCAGTGTAAATTTTGTTATTTGTCTGGTCCCCGCACGGTAGCACAGTGGTTAGCACTGCTGCCTCACAGTGCCAGGGACCCGGGTTCGATTCCTGGCTTGGATCACTGTCTGTGTGGAGTTTGCCCGTTCTCCCCATGTCTGCGTGGGTTTCCTCCGGGCGCTCCGGTTTCCTCCCACATTCTGAAAGACGTGCTGGTTAGGTGCATTGACCCGAACAGGTGCCGGACTGTGGCGACTAGGGGAATTTCACAGTAACTTAATTGCAGTGTGAATGTAAGCCTTACTTATGACTAATAAATAAACTTTAACTTTTAACTTTAAATTCACAGAGGTCCTGTAAATATTCATATGAAAATCCTAATTGTTCCCTATTCAAATGCCATGTAATTTATTTTCAAGAAAAAAAGTCAGATGTATTTTCACCTTTAGATGTCATTTGTTTATAATACAAATATTTTGTGCCGAACATTTCCTTGTATTTACATTTTACTGCAATAATGTGTTAATAACCAGTTATTCAACCTAAATTAAGACCATTTTAAACACACAACACAGCTGTTTATTGGTTAATTAACAAATTCTTACTGAACACTAAAGTTTTGAACAGTGTGTTACTTCAATTAATTGGCAGAAACAATGTGTCTCCTGGACAGCCCCGAATAGGGATTTTTAATCGTCAGTAGAGAAGGACTACTAATTGCCATACATTTGTGTGGATTGATTATCAGATGTGCGCTGGATGGCACTGTATGCATGCAAGAGGAAAACAAGCACTTTGATGTTGCTTAATTATTAGTTTCATAGACTCTGACATCTTGCCCAACAATTTTTATTAAATGAGGATCTCAAGAGATAATGGAGGTAAGACGGCTAAATAGAGATGAGGTATAAATCATCCATTGGCATAACTGAATGGTGGAGCAGGCTCAAGTGGCTGAATTGCATATCGATGTTCCAATGGCATCATTGTCAAGCTATATAATTCTTTGACATAAAATTGCATTTCATGCCAACTAACACTGACACAAGATAAATGATTTGAGCAGTTGGACCTCCAGTTAATCACGTGATAGATATAGATGATGATTCCCATCTTGGCTTACCAAAAGGGAAAATAAACACTGCAGGTGTCCTCGATCTACACTTCATTTGCAGCAAGCAATATGTTGCCATACAGCTACCAATGATTCAGTATTTGGAAGAAGGAACTAAAGGCACTGTTGCTAAGTTTGCAGATGATACAAAGATATGTAGAGGGACAGGTAGTATTGAGGAACCAGGGGGGCTGCAGAAGGACTTGGGCAGGTTAGGAGAGTGGGCAAAGAAGTGGCAGATGGAATACAACGTGAAAAAGTATGAGGTTATGCACTTTGGAAGGAGGAATGGAGACATAGACTATTTTCTAAATGGGAAAATTCTTAGGAAATCAGAAACACAAAGGGATTTGGGAGTCATTGTTCAAGATACTCTTACGGTTAACGTGCAGGTTAGGAAGGCAAATGCAATGTTAGCATTCATGTCAAGAGGGCTAGAATACAAGAGCAGGGATGTACTTCTGAAGCTGTATAAGGCTCTGGTCAGACCCCATTTGGAGTATTGTGAGCAGTTTTGGGCCCTATATCTAAGGAAGGATGTGCTGGCCTTGGAAAGGATCCAGAGGAATTTCACAAGAATGATCCCTGGAATGAAGAGCTTGTCGTATGAGGAACGGTTGAGGACTCTGGGTCTGTACTCGTTGAAGTTTAGAAGGATGAGAGGGGATTTTATTGAAACGTACAGGATACTGCGAGGCTTGGATAGAGTGGACGTGGAGAGGATGTTTCCACTAGTAGGAAGAACTAGAACCAGAGGGCACAACCTCAGGGTAAAGGGACGATCCTTTAAAACAGAGATGAGGAGGAATTTCTTCAGCCAGAGAGTGGTGAATCTGTGGAACTCTTTGCTGCAGAAGGCTGTGGAGGCCAGGTCATTGAATGTCTTTAAGACAGAAATAGATAGGTTCTTGATTAATAAGGGGATCAGGAGTAATGGGGATGAGAAAAATATCAGTCATGATTGAATGGTGGCGCAGACGCGATGGGCCAAGTGGCCTAATTCTGCTCCTATGTCTTGTAGTCTTATAGTATTGATCAAGCTCCAATTCCAGACCAGAGTTAGATTTTGCAAGATTGCAAATGACTAGAGCAACATGACCTGACTTCTGAAAATGTGAAGATACTTTGTTTTTGTTGTAAACCTATTTGATGATAGCCTTGGAACAGTTTACTTAGCCAACAAAGCCAGTACCTTGCCTTTTCAACTTTAGTGTTGAGATGCCAGCATTTCACCTACATCTGGTGAGATCTTGAAAAAGCAAATCACATTCCACTCCAGTTCAAAGAGTTTGAAGCTTCACGTCTGATTTACAGTCTTTAGTTTAGTATCGACACAAAGCAGTTTACTAGCTTGCATGAGCTTTTAACCTGTGAATGAATGGACCACTACATACTAAGGCCTAATTTAATTTCAAAAGCAAAATGTTGCAAGTACTGATGTTGGAAATCTGAAAGAGAAATAGATAATGATGGAGATACTCAGCAGGTTTGGCAGCATCCGTGGAAAGAGAAACAGAGTTATGTTTCAGGTTGCTGATTCTGTTTCTCTCTCCTGATATAATTTCTTTTGTCTGTGTTGATATGCGCGATCTTGTTGGAGATCCTCTCCACTTGGAGCCAGCAGTTTGCGGTGTCGATGGTAGTCATGATGTGGAGATGCCGTCTCCAGCATCTCCACATCATAATTTCTTTTGACATACAATTCTTGTGAGAATTTTAATTCAATTTGGGACTTCAGCTGAAGAGCTATGTTTTCATTGACAAGCGTCGTAATTTTGAGTTTGTAAATTGTCAAATATATCCATTGTGAATGTACACATACCACAGCTTTGGTCAGGCATAACAAGTCAAGATTTTCCAATCTGCAATTTTTCTTGAATTATAAATGGATTGATGGAGTCATGAGATATCACAGATTGAAAAATTTAGGCTGTAAAAGTGATAGTTTTACGCTTTCTTTAATTGTGGGGATTTTGTGTAAATTATCTTGTAAATAAAATGCAGCAGTTGGTTCTAGAGACCAAAATCCCGTGTATCATTTGTAGCTAACCTTTTTGTGAAGTGCCCCTCAGTTCTTGATAATTCTGGTTTTAATTCACTCTTTCCACTGTAATAAAGCTACTCCTCAAAGGT
Organism: Mustelus asterias; assembly: GCF_964213995.1. Classification (NCBI taxonomy): domain Eukaryota; kingdom Metazoa; phylum Chordata; class Chondrichthyes; order Carcharhiniformes; family Triakidae; genus Mustelus; species Mustelus asterias. The sequence continues at coordinate 45,391,392 of NC_135814.1, read as the reverse complement.
GTGGCTTGCTTTTGCAAGTAGGTTGGAAATGGTTTCATTGCTTCCCACACCCTTGGTGCTACTTCACCTTAGCCATCATTGTCCGCATTTTTTTCTGCCAAGTGGTTTTTAAAAATTCATTTTCGGGATGTGGCCAGACCAGCAATTTTTGCCCATCCCTAGTAGCCCTTGAAGTTTAGAGTTTATTTATTAGTGTCACAAGTAGGTTTACATTAACACTGTAATGAAGTTACTGTGAAAATCTGTGAAAAAGTTACTGAGAAGATGGAGGTGAGCTGCTACCTTAAATTGCTGCAATCCCTGAGATTTCATACACCCACAGTGCTGGTTAGGGAGAGAGTTCCAGGATTTTGACCCAGCAACAATGAAGGAATGGCGATATATTTCCAAGTCAGGACAGTGAGTGGCTCGGAGGGGAACATCCCAGTGGTGGTGTTCCCAGGCATCTGCCGCTTCTGTCCTCCTAGATACTAGTGGTCTAGGGTTTGAAAGGTGTTGCCTCAGGAAACTTAGTAAGTTCCTGCAGTGCATCTCATGGATGGCGTACATAGCTGCCACTGTTCATGGGTGGTGGAGGGATTGAATGTTTGTTGAAGGGGTAGCAATTAAGCAGGCTGATTCGTCCTGCATGGTGTCAAGCTTCGAGTGTTGCAAGAGTTGCACTCGTCCAGACAAGTGGAGAGTATTCCATTACACTTCTGACTTGTGCCCTGTAGATGGTAGACAGGCTTTGCGGGGGGTGAGGAGATGAGTTGCTCACTGCAGGATTCCTAGCCTTTGACCTGCTCTGGTAGCCACAATATTTCCAGTTCAGTTTCTGGTCAATGGTAACCCCCAGGATGTTGAAAGTGGGGAATTAGCAATGGTAATGTCATCAAATGTCATGGGGCTAGATCCTCTCTTTTTGGAGATAGTCATTGCCAGGCACTTGTGTGGCGTGAATGTTACTTGCTACTTGTCAACCAAGCCTGGATTTGTCCAGGTCTTGTACTGAAGCAGTCTATGTCCAAATGTAATCTGAGAAGTTGTGAATGGTACTGAACATTGAGCAGTCATCAGCGAACCTACCCACTTCTGACCTTATGATGGAGGGAAGGTCATTGAAGCAGCTGAAGATGGTTGGGCCCCTGGAGCTGAGATGATTGACCTCCAATCATCACCACCATCTTCCTTTTGTGCTAGGTATGACTCCAACCAGCGAGGGTTTCCCCCGATTCCCATTGATCCCAGTTTTGCCCAGGCTCCTTGATGCCATAATCGGTCAATTGCTGCCTTGATGTCAAGGGCAGCCATCTCACCTCAGGCATTCTGCTCTTTTGTCCATATTTGAGTCAAGGCTGTAATGAGGTCAGGAGCTGAGTGACCCTGATGGAATCTAAACTGAGTGTCTGTGAGCAGGTTGTTGCTGAGCAAATGCCACTTGATAGTGCTGTTGATGACCGCTTCCCTCACTTTATTGATGATCGAGAGGAAACTGATGGGACCGAAATTGGCCAAGTTGGATTTGTCCTGTTTCTTGTGTACAGAGCATGACTAGGCAATTTTCCACATTATAGAGTGGATACCAGTGTTGTAGCAGTACTGGAACAGTGTGACTAGAGGCGAGGCAGTTCTGGAGTACTATTGTCAGAATATTGTCAGGGCTGATATTGCAGTATCCATTACCTTCAGTTATTTCTTGATATTGTGTGGAGTGAATCGAATTTGCTAAAGATTGACATCTGTGATGTTGGAGACCTCCAGAGGAGGCTGAGATGGATCATCCACTCGGCACTTCCGGCTGAAGATTTTTGCGAATGCTTCAGCCTTGTCTTTTGCACAGATGTGCTGGGCTCCTCCATAATTGAGCATGGGGATAAATGTGGGGTTGCCTCCTCCAGTGAGTTCATAGAATCCCTACAGTGAGGGTACAGGCTCAATGTACCAGTGAGGGTACTTTGAGCCTGTACCGCCAACAGTCACACCCAGGCCCTATCCCTGTAACCCCACATATTTACCCTGCTAATCCCCTGACACTTGGGGACAATTTAACATGGCCAATCAACCTAGCCCGCACATCTTTGAAGTGTGGGAGGAAACCGGAGTAGCCAGAGGAAACCCACGCAGACATGGGGAAAATTGCACACAGTCTCCCAAGGCCGGAATTGAACCCATTGTTTAATTGTCCACCACCATTCACAGTTGGATGTGGCAGGACTGTAGAGCTTGGATCTGATCCATTAGTTGTAAGATCACTTAGCTTTATTACTAGCTGCTTATGCTGTTTGTCACGCAAATAGTCCTTTGTTATAACTTCACCAGGTTGCCACCTCTTTAGGTACGCATGGTGCTGCTCCTGACATGCCTTCCTGCACTCTTCATTGAACCAGGATTGATCCCCTGGCTTCATGGTAATGTTAGAGTGGGTGATGTGCAGGGCCATTAGGTTACAGATTGTGGTTGAGTACAATTCTGTTGCTGATGGCCCACAGCATTTCGTGGGTGCCCAGTCTTGAGTTGCTAGATCTGATTGAAGTCCATCCTATTTAGCATGGTGGTGGTGCACAGAACACAACGGATGGTATCCTCAGTGTGAAGATGGGGTTTTGTCTCCACAAGGACTGTGTAGTGGTCACTCCTCCTGATACTGTCATAGACGGATGCATCTGTGGCAGGCAGGTTGGTGAGGATGAAGTCAAGTATGTATTTCCTTCTTGGTTCCTTCACCACCTGCCACAGTCCCAGTCTAGCAGCTATGTCCTTTAGGACCCGTGGTGGTCAACATGGAGGAGTACCAATTCATCAGCTGAGGGTGGACAGTACGTGATAATCAGCAGCAGGTTTCCTTGCCCATGTTTGACCTGATGCCATGAGACTTCACGGGATCCGGTGTCAATGTTTAGGACTCCCAGGCCACTGTGCCCATTGCCTCTGCTAGGTCTGTCCTGCTAGTGGGACAGGGCATCCCCAGGAATGGTGATGGTGTCTGGGGCATTATCTATATGGTATGATTGAGTGCTACTGCATAAGGCTGTTGCTTTACTAGTTTGCAAGACAACACTCCCAATTTTGGCACAATCCCCCAGATGTTAGTAAGGCGGACTTTGCAAGGTTGCCAGGATTTGCCATTGTTGTTTCCAGTGCGTCTGGTTTCATTCCTTTTTATTGACTTTGTAACGGTTGAATACAATTGAATGGTTTGCTTGGCTATTTCAGAGGGCGTATGAGTGAGCCACATTTCTGAGGATGTCAGGTTTCCTTCCTCAAAGGGCATTAGTGAATCAGTTGTTTTTTTTACTAAATTTAAATTCCACCACTATCTGCTATGGTGGGATTTGAACCCAGGTCCCCAGAGCATTATGTGGGTCTCTGGATTACTAGCTAAGTGACAATATCACTGCACTACTGCCTCCCTTAAACACCTCACCTGGACAACAATATGACAGTATACATTATGGAAGAATTTTCTTAAAGCTGCATTGATCTGCTATTTAATACTATTACCAATAATGTTGCCCAGTGCCATGGTAATTTATTTTTAATAAAATATATCCAAAATAGTACCTCATCTGTGGCAGCACAGGCTTTAAATGTTTATGTTGGAATTTTAAATTTCCTGTTTAAGCTATGAACATTAACACACACAGCTCAGTTAGCTCAGTTGGCTGGAAAGCTGGTTAGTGATGTAGAGCGACACCAACAGCACAGGTTCAGTTCCCGTACCGGCCGAGGTTATCCTTGAAGACCTCGCCTTCTCAACCTTGCCCCTCGCCTGAGGTGTGGGAATCCTCAGGTTAAATCACCACCAGTCAGCTCTTCCTCTCAAAGGGTAGAGCAAGCAATGGTCATCTGGGACTATGCTGACTTTACCATACCTATTTACAGATGACTGTGATTAATTTCAAACAGAATACTTCATTTGAAAACAAATGCAAAGTGGAAATAGCTTTTGTTATAGCAATGGAAAATTTGTCAAATTAACCATATTGCCAATATAATTTTCAGTAGGACACCTGGCTTTAAAATTAAAATAAATTATCAAAGTTGTAAAATAAATTAGCTTTCTATATGGAAGTTAAAGTCAATTGTATTGACTAAAGTCCTTTAACCTTTCAACCCTTTCATTTTTCCTTTCCTTAAATGCTTCCATTAATACGTTACAAAGGCTTCAGAAGTTCTTATGACTGTTCAGGTATTGGTTTTAAACGGAATTTGCTTTTCGACATAATTTGCTAGGGCAACTTTACAAATTTTCTGTGTAAGGATATGACCGTGTGCTTTTCTAAAGTAAATTCTTATTGTTACTTGTGTAGGTAATGCAGCTTGGGCAATGGCCACATCCAAACCAGACATCTTGATCATTTTATTACAGAAACTAATGGAAGAGGGAAATCTACTTTATAAGGTATGGTCCAATTAGCTTTTGAAATGTATATAACTTGGGACAATGCACATATCTTTATACTATTTATAAAGTTAATTACATTTCAGAAGGCATTATTTGTTTGACATATTCTGCTGTGATAGTACTCTAATCCACTCTTTCCCAGGACCTCAAAATTATGGAGCTTTTACTGTACCTTATTCAATCTTTCCCTCCTCCCTGCACCAAAGAGACCTGATGCACTGTTTTTCTTCCTCCCATTGTTCAGCTTGATGTCTTGGAATAAAGGTATTGGCCCTTCAATTAAGTTTCTCAATATTAAAAAAAAGCAATAAATAGAATTCAAAGTAATGGCCTCTTAGAATTGCAATTCCCACAACATTTGTGATTTTTATTTTTACTGAAGAGTATAGTTATAATGCATAAGTTTAGAAAAAGCAGCTACATGTAACTCATATTAGCATGGAAGTAGTTCTAATCTTGGCACCTTCCACATAATACTGGAAGACAAATAAATCATTAGTATTTTTTCATCCAATTTTAGTAAAGTTGAAACATTTTACTTGCTATGTTCATTGTGGATTAATTAAACGCTATTCCAGGCATGGCCATGTGTTACCATAGTCTTTGACACTTGCTGAGGTGTTACATATCAATAGCAAGTTAAGTTTGTCCCAGGTTTTCTACCTGAATCAAATGTATAGGCACCATCAACTTAAACATAAATCGAAAATTAGTCTTGCTATTTGATTGGCATGAATCTTTTCTGTATTGTCTGATGCCACAAACTTCAGATGTTATCCTCTAACATGTCCAAGACAACACTGCATTGACATAAACTAACTCCATCTCAGAACCCTGAAGAGTGGTAATGATCTGGCTTGATGGTACTAACCCTGAAGATAACCCAGTGTATGTTAGCCATTTACTTCCAGCTTATATTGAAAGGTGTTCAAATTTAGTGATTTGCAATTTCCGTCATTACCCAGTAAGATCTATTGGGAGGGGAATGGTTGGTTGAGAAGGGGCACCTTCCTAGAACCAGTACCAAGAATTCATCTAATCAGAAGAGAGAACAACGATATCTTCTATCAGAGGCTAATGCCAAGACTTGTTACTGCTCAAAGCATGGAGTATTTTTTATTGAAAGATGTCTGGCCAGGCTGGCGGACACAACTGTTGATGTAATTAGTGAGGCATAACCCAGCTCATGAATGGATTTATTCGTAAGTAGTTGAGAACACTTCCTGTTCTTGGAGCTTATCTACCGATAGCTCACTTGACAAATGCCAAATCTCTCTCTTCTGGTCAGAATCTTGAACAAATTTGGGTGGAGGCTACAAAGGCTATGCTTACAAAGAAAGGTCAAGCTGCATTTTGCCCCTTAGTTTCCAAAATTCATGAGGCAAAGTAGAAGGGTAAGCGCTTGCCATCTCCATATTGATCATTGTGACCATAGTTCCAGATTATTGCATTTTTCTGCCTGCTTCAAGATGTTGATTCTTAAGTGTATTCTGAGAGATCTAGCTGCCCTAACAGTACTATGTCCAAATCTGTTATTCATGTATGATCCTTCACAATTAGAGACAGTAAGCTGTTTTACCATGAAGATCATTACAGTCAAACCCAGTCCTAACATTTCAAAGATTCTGGACATCAGAATGTGTGGGAATGCGGGATGATTTTTTACCTTTCCAAACATGGGTGATAAGGCCATTTGTAGCAACTGGGCAGTTTCAGCATTGCTATCACTTGCAGACCAGGGCTTCCACCTGTAACATACTTATTGTATAGTCATAAACTCATTGAGCCAGAACACAGACCAAATCACAGTAAAACCAAAAAGCAATTTAGATATGCAGGTGAATAAATTCTTAGAGGTGGATGAGCTTAAATATGATTTTATGAGGGCAAAGATTGAGTAGAAAAGCAGAGGTCACTATGCATTAAATAATGGTTAGGCTGCATCAAGAATGTAGATGGCCTACAGCTGTACTTAAAAATTAAAATATAACCTAGCTCATATGTAGGCGATCCATTTTTCAATGTCTGTTAGAATGTAGGAAACGTTTTACCGGTAGGAGTTTACAAAGTCAGATGTAGGAGGTTATTTTGTGATCTTCCGATCATAGTTTAATTAATACTTGAATTGTCAATTTGTTGCTGAAACCCAGTACAATAAGGTTCAATCAGCTGTTCCTTAATAGTCTTCCTTTGTGTTCCGAGGTTCCATCTTGTTTCATGATTCATGAGAAGGATCTATCTGTAAATGTAATCCTCTCCAAACTCCGGTGAGGTGCAGCCTTCAGTTTGTTTGTTCACAAATTTATAAACAAGACATTAGAATTTTCTGGCATCCCTAAGAGGGGCTTCAACAATCCTAATATAAATTGGAATAGTATTGCTATAGAGGGCAGAGAGGGGGAAGAGTTTCAAGAGAATTTTCTACATCGGTATGTTTCCAATCCAACAAGAAAGGAGACATCGCTGGATTTGGTTTTTGGGAATGAGATGGGACTAGTGGATCAAGTGTCAGAAGGAAATCATTTGGGGGACACCGATCAGATGATACTATAAAAAAGGTAAAGAGCAATCCCAAGTAAAAATAAAATTGTGGAAAGGACAATTTCAGTGGGGTGTGAATGGAACTGGCCCAAGTAAATTGGAATCAAAGATTAGCAAGCAAAACTACAATTTAACAATGAGCTGAGTTTAAAGAGGAGATAGTCAAAGAATATTTCCATAAGGGAAAGTTTAGACAAACAAAGCCAGAGCTCCCTGGATAGCGATTGAGTGCGAGAAGAAGCTGAAAAAGTGTATGCCAGATGTGAAGTTGATTTTTTTTAAAAAAGTGAATCAAGCTGAATATTGGAAGTTCCAAGGAGAAGTGAAAATGTAAATGAGAAGCAAAAAGTATGAGAAGAAACTGAGAGCTAACATAAAATGGATTTATTTTTAAATAAGTGGGTATAGGGCTGATAGACTAAGGGGTTTAATGAATGGAAGCAGAGGGTGTGGGTGAGATATTAAATGACTACATTGCATTGGACTTTATCAAGGAAGATGATGTTGACAGGATCGGATTTTATGCCCCGTTCATTCCCAAGTGATTGTAGAAAAACTAATCATTTTACTTTGATATTCAACTAGATCCCCAGTCACCTTGTGGGCAGTTAGTAAAATAAATATCATCAAAACCATCTGTGAAACTAATATGGAGAGATTACTGGTTAAGCTTAGGAACTGTGATGATTCACATTTTGGTGTTTTGATTTTGGTATCTGTTTCTATCTATGGACCCTCCTCTTCCTAATACCATGGTATTGTCAGTTTTCATGAAGGCGTGAAGGAATCGAGAATTCAAGATTATCTAATTTAGGAGTTTTATTTCTTTGAACCAACAATATATTGCATCCTCAATTTATTAATACACAAGTCCATTGCAGACATTGGATACATTGAGTTTATCCTTTTTTTTCCCCTGATATCCTTTGGGTAAAAACAAACTGGTGTCTTAACAGTATGAATAATCTTAGACATGACTGAAGAGATGTCGTCTTGGCAGAATATGTCAAAAGTGAGGTGATATTTATAATACTCATGATGTGTTTTATCCTCTCAACCCCTGCAGAAAGGAAAGATGAAAGAAGCAGCCCAGAGATATCAGTATGCATTAAGAAAATTTCCACGAGAAGGCTTTGGGGATGAGATGAAATCTTTTAGAGATCTGAGAGTTTCTCTTTATTTAAACCTATCCCGATGTCGGAGGAAAACTAACGTAAGCTGTTCTGTTTGATTTAGTTAGAGACTTGTTTGTTTTTTTAGAGCCTGACTTATTGAAAATTCTTCATTTTAAAAGGTGATTGGTCGTATTTATCTCAATGTTTTTTTATTTTCTGTTGTTCTGGTGAAGATGCACCTAGGGTTCTGAAAGTTTTACTTATTACTTTTGCAATTCCACAGGTCATTAAGTAATACCAATCAGAAATGGCATTACTAATCTTCAATTGAGTGTCAACTTGGCACAGCTGTTACAATTTTGACCTCTGGGTCAGAAGGTGATGTGTTCCACACTACTACTTGGAAACCTAATCCTGCCTTGACAGATTATTCAGGATGGAATGTTTGCTGAATTCCCAGTGGTGTGATTCCTCATAAGAGATGTTTAAACGTTGAGAACTCTGGAGCGCATCAACTAGTAACATCAAAACAAACTGCAGTGTCTATCTCGGGATCATCCAAACTTTTTGCATGGCAAGAGTGGGACACGTTTCAATTTTTCTCAGTTGGAGTAGGGGGGAGTAGAGAAAGTAAATTTAATAAAGATAAAGTTGGCATGACAACAAACATGAATTGATAAGACCATAGGATACAGAAGCAGAATTAGGCCATTCGGCCCGTCGAGTCAGCTCCACCATTCAATCAAGGTTGATTAGTTTCCCGCTTTTTCCACGTGACCCTTGGTCTCTTGACCAATCAATAACCAATCTATCTCTATCTTAAATGCACTCAATGACCTGGCCTCCACAGCCTTCTATGGCAATGAATTCCATAGATTCACCACCCTCTGGCTGAAGAAATTCCTCCTCATCTCAGTTCTTACTCTGCCCTCGGGGTCCTGGTGTCTCCTACAACTTTCCCATGTCCACTCTATCCAGGCCTTTCATTATTCTGTAAGTTTCAGTAAGATCCCCCCTCATCCTTCTCTACTCCCATCAAGTACAGACCTAGAGTCCTGAAACACTCCTTGTATGAGAAGTTTTTCATTCCCGTGATCATTCTCGTGAACCTCTTCAAGGCCATTGCATCCTTTCTTAGATATAAGGCCCAAAATTGCTCGCAATATTCTAAATGTGGTCCGATCATAGAAACCCTACAGTGCAGAAAGAGGCCATTTGGTCCATCGAGTCTGCACCGACCATAATCCCACCCAGGCCCTACCCCCATACCCCTACATATTTACCCGTTAACCCCTCTAACCTATGCATCTCAGGACACCTAAGGGGCAATTTCAGCATGGCCAATCAACCTAACATGCCCATCTTTGGACTTCCTCCGGGAGCACCCTGAGGAAACCCATGCAGACACGAGGAGAATATGCAAACTCCACACAGACAGTGACCCAAGCCGGGAATCGAACCCAGGTCCCTAGAGCTGTGAAGCAGCAGTGCTAACCACTGTGCTCTGGTCTCACCAGAGCCTTATAAATCCTCAGCAATACATCCATACTTTTGTGTTCTAGTCCTCTCGAAATGAATACTAACATTGCATTTGCTTTCCCAAACACCAAGTCAACCTTAAGAGAATCCTGAACTAAGACTCCCAAGTCCCTTTGCGCTTTCGATTTCTGAATTCTTTCCTCATTTAGAAAATAGTCTATGCCACTATTCTTCCTACCAAAGTGCATAACCTCTCACTTGCCCACGTTGTATTCCATCTGCCACCACTTTGCCTGCTCTCCTAACCTGCCTGTCGAAGACGTTCTGCAGTCTCTCCGCCTCTTCAATACTACCTGTCCCTCTGCCTATCTTTGTATCATCTGAAAACTTGGCCACAGTGCCCTTGATTCCTTAATCTAGAACATTTGTGTAGAGAGTGAAAAGTTGTGGTCCCAACACTGACCCATACAGAACTCCATTAGTTGCCGACTGCCATCCTGAAAAGGACCCCTTTATCCCCACTCTCTGCCTTCTACCAGTCAGCCAATCTTCTATCCATGCTAGTACCTTGCCTCTGACACCATGAGTTCTTATCTTACTCAACAACCTCCTATGCGGCATCTTGTCAAACGTCTTTTGGAAATCCAAGTAAATAACATCCACTGGCTTTCAAAAAATAAAGGCATGCATATGAAAATAAATAGCTTGCGGAACAAAAAATACATAACACATTGATTATTTATGACTCATTTATTTATTACTCTATTTTTGAAATTAGAACAACCATTCAAGTGTAAAAGGGGACAGTGTGAATGCAGCTCACACTCCCAATCTCACCACTGTGAGAATGCCTGTTGGTGTGTGAGGAGTGAGGGTGAATAAGAATCTTGAGACTGAATGTGAACTAGACACACACACACCCTTCTCCCTCAGACACACACACATATGCTCTTTCTGGCATACACATTCACCCACCCACCCTCCTTTCCTCACTCATCAAATTGGCTGCAAGAGCCAGGGAGGTGCAATGAGAATGGATGTGAGGCCTGGAGCAAGGCAGGTCTAGTGACACCAAATACGGGTGCCTGCCAAGGGAAGCGCTGGGAGCCAGTAGATTGCAGTGTGGAAATAGGGGAATGTGGTCCTAAGCCAGGGAAACAGAGAAAGAACTGGGGGAATGTGGCCTGGAGCCAGACCAAAGCATTGTAAGCCATGGGGTGGAGTGAGAAAGGAGCATGGCAGCCCCAAGTGCACAAGTGTTTTCTGTTCCTCCAGTCATAGCCTGTTCCTTTTGCTTGTTTGCTGCTGATGGGTTCAATATCAGCAGCAAATGCAGGAGAGAAATGAGCTGTGATTGGAGCAGTCGTCTTCTGCAGAAATTTCAAACTCACTAACTTGTCCTACTGGCATTTTCAACAAACATTCTAGGGGCTATATGGGGGCTTTGTAAGCCACATTGTTTTTTTTTTAGAATTCATAGAAACCCTACAGTGCAGAAGGAGGCCATTCGGCCCATCGAGTCTGCACCGATCACAATCCCACCCAGGCCCTACCCCCACATATTTTACCCGCTAATCCCTCTAACCTACACATCCCAGGACTCTAAGGGGCAATTTTTAACCTGGCCAATCAACCTAAATTGTGGTGAGACAAAACTTGGTCTAGCTACACATTACTTGGCATAAGAAAAGGAGTGGACTAAGGTAACCTATGGATGGTAGAACATGCCTATTAATGCTGATTATTGACATTTCCAATATTCACGATGTAAGTTTGATATCTGTAAAAAATCAGACAACAACTTGTACTTATTATGTCCCCTTTAATATGAAACAAATCACTTTTTTGTGAGGAGGCAGGGATTTAAGGAGATGGTTTGCAGTAGAGAAAAGAAAGTTGGGGTTATTTTTGCATTCCAGGATGATCCTGGAATACGGAGTAGTTTTTGCAGATGAGAGCAGGATATAATGGTTCTTTAAATCAACTTTACAGATCTGGCAGTGGGTGGCTAAACCAGAATATCTGCCACATCATTTCAAATCTGCATCCTTTGGATTTAAGGAAGTTGAAATGAGGGCAGTGCTAAGGTGAGGGAGTTAGTTTTATTGGGTCCTAAGACATCAAGGATAGAAGTGAGGGTATGTTCAAGAAAATCAATAACTGCAGAAATGTTGTGGCGAATGGAGGGCTAAAAGCTTGATAATTGGGCCCTTTTGAATTCGAGGTTACCTGGGGGATAGTTTATGCCAAGGACTAACACAGGAGGTGGGATCGGAGCAAGTAATGGGCATGTGGATGGGAAGTGATGCAAGAAGTGATGAGAGAGATGGCCTTGTCTAGAATTGACATTGTGGGACTAGCAAGGCATCATGAGATGGCATGGTCAAATGGGTGTCAGTGAATATGGGATTGGGGGGGGAATGGGGGGGTCAATTTAGGAACCAAGCCTTGCCCTTCGTAACAGATGCATGCAAACGTAGAGCTGGATTTCTCCTATACCCATCTACCGTTCCGATGTTAAGTTTACTTAATAATTTCATCCCAAGCCAACTGATTCCTGTACAACGTTTGAGTAAAATGAACTTTGACGGTCATTAAAGATGAAGTCAAAACTGTTTTATTTGTGTTTACATATTCAGCACCTCATGGCTGGGAATTACAACAGGTGTTAATCCAACAAAGTGGATCATTACAGGCACAAATGTAATTTAAGTGTATTAAAACATCCTCCATTGCAGCTGAGTTCTCTCAATTTGCCATAACATTGTTAAATATAATGTTTAAGGTATATGGATTAGCAAAGCCAGATTTACAGTTTGTATTTCATGTTAAGTCATAAGCTTTAGCATATAGGTTACATTGGGTCTGGACATGCATGGTCTTTCAAGTTGACTGAATTTGAAGCATGCTTTGTTCAACTCTCAAATGGTCCTCTTTGAAATCTCATGTTTCTTCAATTGTCGTCATGTGCTTGAGCTAACCTGACATGTTTCTCGAGATTGTCAATAAACTCCTTTAATTTAGAACTACAACCTTACAAAATGCAATACCATAGTATTTACATGTTACTTCTATCAGTATAAACTTTTAACCTTACAGTTTCACTTATAACTGCTTGTGCTCTCTGCCCTGCTCCCACCACTTCGGTTTCTGTAGAATAGTAGCAAGTCTTGTTCAAGCAATTATGTACTTAAACACCGCACTCTGGAAAAAGTAGCTTTTTTTTTGCTTCTCCTTATCTCTCCCTTCTTGCCTTTTTCACACTTGAGAAAAGCATTGCTGATTTTATCTCAGAAATGACTGAAACCAATCTGTTGTGAGCTTAAACCTCAACCTATAATGAAAATGGTAATCCTAGTCACCAAGATCTTTCCTAGATATCAGTATTGGCTAAAATGGTTGAGAACCACCCCATTTTAGGCTAATATACATATTTAACATTCTCTTGCATTTAACACCAGCATGGTCAGTCTATAATCCAAACCAGTCTCCTCAAGAGTACTACTGAATGCTTATTTTGAGTGCTGCATCATCAATTTGACTTTAAGTTTGCTATCTTGCAGGTTTATGGCACTTGTGACTCAATTATCAACCAGCAATTTACTAGCTGTTTGTTGTGCGAGTTCTTTTGTTAACAACCTGCCTGGAAACCTAGCTTTCTAAGAATTCCAGCGTTTTCCCAAATTTGGTACCATTGATTTTTTTGTTATTTTCAATAATAATTGTGCATACTCGTGCAAGGAAAGTATTAATAAATTAAAAACTAAGCATCTGATAGCAATTTAAGTTTAGGATCCAAAGAATGGAATAAATCTGCTAGTTGTACGTGAAAATTAAAATAGATTTTGGACAAGTGTGTATGGCCCATTTCGTAAGATAGTTACAGATGAAGCAGGCCTGGCAGCCAATCTTAAACCACTCATGCAAAAATAACCTCATGTTCCTTGTCTCAGTGTCCAAGTTATTTCTCATCAATTTCCAGAGCTTTTATGTCTACCATTGGCCCTGTTTTTATAGTTTTTTTCCATATATTGATGTGTAAGTAATTCTCCTGACATCAGTTGTAAATTTTACTAGTTTAAATCAATGTCCCAACTTGTTCTACACTCAATTTAATGTAAAATATTCAGATTTATTTTTATTTCACTCCCCTATCTACTTACCAATATCTCCTTAGCCAATTTTGCAAGTTGAAATGTTCAAGTAACTTTTTTTTCTTCATAAGACACGTGAGGACTTGGCCTTTAAGGCCATTTGCAATTTTCAGGATTTTCGTCTGTTGTATTTATCCTCTGTTGCTATGGTTTTCTAGTTCCTATTATCTGTTCAGCATTTTTCTGCATTTTCTTTCACTTTACAAATCCTGCAGGGAGAAAAGAGATTTATTTTTCCTTTATAATCCCAAAAATGTCAGATTAAACTAAATCTGAAGGTTCTACTTGCCAACTGATGTGCCATACAGCAACCTACTCCAATTCATTTTGTTTCATTGTTCCCACATTCATTTGCATTTAACCCTTTCCTAATCTCCAGACCAAATTGCCCTTCTCCTGATGCTGGCTGGAAGGTCTGTGATATACCCCGGGCGTAAGCTTATATTTCATAGATTTAAGTCTCTGACCAGAGTAGTTCATTTTATAGCTTATTCCCTCAAATTGATTTCATTTACCTCTGCAGTGTGTTCCTGACATACAGGTGTATGCTTGTTGTCTGTGCACTTTTGTTTTCTGAACACACAAATCTACTGAGCGTTAAATTCATTTCCATGCTCTGGCCTCAGCCTTGTTTCTGTTCCCTATTGTCATCAGTTTCCAGTTCTGGCACTTTGTCTCTAATGCTTTTAGTATCCTACAGATGCATTTTGTGGATAACTTCATTTCCTGTCCCTTAGTATCTATCAATTCCTTGGTTCCAATTCTTGTATGTCACTCTATATATTGTTGTCCATAGCCAGTTTCTACTCAGTAAGCTGCTTGTCTGGAATATGGTTTAGTCCCTGCCCTTAACCATTACATTGTCTAGTTTAAATGATTCTTCATGGCATATATTATGTACCTAGTGCTGGAAAATGGGATTAGAACGGATAGGTATTTGACCAGTACAGGCAAGATGGGTGAAGGGCGCTTTTCTGTGCTGTAAAACTCTGACTATGACTCTGATTGCTACATCGGTCTTCTAAATTCTGTTTTTCTTATGTTTTAGGTGCTGCCTTATCTTATACCATTCTTCTTTTATCTGAATGTGTTCTGAGTTACTTATGAAATGTTGTTATTTAAGCACCAAGTTGTCAGGCATTTGTTTTACATCCTCAATTTACCCTGTGATTTCACTTGCCCGAACTCCTAAAGTTTATTGTAAAACTTTATTTTGCATTCCTAAGTTTCTGTTGTTTATCCCTATATGGACTACTGTACCTCTTCATCTCTGTAGTGCTTTCTTTGATATGTTCTGCTCTCTCTGTAAATAAACCATCCTAGTGGAATTGCCATTACTGCACATGGGGTTGGTCATATTCCTTAGTAGAGCCCTTTTGAGTGTAGTCTCCTTGCGACTTGCAAACTATATCTCAGTCCAAATGTCTTCTCTTCTGCATACTACCACTTTTGAGACTACCTTTACTGTTATTTTGATAAAACAGAGCTTTGTATCTATTCATTGATGTAACCTTGAGTACCTTTGCAGGCTTTGTTAATACGTCTCAATCTGGACATTATTTCCACCGCCTTCGTTCCCCTCAGTTTCTTGCCTCTATTTCAAGAACCCTGTTCTTATTCCGCCATTTCAGAGACCAATGATGCCACATTTACTAAGACTAATGCATGTTCCTGAACCTTTCTGCTTCATTTTCTGTTGTGGCAGTTGTACCTCATTTTGGTAGGCACTCTTGCTGGAGTCAGAATGTTATGGGTTCAAGTTCCATTTCAGGACTTCAATACAGAAATCAAGGCTCACAGTTCAGTCGAGGTTTAAACTAAAGTTGATTGTCGAAAGATCCCAAAGTACTATTTTAAAATGTAGGGGAATTATCACTAGTGTCCTGGCCAATATCTATCACACAAATGACATCACAAAAACAGATTATCTGATCATTTTCACATTGTTTGTTTGCAAATTGGTTGTCATGTTTCCTACATTACCACAATGTGTACACTTCAGAAGTAAAATTGGACATGTGGTTGTGAAAGGCATTTTTAAAATATTTTTTTTCTCGTTTGTCTAGACAGTTATCGCAACTTATCACTCTTCTGTTAATCCTGGCTCCCTTGTTCATAAACATCCTCTATAGGTCATTCCCTGCTTTTGCCCTTTAAACTGAACTTCTCTCACTTACCAGCTTTTGGTTTGACTTACTTTGCTGTATCAATTAGATTCATCTTGGGCCAAGGCCATTCAGCCCATTATGCCATTGTTGGCTCTTTGGTGGAGTTATCCAATTAATCCCACATGCTTTTTCTTTCCTTCCTCATTTTATCCTATTCCCTTTTGAAAGCTACTTTTGAATTTTCTTCCACCACCCTTTCAGAGCAGCATTCAAAAAATATTTCCTTTAGTTCACATCTGGTTCCTGACTTAACTTTCTGCTTTTGAATGAATAAATAATATAAAAAATATTTCAAGGGCTTGAGCTTCTCTCAGGTGGAAGCAGTTGATGGGCTGCTAAACTTCGTGTTGTTGGTACAGCACTGACCCAGCATACTTTCATATGGTGTGGACAGGCTTTGAGGAGTCAGGAGATGATCTAATCCAGTGGTTCCCAAAGGGTGCGGCAAGATTCAAGGACAATCAAAGAAACATTTTAAACATGGATTAGATATTTTTCCAAAGTGATTGTTTTATACTTTCTGGATGTTCCATGATATTATAAAGTAGTTGTGTTCTATGTTATGAATCAAGCACTGCTAGGAGTTGTTTTTTTTTGTATTTCTTAATTTCTTACCAATAAAAAATTCCGTGTGGCGCGAGCAAATTTTTATTCCGAAAGTGCAGCCCAGTGAAAAAGATTTGGGAACCACCGTCTCTGCAGACTTTACAACCTTTGATCTGCCCTTGGAACCACAGTATTTATAGGGCTGGTTCAGTTTCTGATGAATACTAACCTCCAGGATGTTGAGAGTGGGGAATCTATAATAATACCAATGAATGTCATGTTTCCACAGATGTTAGTTGCCACTTATCAGAAAAAAGGTCTTGATGCTGCTTCAATATCTGAACTTCCTTCCCCAAACTCAAAATTTATTTTGCAACCCTGAGTTTTCAATCTTACATATTTGAGCTTCAGGGCAATTCAATTTTTTTCAGTTGTTTACCCTAACATGGACTATCACCCAAACCATTGCCTTTTTGAAGGCAATGTACAATTATTGTTTTGCCTATCATTTTTAAATTCATTTCTCTTCAATTCATTGAATTTAGTCCTGCAGTCAAGTTTCTTTTTACACTTGATTGTTTCTTGTCCTTTTCCAGAACTACTCTGCTGGGCTGAAAACTCACTCACCATAAAACTTGTGTATATTTCAGAAATTGCTCCCTCTATCTCCTTTCCACAATTTGGTGGCCTATGATACTATATACACATGGTTTTGACCACCCTCACCTTTCAAGTGTGTTTCTTTCAATATTGTCACTTGCTCTTCATGATCTTAGAGTGCCTGCAGCTCAAACCTTATTTCCCATGTTCTGTGCACTCCAAACACAACTTAGCCTTCTCATTCCTCTTTCAGTACAATATTTATACACCTAAGAAAAACTGATCAGGGACAAAATGTCACATTGTTTTCCTTTTGTTTGCTGGCAGGACTTTGGAATGGCAGAGGAATTTGCTTCTAAGGCATTGGAATTAAAGCCAAAATCACATGAAGCTTACTATGCCAGAGGAAGGGCTAAAAGGAGCAGCAGGTGAGACGTTCCACCCACACCTCCCAAAATATCTTTGCAACCCACTTGATAAATTATACAAAAAAGTGCTGTTTCTTGACATCTTGTTACTAAAGTAGGAAAATAGCTACAGAATTCCAATCCATTAGTTGAATCTTATTTTTCTTCCACAGGCAATTTTCTGCAGCTCTTTCAGATCTACAAGAAGCTGCTAAGCTTTGTCCTAACAACCGAGAAATTAAGCGGCTTCTGGCTCGGATTGAAGAGGAATACAAACAGCTGCATCGAGTGCAACAGAAGCAGCAACCACAGCAAAACAATGAATCTGATAATGAAGAAGAGGAATTACTACATCAAGATCTTGAGAGTTCATTATTTGGCACCGATGAGCCTAGTGCTGGGTCACCGACTGAAATTCAATCTGTCCCAGCAAGACATTCTCCAAGTTTAGTTCCATTTAAAAAGGGACTTCAAAATGATGCAGGTTCTCAACAGAATCCAAGGCCTGTCTCTCCTCAGAATAAATCTAAACACAAGTACCTTCGAGAACCACTCACACAGCAAGGACTAGTTACACAACCTCCCAAACAAGCTCAAATTGTGAAAACAAACCAGCATATGAATTTATTACAACCTGGGGGAAGAGCTACAAGTTATCAACACAGCGGTAAAACTCCAATTCCCTTGCCAAGCAATAGAAATGTGCAACAAACAGAATCTGCAGTCAAGAGTAGAGCATGTTCTGGAGAAAGGGTGGCTTCTGCTCAGTCTTTGCAGAACAGTGAACTTACTACAACTGACACTTTTACAAGTATGACAATACCAGCAGAAAGTCCACTTACACAGTCCCAGCTAACTATGGATTTATCAGAAAATGTAACTCAAGCAAAATCTTCAGATATAAACCAGGATGGATCAATAACAAATGTTTCTGTGCATCAAACATTCATGAAAGTTTCTGGTTCTACTAGCAGTCTAGCCTCCAACAGCAGTGTCTCTGACATTGGGCAAATTTCAGAAGCTCAAATCAAAAACAGCCTGGAATACAAGATGGAGAAGTCCAACAAAAACTTGAGTGGGGCTGAATGCAGACCAAGGACTACACCATTTATGGGAATAATAGACAAAACAGCAAGAACCCAGCAGCATCAGTCCAACAGTCAACAGATTCGCATATGGCATGATCAATCAACAGATGGAATAATTACAAATGCAACTTCAATTGGTGGTGGTCAAAGCATTCACTGTGATACACAATTCGCCAAATCTGTTAGTACCTATCATGACCATATAAAACTTCCAATTCAGGGCTCTGCTGGGAATCTTCCCAATGGAATGCATTCCAAGACATGTCAGACAGCTACAAACTTTCAAGAACCCAATTCACCCTTGATGGTTCCACAGAGTGTTTCTAAACTGCAATCTCATGCACATTCAAGTAATATTACTTCTGTAAAACCAAAGCGTTCTTTTATAGAATCTAATGTGTAAATTGGATTATTCTACCTGTAAGCATCAGTTGAAAATTACTACTTTGTATGTTGTAATCTAATTGTAGAATTTGTAGCCACTTGTATTGTAATTGTCAGTATGGTGCTTATCAGTAAAATTTGACTATGCTACAGCATTGCATGTTGGTTATAAAAAGTAAGCTTTAATCCACCTGGCTATTGCACTGAGTATTGTAATATGGCATTTAACACAAACCAATAACTGCACTTTATTAAAAGTACAAATTATAAAATGTCCTGAAGTGCTTTTGCTGTAATTTAAATTATCTTGTATAGATTCAGTTAAGGAACAGAGAACATGCATTGTTATCAGTAAAAAGGGAGTTGTTGAACAGCCACATTAAGTTGCAATTTCTTGGACAAATTCCATTCCTTCACTTGTAGAATAACTTATGTAATCTTTAAAAGCTTAATGAAGTACTCATCTGTAATCAAGGATTATGTTGCACACTAATCAAATTAAAAATTATATAAATACAATGGTTCTATCAATTTTCCAATACTATTTATTTGCTTATGCTTTTAATTTGTAAAATCAAGACTTTTGTTAGTTACATAAGCTATGTCTTTATGTTTAGGAGCACCAACTATTTTCAATATAAACTTGTAATAATTTATTTCTTATAGCATTCTATTTTGACTAATTTTCTTTCTTGGAATATATATGGCATATTAATTCAAAATAAAATACAAAAATATATTCTAATATTTGGGTTGTGAACTGTCTTTACTTGTACCAGATTGTATTTCTGCTTAAACCATGAGCACCAATAAATGTGGATATCTCATTCGCCAATACTCATTCCCTGGAGACTAAATTCATCCTGGCATGCAAAACTTTGGAAGAAGGTTCTTCCCACAGCTTTAGTTGCACCAATAACCTGTAACTAACAGTGATCTGGCCTTGGCATGTGTTTCTGTCAATTGCTATATAGAATGAGTTGTATTGACAAATTTTCTTTAAACCTTATTGATCCTGTATTCCCCAGGAAATGCAAGCTATCATTGTGTATTGTAGCAGCTAAAGACCTGTGATTCAACTCCTGTCTCAGACATCTGCTAGACCTGAAGCCCATGATATTATTTGTCCAGTTGTAAATGCTAACACTTAAATTAGGAACAAATTAAATTCAACATTTTGGATTTTTTTGTATTACTCATTAATTGATACAGTATTAAGAGAAATGTTACTAACCCAATATTTCACAATTTAATTGCAGCCTTGGTTTGCTGGCAGTTGGAGTACTTGCTGGGCTTCTATCCAGCGGTCAATTGCCATTTTAAGTGTTCTGTTGGGTGTTATTAAAGATGACTCCAATGGCTTATTTGTCATAGGACTTGTACGTTTTTTAGTATTAATCCAGCTCTCAATGGCTTCCCTCTCATATGAATAGCCATCTATCACAGGAAAAAACATTTTGAAAGTAAGTGTTGCATGCAAAAAGGAGCTCGTACCACAGACCAACCCGTCGGCTTGACAGTTATTTAAGATGTGGAGATGTCGGCGTTGGAATGGGGCGGACACAGTAAGCAGTTTCACAACACCAGGTTAAAGTCCAACAGATTTATTTGGTAGCGTGAGCTTTTGGAGTGCTGCTCCTTCATCAGGTGAGTGCAAACTCAATTTGCAAGATAATGGTTGGAATGCGAGTCTCTACAGGGAATCAAGTCTGAAAGGTACAGACAATGTGAGTGAAGAGAGGGTTAAGCACAGGTTAAAGAGGTGTGAATTGTCTCTAGCCAGGACAGTTAGTAAGATTTTGCAAGTCCAGGCAAATCGTGGGGGTTACAGGTAGTGTGACATGAACCCAAGATCCCGGTTGAGGCCATCTTCATGCGTGTGGAACTTGGCTATCAGTTTCTGCTCGGCGATTCTGCATTGTCATGTGTCTTCAGCATTCAGCCTCCAAGGCTGCTTTCAAGTGTTCCCTGACAAGGAGGGAACACTCCTGCCTGGTGACTGTCGAGTGGTATCCATTCATCTGTTGTAGCGTCTGCATGGTCTCGTAATGTAACATGCCTCAGGACATCCTTCCCTGCAGCGTATGAGGTAGGCAACATTGGCCCAGTCACATGAGTATGTACCGTGTACCTGGTGGATGGTGTTCTCGTGAGATGGTGGCATCTGTGTCGATATCCAGCACATCTTGCAAAGGTTGCTGTGGCAGGGTTGTGTGGTCTTGTGGTTACTGTTCTCCTGAAGACTGGGTAGTTTGCTGCAAACAATGGTCTGCTTGAGGTTGCGTGATTGTTTGAAGGCAAGTAGTGAGAGTGTGGGGATAACCTTGGTGAAAAGTTCGTCTTCATTGATGACTTGATTACCTGTTAAGACTCACATTCCAACCTTGCAAATTGAGTCTGTGTCTATATAGGCCCTGTTTGTGAACCCAACTCTGCTCCTTCATCAGGTGAATGCAGCGCTTCGAAAGCTCGTGCTACCAAATAAACCTGTTGAACTTTAACCTGGTGTTGTGAGACTTAGTTATTTAAGAGTGCTACATGAACATTATCTCCCCTATTCAACAATGGAATATGCTCCAATAGGGAACCTGCCACTCCAAACCTTAATGGAGGAGACAACACTTGCTTCTGGCTTAAACCAGTGATGTGGCTGCATCAATGCTCCAATACTGCATTTTTGTAGGCAAACTTCATCTTTTTACAGGTGTATCTGGCGTATTATTTTTTCCCAGTTCAGAGGTATTAAGCAAATAATTAATATCCAATTTTTTTCCCCAAATTGTGAAAGAGCTAGGTTTCAGTTTAGCTCCTTGAAACTGAGAATCCATCCAGCAAGTGCTGGGCATAGGAAAGAAATAACAAACAAATTTTCATACGCTTAACCTATACACAATATGATCCAACTTTGACAATTATATACTTGATTTAATCTAAATACCTGAAGCAATCACGGGATCAGTCATGATCTCTCTGGATATTGGGCAGAGGAATTCATCTGGTACACCAATACAAATGGATTCCAGTTTGGCTTTTAGCTCTTCAATTTTGCGCAGTGCTTTATTACGCAGTCCAAGTGACCCTGCAACATGATTTCCAAGCCAAAGTGTACATGAAACAACAACATGAATGTTATTTGATGGAATGAAGAACACAAGCAATAGGAGTAGGCCACCAGGTCCTTCAAGCCTATCCCGCCATTCAATATGATCATGGCTCATCTATGCCAGACTCAACTCCCTTTCTGTGCCATTTCCCCATAGCCCTCTATTCCTCGATCTATCAAATATCTATCCGTCACTACTTATAATGATCCAGCCCCTTTGGGGCAAAGAATTCAAGAGATTCGCCACCCTCTGCAAGAAGAAATTTCTACAAACCTCCGTTTTAAATGACCAGCCCTTTATCTTGTAGCTATGAGCCCTTGTTCAAGACTCTCCCACTGGTGGAAAACATATCACCCCTACACTGTCAGGTCCCCTCACTCTTCTAAACTCCAAGGAATACGGACCCAGACTATTTAGTCTCTCTTGGTAGGACAATCCTCTCATCCCAGGAATTAGCCTGGTGAATCTCCTTTGGACTGCCTTCAATGTTACCATATCCTTTCTTCGGTAAGGGGGACAAAAAGTGTAAGCAGTATTCCATATGAGGTTATCAACACTCTGTACAATTGCAATAAAACCTCCCTACTTTTAAACTCCAAATCCTTTGCAATAAAGGCCAAAATGCTGTTTGCCGCCTTAACTACTTGTGGGAACTGCATGCTAGCTTTTGGGATTCATGCACGAGAACACCTCTGTACTTCACTCACCTGCAGTCTCTCTCCCTTTAGATAATATTCTGCGTTTTCCTTCTACCAAAATGCATGACCTCACGCTTCCTCACAAACTCCATTTGCCAAGTTTTCACCCAGTCACCTAAACTGTGTATATCCCGTTGTAGAATCACAACCTGCCCTTCCATCTAGCTTCGTTATCACAGCAAATCTGAAAAACCTTATATTCTGTTCCTTCCTCCAGGTCATTCATGTAAATAGTAAACAATTGCGGACCTAGAACTGATCTCTGCAGTACTCTACTAGTTACATTGTTCCATTCTGTAAAGGACACATTTATTCCAACTTTCTGTTTTCAATCCATGCTAACACACTTCCTCCAATTCCATGGGCTTTTATTTTGTACACCAGCCTCTAATGCGACACCTTGCCGAATGCCTATTGGAAATCTAAATACACTATATCTACAGGTTCCCCTCTATCTACTCCCCCTGTTACATCCTCAAAGAATTCGAGCAAATTTGTCAAACATGATTTACTTTTCATAAAACTATGTTGATTAGGTTTGATTATATACAGCTTTCCTAAGTGATTAGCTATTTCCTCTTTGATTATTGACTCCAGCATCTTACCAATAATAGATGTCAAACTAACTGGCCTATAGTTCCCTGCCTTTCTCCCTTTTTGAACAAGGGTGTCACATTGGCTGTTTTCCAATCCAACGGTATCCTCCCGGAATTTAGCGAGTTACAAAAAAATTTCAACCAATGGGCCCACTATCATGCAGTTCATCATGTCAAAGAACAAAGAACAATACAGCACAGGAACAGGCCCTTCGGCCCTCCAAGCCCGCGCCGCTCCCCGGTCCAGGATTGAATCCTGAATCCAGGATCCCCGCCCAATTTTCCAGCCTATCTACATACCAATATCCTATCCACCGAGCTGTCCCTCACAGCTACGATGCTTTGTTCATTACAACCTATTAACTCACCCCCACCCCCCCATTCCAGACCATGTGATCTCCAGGGAGAGGCGAAAACCCAGAGTGAAAAACCCCAGGGCCAATATGGGGAAAAAAAATCTGGGAAATTCCTCTCCGACCCCCTGAGGCGATCGAAACGAGTCCAGGAGATCACAATGGCCCTGATCGGAAAATGCTTCCCAACCCTAGTCATTTCCACTTCCACGAACACCATATGAATTCCCTGCCCCCGAGACAGGTTCCCAACTATCCGCAGTCTCGCTCTGTACTGGCACCAGCAAGATGATCATAGAATGAAGCCTTGAAACGAGAAACAAGGAACAATTAGCCCGCGCCGCTCCCTGGTCCAAACTAGATCACTCTTTTGTATCCCTCCATTCCCACTCCGTTCATATAGCTGTCTAGATAAGTCTTAAACGTTCCCAGTGTGTCCGCCTCCACCACCTTGCCCGGCAACACATTCCAGGCCCCCACGACCCTCTGTGTGAAATATGTCCTTCTGATATCTGTGTTAAACCTCCCCCCCTTCACCTTGAACCTATGACCCCTCGTGAACGTCACCACCGACCTGGGGAAAAGCTTCCCACCGTTCACCCTATCTATGCCTTTCATAATTTTATACACCTCTATTAAGTCTCCCCTCATCCTCCGTCTTTCCAAGGAGAACAACCCCAGTTTCCCCAATCTCTCCTCATAACCAAGCCCCTCCATACCAGGCAACATCCTGGTAAACCTCCTCTGTACTCTCTCCAAAGCCTCCACGTCCTTCTGGTAGTGTGGCGACCAGAACTGGACGCAGTATTCCAAATGCGGCCGAACCAACGTTCTATACATCTGCAACATCAGACTCCAACTTTTATACTCTATGCCCCGTCCTATAAAGGCAAGCATGCCATATGCCTTCTTCACCACCTTCTCCACCTGTGACGTCACCTTCAAAGATCTGTGGACTTGCACACCCAGGTCCCTCTGCGTCTCTACACCCTTTATGGTTCTTCCATTTATCGTGTAGCTCCTCCCTACATTATTCCCACCAAAATGCATCACTTCGCATTTATCAGGATTGAACTCCATCTGCCATTTCCTTGCCCAAATTTCCAGCCTATCTATATCCTTCTGTAGCCTCTGACAATGTTCCTCACTATCTGCAAGTCCTGCCAGTTTTGTGTCGTCCGCAAACTTACTGATCACCCCAGTTACTCCTTCTTCCAGATCATTTATATAAATCACAAACAGCAGAGGTCCCAATACAGAGCCCTGCGGTACACCACTAGTCACAGGCCTCCAGCCGGAAAAAGACCCTTCCACTACCACCCTCTGTCTTCTATGACCAAGCCAGTTCTCCACCCATCTAGCCACCTCCCCCTTTATCCCATGGGATCCAACCTTTTTCACTAGCCTACCATGAGGGACTTTGTCAAACGCTTTACTAAAGTCCATATAGACAACATCCACGGCCCTTCCTTCGTCAACCATTTTGGTCACTTCTTCAAAAAACACCACCAGGTTAGTGAGGCATGACCTCCCTCTCACAAAACCATGTTGACTATCGTTAATGAGTTTATTCCTTTCTAAATGCGCATACATCCTATCTCTAAGAATCTTCTCCAACAACTTCCCCACCACGGACGTCAAGCTCACTGACCTATAATTACCCGGGTTATCCTTCCTACCCTTCTTAAATAATGGGACCACATTGGCTATCCTCCAATCCTCTGGGACCTCACCTGTGTCCAGTGACGAGACAAAGATTTGCGTCAGAGGCCCAGCGATTTCACCTCTCGTCTCCCTGAGCAGCCTTGGATAGATTCCATCAGGCCCTGGGGATTTGTCAGTCTTTATATTCTCTAACAAACCTAACACTTCCTCCTTTGTAATGGAGATTTTCTCCAACGGTTCAACACTCCCCTCCGAGACACTCCCAGTCAACACATCCCTCTCCTTTGTGAATACCGACGCAAAGTATTCATTTAGGATCTCCCCTAATTCTTTGGGCTCCAAGCATAAGTCCCCACTTTTGTCCCTGAGAGGTCCGATTTTTTCCCTAACAACCCTTTTGTTCCTAACGTATGAATAAAATGCCTTGGGATTCTCCTTAATCCTGTCTGCCAAGAACATTTCGTGACCCCTTTTTGTTCTTCTAATTCCCCGTTTGAGTACTTTCCTACTTTCATTGTACTCCTCCAGAGCTCCCTCCGTTTTTAACTGCTTGGACCTAACATACGCCTCTCTTTTCCTTTTGACCAGTCCCTCAATTTCCCTGGTTATCCACGGTTCTCTAATCCTACCCTTCCTATCCTTTTTTACAGGCACATGCTTGTCCTGTAGCCCTAACAACCGTTCCTTAAAAGACTGCCACATACCAGATGTGGATTTACCCTCAAACAGCCTCTCCCAATCAAGAGTTGCCAATTTCTACCTGATCCCAATAAAGTTAGCCTTCCCCCAATCCAACACCTTACCCTTGGGACACCACTCATCCTTTTCCATCACTATCCTAAAGCTAACAGAATTGTGGTCACTATTTGCCACATGTTCCCCAATCAAAACTTTGAAGACCTGACCGGGCTCATTCCCCAGTACCAGGTCCAGTATAGCCCCCTCTCTAGTCAGGCTGTCTACATATTGTTCCAACGAACCCTCCTGTACACATTTTACAAATTCCTCCCCATCCAGAGTCCCTGCCCTCAGCGATTTCCAGTCTATACCAGGGAAATTGAAGTCTCCCACTACAACAACCCTATATTTCCTGCACCTATCCAGTATCTCCTGACATATCCATTCTTCCACTTCCCTTGGGCTGTTGGGGGGCCTGTAGTACACCCCCAACATAGTGACTGCGCCTTTCCTGTTTCTAAGCTCCACCCAGAGTGACTCGCTACACGACTCCTCCGAATTGTCCTCCCTCTGCACCGCTGTAATATGCTCTCCAACCAATACCGCTACTCCCCCACCTCTTTTGGCCCCTCCTCTGTCTCCCCTGGAATATTCAGCTGCCAGTCCTGTCCCTCTTTCAACCAAGTCTCTGTTACCGCAACCACATCCAAATTCCTTGTGCGCATTAAGGCCCCAAGTTCGTCTGTTTTACCTGCTACGTTCCTTGCATTGAAGTATAAGCATTCCAGACCTCCAGGCTCAGTGAGGTCGTCCTCCCCCAGAGTGCTCTTCTTCTTTGCCAGCCTTGTCCCAGCCCCAAGCTCGTCCCCAGCCACCACACTTATAGACCTAATAGTTTGATCCCCACCCCCCTGCCATACTAGTTTAAACCCCCCCGAACTGCACTAGCAAAGCTCCCAGCCAGGATATTTGTGCCCTTCCAACTTAGTTGTGACCCCTCCCTCTTGTACAGGTGCCATCCTCTCCTGAAAACCTCCCATTGGTCTATGAAAATAAAGCCCTCCCTCCTGGACCAGTCCTTTAGCCAGGCATTCATTTGAACCAACTCCCTATTCTTAGCCTCACTGGCACGAGGCATTGGGAGCAGCCCAGAGATGGCCACCCTAGTGACCCTACTTTTTAGCCTATTTCCCAACTCCCTGAATTGCTCTCTTAGGACCCCCCTACTCTTCCTATCTACGTCATTTCCACCAATGTGTATAATGACATCCGTTTCTTTATCTTCCCCTTTTAATATGCCTCCTATCCGCTCGGAGACATCCGTGACCCCAGCACCAGGTAGGCAGACTACCATCCTGGAGTCCCGTTCGCCCCCACAGAATCGCCTGTCTGTGCCTCTAACAGATGCATCCCCCACCACTATCGCTCTCCTAACCCCTCTCTTCCCTTTCCGGGCCACAGAGCCTGACTGTGTGCCAGTGACCTGGTCACTGTGTCTTACCCCTGGAGAGGCACACTCCTCCACACTATCTAAAACAATATACCTGTTTTGGAGTGGGACAACCACAGGTGACCCCTCTTCTAACTGTCCACTCCCCTCCCCTCTCACACCTGTCACCAAGCCCTTCCTATTTTGAGAGACCACCACTGGAGTCCTCCCTTGTACTTTACCCTTCTGCCCTTTACTCCTCCTAACTGTGACCCACGTGTCATTCTCCCGATGCCCCGGTGTAACTAGTTGCCTATAACTGCTGTCAATTTTTCTCCCATTTTCCCTGACTAGGCTAAGGTCAGCGATCTGCAGCTCCAGTTCCCTAACATGGTCCCTCAAGAGCTGCAGTTCCACGCACCTGGCACATATGTGAACCTCTGGGAAGCTAGGTGTTTGCAGGAACTCCCACATCCCACATCGGAAGCACTGAACTGGCCGATCACTCATACCTGCCCTTATCCTTTATAGGGTTGTGTAAAAAATAACTAGCCTTGCCTCGCCCTTTCAGCCTAAGCCCTGTGAGCCAAAGCCCTTATAGTTCACACTCTGCTTCCCCCTCACTACACTGCCCGCTCCCGACGCTGCCCGCTGTATAGTGCAGACGGCTTTTTATGCTCCCGGCGAACCCCCCAAGTAACTGCCTTTTATACAAAGACTCAACCTCCCAGAATCCCCTTCAGCTGACCTCACTTCCTCAATTCAAAACCCTGTCCTGGTGACTTATCTGTCTTTAGCCCCTTGAGTTTCTCTAATACTTTAATGCCTGTGATTGGGATTTTTTAAGTTCAACCATATCTGAATTCAGCCCATCTAATGTCTTCCACCATGAAGACTGATGCAAAGAATTTATTTTGCATATGCGCCATTTCTTTGTTTGCTGTTATCAATTCACTTGTCCTATTCAGTAGAGCTCCCACATTTACCTTAGTTGCCTAATTGCTATTTATAAATCCACAGAAACTCTTACTGTTTGTTTTTAAGCTTGCATGCAAGTTTTTCCTCAAGATTTATTTTCTCCCTTCTTCTGCTCCTGGATTCTAAAAATCTAAAAACTTCCCAGTCCTCTGGTCTAGCACTATCCCTTGCCACTTTGTATATCCTGCTTTTCAATTTAATATTATCCTTGATCCCCTGTCTTAACCATGGATTTTGCCCCTTTCTTATGGAATCCCTCTTTTTGATTTGTATAAGTCCTGCTGAGCATTTTGGACCAGCTGTTTGAATATCTGCCACTGCTCATCTACTGACCTGTGTCTTAACTTGTTTACTCATTCACCCTAGACAACTCCTCCTTCATACCATTAAAACTTCCCTTATTTAAGTTGAAGACACTGGTTATGGACCTATGGCGTTCACCCTCAAACTTATCTGGAATTCTATCATATTGTGGTCACCACCCCCTAGGTGAACATTAATCACAAGATCCATTATTAATCTTTCTTCATTACACAAAACCAAATCTAAAATAGCTCATTCCTGGGTAGGTTCCACAACGTACTGCTCTAAAAAGCAATCCCTGATGCACTCCACAAATTCTTCATCTATGCCACCCTTGATAGCTTGTTTCTCCAATCAATATACAGATTAAAATCTCTCATGATAATTGCAGTTCCCTTCAAACATGCCCTTGATATTTTCTCATTTATACTTTGGCTTTTTGAGAGGTCACATTCTGATGGTTTACAGACTACTCCTACCCATGTCTTCTTTCCCCTGCTATTCATGATTTCAACCCAAACTGATTCTATATCATTATCTACTGCCTTTATATCAGGACTCAGCACTGCTCCGAAACCTTCCTTGATTAACAATGCTATCCCACCTCCTTTCCCCTGTTTTTTTGGAATATCGTATACCCTGGAATGTTAAGCACCCAGTCCTGGTCACCCTGCAACCACATTTCTGTAACAGCGAATATATCCCACTCGTGTTGCAATCAACTCATTTTGTTGCAAATTCTTCATGCAACTGTATAGCAATTGTGTTTCATGAGTAAACAGCAAAACATTGCTCGAAAGCATATGGACAAATTTAATCTAGCTTATCCTTCTGTTGAAAATTTTTCAGATATGCATTAAGAATTGTCCAATACATAACCTATGATGGCAATGCCTATCTGAACTCCTTTCTAGCTCAAACACACAGTTGTCCTTGTTTGTAACCCACCCCAAGCTTACCGTTTAAGCTTATTCTTCTGTCTCTCCCAATTCTCATTCACAACATGACTTTGGACCCAGCTTGCTTTTGAATCTGGGTTTTAAGAGCATATTCCTGCACTGGCTCTTTAAGTGGAATGGTGTATCTCTCACTCCTTGACTCTCAAACACAAATTGCTGCTCAGTCTACTCTTATTTTCCAGACCTACTCTTGTCTATGGCCAACTTAAACCTTGCTCCACCAAAAGCATGTTAGATGACTATGGGTCATCTAGTTCATCACCTCCACCCTGTTAGCTGCATAATAGCAATCAATTTCCATGAATTACTGTATAACAGAGAGGATATGAAGAAAAAAAGCAAAATACTGCGGATGCTGGAATTTGAAACAAAAACAGAAAATGCTGGAAAATCTCAGCAGGTCTGACAGCATCTGTGGGGAGAGAATAGAGCCAACTTTGAGTCTAGATAGAAACTTATAGAATTCTAACAGGGTTAGACAGGGTAGATTCAGAAAGAATGTTCCCAATGGTGGGGGAGTCCAGAACTAGGGGTCATAGTTTGAGGATAGAACTGAGGTGAGGAGAAATTTCTTCACCCAGAGGGTGGTGAATATGTGGAATTCACTACCACAGAATGTAATTGAGGCCAAAACATTGTGATTTCAAGAAGAAATTAGATATAGTTCTTGGGGCTAAAGGGATATGGGGGAAAGATGGGGGATCAGGATATTGAATTTGATGAAAATGAATGGCAGAGCACACTCAAAGGGCCGAATGATCTACTCCTGCTTCTAGTTTCTATCTTCCATTCTATCATAGATGACCCTTCGTCAGAGTTGAAGAACACCCTGGTAGCAGACAGCTCTGGGAACAATGGGTCCAAAGTCACCTCTTCCTCTTAAATATGCTACACTTAACACATCATGCCATAAATTCCCCCTAAAATGTATCCAAAATGATATTTTCTGAAATAAATCTAATTCACATTTGAACTAGTCAATACTGTTTCCACTGCAGACTGACCATTCGCTTACTGAAAAATTGTTTCTGCAGATTTGTTTTCAATTTACTTCCCACTTTAAACACAGACTATGGCCTCATTCTTGCCAATGTAAACGCCTTATATTACATAGTTCCTTAGGATCCTGAAAACAGCAATCACATCACGACTGAACTAGTGACAGCATTCCAAATTCACAAAATCCTCATGATCCAATTACTCCATTTTTCTGATTGCTCTCTCCTGTATCTTCAACATCTGTTGCACCTGCTGAATACCGACTTTACAGCAATTTAAGACACTGTACACAAAATTGTGGATTATGCACCACCAGCACTCACTGGCATTTGTTGAACCAGACTTTGGTGTGTGACCCACTCTCTCGGGAAATATGCATTACGCAATTCTTTCCCAATAGGTCACACAAACATAAACAAACCAATCCACCAGATAAACTAGCCAAACATGCTCTCGTCCTCAGCACATGCACATAGTTACCAGTGGCCTGACAATCCTGGTGTCACCAAGAACAATATCCCACCCCACAACCTGCAGGAACGAAGAGGCCTTTTACAAACTGATTGATAAGCATATGCATATATTTTTGCAGGAGCATGGCAAGGTTTGCGGAGGAGAGAGATAGGCCATGGTAGGGTTTGCAAACTAGGACAGTAGTTTAAAATTAAATTAACCATCAGACCTGGATGACTTGGTCTCTGGATCTGTTACTTCCCTAAGAACCAACTTTACAAATCTCACTATGATTAATTCCCTCCTACTAGTATTTGAAAGTTTGAGCCTCTTTCTAGTACGTGGGGTGGTACGGTGGCTAGCACTGCTGCCTCACAGTGCCAGGGACCCGGATTTGACTTTATAATAGAAACTAAATTTGGTTTGCAACCTTTTCAAAGTAGTTAAGCACTTGAACCTTGTTCATTAAAACAGCAGGTTAGCTTCAATTGCAAATTTCACAATCTGTCTTTTTTCCCCAATTAGGAACCTAGCTTTAGCTGAAATATGGGGTTTAGTCCCGTGGGCACTGATAAAAGCTAATTGCTAACTGAATTATTTTGTGATATAGTACTGAATACATATCTAAGTATAACCATTCACATTTAATATTTTTAAAAATCTGATTTAAATCATAACATTATTCTAAGCATTACTATTTTACTGATCTTACCAACTTTCAGATCGTTTTCAAGGTTTTCTTTAGTAAGGTT
This sequence comes from Mustelus asterias, assembly GCF_964213995.1. NCBI lineage: Eukaryota > Metazoa > Chordata > Chondrichthyes > Carcharhiniformes > Triakidae > Mustelus > Mustelus asterias. The sequence continues at coordinate 45,359,556 of NC_135814.1, read as the reverse complement.
CAACAATTCCTGGCCATCAATGTTGTTAGATTTGAAAACAACTATTAATTCCTGCAGCCCTTCTGCTGAAAGCCAAGAACAGACCTCATCTTCCGACCAGTGCTGAACAGAGCATCTAAGCTTCCCGTTCAAATCATTATCTTGAAAAAAAATTATAAGTCATTTGAAATAGGTTTGTCAATATTCATAGATTATACTTATACATTTTTCACTTTTCCCATTACAATCTCTATATAATTTTATTAAGTCTTAACAATACTTGGGTTTGAGAAATTATTACCGGACAAACTGACTGAACTGACTCTTCAGTTAATTCATAGAGTCATAGAGGTTTACAGCACGGAAACAGGCCCTTCGGCCCAACTTGTCCATGCCACCTTTTTTTTCTTAAAACCCCAAAGCTAATCCCAATTGCCCACATTTGGCCCATATCCCTCTATACCCATTTTACCCATGTAACTGTCTAAATGCTTTTTAAAAGACAAAATTGTACCCGCCTCTACTACTACGTCTGGCAGCTTGTTCCAGACACACACCACCCTCTGTGTGAAAAAATTGATATAATACATCCTGCATGTTCATGAAATTTCAAAGTTAAATACTAACCAGAGTTGTTTTCTGATCCAATTCTCCAAATATTCACAGTTTTATCCATAGAGCCAGTTGCTATTAAGGGGAGATTGCGTGCAAATGCACAAGCTGTCACATACCTGAAAATGTTATCAAAAAACAACTTAAGATAATAAACCCAGAGGACAAAAAACATACAAAGTTGAAGAACATATAGTACTATGTAGGAGAATATCTTCATAAGCCAAGTTATTCAAATTAGATGCACAGCAGGGAGTTTAACTGGAACAGCTTTCATGAAGTTTGGATGCTGCCAAACTAAATAACAGTGCCCTGTACTGGTAGCATATTCCTGCTACCTCAGACTCCAGTAATTATTTGAAAGGTCAACAAGCTTGGAAAGCCAAGTGAAGTTCACAAGAAGTCACAAATAAATACCCTGTGAAAGTCTTGACCCATTAGATCCCTTCCACAAAGTTCATGGGTAAGCCCAAACTACATTTTTGGAAATCAGGGTAAATACAGATATTTGGTGCCCAAATGGAAAATTAAAAACTCTCCAGTGTACAACTTTAGTCACCCAGAACAGACCATGGACCATGCCTGGCTCACAAATACAAAGGAGGCACCACAGCATTACACATACTATTCCTGATGCAACGTAAAATTATAGTTGCTGCTCTACATAAGCCATAAAGGAGACAATGGCTACCATCAAACTGAGTAACTTCTGAGACCACTTTGGAGGATATTAAGAGTCAAACATGTAATGTGAACAAGTCACATAGAGATCAGATCAAATCGGAGTGGCACATTCACTTCCTTGCAGGGCATTAACCTAAAATCAAGAAATATTTAGCATAAATAAAGTCAGTATGTAAAAGCTCTAGCTCCATTTTTTCCATTAGTTTACTTATTAAATAAAATTGCAAAATATTACCAGAGGCAATTCTGCGTTTATTTAGGCATTGGGCAATGAGAGAAGTGAACCCGGCTGATGTCACTGACTAATTTTCATCCCCAGATCTCATTAAGTGCTGTTGTTGACTGACTGCATTTGGTGCCAATGGCAGCTTGCTGTTTGTGGGTCAGACAGAGTAGGGAGGAAATCCATCAGCTTCTCTGTAAAGCCAGGTCAGCTGAATTCCAGTGAGGGATGGGAGGGCATGTCGAAGAGTGACCTGGTTTCTCCTGATCCCACAAAAAAAACCTTTCCCTTTCCATTTTCGTAGTGGCTCCAGCAGTCCCTTTCACAGACAGTTCTACGTACAGTTTGACTGGATCTGGCTTGCATAGCTTACTCTGCCCAGTGAAAGACCAAAATTGCAGTTGGATCTTATGTATACCATAAGATCCCGATTTGTATTAGCTAATGAAGTTTTGGGAGCAAAGAAGGGAAAAATAAGTCATTGCCACCCCTCACCATCAGACACATGAAAGACTACTTCATAAAATAGGCAGCCATGAATAGTGCAGCAACGACAACAGGAAACAACATTGTTCTTATGACTCTAAATGTTAAGTACATACCTTTCGTGCTGGGTCAGTGTGTAAAGTGGTGCTCCACTGCTCTGCGTTACAAAAGAGCAACAGTAAAATGGAATAATTTGATACCTTCTTTTTTGAAACAAATATACAATCATTTAACTTAAAAATGTGTCGTCAACCAAAACTGAGTCTTAAATAGCTTGTTAAATAATTTATTTAAGCTTGGACCTTAAATAAAATTGCAACATTTAGTGCTAACAAGTGCTGCATTGTAAAAAACATTATGCAACCAGCCTTAAACAAGCATTATCTCATTAGCTTTCAGATATTGCAGTTGACCAGACTGGACTTAAAAATAGAAGATATCAATGGCATACACTTAACATGAGTTTACAAGCTCTATTGTTTAGTATGAAAATAGTATTACATTATACTAGCTTGCACACTTTGGAATACTCCATTGTAACATTTTCAACTAGATCAAGGCAGCTGGAACATACTTACCGAATTCCAAATTATTATAGATTTGTCAACAGACCTTTAAAGAAAGACAAAATGTTTGAACTGCTTAATCATATTTTGTAAAAACAAATTTCTATTAGTTTCACTGATGACTGCATTTACCTCATGAGTTGCATTGTTCCATAAATGAGATATTGTTTTTGTTTAATTAGTTTCTTTTAATCATACATGGGCAAAACACCTTCAATGTTTAAATTTAAACAGAATTGTGAAGATATGGAATTTAATTCTAGGAATAATAGCTGAGGCGGAGATTGTCAACATTCAAGATTAGATTGGATAGATGTATGAGCAAATAGGGGAGGTGGCTTGAAGACAAAAAGGGGCAAGATAGATAAATGTGAATACAAATGTTTTCTTGTCTGGAGGGTACACTGAATGGTGCCATTCCACAAGATTTTTAATAATACCTCTCCATCAAGTCTTCAAGTCCCCCTCCTTCTGCTAGCCACACAATTAAAGCCTGAAAATTACATTTTGGAAACCTTTCAACCTAACAATTACGTTTTTAAAAATGTCCTGTCAGCAGTCATCCCACACCCATCTCAACTCAACCTCAATTCCCACCTACATTGTTTAGACATGGCCTTTTTTGTCCCCTTAAAGTTAATAGAGGATTTCCTAATTCTGCCACATTTCGTGCTTGTGTCATTGATTACACAACTGGCCTGCAATTGATACTTAAACTAAAAGTGCTTCTCTTTCCCAAATCATTATTACGCAAGCGCTTCTCTGAAAGATGAGCATCCCTCAACACCTTTTGTTCTGAAAATACTCTCTGGGACTTAGTCCAAGATAGCTTAGGCCACTTCAGGTTCATTGAATTTTCTCAAACAACATTTTGTCCTTCCTACAAAGTACATTTACTCTGCCTCATTAAACTTAGATACCAAGTGAATATTCCTTGCTAAATCAAAACTAGGAGTAGTTTGCTCGAAGTCATCCCCATCTTTCATCACTAATTCTAGTTTGTTTACTCTGAGCCTTTCCTTTTCCAATTCTCTTTTCTTATTGCCTTCCTCTCTCTCTTATGGCTCCCTTTCTAATTTCCAATTTCCCTTTCTCTCCCTAATTGAAGCGTTTTCATTTCTATTTTATATTGTCTCATTTCCCGACATTGATGCCAGCAATTCTCTAAATTCGCTGAAAAGTACTGAGTGCTTTGTTACTCTATCTCATAGGAGTCACCAGGAGAAAGCCAGTGGTTGGCAAAGAGTATGTTGTTTGTGATCCCCCTTGGTTTGGAAGTGAAATGGGAAGATATTGAGGTCAAGTAGAATGCTTGAGCTGCTGCAGGATAGGGGGGGGGGGGGGGGGGGGGGGGCGGTGGAAGAGGACGGAAGCTAAAACTGTAAGCCAAAAATAAGACATTTTGCATTTAGCATGCCCTATTCGTCCAGCAGTCACTTTATGACTTTTCACCAAAATAAATTCAAGATGCTCATACTACCACTAAAATCCAAACTGTGTGCCCAGCTGCTTTGGACCTCAAAGTGAAACACTTTCATATTAGTCTGCTACTTTTAACTTCAAGCTGCTGAATTCAAATCAATTGATGCACTGCAAATACTTGCTGTGCTATTTTACTTAGTTTATTTTAAATTATTGGATCTTTTTTGAGCAAAATACACAAAATTAGCAAGGATGGACGCATACCGTCAGGGTCAATTGTATGATGGAACTCTGGTTATGAAACCAAAAGTTACCTCTTTAGAGGGATGAGGTATGATCATCCTTTAGTTTGACAGAATTTGATTCTGACAAACTTTCAGCTGTAGCTTCCTCAGGACTATCAAGTGCCAGCATTCAGAGATAACTGATTGGAGTCGCTGGGCTCACCGGGTTTCAAGTGTAGTGGAAAAGCTTGACAAAGTTCCAAATCCGAGACAAATTTGCAGTCTTGGGTGAAAAATATTTTATACAATGATTGTGAACATTAGTGAATGATTGCATTTTGCACAGTATTTAACCTTTTCGGAAGGTGTTACTGTGGCACACAGACTAACTTATAGGGATATTTTATTTTTGATCAATGCATGGTCAAAAAGGGCAAAACTATATGACCAAATTGTAGACCAAATGTAAGAATCCTAAGGCACTTTGCCATTTTGTCTACTCTGGCCTTCTCAAAGGAACATATGATGGGTGTTTGGTGTTCTCTTATAACTTTTCATTTTGGAAAGGACAGCCTTGTATGATGTTTTATGGACGCCCACTGCACCTTGCTAAGTCCGTTCCACCACCCCATCTCTATATGTTGATCCCCATGTAAAGGCCTAACAGGCAGAAGCTCTGCAATCACAAGAGAAACATTATTAGAGAAACATCTCCAATGCTGGGTCCCATGTATCTAGGTCTTGGTCTGGTTTCTACATATACCAGGAGAGTTCACCAGAACTTCTGTGAATTCGAAGCCAGGAAGTCCACATGAACATGAAGTCAGTCAGTATAATTATCTGATGTACAAAAATACCAGATTTGAGCTCTGATGAAGGGTCTGCCTGACTCAAAATGTTGGCTCTATTCTCTCTCCACAGATGCTGTCAGACCTGCTGAGCTCCTCCAGCATTTTCTGTTTTTGTTTCAGATTCCAGCACCTGCAGTATTTTGCCTTTATCTTAATTGTCTGGTGTGCTTGTTCTATACACTATGCACTACATGATTGCACAATTTTCTGTGATATCCAGAAAGAGCAATGAAAAATTTCAGAAGTGTCAATACACAAGCATTTCAGCTATTTGACTTATGATATAATTGTGGCAGTATGAGATGAGTAAGATGGGACACAAGTTGCCAATGTGAAACTACCAACTCAGTGTATGGAGGCAGAGCAAAATTTCACATAAAATGAAGTTTACTTGCAAAAATCTTTAAAAATCCAAGGAACCAAAGCATCAATTCACATCTTTTCTTAATATTTAACAGGCATGTAATTCTTATAATTTTTTTTAGAAAAACTGGGGCAAGTATGACTCTTTCAATGAAGTTAGAACTTTAACATAATATAACCAAATTAGAAAGTATCAGGAAAGATACTGCACTTACCCAGAGACTAAGATCTGCCCATCTGGTGAAAAGCAACAGCACAAAACAGGTGCTGTGTGACGGTTTAATGAACATCGCATTCTAAGGTCACAGCCTACAAATATAAAAAGGACTATCACTAAAAAATGTAGTAGGTAACAATGCAGAAGATATTACTACATATTTTGTCCCAGTAGATACTCATAATTCCAATATTTTCAACCAAATTAACATAAAGGATGATTGACAGCAGTGAAGGTCAATTTTACATAGAATGGACACAGGTTGGAGACAGCCACTCACTCAAACTGGTTTATGCTCCACACTAGCCTCCTCCCAACCATCTTCATGTAAATAACAGGAGAACCATTTACTCATTTCTCCCGTGTTTACCTAGCATCCCCTCAAATGCATAATTCTACATTTGAAATGAAGGAGACTTCAATGTCTCACAATCAATAGAGATTATCACAATGAATATATATACTATCTTTACTAGTAGTAATATTTTCTGATTTGCAGGTTTTATTTTTAATGTGGGAAGTGCTTTACAGTTATTGGAAGTACTTTTGAAATTTATTTACTTTTGCAATGTAGAAAATGCAGGGATCAGTTGGCACACTGCCAGCTCCAAACAAGAGCAATGGGTTAATGGCCACACAATCTTTTTTAGTGATCCTGATTGAAGGAAAAATATTGGACAGAACACTGGCATAACTCTTATTCAAAATAGTATCATTAGATCTTTCACACCCAACCAAGGATGGACAGGCTTCATTTTACCAACTCACCCAAAAGAAAGGTAACTCTGTACTGCACTAGAGTGCCAGCCTTGTATTTTGTCCTGGAGTGGGATGTGAATCAACAATCATCTGACTGTGATGAGACAGCTACTGCTACTAGCTGAACCACGGATAACACTACAGACTAACAAACTAATGGTAAAAAATTGTAACAAGAGTGAAGTATACAGCCCCTTGAGTTTACTCCACCATCACCAGGACCATGAATGATCCTCAACTGCAACTCCATTATCCTTTCTGATTCCAATATTCCTTCATTATTAAGAGTCCAAAAATCAGCCTTGAATATATGTTACAAAGAACAAAGAACAAAGAACAATACAGCACAGGAACAGGCCCTTCGGCCCTCCAAGCCCGCGCCGCTCCCCGGTCCAGGATTGAATCCTGAATCCAGGATCCCCGCCCAATTTTCCAGCCTATCTACATACCAATATCCTATCCACCGAGCTGTCCCTCACAGCTACGATGCTTTGTTCATTACAACCTATTAACTCACCCCCACCCCCCCATTCCAGACCATGTGATCTCCAGGGAGAGGCGAAAACCCAGAGTGAAAAACCCCAGGGCCAAATGGGGAAAAAAAAAATCTGGGAAATTCCTCTCCGACCCCCTGAGGCGATCGAAACGAGTCCAGGAGATCACAATGGCCCTGATCGGAAAATGCTTCCCAACCCTAGTCATTTCCACTTCCACGAACACCATATGAATTCCCTGCCCCCGAGACAGGTTCCCAACTATCCGCAGTCTCGCTCTGTACTGGCACCAGCAAGATGATCATAGAATGAAGCCATGAAACGAGAAACAAGGAACAATTAGCCCGCGCCACTCCCTGGTCCAAACTAGACCACTCTTTTGTATCCCTCCATTCCCACTCCGTTCATATAGCTGTCTAGATAAGTCTTAAATGTTCCCAGTGTGTCCGCCTCCACCACCTTGCCCGGCAACACATTCCAGGCCCCCACGACCCTCTGTGTGAAATATGTCCTTCTGATATCTGTGTTAAACCTCCCCCCCTTCACCTTGAACCTATGACCCCTCGTGAACGTCACCACCGACCCGGGGAAAAGCTTCCCACCGTTCACCCTATCTATGCCTTTCATAATTTTATACACCTCTATTAAGTCTCCCCTCATCCTCCGTCTTTCCAAGGAGAACAACCCCAGTTTCCCCAATCTCTCCTCATAACCAAGCCCCTCCATACCAGGCAACATCCTGGTAAACCTCCTCTGTACTCTCTCCAAAGCCTCCACGTCCTTCTGGTAGTGTGGCGACCAGAACTGGACGCAGTATTCCAAATGCGGCCGAACCAACGTTCTATACATCTGCAACATCAGACCCCAACTTTTATACTCTATGCCCCGTCCTATAAAGGCAAGCATGCCATATGCCTTCTTCACCACCTTCTCCACCTGTGACGTCACCTTCAAAGATCTGTGGACTTGCACACCCAGGTCCCTCTGCGTCTCTACACCCTTTATGGTTCTTCCATTTATCGTGTTATTTAATAACTCCACAGTACTCCGAGGTAGAGAATGCCAAAGGTTCACAATCATTTGAGGAAATAAATTTCTCTTCATTTCATTTTAAAATGGTTGTCTTCTTATCCTGAGACAATGCCCCCTAGTCCTAGACTCTCCAGCCAGGGGAAACAAACACTCAGCATCTCTGCTGTCAAACTCTACCAAGATCATGCTCCTTTCAATGGTACCATCTTTCACTCTTCCAAGACAATATTTTCAACCCAGCAATCAAGCTAGTAAACCTTTATCGCACCCCATTTAAAGCACACCATCTTCCTTGGTTATAGAGACAAAAACTGGATACAGGCATAGTCCCACCATGTTCTATATAATTAACTGCTGCAGGACTGTACGCTTGCACTCCAATCCGCTAGCGATAAAGGATGATACACCATTTGCCTTCCTAATTGCTTGTTGTATCCATCCGCATGTTAACTACTTATGGACAAGGACAGAATAACCTCACATTAGAATCCGCCACCATCTTGCCCATGCACAAAACCTATCTCTATCACTTAGTAGATTCTTTGTCTTCATCATATTTTACTTTCCCACGTAGCTTTGTATGGGCAGCAAATTTGGATACATAACACTCGATCCCATCATCCAAATCATTCACAAAGGTTGTCAATAGCCAGGTCCCCAGCATTGATCCTTGCAGCATCCCACCAGGATCAACCAGCCAATGTTAAATTTGTTTTTAAAAAAGTCCTGTCCTAATAGATACATGCAGAATTTTAAAAGAAGGAATATTGGATTGATTCTCAAAAAATGGTATTTTAATGGACTCCTTTATGATTAACAAAGATATTCATTGTTTAAAGCACGTTCTAATAATGTGTTTTAATTTTAGTGCAGTTTGTAAATTAGGGAATTTCCTCTCATAGCCCTGCCTCCAATATTGTTTTGGCGCAGATATTCCAAATGCTCACTTTTTTGAAAACAAATTGCCGCTCGCCACCTCTACCCACTCTCGCACACTGCTTCTTCCCATTGACCCCGTTGTTTGCAGCTTCCTTCTCCTGACTCTCCCACTCACTGTTTCCTCCACCCCATCCCCATGCTTGCTGCTTCCTGTTCCCAATCCCTTTGCTCGCAGCCTGTCAGTTACCTGAAGACATTAAACAAAGGCATGAAAATTTCCATACATAGCAACAGTTAGCTATGATTGGGACAGCATGCCTCTTGCTAATTGATTCGGAGTGACATCTATACAGGCCATTGGAGCATACGGGTCTGCTATCTGAAATAGTTCATATTCAACTCACCTGCTGTGTCTTTATGTGACATAATCCAAAGATTTATTTTGTTATCCTGACCACAGGAAGCCATCAGAAAACACCGGGAGCCTGGATTATTCATGCCACCTAACAAAGCAAAAAGATTATAAATAAATGCAGCACTGCCTGCAAAAAAAGCTCACAAAAATCTTAGAAACTGATTACATGGCCTGCTAAAAGCTTCCAGGAAGAGGCAAAAGGCGATTATGTATATAGGCATCGCAATCTATCTGCGGCAGCCTTCTGCCTCCTACGACAGATGGAGGAGGGTTGATCAACTTTGTCAAGCACTGCTTTGTTTGGCTCAAGAGGCCCCACTCTGACATGCAACCTCTGCCACATTTGCTACAGAGAAAGATAGTGGCCGAGAAAGTGAAGGTTTCATTGGGCTCAGTTTTCAATAAGTCTTCTTGGTCACTTGAGTTTTTTATTTCAGCTCATTTATCCCAAAGCCCTTCCAAACAGCCAGCCTCCAGAGGTCACAGCTGTTAGTGACTGTTTAGGAATGCTGAGAGCTCCTGTTCAATTAAGTTAAGGAACTGTTGGTTTTAGTTTGGGTCGGCAGTAACCCTGACTTTGATAACAGAATGGTATTCTGCTTTGAACAAAAAGAAAACCTTGAAGGTTTGCATTCTCAGCCTGGTGCAAGCAAGGAGTCAACCTTCTGATAGCTGCGTGTGTTGTGAATGCTGCTTTTCATGGAATTTGGGCATCACTGGCTAGGCCTGTATTTACTGACTGTCCCTAACTTTCTTTGAGATGGTGACGGTAAGCTGCATTTTTGAACAACTACATTCCATGTGGCACAGGTAAACCTACAGTGCTATTAGAGAATTCCAGGACTTTGACCCAGCGGAAGCATCAGGTGCGGATCAGATGCATTCTAGTAGGATCATCAGTGCACTTGTCTACAAGGTTAGTACAATTCTGATTATAAAAAGATACATTTTTGTAAACCAAAAGCAATAATGTTCAAACTATATAGATCAAACAGTTTGCTCTCTTTAACATTGGTTAGCTCCACGTATGTGATAGGTTCAGAGATCTATTTCCAAAATGGCGCTGGAGCGTGGCAACTTCCCTCTAATTCTATCTTTTACTCTCTTTCTATGCTTTTAAAACTCTATTCTAACTATTTTAGGTTCTGTAACAATAACTGTTGATGCACCATCAATCGAGCAAAGACTAGTTTGTATGCAAGAACAAATAGGCTTTTATTAGCAAAAGACTTGGAGCACACCCATGCCGATGAACTGGTCCAGACTGAGGCAGGGGGGTGGGTAGCAGTCGCCTTTATACCTGGACCAGGGTGGGGGGGAGGAGTCTTGGGTAGGGCCGGCAGGGATGTGTCCAGGCATGTCACATATACAGGTAATAAGCTAACAGTGGTTTGCCACATTTACCCCCTGTTTAAAAAAAGAGTCCGGCGGGGGTGAGGTGGGTGGAACGATATTTACAGAATTACAAATTTAGTCTCTCTGGGGGCTTGATCTGCCGCTGCAACCGCCGGTTGTGGTGTCGGTTTAGGTGGCCGCGGTGTTGGTTCAGGCGCCAGGTCGTAGTCGCTCGAGTCATCTGTAGTCCCTTCAGATTGTCGGGTGCGTGGTGGCGGCTCCTGGGGCTCAGGCGTGCTGTATACGGGGGCTAGGGGAGCGTGCTGTGGCCCTGATGCTGTATGGACAACGTTGGGGGTGTGGGGTTGTGGGTCGTAGTGGTCCCTGGGGCACCTGCGGGTGCCAGGTCTCGAATAGAGACCGTGTCCTCCCACCTGTTGGGGTACGCCACATAGGCGTATTGGGGGTTGGCGTGGAGGAGTTGGACCCTTTTGACCAGGGGGTCCGACTTATGGGTCCTCACGTGCTTCCGGAGCAGGACAGGGCCTGGGGACGTCAGCCACGACGGTAGTGAGGTCCCCGAGGAGGACTTTCTGGGGAAAACAAACATTCTTTCATGAGGGGTAGCATTGGTAGCTGTGCAAAAGGAGTGATCTAATTGAGTGTAGTGCATCAGGGAGGACCTCTTGCCAGCGGGTGACTGGAAGACCTTTAGATCTCAGAGCTAGTAAAACAGCCTTCCAGACTGTCGCGTTTTCCCTCTCTACCTGTCCGTTCCCCCTGGGGCTGTAGCTGGTGGTCCTACTCGAGGCTATGCCTTTGGAGAGCAGGTACTGTCGCAGCTCATCACTCATAAAGGAGGATCCCCGGTCGCTATGGATATAACGAGGGAAACCGAACAGGGTGAAGAGGCTGTGCAGGGCCCTGACGACCGTGGCCGAGGTCATATCCGGGCAGGGAGTAGCGAAGGGGAAACGTGAATATTCGCCAATGACGTTGAGGAAGTATATGTTGCGGTCAGAAGAGGGGAGGGGGCCTTTGAAGTCGACGCTTAGGCGTTCGAAAGGGCGGGTGGCTTTTATGAGGTGTGCTCTGTCTGGCCGATAGAAGTGCGGTTTGCACTCTGCGCAGACCTGGCAGTGTCTGGTTATAGACCTGACTTCCTCAATGGAGTAGGGCAGATTACGGGCTTTAATGAAATGAACAAACCTGGTAACCCCCCGGGTGGCAGAGGTCGTTGTGGAGAGTCTGCAATTGGTCTATTTGTGCGCTGGCACATATTCCCCGGGACTGGGCGTCTGGGGGCTCATTGAGCTTCCTGGGCCGGTATAACATGTTGTAATTGTAGGTGGAGAGCTCGATTCTCCATCTCAATATTTTATCGTTTTTGATCTTGCCCCGCTGCGTGTTATTAAACATGAATGCAACTGACCGTTGGTCCGTGAGTAGGGTGAATCGTTTACCAGCTAAGTAGTGGCGCCAGTGCCATTCAGCTTCCACTGTGGCTTGGGCCTCCTTTACAATAGAGGAATGTCGAATTTCAGAGCCTTGGAGGGTTTGTGAGAAGAAGGCCATGGGTCTGCCCGCCTGGTTAAGGGTGGCGGCTAGGGCGAAGTCAGACGCATCGCTCTCCACCTGGAATGGGATGGATTCGTCTACAGCGTGCATCGTGGCCTTCGCGATGTCTGCTTTGATGCGGTCGAAGGCCAGGCGGGCCTCTGCCGTCAGGGGAAAGGAGGTGGATTTGATGAGCGGACGGGCTTTATCCGCATAATTGGGGACCCACTGGGCGTAATACGAGAAGAAGCCCAGGCATTTCCTCAGTACTTTGAGGCTGGTGGGGAGGCGGAGTTCCAGGAGGGGACGCATGCAGTCGGGATCGGGACCGATGACCCTGTTTTCCACAACACAACCAAGGATGGCGAGGCGGTGTGTGCGGAATACGCACTTCTCCTTATTATAGGTCAGATTTAGGAGTGTGGCGGTGTGGAGGAATTTGTGGAGGTTGGCGTCGTGGTCCTGCTGATCATGGCCACAGATGGTGACGTTATCCAGGTACGGGAAGGTGGCCCACAGCCCGTTCTGGTCTACCATTCGGTCCATCTCACGCTGGAAAACCGAGACCCCGTTGGTGACGCCGAAGGGGACCCTAAGGAAGTGATAGAGGCTGCCATCCGCCTCGAAGGCAGTATATTGGTGGTCCTCCGGGCGGATAGGGAGCTGGTGGTATGCAGATTTTAAGTCGATGGTGGAGAACACCCGATATTGCGCAATCTGATTAACCATGTCAGATATGCGGGGAAGGGGGTACGCGTCCAGCTGCATGTATCGGTTAATGGTCTGACTGTAGTCAATGACCATGCCATGTTTCTCCCCAGTTTTAACAACAACTACCATGCCATGTTTCTCCCCAGTTTTAACAACTACTACTGGCCTCGATGATCCCCTCCCCTAAGAGCCGTTCGGACCTGATAAAAGCTCTGTCTCCAGCACTGTACCGTCTGCTCTTGGTGGCGATGGGCTTGCAATCGGGGGTGAGATTTTCAAACAGTGAGGGAGGGGCGACTTTAAGGGTCGAGGGGCTGCAGATGGTGCGTGGTGGGCGATCTAAGAACTGCTAATTGCAAACGGAGAGCGGGGGAAAAGGTCCATTATACTCCATGGTGACGCTCTTAAGGTGGCTCAGGAAATCTAGCCCCAGGAGTACGGCAGCGCAGAGTTGTGGCAGCACGAGGAGCCTGAAATTTTTGTACACTGTGCCCCGTACAGTCAGGGTCGCCACACAGTACCAGAGGACATCCACTGAGTGGGACTTTGAAGCCATGGAGATTGTTTGCTTCACTGGCAGTACTGAAAGGGCGTAGCGACTCACTGTGTTAGGGTGAATAAAGTTCTCCGTACTCCCACAGTCAAACAAACAGTTTGTAATGCGACCGTTTACCTCGATGTCCATCATGGACCTGGCGAGTTGGTGAGGCTTGTATTGGTCCAGCGTAACCGAAGCCACCGTTGGATCTTGCGAGCAGTCGCACACAGCTGATGGCAGCCCGCACGGGGCTGATGGCGTCCAAGATGGTGGCCTGCATGGCCCACACGCGGCTGATGGTGTCCAAGATGGCGGCCCGCACGGCTCACACGGGCTACTGGGGCCCAAGATGGCGGCCCCCGCGGGTCGCACGCGGCGCTACTAGGCTTGGAGGTCGATTTCGCTCTGCATACCTTCACGTAATGGCCCTTCTTTCCACACCCGGAGCAGATCGCATCCTTCGCCGGGCAGCGTTGTCGGGGGTGCTTCCCCAGGCCGCAGAAGTAGCACTTCGAGCCTCCGGAGACTGCCGCAGCGGTCGGGTCATTGGTGGGACGTGGCGTGGCGTAGGCCTGCAGCCCTCCCGAGTACAGAGGTGGCGGCGGCCGCGGTGTCCACGATGCGCCCCTGTGGTCGGAGGTGTAGGCCTCGAGATTACGGAAGGCCACCTCTAACGAGTTGGCAAGCGCCACAGTCTTTTGTAGGTCCAGCCCACCCTGTTCCAGCAGTCGTTGTCGGATATAGTTTGACCTGATGCCCGTGACATAGGCATCTCTGATTAAGTCCTCAGTGTTTTGGGCGGCTGTTACGGTCTTGCAGTTGCAGGCCCTGGCAAGTGCTCGCAACGCACGCAGGAATTGGTCACCCGATTCTCCTGGCTGTTATCTGCGAGTAGCCAGAAGATGTCTGGCGTAGATTTCATTAGACTGTTTGTTGTACTGGCCTTTTAAAAGTTCGATCGCATCCTTGTAAGTTTCAGTGTCTCTAATCATCAAGAATACTTGATCGCTTACCCAGGCGTGGAGCACGTGTAGCTTGTCGGTTTCGGTCTGGACGACGGAGGAGGAGGTGAGGAAAGTTTCGAAACAGCGCAGCCAGTGATCAAAGCTGTTAGAGGCTCCTACAGCTCAAGGGTCCAGTTCGAGTTTGTCGGGTTTTAGTATCTGCTCCATCCCAAAACTTTTGCTAATAAAATTGATGCACCATCAATCGAGCAAAGACTAGTTTGTATGCAAGAACAAATAGGCTTTTATTAGCAAAAGACTTGGAGCACACCCATGTCGATGAACTGGTCCAGACTGAGGCAGGGGGGTGGGGAGCAGTCGCCTTTATACCTGGACCGGGGGGGGGGGGGGGGGGGGGGGTAGGGTAGAGTCTCAGGTAGGGCCAGCAGGGATGTGTCCAGGCATGTCACATGTAATAAGCTAACAGTGGTTTACCACAACTGTAACACTACATTCTACACCCTCTTCTATCATTCTCTATGTACAGCATGCTTTGTCTATATAGCGCGCAAGGAACAATACTTTTCACTGTATACTAATACATGTGACAATAATAAATCAAATCAAATCAATGCTTGTTATTAATTATTAAACTGCCCAAATTAATTAAAAGTAAATGCACTGCCTAGTGAGAATGTGTCATAATGACTGTGAAAGTCCCAGATTTGAACCCTAGTCTGGGAAGAATTCATCAAGACCGACTCAGTGGAACAGTCTTCTGCCTCTGCACTTCTGCCAGAGCACCAGAGACCTGGGTTCAATTCCGGCCTCGGGTGTCTATCTGTGTGGAATTTGCATGCTCTCCTCGTGTCTGCGTGGGTTTCCCCCAGGTGCTCGGGTTTCCTCCCACAATCTAAAAATGTGCGCGTTAGGTTGATTGGCCATGGTAAATTGCCCCTTAGTGTCGGGGGATTAGCAAGGTAAATACGTGGAGTTATGGGGATAGGGTGGGTAAGATTGTCAGCGCAGGCTTGGGCTCCAGTTCCTGCCCCTATGATATCTAGTGACACATGCTGGAAAATATGGTTCCCATGAAGACACAGTCTGCGATTGCCTGCCCCGTCCCCCCATGGCTAATTGTCAGATGACTCCCTGAACTTGGAACTTGTACCCAAGTTGAAAGAGACAAAAAAGTTAATTCATGAGAAAATCTTTTCCTATGGGCCTAAAGCTGTTGTTCTTTCTATCCTTGAATGCACAGAAAAATTCTGAATTTTTTGAAATTACTGTTTTGCCTATGAACTGCATCAAAAATGGTGCACTTCTTTTTAAAAATAAAATGGCAACATAAATTTCTATGCTTAATCATGACCAAGGCCACTTTAACACATCCGCTAAGACAGTTGTGGATAATTTTTTTAAATCTTGGGTCCCAGTTGGGGGCAAGGGTGAATCAGAGCCTGATTTTAAATAGACAATTTTAAAATAAAAGATCAATGTATATTAAATTTAGTGCAATTCATCTTTTTTAAATGCTTGGTTACTTCCTTACTATGTTGAATTTGTATTAACAACAATTCAGCGGTCATTTAATTAATTATTTATTTAAAATTCTGCCTGCTAATTTTTAAAATATCTGTTGGTATCAAGTTTCCAGTTAAATGGGCAACTTTTCTGTTGAGGTGGGTTTTTTGAACTCATGTTCAAAATGACCTTCCTTTCATTTTAAAACTAACAAAATACCTTTTCAAATTGGTAGTGCCCCTTTGATACTTCTCTTCAAAAGATATAGAACCAAAATGTGATGAAATGTCAATAATTTCCTCAAAATGTCATTGCATAAATATTCAAATATTTGAAATAGTGTTTGCTGAACTACTCAAGGTAAAACATACCACTGGTTGGCTGAGATGAAAATTCGCAGCAGGTGACTCCCAGGTCATGAGCGGTTTTCAAATTAAGAAGGCACTTCATTTGGCAGTCCCAAACAGTCAGCTCTCCGGATGTTGAGCCAGTTACAAAGTAGTTACCACCAGGAGAAAAGTCACAGGCAATTACTGATCCATCCTCAACAGAGCCTGTCCTGAAGTTAAGTAACATTCAGATAAGCCACAAATGTTACACTCGAATGTCACACATAACCCATCCTTATCTAAATAATCTGTACAAAAAATTGAACAGAAAATATTTTACACAAACATTATACTCAAATAGAGCAATATTGATCATTAGGGATACAGTTAGGGCATATTTGGTGATTGGGGGTGGGGTAGTGTCCTGGAATGGTTGGAGGATGGTTTGAAGGTAGAGTAAGAGTAATGATATGAATAGTAAGGACATAGGCTAGTGGAAAGGATAGTGGAAGCCCAGACAGAGCAGAATAGGGAGGGATGAGATGCATATTCAGAAACAGAAAACAAAAATGACAATCAACCTGCAAGAAACATATCAGAAATTTGACACAAAATCATCACATAACCAAATGGCGGAATCCTAAGCAATTGTGACATTAACAGATCTGAATTTACTGTTAAATGTTGACAAGAAAATATTAATACCAATATATTACAAACAAAGTAGTGATAACAGGTAGCAAGGTTTTTGGACAGGAAGTATCTGGCCTACAGAAGCTTTTAATAAAGATATCAGCTATCTTCACTAGTTGCATTGTACACATGAAGTGAAGAACATGTAAACTTTTGGTGAGAAAAAGTTAAGGACAGGGATCATTGATCCAGGCTGATCTAATTTGGTTCTCATTTTAGTGTCATATATTTGATTTTATCTATTTTTAAAAAAAACTTGCATTTTTATCCAATCTCTATAGACAGTCCATAAACAGGAGGGCTTTCCATCAGTACTTCCACTATGTTTACATCCACACTGACAATGAAGTGTTCTCACTGGTCATCTTTTAACTTTCCAGTCTAGGTGCGGTCATAAAAATTTTAAATGGAAAAAGTTGACAGGATATGTACACAGATGTAACATTAGCATATAGTTAGTAAGTCATAATGATGCAATATGACAGAATTATGCACGATGGTTAGCACTGCTACCTCACAGCGCCAGGGACCTGGATTCAATTCTTGGCTTGGGTCACTGTCTGTGCAGAATTTGCACATTCTCCCCTGCGTGGGTTTCCTCCGGGTGCTCCGGTTTCCTCCCACAGTCTGAAAGACGTGCTCGTTTGGCCATACGAAATTCTCCCTCAGTGTACCCGAACAGGCATCGGAGTGTGTCGACTAGGAGATTTTCACAGTAACTTCATTGCAGTGTTAATGTAAGCCTACTTGTGACACTAATAAAATAAACTTTAAATAAATTACATGAAATTTACTGCACAGAAACAGGCCATTCATCCCAATAATTTTATGCAGGTATTTATTTTCCACATGAACTTTTGCCTACCTACCTTCATCTCATCCCATTAACACATCTTTCTACTCCTTTCTCCCTTATTTAATTATCTAGTTTTCCCTTAAATGCATATATGCTATTTACCCGGACAATTCTGTTTGCGGGTTCCACATTCTGACCACTGAGTGGTTTTTCCTGAATTTCTTATTGGATTAATGATTATCTTATATTCATAGCCCTTGATTTTGGGTTTATCCACAAGTGAAAACATCTTTTCCATCTACCTTATCAGACTTCTTCATAATTTTGAAACCCTCCATCAGGTCACATCTCAGTCTCTAACAGTCTGTTATCCAAGCAGTATCTGGGTTTCTTATTCCTCATATCATTATGCACCACCTCAAATTTATCTATACAGAAATTCATTTGCCATTTAGTTGCAATCTCCCTCAGTATTAACTGTACCTCCCAATTTTGTGCCAAATACAAATATTGATACCACAAATGTCCTCCAGACGTCTGCTACTTTCCTCCACATTGTCTCCTATATTTCCAAGTTTTGGGTCATCTGCAAACGTTGAAATTATGGCCTGTGTATCCAAGTAGTAGTGATCTGTTTACGGGCATATCCTCCGTTAATTTCTCAAGACAAAATTAATAGTCACTGGGGAAAATATGTTTAATTAAGGAAAATCAGCACAAATTTGTTAAGCAAATGGTGTTTAACTAACTTGGAGATTTTAGAACATAGAACATAGAAAAGCTACGGCACAAACAGGCCCTTCGGCCCACAAGTTGCGCCGAACATGTCCCTACCTATTAGGCTTACCTATAACTCTCTATCTTACTAACTTCCATGAACTTATCCAAAAGTCTCTTAAAAGACCCTATCGAATCCGCCTCCATCACCACTACCGGCAGCCGATTCCACGCACCCACCACCCTCTGAGTGAAAAACTTACCCCTAACATCTCCTCTGTACCTACTCCCCAGCACCCTAAACCTGTGACCTCTTGTGGCAACCATTCCAGACCTGGGTAAAAGCCTCTGAGAATCCACTCTAACAATACCTTGCAACATCTTATACACCTCTATCAGGTCACCTCTCATCCTTCGCCTCTCCAAGGAGAAAAGACCTAGCTCTCTCAACCTATCCTCATAAGGCACGCCACCTAATCCAGGCAACATCCTTGTAAATCTCCTCTGCACCCTTTCTATGACTTCCACATCCTTTCTGTAATGAGACAACCAGAACTGGGCACAGTACTCCAGGTGGGGTCTGATCAGGGTCCTATACAGCTGCAGCATTATCTCCCGATTTCTAAACTCAATTCCTCTATTGATGAAGGCCAGTATTCCATACGCCTTCTTAACCACAGCCTCTACCTGTGACGCTGCTTTGAGTGTCCTATGAACCCGGACTCCAAGATCCTTCTGATCTTCCATACTGCCAAGCGTCTTACCCTTAATATTATATTCTTTCATCCTATTCGACCTGCCAAAATGAACCACCACACACTTATCTGGGTTGAAGTCCATCTGCCACTTCTCCGCCCAGTCTTGCATCTTATCTATGTCTCGTTGCAACTGCCGACATCCCTCTACATTATTCACAGCACCACCAACCTTTGTGTCATCAGCAAACTTGCCAACCCATCCTTCCACTTCCTCATCCAGGTCATTTATAAAAATCACAAAGAGCAAGGGTCCCAGAACAGATCCCTGGGGCACTACACTGGTGACCGACCTCCATGCTGAAAAAGACCCATCTACAACCACTCTTTGCCTTCTCTGGGCAAGCCAGTTCTGAATCCACAAAGCAATGTCCCCTTGTATCCCATGCCCCTTCACTTTCTCAATAAGCCTTGCATGGGGCACCTTATCAAACGCCTTGCTGAAATCCATATAAACTACATCTACCACTCTTTCCTCGTCTATGTGTCAAGTTACATCTTCAAAAAATTCAATTAGGCTCATAAGGCATGATCTGCCTTGGACAAAGCCGTGCTGGTTATTTCTGATCATACTATTCCTCTCCAGATGTTCATAAATCCTGCCTCTCAGGATCTTCTCCATCAACTTACCAACCACTGAGGTTAGACTCACTGGTCTATAATTTCCCAGGCTATCTCTTCTCCCCTTCTTGAATAACGGAACCACATCCGCAATCCTCCAGAAGCTCTCCCGTCTCCATTGATGTCATAAAGATCATCGCCAGAGGCTCAGCAATCTCTTCCCTCGCCTCCCACAGTAACCTGGGGTACATCCCATCCGGTCCCGGTGATTTCTCTAACTTAAAGCTCCAACACATCCTCTTTCCTAATGTCCACATGCTCAATCTTCTCAGTCCACTGCAAGTCTGCACTGCAACTACCAACATCCCTTTCCACTGTGAATACTGAAGTAAAGTATTCATTGAGTAGCTCTGCTATTTCTACCGATTCTATACAGACTTTCCCACCGTCACATTTGATTGGTCCTACTCCTTCACACCTTATCTTCTTGCTCTTAACATACTTGTAGAATGCCTTGGGGTTTTCCTTTGTCCTGTCTGCCAAGGCCTTCTCATGACCCCTTCTTACTCTTCTAATTTCCCTCTTAAGTTCCTTCCTACTAGTCATATACTCTTCTAGATTTCTAACATTACCTGGCTCCCGGAACATTTTGCTGAGGTAACAGAGAGGGTCAATGAGGGTAATGTGTTGTTGTGGTGTACATGAATTTGCAAAAGTCAATTGAAAAAGTGTCATGTAACAGACATATGAGCAAAGTTAGAGTCATGGAATAAAAGGGACAGTAGCAACATAAAGGTAGGACATTGTCTGAGTGACAGGAGACAGAGAGTAGTGCCAAATGGTTGATTTTTGGCCCAGAGGAAGTTTTATCGTGGAATTTGCCAAGGGTCAATGCTCTTCCTGATACGTATTAATGACAGTAAGAAGTTTAACAACACCAGGTTAAAGTCCAACAGGTTTATTTGGTAGCAAAAGCCACACAAGCTTTCGAGGCTCTAAGCCCCTTCTTCAGGTGAGTGGGAATTCTGTTCACAAACAGAACTTATAAAGACACAGACTCAATTTACATGAATAATGGTTGGAATGCGAATACTTACAACTAATCCAGTCTTTAAGAAACAAAACAATGGGAGTGGAGAGAGCATCAAGACAGGTTAAAAAGATGTGTATTGTCTCCAGACAAGACAGCCAGTGAAACTCTGCAGGTCCACGCAACTGTGGGGGTTACAGATAGTGTGACATGAACCCAATATCCCGGTTGAGGCCGTCCTTGTGTGTGCGGAACTTGGCTATCAGTTTCTGCTCAGCGACTCTGCGCTGTCGTGTGTCGCGAAGGCCGCCTTGGAGAACGCTTACCCGAATATCAGAGGCCGAATGCCCGTGACCGCTGAAGTGCTCCCCAACAGGAAGAGAACAGTCTTGCCTGGTGATTGTCGAGCGGTGTTCATTCATCCGTTGTCGCAGCGTTTGCATAGTTTCCCCAATGTACCATGCCTCGGGACATCCTTTCTTGCAGCGTATCAGGTAGACAACGTTGGCCAAGTTGCAAGAGTACCTGTACCTGATGGATGGTGTTCTCACGTGAGATGATGTGCAAGAGTATGTACCCTGTACCTGGTGGATGGTGTTCTCACGTGAGATGATGAATGAACACCGCTCGACAATCACCAGGCAAGACTGTTCTCTTCCTGTTGGGGAACACTTCAGCGGTCACGGGCATTCGGCCTCTGATATTCGGGTAAGCGTTCTCCAAGGCGGCCTTCGCGACACACGACAGCGCAGAGTCGCTGAGCAGAAACTGATAGCCAAGTTCCGCACACACAAGGACGGCCTCAACCGGGATATTGGGTTCATGTCACACTATTTGTAACTCCCACAGTTGCGTGGACCTGCAGAGTTTCACTGGCTGTCTTGTCTGGAGACAATACACATCTTTTTAGCCTGTCTTGATGCTCTCTCCACTCCCATTGTTTTGTTTCTTAAAGACTGGATTAGTTGTAAGTATTCGCATTCCAACCATTATTCATGTAAATTGAGTCTGTGTCTTTATAAGTTCTGTTTGTGAACAGAATTCCCACTCACCTGAAGAAGGGGCTTAGAGCCTCGAAAGCTTGTGTGGCTTTTGCTACCAAATAAACCTGTTGGACTTTAACCTGGTGTTGTTAAACTTCTTACTGTGTTTACCCCAGTCCAACGCCGGCATCTCCACATCATGACTACGTATTAATGATCCAGACCTTGGTACACAGGGCACAATTTCAATATTTGCAGACAATATGACACTTGGAAGTATTGTGAGCTTTTGAGATATAATAGAGATATTCAACATCTTGATAGATCTAGACAGTCGACAGGGAGAACCTGTTTTCATTGGTGGATGCAATGTGCAGAAGGCACAAATTTAAGGTAATTGGCAAAATAAACAACGGTGACTTTTGGTAAAACATCTTTTACTCAGCGAGTGGTGGAAGCAAGTTCAATAGAGGCATTCATAAGAACATAAGAACATAAGAAATAGGAGCAGGAGTAGGCCATCTAGCCCCTCGAGCCTGCCCCGCCATTCAATAAGATCATGGCTGATCTGATAGTGGTTTAGTTCCACTTACCCGCCCGCTCCCCATAACCCTTAATTCCCTTATTGATCAGAAATCTATCTACCTGTGACTTAAACATATTTAACGAGGTAGCCTCCACTGCTTCAATGGGCAGAGAATTCCAGAGATTCACTACCCTCTGAGAGAAGAAGTTCCTTCTCAACTCTATTCTAAACTGACTCCCCCTTATTTTGAGGCTGTGTCCTCTAGTTCTTGTTTCCTTTCTAAGTGGAAAGAATCTCTCTGCCTCTACCCTGTCTAGCCCCTTCATTATCTTATATGTCACTATAAGATGTCACTCAGCCTTCTAAACTCCGAGTACAGGCCCAATCTACTCAATCTCTCCTCATATGCTAACCCCCTCATCTCCGGTATCAACCTGGTGAACCTTCTCTGTACTCCCTCCAAGGCCGATATATCCTTCCGCAAATAAGGGGACCAAAATTGCACACCGTACTCCAGTTGCGGCCTCACCAGTCCCTTGTACAATTGCAGCAAGACCTCCCTGCTTTTATACTCCATCCCCTTCGTGATAAAGGCCAACATTCCATTTGCCTTCTTGATCACCTGCTCCACCTGCAAACTGAGTTTTTGCGATTCATGCACAAGGACCCCCAGGTCCCTCTGCACAGAAGCATGTTGTAATTTTTCACCATTTAAATAATAGTCCATTTTACTATTATTCCTTCCAAAGTGGATAACCTCACACTTGTCAACGTTATATACCCCATCTGCCAGATGCTCGCCCACTCACTTAGCCTATCCAAATCTCTCTGCAGACTTTCCGCATCCTCCACGCAATTCGCTTTCCCACTCATCTTTGTGTCATCCGCGAACTTTGTTAACCTACACTCGGTCCCCTCCTCCAGATCGTCTATGTATATGGTAAACAGTTGAGGCCCCAGCACCGATCCCTGCGGCATGCCACTCGGCACCAACTGCCAACCAGAAAAGCACCCATTTATTCCAACTCTCTGCTTCCTGTTAGATAGCCAATCCTCAATCCATGCTAACACTTTACCCCCAACTCCGTGTACCTTAATCTTCTGCAGCAACCTTTTGTGAGGCACCTTATCGAACGCCTTCTGGAAATCCAAAAACACCACATCCACCGGTTCCCCTCTGTCAACTGCACTCGTTACATCTTCATAAAAATCCAGTAAATTCGTCAAACACGACTTTCCCTTCATGAATCTATGCTGCGTCTGCTTGATCAAACCATTTTTTTCCAGGTGTCCTGCTATTTCTTCTTTAATGATGGATTCCAGCAATTTCCCAACTATGGACGTTAAGCTAACCAGCCTGTAGTTACCCACCTTTTGTCTACCTCCTTTTTTAAACAGTGGGGTCACATTAGCTGTTTTCCAATCAGCCGGCACTTCCCCAGAGTCCAGCGAATTTTGATGAATTACAACCAATGCATCTGCTATTACTTCTGCATTTCTTTCAGTACCCTGGGATGCATTCCATCCGGGCCGGGGGACTTGTCTACCTTTAGTCCCATTAGCCTATCAAGCACTACCTCTTTAGTAATAGTAATCGTTTTAAGGACCTCATCCCCTACAGTCCCACGACCGTCAATTTTCGGTCAGCTATTTGTGTCCTCTACTGTGAAGACCGACACAAAAAACTTGTTTAAGGCCTCGGCCATTTCCTCGTTTCCCATTATGAAATCCCCCTTCTCGTCTTCCAAGGGTCCAACATTTACTTTAGCTACTCTTTTCCTTTTTATATATTTGTAAAAACTTTTACTATCAGTTTTTATATTTTGTGCTAGTTTAGTTTCATAATCTATCTTTCCTTTCTTTATCGCTTTCTTAGTACTTTGTTGTTTTTTAAAGCTTTCCCAATCTTCTAATTCCCCACTAGCTTTGGCCACTCTGTACGCATCAGTTTTTATTTAATACTCTCCTTTATTTCCTTAGTTATCCACGGCTGGTTATCCCTTTTCTTACATTCCTTCTTTATCACAGGAATATATTTTTACTGAGTACTGAGAAAAATCTCCTTAAAAATCCGCCACTGTTGCTCAGCTATCCTACCAACTAGTCTGCGCTCCCAGTCTACATTAGCCAATTCTGCCCTCATCCTATTGTACTCCCCTCTGTTCAAGCAGAGGACACTGGTTTGGGACCCTACTTTCTCATCCTCCATTTGTATTAGAAATTCAACCATATTGTGATCACTCATTCCAAGAGGATCCCTCATAAGAAGATCATTAATTTTACCTGTCTCATTACACAGGACCAGATCCAAGATAACTCGCTCCCTCGTAGGTTCTGTAACATACTGTTCGAGGAAACTATCCCAACAGCATTCTAAGAACTCTTCCTCAAGTCCACCGCGTCCGACTTGAGTCAACCAATCAATATGCAGGTTAAAATCCCCCACGATTATTGCTGTTCCGTTTTTGCACGCATCCATTATTTGCTTGTTTATAGCCCAACCCACCTCAAAGTTATTATTTGGAGGCCTATAGACCACGCCCACCAGTGACTTTCTCCCCTTACTATTCCTTATCTCCACCCACAACGATTCCACATTCTGCTCCTCAGAGCCTATATTGTCTCTCATTACCACCCTGATGTTATCTTTAATTAACAGAGCTACCCACCTCCTTTTCCTTCCTGTCTATCCTTCCGAAATGTCTGATACCCCTGGATATTCAGTTCCCAGTCCTGGTCACCCTGCAACCACGTTTCTGTAATGGCCACTAGATCATACCCATTTGTACTGATTTGTGCTATCAACTCATTCACTTTGTTTCGAATGCTACATGCATTCAGGTAAAGTGTCTTTATGCTAGCCTTTATATGGACCCGATTTGTTCGTGCATTCTTTTGATTGCACGCTCTGTCCCTACCTGTCACAAACTGGTTATCCTTCCCCAGACCATCTCCTTGCACTGCGTTGACCACCTCCCTTCTTGTGTTTGTCACCTTTTTTACTCTGCCTGAGCCCTTGACTCCTTTAACTAGATGAATGTCCTCATCATTAACCTGCACTCGTATCCTCTCCTTTACCTTTCATTTTGTAACTCCCCATACCCCTGAACCCTCCCCCCCACTATTTAGTTCAAAGCCCTATTTACAACCCTGGTTATACGATTCGCCAGGACTCTGGTCCCAGCACGATTCAGACAAAGACCATCCCATCTGAACTGGTCCCATCTTCCCCAATACTGGTGCCAATGTCCCATGAATTCAAACCCATTCCTCCCACACCAATCTTTGAGCCACGCATTTACCTCCTTAATCTTATTGACCCTGCGCCAATTTGCTTGTGGCTCAGGTAGTAATCCAGAGATTACCACCTTGTTGGTTCTGTTTTTTAATTTAGCTCCTAGCTTTTCATACTCCCTCTGCAGAACCTTTTTTCCTGTTCTGCCTATATCATTGGCACCTACGTGGACCACTACAACTGGATTCTTACCCTCCCACTCCAAGTTCCTCTGCAGCCCAGATGAGATATCCTGGACCCGAGCACCAGGCAGGCAGCCAGGGATTCTCGATCCTGGTCACAAAGAACAGTGTCAATGCCCCTAACTGCACTATCCCCAATTACCACTACATTTCTTTTTTCTTCCTCCACCTGAATGGCTCCCTGTACCGTGGGCAGTTTGCTCGTCCTCCTTGCAGTCCCCGTTCCCGTCCACACTGGGAGCAAGAATTTCAAACCTGTTGTACAGATTCAGGGACTGAGGCTCTTGCAACTCTACCTTCTGGATCCCACTTCCTGCCTCACTCAAGAGGGATCATTATCAAAAACAAAAAATGTGCAGGACTACAGGGAAAAGAACATAAGAACTAGGAGCAGGAATAGGCCATCTGGCCCCTCGAGCCTGTTCTGCCATTCAATAAGATCATGGCTGATCTTTTCGTGGACTCAGCTCTGCTTACCCGCCCGCTCACCATAACCCTTAATTCCTTTACTGTTCAAAAATGTATCTATTCTTGCCTTAAAAACATTCAATGAGATAACCTCAACTGCTTCACTGGGCAGGGAATTCCACAGATTCACAACCCTTTGTATGAAGAAGTTCCTCCTCAACTCAGTCCTAAATCTGCTTCCCCTTATTTTGAGATCATGCCCCCTAGTTCTGGTTTCACCTGCCAGTGGAAACAACTTCCCTGGTAGGGTAGGGTAATAGCACCACATGAATTGCTTCTGCAGAGGGCCAGCATAGGCACAGCTGGTTGAGTGGTGCCCTCCTGTGCATTAACCATTTTATCATTCTCTGCACCTTGCACTTTCCTCTTCAGTTGTCTGCAAGAGTCTCCCATTTTAAATTTCAATGAGCAATATGGCTAGGGAAAAGAATACATGAGGTGGTTTTCTATCGCCTTCTATGTTTTCTTAAAGAATGCACAAGCCCTCTTCCCAAAGGATCCTTCACTTATAGGCAGCTGTTGCTCCTCGAGGTTCTAGTTCTTTCCCTCATTATTTGGTACATCATCAAGCACATATCAACAACATTATTACACACTACATCAATTGTGCTACCCTCATCAGCCCTCTCAAAGAGCTCCATTAAGTTAGCAAAACATGCTTAGGAACAAATGCATACTGGCTTTCATTTATTAACCTATATTTTTTCTGTGCCAATTAATTTTGTCTCAGATTATTGTCTCAAACCAACAGGTTACTATACCAACAGGGCTGTAAACTAACTTTGTGCATCTTATTATGGTACCAAATATAAATTTCATTTAACATGTAAAGCCAATGAGCTGTAGATTAGGGCCATAAAAATGCAACAAAAATTCTGACCTATTGCAAAACAATAAATTAAACATAGTATTTAATCCTGGACAATCTTATTTCACAGATACTCTATTGGGAGCACAATGGACACTGAGCAGGAAGAGAGAAATTAGTTGTGACGAATGAAAACCTAGCGGAAGAATGTTTTTGAGGAAATGTGATGGTGCGGAGAAGTTGTAAGATAGAGAGAGCATGCAGAGGTGTGGCAGTTCAAACTCTCCAACACAGACCTAAAATAGATCAAACTGCCATGAGAGCCTGCAAAAATGGGAAAAAATTAATGGTCAAAGAGAGCATTAAGATAGTGCATTGTTGCATTCATTTTGACCAAGCAGCCAAAACTGGGCTCAGTATTGGTCCTGGAGATTGAAAACTTCTAACAAGAGCTAAACAGGATAGTGGAAAATTCTGGCTCATCCAGGGCTTGATATCAGACAAACAACAAAAGTTGCAATCACGGGTTAAGCATAGGACTGGAGTGGCAAGTTCAAGTATATTCACAGGCATGTGTGTGGAAGCTGCTCCAATGCTTAAATATGCTGCCTGACAGCATATCGCTGAGGAAAGGGACAGGGCCAAGTAAAGAGCCTTAAGCCATGGTGGAAATCACATGAAGAGGGAGGAGAAATCACTGACAGTCAAGGAGTGGCAGCTTTTCGATAGGTAGGGGTGAAACAAGAAAGGGAGGTGTCACAATATGGATCAAGAAAGAATCAACTAGATATAATGCCCCAGAGCACACCACAAAGGCAAAGAGGTTATATTGATGCCATTGCTGACTGACTAGAAGGGGTGCGTCAAAGAGGAAATGGTGGGTGCAAAGCAACACATTCGAGGACCTTGGAGATAAAAGCAAGGTTAGAGATAAGGTAGTAGTTCAAGTGGACACAGGGGTTGATGATAGCTTTTTTTAAAATGGGGTTATTTGACTTTTATGTTGAAATTACAGAAAAACCATTCCGCTGATGATTGAAAGATGACTAAAAAAGTACTGAAGTAATTCAATAGTGAGATTTAGTTTCTTCAATTCAATCTCGTATCTACATTTGCTTCAGTGTTCATTTAAATGAAAAATATATAAATTCACTAGTGTAAAGCTTAAATCAAAATATGTATTGAAATATTAGCGATGAAAACGTTGCATGCTCTCGACCTAACTAACCTGCGAAGTTTCTTCAGGCGAACATCCCATAATGCCACGGTACCATCAGCTGCACCAGATATCAAGTAATTGGAATCATGAGAGAACTTGCAAACCCTTACTGGACTTTCACTAGGCTGCTTCAATGATGCCAACTTCTCCCCAGACTGGGGGTTCCATAGCACAGTAATCCCATCAGTTGAACTTGAAGCTAGAAATCTCTCACAAGAGCTAAAACAACAGGAATGTACACCATAGCTATGACCTTTTAGTGGTGAGAAAGGGAGCTCTGAGAAGTCCTTCAATAAATAGAGGCGTATTGTTTTGTCCAGTGAACAGGAAGCCAGGTAAATGGAAGAGAAAGCACAGCAGTTAACATCATCAGTATGATCTGTAAGAGTCTGGACGAGTGTTACCATGGTCAGCAATTTTGGTTCTTGCTTATGCAAGAACCAGGATTCTTTCTCTCTCTCAAAATAACGAACCTGTAACAAAGTCCAGAGAAAAGCAGAGATTAATATCAGCGCTGTTATCTGCAACAATTATGATGCATGTCACTAAAAATAGCTGTTTTCACGTAAACAGATATGGAAAATAAAATAAATACATTTTCAAAACATTCTTGATTCAAAGTACATTGTGAATTGTTACCAAATATTAATTTAACTGCCAATATTAAAACATACAAACTCATCCCTTGAAAAGTACAAAATGTCAATGCCTTACAAAATTTTATTTTTCAAAGTAACTGACAGAATCATAGAAATGTACAGCACTGCAATGGTCCTTCAGTCCATTATACCTGTGCAGGCTATTTGAAAGAGCAGTCTTGTTTAGTCCCATTTCCTGCTTTTGGACATAAACCTCGAAGGTCAACATACGTAAATACAATCTAATTCCTTTTTTAAAATTATTCATGGGGTCAGCTTCCACCACTACTTCATGCAGAGTTTTCCAGATCCTAACAACTCTGAACAAAAGAGGTTCTCCTCATCCTTCCTCTAGATCTTCAGTCAGTGACTTAAAACCCATGACTTCTGGTTATTGAGTTTTGAATTACTCAGCAGAGGGAGTGGCTTTTCTATATTTATTTTACAGCACGGTGACACAGTGGTTAGCAAGGCTGCTCTCAGCACCAGGAACCTGGGTTCAATTCTGACCTTGGATAGCTTCCTGTGTAGAGTTTGCACATTCTCTCCATGACTGCATGGGTTTCCTCCGGGTGCTCCGGTTTCCTCCCACAGTTCAAAGATGTTCAAATTAGGTGGATTAGCCAGGCTAATTTGCCCCTTAGGATCCAAAGATGTGTAGGTTAGGTGGATCAGCCTGGGTAAATGCATGGGGTTATGGAGATGGGGCAGGGGGTGGGCCTGGTTAAGATGCTTTGTCAGTGCAGACTCGAGGGGCGAATGGTCCCTTTTGCACTGTAGGGATTTTATGATTCTAAAATCTCGTGCCATCTTGAAAGCCTCTATTAGGTCAGTTTTTAAACTTCTGTATTCTGAATGCTGCTGCCACAGGTTCAAAACCAAGATGAGGAGAAACAAAAGGTTGTGAGTTCCACTAGAGGCAGAGTCAATCAACAGATTCAAAAAAGAGATAGATATGTTTCTGATGAAAAGAAGGATAAAAGGCTATGGGGAGCAAGGCAGGAAAGTGCAGTTGAGACCAGGATTAGATCAGTCACGATCATGCTAAATGGCAAAGCATTTATGTAGATTTGAGCCAAGCTCTGCATGTTCCTTGGAGCAGAAGACGCAATGAGGCACCTCTTCCCCCACAAACACATTGAAATCAGTCCCTCACCCCATCCCTCTTACTCCTACGCTACACACACTCAGTAGCTGCTCTTTTCAAACCGTCTCCACCTCATTCAGTAGCTCCCCCTCAAACTCCCTCCCCATTCCCTCCATCACTCAGTCTTTCGAACAGCCTTAGAGCAACACCAAGTTATCCTGGAGCCAGGCCATTATGACTACTGCTGTGTTGAAGATCCTGAAAAACACTTCCTTGGATCAAACCATCTCTCTTGAATAGAAGCCTGGTTGGATAGGATGAACACAGTAAGAAGTCTCACAACACCAGGTTAAAGTCCAACAGGTTTATTTGGTAGCAAAAGACACCAGCTTTTGGAGTGCTGCTCCTTCGTCAGGTGAGTGGGAATTATATTCACAAACAGGGCATATAAAGACACAAACTCAATTTACAAAATAATGGTTGGAATGTGAGTCTTTACAGGTAATCAAGTCTTAAAGGTACAGACAATGTGAGTGGAGAGAGCATTAAGCACAGGTTAAAGAGATGTGTATTGTCTCCAGACAGGACAGTTAGTGAGATTTTGCAAGCCCAGGCAAGTCGTGGGGATTACAGATAGTGTGAAATGAACCCAAGATCCCGGTTGAGGCCGTCCTCATGTGTGCGGAACTTGGCTATCAGTCTCTGCTCAGCAACTCTGCATTGTCGTGTGTCGTGAAGGCCGCCTTGGAGAACGCTTACCCGAAGATCAGAGGCCGAATGCCTGTGACCGCTGAAGTGTTCCCCAACAGGGAATAGAACAGTCTTGCCTGGTGATTGTCGAGCGGTGTTCATTCATCCGTTGTCGTAGCGTCTGCATGGTCTCCCCAATGTACCATGCCTCGGGACATCCTTTTCTGCAGCATATCAGGTAGACAACGTTCGCCGAGTTGCAAGAATATGTACCGTGTACCTGGTGGATGGTGTTCTCACGCGAGATGATGGCATCCGTGGAACACCGCTCGACAATCACCAGGCAAGAGTGTTCTCTTCCTGTTGGGGAACACTTCAGCAGTCATGGGCATTCAGCCTCTGATCTTCGGGTAAGCGTTCTCCAAGGTGGCCTTCACGACACACGACAACGCAGAGTCGCTGGGCAGAGACTGATAGCCAGGTTCTGCACACATGAGGATGGCCTCAACCGAGATCTTGGGTTCATGTCACACTGTCTGTAACCCCCACGACTTGCCTGGGCTTGCAAAATCTCACTAACTGTCCTGTCTGGAGACAATACACATCTCTTTAACCTGTGCTTAACGCTCTCTCCACTCACATTGTCTGTACCTTTAAGAATTGATTACCTGTAAAGACTCGCATTCCAACCATTATTTTGTAAATTGAGTTTGTGTCTTTATATGCCTTGTTTGTGAATAGAATTCCCACTCACCTGACGAAGGGGCAGCGCTCCAAAAGCTTGTGGCTTTTGCTACCAAATAAACCTGTTGGACTTTAACCTGGTGTTGTGAGACTTCTTACTGTGTTTACCCCAGTCCAACGCCAGCATCTCCACATCATGGATAGGATGAGTCAGGCTTGTCCTCTTATCCACTGTTAATTTGCCACTAGCTACGTCTCCATTTTCTCAGCTTTCTATTTTGACCCTTTCCAGGACGGTTCCACTTAAGAGCAGCAGCTCAAACTTCACCCAACATGCACAGAGAAACACAGCGAATCCTCATGGCATAAATTACAGTAGGAGGAGGCACACGCCCATTCTGTCGGCAGGTCTTTCCTTGCATTGCTAGGATGACCCCCAACATGATGTTGCTGAGGGGGACAAACACCATGTCAGGATATGTCTCAGCAATACTTAAAAAAGAGGAAACCTCTGGATACAGGAGGCATAACCGATACTCATCTAATCATGACATCTTGACCTCTTTAGATATGGCTCCCACTGTAATAGGTGGTGTCAACAATCACCACTCAGTTTGCAGGGGAAATATCTAATCGAAATACACACTGGTGCTTCTTTGCATTGTTTAGATTGATTCTGTACTTTTCCTTTCCCCTTCCTGTGTTACTGACTATAATCTATCAATTAGCAATTCCAAGTCACAAACCTAAATCTCAGGTGTTTGCTAGCTGTCTGGAACCAGTGATTTATACCCTGGTAGCTGACACCAGAGTTTTGTCGTGCTTTCATTAGTTTTTGTGCATGAGAAATTAAGGTGACCATATTCAAACTTGACTGCGGCTCAGCCCAGACCCTCCCTAGCTGGCTCACTTGCATAACCTCTGACCACTGATTTCAGCTCAACCCTGGCTGGTAGCTTGCTGCCTGTGGCCACAATGCGTGGTGCTCCTGTACCATGCTGTTGTCTATAATTGTCCCTGCAGCCAGACAAGGATGAAAATGATTGTTTCCCTCATGGACAAGGACAGTGAGACAATAAACAAGCAAATTTACACCTGGCTCTGGCAGTAGTATATGAAAACACCAGAGGGCTACCATGCCTGGACAGCTTTCTGAGGACCTGCCCAACACATGTCACCAATAGGGACTGTAGTTATACAGTGCACTACACAGAGTGACAGGAAAACCTCTATGATTATGTAAATATCAGAGGATTTCACTGTCTGGATGGATGATGCAATTAACAAAGTAACAGTGTTACAATCTCCTTCGGGACTAAATGTTTAAAATGACATTCGAAGTTCCAGTTATTATTGAAATATTGAAGCCACAATATTCCACCAATCAAAACAAATGCATTTTATTCTGCAAGCATCAAGTAAAGCAAAAACTACAAAAGAAACACTGCCTTAGGTAATTAATTGTAGTATACAGATGAACACAAGAAGAAACAGCACAGATACCTTAGAATAAAATTCTCAATTGAACCTTTCTTTTTCTGCTACAAGTTCCTTCCAAAAACTTTGATTACTCATCAGGTTCCTAAAGGTTATTCACTTTCTTGGGACAAACTCCAACTTCTTTGTAAGGTCCGGGAGTTTTCAACTGAAGCCCGAGTTTCTCTTGCAATTTATACACAGAATCTTCAACAAAAAGCTCGAAACAACTTTGATTTCCAAGAGCTCTATTCCCCTCGTTACAGATATTTTACCGCTCCTGGCAGACTTCCTCTCTCTCTACCTGATTCCAAACCAAACTCTTTGTTTTCATTTTGAAGGTTACCGTAGATTTCTGCTTCCACCTCTAAGCTAAGCAAACCTGCCAGCCACTTTTTCACTAACAAACTCTGCCTCCAAATTGAGCATGAGCTCTCACCTGCAATAGCGCAGTGAATGATAAAGGTAGTATTTTCTCGGCCATAGGTGCAGGCCCAGCCGACATTCATCGCTTTTGCTCCCTTGACTCTGAGCTGTAGGCTACATAATTCCAAAGCTGCACCTGCCTCCATCTGCTTCAGTGAGCAAAAACACATAAAATTAACACAGAACCTCCATAACTCCAACAGCCCTTCTCGATGACATCATGACACGCTTGGGATGTTCCAAACAAAAATGTAAACTAATTGCGCAGTAACCTCTGAACTCCCATGTCCAATTTGTGAGGTACCCCAAAGATGTGCTGGATAATTCCTCTTGGAACTTTACAGGTAAGGGTTTGCACAATAATTGCCTACCTTCCTCTGTGCAATAGTGCTGCACTGAAGAACCACCCAAAAACGTGATTTAAATCACTAACTACAGATGGTTCCACCTCGGTTACGGCAGTAGTTACTGCAAAAACATGAGAAGAACTGAAATTGCTTTTAACATCTGGATAGTATTGAAAAGACCCAGAACAATCCCCCTCAAAGTGCTCTCCCCACCCCTGACCCCCAAGAGACTCCCCACAGCCCCATCCCCGACAGTTTTTCCCACCATCCCGACTCCTCAAGAATTCCCCCAACCCCAAACCAACTCCTCATGACTGAACTCAACACCACTGAGCAACCGATCCGATTCACCCACCCCCATGGACCTGACCTGAACGCCTCCCCACCTCTGTCCCCTCAGCCCCTGACCACTCTGACCTCCGACATCCCACCCATCTGACCTGCATCTGGAGCCCTACACACCTCCTGACCTCTGACCACCCAAATCCTATCCATTTACCATAGACACTTACCTTCTCCCTAGCCTGTCAATTTCATTGGACCCTTTGAACTTTGGCACTTCCAACCTCAGTACTGGCAGAGGTCGGCCAAAAAACTAAAAGGGCAGAATTCCATTTTCCAAATGTCATAATTCAACTAACAGCGGAAACTTCTCACCTCTAGAAGGAAGATCAGGGTCAGTGTCTCTGCAATTTACACTGCAGTATCCTCAAGTGCATTTCCTC
This sequence comes from Mustelus asterias, assembly GCF_964213995.1. Lineage (NCBI taxonomy): Eukaryota > Metazoa > Chordata > Chondrichthyes > Carcharhiniformes > Triakidae > Mustelus > Mustelus asterias. Next base: position 45,325,306 of record NC_135814.1, on the reverse strand, counting down.
TGGTGCTGGTGATTTATCAACTTTTAAGTACAACCAGCTAATATCTCTACTTCATTATTTCTAACCCATTCAGTACCTCAATCACCTCGCTTTCACTATGACTTGGTCAGCATTCTCTTCCTAGATAAAGATAGATACATAGTGCTCATTTAATACTTCAAACATTCCTTGCCTCCATCTATAAATCCCCTTTTAAGGTCCTAGTCGGCCCAACATCTCCTTTTACTGTCCTTATATTACTGCTATGCCGCTGAATTGTCCCCTGTGGTGCTTCTATCCTCTCACTTGATTTGATTTATTATTGTCACATGTATTAGTATACAGTGAAAAGTATTGTTTCTCACACGCTAAACAAAGTATACCATTCATAGAGAAGGAAAGGAGAGAGTGCAGAATGTAGTATTACAGTCATAGCTAGGGTGTAGAGAAAGGTCAACTTAATCACTTCTCACGGTGACTAATTCCACTCCATTAATCCTCTCGTCTTTCTCTACTCTGTTTACTGGACTGAACCGAATTATTGCACTTTTTCCCAATCTAGCGATCCTGCTGCTATACAGCTGTACTTGGAGCTTCTTTCTCAACTTCTGTGATCCCTTTAGATTTAACCTTCACTCTTCCCTGGTTCTGCATTCTTTGCTGCTCTTGATCCATTTAATCAGATTGGCAATGATCGGTGAGGAATGATCAGTGCTGGGGCAACTGTGTTCGTCAATTACATAAATTACTTGGACTTGGGAATCAGAAATACAATGTCAAAATTTACAGATGATGACAAATTTTGGGGGAAGGGCTGTTGCAATTAATACAGAGCAGGGCTGAAATGAATCAAGTCTTCAATAAATTCTCAGAATGGCACATGATTGACAAAATGAACATCAATAAATGTGAGATAGTACTTTTTCTGACACATGGTGTGATACCTTGCCCCTTACCAAAGGCTTCCTGCATGATTATACTTTCCATCTGCCCTGCCCGAGTCTTGGGAGTGGTGTGACCCTCATTACCAAGTCACATTTTGATTGTTTCCCTTATTCCTTTGGTATGTTTCTCCCTTCAAGAACTTCCACTGTTCCACTCCATTTGTCTCCCCTTTAAAATGCCACCTACCACCACAAGCCCCATCACAGGTTTCTTTCAGAGACAAACTCCCTCAATCGCAATACCATGACCCTACATTCACTATAATTTCAATCTTTATCTCAATCCCCTTACTTTCTCGCTGGATTCACCACAGTTCTGTTCTGCCTAAACTCTCCTACCCATATTTACAGCCAAAGCCTCAAATTACCATCTCTCATGACACCTCTACTCCTGCGTTCTTGGTCACTAAGGCAATCACTACTTTATATCCTTGTTTTATGTTGTTGATCACCACTAGAAATGTTTTGATTTGAAAAGACTTATACTTATCTCGTACTTTTCACAACTCAGGATGTCACCAAGCATTTTTACAACCAATTAGGTAATTTTGAAGTGTTGTAGAGTCAGAAATGTGGTGTTCAATTTGCACAGAGGAAACATCCACAAACAGTAATGACTTTTTTAAAAGATCTTGGTTGTTGGACAAATATTGGTTAGCACAACATGAAGAACACATGAGCTGTGTGAAATAGTGTCACATGATCCTTTATATTCATCAGAGAGGGTAGGAAAGGCCTTGATTCAATGTCTGCTTTAGAAGACTGCACCCCTGTCATTCAAAAATTCCATCAGAATTGCTCAAGACTCTCCAGTTGGGGCATAATTCCAGAACTTTCAGACTCAGAGGCGAGAGTGCTACAGCTATGGCCTCTCATGTTTGTTTGTAAGTGTTGTACACAGCTGAAGACAGATTTTGCAATCTGAGCTTGTTCAGCATATATCAGCAACATTTCTTCGCTTCAGATGGAAAAATGTTTCCCTGGAGTCGCTGCAAGTATTTTGATTGCTTTTTGAAATTGTTTGAAGAAAAGCCAGGTGAATTTAAGAAATTTACTGAGCATTCCCCGAAATAGATTGTGATTTTTGTTCATGAAAGTAAAGAGGAGAAACGATTTAAAATTTTGTAGGGTGGTAATAATTGCGCGCATTTAGCTGTTTTTATTTAATTTCGTTAAAATATGCATTTTCCTCAGCAGTAAAGTCAAATTATTTTGTTAATAACATTTCACTTTGCATTATTTTGAAAATAATTTGAACGCAAACTAGATGACAACTTTCAGGAAGCTTTCTGATGAAGTTTGAAAAATAGAAAATTACTTCGGAATACGTCTTCAACAGAAAGGGTGAAAGATATAGTTCAATTATTTCCACTTTGGGGTGGCAAGGTGGCACAGTGCTTAGCACTGCTGTCTCAGAGCAGTAGAGACCTGGGATCAATTCCTGACTTGGGTCACTGTCTGTGCGGATTCTGTACGTTCTCTCCGTGTCTGCGTGGGTTTCCTCTGGGTGCTCCGGTTTCCACCCACAGTCCAAAAGACGTGCTGGTTAGGTGCATTGGCCATGCTAAATTCTCCCTTGGTGTACCCGAACAGGCACCGGAGTGTGGCAATTAGGGGATTTTCACAGTAACTTCATTGCAGTGTTAATGTAAGCCTACTTGTGATGCTAATAAATAAATAGCCGTACACCTCAAAACTACAGTTCCCATAGATTTGCTTACAGCTGCATTGGGTGTTTTACTTTGAGTGGAAACATATAACACATTCTGATATATTTTGAACAGGGTAAATAAAACAATTTTGTTTTACGATCTTTAATCCACCAACACATTTGGGGCTCCGAAATAAGATAAATATTGCCTTTAAGTGTTTTCAGAAAACATTTATGATTGACAAAAATATTAGCCCTTCAAATGGATTACTGTTTGCAACAGCCTTGCTGGAATTCTCTGAAGTTCAAAGAATGAGAGATGATCGCATTGAAACATAGATTATGAAAGGACGCAACAGGGGAGACACAGAGTTTGTTTCCGTTGGGGAATCTAGAACACAGAAGGCCCTAGAGAATGGGATATAGTCTGAAACAAAACATCTTTCATCCATTTTGTTTCCAATGATCCGAGCATTCAGGTACAAAACCTTTAAATGAGCACTTTTAACATTTCTTTTCCCTTTCCTACTATTTTTTACTCTGTCTTATCAATTTCTGGCCCTTGATTTCTCTGCCCATCACTTTCCTTATTCTGAAATATTTTGAACGGGGTAAATAAAACAATTTTGTTTTACGATCTTTTATCCATAAGCACATTTGGGCTCTGAACTAAGATAATTATTGTTTATTTATCTTAATTTAAAGGGGTAAGCCAACACAGGAGAGCTCCAAGCTGTGATCTGTTCTTTGTGCTCCATATGGGAGGCCGGGAACATTTCCAGTGCCTGGGGCCAGCATGTGTGCAGGAAGTGTCTCCAGCTGCAGCTCCTGGAAGCTCGTGTTTAGGAGCTGGAGCAGCACCTGGGGACACTGTGGAGCATCCGTGAGGTGCAGAGTATCGTGGATAGCGTGTATAGAGAGGTGGTCACACTGCAGGCTCAGACTCCACAGACTCGGGGAAGGGAATGGGTGACCACCAGGCAGAGCAAGAAAGCTAGCAGGCAATGCAGGAATTTCCTGTGGCGATTCCCCTGCAAAACAGATATACCGTTTTGGATACTGTTGAGAGGAATGGCCTTTCAGGGGAAATCAGCAACAGCCAAATCCATTGTACCACGGTTGGTTCTGCTGCAGAGGCGAAGAGTAAAAAGTGTACTTTTTAGTTATAGGGGATTCAATTGTAGAATAGATAGGCGTTTCTGAGGCCACAATTGACACTCCAGGATGGTACGTTGCCTCCCTGGTGGTACAAAGAACAAAGAACAATACAGCACAGGAACAGGCCCTTCGGCCCTCCAAGCCCACGCCGCTCCCCGGTCCAGGATTGAATCCTGAATCCAGGATCCCCGCCCAATTTTCCAGCCTATCTACATACTAATATCCTATCCACCGAGCTGTCCCTCACAGCTACGATGCTTTGTTCATCATAACTTATTAGCTCACCCCCACCCCCCCATTCCAGACCATGTGATCTCCAGGGAGAGGCGAAAACCCTCGTCAAGGATGTCTGAGTGGCTGCAGGACATTCTGAAGGGGGAACAGCCAGTGGTCGCAGTACATTTTGGTACAAACAACATAGGGTAAAAAAAAAGGGGTGCGGTCCTAAAAGCAGAATATAGGGAGCTAGGAAGCAAACTGAAAAGTAGGACCTCAAAGGTGGTGGTCTCAGAATTATTACCTGTGCCACGTGCTAGTCAGAGTAGAAACCGCAGAATACATATGTTGAATATGCTGAAAAGATGGTGTGTGTGTGTGGGGGGGGGGGGGGGGGGGGGTGTTCAGATTCTTATGGCTTTGGGACCAGTTCTGGGGGAGGTGGGACCTGTACAAACTGGAAGAGGTACACCTGGGCAGGGCCGGGACTGATGTCCTTGGAGAGGGTACTTGCTAGTGGTTGCAGAGGGTTTAAACGAATATGGCAGAGGGAATGGGAACCTTTGCAAGGATTCAGAGCAAGGGGAATTAAGAACAAGAGGAAAAGACAGTAAGGAGAATAAGGAAAGTGATAGGCAGAGACATCAAGGGCCAGAGACTGATAAGGAGAGTAAAAAATAGTAGGAAAGGGAAAAGAAATGTTAAAAGTGCCCACCTTAAGGTATTGTACCTGAATGCTCAGAGCATTCAAAACAAAATGGATGAATTAGTTGCACAGATAGATGTAAAGGGGTATGATATAGTTGGCATTATGGAGACGTGGCTCCAAGGTGACCAAGGATGGGAACTAAACATCGAGGACTATTCAGTGTTTAGGAAGGACGGATGGAAAGGAAAAGGTGGTGGAATTGCATTGTTGATTAAAAATGATATTGATACGATATTGAGGAAAGCTATTAGCATAGATGATGTGAAATCTGTATGGGTCGTGTTAAGAAACAACAAGGGTCAAAATACATTTGTGGGGATGGTATACAGACCATCAAAATGTAGTGGTAATGTTGGGAAAAGCATTAGATAGGAAATCAGAGATGCATGTGTTAAAGGAACATCTGTGATCATGGGCAACTTTAATCTGCATATAGATTGGGAGAGTCAAATTAGTCACAGTACAATAGAGGAGGAATTTCTGGAGTGCATATGGGATGGTTTTCTGGAGCAATACTTTGAGGAACCAACAAGGGAGCAGGCCATCTTGGACTTGGTGTCGTGCAATGAGAAAGGATTAGCTGGCAATCCAATTGTGAGAGAACCCTTGGGGACGAGTGACCAGAATATGGTAAAATTATTTGTCAAGGTGGATAATGATGTAGTTAATCCTGAGACCAGGGTCCTGAATCTCAATAAAAGTAATTATGATGATATGAGGCATGAATTGGCAATGTTGGACTGGGAAATATTACTGAAAGGAACAACACTGGACAAGCAATGGCAGGCATTTAAAGAACGAATTATGAACTCCACATGTTGTTTATTCCATTTGGCGCAAGAGTGGCAAGGAAATTGTGGCCCAACCATGGTTTACAAGGGAAATTAGAGATAGCATCAGATTCAAGGGAGAAGCATACAAATTGGCAAGAAAGGGCAATAGGCCTGAGGATTTGGAGCAGCTTAAAATTCAGCAAAGGAGGACCAAGGGATTAAGAAGGGAAAAATAGAGTATGAAAGTAAGTTGCAAGGAACATAAAAACTGACTGAAAGTTTCTATTGGTATGTAAAGAGAAAAAGACTGACAAAAATGAATGCAGGCCCCTTACAGTCAGAAACAGGAAGATTCATAACGGGGAATAAAGAAATGGTTGAGGAATTAAATTCGTACTTTGCTTCAGTCTTCACAAAGGAAGACATGAATAATGTGCCAGAAGTGCTGAGAGAAACAAGTTTTAGTGAGGAGCTGAAGGAAATCAGCATTGGTAGAGAAATGGTTTTGGGGAAATTGATGGGAATGAAGGTAGATAAATCTCTAGGTCTTGATAATCTTCATTCCAGAGAATATAGGGAGCTAGGCAGCAAACTGAAAAGGAGGACCTCAAAGGTAGTGATCTCAGGATTATTACTTGTGCCACATGCTAGTCAGAGTAGAAACAACAGGATACATAGGATGATTATGCGGCTGAAAAGATCGTGAGGGTTTCAGATTCCTAGGGCATTGGGACCTCTTCCAGGGAGTGGTCCTGGAAATAGTGATGTATTGGTGGTTATTTTCCAAAATTCTTTGGACACTGGACTGGTTTCTACAGACTGGAGGGTAGTTCATGTAAGCCCGCTATTCAAAAAGTGCGGTAGAGAGAAAACAGGGAACTATAGACGAGTGAGCCGAACATCGGTACTGGGGAAGTTGCTAGAGTCTATTATCAAGGATTTCATAACTCGGCGTTTGAAAGGCAGTGATATAATCAGACAAAGTCAGCATGGATTTACAAAAGGAAATCATGCTTGATGAATCTATTGGAATTCTTTGAGGATGTAAGTAGTAGAGTTGACCGAGGAGAACCAGTGGATGTGGTTTATTTAGACTTTCAGAAGGCTTTTTACAAGGTCTCACATAAGACTATTATGTAAAGTTAAAGCACATGGAATTGCAGGTAATGTCTTGAGATGTGTAGAAAGCTGGTTAGCAGATTGGAAGCAAAGAGTTGGCATAAATGGGTCTTTTTCTGATTAGCAGTCAGTGACTAGTGGGGTTTCGCAGGGGTCTGTGCTAGGATCCCACCTGTTCACATTATATATTAATGATTTGGAAGAGGGAACTGAATGTATTATCTCCACATTTGCAGGTGGTACAAAGTTGGGTGGGAGGGTGAGCTGTGAGGAGGATGCAGAGATGCTTCAGCGTGATTTGGACAGGCTGAATGCATGGGCATGTGCATGGCAGATGCAGCATAATGTGGATAAATGCGAGGTTATCCACTTTGGTAGCAATAATAGGAAGACAGATTATTGCTTCTGATGAAGGGTCATCTAGTCTTGAAACGTTGGCTCTATTCTCTCCCTACAGATGCTGTCAGATCTACTGAGATTTTCAAGCATTTTTTGTTTTTGTTAGATTACTTGAAAGGGTGTAAATTGAGAGAGGTGGATACTCAACGAGACCTTGGAGTTCTCGTGCATCAGTCGCTGAAAGTAAGTGCGCAGGTACAGCAGGCAGTAAAGAAGGCAAATGGTATGTTGACTTTCATTGCGAGATGATTTGAGTATAGGGATAGAGTGTTTTCTTGCATTTCTATAGGGTGCTGGTGAGGCCACACCTGGAGCATTGTGTGCAGTTTTGGTGTCGTTATCTGAGGAAGGATGTCCTTGCTGTAGAGAGAGTATCCCAAAGGTTCATCAGGCTGACTCCGGGGATGACAGGTCTGTCATATGAGCAGAGACTAAGTCGGATAGGGTTATATTCACTGGAATTTAAAAAAGAGTGAGAGGATCTCATAGAAATTTATAAAATTCTAACAGGGTAGGTTCAGAAAGAATGTTCCAAATGGTGGGGGAGTCCAGAACTAGGGGTCATAGTTTGAGGGTAAGGGGGTAAACCTTTTAGAACTGAGGTGAGGAGAAATTTCTTCATCCAGAGGATGGCGAGTGTGCAGAATTCACTACCGCAGAATGTAGTTGAGGCCAAAACACTGTTTGATTTCAACAAGAAATTAGAAGTAGGAATTAGAAATTAGGGGAATTTCACAGTAACTTCATTGCAGTGTTAATATAAGCCTTACTTGCGACTAATAAATAAACTTTAACTTTAATTTGAAATAGCTCTTGGGGGCTAAAGGGATCAAGGGATAGGGGGGTGGGGGAACCAGGATATTGAATTCGATGATCAACCATGATCAAAATGAATGGCGGAGCAGGCTCAAATGGCCTACTCCTGCTTCAAGTTTTTATATTCTCAGGATAAGGGGCCAATCATTTAGGACAGAGATGAGGAGAAATTTCTTCACTCAAAGGATTGTGAATCTTTGGAATCAGAGGGTTATATATTTAAGGCTGGGATAGACAAATTTTTGGTCTCTCAGTGAATCAAGGGATGTGGAAAGCAGATGGGAAAGTGGAGTTGAAGCTCAAAATTAGCCATGATCGTATTAAATGGCAGAGTAGGCTCATGGGCCAAATAGTCTATTCCTGTTCCTACATCTTGTGTTATTGCGTGTGTGCTTGACAATTGCTTACAAAGATATGAAAATTGCTGGCACTTTTAGTTGGAAGTCAAAAGTGAATTTCATTAAAGCCGTGACATGTTTACTTACTGTTGTGGGGAAGCAGAGACACAGTGTGAAATCCTTACATTCACTGTTATACCCGAGGTTTGTAAATGACCTGAACTGTATCTACCTTCCAGGTACTAGCTCCATTTCACCTCCATCGCTCGGCTCCTCCACTGTCTCTACATTGCCAGACTTCTTTTCTGACTTCCACTACAGGATGAACAGAAATTTCTTCCAACTAAACATTAGGACCACTGGAGCCGTTGCCTTCAAACTCCATCACAAACTCTGTTCCTTAGACACCAACATCAGTACCTGTTTCCCGCTCTGTAACACTACCTGCCTCTGCATCTACCTCAGCTCAACTGCTGCTGAAACACTCACTTATATCTTTGTTATCTCCAGCTTGACTATTTCAATGCACCCCTTTCTAGCTCATCTCTCATCAGTCACACTCCATACACTTAAGAGCATCCAAAACTCTGTTGCCCATAGCCTATCTTACACAAAGTCCTGTTCAGTCATCACCCTTAACAGCTAAGCAAGGTCTCATACTGCTACTCCATAAACTGTAGCTTTCCCCAATTAAACTTCAGTAAAGTGCAAGTGTGAGCCTAAGAAATGCTTACATCACATTTACTTGAAATAAGAAAACATATAGCAATTTGTGTTCCAAAGCACTCGAATGCAATACTGTTAGTTACATTTTTTTCTTTCCTGGGATGAGTGTCGCGAGGCCAACATTTATTGCCCATTCAAATTGCACTTGAGAAGGTGGTGGTGAGCTGATTCTTGAATTGATGGTGTCAAGCATATTGTTGGAGTTGCACTCATCCAGGGAAGTGGAGGGTATTCCATCACACTCCTGACTTGTACTTGTAAATGGTGGACAGGCTTTGGGGAATCAGGAAGTGAGTTACTCTCCGCAGAATTCCTAGCCTCTCACCTGCTCTCGTAACCACAATATATATATATGACTGGTCTGTGTTCTGTTTCTTGTTAATGGTAATACCTAGGATGTTGAAAATGGGGGATTCAGCAATGGCAATGCCATTGAAAGTCATGGGGAAATGGTTGAATTCTCTTATGTTGGAGATCGGGTCATTGCCTGGCACTTGTGTGGCACAAATGTTACTTGGCACTTATCAGCACAAGACTGAGTATTGTCCTGGTCTTGCTGCATATGGGCTGTGACCGCTTCAGTATCTAAGGAGTAGCGAATGTTGCAGAAAACTGTCCAATGAACGGACATTCCCACTTCTGACCTTATGCTGGAAGGAAGGCCACTTATGAAGCAGCTGAAGATGGTTGGGCCAATGAAACTACCCTGAGGAACTCTAATGCCCTGCAACTGAGATGTTTAACCTCCAACAACTGCGACCATCTTCACCGTGCTTAATATGACTCCAAACTGTGGAGTCTTGCTAAATAGAGAAGTCTTGCTAAAACTGTACAACACACTAGTTAGACCACACCTAGAATACTATAAACAGTTTTGGTTCCCTTATCTAAGAAAAGATATACAGGCATTGGAGGCAGTTCAGCGAAGGTTCACCAAGTTGAACTATCGAGGCTGGGTCATAATGTTCAAGGTTGATATAGCCAGATTTTTAAGGGTTATGGGAATAAGGCAGGAATGTAGAGATTATATGAGATCAGTCATCCTTGGCCAAGGATGCAGTTTTTCTGGAGCACCTTTGCTGTGATATTTTCAGGGCCTTTGCAGTACCCAGTGCCTTCAGCCTATCATTGATATCACGGCTGAACTGGCATCTGTCGGCCGGTGGAGAGGAGGAATGGCATGAGGTAAAGTTGCTCATTCGGAGAACAGGTACAGAGACGATGGGCTGAATGACTGTCTTCAGCCTCTAAACAATTCTGTGATTCTCTAACCCATAGACAATGCGTCCAGAAACAGATAAGAACATTCACCAGGATCTCATGGAATTTAATAACATTTTATGTCTTCTTTTGCACTGCATTGCACACTTAATGTCATGTTTCCCTACAAACTGGTTTGAAATGGCCCGAGGTGGGAACGCTCCCATCAGAGGGAGACCAAGATCCAGAATGTTCCCTCCCGGAAGAGAACGCATTACAAAAACAAACTTTTCCTGCAACCAGTATATTCACAAACAGGGAAACGCTTCCCCGCCCATTCACCACAGCGCGAATAAACACAGATTGCGGCCTGGGTAAAAACAATCCAGGAGGGAGGCCGCACGGTGCCGGGGCCGCACCTGCTGTCACCGGGACTGAGGGCAGCTGACAATCACAACCGCCATTACTCCAATCAACCGCTCGGTAAACCGACACCTTTAACAACATGAGGAGGGCCGGGGAATGGGAACCTGCAGCTACTCACCCAGTGTCATCAACAACCACACAGCTGCACCGTGAGGAAGAGGGGAGCAAGCCCGGCACTGACCCCGCCCCCGACCCCGCCCACTCTGCACGGACCCCGCCCCCTCGGCACGGACCCCGCCCCCCTCTGCCCTTGACCCGCCCTCTGCACGGACTCCGCCCCCTCTGCCCTTGACCCGCCCTCTGCACGGACCCCGCCCCCTCTGCACTGGCCCCGCCCCTATTCCCAGACAAGAACCATGAAGGGAGTCAGATCAGTTGCAGTGCCCTAGACCATGTGAAGGAGCAGCGAACGCTCTGAAGGCTTGTGCTGCCAAACAAACCTGTTAGATTTAACCTATTTAACCTATTACTAGACCATATGACCATGAGAAATAGGAGCAACCGTGGGTCATTCAGCCCTTGGAGCATGCTCCTTGATATAGTAAAATCATGGCTGATCCAACACACACTGTCCACTTTCCTGCCTTCTCTCCATAACCCTTAATTCCCAATTGATTAAAAACCTATCGATCTCAACCTTGAAACTGTTCAAGTCAGACTTTGTGATGGGGGCGGGCACCATAGCTCTGATCACTGGTCAGCCTTTTGTCTAGGATTTAGCATAAGGGCAGGTGTAATGCCTGTTCCTGTCAGCTTGGACCTGAAATGTCCCTTGGTTGGAGACTATGAATTGAATTCGATCCAAACTGTTTTTCGGAGTGAGCAAGGGGATGGATTGGGGGTTTGCCCCATCCGCTGCCCACCGGCTTTCTAACTGAGAAAGGAATGAAACGTTTCAAAAATGATGCATCTGCAGTTGAGTAGTTTGCTCATTTTGGCTGAGTTGGGCAAATAGTACTGCACTGACCTCATGTGTCCCAATAGCAGTCAGTGCTTCGAGAGGAAGGAAATGTAATATTAGTGAACACTTACCATTCCCACACTTTCAAACAGCGATAGAAAAACATTCCTCGGCAGGGTGAGGAAGGTGGAACAGAAAGTGAGTCCTCCACCACTCGCTGCATCTCAGATCAGGAGCAATGGGGGAGCTCCATGCCCAATTAGAAGTCTAGGCCAGGATGCCACATGGCAGAAGAGTTATGGCGCAAACAGCAAGTCACTCACCACTGCAAATTTAAAGAGACCTGATCTCTGAATGTCTTTATTTCTTATGGCAGGCTCAGAAAGTCAATAAATGAGCTCAAAAATCATACAGACTCTGTCACCTTCGCCAGCAGAAACTGCTGCTGCATGCAGCCATGGTCCTAGTGGCAGGGATTTTCTTCCACCCTTATGCTGCCTCATCATATCTGCCATAAAGCACTTCCAAATGTTTTCCCACTGATATCTGAGAAATGCACAGGTGACAAAAAATCACATACAAGTGGTTCTTTAACAAGCCATCTTTGGTTAGTCATGGCACAAATCAATTCCAGCCTCCCGGACTACCTGGATCCACTACAATTTGCCTACTGCCGCAACAGGTCCACAGCATACGCCATTTCCCTGGCCCTGCACTCAATCGTGGAACACCAAGATAACAAGGACATCGATGTCAGACTCCTATTTATTGACTAAAGCTCAATCTTCAACACTATTATTCCCAAGAAACTCATCTCCAAACTCCGTGGCCTGGGCCTCGGCACCTCCCTCTGCGACTGGATCCTGAACTTCCTAACTCACAGAACACAATCCGTAAGGATAGGCAACAACACCTCCTCCACGATAATCCTCAACACCGGTGCCCCACAAGGCTGTGTTTTCAGCCCCCTACTATAATCCTTGTACACCTATGACTGTGCGGCCAAATTCCCCTCCAATTCGATTTTCAAGTTTGCTGACGACACCACCATAGTGGGTCAAATCTCAAATGAGGAGACAGAGTACAGGAATGAGATAGAGAATCTGGTGAACTGGTGTGGCAACAATAATCTCTCCCTCAATGTCAACAAAACGAAGGAGATTGTCATCAACTTCAGGAAGCGTAAAGGAGAACATGCCCCTGTCTACATCAATGGGAACAAAGTAGAAAGGGTCAAGAGCTTCAAGTTTTTAGGTGTCCAGATCACAAACAACCTGTCCTGGTCCCCCCATGCCAACACTATAGTTAAGAAAGCCCACCAACGCCTCTACTTTCTCAGGAGACTAAGGAAATTTGGCATGTCAGCTACGACTCTCAACAACCTTTACAGATGCACCATAGAAAGCATTCTTTCTGGTTCTATCACAACTTGGTATGGCTCCTGCTCTGCCCAAGACCGCAAGGAACTATAAAAGGTCGTAAATGTAGCCCAATCCACAAAGCAGCCTCCCATCCATTGATTCTGTCTACACTTCCCACTGCCTCGGCAAAGCAGCCAGCAGAATAAAGGTCCCCACGCACCCTGGACATTCTCTCTTCCACCTTCTTCCTTCAGGAAAAAGATACAAAAGTCTGAGGTCATGTACCAACCGATTCAAGATCGGCTTCTTCCCTGCTGCTGTCAGACTTTTGAATGGACTTACCTTGCATTAAGTTGATCTTTCTCTACACCCTAGTTATGACTCTAACACTACATTCTGCACTCTCGTTTCCTTCTCTATGAATGGTATGTTTTGTCTGTACAGCACGCAAGAAACAATACTTTTCATTCTATGTTAATACATGTGACAATAATAAATCAAATCAAAACTTATCAATTTGCTAATTTCAAAATGGTGGGCGGGCTTCTGATTTTGATACTCAATCACTATCTGTAATTTTGGAGACTAACATTTTACACAAAAATGTCCACTAAACATGTGGGTGCTGCTTGCTGGGCCAATATAATTGCCCACTCTCAGTGAGCCACTTCCTGAACTCCTGCTTTCTTTGTAGTGTAGGTACACCCACAGTGCTTTTAGGAAGTTCCAGGATTCTGACCCAGCCACAGTGAAGGAATGGTGACAGATCACATTGTATTGCTGACCTGATGTCATTATGCTGTATTTTGCATTTACAAGCAAAGTTGGGGGGGGGGGGGGGGGGGGGGAGATACCCACCTGATTTGCACCCGTAAAATCCAGCCCATGGAGATAGCCCCGACTAACATTTCCTTCTCCAAATCCAGTGAGGTTAAGTCTATTGGTAACAAATTTGGTGTACTTATTTTGTCCACTAATTGATAATGGATGTCCTCACCAGGAAGACCTGTGCCAAGTTGTTGGTTAGAAGATGGTCTGGGCAAAGATCCCAATACTACAGTGCTGCTGTTAACTTTGTGATGGTTTGGGTGGCAGAGGCACCACAATATCAGCAATTAAGGCGTCTGTGGAAGGTAATCTGAATCAGATCCATTTGGCATTTGCAATTATATTCACAGAATCAATGGCAAACTATTGAATTCGTACAGTTCCATATGGTAGATTTTCAAGTAGATGCTCTATAGCCAAAGATTGAGGTCATGAAGGAGTTGAGACAGAACAAAAGTGTTTAAAGTAAATCACTGTCACCAACACTTGTCTTAAAATCTGTTCCACTCAGACCCACTACACTGGGTAGCTGATGGCCGAGTGGTATTATCGCTAGACTATTAATCCAGAAACTCAGTTAATGTTCTGGGGACCTGGGTTTGAATCCCGCCAATGGTGGAATTTGAATTCTATAAAAAATATCTGGAATTTAGAATTTACTGATGATCATGAAACCAGTGTCAATTGTTGGAAAAACCCATCTGGTTCACTAATGCCCTTTAGGGAAGGAAATCTGCCGTCTTACCTGGTCTGTCCTACATGTGACTCCAGAGAGCAATGTGATTGACTCTCAACTGCCCTCGTTGAACAAGGGCAACTAGAGCTGGGCAGCCAGTGACACCCATATCCCACGAATGAATTTTTAAAAAACATCTCCTCCAATGGTTTTCCCTACTGTAGTTGTCCCCATCTCCACAACTTATACAATGTCTGTTGTTAATATAGTCTGCAATGATTGAGTCAATTTCCACATGCATACCAATGATATTCAGCTTCACCTTTACACATCAACTACATTACTACATTCTCCAACTATCTCACTGATATCTCGTCCATGACAAAATTAATATTTCAGTAGAACATTGGTAAAACTAAAGTCACTTTGGGTCAGTGCTGTACCTATCTTTGATTTAGACTGAGCAAACTGATGATGAGGCCAATGAATTTAGCCTACATAGTTGACAGTACGAATACCAGAATCTGCTAAAAAAAAAAGAGAAGCTTGCATTTATATAGCGTCTTTCAAATCCACAGGATATTTGAAAGCACTTCACAGCCACTAAGCATTCCTGATTTTAATTGCTTCACTATTGGAAACTATGCCTTCAGCTGCCTAAGTCCTAATCTCTGGAATTCCCTTTCTATATATCTGCCTCTATTTCTCTTAAAGTGCTCCTTAAAACCCAATTCTGACCACACTTTTGGTCAGCTGGCCTACTAACTTAAATGCCTTGGTGTCAAATTTTGTTTCACGAGAGTTGTAAATCACATTGGGATGTGTTATATTAAAGGTGCTACATAAATGCAAGCTATTACCTATGTGCTTTGTAAGCAAAAGCAGGAATGGTCGCACAAATGAGATAAGGGACCAGTTAACCTATTCTGATGGTATAGGTTGAGAGAATGAACAGGACACTTGGATAATTTCTTGTTTCCTGAAGAAATTCCATATCTTTGATGTCCATCTGTAGATGGCACATACAATCATAGAATGGTTACAGTAAAGAAGGAAATCTTTCAACATATTGAGTCCATGCTGGCTGTCAACAAGAGCAATGCAGCTCGTCCCACTACTCCGCCTTTTTCCCCAAAAATATTTTCTCTTCCTTTTATCCACTTCCCTTTTGAAAGCCATGATTGAATCTGCCTCCACCAGATACTCAGACAGTACATTCCTGATCCTATCCATTTTCTGCATAAAATAATTTCCTCCTGTTGCCACAGGTTCTTTTGCCAATCACTAAATTGGTGTCCTCTGGTTCTTAACCTTTCTGCCAATGGAAACCACCATGTCTCTAAGACATGAAAGAGATCATAAACTGTTTAAAT
The DNA here is from genome assembly GCF_964213995.1 of Mustelus asterias. Classification (NCBI taxonomy): domain Eukaryota; kingdom Metazoa; phylum Chordata; class Chondrichthyes; order Carcharhiniformes; family Triakidae; genus Mustelus; species Mustelus asterias. Next base: position 45,309,713 of record NC_135814.1, on the reverse strand, counting down.
CAAACATATTTTTGATTATTTAAAAATGAACCTTGCTGAACCTAAAGATGGTTGCTATAGGTCACATGAATCACAACTTGGCTAATTTCTGGAAATTCCCAACAATTACAGGACCAAACCTCAACCCTCATCCTTGTGGAATCTCAAATTTATCATTATGCAGACACATTACAATGAATGAAACCAAGGACCAGCAGTCAATCCGTCTCCTCAGCGTCGTCCTATAACAAAGGGAGCACCATCAAAACTCATTAAACCTGCAGAGCCTCTAAAAGCTAATATCTATCTTTTAGGGTGAACAATGGATTTGAACCAGAGGTATAGAAACTGCCTGTAACTGACTCAATTATGGGCAGTATCATATGATCCAAGCTTCTGGCCTTTGGAAAGTTTTATTACATTTCTAGACACACAACTCAGTTTGCAGTTTAAACTCCAGCCGCAAACATTAAAATGGGACTCCAGGCTGACCAACAGCCAGCATCACATTGAAGCCTCCTTGGAGCTTATTCCTCTAGAAGATTCCTGCCAAGCAGACCAAGTCTCTGTACACTTACCTCATCGTGCTGTATCACCATCAACTTTAAAACAATTCTGAACCCACCTGAACTGTAGCTCCTCCCTGAAGGTAGCTTCTCTGGACTCTTGACTTTCTTAACTCTTGCAATCTCACAAACCAAACTTTTAAGTTATTTATAGTTGTAATAACTCCTCTTTCCCACTTTCTTATTGTATACTTGTTTGCATGTGTGTGTATATATGCGTGTCTGTGACCATTCTCTGGGTTTGAATGTGCGAATAAACTATAATTTTGATTCAACCTTAAAGAATACGCTGCGTCATTTTCAAATAATGACCACACAAACAGAAGATTTGGGGAAACACACCACAACCTATTCAAAAATTAAAACAACTCCACTATGGACAGACAGTGAGAAAATAAAGTCAGGGTTTCCGCCCTCCCCTGTTCAAAACAAAACATTTTCTCCCTATCTGCTCCATCTGGACCCCTAATGATTTTGAATACCTCTGTTAAATCTCCTCTCAACGTTCTCTTCTTGCAAATCTGTCCTCGTAACTGAAGTGACTTATCCCTGGAACCATTCTTATAAATCTTTTCTGTACTTTCTAAAGTGCAGTGCCCAGAACTATAGATCTGGGTAACACTGCTCCAGCTAATGTCTAACCTGTAAAGGTTCAGCATAGCATCCTTGCTTTTGTACTCTACATCTCTAGTTATAAAGGCCTGTATGCATTATTAAACATTTTCTTGACCTGCCCTGTGATCTAAAATGATTTGTACACATATACCCCCTCAAGGCCTTCTGCTCTTCCACTCCCTTTAGAATTGTGCCCTAAATTTCATCAGTCATATCTCCACTCATTTCACCAACACATGTTCTCTTTAAGTTTGCCACTATCCTCCTCACGGTTCACAATACTTCCAAGTTTTGTGTCAAGCACAAATTTTGAAATTCAAGAAAAGCAGTGGCCCTAATATAATATATATATAGTCCACCAGTCCAACAACCACCATTATGAAGTGCTTCGAAAAGTTAATCATGGCATGAATCAATTTCAGCCTACCAGATTGCCTAGATCCACTTCAGTTCACCTATCCCTGCAACAGGGCCACAGCAGATGCCATCTCCCTGACCCCACACTCAACCCTGGAACACCTAGATAACAAAGACACCTATGTCAGACTCCTATTTATTGACTACAGCTCGGCCTTCAACACCCATTATTCCTACAAAACTCATCTCCAAACTCCATGTCCTGGGGCTCGGCTCCTCCCTCTGTGACTGGATCCTAGACTTCCCAATCCATAGACTGCGATCAGCAAGGATAGGCAATGACACCTCCTCCACGATCATCACAACACCGGTGCTTCATAAGGTTGTGTCCTCAGCCCCTTACTATGCTCCTTATATACCCATGACTGTGTGGCCAAATTCCCCTCCAACTCGATTTTCAAGTTTGCTGACGACACCACCGTTGTGGGTTGGATCTCAAACAATGATGAGACAGAGTACAGGAATGAGATAGAGAATCTGGTGAACTGGTGCAACGACAATAATCTCTCCCTCAATGTCAACAAAACGAAGGAGATAGTCATAGACTTCAGGAAGCAAGGTGGAGGACATGCCCTGTTCCATCCATCCTGTTCCATAACACGTCAATGGGGACGAAGTGAAAATGGTCGAGAGCTTCAGGTTTCGAGGTGTCCAGATCACTAACAACCGCCCTGGTCCCTCCATGCCGGCGCCATAGTTAAGAAAGCCCATCAACACCTCCATTTTCTCAGGAGGCTAAGGAAATTTGGAATGTCTGCTACGACTCTCACCAACTTTTACAGATGCACCATGGAAAGCATTCTTTCTGGTTGTATCACAGCTTGGTATGGCTCCTGCTCTGTTTAAGACCGCAAAAAACTGCAAAGTGTCGTGAACGAAGCCCAGTCTATCACTCAAACCAGTCTCTCATCCATTGACTTTATCTATACTTCCCGCTGCCTCGGAAAAGCAGCCATCATAATCAAGGACCCCATGCACCCTGTACGTACTCTCTTCCACCTTTTTCTGTCTAGAAAAAGATACAAAGGTTTGAGGACATGTACCAACCGACTCAGGAACAGCTTCTACCCTGCTACCATCAGACGTTTGAATGGACCTATCTCGTATTAAGTTGATCTTGCTCTACACCCTAGCTATGACTATAACACTACATTCTGCACTCTCTCCTTCTCTAAGTATGATATGCTTTGTCTTTGTAGCATGCAGAAAACAATACTTTTCACTGTATACTAATATATGTGACAATAATAAATCAATAAATAAATCATTCATCACTACTGTTTCCAGTCACTAAAATACCTCTCTTGTCATGCTTCATTGTCCCTTTTTTCCATAGGCTTCAATTTTGTTGACTAGCTAGTTATGTGGCATTTTATCAAATATCTTTTGGAAGTCCACATACACCACATCAACCACATCACCCTCATCACCCCTCTGTTAGCTTATCAAAACTCGAACAAATTAGTTAAACATGATTTGCCCTTAAACAAATCAATGCTGACTTTCTATCGGCCAACATAACAGTGAACAGTGAACCTAGACTTGTGACATTCTGGGTTAAACACAGAACTTTGACTCAAAGGTCAGTACTATTGGCAAAAATAGGTAATTTTGCGAAATCTTTGTGTCCTGTTTAACTCCAACAAAACCTGACTTAGTGTGGACTTGTAACTCCACAAATTCAGTAGTTTAAGATAGTATCCTCACCCTGTTTTCCAATCATGCAGGGAGTGCCCCAGAGCAGACTATAACTATAGTAAAGTCAACTGTTGCTGGTAGTGGGGTCTATCCAATTGTTGATCCTGGTGGAGGATGGTGGGGGAGTTGAGGGTGCACCGAAGGGGCAACCCAGCGGGGGAGGTTCACGGGAAGGTGGAAACACTTTTCTCCCCAAAGCTGTCCTCGCCTCCCTTAAGCTTGAGAAACCCAGCTAGCTAGGGTTATGGCCACAATTCAGTTTAAATAAGGGGTTTTCAGTCTTTCACCTTGTGGGTGAAAATGATTTTCCTCCATTACCAACACTCACTAACCACCTCTCCCTCCCCATCCTTCTCTTTAAATTCACGTCATCTGGTTCTCAATCCAATCAGGCCTGGTGATTTATCCACTTTCAAAGATGCTAAACCCTTTAATATTTCCTCTCTCACCAAGTTGTTTCCATTGCAACATTTCGCGCCCCTCCTCAACTACAACGTCTGCAGCACCCCTCTCTTCTGTGGAGACAGATGCAAGTATTCATCAAGAACCATGCTCATGTCTTGCTCCCCAACACACAAGTTGCATTTTTAGTCCCTAATTGGCCCCACTCTTCCAAGTTATACTCATGGTCTTTCTGCATTTATAAAACATTTTTGGGTTTTCCTTGACTTAATTTGCCAATATTTTTTCATGCCGTATCTTTGTTTTCCTAATTTCCCTTTAATTTCGTCATGTGCATTCTATGCTCCTCTGCAATCCTGAGCTTTCAGTATTTTGTTGCCATATCTCCCTTTTGTCCTATTTAACATCGAGGAGGTAAGGGGAAAAATGTATTAGTCCCACTATTTTGCTTTGTAGGAATATGAATTCTCTATCTCCGCCTTGAATATCATCCACTGTTCCAACACTGATTTACTTTCAAGAGCTGTTTCCAGTTCACTTTTGCCAAATTACATCTCAGCTAACTAAAATGGGCTTTTCTGCAAGTTGAATCTTTTATTTTTGATCCATCCTGTTCCATAACCACGCTAAATCTAATTGAACTATGATCACCACTATCAAAACGCTCTCCCTTCCAGCTTCCTTCATTAAACAGCTCCTCAAGCAAGAACTCCAAGACACTCCATTCCCTCAGGTTGAGTCATGCGTTTAAGCCCCACTCCAGGACTTCATAAGAAATAGCTGCATGAGTAATCCATTCCGTGCCTCAAGCCTTCTCTGACATTCAATAAAATCATTGCCTGCCTGCTCGCCACAATTCTTGGCTCCCTTGTCGAACAAAAATCTGTCAAACTAAGCCTTGAATATATTCAATGATGTTGCCTCCACTGTTCGCTGAGGAAAGAGAATTCCAAAACTAACATCCCTATGAGAGAAGAAATTCCCCGTCTGTGTTAAATGGGAGACCTTTATTTTGAAACTGTTCTCTAGTTCTAGATTTCCTGATGAAGGAAAACATCCTTACAATATAAATCAAGCCCCCTTCAGGATCTTATATATTTCAATAAGATCACCTCATAATCTTCTGAACACAATGTATGTTGGCCCAATGTGCTTAACCTTTCCTCATTAGACAATGAGGCAGCATGGTGGCACAGTGGTTAGCACTGCTGCCTCACAACGCCAGGCATTCGGGTTTGATTCCCAGCTTGGGACACTGTGTGGAGTTTGCACATTCTCCCCGTGTCTGCGTGGGTTTCCTTCAGGTGCTCCGTGTTCCTCCCACAGTCCAAAGATGTGCGGGTTAGGTGAATTGGCCATGCTAAATTGACCCTAGTGTCAAGGGGACTAGCTAGGTTAAATGCATGGGGTTACGGGGATCGGGCCTGGGTGGGTTTGTGGTCAGTGCAGACTCGATGGACCGAATGGCCTCCTTCTGCACTGTAGGATTCTAACTCCTTCATTCCAAGAATCAGCCTAATGAATCTTTGAACTGCAAATATCCCTCCTGTAAGGAGACCAAAATTGTACACAACATTCTAGGAGCAGAATTTTATCATTTTTTTTCCAAGTAGTGTCTTAGGGGTGATAAACGGAGGGCAGTCCTTGCCTGCTTTTCCTGCCACATTTTCAAGCACTTTAGAAAAAAAAAGGGGTGGGGCGCACATCATCATACTGGTGGGAAGGGCTCCGAATGACCCCACCCCACCAACATCCTCGCCCCCTGACAGAGAGACATGCCCCTGAACTGAAAAATAAAAAAAAATCCTCCCCATGGAAACTGATACTACTCCCCCCCCCACCCCAGGGGACATTGTGCCCAACTCAACCCTCCCAAACAGAAGCCTACCCCAGAAAACACCGCATCCTGCCCCCCCACCCAGAACCTCCCCAATGGAACTCCCCAGGCTTTGCCTGGACATGACCCCCCCCTGTTCCTGTTGGATTCTCCGCCCCCACCAGCTTTCCCATCTGTCAAAAACGGGGATGGAAATTTCTCTCCCCCCACCCCGCAAGTGTGGTCTCAACAATGCCCTAAACAGTTGTAGTAAGACTTTGCTATCTTTATATTCCATTCCCTTTGCAATAAATGCCAATATTCCATTTGCCTTCCTAATTATTTGCAGTACCTGCATGATAATCTTTTGTGATTCATGTACACAGACACCCAGAACTCCCTCTACGACAGCATTCTGGAGTCCATCTTCATTTAAATATGTTGTTTTCTATTCTTCCTACCAAAGTACACAAGTTCACATTTTTCCACATTATATTCCATCAGCCAAATTTTTGCCCACTTAAACTATCGAAATACCTTTGCAGATTTTTTGGGGGGGAATTTTCCCGTCCCGCCCACCAAGGGAATTGTAGAGTACGGGATGTGGACCATGCAATGGTCCATTGACCTCAGGTGGGGTTTTCTGGTTTTGGGGTGAGCGCGTCTGAAAAATCCCGCCCTTTGTATCTTCCACACAGCTAACTTTCCTATCTTTGTATCATCAGCAAATTTGTCTATAATAGTCAGTCCCTGCATCCAAGTCATTAATACAGATCATAAACAGTTGAAGCCTCAGTACACTTCACTAGTTAGTTTGCCGAGCTGAAAATAACCCACTTATCCTGACCTTGTGTTTCCTGTTGGTCAATCAATCCTCTTTTCGCATTCACTGCCAACATGAGCTCTTTTCTTGTGCAGTAACCTTATGTGTGACACCTTCGTAAATCCGTTTTCTAAATCCAAATACATTATACCTACCGGTTCCCCTTTATCTATCCAGTTTGTTACATCCTCAAAGAACTCTAATAAATTTGTCAAACACAATTGACCTTTTACAGAACCAGATTGACTCTACCTGACTGTATTATGATTTTCTAAATGTCCTGCTACTACTTTCTTAATGATGAATTATAGCATTTTCCCACTGTTGTATGTTAGGTTAAATGGCCTCGAGCTTTCTACTTTATGTCTCCCTCCTTTCTTGAGTAGACTTAAGTAAATAATCATTACTGATGGAATACTGTACTAAGGGTGCCATCTTGCTGATGACACATTAAACTGAGGCTCCGCCTGCATTATCAGGTGGACATAAAAGATCCTATGACATTATTCAAAGAACAGCAGGACAGTTCTTCAAGTTTGCTAGCAATATCTCATTGTTGAGGTTGCTCACTCCAAAATCTCGCTGAGCAGAAATTGGCTGCTGTAATTCATAGGAAGGTTTAATGCAGGAATAGACTGTTCAGACCTTCTTACATCCTGCATCCACTATTAAATTTGATATTGGGTGATATGTACTTCAAAACTATTTATCTAGCTTTGCTTTATATCTCTCTCAGTCTTGAAAGCACCAATTGCCCTAGCATCCACAGCCTCTTGGGGGGGAAAAAGTCCAAATATTTACTATCCTTTGTCTGAAAAAGTGTTTGCTGATTTCACTCCTAAATGACCTAACTCTAATTTTATTATGGCCTCTAGTTCTTAATGAGTTCAAAACATAGTTCATTGGCTATAAAGCACCTTGGAATGTCTGAAGGTCATGCAAAACACTTCACAAATACAAGCTCTTACTTTGACTTTCCACTCCAACTTCCATTTGGCCCAGATATTCCTCTTCTTCTGCTTCATTCCCCATCCTTGTCTTAGAAAATGAATGAGCATCACTCAAGATCTACTAGTATTTTGAAAAACTACAGTAAAATGCATTACTATATGTGCATGTATGCCATTATTCCCAGCTTTAACACATTTCTTTTCTGGGTTCTTCCAATATTTAAGCATTGATTAGAATTTCAATGTTTTCAGTAATTATCCCAAATTTTAGTGATAAATTTCTAATGTCAAAAAAAAGTTAGTGACCGTCTGTCAAAGTGGACCACATTCAATAAAGCTCATTTAACAGCTGTTAAAATAGTTCAATTTTACTTTAGCAAGTATCAGTTTGAGCAAACCATTCTAATAATCCATGGTATAATTCCTTAGCAGCTAAAACAGACTAAAAACATTTTCATATACAACTTAGAATACCAGATCCAAATGGAACGTTAAATTTACAGAATTATTCACAACTGACACAGTAATGGAAAATAGAACAGCTCAAATGTATATAGATTGTAGAAATCAAAACAAATAGAAAATAGAATTGGAAAACACCCTTTTATTATGTCCGTGCCACACATACTAGTGAAAAATAATATTCCTAAGAAAGAAAACTACCCTTTTTTCACAACATATTTAAATAAAATAACTTCAAGTACTTTGACTCAGGTACAAAAATTTCTGATCTGAGCTGCCTCCAACAGGCCACTGCAACTCACAGTAGTTAAACACAATGGTTAAACACAGCGGTCACAAAGAGCCATTGTGTACCAGGTTCCGTGGCAAGGCAGATGGAGGGAAATGCATTATGAAAAATACTGTGTATAGGAAATTGTAATTTATTGTATGGATACAAATGATTATATTGGAATTTGAGACCACAGTGGCTCAAAAATTATATAACAAAATAGAAAATGGAAAACCTAATATCCCCTACACCCTGTTTTAAAGGCAGGCACTACCCAACTTTAGGAGACTCCACAGTGTTTGTAGAGGATATGTACAAGCCATATACGTATAATCATTTTAAGACTAAAATAAAATGCTACGGTTATTCTAAGGCATAACAATATTCAATGCCTGCAAACAATATGTACACATCATACATATTTGAACAAGACTTAATTAATATTAACATTAATGAACAATTATATACAGATGTTTCTTTGTTGATCCACTGTTCGCGAATTCATTTTGAGACTAAGTAGGTGGTGCATTGATAAGCAGATCTATAAATTTATTGTCTACAGTAACATCAGGTTCTCCAGTGCCCTTCTTGGACAGAACAGTGTAAACAGTTATCAATTGGCTTTGTTTTATTATTCAAAAACATTCGTTGTTTTATTTCCTTGAAGATTTAAAGCAATTTTGCTGCCTCTTCCTTTTCATAGAAAATGAAGACTTGACATTTTATTCATAAATTAACAAAAATTAAATACATTCACTAAAATATAAGCTACAAAAAAAATTCAAGATTTTTTCCATTTACTTCCATGTATTTTTTTTTACAAAGGGGAGAGGATTTCCAGTCCCCCATTACAGCTCTGGTGGTTGTATATTAATTCAGTGCGTTTTGAAATATTGGTTGCTATTGCACTAGGACCACCCCATGCCACTGAACTCTTTGGGTGTGCTTCCCTGTTCTACCGAAGCTGTCCGTAAAACATTTCCATAGTTCAAGAACTACGGTTTCCAAAGGAGCGAACCTTCTTTTCTAGAATAATCCTTGGCTGGCATTTCCACATTTTAAGAAGTGATGTGAAGTATCTGTTGTTTTGTGCAAATTATCTTGCACTTCCCCATTGATATGAAGATACCAGTATTTCAGGCTGCTGGTCCCAATGTCTTTATACTTTCATTTGTATTTTGATTGCTTTAGCTTCCCTTAAAAAGCTCAGCCCATCGCTTCTCAAAAAATCTCCTCATGTTGTGACCAGCTCTGCCTATATCTGAATCATCTTCATTAAATGTTTCACAGTTGTCAAAAACTAGTCTTGCATCCACAGCAAATATTTCAGTATTAGGGTATCTAGGAAAGAAAGTGTATTTAGGAATTAGTATTATCGCCAAAGGAAGATAATTCTATATTACTTAGAATATTTTAAAGATAATGATGAAAAAGTTGATGAAAAAATATAGACACTTACAGTCCATTGCTGAGTTTTTCTCTGATAGTAGAAAAGTCCATGGGTTTCTTTATAACCTTTCTGTATCCCGGTACCAGTTTGGAGTTCACAGGGAGCAAGAAGGGCCAAGCGTCCTCATGAGTTTCCAGCTCTGATAACATAATGCTGTTTAAAAGAAAGTAATGTTCCTTAACTTCAATAAGGAGTTGACACAACAAAGCCTAGAATTATGTCAGACTGGGAAATGCAGTCAAGTGATAAATGCAATGAATGTTGAGAATATATTCAAGACCGTTTTCTGCACCAATGTGTTTAGAATTAGCAAGGGAAAAGACCATATTGGTGCCAGTGATGAGTAATAAAACATAACTAGTTCGCAATCTGACAGTAAAGGCAGCATCTTCCAAATCGAATTTGATATTACATTTGAGAGGCAGCAGGGAGAGTTAGAACCCAAGGTTTTAAATTTGAGGGAACCTTCTCAGAGATGAGCAATAAATAATGCAGCAAACTGTGATTAGCTGTTATAAATAAATTTGCAAACAGTGAGAAGTATTCACAAAACATCTGGTATGATGCCAAATCAGTTCCAATCCCTGAAAGTTCCACTTATGTAGTTAATTAAACCATGGTCAACAAATAATATAAAAGATAATATTACGTCAAAAAGGCTCAGACAAATACAAGAAAAAATGGAATAACTGGGAAAAGCTAGAAATACAAAACAAGATACAAAGAAAATAAGTGATGCAAAAAGGAACTGTGGAAATCTTGCAAGAGATATCAAAGCTAACAGCAAAAGCTTTTACAAATATATTGAGAAAAAGTGGTCAAGCGAATGTGAATCAATTAAAGGTGGATGCTGGTGATTTAAATAGATAATAAGAAAATCAAAGGCTTATTCAGTTTACTTTGTACAATATTTCCACCACGGAGGAAGAGGACAAAGCAGCAGCGGTATAAATAGGACAAGGGTATAAACATAATAGATTCAACAAGTTTTTAAAAAAAGTACAGAAAATAACAGGATTTAAGATATACAAATCTCCAGGACCTGCTGCTTTCCACCTTAGGATATTAAAAGAAATAGGTGATGAGATTACAGATGCATTCATCATAATTTTCTAAATGCTCTTTAGATTCAATAATCTTGCATTTGTTTTGGAAAATTGCATATGTTGCTTCATATCTTGAGACAAAAAGCAAAAAATTATCAACTATTGGGAGGTTATATGAACCTGTCAGATACAATCTGACGGAGTATGGCAGAAGTATCTGTGTGGATTTGTGAAGATCAGGTAATCATAGAATCAGAAAGCATAGAGGTCGATCATTTAACATCATCCCTTTGAAACATCTCTCCAGTAGTTCCAGTTGCCTGTCCTTTCCCATGGCATCTCCATGACACACTGGGTTGGGAACCACTGGACAAGGGCCTGAATTCTTAGGATGGTGGAAACTCTGGCTGCCCCACTGCAAATTCAAATTTATGTTGACTGGATTTATATCCCTCACTCGGCAGGAAGCACGCCTTGGAGAGCTGCCAGCTAATCTGATTGGCTGAAATTTAGCTGCCCAAGACCAAGTCCTGGGAACTGGAGACCCAGAAGTGTAAGGATAGGGCAGGCCGGGGGTGAGGTGGTTGCGCCAGGGATGAAGGGAGCTCCAGGTCACCAGATCTTAAGGAAGGGTGTGAGAGGGGGGCTTCTGATGGAAGCACCCTCATTCTTCCAGCCCAAGCTCCACCTTTCTTTATTTTCTGGTTTTCCCATGGAATTTCAATGCACCTGCCAGCCTAAAAATTGAGGTTGGGCAGGAAACGGCCCTTAAGTGGCCACTTATGCCCTCAATTGGCGCAAGGATAGGCTTCCCAGCCGTGGCCTTGCCTGCCCGAACATTAAATCACTGTAAGGCCGGGGCAGGTAGGAACCCAGAGGGAATCCCGTCCCTACAATTTCAGCACCCATCCCCAAAAACCCGCCGATGGGGGGAACATAAAATTCTAGCCTAAGAGCTGTGGGGGAATAAAGGGATTTGACGTCCATGTACACGAATCACTATAGCTAGTAAATAGGTACAAAAAGTGGTCAGAAAGTCTAACGGCATGTTAGCTTTTATCACAAAGGGACTTAAATTCCAAAGTGAAAAAGTAATATTTCCTGGACTTGGTTAAATTGTATCTGAAATACTGCATTCAATTTAGGGCACTGAACCACAGGAAAGGGTACAGTACAGATTCATCAGAATGATTGCAGGGCTTAGAAAGACGCACTGCATAAATTGGCTTGTATTACCAAGAGTTTAGAAAGTTCTAGAATGATACAAAGTGTTTTAAAATTATGAATGGATTCAGCAATACACAGTAAGAAGTTTAACACCAGGTTAAAGTCCAACAGGTTTATTTGGTAGCAAAAGCCACTAGCTTTCGGAGCGCTTGCTTTGCTGCCCCTTCGTCAGGTGAGTGGGAGTTCTGTCCACAAACAGGGCATACAGAGACACAAACTCAATTTACAAAATAATGGTTGGAATGCGAGTCTTTACAGGTAATCAAGTGTTAAAGGTACAGACAATGTGAGTGGAGAGAGGGTTAAGCACAGGTTAAAGAGATGTGTATTGTCTCCAGCCAGGACAGTTAGTGAGATATTGCAAGCCCAGGCAAGTCGTGGGGGTTACAGATGGTGTGACATGAACCCAAGATCCCGTTTAAGGCCGTCCTCATGTGTGCGGAACTTGGCTATCAGTCTCTGCTCAGTGACTCTGCTTTGTCGTGTATCGTGAAGGCCGCCTTGGAGAACGCTTACCTGAAGATCACTCGCATTCCAACCATTATTTTGTAAATTGAGTTTGTGTCTTTATATGCCCTGTTTGTGAACTGAAATTCCACTCACCTGATGAAGGAGCAGCGTTCCGAAAGCTAGTGGCTTTTGCTACCAAATAAACCTGTTGGACTTTAACCTGGTGTTGTGAGACTTCTTATTGTGTTTACCCCAGTCCAATGCCGGCATCTCCACATCATTTCAGCAATACAGAGAAATTATTTCCTCCAGATCAGGATTCCAGAACAAAAGGAAACAATCTTAAAATTAGAGCTAGATCATTTAGGACTGAAATCAAAAAACACTTTATCACTTAAAAAGTGTAGCTCTGGAAACTGCTTCCCTGAAGACTGCATCCTAGACCCCAAGCTCTGGAATTCCCTCCCTAAACAGCTCCACCTCCCTAGCTCTTCTTCCTCCTTTAAGTCATCCGGTAAAACTTGGCTCTTTGACCAAATTTTTGGGCACTTGCCCTAATGTCCCCTTTTGTGGGCTGGTGTCAATTTTGTTCAACACTCGTGTGAAGCACCTCAAGATGTTTTGCTACATTTTAGGTGCTAAACAAATGCATTTTGGGCCAACTGAAATTTTCAATGTTAATATCTTTGATAGATAAGGATGTCAAAGGAATATGGAACAAAGACAGGTAAATGAACTTGAGGTACAGATCAAGCACAATCCAAATGAACAGTGAAATAGGCTCGAGCACAGGTTTGTCCAACCTGCAGCTTGAGAAGCTTTTCTACTGCGGCCCACAGATCCAGTTTTCAACATGCCAGTAAGACGTGCAAGTGGAGTGGAAAATTCTGAACGGAGCTGTTCCTCCAACAGGCCGTTCCATACCTGTGTTTGCTGCTGTTAGGCAGTGAGTTGAGTTCACCACGGCAGATGGTGAAATTTGAATTCACTAAAAACAGACTTAGAAGTCTAATGATAACCATAAAATCATTGCCAATTATCATAAAAACCCACTAATGCCCTTTAGGGAAGGAAATCTGCTGTCCTTACCTGGTCTGGCCTACATGTGACTCCAGATCCCAGCAATGTGGTTGACTCTCAAATGCCCTCTGAAATGGAGGGCAATTGGGGACGGGAAATAAATGCTGGCCCAGCCAGCGATGCTCACGTCCCGTATAATGAATAAAAAAACACACCAACACATATCTTTATCCTCTGGGTGAGTGACTGAGCTCACCGAGCCTGGGTCTGTGTCGGACACATGCACACTGATACTTTCACATTCCAATGGTCATGTTTTGAAAACTTATCAATTTACTGCTTTGACATTGTTTTATTTTTGCTGAGCAAGTTCATTATTTTCCTTATAGCTCAACCTTTTTTAAAAATTCATGTTTAATGTTTTGTCAAACCTTATCTTTCAGAAATTTCATCATCTGCCCCTTGAATGAGAAAATAATGGAAATGTGTGTCCCGCCCTCCCCCTGCAGTGAAAAGGATGGACAAGCCCACTTGCTCGAGGAGTTGAATAGCCTACTGTTGTTCTTAAATTCTAAGTCTTCCCCCAGATACAAACACAATACTGTTCCGGAAGACTTATCATGTCAGCACTCCTACCCCACAGATCTTATTTTTGCTTACCTCACTCTATTTTTTCTTTGTTGTCCAACCCCTATCCACATACATCGACAAACCTTCTGATGTTGTCACTTTAATCAATTCCAATTGTTTGGCCCCAACCAGCTCCTTTTAAATAAGCAATTTCAAACCGTCTAAACCTAAATCACCCTCCAAGATCACCGTGCTGTTCATTTGCAAATTCTTTGTTCCAGTGAAGCTCAGATCCCCTTCCTTGATCTCTCCTTCCAATACAATGATGACTGCATCTGAGCTGCATTTTGTTATTACGTAAGCTAATGAAGATTTTTTTAAAACTTCCAACTTCCATTCCTCTCCCTTACTTTAATAGGGTCAGTCACAGACTCTTCACTGTGCTCCACAAAACCGACCAACTTCCACAGCAACCTTGATTATATTTCTTCCCACCCAACCTCCTGAGAGTGTTCCATTCTCTTCTTTCAGTTTCTCCAGTAACCTGCTCTAAAGGTGCCACCTCCACATCGGTGCTTCTGAAATGAGTATTCTCCCCACCTGTTCCACTGCCTCCACTGTGACAGATAGATAGATAGATAGAGTCCTTGACTGTGTCTGTCCCATTTTCTGTAGCTTTACCTTTACTCCTTCCTCCCAGAACCATAATAAGGGTTCCCACACTACCCATCAACCATCCTCCAAAATCAGTCTTCACATTCAACAGATCATCCACCATCACTTCCACTACCTCCAACATAACTCTACCAAACACATCCTGCCCCCTGCACTCATTTCATAATTTGGCAGGGACCATTCCTTGCTCCAGTGAATACTGGTCCACAACAGGAGCTGCTACATCTGCTGTTTCCGCTGCTTCAATAGCATCACTTGGCACCCAAAATACTGTTAAAGTTAATTTATTAGTGTCACAAGTAGGCTTACATTAACACTGCAATGAAGTTACTGTGAAAATCCCCTAGTTGCCACACTCCGGCGCCTGTTCGGGTACAATGAAGGTGAATTTAGCATGGCCAGTCCACCTAACACCAGCACATCTTCCGGACTATGGGAGGAAACCGTAGTACCTGGAGGAAACAAGCAGACATGGGAGAACGTGCAGACTCTGCACAGACAGTGGCCCAAACTGGGAATTGAATCCAGGTCTCTGACGCTGCGAGGCAACTGTGCTAACCACTGTGCTACCGTGCCACAGTGGTTAGCACTGCTACCTCACAGCGCCAGGGACCTGGGCTCAATTCCCAGCTTGGGTCACGGTCAGTACGGAGTCTGCACCTTCTCCCTGTGTGGGTTTCCTCCGGGTGCTCCTGTTTCCTCCCATAGTCCGAAAGATGTGCTAATGTTAGGTGGACTGGCCATGCTAAATTCACCTTCATTGTACCGAACAGGTGCCGGAGTGTGGCAACTAGGAGATTTTCACAGTAACTTAATTACTGTGTTAATGTAAGCCTACTTGTGACACTAATAATAAATTTAGAAAAACTGATTCCATGTTAAATGGAGATTTACTTGAATTTCTTTCAAACGAATATACTGTATTTGTTGTGTTCATGAAGTGGCCTGCTGTACACTGGGGAGATCAAATGTAGAGTAAATAATTACTTAGCTGAACAGCTTCATTCCTCCCAAAAGTATGACTTTGAGCTTCAGACTACCTGACACTTTAATTCCCTCTCTCACCTTTCTTTCCTTGGCCTTCCACATTGGCTTCATTGGAACAACAAAATATGGAGGAATAGCACCTCTTGGTTTCACTAGGCACTTTATAGCCTTCTGACCTTCACACAGACATTAACAAATTCAGATTCTAACCATTTTTTCTCAGCTGGGCTGGTCATGTAGGATGGGAATATCAGCACATCGGAGAATGGAGTTTGGGATGGGAATCCGCAATTGGCTGACAGATGGTCTGCATCACTGATGCCTTTTCTCTTCCATCATACACCCCAGTGATTGCAGCACCTCTGCTTTGTCAGAGAATTGCTTCAGTTAATAACAGATGAAGTTTGCTATTCATATTAAACATATCTAAAGATTTGAAAGTTCAATTCATACCTGCACATAGACAAATCCTTGCTACTATCTTTTATAGTTTTCCACTTCTTGGTAGGTGACGGTCCCTCTAGCCTGGGTGAGTTCACAGATGGGCTGTCATCCACTTTTCGTTTTTTGGACTCTTTACCTCCCTTCTTTGGGGTACTACTTGTACTAGCTGTCTCCTCTTCATCACTAACACCAGCTCCAGATAATCTCCTGCCCTTCTTCTGTTCAAAATTTTTCCTTGGACGATTTAGGAATTTTTTACTCCGTGGAGACTGACCACTTGCCTACCAAAAGGAAATATTGGACAGAGAGAAATTAGATTAGTAAAAATCACAAATTTTCACCCTAGAATTTTACAATGCATAATTTTGTGATCAAACTTTTAAGAATCAGACTACATACAATCAATGAGGAAGCTTGCCCTCTGCCAGCACATAATGGAAATTCCATCCATTTAAGTATGTATTCTGAAAATTACCTGCACTGCATTCAGTAACGCAGGAGTCAAAAATTTACCAATACTCAATGTCACCATATTTAATATCAGTGTTCAGGGACTGTTACTTCACTGGTACCAATGAAACCTCTAGATTCATTTAATCAAGGATAAGTTAGTGGAGAACTTAGTGAGATAAATCAAATAGTAAATGTAACATACTTGGACTTCAGTAAGACACTTGATAAGGTACAACAATAATAACATGGGGTTGTTTTACGAGGAAAGATTGCGATGAAGAGAAGTGTATTCATTCAAAGGATTGTGAATCTTTGGAATTCTCTAGCCCAGAGGATTGTGGATTTGCCATCACTGAATATATTTAAGGGTGAGATAGACAGACTTTTGGTCTCTCAGGGAATCAAGGGACATGGTGAGTGGGCAGAAAAGTGGAGTTGAAGCCCAAAATCAACAAGGGTCCCTGCCAAATTATGAAAGGGAGTGCAGGGAGGAGGATGTGTTTGGTAGAATCATGTTGGAGGCATTGGAAATAATGGTGGATGATCTGTTGAATGCTGGTCCTGGAGGATGATTGATGAGTAGTGTGGGAACCCTTATCATGTTTTTGGGAGGAAGGGGTAAGGGTAAAGCTGCAGAAAATGGGACAGGCAAAGTCAAGGACACTATCTATCTACCACAATGGGGGCAGGGGAACATATTGCATGGTGGAGCAGGCTCAACAGACTATATAGTCTTCTCCTGCTCTTATTTCTTATGTTCTTAAGACTGAACACACTGTAGTAAAATTATAAATTCTGTCCAAATGTCCAAAATTTCATGATATGAAGACAGCAATTTAAAAATGCAAAAATACTTGCATTAATAATGGCATTTACAGGGTATTTCCTGGTGGCATCATGTGGGGTAGCTCAAGGTCATGAATAAGGGCACCACAAGAACAAGGGCATCACAAGAACAAGGGCATAGTTGCCTTGAGAAAAATGACACGCTACTGGGCCAGAATTTACAGTTAGACTTGTTTCTGTACATTTAGGCTTTAAAAGCATTGTCCACAAAGTTGTGAGAAATGCATTTGAAGCAGTGCAACAGGGGCAATGGGGAACCTGAGACCTTGGTGAGCAACAGCACAAATATAGTGTATCTTCTTCCTCAGAAATAAACTAAGGAATGAGAACGAGGGTGAATTAGAATGGATTCATTCAATCAATTAATTCAATGCAGAAAGAGAAATAGAGGGAACCATAGACTGGATTGTGAGGGAAACAAAGAGAAACAAGGAAAGAGTTAGAAAAAAAGTACATTTTTAAATCTCCTAAAGCAATTCGCAAGCTGAAGGAATGAGACTCCACACTCATTCTTGTTCACTTTCTAGGCATGAGGTCGATTAACAGACATTACTAATGATCATGTTATTAAAAGGGTACTTACACCGGTAGTTACTAGATTTAACTTTCTGTAGCAAGTTTAATGCACAGTTAATGTGCAAATACAGTAACTTAATGGGAGGTTTAAGCACAAGATGCCATTTACACAAAATAATGATGCAACAGGCCATGGAATCCACAATTCACAGGGTAGCTTTTCCTCACTACAAATTGCAAGTCAACTGGTGCATTAATAATGAGATTTTCAGTTCAACTGGCTCAACTGATGTTAGCCATCAGCACAAAAAACAAGAGGAGTTGGGAAACAAGATTCTCACTGGCAATCTCTCATTTCCTGATTTTCCATGCCCTACATTATTATAGGGCTTCCCTGCAATATGCTCCTCCCTCACCAAATATTCATACCTCACCAAAATAACAAATGTCAGCAAGGTTTACAACAGGTATTAAAAAACTTGAAGCAGTCAATATAATCTACTGAAAGTTCACTTCGGACTGAACTCGTATTCCAGGTTAGCAATTGTTGGCTTTGACTATTAATTTAACTGAATTGCACAACCTCTTTGTGTAAACTATAAAGATCAACAAAAGGGCCCAACTAATTTGTTCCTCTAGCATCTCATGACCACCAGAAGCAGAATCAAAAGATTATCAAAAATACTAAGTATCTATTCAGTACTACACGAAGAGGTGATTTAGTTTTGCTCAATATCTCACAAGTAATATCTCAATGCGATCGTTTAACTGCCTAAGTTGCCCAATCTACGTAGAATGTTCTTATTTTGAAAAGCCCAACTAGTATTGTTTATCAAAGCAGTTGGGAAGCAAACAGACTAATTTAGGATTAACCAAACCAAAGATAATCCAGTAAATCATTTCAAATTTGCAGATCTTTTACCAGACAAGGCAAGGGAATTTCTCTGTCCAATAGCGATGCGTCCTTTTGATACAGAAGGCAGCCATTCTGTGTTTTAGATTTAAACGTATGTTGTACAGTCACCTTGACTGTACTGTGAGTAGCCGAAGAACTCGTGTCAAGGAGCGGTTAAACCCGAGACACTACATTAGTATTTCCCTCCCTCCTCCAACCAAATAAGGAGGACAAGCAAAGTAAAAACAAGGAGGCCTAGCTGAGAGGAGCAGCCCGCGAGACCCGAATCGGCACCCGGGAGGCGGAAACTGAGGACGGTAAGTGTATAAATAGAACTCGAGGCGGGCTCGCGGCCTAATCTTTTCCAGCAGGTCTAGTTGAGAGGAACAGCGCACGAGACCCGAATCGGAACCCCATTTTCAGCAGCACCAGGAGAACCTTCAGGATTACTTCCTGCGGATGACAGACTTTCAAAAGAGAGGCTCCTGATTGGTTCTTTATAAATCAGGTGACCCTGAGTCCTTAACCCATTCGTTCCCAGGTTCACAGGAGTAGAATCTGAGCTACATTTTGTAAGATAAGAGTTTTTTTCCCCATACTTACTAGAGGGTAGCAAGCAAGACTTGATATTTATTAGGGGGAGAATTGCAGCAGTAATTTTTAAGTGCCTAACTAGTATTTAGTTTTTAATCTGCAACCAATAGAGGGAGAGACACGTCAATTGGCGGGGTTGTGTGCCACTCCTGTGAGATGTGGGATATCATGGCCACTTCAAGTGTCCCTGAGGACTACATCTGTGAGAAGTGCATCCAGTTGCAAATGCTCACCGAATGCATGGATCAGTTAGAGAAGCAGCTGGAAGAACTGAGGAGCACACAATTAGCTGAAATCGTTATAGATAATAGCTACTGAGATGTGGTGACACCCAAGGTGTAGGAAGATAGATGGGTGACCACCAGACGGGTAGGCAGCCAGTGCAGGGGTTCCCTATGGCTGCCCCCCTATCTAACAAGTATGCCATTTTGGATACTGATGAGGAGGAAGATCCATCTGGGACAGCAGTAGCAGGGGCCAGAGCCAAGGCACCACGGCTAGCCCTGCTGCACGGAGGGGGACACAAAGCATAGCAAAGCAATAGTGGTGGGGATTCACTGCCACTAGGTACAGGAGCACAGATAGGCACTTCTGTGGCCGCGAAAGGGGCTCCAGGATGGTAGTTTGCCTCCCTGGTGGCAGGGTCCTGGATGTCTTTGAGCGGGTTCAAAGCATCCTAAAATGCGAGGGAAATCAGAGGGATGTCATTGTCCACATTGGCATGAATGACATAGATAGAAGGAGTAGTGACGTCCTGCAATGGCAATTTATGGAGTTAGGTCGAAGATTAAAAAGCAGGACCTCCAGGGTAGTAATCTCAGGATTACTCCCCATGCCACGTGCTAGTGAGGCTCAGAACAGGGAGATAATGCAGCTGAACACATGGCTGAAGAACTGGTGCAGGAGGATGGGCTTCAGCTTTGTGGATCATTGGGATGTTTTCCAGGAAAGGTGGAGCCTGTAGAAGGAGGACGGGTTACACCTGAACTGGAGGGGCACCAATATCCTGGCTGGGAAGTTTGCTACTGTGGTTTGGGTGGGTTTAAATGAGTGTGGCGGGGGGTGGGAATCAGGACAGTAGGTCAGCAAGTGTAGAGACTGGGGATGAGCATGCGATCAAGGTCAGGCTAGCTAAGAAGAGGAGCAGACTGGGAGAGGTCGAACTCTGTGGGCCTGGAGGTCTGAAGTGCATCTGCTTCAATGCAAGGAGTATAACATGCAAGACAGATGAACTTAGAGCCTTAATTCATGCGTGGAACTTGAATGTGATTGCGGTAACGGTGACTTGGTTAAAAGTGCGACAGGACTGGCAGCTGAATGTTCTGAGGTATAGGTATTTTAGGCGAGACAGAGGGGAAGGCAAAAAAGGTGGGGGAGTTGCAATACTGGTTAGGGAACTTATTACAGCTGCAAAGAGGGAAGACATCTTGGAAGAATCATGTAACAAGACACTGTGGGCAGGAAGGGGGCAGTCACTCTGATGGGTGTGTACTACAGGCCTCCCAACAGCCCGTGGGAAGTTGAAGAATGGAAATGTAAGCAGATTTTGGACAGATGTAGAAATAATAGGGTTGTTGTAGTGGGAGACTTCAATTTTCCTTGTATTGACTGGAAATCTCTTAGGGTTAGGGGTCCGGATGGTGAGGAATTTGTTAAGTGTGTCCAGGAAGGTTTTTTGGAACAATATGTAGATAGCCCGACTAGAGAGGGGCTATACTGAATCTGGTACTAGGGAATGAGCCCAACTCATCAAAGTTGCAGTGGGGGAACATGTGGCGAACAGTGGCCACAATTCTGCAAGTTTTCAGATACTCATGGAAAAGGACAAGTGTTGTCCTAGGGTTAAGGTGCTAAATTAAGTAAATTTGCTAAATTAACTACAACCGGGTTAGGCAGGATTTGGAGGCTGTTGTTTGGGAGAGGCTGTTTGAGGGTAAATTCACATTTGGCATGTGTAAGTCTTTTAAGGAGCAATTGATCAGAGTGCAGGATAACCTTGTGCCTGTGAAAAGGAAGGACAGGAAAGGCAGGATTCAGGAACTGTGGATGACCAGGGAAATTGCGAGTCTAGTCAAAAAAAAAGGATGCATACATGAGGTCTAGGCAACTAAAAACAGATGAAGCACTTGAATAGTGCAGGAAAAGTAGAAATAACTCAAACAGGGAGTTAGGAGGGCAAAAAAGGATCACAAAATGTCCTTGGCAGACAGGATTAAGGAGAATCCCAAGGCATTTTATACAAGAGGGTAGCTGGAGAAAGAGTTGGTCCACTCAAGGACAAAGGAAGGGAATTATGCGTAGAATCAAAGGAAGTGGGTGAGATCCCTAATGAGTACTTTGCATTGGTATTCACAAAGGAGAGGGATACGTTGATTGATGGTGTCTCAGAGGGGTATGTAAACCCTCTAGAGCAAGTCATCATTATGAGGGAGGAAGTGTTAGGTGTATTAAAAAGCACTACGGTAGACAAATCCCCAGAGCCAGATGGCATCTATCTGAAGGAGTCAAGACAGGAAATTGCTGGGCCTCCAACAGAAATCTTTGTTCCTTGTTGGTCACAGGTGAGGTCCCAGAGGAGTGGAGGATAGCCAATGTGCTGATAGTGGCATAAAGGTAACAGTTATTTAAGGAGGGTAGCAAGGATAACCCGGGTGATTATAGGCCAGTGAGCTTGATGTCAGTAATAGTGAAATTGTTGGAGAAGATTCTTAGGAATAGGATCTATACACTTGGACCTGAATGGTCTTATTAGCGGTAGACAGCATGGTTTTGTACAAGAGATGTAATGTCTCACTAATTTGAGTTTTTTGAGGTGGTGACAAAAATGATTAATAAGGGGAGGGCTGTGGATGTTGTCTACATGAACTTTAATAAAGCATTTGACAAGGTCCCTCATGGCAGGCTGGTGCAAAAGATTAAATTACACGGGATCAAGGGTGAACTAGCTAGATGGATTCAGAACTGGCTTGGCCATAGAAGGCAGGGAGTAGCGGTGGAAGGGTGTTTTTCAGAATGGAGGTCTGTAACTAGTGGTGTTCTGCAGGGATCAGTGCTGAGATCTCTGTTGTTTGTAATGTATCTAAATAACTTGGAAGAAAACGTAGCTGGTCTGATTAGCAAGTTTGCGGATGATTGGTGGAGTTGCGGATTGTGATGAAGATTGTCAGAGAATACAGCAGGATATAGATAGGCTGGAAAATTGGGCAGAAAAATGGCAGATGGAATTCAATCCGGACAAATGCGAGGTGATTCATTTTGGTAGATCCATTCAGGTGGGAGCTATAAAATAAATGGCAGAACCATTTGGAGCATAGACACACAGAGATCAGGGAGTACAGGTCCATAGATCCTTAAAAGTGACAGCACACGTGGAAAAGTGGTGAAGAAAGCATATGGCATGCTTGCCTTCATCGGATGGGGCATCGAGTGTAAAAGTTGACAAGTCATGTTAGTTATATAAAACGTTGATTAGACGACATCTGGAATACTATGTCCAATTCTGGTCGCCACATTACCAGAAGGACGTGGAGGCTTTGGAGAGAGTACAGAAAAGGGTTACCAGAATGTTGTCTGGTATTAGTTATGAAGAGAGATTGAATAAATTGGGATTGTTCTCCCTGGAAAGACAGAGACTGAGGGGCAACCTGATAGAAGTTTATAAAATTATGAAGGGCATAGGTAAGATGAACAGTTGGAAGCTTTTTCCCAGGGCAGAAATGGCAATTACAAGGGGGCACAAGTTCAAGGTAAGAGAGGAAAAGTTCAGTAGAGATGTGCGGGAGAAGTTTTTTTTTATACAGAGGGTGGTTGGTGCCCGGAATGCACTGCCAAGTGAGGTTGTTGGGGCAGACATGTTAGTGACATTTAAGACTTATCTGGATAGACACATGAACAGGCAGGGAATAGAGGGATACAGGTGGTTGGTCTAGAAAAGACAATGTGATCAGCGCAGGCTTGGTGGACCGAAGGGCCTGTTCCTGTGCTGTACTGTTCTTTGTTATACAGCACCCTCAAATCTAGTCACTATATTCACAATTCGCCTCTATAGACAACCTGTTATGCTACGCCATTCAACTTGCAAGCACAAACTTAACAGTTGACAAATGTCACGAATAGCATAAAATATTATACAAACACCTATCGTGAATTGCACAAGATTTGAATTTTCAAATTATATTACCTTAGCAATGCAGGCAGGACAAAACCAGTCACCATCTGGAATTGTGGTAATCTTGGGTCTGTGGCAGTAAGTATGACATCCCTTGTCACAACCATCACAAAGTAGAAGCAATTCTTCATTATCTCCTTTTCGACATATCTGGCAGTACTGATCAAAATGACAGAAAAAGGTATGGTTAAACTGGATCAAGAAATCACGTGGCTATTGTTAAGTATCACTAGAGTAGGTCATTATTGAGCAGACAGCTGTCAGCAGTTAGAGCTTCTTGCTACAAAATTTTAAAAACAGGTATATCATAACAACACAGAACCAGTCATCAAAATAAAAGCAAAATACCGTGGGGGCAGGAAAGGAAATAAAGACAGAAGATGGAAAAACACAAGTCTAGCAGCACAGGTCTAAAGAGAGAATCAGGGTTAATGTTCTGAGTCTGTATAACATCTTCAGAGCTAAAGAGAGGGAAAAAATGACTGGTTTTATACTTTTTGAGTGGGGTAGAGCAAAACAGAAGGTTAAGGATAGGTGGCAGTTCAGGGGAGATTTGGCAAAATATCATGGGCATGAAACAAACGGGGTGTCAATGGCAGGGTTAAAGACTGAAAAAGGTGCTGTTGGCAGCATAAAGAAAGCAAACTGTGTCAATAGGAGAACAAGGAGCAGCGGTCCATGAAAGTAAAAATTAAGACCAGTGAACTCTCTCCTCCATCTTGAACAGACTATGAACTCTCTCTTCCACCTTGACCCCATTTAATCATCATTTTTTCCTTTGTCCCAACCCACCTTTGCTCCCCACAGGACCACCCGTCTCTTGTTCTTGAGTCTTGCTTTCGCAGAGGGCTGACCCTTGTTCTGCTAGTGACATATTCTGCTACCTTTATGCCACTATCAGCACCTTCTTTAGTCTTTACCACTACCATTCTCTTTGCCTTGTGCCCATGATAAATTTCAAATCAAATCAAATCAAATAGTTTGTTAAATCTCTCCTGAGCCTGCACCTATCCCCGCCCTGGGTGGCACAGTGGTTAGCACTGCTACCTCAAGCACCAGGGAGCCGGGTTTGAATCCCGGCTTGGCTCAACTGTCTGCGGAGTCTGCATGTTCTCCGTGTCTGTGTGGGCTTCTTTCGGGTGCTTTGGTTTCCTCCTACGGCCCAAATGATGTGCTGGTTCAGTGCACTGGCCATGCTAAATTCTCCCTCAGTGTACCCAAACAGGTGCTGGAGTGTGACAACTAGGGGATTTTCGCAGTGCTGATTTTCACAGTAACTTCACTGCAGTGTTAATGTAAGTCTACTCGTGACACTAATAAATAAACTTTAAACCTATTTTACTCCACTTTCTCCTCGTAAAGAGTATAAATTCCATCACATGGTGATGGGGCGGCACAGTGGTTAGCACTGCTGCCTCACAGCTCCAGGGTCACAGGTTCAATTCCAGCCTCAGGTCACTGTCTGTGTGGAGTTTGCACGTTCTCCCTGTGTCTGCGTGGGTTTCCTCTCGGTGCTCCGGTTCCTCTCACATTCCAAAGAAGTGAGTTAGGTTGATTGGCTATGCTAAATTGACCCTACTGTCAGGGGGATTAGCAGGGTAAGTGTGTGGGGTTATGGGGATAGGGCCTGGGTGGGATTGTGGTCGGTACAGACTCCATCGGCCGAAGGGTCTCCTTCTGTACTGTAGGGATTCTATGATTCTACATTTCTCCTTCTCTTTAGCTCTGAAGAGACAATGGACTTGAAACGTTAACTTGTTTCTCTCTTCATAGATGTTGCCAGACCTGCCGAATTTTGAGAATTTTCTGTTTTTATATAAAATAATCATCTGTGGCCTGGTCTGTGCATCTGTGCTCTGACTCCTATTTGTGATGTCCATTTGGAATACCACATACAGGAATCATTCAAACTATCTATCCTGAAAAGGGTAAGTTTTTTCTAGCTCCTTGCTAGATTATTATATGAATATTTTGAAAGAGGGGTAAAGGCTTGCAGTTTCACACAACAGAGCACTCTGGCAAGCTGATCAAAGTGACACCCTCTGTGCTAAATTGTCTCATGAAGAAGTGTGCTGCAGGTGTTTATAGATGTAATGGGAGAAATGATGATAATATAATTACATTAATTAATGATAACAGAAAGAAAAAACAGCACTCACAACTTTCATAATTGATTTCTCCCATGCTATTGCCTTCTCCAACTGTTGAAGGCACATTGCTACCTGAGCAGCATTGTGAGCTTGTGACAGGGCTTTACGCCACATTTTCAATCCAGGGGCAATGTCTTCATCACTTCTGTTGAAAACAATAAGAAACTAGAGATTAAAAAGTTAATTCAGTTTGGATCATATTGCCAAGTATATAAACATTACATAAAGCCAACCAGTTTTTAAAATAGCAGTGTGCACAGCCAGTAAAGAGTTGATATAATGTTTAGGCATTTGAACTCCCCAATAGCATTGTGGCAACATGCCTTAAAGCTAATAAAGGACCAATATGACGTAGGACATTCCTGCAGACAAAAACATCCACAGTAAAAGAAGTCTCTACAAAGCACCATGCAGATAAGGATGATCCACATGGATCACACACACACAAGAAACAAGGGGGAAACAGGCAAGAAAAAAGGCTCCAATTAGCAGAAAAGCACAATAATTTTCCAAGTTAATCTCGATAACCTACCCATCACCATCACCAGTATTGGATGGTGCAGGAGCAGGAACTGTAACTGTGCCCACATTATCCAGTTTGATCTGAATGGTGGTACTTAAGGGGCTCTTCAGATACCTTCTCTCTATGTTCTTCTCCAAATCAGCCAGCCTCGTTACAGCTATATCTAGAGGGTTGCCATCTCGCCGTTCTATATTGCTGTAATTTTCCTCGTCCTCTTCCCCAGTGTGTTCTCCATCAGTCTGTTCCATTTCAAAAGGTTTATGTTCATAGTAGACTAGATCATCTCGGTCTGAAGCAGGCTCTGGACAAATCCAGCCCTGTATAAGGATAAAAAAGTTTGCTTCATTGTTCTCCAAATATTTTTTTCTTTTGAATTGGCTCTCCTGTATGCAATCATATAGGGAGGTACAATTCTACAGGTGCTGGCAGCTCTTGGGTGCAGTCATGTGAAAGCCTGGAAAATTAGTGTAGGTAGGTTACATAACTAAGGGGAAGGGAAAAGGAAGAATCACCGATCCTTTCCATTCTTTGACATCACATGCATGCATTAAGGTTTCAAGGGTATTCCCTGCTAATTTTTCCCTTGGGTTACAATGCAACTGCACACTGTAATTATCTTACTACTGTACTGACTGAGGTAAGATAATTCTGCACAGACCAGAGATCACTGAGCTTTTGGGGATGACTATACTTATAATTAAGCAAGCAACGCCTGACATATCTAGATCTAGTAAGAAGTTTAACAACACTATCTCCACATCATATCTAGATCTACCCACTGTTAATCTTGCAGGCAGCATAATTTAGGGAAATATTTTTCACATTGTATAGTCATTTGTTATAGACACTTATGAGAAAGATGTAGGATCTGTTATTGCAGGCACTAAAAACCTCCTGAATTTCCTAAGATGTTAAAAAAATTATGTATTAGATAAACAGAAAGCATATTGGGATCCAGCAGTTTATATTTTTAAAAATGTGGCACGGGCATCTTAACATGTAAAGACATCCACACTTGGTTTCCTCTTGCAGATTAGTCTCCAAAGCGTAACTTCTATTTTAATAAAACAGCTAGAGCTGAATAATTCAAAAACTACTGGACATGATCTATCACAATCCATCCAGGAACAGGGTTATTAGACTTAATAAGCACCAATAACGAAAGCAAACTACAAGACAGCTGTAAAAAGTTTAAATAAAATCCTCACAAAAGGCAAGCAACGCTCTTTTTTTTATAATACATTTAATCTTTGGATAATAGGTCCAGCACTTATTACTTAAAAATAGCTGAATTTAAGAAGGATGTGATGGGCCTTCTTCTATTACAACAGCAGTTTGTGGTGGTGGAAGTCATGGGTTTGGGTAATGTTTGCAAAGGTGCCTTGGTGATTTGCTGCATTGCATCCTGTAGTTAGTTAATGGACACTACCCATCGAAAATGGAAGGAATCATAGAACCACAAAAGAAACCATTCAATTCTTCATGCCTGTGCCAGTGCTTTGAAAGAACTATCAAATTAATCTAATTCCTTCAGTCTTTTCCCATAGCGATTCAAATTTTTAGCTTAGGAGAGTTGGTCTGGGGCACTGTACTAAAGAACTCTGCCAATGATCTCTAAAGAGTGAGATGATTGGCCTGCAAGAACTATAACCAGCTTCCTATATTTAAGTCATGACCCCAATCTACTGCAGTTTCCCCTGATTCCCATTGACTAGATTTCCTTAGTGCCAAACTGTTGAATGCTGCCTTAATGTCAAGGGTCATTACATTCACCTCACCTCTGGAATTTAACTAGCATCCATGTTTGGACCAAGGCTGTCAAGAACCCTGGAGCTGGAATCCAAACTCAGCATCAAGTACCCCTGTGCCTATTAGAGGCACTCTCCACAAGATCTCACACAGCCGCACACCCCCTCCACTCTCTCCCTCCCCCTCCCACCCCCTGGAAGTCTGGCCTCAATTTGCTCCTCCCATAGCCAACACTTGAACCTGGTGATGCTACAGAGTGCTGCCAAATTGGCTGGCAACTCTTCAAGGTAAGACTTCCTCCCCAGATGGAGGCAGGGATCTTGCTCTTGGCCAATTAATATCCACCGAGCATACAATGGCTGTGGGGCAGCCAGTATCAGCAGGGATGCATTCCCTGTCAACTCTTCACTTGACGGGTGGAAAACCCCACTGTCCAAAACAGCCTGCCTGTGCTGCTTTCAATGTTTATGTGCAGATAGTACTGTAATGTAGCTTCACTAGTTACAACTGAAGCTCCTCCTGGTATGTACTGCTAGACTTTCCAATAAAGAGTGTTAGTCACCTAGCTTGATGGTGATAGAGAAGTGAGGGAAATTCCAGGCCATGAGAGGTTACTGATCGCAATGGTAGGCAATTCAGTTACTGTTGATAACCCACAATGCCTCATAGATGACCAGTTCAGAGCTGGCATATCTGTCATTCATCTATTCCACTTAGTATGTCCACATGACACAATGGAGGGTGCCCTCAGGTGTTAAGACTTTGATTCCACATGGATGGTGCAGTGGCTACACTTCCAATGTTGTCATGGACAGATGTATCTGTGATAGGTTACTGATGGTGAAGTCAAAAGGGTTATTCCCTCGTGGTGATTCTAATCACAATCCCAGCCCAACAGCCATGAGTCATTCAAGTCTCAGCTAGTTAGGTCAGAGGTGATATAGTAAAGCCTCTTATGGTGTTAGACATTAAAGTCATAGAGTCACATAGCACTGAAAAGGCCATTCGGCCCATTGGGTCCATGCTAGTTCTCCGCATAACAATCCAGTCAGTCCCACTCTACAACTCGATCCTCTTAGTCCTGCAGGTTTATTATCTTCAAATGACAATCCAATTTCCTTTTGAAAACAATGACTGTTTTCACTTCCACCACCATCATGGGCAACAAGTTCCAGGTCATGACCACTCACTGCATAAAAAAGGTCCTCATCACATTCCCCCTGCATTTCTTGCCCAAATCCTTAAATCTGTGTCTCTGTGCCAGTAGCTAATGAGAACACTTCCTTATCTAAGTAATCCAAAATGGTCATCATCTTGTACACCTCTGTCAAATCTCCCCTCAAACTCCTTTGCTACAAGGCAAACAATGTAATCTAGCTAAAATTTCTCAACCCTGGAACCATTCAGGTATACCTCCTCTGTACCTTCTCAAGGATTCTCACATCCTTCCTAAGTGATGTGACCAGAACTGGATGCAGGACTATAGTTGGAGCCTAACTAGAGCTTTATAAAACTTCAGCATAATTTCCCTGTTTTTGTACTCAAAGCTTCTATTTATAAAGCCCAAGATTCCACATGCTTTGCTCACCACTATATCTTGCCTTCAAAGACTGATGCACACCCCCCCCAGGTCCCTCTGTTCCTGCACAATTTTTAGAACTGTGCCATTAAGTCTATATTGCCTCTCCCTATCCCTTCTGCCAAAATACTTCATTTTACACTTCTCTGTATTAAATTTCATTTGCCTGCCCATTCAGCTGGACTGGGGAGGTTTCCTTGCCTAAAAGATATCAGTGAATCAGTTTGGCATTCCGACAGCTAGATTTATTGGTACCAACTTCTTGTTTCCGGGTTTTTATAAATGAATCACACTTTCTAAACAGTTATTGTGGGATTTAAACTCAGATTACCAATCCAGCACTCTGGATTACTCGTCCAGTAAAATAACAACTCTGCAACCATACCTGGATTTAATTATAGGTATCATCCTAATCATCTTTAATTTTAACCACTATTTCATGTGTCCCTAACTTTACATAGCATGTGCTTTCATCAGTTTATGCAAGCTTTTATACCATTTTGACAAAATGAATGCCTGAAATGGGTCCCATACCTTGATCTGCAGACTTGCTGAGGCCACCTTCCTTTCCAGCTCTTCAACTTGCTGAAGTATGGCTACATCAATTTCGAATGCTTGATCTTCAACTGACCAGTTATGCACAGCTTCATCAGTAACCTGGTTTTCTTCATCATCTTCACTTATTTCAAATATTGCAACTAAGTGGGAAATAATTTTGAATTGCTGAAAATCTTTCTGTTGCTATTATGTCTCCAAATATAGACGTAGGATGCTGCAAAGATTACATCCTAGTCTTTCAGCATTTAATAAAGACAATACATCTGATAAGCAAGAACTCCGTTTATACAAGTAAACTTTTTAAAACTACATACCATCTTTGCTTTTGATGCAGGCCTGACTGATGTAATCCATGTGCTTTTGAAGTTGTTTCTGCAAAGCCTTTTCTCTTATTCCCCTGAGATGAAGTACTTTAGACAGAGTCTTCAGCTCTTCTGGATCAATTATTCTCCACCAGCCTTGTTGCATTTCTTATGAAAGAAAGAAATACATACTGACACACAACTATAATTTTTTTTAAAAGAGTGACCGTAAATTCTTCCAAAAAGCTTTCTTTACATTTCCATCGCTGTGAGGATTCCAGGAACTTGACTGCCCGAGTGGCAATCAAGCAGAACTCAACAGCTCAGATTTCATTTTAACGCTGGTGGCTAAATGTCATAAATATAGTTACACTACAAGGTGGCTAGCACCTCCTTCACAGTGAAATCAAAAATCACTCACCACGGTCATTATAATCAGAGGTAGAAAATATACTAAATGCGCCATGCAAAATAATCTAACCGATTTGCTAGCAAAGGATAGAGTAAATTGTGCCAAGAATAACACATGACCATGAACAAAAATAGAACAAGAGGAAAATTACTTCAAGGAAAATACCCCATCTGCTCAGCGTACAATAATAAATTCCACCTGGAGGGATTAAAGATAATGACCAAGAAATTCCATTGCATCAGAAAATCGGCGCACAAGGAACGTGTCACACATTTAATCTACCCATTAGTGTTGTCCCAGGCAGCATGTATTCGTTATGTGTGAGCTTACTGAGAGTCAAGCATGCAACCAGCCTGGTCATGGCAGAAATCGGGTGTTTCTGTTGCTACTTAACAGCAGACCACTGGATGTCTCAAATCACTTTACAGTCAGGACTTGTTCTTTTTGGAGTAGAATGAGCCCCATACGCTTTACAATTTAGAAGAATCTGAGGTGATTATTAGAACATATAAGATTCAGAGAGGGTTTGACAGGATAGTTGCTGAGAAGTAGTTCTCCCTAGCCAGACCGAGACAAGAATTTCTGCACTCAAGAGGGTTATGAAATTTTGAAATTCTCTCACTCGAATATATTCAAAGCTGAAACTTCAATGCTAAGGGAATCAAAGGATATTGTGACCGGAAATTTGAGGTCAAAGATCAGCTGTGATCTTATTGAATAGTGGAGTTAACTCTAGGGGACATATGACATACTCCTGCTCCTATTATTTCCATGTTATTGTGAAAAAGGAGAAAGCTAGCTAGAAACAGATAATAAGAGATTTTACAAGTGTTTGAAAAGAACTCAAGTGAGCGAGGGTTCCTTGGAGAATGGGTCTGGGGAATTAATAATGGGAAATAAGGAAATGGCAAAGGAATTGAACAGATATTTTGTATCTGCTTTTGCAATAGAAAACACAAATAATATCCCAGAAATACTTGTAAATCAAGAGGTGAAAGGGAGGGAAGAATATCAAACAATTATAATCACCAGAGAAAGGATATTGAGAAAACTATTAGAATTAAAGGTGGACAAGTCACCGGACCTACAGGATTGTGGAGATAGTCGGTTGTAATTTTCCCTAAATTCTGGAAAGGTCCCATTAGATTTGAAAATAGCAAATGTAGCACCTCTATTCAAGAGAGGGCGAGGGAGACAGAACGCAGACAACTACAGGTCAGTTAGCGTAACTTCTGTCATCAGGAAAAAAGCTGGAATATATTATTAAGTTCATAAGATATAGGAGCAGAATTAGGTTATTTGGCCCATCGAGTCTGCTCTGCCATTCAATCATTGTTGATTTGCTCCTCATCCCCATTTTCTTACCATCTCCCCATAACCCTTCAACTCATTACCAATTAAAAATCCACCTAACTCCTCCTTAAATTTACTCACTGTTCCAGCATCCATCGCACTTTGGGGTAGTGAATTCCACAGATTCACAACTCTTTGGGAGAAGTAGTTTCTCCTCAACTCTGTTTTAAATTTGCTACCCTTTATCCTAAGACTATGACCTCCCTCCTAGAATGCCCCATCAGGGGAAGCATCTGCTCCACGTCTACTTTATCCATACCTTTTATCATCTTGTATACCTCAATTAGATCTTTCCTCATTCTCCTAAATTCCAGAGAGTATAGGCCTAAACAATTCAATCTCTTTTTATATGACAAACCCCTCATCTCTGGAAACAATCTAGTGAATCTCCTCTGAACTGCCACCAATGCCACTACATCTTTCCTCAAATAAGGGGACCAAAACTGTGCACAATACTCCAAGTGTGGCCTCACCAATGCCGTCTATAGCTGTAACAATACTTCCTTACCTTTACATTCTATTCCTTTAGCTATAAATGCCAACATTCCATTTGCTTTCTTTATTATCTGCTGTACCTGCATGCTAGTTTTCCGTGACTCGTGAACGAAGACATCCAGATCCTTCTGCACCGTAGCACCACAAATTTTCTCTCCATTTAAATAATAAGTCGCCTTCCCATTTTTCCGACCAAAACGCATGACCTCACACTTATTCACGTTAAACCCCATCTGCCACATTTTGGCCCACTCTCCTAACCTATCTATATCCATTTGTAAGGTTCTCATTTCCTCATTGCAACTTACTGTCCTGCCTATTTTTGTGTCATCTGCAAATTTGGCTGGACAGCCTTCTATCCCTGTATCCAAGTCATTAATATAGATTGTAAATAGCTGGGGGCCCAAGGACTGAATCCTGCGGCACCCCACTGGTTATTTCTTGCCATTTATCCCAACTCTCTGTCTTCTGTCCATGAGCCAGTCACCTATCCAAGCTAATAAATTACCCCTAATCCCATGTGATCTAACCTTGTGAATTAACCTTTTGTGCGGAGCTTATAGCAGGGAACTTAGAACATCTTAATGTAATTAGGCAGAGTCAACATGGTTTTGTGAAAAGGAAATCACATTTGACTAACTTCTCAGAGTTAATTTAGTAAGTAACAAGCAACGTGAATAAAGGGGAACCTGTAAATGTGGTGCACTTGGATTTCCAAATGGGGTTTGATAAGGTGCCACATCAAAGGTCACTACATAAAATAAGAGCACATTGAGTAGAGGTAACATGTTATCATGGATAGAGGATTGGTTGGTTAACAGGAAGCAGAGAGTAAGGATAAATGGGTCTTTTTTGGAGTGGCAAACTGTAACTAGCGAAGTGCCATTGGAGCTTTAACTATTTACAATCTGTATCAATAACGTGGATGAAGGGACAGAATGTATAGTTGATAAATTTGCTGATGACACAAAGGTCTGTAGGGAAGTAATTTGTGAGGAGGACACAAAGTCTAAAAAGGGGTTTAGATCAGTTCAGTGAATGGGCAAAAAAAAAAAATCGGCAGATGGAACAAACGTGGGAATATGTGAACTTGTCCACTTTGGCAGGGAGAATGGAAAAACAGTATATTATTTAAATGGAGCAAAATTGCAAAACTCTGCGGTACCGAAGGATATGGATGTCCTGGTATATGAACCATAAACAGTTAGCAAGTGATTAGGAAGGCAAACGGATTTCTGTTGTCTATTGCAAAGAGAAAGAATATAAAAGTAGGGAAGTTTTGCTTCAATTAGAGGGTGTTACAGAAACCACGTCCGGAGTTTTGATCTCCTTATTTGAGAAAGAACATGATAGCAATTAGAAGCAGTTCAGAGAAGGTACACTTGACCGATTCCTGGGGTGAAAGGGCTATCTTATGAGGAAAGGTTGGGCCCATAGCCATTGGAATTTAGAAGAATGACTGGTAAATTTATTGTAACACACAAAATCCTGGATGGGATTTTCCAGCCTTCTGATCCAACCGAGGTTGACTCACTATGATGGGATTCCCAACGGCAGGGCTGGCAAGCCACAGAAATGGCCACTAGCTTTTGGTTGGGGGGGGGGGGGGGGGTGGAATCCCAGCCCTGAGGGGAATTGAAAAGATGAGAAGTTTTCCTTTGAGAGAGAGACTAAAGGTAAGGTACACGATTGAAAAATGAGGGGTTTCCCGTTTAAGATGATGAGGAGAAAATCTTCCTCTCAGTGGGTTGTTGGATTATGGAATTCTCTTCCCCGCTTTTAAAAGTGCATCCTCTAAACATTCTAATCATAAAAACACAATTTTGCTGCTCTGCTGACACTATAATCTACAAGCTCAATAACAAGGGTCAAAATACGGTGAATGATAATGAGAACTATGATGTTTGAGTAGGCCAAAAAAGATTTTTGCTGTGGTTATGGCTGCAATTTCTATCATAGCCTTGGCCTCATTGTTCCCTGTTTGAATATAGCACAACTCAAGAGTTTTTCCATTTACCTTCTGCAATGGGCCTTGGACTAGAATAATCCACTGGTTTTGCTACTTCAGCTATTGAAGAAGGTGCATTGTTTTGCAGTTTCTCATTTTGCGCTGCTGGTGATTCATTCGTAGGAATGCTAGGTAACAGGAAAGGATTAGCATTTCCTTCAGTTAATCCAAGGCCAGGTGAGGAAAAGGCAATACTTGGATTGAGTACTCCAGTTGGCCATCCACAGAATGGAAGTCCTATTAGAGGTAACCCTGGTTTCATCTGAAAAAAAAAGGTTTAAAATGATTTTATTTGCATTTGTTACACATGAAGATTGTGTTGACAGGAAAAATTTATGGCTTATGTTGAAAAAGCATATTGGGTGCTTCATCAGAAGCTGGTTAACAATGTGCAGCTGATCACTACGTATCCTTATGAAAAGTTACTAAGCAAGCAATGTAAAAATATTACAGTGCCCAGCGAGCGTAGGAGCATGAGAGCGAAAACAGATAGGTGGCTATTGCTACATGCATCCCATAGGCAAGATTAAAAACTATCGCTGTTAGGGCTCCAGAGGCAGGTCACTGAGCTACAGGGCATATCCTGATCTTATTAAACAAACGAGGTAGAGTGAATTTATAAAATCCATAAATAAAAGCAATAATTATAATTACTGTAAAAAACTGTAAAGTCTATGCCAATAATATGATTAGGAAAGTTTATTTCATCTTTAACATAAGAAGAGATACTCAACAAGAAAATGAACTAGATTAATTTATTAGATCGTTGTACATGGGCAATCGACATTTCTAACTGGCATTCAAGGCTGGATTGTCCCAGTCCCTTGGCGATGGGCTGGGAGGGAGCAGGAAAACATTGGGAAGCCACATCGGGATGGTTTCACAAAGCATTCTTGCTTCCAAGGAAGTTTCTCAGCAACATTAAGGCCCTGATTAGGGATGATTTAGAGGTTCACTTTATTTTGCCATTGGCCCCTGTCGTTTGCAGAGGCTACCAGCTTAATGCCCACTGGAGTTGGAGGCTCCATGCGCCCTTCCATCTGCCTCCACAATGTCCTTCTTTCCCATTGGGGATGCTGAGGCTCTAGAGCTCTGAACCCTGTGCTTGGACTGGCAGTAGTGCCAGCCTACCTTCCTTAATAGGACAACGAGCATAGCAGCAGTCAATTAAGTGGCCATCTCCAAGAAAATGGCACATCTGGTCTGGATCCCTGCAAGTTCCAGGGAAAATCCTTATTTCTGTGTTTGGGGTTCTGGTCCCCAGCTCAGTGCTCTCTGACAAAAACCTCACAAGATGGGCTCCTCATTCTTCAGTGTTGCTCCTAATATTAATGGAAATGATTGCTGCCAATGCATACTATTGATGGAAATTCTCTGAATTGGTGCTCAAATCCACAGTACACAGAAGCACTTGCAGGATGACTTAGCAGCCAAATGGAGGCAGGAAGAGAAGAAATATACAGCAATTAAGAGATATGGGAAGTGGCCATAAAAGGGAACAAGCCGAGAGTCATGTTTTAGTTCAGAGAAGGAAGAAAATTTGGGAAGAATGGTAGAGAGGCTGTCAGTGTGAACTGAACGAAGGCTGGTTGTAGACTACAAACTTGAACTGAGTGACGAAGTGGAATGAGTGGAAGAGAGGAAGTACAGTGTTAACTACAGTCAGGGTGAGGTAGAAAAAAAGTTCCAGGTTGAATTGAAAGGGGAAAAGAATTAAGGATGCCAGCGTGAACTGAGATATCTCATCGGAGCACTGCAAGAATGCTGATATAAAGGGCAACAACAACTTATACTGCATGAGCAAAAGTGCCGATTGGTGGCAAGTAGACTCTGATTGGTAGAGGCATTACCATGGAGAATGCACCCGGTGACTGACATTTAACTGCCAAGCATTGTTTGAAATTTAAACCAAACAATTTGACCCTGATTAGTCAAGGAATTTCCCCGAGGAAGTCAGCTAATGACTCTACATGTTCTTTCTGTCTGCAAAGAACAGGAACCAGTGTATGAATATTTGCAGCTTCCAGTACACGCACATCTGCCACACCGAGCCCAACAGACAATCTTAAATTGGTCAGCATGATTCTTAGCACACTGCGGATTATTTAGCAAATGTCCAATCACATTCTTCAGGCCAAGGACCAGCCCTGCAGAAAGAGGAACTGCTAAAAAAGGAAGGTCAGGTAACCTGGAGCGGATCACCATTATCAAGAAGGTGTCAAGTAGGGAGCAGGACACGGGAGAGGTTCCAAACCAGAGAGGGAGGCAGGAAAAGGTCCCAAAAGGAAGTCCCAAGCATGGGATAAAAGGCAGGGGACAGAAATGAGTGCCGTTAAGTTAAAATAAAGGAGCAGAGGCATGGGCTCCAAATTAAAGAAAGAGTTGCAGGGAGCAGACTTTAAGTGAAGTGGGCATTGAGAAGCCCTGAAGATCCAAGGCGGCAGCCGAAGGGTACTGACTCCATGCTGGGGGCCGTTGGGTAAAAGTACCCCTTTGGAGCAATAATGTTCTGCTTGACATGCCTGAAGATCTGAAACTGTGCTTGGAGGGTGCAGCTTGTGTACTCAGAGATCTAGAGTCAAGGAATCTTGGAAGATGAGATTGAAACCTGACAAGTTGGGTCATTGTTGAAGTTGTCCATGTGGGAGTGACTTTTAGAGGGAATTTCAAGCTGAGATCTTTAAAGGTGGAGATTGGAAACCCTTATGAAAACGACAAGTTTCAGTGAGATTGGTTGGCTCACATTATGACTAATATCTGGGTGGGTTGTTGAGAAATCCATGGAATCGCCTTCGGTCACATTGGTCATTTATTGCACAATGTGACGTGTTAAACCACAGTTCGCATATTAATTCACATGCATCTTATACTTACCTTGATTTTGTAAGTTGTTTTATCTTTCTGAACATGTATAATAAAGTTTATTTTTGTTTGTTCCAATCCCATGGAACCTTGTGGCTTTATTCACTTAGCAAGTGTCTTTGAATTTCAAACTTTATCTACTTTAAACAAAACGTTATTGGTCTTCACCAGATCTCTCCCATAACCCGAGGTCTGACCAAGGATTATTTCAGAAGGCAAATGGATTGCCGTTTATTGCAAAGAGAATGGAATATAAAAGTAGAGGCTTTTTACTGCATTTGTATAAAGTATTGGTGAGATCACAATCTGAAGCATACAGTTTTGATCTCCTTATTTAAGATAGGATATAATTGCTTTCGAAACAGTTTAGAGAAGACTCACTCAACTGATTCCCAGGATGAAACTGTTACCTTATAAGAAAAGGTTAGATAAATTGGATCTGTATCCGTTGGAGTTTAGAATAATGAGAAGTGATTTTATTGAAACATGCAAGATTCTGAGGGGATTTGAGAGGGTGAATGCTGAAAGGATGGTTTCCTCGTGTGAGGGACAGTTTTAAAAATTAGGAGCCTCCCATTTAAGTGGGCGGCAAGAAGAATTTGTTTTCTCTCAGAGGGTTGTTAGTCTGTGGAATTCTCGGCTATCTTATTCCACTATCAGCACTTTCTTTAGTTTTTAACATGACCATTAACATTCCCTTTATCTTGTGGCCGTGGCTTCTTTGTCAGATTTCTCCCATCTACCTTCTACTCTGCTCTACCCCCTCTTCAACAGTGCAAAATCCATCACATTTCTCCTTCTCTTCAGCCCTGAATCACACAAACTCGAAATATTAACTCTGTTTCTCTCTCCATAGATGCTGCAAGACCTGCTGAGTTTTTCTAGCATTTTCTGTTTTTATTTCAGATTTCCAGCATCCACACGCAGTATGTTGTTTTCAATATAATGGAGAAAAGGTTTTGGAGAAGGATGATGTAATCCAGTGAATCAATGTGTTGGTCATTATCCATATATATTTAGTGAGAAGTACATATATGGCTAACTGCAGTTTGATTAATACATAAAAGATGAACAAAAGACACCGCCATTGAGCATATGACCTCAATATTTATAACAACATATGTGTTAACCTTTTAATCTGTATTTGTTTGTAAAATATAAGACAAAAAGCATAATATACAAGTGTTTCTTGGTTGTTGACTACTTTACTTCCTTGTTACTAAATATACAGGAAGTACATTTAACAGTGTCATGTGAGTATATGGAAGGTGTTTTCCATTAAAATTAGTGTTTGGGGTTAAAATGGTGTCACTGTAGCCACAGCTGTGGATAGCCAGAAGTTAAATCTGAACAATACTTGTGCAGTTCACTGTTTCAAAGCCAGTAGAAAGGACAAGGAGGAATAATGCACCATGGTCATTGTAGGAGAGTATATCCTTCGTGTCTTTGGATTAGGGTCATTTCAATGCCTTGGCATCGAGCCAAAACCCAAATGAATGCTCCACAAATGGATGAGAGAGAGATTTGTGAAGCAATAACATATTCAAGGACTTAAAAAAGAAAAGCAGCTTGGAGATGAAGCAGCAGTTTGCAAGGACAGGAAGGCTGAACATTTTGAGGCTGGATTTTTTGAAGAGGGCTGATAAAAACAGTTTTGCAAGGGAAGGGGAGCACTGCGTCTGAAGGTGAAATCATTTACAACCAGCATATGAGTCAGCTAAGGAAGGAAGACGGTTAGCTGTGAGTGGGAATAGGACCAAGGGAGCAGCAAGTGGCTCTTGTGGATGACTTAGAAGCATAAAAATAGGAGAAGGACGAGGCCATTTGATCCTTCAAACCTGCTCTGCCATTCATAATGATCGTGACTGATCATCCAACTCATTAGCCTGATCCCCTTTCCTGCCTTAGGTTGAAAAGGGAATATGAGGAGCAATGGAGACAAACCGTAATCTGGTCTCCACAATAGTTAGTAGCCATAGGAAGAATCAACACAATTTGCTGCATATTTTAGAACCAAATGACAGTATCAACTGGACCTAAAGTATATTTGATCAAACTAGATTTGTCCAAAATGGACTTCAGTCCCTTTTGTGTGAAGTAGAAAAACAAAATATCAAATGCAAGTAACATTTATGCCATACAACTGCCAGGCAACGACAATTTCCAACAAGAGACAATCGAACAATCAGCGGGGGGGGGTTTTACCATTGACCAAAAACTGAACTGAGCCAGCCATAGGCAGTGCCTATCCAACAACACTCAAAATGCTTGACACCATCCAGGTCAAAGCAGCCTGCTCGATTTGCACCCCATCCACTCCCTCCACCACCAACGCAGAGTGGCAGCAATGTGTATCATATACAAGATGCATTGCAGCAACTCACGAAAGCTCTGACAGCACCATCCAAACCCATGACGTACAGCACCAGAAGGGGATGAGCAGCACGTGCATGGGAATACCATCACCTGCAAATTCCCACCTAAACCACACACCATCCTGCCTTAGAACTAATCAGCATTCCTTCACTGTTGTTGGGTCAAAATCATGGAATTCCCTCCCTTACAGCACTGAGTGTATCTACACAACACGGACTGCAGTGGTTCGAGACAACAGATCGCTACCACCAACTTTGTCAAAGGCAATTAGGGATGGGCAATAAATGCTGGCCTAACCAGCAATGCCAACATCCTGTGAAAAAATTGGAAATTGATAATGTTGTCAAAACTTGGCTGTGGCTAAAAAGATTGGAAAATTAAAACGTATACTTGATCAAAATGACTTCAAAATAGTATTAATGTCGAAGTGTTCATCTATCTTCAATTTCTTCCTCCCGATCCCATCAAATGGCATTAATAGCAAAGACTGAAGGAATATAAGAACACAAGAAGCAAAAGTAAGGGACATGCCCTTTGGGCTGTCCACTGTTCAACAAGATCACGGCTAAGTATTCTGTGGATTTTCAAAAATGTAACACAAACTTTAACTGGCATGTTCTTTCTGATCAAGATGCATGTTTCTTTCAATTAATGTTAGGAAGGTATAGTTAGTGAAATTTTCAGACCTGCATCTTGTGATTTGCTAACGTGATACATGAAATTTAATTTCATGCTAACTCTGCTTTGGGAACTGAATATTAACAAAGAATAACATGTTCCCAATGGCCTTGTGAAGCAGTACGCTCAGGAAAGAGAATTACTCTCCAAATAGTGAGCTCCAGATAACAGCCAAGGAATGAAGAGAAAAACGGTAACCAGAATTGAGCTACTTTCCCTTAAACACAAAGAGGAACACACAAAAAGAAAATAACTCTTCCTATTATGTCTGTCAGAGGAATATTGACAAAACATTGCATTCAAAACATTTTATTTAAAAAACCGTAAATGATATTGGAGACATGTGAAAGAAATTGATCAACCCTTTCCAATTGTTCTGGGTAATAAAATATTTCAATTTTGAATCTTCAACAGTTTGCTTTTGTGTAACTGAACTGGTTAGGTAAGATATTAGTTACATAAACAGAAACAAAGAATACACACCTGTAGTGCTGATAATGCAAAAGGATTGAGTCCCAGTGCATTCGGCAGGGATCCTGAACCCAAAAGTGAAGATGAGGACAAAGACTGGGAGTTAAATTGAGATTGTGCCAT
This sequence comes from Mustelus asterias, assembly GCF_964213995.1. Lineage (NCBI taxonomy): Eukaryota > Metazoa > Chordata > Chondrichthyes > Carcharhiniformes > Triakidae > Mustelus > Mustelus asterias. The sequence continues at coordinate 45,268,734 of NC_135814.1, read as the reverse complement.
TTGTTGTGAGGAGGCTGGAGGCACATTTGTACAGGTGATGGAAGATTCATCACAAGGCATTCTTGGTAAAAGGCTGAACCACTGTCCACCTTTCTCTGTAAGTACTTTCAGCAACTGGTCATTTTGGAGCAAAGGAGAATTGTAGAGTTTCCCTGTGCCAGCTATCAGTGGGTTAAAGAGGTTTGCACACGAGTCTATTTTTTCTGAGTTACCAGATGGAATTGTAAGCTGGGAACTTGAGATGGAGTTCTGAGAGTTACAACGACTAGGAGATGATGATGGAGTGGCAATTACTTGGTTCACATTTTGTTTCTGAGTCACAAAGTCTGATTCAGGAGGCATTTTTGCTACCTCTAAGAGCTTACTCAGTTTAGAAAAAGAACCTGGCTTTTGCAAGAAAAGGTTGGTGCTACTTTTTCCTTTTGAGTCACTTTTGCACAAATCATCACAGTTAGTTGCTGAACAAGAGCTGTTTAATTTCTCTTCAGGTGGCTCAGAAGGCTCTTCCTTAATCTGCAAACTGTTAGCATTTTTTAGTTTTTCTCTTTCTTTTGTCATCTCTTCAGAACCTGAAATAATAAATTAGTTTTAATTAAAATCCAACATATTAACATTTTACATTAAGTATATGGTTAAATGGCATTGTGTGCAACACTATCTTTTGAAGTCCAGCTATTCTGGATAACATACACCCAAATTACATTTTTTTTAAACTATGAAACATTTACAATAAACAAAGTGGAATTAAAAGATGAAAACCAACAGCCATATCCATAAATTTTCACAAGACAAAGCTAAGACTGTGAACATAATAATTTGACTCAATTACTTTATAGGCCTCACAAACCTGGTGTGGATTCTCTGATCTCATTCATTCCCGTCTTGCTGCCAGTGAGAATGGAGTATTTGGTGCTCAACCAAAACTCCATTCATTGCAGTGGCACCGGAGAATCCCAGCCGCGAATGAGGTCAGAGGTTTCCAGCACTGGACAATTCGCTGCCTCATGTTAAGAGTCATCCATAAATATGCCACATGGTCTGCTGGTGGTCATGCCAACATGATCACTTACAGAAGATAGCAATAAGGTGATCAAAGTGGTCTCAACAGGATTAAGCAATGCAATAGTCAAGCCAATAACTTTTCCAAATACAAAATCCAAAGAATAAAACCCAAGCTCTTCCCTTTTAGCAAATTTCATACACTTGCATACCTCCCAGAAGTGATCTTCCACTACACTTTATACATGACTTTGTTCCTTACCATAACTTTAGTTACTTGACTAGAGAAGAGAGCCAAATGAAATCAAGATAACCATTGTAATTATTTCTTAGTCCGCTATCTGTAAACAAGTAGTTTCATGGGTCAACCGGAAATATATTGTTCTTAGCAACATCCTGCAATTAAGATGATTATATTTTCTGTTGCTGGGAACTGTTCTCTACAATGTCCAAAAATGGTTCTCCACAAATAGTATTCCAGCTCCTCCTGGTCCCAAAATGTTTATTTTTTTACTCCCTGTTCTACCATGGCAGATGCCCATCCAATAAGCAACTAAAATTGTCAATTCAGTGTACATCCAAGGATCTAATTTTTCATAGTTAATGAAGCTCTTGCTAATTAATTTACCACCTCTGTTTCCTATGGGTTAGAACATCCCCCCTTTCCTGATGAACAGGGCAGAACTGTGCATGCAGCTAAGTGCAACATCTGCTAGAACAGGATGCATTTATATAGCAACTTTCACAATCACAGGACATTCCAAAGTGCGTTACAGCCAATCAAGTACTTCTGAAGTTGTAGCAAACATGACCACGTTTCCTATTCCAGCACAACAGCGATGGGCCAACTGACCTCCTTCTGTAATGTAATTATTCTATGATTTAATCTGATTTGTGCACAAGCTCTCACAAACAGTAATGTGATAATGACCAGATCATCTGTTTTTGGTGAAGTTAACTGAAAGATAAATATTAGCCAGGACACTGGGGATAATTCCTCTTCTCTTTTTCAAAAATCACTTTACAGGTTATGGGCTTCGCTGGCTAGGCCAGCATTTAATTCTTCGAAATAGTGCTGTGGGATTTTTCACGTTCACCTGAGGGGGCAGACAGAGCTATGGTTTAATGTCACATCTGACAGATGGGACCTCAGGCAGTGCAACACTTGATTAACATCGCATTGGAGGGTCAAGCTGGATTTTTGTGCTCCAGCTTCTGAACCCACAACCTTGTGACTCAAAGCTGAGTACTATCAACTTAACCCGTGGTTGACACATTACGGATGCATGGCAAACATTTGCATTTATATGTAGTTGCTCAGACGATCCATGTCATGATACCGCTTTAAAACCAAGGGCTTTGCCTGTCCATTCCCAACAATCATCAAAATAAAGATGGGTTCCACATTGATTGATGTTTGTCTGTGGGATCCTGCTGTGCGCAGGCTGTTGCATTCACTTAGGTAGACTTGAAAAAATGTGATCGCATTTTGAAAATTTCCAGGAGATGCAAAAATTCCCCGCTGGCATCTTGAACCAAAAATGATTTTAAGAACATTACTCCAGATTAATTTAATAATTTTTGAATTTAATGACATTGAAAAGTGGCAGCCTCTCCCAGGGTATAGAATAATGGAGTTGGAAGATGCTGGATTTCAGCCTTGCTCCTCAACTTGAGCGTATAAAATGTAATAATGTTAGAGGTACCATCCTTCCATGAGATTCTGAAGCAATACCCCATATGCCTGACACAATGATCCAGGGGGATGTTAATGGAAGCATAAACCTTCCTGGTCTCCTGGCCAATATCTCTCCCTTGACTAATTACAGTTAACTAGTTATTAATTCCATTATGTTGTTTGTGGCATCTTGCTCTGTGCAATATTATTGTTGCATGTTCTTACACAACAGATGGTGCATTTGAAAATGATTCACAGTATTTGAAGTACTTTGAGCTGGTTCAGAGATGTGATATGGTTGTATACAATCTTGTTGAAAGAAATAAGTTTGTTAAGCTTTTTGTTTGCAAGATACTAAACAATTCAACAAAATCAAATTTACTATTTTCTAAAGCAGCATCTATATTGGCATGTTTAAATTGGGATTACTATATAAATGATTTAAAATGGACTGAGCATCAACAACCTCAGTTTAAAGCTACAAAGTACATTTCCTATAGCCATGTTTCAATAATTCAGAAAGTGGTTGAATAAATGTCATAAATTTTCTTGTTCTAAATTGTTTAAGTAATAAAAAATAGAACGATTTTCCAACAAAATAGGTAGAAAGTCAAAAGAAAAAAGAGACAAGCTGCCCATACCACGTCATGTTGCCTATCTCTTGGCACCTGGCCAAATAGGTGTACTGAGAAGGATCTAGCCATTCTCTGATGATATTTATGCTGAGAAGGATCTATTAATAGAAAAACAGGCAGAAAAAGCCAAAAGCACATGCCTTTTATCAAAGCAAAATTATCTTAATTTTTAAAAATATACCATTGAGTTATCCACTTTCAACTGGAACAAGATTATAGGTTCTCTAATTTATCATGTTAGTTTGATTGTAACATACTTATTTACAAGGATTTCAGATGCCACAGCAATAAGATCACATGCAGTAAAAAAAGCCAGCATCACTTTACCTTCTGCACTTTCCATGCCTTCAACAAACACGCCTCCACATTGAGGAAGTACCCAGTAGCGTCGTTTATAGCGATCCTGGCCAAACGTCATGGCACGCAATGAATGAGAGGCTTCAAACAGCTTCTTACGGTACTGGCTTTGTTGCTGTTCAAACAAAACATTTATAGTCAGACAATGATATTCATTTTTACAAAAATATTTCTACAATATTGAACACGACTTGCAAAAAGATATATTTCACTGTTTAGTTTAATTACAAGCATGTTTTTGAGTTAACAGAAGTGCTGGAACATGGCAAGGATATTCTGTAAGAGTTTTAACACCAGGTTAAAGTCCAACAGGTTTATTTGGTAGCAAATGGTATTTGCTACCAAATAAACCTGTTGGACTTTAACCTGGTGTTGTTAAAACTCTTACTGTGTTTACCCCAGTCCAACGCCGGCATCTCCAAATCAAGGATATTCTGACCAGAACAAAAAGAGTAACAAAATGCTATAGTGAAACAAAGTTTTAAAATATACTGTCCTGATTAGTTAGGTCTCTGTACAGCAATAGGTATGCACCACCACTATTTGAATTTCTATGGTATCTCTAACACAAAAATATCCAAGGACAATGAGATCGAAAGGGGAGAAATAGATACTGATCCAAAGTAGTAATTTTAATCCGGATAAATGCGAAGTGATGCAATGCGAAGTGATGCATTTTGGAAGAAATAATGTAGGGAGGAGTTATACAATAAATGGCAGAGTCATCAGGAGTATAGAAACACAGAGGGACCTAGGTGTGCAAGTCCACAAATCCTTGAAGGTGGCAACACAGGTGGAGAAGGTGGTGAAGAAGGCATATGGTATGCTTGCCTTTATAGGACGGGGTATAGAGTATAAAAGCTGGAGTCTGATGATGCAGCTGTATAGAACACTGGTTAGGCCACATTTGGAGTACTGCGTCCAGTTCTGGTCGCCGCACTACCAGAAGGACGTGGAGGCGTTAGAGAGAGTGCAGAGAAGGTTTACCAGGATGTTGCCTGGTATGGAGGGTCTTAGCTACGAAGAGAGATTGGGTAAACTGGGGTTGTTCTCCCCGGAAAGACGGAGAATGAGGGGAGATCTAATAGAGGTGTACAAGATTATGAAGGGGATAGATAGGGTGAACGGTGGGAAGCTTTTTCCCAGATCAGAAGTGACGTTCACGAGGGGTCACGGGCTCAAGGTGAGAGGGGCGAAGTATAACTCAGATATTAGAGGGATGTTTTTTACACAGAGGGTGGTGGGGGCCTGGAATGCGCTGCCAAGTAGGGTGGTGGAGGCAGGCACGCTGACATCGTTTAAGACTTACCTGGATAGTCACATGAGCAGCCTGGGAATGGAGGGATTGGTCTAGTTGGACCAAGGAGCGGCACAGGCTTGGAGGGCCGAAGGGCCTGTTTCCTGTGCTGTACTGTTCTTTGTTCGTTTGTAGTAGGTGACTAAAATCCTGACTAAAGAGAAGGGTTTTAAGGAAGATCTCAAAATACGAGAGGGAGGTGGAGGTATTAAGGAAGTAATACCAAGCTACGAGACTTGAACAACTGAAGTTACAGGCGACAACCATAATGCAAAGGGAAGGAGAGATACCCAAGAGGTCAAACTCAGAACCACAGAGCTTGCAGATGGTTATGGCTTGGGGACATGGTGTTGGAGAAATTGAATTGCAAAGAATTGCACAAGATATGGAAGTCTCAGGAGTAAAACTCCACCAGTGACTCCAATAGTTTATTTTGTGTGAAAGGCAGGAGTTCAGGAAACACTATGGGAAAATAAACATCCTGACTCAGGAGACAGTCCAACCTAAAAAACAATTTGAGACACTCTTGTCCATCCTCATATTACATTTGGTCAGCTGCTTCAATTTTCATATACTGTTAAAACAGAAGGGCAAACAACCAATATCTTGAATTATTTAAATGTGATTCAAATTGGTATCATTCCTTTTTGATAGAATTTGCAGCAAAATCAAGCTGAAATAGTAGCCAAGCAATTATAAGTTAAGGTTTCTTTGAGAGTAATTCCATAGAAATACTGAAATGATAAATCACAGTTATACCAAAAATACAGAGCAGTATTCTGTCAAATAAACATTTATTCAGTAACAGTCAAAGCTCAGAATATTATAAACTGATGCCATGTCCTAAAAGTATAAATCACATTCACTATTACTTGTAGCTATGCAGCTATTTGTCGCTGCCCATTTGGCTTAACTTGGTGATAGATTAAACAATAATATAGACTGCAGACCATAAACTGTCCTGCTTTGCCTAGAGTTAATTAGATGTTCACTGAATACGAAGTTACATTGGGCATTTGTGTAAACTATCAGCTATTATTATGAATAATACAAAAATAGTCATTGAACAGGAGTAGCAAACGTAGCGAAGTTTGGTTTCTATCCCCTTCCTAGATGCATCAATAGGAGTGTCCCTGACAATCTAATTATTGTAGCCTATCCCACTAAACTGGTTTCACGTTTTCTTGACGATTATTCTTCCCTTATCTAATCTCTAGTCACCTACATTTATAACTCTTCTGCATCCCTTCTTATCCACCAAGAGTATACAGCCTATCTATACCTCTGTCCTTTTGTTTGGCTTCTTTCTTGAACAGCAAGGCCACATCAGTACCTTTCTCACTGCTGTTGATTTCGAACGAGTTTTCTTTAAAATCCACTCAATTCAAGGGAATGGCAGCATATTAGTAATGCTACTGGACTCGTAACTCAAGACTAACGGCCCAGAGGCCTGGACTAATGCTCTGGAGACACGAGTTCAAATCTCACTACAACAGTGGGGGAGTCTAAAATCATAGAACAGTTACAGCACAGGAGGCTGTTATGTCAGTGCTGGTTCCCTGCAAAAGCAATTCACTTAATGCCACTCTCCTGTCTTATCACTGTAGCCCTGCAAATGTTGCCTCTTCATATAATGATTCAATTTCCTTTTGAAAGCCACAATTGAACATCAAAACAGAAAATGCTGGAAAGATTCAGCAGGTCTGGAAACATCTTTGGAGAGAGTAACATTTCAAGTCCCTGTGACTCTTTTGCAGAGCCCGATTGAATATGCCTCCACCACACTCTCAGGTAGTGCATTGCAGACCCTAACCATCCCCTGCTTTAAAAATGTTCATCACATCATCGTTGTTTCTTTTCGCAACCACCTTAAATTCGAGTCCTGATTCTTGATGCTTGCACCAATAGGAGCAGTTTCTCCCTATCTACTGTGTCCAGACCCTTCATAATTCTAAATACCTCTATCAAATTTCCTTTAACCTTTCCTTCCCCAAAGAGAACAGCTCCAGCTTCTACAATCTACCTCTGTAAAAGTGCTTCATCCCTGGAGCCATTCTTGTGAATCTTTTCTACGCTCTAATGCCTTCAAGTGTGGTGCCCAGAACTGGTTGCAACACTCCAGCTGAGGTCAAACCAGAGTTTAATACACAATTTAATTAATTAATTTGGAATAAAATGCTAGTCTCATTAATAATGTTTATGAAATTACCAGATTGTTGTAAAAGTCTATCTGGTTCTCTAACATCCTTTAAGGAAATCTACCATCCTTACCTGGTCTAGCTTACATGCGACTCCAGACCCATAGCAATGTGGTCGACTTAACTGCCCTGAAATGGCCTAAAAAGCCACTTGGTAGTAGCCAGCTCACCACCACCTGCTCATGGGCAAATAGGGATGCGCAATAAATGCTGGCTTTGCCAGCAACCCTCATATACCCCAAGGACAAATATTTAAAAAAACACTCAAGAAAATTGTCACTATGAGAACTTTCATGGATCAGAGCCAAACATATCCTCGACACAGAACACTTTCAGCTCTAATCCTACACAGACACCATTCTGAGCTCTTTCTTTGTTACAAGCAGCATTTCCTACTTTTGTTCTGGTCAGAAGAATTTCTTGACTACCCTTCTGATTTCACCCCATCTCTCATCTTTGCATGGTCTATCTCTATTCCTTCGCTCACTTCATGCAACATCCTCATTGTCTGAGAGTTGCTAATCATGGCTCAATTATGCAATGAAATCAGGGGAAGATGAAGGGCAAGCCCAGGAACTACCTCAGCTCTATTCAATCTCAGCAACAGACTTTCCAAAGATATTAGAAGTCGAATAATTCCCAAATTTACCTGACTTCTTTGTGCTCTGCTTCATGTAAATCAAAATCCTATTTTTCAGTTTCTCTATCTGCATCACATTTCCATTGAGTTACTCCACTTACACATTAAAACTTTAAAAAATATTCTCCTTTATTCTCAGATGACGCTTTCTCCAAATATGTTAATAAGGTCCTTGACCATGTTCGTCTTAATACTCTCCCCTCACTCCCTTCCCCTCCTCTCACACAGATAACAAGATTATCATTGTCCTCATCCATCCGGAGTCTTTCTAGTCACCAATTTTGACATTTCTTTTCATATGATTCCATTTTACCTTCCCCTCCATCTTTTTAGAAAGCCCATTCCCTCTTGATGCCCTGCTTCATTCCACCACTGAACATTAAACTTCTTTCCCATTCAAGTGCAGTCGACAAAGGAAATGTGAACACCTGTCAATTCACAAATTCTCATAGCACTATCCAGAACCCCAGATAGTCCTGTGAAACAGAAAATCTGGTGTGATTCCCCAATCTAATCCACTGTACCCCCTACTTAATGTGTAGTCTCCTCACTGGAGAGACAAAATGCAAAATTCACTTTGTCAAACATTCCATCCAAAGTGCAAGCCTGAATTACAAATACAAAACATGGAAGTGTAAGATGTGAAGAGGACAGTGTAGAAGTTCAAAAGGACATAGACAAGTTGGTGGCATGGACAGATAGGTAGCCAATGACATTCAAATGCGGAGAGGTGTGAAGTGATTCATTTTGGTAGGAAGAACATGGAGAGACAATATAAAATAAGGGGTAAATTTTTTAGGGGGGGTGCAGCAGCTGAGGGACCTGGGTGTTTATGTGCATAAGTTATTAAAGGTAGCAGGACAGGTAGAGAGAGCAGTTAATAAAGCATATGGTATGTTGGGATTTATTAATAGGGGCATAGAGTACAACAACCAGGAGATTATGCTGAACTTATAAAACACACTATCTCAGCTGGAGTATTTATACAGTTCTGAGCGCAACATCATAGGAAGGATATGAATGCATTGGAGAGAGTGCAGAAAGGTTTACAAGAATGGTTCCAGGGATGTAAAACTTCAGTTATGAAGATACGTTGGAGAGGTGGGGCTGTTCGCCTTGGAGGGAAGAAGGCTAAGAAGAGATATGATAAAGATGTTTAAAATTATGAGGGGGCGGGACAGAGTAGATAGGGAGAAATTGTTCCCACTCATAAATGGATCAAGAACAAGAGGGCACAGATTTAAAGTGATTTGCAAAAGAAGCAAATGAAATGCGAGAAAGTACTTTTTTATACAAGTGGCTCAGGTCTCTGGAATGTACTACCTGGAAGTGAGGTGGAAACAGGTTCATTCGAAGCCTTGAAGGGGTATTAGATGATTATTTGAACAGAGACACTCTCATAGCATACACCACCGCATGTATAAATGTAATCACCTGAGGATCAGTTATTTGTCCCCTCTAAAATAGAGAACTGTTTTTATATTGTTTTGGGAACTGTTTCAGTGAGGCTTTCGAAGTTGTAGTTTTTGGATTAAAGTCCATACAGTCAAATCAATGCTTACCTACCAGAGTTAGTGTTCAGGATGACTTAAAATGCACTGCAGAGTGTTATCCAATTAATATAAAACAATTCCCATCACCTCAATATATCATTTGAATTGCTTTGAATACTGACATTTATAGGCCAAAATAGGTGAGGAGTTTTAATGATATAACAGTGAATCAAAGAGGTTCCCTTTTAAAATTCTAGAATTTACTTGAATTCTTGCCATACGCAAAGCGAAGCAGTTAATTTAAAGTCCGAACGAAGAATCCAAATTTATAGACTCATGGTTACATTTTGTCTTCCCAGTGCCTCATGTTGTATCTAGCTCTCTAACACCTCTGCCTGCCGTGCACATGTCCCTACCCACTCACATCAGGCCAACTAATTTTGTTAAGCGTTCAACTGATGGACAGCACCACAGACCAGTGGAAAACTGAAACATCATGTCGATCAAGCACAGCACCCCTGCCCTCTCTACAGCATGTCAGTCCTTGCACTTACTTATCATTCACAGGGAATAAAAGGGGGAGGTGGTAGGAAAGAAGAGTTTAATTGAGAACAATGATGTAGGGCACCAAGGTTTAAATCGAAAATGGGGATTTGAGCCCCCCCCCAACTCAAATAACTTAATCCTGATTGAAGAATGACACAACAAAGGCAACAAGTCAGAAATTTCTGAATCCAAAAAACAAGAAAAATAATTATCTAAAATACTCATTGCAGGTTGATACAAATTACATTTTGGAAGCAAGAGAATCTATACCTTGCTCAACTTTTCAATCTGTTTCTCCAATTCCTCCACACTAGTCGACTGTTCTCCATCATCCTAAAAAGAAAACACAGACAGCTATAATTACGAACAGGTACTTGTGACATTTTAGAGATGTCCAAAATTAGATGCAGTGAAGTTCACCTAAGGTCAACTGCGATCAAGTTCAACTCTGATAATCCTATAGGGCAGAGCTTTTCAAAATGCACTTATTAGTTAGATCAGTACATAGTATCAAACACCATCATTTATTATAGTGTCTTGTCTGCACTTCACAGTTACTGATTGAAATCTTGTTGAATGCATATTTAATCTTTAAAGTAGTATATACTGTAGGCAACATGTTAAAATTAAAAACACAGACAAGGGCTGATTTTTTTTTTTAGAAAAAGGATTTTGAATCTACGTCTTCTCTCTCGTATTGCAAACAATTGTAAAGTGGGCTCCACGTCCAGTCACCTGGCCACGCCAAGTTATCACAGTCAAAATGATTGGCAATGAACACCATTGACTTAAATGCTATTTCCTGTGATTTTCATCAGTTGAAATTTGATTTTGATGCAACAGAATAGTAGATTGGCATTTGATATTGATAATATTGATAAATCACACTAATAGCTTAGAGTTAATTTGCATAATATTGAACATTTTAAGTGCCAGAAAGAGCCATTTTATGTGCTCTACATCTAAGCAGTATCACTTCCATTATATACAAAGTACCCCAAGAGAAAGCGTAATGAAGCGAGTCTGTGATGCACCATATGTCATGAATGTGCCTCAACTTAAATAGTGCAATGCCCAATCATACTGGCTTGCATTTACAAGGATTTATTTTAGAACTGTCCAATTTCTTTTTTGACAAACAGCAGCTTGATGCTGACTGATGTCAAACCAGGTAGAGATTAGGAGGAATGACTAAAAGTTTGAACAGTAAGCCATATTCACGAATGTGCAAATGCACAAATGAATTGAGTGAATGTGCTAGTTACAATGTGATGTGGTTTTACTCATTATCGCATTGCCACGTTGCCCTGGATCATGTGTCCAATTAGAATTGTACCAAAATCAAACAAGGGAGTAGTATTAGAGGTATGCATACACATAATCAGGCCTGCATGCATCTGCAGAATTCATTTTTAGCTGACCAGAAAATAGTGCAAAGCCAACAATATAACTTGGATCTGCCAATTCCATATCGCCAAGGAAGTACTAATCAAACTGATACCTCCACTGTCTCCATTAGCAATCAACAAGACCTGAATTCTGGACTCAGTGTTACAAAACACAGGCTCAATTTTAACTATGTTTCAAAATAGGCACTGCTCAAATTACCTCATCTTCAGCAATTTCCAATTTTTTTGCTTTCTTCTCTTCATCTTTATCTTCATCATCATCCTCATCATCTCCCTGATCATCACTGTCATCATCGTCGTCATCGTCATCATCACTATCCCCACATTTTCTTTTTCTCTTCCGGCCAGGAGTGGGAGTTCCTAAAAAACGGTGCTCTCCATTGCTATCAGCATTGCCAATAGTCTCTTTCTTACCAGTTCGTTTAGCATGAATGATTTTAAGCCTGGGAATAATTAAAGTATGTCAGCAGTCTTTTAAACCAAAGCACTGTATCATGATCTCTGGCAGTTCACAAGAAGCGCGTTCAATCAAAGACTTATGGGAAAAGAAAATATAAGAATTTCATAGTCTCCCTTCTGATAAATTTCATCCAGTCAAGACAATTTACACAAATCTCATTATTCAGTGATGCCATTTGATTGAAACAGGGGAAGGGACAGTAGTAATACTGAATAATTTATGGGGGGGGTGGAAGCTTCCCAACTTAACACTTAAAAAAAGTTTAAGATCCAGGAATATTTCAAATTAAAATGTAAATAGTGATAAATTAGTTCAATTTGTGAAGTCCAAGGAAGAACATAATAACTTACTTCCGAAGTTTGCCTTCCACAATCCATTTGTCTCTTCTCAGATTGGACATGTGGTCAATGTTTTTATCGATTTCACTAGAAGAAATGCATTGCAAATTAATAGTGGCCCCATTCTAAAAGGCACATTTTGTATGAAATTTCAAGGAAAAGCACTTACTTTACTACAACCTTGCTGCATGCAAGTTCATTAACCAAGAATGCAAGTACAGAAGCTTTCTGAGCTGGAGTGTGCGCCTGGAAAGGTTTTGTATTTAAACTTTCTGTAAGTTCAGTTTGTCCATTGTGGGCCTCCAGGTAGATTTGCAAAATCTCTGAAACGGTGTCCTTGTTGATCCTGACATTGGTCACATGGTCTCCAAGAAAAGTCCGTGCCTGTGGAACAATTTTTTTAAATTAATTACGTGGTAACATCTCTGCCTTGAAATGCAGAATTCCGTGTGTTTTGCAGAAGTATCCAAGTCAAATGCATACATCTAGAGCAATAAAGTAGTATCTTTATTACTTTTTGTACAAAGAAAGCAGGAGAAACACATTTTTAGATATATAAGCATTCTATATTTGCTTGGATTGAGCCTCAGTTATGATTTCTGTCACTGGAGTCCACCCTTTTCTGCCCACTGTCTAGACTAAATGATGATGAGACCAGGGATTGCAACAGAGAGTTCCTACAATGTAATCCAATTTCTAGAATGTATAATATGCCAGTGTGTGATTCTGCTCCTTTTAAAAGGCTTTCTTGTTAGATCAACCGTGTTACATTGTTCAATTCTGCATTAAGTAAATAAAACAACGCGTTGATCCAAAGTCTAGCCTTGATCTAACAAGAAAATCTTTTGAAAAGAGCAAAATCACAGTTACATATTATACATTCTAGAAATTGGATTAGATCGTAGGGATTCTCTGTTGCAACCCGTGGTCCCATCATCATTAGTCGAGACAGTGGGCAGAAAAGGGTGCACTCTAGTGACATCTGCTGACAGAAATGACAACTGAGGGTCAATTCAAGCAAACATAGAATGCTCATACCAAAACACGTGACAGACATTCTTTCAAGGCATTATTTTGAGATTAGTGACATTGCTTGCATTACCCTCTCTTCTTTCACTATATAAAGGCACAATCTAAGGATCATGTGGTAGTTCTTCTTTCAGAATAATTCACCATGACATTAAAAATAATTTGAAAAGAATTTTTTTATTTTTGTAAATTAAAAAGGCTTCTATTTCGATACCCAGGATAGGATGAGCTGTGATACTGGTATACATCTCAAGTCAAATTAGTAATACATGAAACTATCCAATTAAAATTCTCTGTCAAATTGAATACCCGTAATACCTTCAATATGTTTTGTAAATGGACAGAAAAAATGGGTTGTAATTTTTCCAACTGGCATCCTATAGGTTCATGACAGTAACACAGTGTGTTAAAATAAACATTGAAAGGTAGTGCATTTTCCATTGACAACAAACCGTTAGAAAAGTTAAAGGTGGAGGTTGGAAGTAACAAAAATAGTTGGCTTCCTAGTCAATTGATTAGGATACAATTTGACAATGCTTAACAATGGTTTTAATTGGAGACATAAAGCAAGCTGAATGTACTTACACAGCTGTATCATTAATGTGCCACAATTCATTGCTATTATTCCAACATTATTTCAAAAGAATTGCTCAAGTCGAAGGAAAAAGTAAACTCAAACATTGGGGTAAATTTTCCAGTTCCGCTAGGCGGGACAGAAAATTAGGCGGACCATTTGAAGGTCCATTGACTTCTGGTGGGAATTTCCAGTCTCTGGGTGAGTGCAACTGGAAAATCCCACTCAGTATTTCACATTATAACAATATCTATTATAATCCTCAAACAGATTTAGCTCAATTATCTATAATTGTATACTGAGGCTGGGCCACGTTCTGCAGCTTCTATTTGAGTTTAGAATTTCTCATACACAGACACACATTTGTGTGTTCTTAGAAAACAATGACAGCAACTGTTTAAAGTAAATTTTATCTATCTGCTCAGAGTTAATTAATCATTAATTTCAGCATTTAAAAGTGCAAAATAATTTTTAGGTTTTGTTTTTAAAATTATCTTGAGATCTTTGTATGCGAACTGGTTCCTTAGATGATGATGATGCAAGTTGAATTGATAATGACAGATGAATTAACCTCTATCTTAATCAGTGAGCAAGTGCACTGACAATAAAACAATGGTGAAACAAAATACCTAATATAAAGAAACTTTTGAAGAATGTCATTAAACAAAATCAGTTACACAAGCAATAATCTGGTTTGCTTTGTTTATTTTAACATTCTAGTCAATAAAAATAAAGTGGATGTCATACCTTATGGCCTGATGGTAGTCCTGGATCATGAACAGCAGCAGCCAATAGTCTCACCAACAAATCCTGAACTTCGCCCATGCTGTCACCCACATTAAGCAGCCCTTCTTGGAGTACGCTTAAAGTTGGGACATCAATGCTCAAATCAAAGCCTAGAACCTTACCAAAGTTGTGGAGAAACTGTATGACCATAAGGCAATCAGCAAAGGCACCCCCAGGCAGTACAAGGCCAGGAATGGGGTAGAACTCTGGTAGAGCCTAGCAACAGATAAAAAAAAGTTTTAGTGCATAGTCATATTTCATTGAAGATTAACCAGCCATTCTTTATAATTTATTAGACCATAATGATACCATTCTCCAAGAAATGATAGCAGATTTGGCAAAGTCCTCTTTAAAAAAAAAACGAAGATTTTATCTCAGCGTGAGTTCTTAATAAAAGATAAAATTGGAAAAAAAATGGAAATAACTCAATAGGTTACTGAAAGTCAAGTTGAATTGTGTCTCCAGTTAGCTAAACACGGATGTCAAACTAACATTTCACGTTATTTTAAAAGTGCAAAATGCGCTTCTGAACATCAAAACCCAAGCTGATGAAGAATTCCAATAAACTTGGACATTTCCTTTCTCTTGTATCATCATTTCTATAGTATTCTCCTTAGCTCCCTGGAGAGTTCATCTCCTCAAACAAAAGTTTTAATCAGATGGCCTAACTAGAATTTCTCTCTCATATGATCATTTGCAATTAATGCCGCCATTGAACCATACCAGCAATTAGTCTCGCTTTTCTGACTCTCCAAACAGAAAAATGAAGTTTCCTTCCCTGCTCATTCAAATGGAACATAACCATAATGACTTAAATAACCAGCAAATTGAGTGAAAAATAAGGAATAAAAAGTAAACGCATAAAGCCATAAAATTTGTGATCTCCCAGAGCATATTTTAAAACGTTTCCAAGGAAGAATGTGAAAAAATAAAAGAGCAAAATAAACAAGTATTCATGGGTTTTTCTCTCAGGGAAGAAACTCAATAAGGATGAGAATCTGCGTCACAGATTCATAGTGCTTTGACCAATTGTTCAAAAGACCTGATATCAGAAAATACACTTAACTTGTGAAGAAAACGAAGACTGGCAAGTCTAATTTGATGAAACAATTATCGATCTAAGTATGACTTGTGTGTCTGGAACTCAATAAGATGGCAAGATTTAACAGCATAGTGAACCAGCAAATTTGCTATTTGGTCTATGCAAACCATTAAACACACTAGAATAGATCACACTACATCCATGATTTCTTCCACTTGCTTTGCCCATCATTTTACTAATATTCATGGGATTCCATTTAATCCTAAATTCTATCTACTTCCAGCTCAAGTCAGCCCAACCTATCTTGTTACTTCTACTGAAATCCAAGTTTCAAACTCTAATGATTTTTTCCCTCTTGTATTTCCGACTCAATTTTCAAACTAAGAGTGGTACTCAGGCATGTTCCTGGTGATATTGTCACTATTTGCCTTGGCTCTCTTGAATCACCTGACTTTTTTTATCTTCTGTATATTTCACTAGATGCATGTTGTCTGTGTGTGTGTGTGCGCGCGCAATTTAATGCCTCCCCCCTACGGTGAGTTTGATGGTGGGGCAGCATAATCAGATGGGACAGTGGCAGGTGCATTACCAGCAGCAGCCACCACCTCCATGGTGGCAATGCCAAACAATGAAGAGCTGTCGGTCTCTGATCCTGCAGGAGGCTTACCAGATTGACATTTAATGCAATAGGCAAGAGCTTTGTCACCTACATTAAATTCCATCCTACCCTTCCCCTCATTTTGATTACTCAACCTTTTATTTAAAACAAGAAAACTAAATTTAACTTCTCTCGCTTTCGCTCTGTTGAAAACCACCATTTTTATCAACTTCAATAAATCAATGTTTTTCACTTAACTCCACACCAGATTAGCAGCAATGTAGATTCCCTTGGCTAGTCTGAATTAATTGAACAAATTGTCAATCTGCCTTTTTGTATCCCTAATTAACCTTATAATTCTGCAAATCTTTGTCTTTCCTCACTCCAATAAATTCTTAGACTAAATCTGTTTCCTTATCATTGCACTCTTCGAACCATTATTTTATCTGCGCCACTAGCAGAATGTGCTAGATATCACATGCTCATATGCTCTGTACACTTGACAGGGCAATGAAAATCTAGTTTTTTTTTCCCTCCCTACAATTCTTCATGTTTCTTAATGTTTCTCCTTGATGGCTGCACCTTTAAGTTTTTAATCTACTGACAATTGCTTGGCTCACCACCACCTTTTCAAGGACAATTCGGAAAGGTCATTAAATGTGGCATTGCCAGCAATGCTTACATCCCATGACTGAACTAGAAACCTTCCCCACCACTCAAAGGCTGAAGTAGCTGAAGATACTGTCATGGAGCTTGTTATCTCATCCCAAATATATATTTCGTCTCAACATCTTTTAACTTTCCACGAAGGCAAAACGCATCCAAGAATTAAATAACACCAATAGCTGGCAAGTTACTTCCAAACAATTTTCTTGCACACTTGGGACAAGATAAACTTGTCAACATATGTATAATGCTCATCTAATTTCTAACCTCTTCCACTACTTCTTGTATCACCATTTTTATCAATAGTACTTTGATTAGCAGCACACTGAACTTTCATCACTTATTTTTCATAAGCTGCAAATAATCAGCTCCATACATTTTCCTCCTCTTTCTTTTAGTTAATTTCCAAAAATCTCAAAACTCTTCTGCTTTTCCTTTGCACCTACAAATATTTTAGTTTCTAAATCCAAGATCACCTTTCATATTCTGGCCTACATGTGACTCCAGACTCACAGCAATGTGTTTGATTTTCAAATGCCCTCTAAAATGAAAGACAGTTAGGGATGGGCAATAAATGCTGGACCAGCCAGCTATGCCCACATCCTGAGAACAAATAAAAAACAAAATCTTGATTTATATAATACTTCCTTTTACTATTTCAGACTAGTTGTATCTCAGAGTATCTTGTTTCATGGGTTGCTATTATCTGGTCAAAATACTCAACTGAATTGACACATTCGTTGCAGAAGACTTGATAGAAAGACTTCTGGATAATTAATACTTTTTTAAAAATTTGAAACAAATTGATTAATGCTTGTAATAAGCTTACCTTATGATCTGACAAACACATATCTTCATTGGGTTTCTTTAGCTCCTTTGCCATTTGCAGCTCCAATTTCTTCTGCTCTAATTTTCGCTCTTTATTTAAACGTTTTTCAACTTTCTTCTCCTGCTTTAGCCGCTCCTTTTCCTTTGAATAATACAGGTTATAACTTTTCTTCCTTTTTAACATGTACTTCATTCAGAAATTCATTCAGTTACAATGATCATTAAAATTTAGAACATTAGCACTGCTATACTCTATAATTATAAATTAACTTTAAAAGCAATATGTACTGCAGATCTCCGTGGCATTGCAAATGGATTTGGCGCATTTTGTGCTAACTCGCAGCAAGACATATTCCCCTATCACCCTTGTGCTACTGACCTACATTAGTTTCGGTCAGGTCAAGCAACGTCTTGATTCTGAAATGCTCATCCTTATTTTCAAATTACTTCATAGCCTTGTATCTCCCTGTCTCTGCAATCCCCTCCAGCCCCATAACCAGATATCTGCGCACCTCAAATTCTGGTCTCCTGTATATCCTGAATTTTAAATGCTCCACCACTGGTGTCAGTGCCTTCAGTTGCCGGCCCTGGAATCACACCGCCACCATCACACCCAACCCCACCTGGTTTCCCACCTTTCAGGCAAACCTTAAAACCTTCATCTCGACCAGGTTTTTTAGTCATCTAACCCACTATCTCCCTATGTGGCTTGTTGTCGTACTTTGCTTCATAATGCTCCTTGATGTGCCTTAGATCGTGTCATTATGTTAAAAGCACTATTAAAATATAACTTGCTGTTGTTGATATTTATCTGCCAATCTAGCCTATGGGCTGGATTTTATTCCCTCTCCATGGCATGTTTTGCAGTGGTGGGATTTTATGGTCTCGCCATTATAAACAGGGTTTCCTATTGAACGCACCACTTGCCGCCGGATACCTGCAACAGGTGTGCACTATCAGCGGGACCATAAGATCCTGCCAGCGTGAACGGCAACAGGATTTTGCCGTTTGTCTTCAAAGCTAGTGCTCTAAATAGTCAAATCAATGTAAACTTAGCTGCTTAAGACTATTCAGAGGTCAGTTCATTATTCATTCAAGGCATAGGAATCATTGGCAATAGGGACCTAATTGTGGACTACAAAGTTAACAGATACACATCAGGACTCATGTTCAACAGTACTGAGAAATTAATACAATCAACACTCAAACTTGATATTTGTTAGTCTCACCTGTTGTGCAAGTGCAGCTATCAGCTGCATGGCTTGCGCAGGTGTGCTGTGCTTTAATTTTATTGGCCTATTTCTTGTTACTTTATTCACTGTTTTCACCTTTGTGTGTGTGATTCAAACTTACTCTTGAACTATGTGCTCAATATTTATTTGAAATGTTTTAAAGCTCAGATACAGATTACTAGGGTAGGCAGGATGTACATGACAGATTAAAACATGATATTCATGTCACTGGATGGGAGTGTTCTTGGGATCCTGAAAACTAGTGGGAATATTGAGTCCAGGAAAACAGATAGGAGGAAAAGCTCCGAGACATCTGGGTCACTTGAGTTTATAAATAGAGGCAAAGGAAATCAAAGCAAATAGATGATGCAAGAATGTTATAAATCACTGGTTAGCCTCAGCTCAAGTATTATAGACAATTGTAAGCTTCACACGTCAGGAAAGATGTCTAGATGCCCTAGAGAGGGTAGCGAGGAAGCTCACCAGTATGCTGCCATGGATGAGGGACTTCAATTATGAGGAAAGGTTGAAAAAGTTAGGACTATTCTTCTTGGAGCAGAGAAGGTTAAGAGGTGACCTAACTAGAAGTCACAGATTCTAAATCACGAGAAAGTAATATAGAGGAAAATTGAGCAGAAATCCCATTACTTAAAAAGTTGTCGGGGCCTGGAAAGGTCTCGCTGAAAAGGCGGTGGAAGCTGATTCCATAAGTAATTTTAAAAGGGAGTTGAACAAATATTTCAGGATGCGAGACTTACAGGGTTATGTTGGATAAAACAGAACTGCTCTTTCAAACGCCCACCTCATGTATGATGGGCTGAATGGTCTCCACCACCTAAGCTGTAAATTTCTATAACTCTATAGATTACATAGAACATGCAGAACAGAAACATACCAACATGCCCAACCAGTCTGTGTTTTCTTTACTTACTTCAGCCTTTTTTCGGGCTTCCATTGCTTTCATAAGCATCATATGTTGTCTTCTCCTCTCTTTTTCCTGACAGTGCACAAGACAAATTTCAGCTTTAAGTGGTTAAACTATACATTAATAACAACATTTAAGTTGTGAAAATTTAGTTTTACTATATTTAGCAAAGTTAGACAATAGTGAACAGTTTACAATAAAAACGGACAATGGCCAAGTTTGTGTACATTTTAGTTGAGGATTAGGAAGTAACATGGACAATCAAAAGCAAAACAAAAAAAGCAACAGATGTAAAGACAGTGTAAAACGAAAGCGTATGCTTTAAGTTATGTACGTAGTTCTTGGAAAAGCAGAGCAAATCAGTGCGATGCTTCTCCATAGCTGTCAGGTATAAAGCGCAATGGTCGGCTTCAACAGGCTAATTACCTTACATCTGCTTCAGACGCAAAACATTTTGTAAAAGGCCAATTAGTATAAATAGCTGTTGTAATTAGCCAATTTTGTAACATTTATTACCTGCATATCTAAGTTTTAAATGCAAGATTAGAATTAGCATTCCAAAACATCAACTAGAGGAAAAATATTGAGCTATCCCACATCAATTTTATTCAGGAAGAATTTATTATTTAGCATGTTATGCTCAAATTCCAGCAAACAAAATTATTTATTTTACTAATCTCAAACCAGAATGAGAAATCTCAAATCTAGAAGACAAGCTTTTTCACGGAGTGGAGCTGCAGGGTCACTGGAAGCTTATTCTATGTCACTCTTGCTTTTTCTCTCACTCCCTCTCTCTTTAATTTTAATTCTTCACTTAACAGCAATTTCACAATCTTTACAATACATGAAGAATCGTAGAATCTCCTTTATATATTTCTGCATGTCCACACTTATAACAGAAACCTGAGGTCACAGACGCTCATCTCCCAGTTTCTGCACTGCAGACAAACTCCTGAGCCCGAATCAACTCCAGTTTTAAGCTAGTCAAATTGTTTGCTATTTAACTATAAATAACAGGATATTGTATAAAAGCATATTTTAAATACATTAGCATGTTCAGCTCTAATTATCCCACGCTCTTAAACCCCACTTTATCTAAACATCTTGGTCTTGCCCATGCGCAATGGCACGGCAATGAACTAACAAACCAATTGGGCCCGCATCAGTGAATAAAAGATATGCAATTCTCCATAAACTTGAAATGTTACAATGCAAGATATCTGCACAGAAACAGGTGTTTCATAGCATTTTTGTTTTATGTTTTAGATTTGCTGGTTAGAGAAAGTTCATCATAAGATACATTCTGAATAAATTCATTGATGTAATATCATGACATCCACTTAATTGATACTATGAATAGAAATAATGGATTGTGCAATTTTCATCATTCACAATGACACATGGATGCCTTTGTCAATTTAGTAACAGCTAGATAGAACTCAAAGCAACTGTGATTAATTATGTGAAATTTGGTTTGCTGGAATGGCATTGTACTGAGATGTAAAGAATAAACTTTAATATAATGTGGGGCAAGGAAATGAATTGTGCTAAAAATCAAACATTTAATAGTATTCTAATCATTTCAGAAGAAATTGATCCAATTTTAGGGCTTATATATTTATCCTTTTGTTGTCTCCTGCAAAGAGGTGAAGCTATCTTTTAAGGAGACTGTTGAACATGGAAGCTACAGTTGTTGATTTTAAACGTTTTTTTTTCTTTTGAAGTTATAGCAGATGTATGCAATGCACTGTGCTGTAAAAGCCATGCAGAAGTATGTAGTATGACAGCAGCCAGTGCTACACTTTATGCATTACTATGACAACCATATCACAACCAAATCACGATGCGGTGTTAGATGTACAAAAAACATACCCATACCATATCTAGTCTATGCCTCTCCAACTCCTGGTAGAAAGAGTTGGCACATCATTATGAAACAGTAATCACAAAATGATAAAACCAGTTCATATTATAAGAAAAATTACTTTCCCAATACCAAAGCAAGACAACTTAACTTGAGGAAAAAATTATGTATAATTACAATGAGGAAAGATAAATTTTTTGTAGTTTGAACAAATGTTTACTTCAACATATTACCCATAACTAAAGAAGAATCCAGACAGTAGAGCAAAAACTCACTAAGTAATGTACAGTATAGATAAATTACCAACCTGATGTTTGAGGAGGACAGCTTGTTGCCTTCTCAATTCCTTCTCCTTAAAAAGGAATAGAATAGATAAATTTTTCAATACAGCATTTATACACAAGAAAGAGACTAATCGGATGGCGATTACAATCCAATAATATGCCAACCAATGGTCTCTGACTGGCATGAAGTGCAAGATTCTGAAATTAGTAAAAGGTAAAAGTAACTTTGTTTTGAATTACTTGCAAAGAGAAACAACCAAACACAAAACTTTCCACATTAAACAATACAATCAAATGGCACGGTGCCATGAACAAGGTCCTATCATATCGCTGTCTAAATTACTTCCTCTATTTTGGTTAAGGTCCCTATATAATACATTGAATATCATCACCTATCTGAATATTCTTAATAATTAAATAAGCTCCCTGCACAATTGCCCATTGAAGTTCATTGGTCTAGAGATCCATCTAAACTAACCTGCATCCGTTTCTCGGCTTCCAATAATTTTGCATTTGCTGCTTCTTCCTTCTTTTTCCTCTTAGCCTGTGCATGCAAAACAGGTCTGGAGGTCACGCAAAAAGCACTACTAAAACTTGAAACAATCTCAAGCTTTTAAGAATTACATGCTATACAACACAGCAAAGTGCCAATGAGCTAGAGTTTCTACAGAACTTCAGCTAGGATTTGTACATCACAAATATTTCTAACAGCTTAAAATTGAACACACAAAAAAAACATCATTACAAATAACTTAAACGTTTGAAGAGATAAAGAAAAGATTTTAAGGGCTATTCAAGAACTCCCTACGTCAAATCCAAAATACTTACAATTATATACTGTCAGAAGTATGAGATTTCTTAAAACAATACAGGACAAGGACCACCATCAGAAGAGATTGTGTTCAGCAAAATTGTCAACTTCATTTAAATTCATAACTAAACATGCCCGAAGAAAAGCCTTCTGAGACTATGGAGATAGATGAATATATCTAAAAATGTGTGTAGCAATTAAGCAATTGTTTTTAAAACAACAAACAGACTGAACAAACACTTGCATGTACACACATTTACGTACTCAACTATCTCAGATATTTTCATTAATAATATCTATTATGAGAAGCAAAAAAAATGCCACTCATCCAAGAAAACCTACTACTTATGATTCAAAACTACATGGGCATAAACACAGACTTTCAGGTACAGACTAAATGAATGGGAGCTGCTATTCTGTGCTAAAATCAACGCACTGAAAAACAGATTAGAGCAGTGGTTCCCAAAGGGTGCGGCGCGCCACACTGGTGAGGCGAGAGAGGATGGCAAGTGTGGCGGGAAGATTCAAGGACAATCAAAGAAACATTTAAACATGGTTTAAACAAGCATTGTTTTATACTTTCTGGATGTCCCATGATCATATTATATAGTTGTGTTCTATGCTATGAATCAAGCACTGCTAGGAGTTGTTTTTTTTTTGTTTTTGAATGTATTTCTTATCAATAAAAAATTTGGTGTGGCGCGAGCAAATTTTTACTCTGAAAGTGCGGCCCAGTGAAAAAAGTTTGGGAACCACTGGATTAGAGATTCTGAACGAAGAATAAAAAAGTCAATTTTGTGCAACACTGCTTGTTGATCTTTGGAATTGCAAAAAGAAAACCTATCATTTCACAATACTCTTCTATGCAGGTCTACACTTCCAGTCAAATTCTCTTATTCATCCATCATAATCCTAGAACTATTAACTGCACCTATAATTAGAAAAATAAACAAAAACAATAGTCCCTACCAATCTAAAAGCAATGTTCTGCAGATTTAGGAAATATGAAATAAAAACAGAAAATGCTCAGCAGGTCTAGCAGCAAATGTGAAAAGACAACTGCTGGTGTTTCAAATCGATTACCTGATGAAAGATCATCAACTTGAAATACTAACTTTGTCACTCTCTTCACAGATGCTTCAAACCTGCTAAGTATTTCCAGCACTTTCTGTTTTTATTATAGCCCCTACCAATTATTTATTTTATGTCAATCACATCCAAAAGCTAACCAAAGCTTTTTCAATAGGTTACCACCAGAAAGGAAGAACCTGCTAGGATCACCAGGATTTCCTAAATTGTCACTCGCAACACGCATTGGGGGGGGTCACAGAATCATCATCGCAGACTCTGGTGGCAAAGAATTGGAAACGGTACTGAGACTTCATTACATGCCCATGCACGGTTCTTTGCTCCAAAGCCCCAGAGTCTCCAAAACAATTACGAACAAAACCCATGGCCCCACTCAACAACCCCCAAACCCCCTGCTATTAATCTGGGGTTGCACCAATCTTCAAGTATCAAAATGGGGTCACAGCAGGAAAATGTTTGCAAAGCTGGATTGATCACCAAAATAATGCCAGTAACACCATCAAGTCATCTAGTTACGAAGAACTGATTATCTTTTTCATTCTATTAAAACAAGTTTAAGATCCAGAATTTTGCAGGAACAGCAGTGAACATAACTTAAACCTTAGTTCACTTCAACCCTCCACTGCCGTATTCACACCAGAATTTTCTAGAAAAATAGAGTACGCCGCAGCAAACACACACAGTAGCCAATTACAACCAACACAGCCAATATCCAATACACATCCAAGACACAGGAACACTCTACAGATTGGAGCAATAAATACTTAATATTTCAGTACAAAAAACAGCTGAATCATTTCTCCAGGGTTTCTTCTTTTCATATTAAAACAATGGTACATATAGAAGCATTTTTCTTATTTTGCAAACAATTTTTATGGCTTATCAGGCTGGCGAAAAATGGTACTTCACTTCAAACAGCCCATCTTGAAAGTAGGTGGCGGTAGCTTTATTTTAACAGAATACACTGACAGTTTGATAAAGACTGAAGTTTGTCTCCTTGCAAGCCTCCATTTAAGAAGTGCATAATGTGTCAGACATTTTGTTGGCCAACTATGTTTTGCGATGGGGTTAGAATCATAGAATCCTACAGCGCAGGAGGAGGCCATTCAGCCCATCAAGTCTGCATCAACCACAATTCCACCCAGGCCCTATCCCCGTAACCCCAAGTCTTCCTGACACTAAGGGGTAATTTAGCATGGCCAATCCACCTAACCCATACATCTTTGGACTGTGGGAGGAAACCAGAGCACCCGGAAGAAACCCACACAGACATGGGGAGAATGTGCAAACTCCACACAGACAGTGACCCAAGTCGGGAATCGAACCCGGGTCGCTGGCGCTGTGAGGCAGCAGTGCTAACCACTGTGCTACCGTGCTGCCCTGGGTTCTGTTCTCGGTTTCTCTAAACTTACTTTCTAACAAAAGTTTGGGTAAAATTGTTTACACTTCCTTTCCTGATAAATCAGCCAGATGTGAAAAATTTCTCTTACTCACAGTGAACAATATCAGCAAGTCCTTGCATCTCCCATTACCAGAGTTGTATTTTTAAATAAAGCAACATCATTCTTCAACAAGTAATCAAATTTCAAAATAGTCACATTTTAATATAACACTCCTTCAAGATTTTAGACCCAGAGAACTATATTTAGTGGGCATTTCAAGCAAAATGTGTCGAAACATACCAAGTGGTTGAATACTCTTTCTGAGCCCTGCAATGCCTTTCTGAAATACCGTGATTATGACAATCACATGGCGTTAATTGAGCAAACCCAGCTATTTTAAGAGAGGGATGCCATAATTTCCTGGAATTTCTATATCATAATAATGATGTACCCCATAGATGTGTTAATATTACGGCCAAACTTTCAGCAAGTCAGGAAGCCCTAAGATTTGAAGACATTTTTTATATTAAACTGCACTAATTAAAACAATACTTTAAAAATGTCAAAACTGCACTTGTTAAATAATACTTTAAATATGTAAGTCACAAATTTCTTTCTGAAATAGGGTGTACCTTAACATAGGCATCATAGGGACCACGACTCCAAATTAGGGACTATGCGCCAGGAAAACCTAACTGTTATTACCCATTAAGTATTTTTATTCAGTTTGAATAGCATTTTTGAATAATGATGCTTCTGGCAGTGCTCTAATGAGAAATGGCCCGAAAGGAATGTGTTCACAAAAGGGAAGCAAAATCAATGCAGCTTGTTCAGGTTACTCTTCAAAAAGAAATTAGACAAGTGATATAACAATAGCATCACTAGCAATGCCATCACTTGTAAGAAAATCTTCCTTGGAACAAAAGAGCATGACAGGTCTGTTCAAATATTGGGTGATTCACAATTTTCAAAAAAAAGAGATCCGATGGACAGAACAATTAGGTCTCAACATCACAAGAGCAAAGTATTTTATATCACCTAAGCTGCACGCTATGCCTTGCACACTTCAATAGCATCACATCTTTCAAAGGCTTCACATCTGTCTGTGGCCTAAGGGAATCTCCAAACATCAAAATCTGCTGCACAAAAAACAAATCTGTTGAATGATAAATTAATAGTCCAATTCACTAAACATGACTGAAGTAAAAAGTACCTGGAATGATGAATGAGAAACAAGCAAACAGCAGAAATCCAAGCAATTCACATCTCACTTTTCTCCAAATCAACCATCCAGTAATACATATAGTGACAAATATGACCAAACCTGCTCAAATAAGTCTCACCATGGTTTCTGACCATTTCTTTACTTAAATAAGTGTATAGAACTTGAAACAAATAAATGTAAAAAAAGATTGAAATAAAATCATGAAAGTTAGTTCTAAAACTGGCAATAAAATGTCAGAAATACCTCCAAGAACTTTTACAAAGCTCTGTCTTTTAACCTGAAACCTGGACCTAAACTCAAAATTTCCCTCCTGCCTTTTGCGCCGTCCATGGAAAAAAAAACTACTCCCCAATTGTAACCACACTTCTAAAATCCCAACTGTCTAGCCGTCAGTCATCTGTTCATCATGACATTTCTGCAGCTACTAATTTTCCTTCTTTGATACCATAATTCCCACTAAAATCATAACACTTTCTCAAACTAACCATTCCCCAGTGAGGTGCTTATCTCTGCTTCTTTAAGTGCAAGGGAATATAGACTTGAAAGATATGCAGGATACTTGCTTTAGCCACTTATTGGCATATCTGGCTAGAACACCTGAACAACTATCGATGAAAGCAAATTATTGGGGATGCTGGAATCCGAAACAAAAGCAGAAAATGCTGGAAAATCTCAACGGGTCTGACAGCATCTGTGGAGAGAGAATAGAGCCAACGTTTCAAGTCTGGATGACCCTTCGCCAGAGCTCTGTCACGAACAACTATCGAGTTCAGTTCTCATCCTCTAAACATGCTTACTATTCCAGGATAACCCAAGGATGCAAAGCAAACCGCCAGATTCTTTTTTTCCTTTTGCTGCAAATAGGTTTCCCTTTTCTACTGCAAGCAGGTTTCTTATACCCCTCTCCCCTGTCTTATGAACTTCTTTGTCATCAAGACTAAGGTAATCCGATCAGCTGCCTCTGCTTCTTCCCTCCAGTCCCCCTCTCCCTCAAAATTGCCATTATCACCCTTCTCCTCAAAAATAACCACATCATTCATGCAAGCTACCACCCATCTCCAAACTTTCTTTTCTCTCCAAAGTCCCTGAAAGTACTGTCACCTCCCAGATCTGTGCCCACCTTCCCAAAAACTACATGCTTGAATCCGACCAATCAAGTCTCTGCCACAATACCAAAGCAGCTCTTATCAAAGACATCCTATGCGATGGTAACCAAAATAAATGATGCCTCTTTGTCCTTCTCGAGGTGTCTACAGCCTTTGACACATCTGACCACATTTCCACTGATGTCCAGCTGGATGGCAGTACAATGGCAACTGTTTGAAGCTGGACAAGGCTGTTTGCAACTCAAAGACCTCTGACCACCAAAGACTTCCTAGTTCCACCTCAATAACATCACCAAACTTCACCCCTGCCTCAGCTCAGCTGAAACACTCATTCATGCCCCTGTCACTTCTAGACTTGACTACTCCAACTCAATCCCAGCTGCCCCCTACCATCTACAAGGCACATTAGGAGTGTGATGAAATACTCTCCATTTGCCTGGAGCACAGCTTCAACACCACTCAGGAAGCTTAACACATTGAGGCAAAAACACCCACTTGATCAACAACTCATCCATCATCTTAAACACTAATTTCCTCCTACACTGGTACACAATGGCAACAGTGTGCACCGTCTGTAACATATACTGTAACCACTCACCAGCAGCACCTTCCAAATCTTTGACCTCTACAAAGTAGGAGAACAAGAGCAGCAGAACACAAGAAATAGAAGCAGTAAGCCACCAGGCCGTTCAAGCCTGCCCCGCCATTCAATATGATCAAGGCTGATCAATGCCGGTCTCAACTCCTTTTCTGTGCCATTCCCTATAGCCCTCTATTCCTCAATCTATCAAATATTTGTCCACCTCCACTTTAAATACTTCTAATGATCCAGCCTCTACCGCCCTTTGGGGTAGAGAATTCCAGAGATTCACTACCCTCTGCAAGAAATTTCTACGCACCTCAATTTTAAAAGACTGTCCCTTTATCTTGTAGCTATGTCTCCTTGTTCGAGACTCTCCCATTAGTGAAAACATCTCACCATCTACCCTGTCAAGCCCCCTCAGGATCTTGTATGTTTGAATAAGGTTACCCTTCACTCTTCTAAACTCCAAGGTATACAGTCCCAGACTGGGAACATCATCATCTGCAAGTTCCCCTCCGAATAACACACCATCCCAACCAGGATGCCATTCCTTCACTGTCAGAGTTAAAATACTGGAACTCCATCTCGAACAGCACTGCGCCTGTGCCTACATCACATGAACTGCAGCAGTTCAAATAAGTGGCTCATGATCACCTTCTCAACAGCAATTAGTGATGGGCTATAAGTGCGGCTCTTGTCAGTGATGCTCACAGTCCATTAATTATTTTTTTTAAAAACCTACCCTCTGTAAACTCAAGGTTATCCAAACCTCTGCTGCTTGTGTCCTTATTTTAATCCTGGTTTTCAAGTCCCTTCTTGGCTTCACCTCTCCTTTTATCAGTAATTTTCTTCAGCCCTACAACCCTCTGGGATATCTACACTCAAGTAAGTCTTGCCTTGGGATATCCCGGATTTTAACTGCTGTACAATTGGTTGCTGTATCTTCTGCTACCTAGGTCCTAAGCTCTGGAATTCCTTCCCTAACTTTGACTCTCTACCTTTTTTCTCCTTTCGGGTACTTCTAAAAATCTACCTTTTTGGTTGTGTTTGGTCATTTGCCTCATGCAGCTTGGTGTCAAATTGCTACTTTACAATGTTCCTGTAACTACAACTTGGGGCATTTTGTGATAAAGGTGCCATACAAATACAACTTGCTTTCATTCGAACAGGGCACTGAGAATTTCCCACTATAATGATCAAATTCTGCAAGATAGAAATATTCTATGGGAGTTTTCAGCCTGTTCAGGTGGAAGTACTGTGCCCAGTACACACCTAAACAAACCATCACATGACAAATAAGCATTCAAAAAAAGCAATTTTGGCCTTTGTAGAGGATTTCCTTCCAATATTCTGGATAACCTTTAAATAAATCTTCTTAGCTATGAGTTTGTAATGCTTGAGGCATTTGGATGTTCAGCTTAAATGCTGCCACAAGCATTAATCAGCTAGCCGGATCCATTTAGAATGACCACATAAATGTGGGGGTGAGTCTCCCAAAAAAATTCTAACTGCTGAATTGGCAGGAAAAATGGTGCAAATCACCATTGTTGTTTCAGTGGGAGTTCAGGGCAGGGCCTATTCACGCCAGAGTCTGACAGTTCCGGGCCTCTGCACATGCGCAGTGGCCCCGATCCTGTTTGCTGGCCTGCTTCATTGCTGGCCAGCCCAGGACCCTGGCAATGCTGCCCCTAAACTCCGCCCCCAGAGCGCCCTGATCTCCAGCACCCCCCCCCCCCTTAGCGGTGACAATTCTCTCCTCCACCCCCCCCCCCCCCCACACCAATCGCTGGCCTCCCTCCAGCCCAACCGATCCCCATGCAGAATGGCAGTGGGGCCCCCCAACCCCACTGATCGCCCCTAAGCCCGCCCACAATAGGGGCCCCCCTTGGCAGTACCCGATGCCCAGTGGGTGGTGCCAAGGTGCCCACTGGGCATGGGCACTTTGTCCCTTGGGCAGTGCCGGGGGCACAGGCTGGCACTGCCAAAGTGCCCATGCTCAGGGGGCACCAACCTTCCACTGCCCAACCCCCTGGCGGGCCCCGATTGCCTCCCCCTTCACTCCAGCAGGGTCTCCCACTAGTTCTCCGAATGTGGGCAGCTACTCTAAACCCAGTTGGAGTGAAACACTCCTGGCGGGGTGGGAGATGCTATTAGGCCTGGAGAATTCAGTTCTGGGCCTGATATGAATATGAATTGCATGAAAAATAGATTAAAACCACTTACCTGATCTTCCCACCAGTTTCCAGCATGGTCTTGACCGCGCCTGCTCTCTGGTGGTGGGAGACGCACATACGTTGGGAACGCATGCATGAATCCCGCAAAATGGCCGACATGCGCATCTCCCAACCCGACGCTCCAAAAAATTAGCACGTCGCGATGGGAGAATCGGGCCCGTGGTGTGGGTCCTTGGAAGACTTTACTATTAGAAACAGTAACTTTTAAAGAACTGTCTCAGCAAGAATGACCAAATCTACCATTTGGAAGAAAACAAGAGAAAGTATATTTCAAATAATGTACATACCATTTTGTTTTAAATTGGGGAAGGAGAAAATTAAATACCTACATTTTAAGCAACTACAGCAAATCCACACAACACAAGGCAGAACCAAAGATTGGTTACAACACAGGAGGCCATTTGGCCAAATGTGCCTGTGCCCACTCTCTGCAAGAGTAATTCACCCAGTGTCACATGCCCATCTTTTCCCCATGGTCCATAACAAAACTACTTCACAATAGGTACTGTAAACAAGAGGTTTTAGAAGATCTTAGTCACTAAGTAAATCAGTAATTAGCCATAGTCCATAAAGAACCACAGGCAGCTTTCTTCTTTCGAGAGAGACAATTGGTTATATAAAGCTTGAGGGGCACCATTCCGCAAGTGTGGGGCAAGGTGAGGAGACAGGCCTCCATTAGCTACCATTACACTCAGCAGGGTTTAGTGTCAAATTAAAATGACACTATCACCTGCATATGTGTTAGATTCTGGAATAGCCCTTACATATGCATTGCAAAACACAAAATCAAAACTCTACAATCTGCATATCACATCAAATTACTTATTTTAAGTCTCAACATACACAAAAGAAATCCATGGGAGATTCTACCTCTAGAATTTGCTGAGCTCTCAGTTCCTTTTCCATTCTTATTTGCTGAATTCTTTTGATTTTTTCCTGTAGAAAAACATTCACAGTATCAGCATTTTAAAAAGTGCATAACTATTCTTAAAATTAAATAAACAAAATATTTTGGTTAAGCAGGTCGAGTATTTATATTGTAAAAATAAATTGACAACTCTATTTGCTTCTTTCGATACCTGCAGACTATAATCTTTTGCAGATGTTAATCTATGTAACATAAAATGCCATTATTGAGAGCTGCACTCACGTAACCATTACTTAGATCCTATCAGAGCTGCTTAATTTTATGTGCAGCATCTAACTTTGTATTTTTGTGTAAATTAAATAGTTATGGCACCCATGCAGTATTAAGGTGAAGGGCAAAATGGAAAGGCGACTATTTTTCTGCTGATTTCATCAAAAGGAATAATCTACCTTATTGTACATTTACTAGTTATAAAATTATTCAATATACCAGTAGTGAATTATTTTCAATAAACCAACAATAATACTAACAATAATTATCTATCACTTGTAAGGGAATGGAATAAGCTTTCTCTTCGCCAGTCCACAAAGGGGCCTCTTTAAAATGCTGGATACGAACAGAAAATGCCTCTGTAGATTAAGGAGCTGACCAATGTTACAACCCCATACAGACTAAAAATTTTGAAAAGAAATTTGAACTTCCAGTGAATGACTCAAAGAATTGTGACAATATAACAAACCAACAAAAAGCAACACTGGCTAAACACCATTTTAGTAGGTCAGGAGATGTTTCCCCCCAGAAGAATGTGACATGTGATCAAGACTACTGTATGCAACATTGACCTACTTGTTCCTTGTCATTTTGTGGATTTCTCTGCTGCATGCCTGTTTCACCAGAGAAAGTCATAAATATCGACCATCAACATATCATGGAAGAGCTCCTGGGCTTGGTTAAATTTGCAGTGATTTGTCTTATGACTTTGGTATTGGCTAGGCAGTGACTTTTGGGCCACTTACTTTAGTTTAGCAATCAGTCCAAAGATGTGCGGGTTAGGTTGATTGGCCATGCTAAATTGCCCCTTAGTGTCCTGGGATGTGTAGGTTTGAGGGATTAGTGGGGTAAATGTGTGGGGGAGTGGGGGTAAGGCCATGTAGGATTGTTGTCGTGCAGACTCGATGGGCCGAATGGCCTCCTTCTGCACTGTAGGGTTTCTATGATTCTAAGAATATTATCATGTATCCATTAATATTTGTTTGGAGAGATCCTAATTCTATCCCCCATCAGCTGCAAAATAATTGTGGTGCCCCTTTTAAAAAATGCTGGTGGCAATATATCAAAGTGGATACCCGTTGTATCCGTTCAACGAACGCCACCACATCGTTCCTTCCAGAGAGGCAGGAAAACTCTATACTCTGCTAATGTAATTCCACTCAAACAAAACAAAATAGCTCACAAGATGCACTATTGTGAACTTCACATTTCCTATATTCGATGTTCTTTGCCAGCAAGCAATGAGTGACAAACTATGATGTGGAGATGCCGGCGTTGGAATGGGGTAAACACAGTAAGAAGTTTAACAACACCAGGTTAAAGTCCAACAGGTTTATTTGGTAGCAAAAGCCACACAAGCTTTCGAGGCTCTGAGCCCCTTCTTCAGGTGAGTGGGAATTCTGTTCACAAACAGAACTTATAAAGACACAGACTCAATTTACATGAATAATGGTTGGAATGCGAATACTTACAACTAATCCAGTCTTTAAGAAACAAAACAATGGGAGTGGAGAGAGCATCAAGACAGGCTAAAAAGATGTGTATTGTCTCCAGACAAGACAGCCAGTGAAACTCTGCAGGTCCACGCAACTGTGGGAGTTACAAATAGTGTGACATAAACCCAATATCCCGGTTGAGGCCGTCCTTGTGTGTGCGGAACTTGGCTATCAGTTTCTGCTCAGCGACTCTGCGCTGTCGTGTGTCGCGAAGGCCGCCTTGGAGAACGCTTACCCGAATATCAGAGGCCGAATGCCCGTGACCGCTGAAGTGCTCCCCAACAGGAAGAGAACAGTCTTGCCTGGTGATTGTCGAGCGGTGTTCATTCATCCGTTGTCGCAGCGTCTGCATAGTTTCCCCAATGTACCATGCCTCGGGACATCCTTTCTTGCAGCGTATCAGGTAGACAACGTTGGCCGAGTTGCAAGAGTATGTACCGTGTACTTGGTGGATGGTGTTCTCACGTGAGATAATGGCATCTGTGTCGATGATCCGGCACGTCTTGCAGAGGTTGCTGTGGCAGGGTTGTGTGGTGTCTTGGTCACTGTTCTCCTGAAGGCTGGGTAGTTTGCTGCGGACAATGGTCTGTTTGAGGTTGTGCGGTTGTTTGAAGGCAAGAAGTGGGGGTGTGGGGATGGCCTTGGCGAGATGTTCGTCTTCATCAATGACATGTTGAAGGCTCCGGAGGAGATGCCATAGCTTCTCCGCTCCGGGGAAGTACTGGACAATGAAGGGTACTCTGTCCACTGTGTCCCGTGTTTGTCTTCTGAGGAGGTCGGTGCGGTTTTTCGCTGTGGCGCGTTGGAACTGTTGATCAATGAGTCTAACGCCATATCCTGTTCTTATGAGGGCATCTTTCAGCGTCTGGAGGTGTCTGTTGCGATCCTCCTCATCCGAGCAGATCCTGTGTATACGGAGGGCTTGTCCGTAGGGGATGGCTTCTTTAACGTGTTTAGGGTGGAAGCTGGAGAAGTGGAGCATCGTGAGGTTATCCGTGGGCTTGCGGTACAGTGAGGTGCTGAGGTGACCGTCCTTAATGGAGATGCGCGTGTCCAAGAATGCAACCGATTCCGGAGAGTAGTCTATGGTGAGCCTGATGGTGGGATGGAACTTGTTGATGTCATCATAGAGTTGTTTCAGTGATTGTTCACCATGAGTCCAAAGGAAGAAAATGTCATCGATGTATCTAGTGTATAGCATCGGTTGAAGGTCCCGTGCGGTGAAGAAGTCTTGTTCGAACCTGTGCATGAAGATGTTGGCATATTGAGGTGCAAATTTGGTCCCCATGGCTGTTCCGTGTGTCTGGATGAAGAACTGGTTGTTGAAGGTGAAGATATTGTGGTCCAGGATGAAGCGGATGAGATGTAAAATTGCATCTGGAAACTGGCAGTTGTTGGCGCGGAGCACTGAGGCCGTTGTTTCTTAAAGACTGGATTAGTTGTAAGTATTCGCATTCCAACCATTATTCATGTAAATTGAGTCTGTGTCTTTATAAGTTCTGTTTGTGAACAGAATTCCCACTCACCTGACAAACTATGGACAGCTTTATGCTGTGGATTTGCATGCATTATAAAACTGGTTAAAGCTGGCAGATTAATTTCCTTTAGGACCTTCACTACTGCGTATAGACATCAGCACATACTAAATTAAAATCAAGTGATTGTACGCGTCAGCCCCAGGATGGACGGCACCCAGGGTGAATGTCACTTCTAGATTTAACTGAGTCGGTTGTGGTTGTAGAGGCCGATTTATGAATTGCATTCTCTTCTGCAGCTGGCACAGGTGAATAGTTGGCCTGACATCAACTGATGTTTTGTTACTTCTGGCGGGCTCTCTTTTCCACCATCTGGTCATATATTCTCTCTCCCCTTTTGCCCTGTCTCTCCTGCCTGCTTGTCTCTAGGCACTCTGGCCAACAGCAAGGACTTCCCATGCATCGACTCCAATCCACAGTTTAATACATGGGGCTTCAATAAAATAAGATTAAGCAGTTGAAAGTGCTATATGTTTAGCCCAATTTTCAAACAGCTCATGATTATTTTGAGTTACTGGTAGTCAGAAAACCTGAGCTCCGAGGTCATTCTTTCACCGCAACATGTGATACTGCACATAAAGATCAGTGATGATAGAAAATACCAATAACCCAAATTATGGAGATAAAGCAGCTATCAAAAAAGAGCAGTATGAAGGAATATAGATACAAGGCAAAAATAATGTAACAAGAAATTGCTCTTTGGCTTTTAAGGCTTAAAAATAGGTAATGTTCAACATGCAAAGTGATGGACAGTCCAACCTATTAACTCTTGGGCAAGTTTAAAAACTTTCAAACATGAACTGCTCTGTTCTACAAAGGATAGTTCCATAAACCCAAATGAACATGAACCTCTGAGCCTTGCAATACTCTCAATTATCCACCTATCTATTCATAACTTTGAACCCATTTCTTAACCATAAATATATCTAGCTACTTTTCACAGCCATTAACATACATACATATGAGCACACAGTTAGGAGCAGGCCACCTGGCCCTTTGAACCTGTGTTGTCATTCAATAAGGGCACAGCTGATCTGACTGCATGCATCTATCTACCTCAATAACCTTTCGCTCTCTTTCTAATCAAGAATCTATCTATCACTACCTTGAGAACATTCAAAGACTCTGCTTCCACTAGCGTTTGAGGAAGGGAGTTCTAAAAACTCAGAAAAATTATTTTTTTTCGTATCTCGGTCTTAAATGGGAGACCCCCTATTTTTAAACAGTGGCCCCCAGTTCTATATTCTCCCAGAAGAGGAAACATGTTCTCTGCATCCACCCTGTCAAGAGCCCTCTGGATCTTACATGTTTCAATCAAATCACCACTTAACTCTTCTAAACTCCAGCAGATACAAGCCTAGTCTGTCCAATCTTTGTGTGCAAGACAATCCGCCCATTCCTGGTATTAGTTTAGTAAACATTCTCTGAATGACTTCTAATGCATTTACATCCTTCCATAAATAAGGAGACCAACAGCATTCCAGGTGTGATCTCACCAGTGTCCGATACAACTGAAGCATACTTGTATACTTCCTACTTGTATATTCAATTCCCCTCATAATGAACAATAACATCCTATCAGCTTTCCTAATTACTTGCTATACCTGCATACTAACCTTTTGTGGTTCATGCACTCGGACACCCAGATCCTTTTGAATCTCGGAGTTCTGCAATCTCTTACCATTTGGATAATATGCTTCTTTTTTATTTTTCCTACTAAGATGGCCAAATTCACAATTTCCCACATTATACTTCATTTGCCAGATCTTTGTCCACTCACTTAACCTATCTATGTCCCCTTGTAGCATCCTTATGTCCTCTGCACAATTTAGGTTCACTCCTCATCTATTCATAGCATAGACGGTTCACCTGGTGATCAACCAAAATTAGCAAAAAATCAGGAGTCCTCAAATTACTGTACACGATGGATTGGTTGGTTTCTCCACTTCGGTCTACCTTAATCCTCTCCAACAGCACCCAAATCATTAACTACTGTGCTCTTACACACATTAACCTGTGACTTATTGAGGTGCCATCTGATATTACTAGTACCAGCACCAAACAAGAGCAACAGCCTGACACCTGCCTACCTATTATCTATGAAAACTCTTGGAAAGGAAGAGAAAAATGGATAACCTTTTCTTGCAGTTTGAGGCAATTTGGGTTCCACTATGCAACGAGAAAGGTCCGAAGTGAAAAGACATCTTCTATTTTTGATTTGAAATCTCCCCATATATCTATTACACTGTAGAAGTAGACAAACTCTTGAACTTTCTACAATAATTTTCAGTTGACATTAAGCCTTTCCAGCATTTTTTAAAATTAGCTCAGGTTCCTCATAATGTTTCACACAAAAGTTTAATTTGGTATGTCCCCAATCTTAACTTCTTAAATCTTGAAACATTTGTCTTTTCTTTCCTCCAAAATCGTTTATTTATTAGTCACAAGTAGGCTTACATTAACACCGCAATGATATATGGGGAGATTTCACAACATTTAAAATATTTTGTCACACTTCAATTATACAGATTCAAATAATGTTTGGCTTAAAATCTGATAGCCTTGAGATCTATTGCTGAATTCTTATCTAATAAACATGGATGTGAATAAAATGTAACATTAAAAAAATCTAGCTACCTATTCTGGGAGCTACCGATACAATCGTAACTGTTAGCCAAATGTGCATAGCAAATAAAACAACACTGATAAAAATTCCATAAAAGCTAACATGCATTGAGATTTGTGCATATGTAGTCTCACTGTGCTGCACATGGTATTATTTAATTTAAAATATATTTTTAGTGAATTGTCAGACACAAAATCGATACCAAAAGCTCTTATAGATAAAGCATAAGGCACTGAAAGAAACAGCTCAAATTCCTGCAGTAAAGCTACCAAAGGACTTTGGAGAACAATTATGCCATCCGTGAAAAAGATTGTTCCATTTACATGAATGAACGCAACACTGAAAAATACAAAAAAGGCCCAAATATGTGAAATGCCATTCTGTAATCCAAAGGCAGCTCCCAGAAATCACATGGCTGTGTTTAACTGACAGATCAATACATTGTACATTTCAATCACAGTTCATAACCGAGGTTGCAACAGTTGCATAAACCCAAACCTCCTACTTTCTTGGCACACTTAAGTTCATTATAACTGACTTACCACCAAAAGGGTGGAATAAAACTGTGCTCACTATGAATGAGTAAACATGTAAAAATGTTGCTCAAAGACACAAATACGATAACTTGGTAAATGTTAAAAGCAGCAAATTAAACAGATAGTTGTACCTGTTGTCTCATCATCTTCAGTTGCTCCTTTTGTTTCCGTTTTTCTTCTGCTGCCATTATTGCTGGAAAGAATATTTGCCCAGTAAATTCAGCAGGTCTAAACAAACAATCCAAAAATCTGTAACCTTTTTGTGCAATTGGTGCCAATCCCAATGAACAATTGTTTTCAAGTACTTACCTTGTTGTTTTCTAGCTTCTTTAGCTTTCTGAGCCAATGCTTGCTTTTCAAGTTTCTGCATCATCTTTAATTCTGCTGCTTTCCTTGCATATGCTGAAAACATTTCAAAATAAAATTCAAGTAATTGGCTTTTGATAATGAAATGTAATGCATCCAATTTATATATGCTTACCTTGAGCTTCCAATTTTCTTAACAGTTTTGCATCACTGTTCTTTTGGAAATCTGGTCTTGCAATATTTGGTGGCCTGCCTTTACGACGTCTCATTTTAGATTCGTCTCTAGCGCGTTGCTTTTCTGGATTCGGTGGACGACCTCTCCGTCCTTCCATTGCCTTTATTTTTGGCAATATTTCCTCGTTTTTTAAATGGCACCACTGCATACCCTGAAATGATGTTTCGCAGAATTTTTTACGTTAGTCTAAACTGAAATATTTTTAATAATAAATGGTTTTCAATTAAAGCTCATGTACAACATAGCTAAATTGTTCACTGTTATTAATGCAGTATTCTTCACTCTTTCAATTACGTAATACTTCATAAGTCATTCATAGGTTGATTTGTATCACAAGCAAAATTATTTGGGGTGACTACCTCTATAGGCAGTTTAAATCCTGAAACCGCAGAACTTATTTCTCACATATGTAATGCTATGTGATTAATTTGAATTTCTTTTGTTCCAAATAGAATACTTCGTGACATTTTGCATTAACTCAGGATAATTATGATATCTTCATGGTGAAAGGTATTCTCTACCCCTTTATTAAAAATTATTTCCATAATAACTAATTCTATGAAGAAAAGTGAATCCGCCTTATACAGGTTTTCCAATAAATTTAAAGGGATTGCCAAGTACAAAATTGATTTATACTAAACCAATCTCTAGAGGTTATGCAAGGCAATATTACTGGGAATGAAAAAACAGTCAAATTAGTATCACTAAGGAGGGATTGTATATGTCTCACAGCTGAAGATAATGCTCAAAGCGTCATGCTAAAATGCACCTGTTTGCACCCTACTTCAATTGGCACTTGGTAAAAGTACAAGGATTCAAGAAAAACAAAGAACCTGCATTTACGCAGTACCTTTTAGGAAATCTAAAGAAACTTTACAACCAATTAATCATTTCAGAAGTGCAAACACCATTGTGATGTATGCATAAAGAGCAGCAAATACATTCACAGCAAGATCCCACAACCAGCAGTAAGATAATAGCAAATTACTTCACCTTTTGGTGTTAATGAAGGGATAATTGTCGGCCTGGGAACTTCGAGAATCCATCATGCACTTCATAAAATTTTTAATAGACAAGCCCCAAATCAACACTTATCTAGAAGATAACACTACCAACAATGTGCCATTCCCTTAGTCTAGGTTAACTCTAAGCAGTACTATGTGGGGCTTGCACATATGACTTTGGAATCAGAATCTCAAGGGTTACCATTGAGACAAGCTGATACTCATTAACATTAAGCGTTTACAATAATAAGTTTATATTGAAAATACCTGCCCACTCTTAGCTGGACAACTAACCTAAAATTAGAGGGGTAATATTAGGGGTTGTGGATCATAACAAATATGGTAGGCAATTAAAAACAAACAGGAAAAGATTTTCTATCTAGTATGGGCACATCAATTTGATGAATATTCTCAGTAACATTTCAAACGATGAAAGCCTGGAGTAAAAAAAAAGGAAATTCAGCTATGATGCATTCCTCAGTGATTGCCATCCTAATCCAAAATAATGGTCAAAAAGTTA
Source organism: Mustelus asterias (assembly GCF_964213995.1). NCBI lineage: Eukaryota > Metazoa > Chordata > Chondrichthyes > Carcharhiniformes > Triakidae > Mustelus > Mustelus asterias. The sequence continues at coordinate 45,229,030 of NC_135814.1, read as the reverse complement.
TTGCTTCAAATGAAATTTGGAGTTATAAATCTCGTTTATATAGAATTAATGATACAAGTATTACAACTATTTAATTTGGCCTTTGCAAGTCACATGTCAACAAAGATGATACTGCATTGTCTAAGTTTCCTCTTTCCCACAATATGTCCTTAAGGCACTGATTTCATGCTGGGAAGGGTTTATAGGCACTAGCCATGCTCACTTACCTTGCTCAAGCAAGCAACTTCAATACATACTAGCCAGTTGGAGGCCTCAACATAACCCTCTCCGTCCAGACATGCATAGCTCCATGAGCAGGAGTCAGTGGATATCAAAGAGCAGGAAAGCTTGGACATTTTTCTCTATCTATAACTAACAGGTGGTGAGTATGCTTGACTATCCCGCTCTGGTTGACATTGGCAAATAGCATAAACCAGAGACTGAAACAGAGATAATCCTGGTTTGTATTTCTCAGTCCCCCGCCATGAAGTCCATTGGCCCTCTGGTCTAGGGAGGAGACCATCTAAGATTTACAATTAATGAAAACCAAATTCATGATAAATGTCAACAGTAATTATCTGTAATTAAAACCAGCATTACCTCAGGCCCATCTCTGGCTTCATAGAAGTCACCAACCTTCATTTTTGAACTGAAGCTAAAATTATCTCTAGTGATGTCTGTTATTCCATTCCTAGTAAGGTACTATAGGAAAGAAAATAAGTGAAAGAATATAAATCAGCAGCAAGTATTTTTACTGATTGTTTAAATATTTACAATATTACATAAATATTAGTATCTGAAGTGATACTAACAAATCTTTTAATGGGATTGCACATGGTACATTTTTTTAAACAATGGGGCATTATCCATTAAGTGTGACAGGGAAAGTGTTCAGGGACTAAGCATGGAACTTACAGGAAATAAATGTGATAGTTACATGCTATATGTACAGGAGATGCTCAATAAAAAAAAAATCTTTTATATGTAACAGTAGATCTCTCACTGTCGTGTTTAGAATGAGTAAGAGTTTTAACAACACCAGGTTAAAGTCCAACAGGTTTATTAACCTGGACTTTAACCTGGCGTTGTTAAAACTCTTACTGTGTTTACCCCAGTCCAACGCCGGCATCTCCACATCGTGTTTAGAATGAATCAGAGAAGATATCATTTTATGACAATCTAATTTTTCATGCCATTTATAGAACAGAATGTTTCCCACTAACTTACAGTGCCTAAATAAAGAAATTCCATTGCATTAAATAGTATTCTGAATGTTTAATGATGTTGCAGGAATGTAATTCCACAACAATGTCCATTATTCTGTGAAAACCATAAAAGAAAAACCCTCAAGTTACAGGTGGCTGATATTTACCATTACTGGAGAAAATAGGGTTTCACACATCTGGGGGTATCTTAAGTTTTGGGAGCAATATGGGTAGTCACAGATTGCAGTAACTGCACTTTGATTAAAAATAAAACATTAAACCTGGAGTTGACTATATACTGTTACTGATATTTGACGGCATTGGGGGGGGGGGGGGGGAAGAGAGAGAGAGAGAGAGAGAGAGAGATCTATTGGTCTGTAACTATGGAAGAGAGCCCTGAATTTTAATATAAAAGGGAATGTAAATTTCAGAGCAGCAGTAGATATCTAGGGCTCAATTTTAACAGTATAAGTGAGTTCGTTTTGACCAAGTGAAGATTTTGCCCATATTCTTGACCTGTAATGAGGGAAGAGTGGAGTAGTATGAGGGTACAAGTGTCAGGGCAATGTACATATGTCACATTTAATCTGCCTGTGCCATTGCTGTAGAAAAGTTATCAATGCTGAGATAAGGCATTGTGTGAGAGTGATTCATAGTACCAGTTTAGCGGCAAAATTGGCCAATGTTATCACTTAACATTGCAATCCAATTAGACCACTGCCTACTTGCATTACAAGCAATTGTTACAAGTTAGTGTGCAAATTTTAACATCGGAATCCCTTTAGAATTGGTAAATCATGATGTAGGAAATATGAGTTCATGGAAAGAAGGTGGATGTCATACAAAATATTGAATACTAAAGCAAAAACAAATAAAATATTAAAATTAATACAACTCATTAAATCCCAACAATATATCACAAGTAATTGAAAAGTAATTAATTTTACCTGCAAGTTACAATTCTTCTTAAGTATATTTCAGATTCAACAAGATTTGGGAAAACGTAATTTTGTGAAATTACGACTCAGCAATTACCTTGATTACTTCAGGGTACTGACGAAGTTTCTTCCCACAAGGAGCATAATAAATCACCTCGCCCTGGAGACGGCCACCAACAGTCTTAATTCTGGTCTCTCTCTGCCACCTAATCAACAAAGAATCCCATTAATTTCAAGTGATAAAGAACAACATTAATCAGATTCCCTACTGTGTTTTAATTTTAATTAGCATAATTAGTGTTTGCGACAGTAATATTTAATACCAGCAGAAACCAGCAAGACATTTGTGGTCACGTCAGTATCTTTATTGCAACAGTACTTTTTGAAATAAACAAGTCAAAGCTTCATAGCTACATGATAACTGCTCCTTCCTTGAGTCGAATTTTGTGCAGTGGCATGGCCATTGGAATTAGACTGTTAAAGCTCTGAAGGGTATAGACCATCATCATCTTCATCTATAGAATCAATGCTGCTGTATTCTTCTAATGCACGCTGACAGCTTCTGTAAGACTTTTTTATTCAAATCTAGCAAATCTCAATTTTTGGCACAAAGAAAAGCTCCTGAATAAGGCAAAGCTTGATCACGGATAGTCAGCATGGCTTCGCCAAAGAGAAGTCATGCCGAACAAATTTGATTGAATTTTTTGAGGCGTGACCAGGGTGTAGACGAGGGTAGCGCAGTCGATGTAGTTCATATGGATTTCAGCAAAGCCTTTGACAAGATCCGACGTGGGAGACCTGTAAAGAAGGTAAATTCACATGGCATACAGGGTAATTTGATGAAGTGGATTCAAAATTGGCTCAGTTGTAGGAGACAGAGGGTGATGACAGAAGGCTGCTTTAGTGACTGGAAGCCAGTGTCCAGTGGCTTATCACAGGAGATCTGTGCTAGACTCCCTATTATTCATCATTTATATAAATGACATTGATGACTATGGGAGGGGTAGGATTAGTAAGTTTGCAGTTGACACAAAGATCAGACGGGTGGTTAACAGTGAGGCAGTTTCTTGGGCTACATGAAGATATAGATAGAATGGTCAAATGGGCACATAAGTGGCAGATGGAATTTAACCCTGAAAAGTGAGAGGTGATACATTTTGGAAGGAGTAATTTGAAAAGAAAGTACTCAATGAATGTTATGACACTAGGAAGTTCTGTGGAACAAAGGGACCTTGGCATGTTTGTCCACAGATTTCTGAAAGCAGAAGGGCATGTTAGTAGGGTGGTGAAAAAGGCAGATTGGATATTTGCCTTTATCAATTGAGGCATAGATTACAAAAGCAGGGAAGTTATGTTGGAATTGTATAGAACTTTGGTGAGGCCACAGCTAGAATACTGTGTGCAGTTCTGGTCGCAATATTATTGGAAGGATGTGGTTGCACTGGAGAGGGTGCAGAGGAGATTCACGACGATGCTGCCTGGGATGGAAAATTTAAGTTAAGAAGAGAGCTTGCGTAAGCTTGGGTTGTTTTCGTTGGAGCAGAGAAGACTGAGGGGCGACCTGATCGAGGTGCATAAGATTATGAGAGACATGGACAGAATAGATATGGAGCAGCTGTGCCCCTTAGTTGAAGGGTCAGTCACGAGGGGACATAAGTTCAAGGTGAGGGGCAGGAGGTTTAGGTGGGATGTGAGGAAAAACATTTTTACCCAGAGGGTGATGACGATCTGGAATGCGTTGCCTGGGAGGATGGTAGAGGCAGGTTGTCTCACATACTTTAAAAAATATCTGGTGAATACTTGGGCACATCAAAACATTCAGGGCCATGGGCCTAGTGCTGGCAGATGGGATTAGGTGGGAGTTCAGGGGTTTCTAATGTGTCAGTGTGGATTCGATGGGCCGAAGGGCCTCTTCTGCACTGTATGGTTCTATGATTCTATAATTCTATGTCTCTTCTGCACCCTCTCCATATTGCTGACATCTGTTCTGTAGTAATGAACTCAAAACTGTGGACATAATAATCTCAGTGATGGGAAAGCTTTTAGGACCGATAATCCGGGACAAAATTAACAGTCACTTGGACAAGTGTGGATTAATCTAGAAAAGCCAGCACAGATTTGTCAAAAGCAAATCATGTTTAACTCAGTTGATTTCACTTTTTTGATGACGTAACAGAAGGGATCATGAGGATAACGCCGTTGATATGATGTACGTTAACTTCCAAAAGGTGTTTGATAAAGTGCCAAATAATAGGTTTGTCATCAAAACTGAAGCCCATGGAATAAAAGGGACAATGGAAATATGGACCTGAAGTTGGCTAAGTAACAGGAAACAGAGTGCAGCAGTTTACAGTTGTATCAAGACTGGAGAAAGACCATAAGACCATAAGACCATAAGACATAGGAGCGGAAGTAAGGCCATTCGGCCCATCGAGTCCACTCCACCATTCAATCATGGTTGATTTCAACTCCATTTACCCGCTCTCTCCCCATAGCCCTTAATTCCTCGAGAAATCAAGAATTTATCAATTTCTGTCTTGAAGACGCTCAACGTCTCGGCCTCCACAGCCCTCTGTGGCAATGAATTCCACAGACCCACCACTCTCTGGCTGAAGAAATTTCTCCTCATCTCTGTTCTAAAGTGACTCCCTTTTATTCTAAGGCTGTGCCCCCGCGTCCTAGTCTCCCCTGTTAATGGAAACAACTTCCCTACGTCCATCCTATCTAAGCCGTTCATTATCTTGTAAGTTTCTATCAGATCTCCCCTCAACCTCCTAAACTCCAATGAATATAATCCCACGATCCTCAGACGTTCATCGTATGTCAGGCCTACCATTCCTGGGATCATCCGTGTGAATCTCCGCTGGACCCGCTCCAGTGCCAGTATGTCCTTCCTGAGGTGTGGGGCCCAAAATTGCTCACAGTACTCCAAATGGGGCCTAACCAGTGCTTTATAAAGCCTCAGAAGTACATCCCTGCTTTTGTATTCCAAGCCTCTTGAGATAAATGACAACATTACATTTGCTTTCTTAATTACGGACTCAACCTGCAAGTTTACCTTTAGAGAATCCTGGACTAGGACTCCCAAGTCCCTTTGCACTTTAGCATTATGAATTTTGTCACCGTTTAGTCCATGCCTCTATTCTTTTTTCCAAAGTGTACGACCTCGCACTTGCCCACGTTGAATTTCATCAGCCACTTCTTGGACCACTCTCCTAAACTGTCTAAATCTTTCTGCAGCCTCCCCACCTCCTCAATACTACCTGCCCCTCCACCTATCTTTGTATCATCGGCAAACTTGGCCAGAATGCTCCCAGTCCCGTCATCTAGATCGTTAATATATAAAGAGAACAGCTGTGGCCCCAACACTGAACCCTGCGGGACACCACTTGTCACCGGTTGCCATTCTGAGAAAGAACCTTTTATCCCAACTCTCTGCCTTCTGTCTGACAGCCAATCGTCAATCCATGTTAGTACCTTGCCTCGAATACCATGGGCCCTTATTTTACTCAGCAGTCTCCCGTGAGGCACCTTGTCAAAGGCCTTTTGGAAGTCAAGATAGATAACATCCATTGGCTCTCCTTGGTCTAACCTATTTGTTATCTCTTCAAAGAACTCTAACAGGTTTGTCAGGCACGACCTCCCCTTACTAAATCCATGCTGACTTGTCTTAATCCGACCCTGCACTTCCAAGAATTTAGAAATCTCATCCTTAACGATGGATTCTAGAATTTTGCCAACAACTGAGGTTAGGCTAATTGGCCTATAATTTTCCATCTTTTTTCTTGTTCCCTTCTTGAACAGTGGGGTTACAACAGCGATTTTCCAATCCTCTGGGACTTTCCCTGACTCCAGTGACTTTTGAAAGATCATAACTAACGCCTCCACTATTTCTTCAGCTATCTCCTTTAGAACTCTAGGAGGTACTACAGTTGTTTTTCGTGATTCATATTAATGACTAAACTTGGGTGAATAGAGCACGATTCTGAAATTTGTAAGTATTCTCAAGTGTAAGGAGGATAGTTATAGACTTCAAGGGGACATAGACAGGCTGGTGGAATGGACAGCACATGGCAGATGAAATGTAATGCAGAGAAGTATTATTTTGGTAGGAAGGAGGAGTGTTAATATAAAATAAAGGGTACAATTCTAAAGGGACTGCAGAAACAGAGAGAATTTGGAGTGTATGCGCACAAACTGTTAGCGGCAGAACAGGTTTTAAAAGTGGTTAAAAATGTATACGGGATAAATAGAGGAAAAGAATCCTAAAGCAAGGAGGTTATGATGAACTTTTAGAGAAAACAGTTTCAGCCTCAACTGCACCCAATTTTAGACAAGCAGTTAAGAAATGATGTGAAGACATTAGCGTGGGTACAGAGAAGATTTACAAGAATAAGAACATAACAAATAGCAGGAATAGACCATACAACCCTTAAAGCCAGCTCCATCCTTCAACAAAATCATGGCTGATCTTCAGCCTAAACTCCACTTTCTCAATTGTTCCCGATATCCCTCAATTCCCTGAGATCAAAAGTCTATCTCAGCCTGACATATGGTCAATGATAAAGTGTTCACAACTCTCTGCAATAAAGAGCTAAAAAGGTTCCCAACCCTTTGAGGGAAGAGATTTTTCACCTTGGTCCTGAGACTACTGCCCTTATGTCCTAGATTCCCCAGCCAGGGGAAACCACCTCTGTGTCTCCCCTGACAAGCTCCTTCAGAATCTTGTACTCAATTGCAGGAATGATTGAAATACTTCAGAGAAGATTGGCTTAAGAACTGACAGTGATATGAAGAAAACCTATTTTACACAGCTAGCAGTTAGATGGAGAATGCACTGCCTATGAGAGTGAAGAAGAGGTGGATTCAATCATGGCCTCAAAAGTGAATTGGATAAGCACCTGAAGAGAAAAGAATTCCAGGGCTGCAGGAAAAGGGACTAGCTAAGTTGTTCAGAGAGATATAGCATAGCCACGATGGGCCAAGTGTCTGCTTTCTGTGGTGTACCATTCTATGATAACATTCTACCTGCAGCCAAACCAATTATTTGTATTGATTTAGCACTACTTCTTTGCTTTTGTACTCTATGCCCCATTCGACCATTCCTCTCTCCATAGCCGTCCCCTGATTAACACCCTTCCACTTTCAAGATATGTGCAACTGAAGTCTCCAGTATTCTGCACAGTTACCCCTGTTAAAATTTTACAATTTAATGCATATGTCCCTTCCTTATTCTTCCTCCCAAAATACATTACCTCATATTGCTCCACTTTAATTGACATCTGATTTCTATCTACATAATCATTTGAAATTTCATTTTAATCTCTTTATTCATCCAAGTCACTCTGGCTTGTGGTGCATCACCTTTGCTGCTTTCTGTATCTGAATCACTTCTTGTTTGAATATTTATTTGGTTCTAAAATCTGTTACAAAGATTAAACACTAGACAGATGGAAGATAAATGGGATGGGAGGTCAAGTAAAGCAGAACTCTCTCATAACCAATTCATAAGCATTAGTGACTCCTTTGAAAGCAAATCCTTGAAAGCAACATGTAGAGGAATTATACGTGATGGGAAGGTGAGAGTTGAAACATGACCTGTCGTACTGCAACAAAGATCATGCCTGGGAAATGCCCCAGATTGACTGCAGCTCACAAGATTGCAGCAGGGCAGTGGAGGGACGCATTTATATCGTACTTTTCACATTCTCTAGAGGTTTCCAAAGCATTTCAGAACAAATTATGGACTTCTTAAGCAGAACCTTCTGCCTTTAAATAGTACCAGAGTATAGCACTGATTTGTAAGCACACACAAACTAGCCAGTCAATCCCAAAATCAATCCTTTTATCAAATGTTATAATCTACGGTAGAAATACATGCCAGGAAAACTACTCTCTCTTGCAATTAAAGAACTTTACAACAAAACCACCTTCCTAAATGACTTTCTCCACCAAGTTTCTACTGTGACATTTGTATTTCAAGTCAGACTTGAGTTACAAACCAAATATTCAACTGTAATACAAATAAAATATATAGAACTCATATTATATAAAACGATTACCCATATTCCAAGGGAATACGCAGTTCTCTTTCATCCGTGACTCTTCTTCTTTTACCCGAACCTATAAAATCAAAACTCAGGTGTTATAAAAATGTAATTGATGGACTAATAAACTTTACATATATACAAAGCGATTCTGCAAGAAATGAAATGGCTACACAAATCCTGAAGATGATCATGGTAAGCAGATGCAACTGTAAATCACACTTCTAGAAGCCAATGTTTCTAAATCGATTCCACAATTTTAATGTCTTTTTTTCAAAACCTACCCTCTCAGCATTTCAGAAGATAAAGGTTTAATTTAATGTATACATCAGAAAGCATGTTTTGATATCAAGTGAATTATTAGCAATTATATATAGTTAGACAAAATGCACTGTAAACTAATTGAGGACAACTAGATCTCCTATGCCATTGTTCATTAATAACCTGCAATCTAGAGTATGGTTTCTGATGTTTAATGTGATCCCAACTGCAGCCTAAATGCAACAAGCACATTGTTCATCATTGCAACATAGGTAAACATAAGCAATATATCACGTATTAAACAATTTACTGATAGCCTCAGACATAATATTTGTAATACTATTTAGGCATATCAAAACCTGAAGAAATGTGAAACTTCCTTTGTTCTCTCTGAAAATCCTGTAATTAACATTAATAAGCACCTTTTGCTCCACCTCCTACTATTTGACTTGCGGATAGCGAAGAGCATTGTCGGGCAATACAGCAGGATATAGATAGGCTGGAAAATTGGGCGGAGAGGTGGCAGATGGAGTTTAATCCGGATAAATGCGAAGTGATGCATTTTGGAAGAAATAATGTAGGGAGGAGTTATACAATAAATGGCAGAGTCATCAAGAGTATAGAAACACAGAGGGACCTAGGTGTGCAAGTCCACAAATCCTTGAAGGTGGCAACACAGGTGGAGAAGGTGGTGAAGAAGGCATATGGTATGCTTGCCTTTATAGGACGGGGTATAGAGTATAAAAGCTGGAGTCTGATGATGCAGCTGTATAGAACGCTGGTTAGGCCACATTTGGAGTACTGCGTCCAGTTCTGGTCGCCGCACTACCAGAAGGACGTGGAGGCGGTAGAGAGAGTGCAGAGAAGGTTTACCAGGATGTTGCCTGGTATGGAGGGTCTTAGCTATGAGGAGAGATTGGGTAAACTGGGGTTGTTCTCCCTGGAAAGACGGAGAATGAGGGGAGATCTAATAGAGGTGTACAAGATTATGAAGGGGATAGATAGGGTGAACAGTGGGAAGCTTTTTCCCAGGTCGGAGGTGACGATCACGAGGGGTCACGGGCTCAAGGTGAGAGGGGCGAAGTATAACTCAGATATCAGAGGGACGTTTTTTACACAGAGGGTGGTGGGGGCCTGGAATGCGCTGCCAAGTAGGGTGGTGGAGGCAGGCACGCTGACATCGTTTAAGTCTTACCTGGATAGTCACATGAGCAGCCTGGGAATGGAGGGATACAAACGATTGGTCTAGTTGGACCAAGGAGCGGCACAGGCTTGGAGGGTCGAAGGGCCTGTTTCCTGTGCTGTACTGTTCTTCTTTGTTTAAAACACTTTATTCAATCTTCCTTTTTGCTTCCTCAAGATTGTTTTTTCCCAATTCTTTTTCTCACTTTGCTTTCCCAAACCTTTTCCTTCTCACAAGCAAGAGGTTCATTCAGAAAAGAAAATCACACCAAATCTGAAGTCACACCCACTCAGCCAGGAACAAGCGAGCATGATCAGTGATTAAAGATTGAAACAAACAACGATAAAACATACGCTTTTCTCTCTTATTTATCAACATTGACTTGTTCCTGAAGATTTTGGTGCTACAGTAACCTGACAGGAACCCCCACCCTCCCACATTTGAGTCATCAATGACCAATTAGTCAGTTACCAAATTTATACAGCCTAGTCCAACCAAGACGTACACGTTTAAAATCACTGCCTCATCATCCACCTTTAGGCCTGGTGTAAACAGTTCTACTACACAACTCAAAATTTTACATCTCAAAATCATCATCTATACACTTTTACAATAGCTCAAACTGAAATAAAACAATCTTGATATGTTTTATTCAAGCCTCTGTTCTTTGTAAATGAACTGGCTGGTTGCCATGTTACCACATCACACTGAGGAAAGTGTATTTCTACAGAAGCAATGTAAGCAACAGCTTTTATTGGGCATCAAAACATACACAAGAAATTTGTCAACACTCGCTGGAGATCAAAGAAAGAACAAAGAACAATACAGCACAGGAACAGGCCCTTCGGCCCTCCAAGCCCGCGCCGCTCCCCGGTCCAGGATTGAATCCTGAATCCAGGATCCCCGCCCAATTTTCCGGCCTATCTACATACCAATGTCCTATCCACTGAGCTGTCCCTCACAGCTACGATCTAAATCTACAGATCACCAGCATCGAAGGTGCAGATAGAATTTCCAATTTGGATTTAAAATAAAATTCAGGCCCCACATCCGTATGAAATAAACAGTCATAAAAATATAATTTAGTTATATACTGCAAGCTTAATAGGGAAAATGTTGGGCAAAGACTGTATGCAGAGTTTAATTCAAGAATGATTCTTTATCTGAGATAGATGCTCGATTAGAAAAATGTGAACAATATGCTTGGGCGGCACGATAGCACAGTGGTTAGCACTGCTGCTTCACAGCTCCAGGGTCCCGGGTTCGATTCCCGGCTCGGGTCATTGTCTGTGTGGAGTTTGCACATTCTCCTCGTGTCTGCGTGGGTTTCCTCCGGGTGCTCCGGTTTCCTCCCACAGTCCAAAGATGTGCGGGTTATGTTGATTGGCCAGGTTAAAAAAATTGCCCCTTAGAGTCCTGGGATGCGTAGGTTAGAGGGATTAGCGGGTAAAATATGTGGGGGTAGGGCCTGGGTGCAATTGTGGTCGGTGCAGACTCGATGGGCCGAATGGCCTCCTTCTGCACTGTAGGATTTCTTCTTCTAAGTATGCGACATAGGTTAACTGCTGATTGGAAACTTACATATTGAGTGACAATGATTTCTGATTGCTTCACATTTAGTCAATAGGATATATTTTGCTGCATTCTTTCCTCTGACCCTTAAATGGAAATCTTACTGTTTAAAATAATAGATGTAACCAACATGTCCCTCACTCCACCATTAGCATCAAGTCAGAGGGCCAACTTTGGTTCAGTGAGGAGTGTAGCAGAGCGTGCCAAGAGCTGCATCAGATATACCTAAAATAAGTGTCAACCTGAATGTTAAATAGCAGGAGCTGTTTGATACGAACTAAGCAATCCCAAACTAACAGGTCAGATCAAAGCTCTGCAGTCCTGTCACATCCAGTCATGAATGATGGGGTCAATTAAACAAATATGGAGGACAATGTTTCAAAAACAGCCCCATCCTAAATTAAGGGAAAGCCCAACAGGTCTGTACAAAAGACAAGGTTGAAGCATTGGCAACCACCTTCAGCCAGAAGTGCAGGTGAATGTTCCAAGTTGGTCTCCTCAGGAGGTCCTCGCACCACAGATGTCAGGCTTGAGCCAATTTGAGTGAATTCATGTCATATCAAGAAATGAGCACACTGGATACAGCAAAAGCTATGGGCCCTTACAATTTCCAGCCCAGTGCTGGAAACATGCAGTCCAGAACTAGCCACACCCTTAGCCAAGCTGTTCCAAGACAGCTGCAACAATGGCACTGACCTGACAAATTGGAAATTGACCAGATACAGCCTATGCACAAAAGGCAGAACAAATCAAATCCGACCAAGAACTCCTCCATCTGTCTACTCTCAATCATCAACAGAGTAATAGAAGGTGTTGTCAAAAGTACCATCAAGTGACACTTACTTACTCAAAACCTGCTCACCAACGCTCAGTTGGGGTTCCACTAGGACCAGTAACAGGCTTCTTTACAACCTTGGGTCAAACATGGACAAGAGTGCTGAATTCCAGAGGGGAGATGAGACTTAGGGTACCCTTAACATCTAGGCACCTAACGTGGCATCAAACAGTCTTGGTAAAATTGAAGCTAATGGAAATCAGGGGAAGCGCTCCCCAGCTGGAATCAGATCTTGCACAAGGAAGATGGTTGTGGTTGTTTGAGGTCAATCCTCTCAGCCCAAAGGCATCACTGGAGGAGTTCCTCAAGGAAGTGTCCTCTGCCCAACCCCTTCAGCTGATCCATCTGATCTTAAGATGGAAGGAAAGTCATTAAAGTGAGGATTTTTATTGATGATCACAGTGTTCATTTTCATCTGCAACTGCTCAGATGAAGCAGCAATCTATGCCCATGCAAGACTTGGACAACAATCAGACTTGGGCTAAGTGGCAAGTAATATTCGCACCATAAAAGTGCCAGACAATGACCATGTCCAACTAAACGGAATTTAAAAATCTCCCCTAGATACTCAATGGCATTACAATGGCTGAATCCCCACATCAACATCCTCCAGAAGGGCATTAAGAGTTCATTAATTAAGAGTTACCATTCACCAGAAACTGAACTGGACCAGCCAAATAAACATTGTGACTACGAGCAGATTATGGGCTGAGTATTAAGTAACTTATCTCCTAACCCTTGAAAGCCTGTCCACCATCTACAAGCCAAAAGTCAGAAGTGCAATGCACTCAAAAAACTAGACACCATCCAGAATAAAGCAGTCTGTTTGACTGGCATCCAATCCAACATCCACTTCAGTCAGCAGAGGCACACTGTGGCTGTAGTATGTACCATTTCCAAGATGCACTGCAGCAACTCATCAAAGCTCTTTTGACAGCACTACTAAATCTCTGACCACCACCATCTAGAAGGACAAGGGAAGCAGGCACATGGGAACACCACAACTTGCAAGTTCCCCTTGAAATTGCACAGCGAAATACATTGGCATTCTTCCACTGTCGCAAAAGTATTGGAATTGTCCTGCCCCCACGAAGCTACACCCCCCCCTCCCCCCAACCAACCGCCCAGCAGTACAGTGGGTATACCTATACCACATGAACTGACATGATTTGCCATCAGATTCTCAAGGGCAATTAGGGATGAGCAGTAAATGCTGGCCTTCCCAGCAACACTCCCTCTAATTTTCTTTTGTTGCACATGTGCTCTTCATTTAAGTAGGAGTGTTCTTTAATTGTTTTTGCAATTACAAAGATGTGCAACTCACAGGTTAGGAACTGTATTGTTTGAAAAACTGTTTGAAGGTCTGATTTCCGTCCTGCATTAAAATTAGCAACTGAGTTATCAACTGGAGGATTCAGATTGAAAACTGAAATTTGTGATTTTTGGTGGAAGGCTTTTTTATCCTCTTGCACTGCAGACGATGCTGGCAGCTATTGTCACTTTCGTTACTTGGGTTCAGTGTATGTAAGAATCAGCCACATAGTGAAGGGCCAGGGGTGGTTAGTATACCTGGTTGCATTCTTCAAACCAGTTGTGCTTACGGTGAAAATCCAACAACTTTCTATGTAATTTCTTTTCCTGCCCTCAGCCAACAAATTACCAGATTAACCAAATTCATTTTCACAACTTGCCAGTTCTGAGTTTGTGATATTTGGGTTGCTAGCCCAGTACCATTACATAAGTTAACAAGTCTTGAAGAACAAATGTAGTTGATAATCCATTTTTCCTCTTAAACAACTGAAAAGAACCCAGAACTTTTAATAAGGTTATCTTGATAAATGAAACATAAGCATCTTGCAATGAATTCGGTCTTAAATTCCTTATTATTTATGTTCACAATATACTGTACTCTTATGGTCAATTTGACAAAATCCCCCCAGTCCTTTTAAACTTGCATAATCAATTCAAAGCTACAATAGCCGCCAACTGCACCTGCGACACGAACCGCCAACCGCACTTGGAACACGAGCCGCCAACCGCACTTGGAACACGAGCCGCCAACCGCACTTGGAACACGAGCCGCCAACCGCACTTGGAACACGAGCCGCCAACCGCACTTGGGACACGAGTTGCCAACCGACCACACCTGGGGTACTAAGCTGCCAATATACGGCACTAAGCTGCCAATCTACGGCACTAAGCTGCCAACCTCAACTGATTTGTTTCATAATATTATTTGGGGTGAAAACTGTAAAGCTATTTTAAAGGTAAACAAATTTTTGTTTAAAAAACATAGGGTGGAGGAGAGGACGATGCCCATTTTCAAACAAATGTCCACGAGCATGCAGAATGTGGGTGCTAGAATTTAGAAGGAGAACATAACATTCTTATAAACTTTGTATTTGCAACAATTGTACGTTTTAAAACTGTCTCCTTAATTTAGGGCAAAATGGAGGAATGAAGGGGTTTGTGCCCGTTCTGAATTCTGCCAGACAACTAGCCTGGGTGGCTTGGTTGTTAAGGGGGGGGCCCAGGTTGTTCTACTGCTGGAAAGAAGATGCAAGATATTCACATCTGTAGTCGGTGGCAAGTACATCTGTGTTGGCTGTTGGTAAACAATTGGTCTTCAGGTCTCAGGTGTGATGAATATCATAGAATCATACAGTGCAGAAGAGGCCCTTCAGCCCATTGAGTCTGCACCAACACATTAGAAACACCTGAACTCCCACCTAATCCCACCTGCCAGCACTTGGCCCATAGCCCTGAATGTTATGATGTGCCAAATGCTCATGCAGATACTTTTTAAAGGATGTGAGACAACCCGCCTCTACCACCCTCCCAGGCAGCACATTCCAGACTTTCACCATCCTCTGGGTAAAAAGATTTTTCCTAACATTTCCCCCTAAAACTTCTGCCCCTCACCTTGAACCTATGTTTCCTCGTGACTGACCCTTCAATTAAGGGGAACAGCTGCTCCTTATCCACTCTGTCCATGTCTCTCATAATCTTGTACACTTTGATCAGGACGCCGCCGCCGCCCCCGCTCCAACAAAAACAAAAACAACCCAAGCTTATGCAAGCTCTCCTCGTACCTTAAATTTTCCATCCCAAGCAGCATTGTGGTGAATCTCCTCTGCACCCTCTCCAGTGCAATCACATTCTTCCTATAATGTGGCATCCAGAACTGTACACAATACTCTAGCTGTGGCTTCACCAAAATTCTATATAATTTCAACATGACTCCCTTGCTTTTGTAATCTATGCCTCGATTGATAAAGGCAACGGTCCCTATGCCTTTTTCACCACCCTACTAACATGCCCTTCTGCTTTCAGAGTTCTGTGGACAAACACACCAAGGTTCCTTTGTTCCACAGAACTTCCTAGTGTCCTACCACTCATTGAGTACTTCCTTGTCAAATTACTCCTTCCAAAGTGTATCACCTCACACTTTTCAGGGTTAAATTTCATCTGCCACTTATCTGCCCATTTGACCATTCCATCTATATCTAGCTCAAGCCACTCTGCCTCACTGTTAACCACCTGTCCAATCTTGGTGTCATCCGCAAACTTACTAATCCTGCCCCCTACATAGTCATCAATATCATTTGTATAAATGACGAATAATAGGGAGTCCAGCACAGATCCCTGTGGTATGCCATTGGAAACTGGCTTCCAGTCATTAAAGCAGCCTCATGTCATCACCCTCTGTCTCCTACAACTGAGCCAATTTTGAATCCACTTTATCAAATTACCCTGGATCCCATGTGAATTTACCTTCTTTACAAGAATCCCATGTGGGATCTCGTCAAAGGTTTTGCTGAAATCCATATAAACTACATCGACTGCACTACCCTTGTCTACACACCCGGTCACCTTCTCAGAAGTTCAATCGAATTTGTTAGGCATGACCTTTCTTTGATGAAGCCACGTTGAACTATCCCTGATCAAGATTTGCCTCTCCAAGTAGAGATAGATGCTTTCCTTCAGAAGTTTCTCTAATACTTTACTCACTGGTCTGTAGTTGCCTGGTTTATTTCTGTAACCCTTCTTAAATAGCAGAACCACATTAGCTGTTCTCCAGTCATCTGGCACCTTCCCCGTGGCCAGAGAGGAATTGAAAATTTGGGCCAGAGCCCCTGCAATCTCCTTCCTCGTTTCCCACAGCAACCGAGGGCACAATTAATCTGGACCCGGAGGTTTATCCGCTTTTAAGGCTGCCAACACCAATACCTTGTCCTTCCCTATGTCAATTTGCTCAAGAACCTCACTCCCTGAATTCCTTACCATTGTCCTCATTCTCTTGGGTGAAGACGGATGTGAAGTATTCATTCAACTCCCTACCAATGTCCTCTGGTTCAGGTTTTATAAATAGTTATACTTCAAATAATCCATTTAATTTCAAGACAGAACAGAGTACGGGGAGGGGATTGCTAATTAGTATTTCTACTTGAAGGCACATGTGATTCATGTCATGGGGATGGGCTTTAGGAAGGAAAAGTCAATAGCAAGCCATTGCAGTGTCAGCTTACAAAGTTTTCTAAGCTATCGATGAACCTGACAGATCAAGGCAGACTGCAAGAGAGAGAACTAAAAGACAGAGACAGCTAGTCCGAAATCTTAAGCAGAGAAAATGCTAGCCCTGTCACCTGTCAGTCATCATATAAAACATGGGCAGGAGCCTGTTCTCAGATTGAAGAGACTGAGTTTGAGAGGATTTAAACAAGACTGGAAGATTCATCCAACTTGGCTAAAGGGAAGAGTCCCCAATTTGTGCCTCACTGTAAAAGTCAAGTGGATTAAAAATTGCCCGTATGGGAACAGAAAATACACGATGCGAGCTTTCAGGAACTAAGAATCACTTTGGTCTGGTTCCTGGAACATAAAGTGTCTACTTAAGAAACAAAGTAAAGTACAACCATTATGTGGACTTCTCGGCTGTGTAATCAGGTAAATGGAGGTGGTTCTTTTCTGTAGTTTAAAGCATCACTTGCCAACAAAAGTAGTTTTTAGTTGTGTTGTTTTTAAATTTGTTTCAGGAAGTGGTAGGGGCGGCACGGTGGCACAGTGACTAGCACTGCTGCCTCACAGTTCCAGGGACCTGGGCTCAATTCCCGGCTTGGGTCACTGTCTGTGAGGAGTTTGCACGTTTGCCCAATGTCTGCGGGGTTTCCTCTGGGTGCACTGGTTTCCTACCACAGTCCAAAGATATGCGGGGTAGATGCATTAGCTGTGCTAAATTGCCCCTTGGTGTCCCAGGACGCGTAGGTTAGAGGGATTAGCGGGTCAAATGTGTGGGGTTACGGGGTAGGGCCTAGGTGGGATTGTTGTCGGTGCAGAATCGACGGGCCGAATAGCCTCCTTCTGCACTGTAGTGATTCTACGATTCTATGAAGTCTTAAAACTTGAAATCTTGTTGTGTAATCCTTGCAGTCAGTCACTGAAACCTCCAATTTATTTTTAAAAGTTAACAGTCTAGTCTGTAAACTGATTGTAACACAACTTTAAATTGAAGGTCCCTATCAATGTTACTTCATGAGCTAGGAAGGACACAAGTCCATTAACACGTGCCCAGATTTCCTTCCATTCCAAGGTGAAAGCACAAGGGGCCTAATTTTAACTCTCAGTGGATGGATTTTGAACGAGTTAAATCTTGCCCAATAATGTCTTGCTTGAAACAGCATCACACTGGCATGCGCCATTGTGATGTGCCATCATACAGACATCCTGCTTTCCAATCCCCAATATTCCCTGCAAGAAAAACCAAATCAACATATGTGCCCAAAATATTACAGATAACCAAGTTTCTGCCACAGCACCTATGAAAAAAAGACTATTTTCCAAATATTCATCCATGTATGTAACAGCAAATCCAAAATATTTTGAAAAATTGAAGACTTGAGCACTTTAGCACTTTGCAATGTAACTACAGCAAAGTTAAAAAAATAATTTGATACAAATACTATAGTAATCACTGCACAATGAAAGTACTCCCAACATAAAGAAACTGAATCATTCCTCGAACAACACAGCTCCTCAATGCTTTAACCAGCTAAGGCGTGCTGACAAAGAAGAGCCTAGGTTTCACCCATACCTACTATGTGCTGCATTAAGATTTCAGCCCTGGCAGCAGTAGGGACACTATAACAGATCTTAACTGCCCTGCTTAAAAAGTGAACAATTGACCAGTTTTTCCCTGGTCATTGTCCAACAGCCCCCATAGTAAGTGCACATAATATGGAAATAAGGAAGGACAGGAGGAGATTTTCACAGTGATGCTGCTGCTCCCCCTGCCCTCACCACTTACAAGTGGTTGAACTGCTCATCAGTAGACATTTTGTAAGAAAACAAAAAAAAAAGAATCGAAAGGTTCCGCAGGAGGCTTGGCACCCCTCAAAAATCTATTCTAACAAGAAATTGTTGTCTTCAGGAAAAGAGGGAAGGAGAATGGAATGGAAAAAGCAAATATTACCAGATGGTGCAAATGAAGACGACGGGGTCCCTGTGTAGGCCAGCGTTGTAGATTCTGATGCCAAAGAGCCAGGTGCTGACTTTGGAGTCTTCAATACATGGAGACTAATGGGCGTTGAGTGGGCTGACTGATTGGAAGAAGTGTGACTTGAATGAGCAGCTTTGTTTAATTTATGAGGAATTTCTTCTCCTTCATTCTCTGTTTCGGTCTTATCTTGCTCCTTAACTTCTTCATCTGATCCATCTGTTTCTGTCTCTGAGTCACTATCAGCCTCTAATTGGAAAATAATAAATTAAATATTTTAGAAATTCTATAATTAGCCCTGCCTAAAAACATGTGCAAAAGAAGATCTATGGTTACATTAGTCATGACACTACACATAAATAGTGCCACCTTTCATTTGAACTTTTAACTTCCAAATAACTTCACATCATTGCAAATAGGTAAAATAGAAATCACAATTGCATTTCTGAAGCCATTAAATTGTTTTAAATCGACTAAGAAAATGCAAGTAAAATGTTATGTTAAATTCCTTCACATTTTCGCTACACTGCATTAGAGAAACATATACATGCTTCAGCTGAGAAGAAGTTGTGACATACAATCTGTGCTATTTTGGTTTGAAAACATAATATAAGAAATAGGAGTACGCTATTTTGCCCTTTGAATCTTCTCTGCTACTTAATACAATCATGGCTTATCGCTAGCTTCCACTCCACCTTCTTGCACAATCCCCATATTACTCAAATCACCTTTGTATCTAAAAATCTATCGATCCCTGCCTTGGATATACTCAACAACTGAGCATCCAAAGTCCTCTTAGGTAAGTAATTCCAAAGAACCATAATCCTCTGAGTAAAGGAATTTATTCTCATCTCCATTCTAAATGGTCAACCGAGACTGTGATTTCTGAGGCTGTGCCCTCCTTAATTCTACTCTTCAGCCAGGAATTCAACTTTCAAGCATATCCCTCCCAAGCCCTGTAAGGCTTTTATATGGTTCAATGAGATTGACTCTGGGAATATACGTCTAGCCTACTCGATCTCTCATCTTGAGCAATCGTTTCATCTCAGGGATCAGTTTTGTGATTTTTGCATTCCCTGCAAGGCAAGTACATCCTCCCTTAATATAAACAAAAATCCACTTCAGCCAGAATTTACAAAAACATTCACAAAAAAAATATCTAAATGTTACTGCTTTTAATGTAAAATTGATTCATTGGGTCCTCAGTAAATTTGAGAACACATGATCAAATCTTATGTGCAATAACGGTTGTTTGGAAAGTTATATTAGGATTAAAACAATATTAAAATACTGGGTTTGGTCTCAACTGCAGTCTTACGTCCAATTCTGGGCACCATATACTTTAGGAAGGATGTGAAGGTATTGGAAAGGATACAGAAAAGATTCGCCAAAATGGTTTCAGGAGTGGGGAACTTCAGTTACATGGGTAGATTGGAGAAGCTGGGGCTGTTCCCCTCAGGAAAAAGAAGATTGCGAGTAGATTTGAGTGAAGGTACACAAACTCGAGGGGTCTAGACAGAGTAGATACAGAGAAGCTGTTCCCATTGGTGGAAAGGTGGAGAACCAGCCGACACTGATTTAAGTTGAAATGCAGAAAAACAAAAGGCAACATGAGGTAAAAAATTTTATGCGAGTTAAGATCTGGAGTGCACTGCCTGAAAGTGTGGTGGAGATAGATTCAATCACAGCTTTCAAAAGTGAACTGAATAACCATCAAAAGTGAAAAAAATTGCTGGACGACAAAAGGGTGGGGAAGTTGGACTAGCTGAGTTTCCCTTCCAGAGTGCCAGCACAGATTCAATGGGCCAAATGGCCTCCTTCAATGCTGTACCATTCCATGATTCTATTCTATGAAATGTTTATCCTGAACCAATGAAAATCAAATCTTTCATCGATCCACAACTAGAATTGATGAATGAATACATTGAAACATTTTATGATAAATTATTTACTGGGTTTCTTTTGCTGGCCAGAGAACATTGCTAAAGTTGGTCACTGCTAACTATTTCTCAGGCTTCAGAAAACACACATCCCAAGCTTCCTAATTAGCACACTTTTTTTTGTATCGCCTTATTTGCATAATGTGGAGATGCCGGTTGTTGGATTGGGATGGGCATAGTAGAAAGTCTCACAACACCAGGTTAAAGTCCAACAGGTTTATTTGGAATCACGAGTGATTCTTCCTCAGGTGGGGAAGAAGCAGCGCTCCGAAAACTCGTGATTCCAAATAAACTTGTTGGACTTTAACCTGGTGTTTTGAGACTTCTTATTTATTTGCATAAATTGATTGCTCCCATTGTGCTTGGATTGGGACCCATCTCAAATTATTCAACAGGTTAAACCATTAAATGCAAACATCTAATATGATTAATGTCCTGGAAATCTTGTTAATCTAATAGGTTTGATTGACAGCTAAATCTGTTTTTAAGACAGACTTGAGAGAGGGACATGGTTCCAATTCTGTGCAGCCTGTTGAACAGACAAGTCTGTAACAATGAACTACAGAAAGCAGACTTTGGCTGTTTGAGCTCAATAGTACGGGGACTCTGGTAATGATGGTAGCTAAATCTTTGGGTCAATTTAAGGTTAAACATTAGTGCTAGAAAAGTGTCTGCCATTTTAACACAGAACATTGTAAACTTTATTACTGTTAATAAATGGCTTGTGCTGACTACTATTCATTCACTGGTTGGTTTAACATTCAATACTGTTCGTTTATAGTATGAACTGTGACCTGGTAGTATGAATTCTTCTACCCTCTTGAATTTGAGGAGATCACATGGTAACATGCAATATATTTAATTATCCTGGAGTGGAGAAGACAACATTTTCTCTCTTTGACCCCATTTAAATAGATACTGGGCAGGAAAAAGCATATTCTGGTCATAAGGAAGAGGAGGTCCATTAACAAGAATCACAGAATCCTACAGTGCAGAAAGAGACCATTCAGCCCATCGAGTCTGCACCGACCACTATCCCACCCAGACCCTATCCCCATAATCCCATACATCTAGCTAGTCCCCCTGACACAAAGGGCTAATTTAGCATGGCCAATCCACCTAACCCACACATCTTTGGACTGTGGGAGGAAACCGGAGCGCCCGGAGGAAACCCACGCAGACACGGGGAGAATGTGCAAACAATCAGCTACTATGCTCCTCACACGCCGGCTCCCATTCAAGCGCCAAACATACCACATCTCATCATCACTTGAACCGGATGTGAGTCGCACCGACACCAAAAATGCAACTGCTGTCAATGGTCACATCAAGAAAGTAACAAGATGCTTTAGTTGTAAGCGGAAACACTTACATTTGTGTAAAGGTGACATCACCTCAAAATCTTTCACAGTTAGCAAGTTTTCAAGAGTACGAAGCATTACTGAAGCCATTCGCATGTTATACAACTTTATACTTAACTCATAAAGCTGCAAATCCACTTGGCCAGTCAGCATCTGGTGAGTCAGAAAGTGCCTATATATTGAACATTTTTCCATTTAATTCTTTCTTCCCCTCACCTTTAATAGCAATGGCAAAAGCTGACAAAAATTTAAAACTATTTTTGAAACTTTATAAATGCTGAAACAAATATTTATATATGCAGCCACTTACTCTTTCTTATATGGCTCATCAGTTTAAATTCATGTTAACCACGGGGTAAATCTGAGAAGAATTTAATGTCAGTTCCGGATGAAGAACTGTGCTAAACCCGCTGGTGAGATTTCTCACAGGAATTGAGTCTAATTAACATAATTTTATATTCCCTTGAGATTTATGCTGCTCTCATGATGGCCTCCCTCTGAATCGCTCACCCTGGGTCAACCTAATCTCTGCAATCAGTTGGGAACTCCTTATAAATGTCTCTGCAGCATTCGCTCCAGATCCCTTTGACGGGATGACTGCCGGAAGCCATTTCTCAGAAGGAGTCTTGGCCAGATTCCTGGATGGTGTGCAGCAGAGGCGGGATGTCCTCTACCCACAGTCATGCAACATCCTTCCAGCCTGGGAGGCTGTGACAGCCTTAGTCAGTGCAGCTCACTGCAGGAGGAGGGCAGGCCAGCAGTGTCACAAGAAGGTGAATGGTCTTCTTTGCATGGTCAGGGTAAGTCTGCCTCCTCCAGTCTCCTGCTGAACCCCCTCACACCTCCTGGTTGATCTCTTACCCAACCACCTTGTGGGTTGGCTACACCTCTCACGAGGTACACCCCTCGCTCCCCCACAAATTCCTATGGTCCCCCCAATCCCCATATTCCCCCCACATTAGCTACTATGCTCCTCACACTCCGGCACCCATTCAAGTGCCAAACATACCACATCTCATCACCAGCTGATGGGAGAACTGGCAGCACTCGCACCTACAGTCTCCCCGTCTGTCTCATTGCAGGGCAAACTCCACCATAAAGGTGCAAATTGGTGGAGTCATGCCAGAGCTCGGTATCATCAAGCCCTTTGAGGAGAGAGCAATTCAGTTGGCTGGTGAGGAGGAAGACCGCACCTGTGCCGATGGCGGTGGGGGCATCAAACGAAAGCAAGAATCCTCAAGACATGCAGTCATTCTTCAAGCTTCAAATGAGTAAGTGTCCTTTCATACCTCACTCATAATGCACTAATGCCAACTCCCTTCCCTTGTAAGCAACTCATTCAAGCAGCCAGGCCTACAGACACGAGCAGCTCCAAGGGAGATGTCTCCGGACCCCACCACTGGAGTGGCATCCCAGCTGTTATCCATACCTGCTACTAGTGCAGATACTCGCACTTTGGTAGGATTACCTAGTAGACAGGTGTCTGGGTAACTCACTGGTGAGCACCACACGGCTGAAGATCCACAGCAGGCGGTGGCAGGGACATCCCAGGGAACCGGCACTCAGAGGGATGCCAGGGCCCTGGACTCTGCTGCGCCACTGGCCGATGACATGCCCCTGGATCCGGTCGTTCTAAAGCTGATGGAGCTACAAAGGCAAAGCCACGAGCATCAGGAAGGGATGGCAGCTTCCTACCTCAGACTGCTGGAGGAGTGCCATCGCCTTCTGTCTGAGGAGGTGCTGCTGTCACTCCGATACAAAAAGGCCAACACTGCGAGAGTGATGTCTCCAGTGGAGACCTCGGTGCAGGACGTGAACTTTATGGCATGGGATGTCCACTCCATGGTTCACTTCATGACCTCCATGGCTGAGTTCCATGGTGCAGGCACCAGTGGGAATTCATGAGTCGAGTGCCAGAAGCCATGGACCTTCTGGATCTCTCCTGCTGCGCCTCTATTCCATGGAGGGGCATAGTGGCCGCCGGGCAACCAAAGGGGAGAAGATCAACAGGACCGCACTCCGGATCTTCCATCCACGAGGCCCTGGGTGTGGCCAGCCCATCTGACATTCCCCCTCCCTGTGAGCGACACACCCCAATGGCTTCAGGTCCCTGCCCATGAATTCAGGCAACATCACGAAAACATAACACGGACAGATAACTGATTAGATGTTAGACACCATGGTAGGAGAGCTGTTCACTCCCTAGTCCTGCTTGTCCCCAAACTGAGAGGCTATGAGGGCATCCCTTGCAACCGGCCCATTGCCTGGCATTTCTCCTCCTCAGTGTGGTCAGCCCCGCCACCCTCATCATCCAGGGAGATTTGGCACTCGCACATCTCCTGGACCTGGTGGTCTCCCCTTTGCAGTGGCAAGTTGTGTACAGCACAGCAGACCACAATAATGTGGGATGCCCTGAGGGTTCATAGAAACCCTACAGTACAGAAAGAGGCCATTCGGCCCATCAAGTCTGCACGAGTCTGTACAGGGTTGTACTGGAGGGAACCCCTCGACTGGCCCAGGCACTGGAACCGCATCTTAAGCAGCCCAACTGCCTGCTCACCCAGTGCGTTGATGCATGAGCCTCATTATAGCAAAACTCTACCAGTGCATGGAGCCTCAGCACTGGCATCATCAGCCACTTCCTGAGTGGGTACCCTGTCCCTAAGGAGCTGGTTTCGCTCAAAAACAGCTGGGATCTGAGTGTCCCAAAATGTAACTGCCATGGATGATTCAAAGAACAAAGAAAATTACAGCACAGGAACAGGCCCTTCGGCCCTCCAAGCCTGCACCGACAAGCTGCCCAACAACTAAAACCCCCGACCCTTCCAGGGACCATATCCCTCTATTCCCAGCCTATTCATGTATTTGTCCACATGCCCCCGGGAAGCAGGCACACACTTACTTGCATTATGCATATCGTGTGGTCGCAAATGAGTTGGACATTGAGGGAGTGGAATCCTTCCCGGTTCATGAATGGTGTCGCTTTGCGCAATGGTGAGGCAGGGCCAGTTAGGTGCAGTCAATCAAGCCCTGCAACTAGCGCATGCCTGTTAAGTGACCCTGGTGTCCTTGCTGGTCTCACCCCAGTCCGAGTTAATATACATGCGAGCCCTGATGCATTTGTGTGCGGCTGATTGGGAGGTGCCACAAAAGTCTCTTGTGCTGCCCAGAAATGAGCCGCTTGCTTTAAGGTTGAGAACGGTAGTGGCTTTAAGGGTCACAGGCTTTGCATGTCCTCCCACTCCCCAAGATGCCAGCTCTTGCAGTAAGTGGAAACGGTGATCCACCATCCCCTCGGACAGATGTAGTCCTCGATGGCACTAAAGCTCCAACATCCGCAGGTAGGATGACTGATGTCAGAAGGCGCTTGGCCAGTAGTGTCACCTACAAGGCTTCACCATCTGTGGTGCTGCTCCCTTCTGCCACTATACGCACGTCCATACTGTGGTTCTTCTCAACTCCACCAGGATGAACCTTGAGGACCCTTCATTGCATCTAAGCCCTGCATTCCACCTCCACCGCCCAACATTGCATCACGCTAAAAGGGCAGCTGAGTGAATGCATGACAACATCATGACTGGAAACCTCAAAGATGGCCCTGGTCATGACGTTGAGTGAGGTGTGGTGATAGACATCACTATACGAGTACACATCAGTGCAATCTCTGTAACGTTGAGGCTTGTATGAGCTAAGCATCAAAATGCTTGGCACCTTGGATTTCAACACTTTTGCTGAAAAACTATTAAACCAAATTAAACAACCCGAGGGATAAAGTAAAAACGGACTGCCCCTTAAAGGGGTACTGCCCTAAACAAAAATAAATCATAAATGAAACTTAAAATGTCAAATGAAAATGTGATTAATGGGGTTGATAAAGCACTTGCTGTGCTGCCCGTGGACACCGCATGCTTCCTCTCCAGGGATACCCAATTGCCAATGTAGCTGCGGTGGAAGAGCAGAGTCAGGTCGGACGAGCGCCTCGATCGCCCCGGCTGCCTGGACTTGTTAATGGCAAGTTTGGCCAGGCCCTGGAACAGGTCCACGAGGAGATCCTCCTCCTTCTAAACCTATGTAAACATGGTCCATGGACTGCAAAAAGAATAGCTATCTTGGGAGTCCGTTAACCAATGCATCCTGTGGTTATATGGAACTGCTGCAAGCAACACCTCCAACCCAGGGCGCCTTGGGTTCCAAAGGGTTACGCCCTGGCTCCAATCTGTGCCATTAATGTTTAGCTCTGGAGATTTAATTGGCAGGATTGACTAGTCATGGGAGGGTAAGATTGTTGCTCTGGCAACTGGCTTCCCCTTTTGGTTGACGAGGCACAGCTGATTCTCGAGAAGATTGCAATTAGTATGACCAGCAGTTCTCTAAACGGCAGCCTCATTCTCCCAGGTCATAAGAGCAGGACAGTTAATCTCCCTTTCATGAGACAAATCTGTACTTATGAACAGCTCTTCCTGACAGTCACACTTGACTGAGAAGTGGATTTGTACTTCCATGCTACTAAACCCATTTGGACTGACACTCTTGCCCGAATGTGGGTTCCAGGCACACAGTAGTTGCCCTTCCACAAGTGAGAGGATCTTCATGCCTCATGAGGCAGGAAAGCAGCCCATTATTGAGACCCCCACTCTGCCCTTGTAGCCTAGCTTCTTACAAATCTGAAACCAAGGACTTCATAGTTGCCCCCAGTACTGCCCCTCTGTTGTAACCTCCTCCCAACTACTTTCAGGATCCCTCCAAGGAAGGGCACCCACCGAGCAACAGTTTGGACACAAGCCCTGCATGGAGGGCATGGGAAGTGTTGCCTGTCTGCCAACCACAAGGCCCCCTTAGAGCAAGAGGCGACCCAGCAGAAAGGAAAGATCAAGCCTGCAAGGTACCCTCTCCCCACAAGATCGCCACAGTGACGCCCACCCCAAGGTGAACTTACCTGTGTCCCCTGAGCATTGGACACTCTGAAGGGTGATGGCTGCATGAGCACTCACCTCTGAAATCTCCATCGGAGGTTAGCCCAGCAGCTTCACGTTAATACAGATCCAGTCATGGCGGCATCCACTGAGTATTCAGTGTGTGTGTGTGTGTGTGTGTGGGGGGGGGGGGGGGGGGGGGAGAGATGGGTGAGTGCTTGATAATGATATGCTAATGTATTAAAATGAGATTCCCAGGCTCCTGCGGCATTTGAAATTACTCTGCCGGCGAGGGATGCTGAAAATCAGAAATCGCGATCTCGCTGGTGAAATTCGGGTTTTCCCAATTCTCTCCAGGTTTTGTGGCCGCACTGCTGATTCTGCGCACAGATAGTTGGTGTTCAAAACTCCCCCCCATATTTTTCACAAATACTCTGTGAATTGCCAGCACAAAGTCAATGCTGTGCTGGGAATTTATGTTAATTACTCATGTCTTAACCCTCGTAAAATTGCAGTCAGGTGTAGGATAGCTTTGCACTGAGAGTCAAATATTCCTGATACATGAACAAGAAATATAAGTGCCAACAGAATCCCATAGCTGACAAGATTGCTTCTGTTAGATAGTATAATTTTTCAGTTAAAACATTATTGGAGCTGCAATAATTGCTCCCTGATCGGCAACAATGCGTCCAAATTGTGGGCGAGTTGTTTCATCAGAGTTCTGCCGCTGCTTGTTATTTAATATCAATGCTGGAAAAACAGATGGACAGGCATTGGGCGAGAACAGGACTGGACTTGGCTGCACCAATACTTATCATCTTGGCTAAAACAAATAATGAGCACTTTAGTCAGATACCAGAGGGAGACAACTGCGTGGAACTACTCTCAGCATGGAATCGATGCAAGAACAAAAAAGGGAAAACAAATGCTTCTGACCAGCAATAGAAGCCTTCCTTCAATAATTTGTCGTCAGTAACCATTAGAAAAAATCCCCTCATATTGATAGTCTATTCCCTAGTTTGGTCCCTTTACATATCCCAGGAAATTAAATGCATTCCATATAAACTTGTCTCCAAGCTACCTTTGCCAATTTACTTTGCTCAGTTTAGAGAAATATTGAAGTCCCATAGTATTGTATTATCTTCATTATATGCTCCTTTAATTCCCTGATATATACTCTGTACAATGCTTCATTGATATCAAGGGACTTATAAACTACTCCCAGTGTTTTCAGCTCTTTGCTATTCCTTAGATCCACCCGTATTGATTCTACATTCTGATTTTCTAGACTAAGATCCTCTCTCTCTACTACTTTTATTTCATCCTTATCAGGATTACCCTAGCTTATTTTCCATTCTTTTCTAAAAGTTAAATATCCTGGAATATTTAGTTCTCAGCCATATCTCAATGGTGGCTATTCGGTCAAATCCATTTATCCCTATTGATGTTATTAATTCAACTATCTTGCTTCGAGAATGCTTCTTTTTTTTATTGTTTCCAGATAATTAGCACAATATTCAATTGGCTTCCTAATGTTTATGAAAATAAATTATAGCAATCAAGAGTTTGCAGTGGCTTGATAAAAGAAATTTACATTCAGTGGTAAACACTGGATGGAGAGAATTTAAGTGATCTGTAATAGGATCTACAGTTATAAAATTGATACAAGCTTGAAATTCCTGTTGATACAAATAGAACATGTGTGGAAAAATGATAAGCAAAAGTTGTCTGGAACAATAGCATGAAACATATGAGAACAAATCAGCAGCTTGTTTTATTCACCACCTGACTTCCCTTCCATTAACTTCAATAGAAAGGAAGGTTAGCCAAAGTGCAAAACAGGTTTCGGATTCATTAGCATCTGTTTTGCTCTCTTATCTAACATGAACTTCAACCTCTACATCTCATAGAAAACCTCCATTCAAAATATATTAATAAAGTACATTCATATAAAATCCAACCTGATTGACTATCAGAATCTTCCTCATCATCATCATCATCATCATCTTCATCTTCTTCTTCCTCTTCATTGGACTCATCAGAATCTTTGCTACTTGGAACATCAGAGTCATTCCCTCTAAAATGATCAGCCAAAGATTGGGTAGAATGATGTTGATGCTGGACAGGTGCAGTGATCTTAACGCTCATTGATTTGTCTTTCGGAGAATTCTGGGATAATACAGGAGAGGTAGAATGTCGAACTGGTGTCACATGATTGCTGGAATGATTCTTCAAATTAGAACCCAGGGAAAGTGGTGAAATGGATGTAGTGCTACCAGAGTTTGTAACTACTTTGTCAGTATTCTTAATTTGGATTCTAGATTTGGTCGTAAGTGCCAAAGGGGCTTCCTGAATGACACTCTGAATTACCCCGTTAGGTTGCTGCTGTGCTACAAGTGCACTTATTATCAAGGGGTTAGACTGGTTACCATCAACTGGAGGCAGCTTCTGGTGTGCTGGTGAACTAGCAGCAGATTTCGGACTAGACAATGGGGTCTGGAAGCTCTTGTTACCACCTGCTGCTGCCTTCTTCTGGGCCTTGTACTGTTCTTGTTGTTTCTTTAATTGTGCTGGAAATGACTGCTTAAATAGTTCCTGTAAATAGAACGGAATAGTGAATTAACAAGCAGGAGTAAAATGTTCAATAGAATAAAAACAATGCAAGCCAAAAACAATATACAAACACTTATGACAACAATGGTGAATTTTATTTGCTTGTCATTTTAGTGAGTAGCTATATTATCTTTCTGGTTTCACTTCACTACCTAGTGCATTTGCAATAATTTCAAAATAGAAACTATAATGCTACTTTTCTGAAAGCACACTACTGGTGAAGTACATTGCTCACAATGAACCCATGCTGGAGATTACAGGTGTGATTTCTACATAGTCCTAGGACCTATAGATAAGCATTTGTAAAATTAGCCCAAACAAATACAATAAATTTTCATTAGGATCCAGTGTAGAAGCACAGCTGTACATTTTATAAAGACCAGAGCTACATTAAGGTCAGGTTTTTAAAACAGATATAAAGCCAAGGCAGGAGCCTAAACCATACAACTCAATAGTCAGTCAAAAGATCAGTGCTCATTGCTATTAAAATAATATATTTACATATGTCTTCAAGACGTCAACTTACTGGTCACAGCCTGATATTGCAAATCACCAAGTACAGACAATATGAATTAAAGAAAATATCAGATGGTGCAAATTTATGTAAAGCATTACAAGAACTGTTATCAGTATGTCTGAATCATAAAGATGGTCTTTGACAGACCCCCAAGACTTTGTGGGAGGGAGGAAGGCAGATTTGGCTGTGTTAAAGAAAAGCATTTTCAAAGTCCTCTCTTTGTAAGGGTAAACTTACAAAACTATGTAGATTAGTTCTGGTGTAATGGTTTAAGCTCTTTCAAAAACAGCTGCGAAGGATTTACTTTATGGCAAGTGAAAAGGATTGGTTACCAGTAACACTACACTTAGAAAACAATTCAAAACATAATAAAAAACCTAAACCTAAAGCAGGCTCTGAATTTACAATCACTGGCATTTAAACTTCAAGCTTTGCATTGCCTGATCAACTATATCTCAAATTATCGCATTTACCCTCTTACTCCTTCAACGTCGGTGGTGACCTGAATTATGAGTTTTGCCGTGGTGCCGAAATTTTTCAGTTTTATACACTCAAAATACGATAACTGAAATTATTAAGTCAACTTGCCTGCTTCAAACGAAGATCATGTGGTGACCCCAGTTCTTCAGAAGCAGATATATTCCCTGCCTTGAGAAGTTCAGGCAAAGCACCAGTTAGTTTTGGAGAAGATTCCTTTCTTCCCTGATGGACCAAAGGCACAGGTTTCATCCCAACTGTTAGTCCTGTGGACTGAATGACACTCTGATGTTTTTTACCAGACTCATCATTTGTGTGAGAGGTCTGGAAAATGAGGGAAAGTTGTGACAAAACCGGAGGCTGTTTTTGCTGGGATTGGAATGAATGTGAAGTTTGAGATTCTGTGGCAAGATGTAGATGCTGGTTCATTCTTTTGTCATGTGAATGCATAAGGTCACGAAGAGTCTGGCTCGTCTCTTTTGGCTCCTTCGCAATGTGCATCAAGCTCTGCAAACAAAATTTAAATTCATGAGGCAAGACCACAGGATTTTTAAACAATTAAAGTTTAGGTCCTTTCTTCAGCTTTTTTATACCATACTTGGCAATGCTAAGATTAACTTTAAAAAATGTTATCTTTAATTTTTTGGGGAAAATTAGGACATTTCCACACAGAAAATAAGTAATTGCATCAGCACTTGTGTTGGAGCCAGTAATATAGAAAGAGATGAAGGTCCAAGGAAAGGATGAGATTGGGTTCTTGCTCCTGCCTTTATCTAGTTAATTTTTTAGAAAATCAAGCAACTAGAAGCTGAGAAGAGAAAACAATTTGGTTTGGTTGTGATGCTCTGCACAGTTGAATCCTTGCTAACAGCAACCAGCTGGGTTCACATATTAAGAATGAGCTCTCAAAAGGTGCATATGTAAAAATCCTGGCTGGTTTATCATTTCCTGAGAAATATGAATGCAGCTTATGGCGCTCCCACTAACATTCCTCAGGCTAGCGAAGAGAATCAAATCTGTTTTAAATGGCTTAGATAGTTAAGAGAATTAGTCGTTCTTGCAAGGAACTAAACCATCAGAGTATTTTTGTTGCAAATAAGTGTTTGTAATAGAAAATCTATTTTCCAGTTAAAAAGAGAGAGTGGACAACATGAATAAGTAGAATAGATGAGAGAGCAAGATTGGGCCAAATGGAGAGTGATTTTATATTCACTTACATGCAAGTATAAATGTGTTGGAGAGATCATGGAACATCCTACTGAGTTTGCACTGTACCCTCGCTAAAGCCTCTTTCCTCTAGTCTCCCAACAGCATGCAGCCTAACTCGATCCTAATTATTCTTAATAAGTTAGATATTGACCCATCATTTCTTGGCTTTAACATCAATACCTCTTGTAGCAAAACCTAGAACTCCACTAGCTTTTCTTTTACAGTCTTATCAAATTGAAGCACCTTCGTTTCAGTCCCACGAACCTTTATCCTTAAATCGACAAGGATACTTCAATATAGAAGATAATTACGAGAGTTGGTTCTTTTACCAAAATGTATCATCACACACCTATTGATATGGCGTTCCATTTGTCACTTTTTAGTCCATTACCCATCTTTTCAATATTTCTAAGCACAGAATGTCATCATCCCTCTGAAAGAGAGTAGTCCCTCTGCCGTGCTCTTTCCCTATAGTCCTGCAAATCTTTCCCTTTCAAATATTTATTAAATTTGAAAGTTACTAATGAATCTATTTACACCACTCTTTCAGGCAGTGCACTCCAGATCAAACTGCATAAAAATATTCTACTCATCTCCCTTCCAGTCCATTTCCTGAATTATACATTCCATTTGTTTTTTTGTCATCTGATTAGGTCCCAGAAGGAGTACTGTGCAAATTCTGAACACCACACTTCAGGCCTTGGAATTGGCATAGAGCAGATTTATCAGAATGGTACTAGGGATGAAGGACATCAGTTATTTGGAAAGACTTAAGGAGCTGTGACTGTTCTCTTTAGAGCAAAGAAGGTTAAGAAGAGATTTACTAAAAGTTGTTCCAAACCATGAAGGATTTGAATGGAGTAAATAGTGGCAGAAGTGTCAATAAGAGGACACAATTTAAGGTAACTGGCATGGTGGCATCGTGGCACAGTGGTTAGCACTGCTGCCTCAGTTGACCTGGGTTCCATTCCTGGCTTGGGTCACTGTCTGTGCAGAGTCTGCACGTTCTCCCCGTGTATGCATGGATTTCCTCTGGGTACTGCGGTTTCCTCCCACAGTCCAAAAGACGTAAATTCTCCATCAGTGAACCACAGGCACTGGAGTGTGGCGACTAGGGAATTTTCACAGTAACTTCATTGTAGTGTTAATGTAAGCTTACTTGTGACAATAATAAACTTTAAATAAGGTCCATAAGCAATCTGAGGGACATCAGTTCTAATGATATGGACTGCACTGCTTGAAAGGGTGATGGAAGCACATTCAAACATAACCTGGAGAAGGAAGTTGGCTAAATACTTAGAGGAAAAATCTGCAGGGCTATGGGCAGGAGTGGGGACAGGTCTTTCGCAAAGCTGGCACAGGCACACTGGACTGAATGGCGTTCTGTGCTGCGCCTTTCTATGATTCTATGTGAACATTTTGAGACCACACCCTCCAGGCTTATATTCTTTGCAAAAAGCAAGAATGTAGTAATAAAATATTCCTTTCCCCTGCAATAATCTGAATTCTGCACAGTTAATTAAGATTCAAGGTAGCAATCTGAATCCTTCAGAGTAGCTACATCTCATCAGGAGGAAAACAAAATATTAAAGCAATCCAAACTCAGGCATGAGTGTCAAACATTTACCCTGTGCTATTAAAGCTACCTCTGAATCATAAGTTTTGATAATCCAGGTAAACAAATTAATGCCAGAATTTTACCACCATTTAAGCTGGTGGGATTTTCCCATCCGGCTGGCAAGATTTTCCTATCCCGCCGCAGTGAATGGAGATTTGGCTGGCTGCCAAAATCTCCGACTTCACTGCAGTGGGAGCGTGGTGTGATTGGCAGGTAAAATTGTGCCCAAAGTCTTTTTTGCCATTATTTGACGGGCTCAGGATTTTACACTATATTTTAAGACTACACTCAGACCATGTAAAGAAAGAGCAGCAGACTGGTGTGTGCATAGATTAAATATGCATTGCAGCAGCCTACAGG
Source organism: Mustelus asterias (assembly GCF_964213995.1). Classification (NCBI taxonomy): domain Eukaryota; kingdom Metazoa; phylum Chordata; class Chondrichthyes; order Carcharhiniformes; family Triakidae; genus Mustelus; species Mustelus asterias. The sequence goes on along the minus strand of NC_135814.1, from coordinate 45,195,509 downwards.
CAGAAATGACAACAGGTACAAAGTGTCAGGTAGATTATATTTGTACGACATGATTTGAATGTTTTATCTTCAGTTCTGTTAAAATGTATGCTGCCACATATTTGCATTTCTTATCTTTGACCTTCCACGTGTATTAAAATTAATGGTTATGCTTTTATAACATACTGATTACACTACAGTAGCCTTGCTGCAATGTATAACCAAATTGTTTGACCAATACCTATAAGTCCTTTATCTAATTCATGATTTATGTATCTTATGACATACAGCTATTTCAATTGATCTTCACAAACTTTCAGCAGGTTGTCATATGGAATTTATGTTAAGACACATTTTTGTGTAAAACTGAACCAAACAAAATGAAACCACAAAAGGTGAAATGAGAAACAGAAAACTGTAGCAAAAAATAATTTTCTTTAAAAATTGTTAGTCAGTTGAGCACAACATATCAAAAAGAACATTAGCAAGCTTAAGCAAATAATTAATGAAATGCATTGACTGCCTTTTGAAAAGCAGCCACTGTTGGAGGGGAGGGGTGGAAAGGATGTAAGTCAATGCACACATGTAAATCCAGTACAGATGAACAAAAATGCTAATTACATAACTAAGTACAAAGTTGATCAAAGAATAAACATCAGAATAAAATATTGCGCACCTACTTAAGGGCTCAACAATTTGTTGGGTCTTTAATTTTACCTTTGTCTTTTTCATCAGTGGAGCTTCAGTTTCGGAATCTGAATCACCCTCTTCACTATCTTCTTCACCAATACTATGATCATCATCATCCTCCTCCTCATCGTCATCATCGTCGTCATCATCATCATCGTCATCATCATCATCATCAAAGTCGTCAGAATCACTGCTGCTCAAACCCTCGCTGGAAGAGTCTGATGACGTGCCGGATTCGCTTTCACTATTGCTGGAGCTTTCAATTGCTTTCTTTCTGGGTTTCTATTAAAAGTTTTGCAATTAGAGGAATTGTACAAGAAATTTCCCTTCAGCAATCCAAATACTTGATGCTAAAAATATAAAACTACCCCATTCTTTATCTCCCCACATACCATGGCACAGTTGCAGCTGAACATAAAGTGGACACAATCTGCTCGAGAGCTCAAGCATTATCATTTTTGACCGAAATATTTTTCAAATTATCGCTCCTGCCTGGGGAGTAGCAGCTCCAAATGAACACACAGGACACATGCACTGTAGCAAGTATTACGGATGCAAAATTACTTCTACTTCATGGCAAAACAGATTAAGACATTTGAGAACAGCACCCAGAAAAAAGCCCTCAAGATTTCTAGATCTTATGAAGATGAGGGGCAGCAGCCAGGAATTGCAGACTGATCTATTCTTAACAACCAATATCAACAGCACAACAAGATGCATAGAAAAGCTGTTTTTTTCCAAAATGTATTTAGTTGTAGCCAATGCCAAATGTGTATCTTTTTGCTGAGTAAGAATTTTTCACATTTCACATCAATCTTTTTGAAGCCTCCAAATGAAACCGGAAAAGAAATACCATCAAGGCTAAATTATCTGCCAGAGAATTATTTTCACAACAAATGAGATAACTTATCCAGAATTAGTGTCACTTAGTGACCAATATAACTAACCTAAAACATGTTTAACATTGTGAGTTTCTCGTTAAATATAGCTCCATTTTCTCATTGAACTATGATAAGTCATTACTTGGAAAACAAAAACAGTGATTCAATAAATCAGTTGTCACTATTGGTTTTAAAAGCTAAACAAGGATTTGAACTGTGTTATTAAGTAAACCATCTTCACTACCTCTGGGATAAAACTGTGAGATTTTAAAAAAAATACATTGTCAAAGTTCTGGCCTATCTGAAAATTATGAAACTAGAAAAAGTCATGCAACCCTTTAAATACTTCTGCTAAAATAAAGACGTAGCCAGAATGTAACTATGCTGGTGCACATTTCAAAAGACTGGCAAACACCGGAAAAAATCCCCAAAAAAAGGAGCATCGCAGTTCCCATGAGTTATTTACAATGCAGTGCAAACTTCAAGCTGTCTGCTAATTTGAATGTTACTAGCATGCAGTCCACACACTGCCAAACTTGTGCGAGACTAGTATCTCCTGAGACCAGCCTGCACCTCTAAGGGGAGATTCATTCTGGCTGCAGCTGTTGCTGGATGTGGTTAGGAAAGACATTGACCTGCAAGAGTAAAAGTGGCACAACAGAGAAAAAGAATGCTCCACGATTGTCTGACACAGTGCTGGAGGCCTTAGTGCAGGAAGTGGACAGGATAACAGAGGTCCTTTACCCACAGAGTCAGGAGGCCCTCCAGATAGACATTGAGAAAGTAATGGGATCAGATAGCCATCACTGTCAATGCAAGCAATCTAACACCCAGAATCTAGATGCAATGCAGGAAGAAGACTTTCATAAAGCTTTCGACAAGGTCTCACATAGCAGATTATGATGTAAAGTTAAAGCGCATGAGATTGCAGATAGTGTCTTGAGATGGATAGAAAGCTGGTTAGCAGACAGGAAAGAATTGGAATCAATGGGTCTTTTACCAATTGGCAGGGCCCCCCCCTCCCCAGTGACTGACCCTTCAACTAAGGGGAACAGCTGCTCCCTATCCATCCTGTCTATGCCCCTCGATATGGTCACTTGTCAGTCAGGTTCATGACTGGTACCATTTGGACATAAAAAATAGGAGCAGGAATAGGCCATTTCAACCCTTGAGATTGCATTGCCATTCAACAAGATCATGGCAGGTAAGGTTGAGGCTTTGCTTGCACCCATAACGCTCAAGTCCCTTGTCAATCAAAACCTGTCTAACTCAGCCTTGAATATATTCAATGATTGTGCATGCTTTTTAAGAGGGAGTTAGCTAAAGTGCCAAGGTCAAAATGGTCACACTTACCTCAAAACACCATTATACACTGACTGGTAATCTGATAATTCCACATAGTTCAGGTATACATTCCAAATGTCTGCACTAATGCCCTCATCAAAATGACACCCAGAACATATACCATTATGGTAGCAAAACTGTACCCAGAGTGCCAAACCTACAGAAGTAGGCACAGAAGTGAATTATTAAGCCAAAAATTACTAGCTTGGCCATAGGAGTGAGCTTTTGCTATTACTGAAAGAAAATTCAGTTTAAACAGAATTTTACAGGACATAAAAATGAAACACTGCATACTTTTTCTTTTAGCTTGTCTGCTCGGGTTTCTGGATGCTTATTCTGTTCAAGAATGCACTTGCGTCCCTTTCCAGAAACTGTCATCTTAGCTTGCCCTGACGAAATCATTCCAATGGTAGCAAGTCCCGACGTGCTGACTCCTGACACTGTTGTAATGCTGTTACCATTCAGTGACCCATTCATACCTTCAAAAGAAAATGCATACTGTGAAAAGGTACTCCAATGTCAAACAACCATTTGTATAAGTGAAGCAAGGATGTCCAAACATTTTATTTATTCTTGGCTGCAGTACTTGTGGAGAAAAAAAGATTTTGCGTGAAATACTAATCAGAAACATTTTGTCTCTATTATATGAGCTTTTTGAATATTTTTAATAATTTCAGGTACAAAATTAAAATGTTTCCAAGAATTAAGGGCCTTAAACTAATTTTCAGATGTGTGTGTATGCATTTGCCAGAGAGAAAACATTTGTAAAAGTTGCTTATTTATTCACAAGTGACAGCAGAATGCAGTTTACTGTGGCACAGCTGAGGGGGAAAACAACACATTTTATGCTAATATTAATTTTATACTAATAATTGTAGGATTGAACTAGGTAAACTATTGTGCACTACAACCCCACTTCTGCAAAGCAGCAGTAGCATGGCAACTTGTCTGCAGCACACACAAGAAAGAAAACTGGCCACCCAACCTCATAATCAATAAACGTGGTGGCCTAGTTTCCATAGGTTATTTGGGGTTAAAAAGGAATAATACCAACATGGACAGCCTCACCGAGTCTTACCGCACTAGGAAATGCTTTCTTAAAGGGAAACTTGATTGTGCTGCCATGCATCTGCATAATTTGTCCTTTAAAGTCACAGGCTTTGGATATCCTTCTGAAAAAACCTTTGTCAAGTGGCTGCAGTGCATCTTGTAGATAGTATACACTGCAGTCACAGTCACATGGTGGTGGGAATGATGTTTAGGTTAGAAGATGAGGTGCTCATTGCTGTTTCCTGGATGGTGTCCACAGCATGCATATGGCAGGTACAGTTGAGTTTCTGGTCAATGGTAACTTCCTGAATATAAAGGACAGCTAGTTGTGCTCTCTTCTGTTGGTGATCTCCATTGTCTGGCACTAACGTGACATGCATATTTCTAGCCACATATTAACCCAAGCCTGGATGTTTTCTAGTTCTTGCTGCAAGCAAGCATTGACTGTTTCATTAGCTGAGGAATTAAAGATTGTACAATCATTAACAAACATCCCCGGCTCTGTTCTTATAATGGCAGGAAGGTAATTGATGAAGCAGCTGAAGATGGGTGTGCCTTTGAGGCAGCTAAATCCTGGAACTAAGATGAAAAGGTGTTACTCCAGCCACTGGAGAGTTTCCCTGCAAATCAGAACAACCAATTTTACTGCGACTTCTCAGTGCCACACGTGTTCGACTGGTGCTTTGATGTCAAGGGCCGTCACTTTCATCTCACCTTATACTTCAGCTTTTATCAGTTGGCAATGGGTTACAGCCAAGATATAATACTGTCGCCATATATTCAGATGCTCAGAAGTGGGGAGTGCATTTTATTAATTTAATGAAATCAAAACCACATATTTAAAGAACTTCTAACTGTTTTGGGTTTGTGAAACTCTTTAGACTGCTCATAAGTATAGTTTGCTAACACTCACCTTTTTGCATCCCTCGACCAAATTTGTTTGTGTTTCGGGAATGGAATGGATTGGAATCATGATTTGGAGTTGAAGCAGCAAACACTGGTGGAATTCGTAGCATGCCTGATGGGAAAAAAGCTGTCCCTGCACGAGTCTGTGTCTCTGTAGCTCGCCACCATTCTGTACCTTTACAAAAGCAAAACAACATGTTTATAGAGGGTTCAGATTTTTAGATAATTGTGTAATACTGAATTAAGGACTTAAATCAAACATGGAAAATACATCTTCTCAAATATCAGTGGTTACGTAATCCACATCTGCTAGTCTTGAATAGAATTCCCTCACAAATTTTCTAATCTCCCACCATGTTTGGTACACTGTGGGGAAAATAGCCTTCCTACTGCTGATGCATTTATTTTCTCCCTTCCCATTCACCTTCCAGAACAATAACAAATTCAAAGAGTTCAAATTATAACCAGATCAAAGACAGAATGCACATAAAAACAAAACACTGCGATATATGCAGCTGGACAGGCTGCATCTGTGGAGGTAAAAAGAGAATGAGCATTTCAGTTCAATAGATTGGGTGAAGCTGTATACCAAAACACTAGATAAATTGATAGTGCCACTTCAAATACCATGGAATACTTTCTAGATAATGTTGAATCCAATCCTTCGTCTTTGCCTAGAATGTGGCACTTGCGCATAATTAACAGGTTTCCATCCTTCGGTAAGCCCTGCCTCACCAAGGACACACAAATGCATTTCATTACCCAAATTTTAGTCTTTGATTACTCAGAGTGAAGTCTGATACTTAATAGAAGATTTGTCCTTCGCACAAGTATTTTGTCCTTCCTAAACACAAATTCTGTGCACATCAAAAAAGTGTTAACTCCTTTCAATGTAAGAAAGGTGAGTTGGGAGATAAGGCTTCATCGCTGTGATCTAAGGAAAAAAATCTGCTAAAATATTTGCCAAAATTTCACAAAACAATTCACTGAAAAAAATGGATTAATCACCAAAATATGCAATCACCAACCCTGTGCTCTGAAATAAGGACTGAAAATAAATACTTTTTTTCTCAAAAACTTACAGATTTAAGTAACTGTCATCAAACAGGGGCTGTCAAATAAAAAACCTGTTAATCTTCACAAACCTGAGTAGGGTTCATTCTTGAATTATCATGCCTTCGTAGATAACATCAACATAAACTCTCACTGAGCTAAAGCAACGTAGCTGGCCCCATCAATTAAAAAACTAATCACTCTTTAACGAGCTACTGTTGTAGAGTGGAATTTTCTGGCTGCGCTCGCCTTAAAATCGGAAAATCCCACCAGCGGTCAACAGATCTTTGCATGGTCCGCTCCCTGCCCGCTACGATTCCTGAGGTGGGCAGGACAGGAAAGTTCCCCCCATTGTCTTCCAATAAGCTTAGATCACAGTGCCATCTGACACTCAATCTCAGGCAAACAATTCTGTCTGTATTTCATTGTGATGTGATAATCAATGCTGAAAGACTCGCACTCAGATCAGGAAGTAATTTAAATAATATGTTTAAGTGCTTAAAACTTGAGAATGATCCCTGCTGGGAGCGAAGTGAAAGATGGCATGTAGAAATTTCCCATTCATGACCATAAATGTATCAAGATCTGGAGCCTTGCAATGTTGGTGACTGCTGCAAAGTCTGGGTAACAAGCCAATTCCAGATCTTTAACTTGCAATCTAGACTGATACTTAAATGCATTACCAAAGATGCCATCTTGGATGTATTAAATCAAGATTCCTTTTGCCTGTTCTGGTGGTTCAAGTGAATGTTAAAAATGCCATTGCACTATCTGAAAAACACCAGAGAGATTTCCTGGTTTCATTTTAACATCATTACCACAACAACAACCAAAATGGATTAATTGTTCACTGATCTGTTTGTAGGACCATTTTGCATGTAAAATGTTATGTGCACCAACATAATAAGTGACTGTACTTCAAGCTATTCAGTGATGCCCTTTGGAGTATTGAAGAGATGAACTAAGCCACCTGCGCCATTTCTACAATGGTCGCTGTATAGAGTTAATATCAGAAGCATACATGATGCTAATGTAATAATAATGTCTGTGAATGGCGATCTCTCTTTGCCCAGTGTTGATTTGCTTTGTTTTCAGTTGTAGTACTGACAGTGAGCAGCAGTTCAGTTTTAAGAGGAGCATACTGAAACATGCTAGCTTTGCATGCTGTGAGGCCCCCTGTTGAGCATTCAGCCGGCCGGCAGCATGGGTCTCACTTGGTTGAATGCTTATAACGAAATGAGGAGGCAGCACTAAGTTTGGATACTGCCTGCCTCAACAGGACTGGGTTTAGACAGACTGAGGATCATGACCCCTGTGCCCGAAAACAGGAACAGATGAATTTTTAGCCCATTAAATCTAAATGCAGTTTCTGTCAAAATGATTTCCCTTCCTGCTGTCACAATTTGTGATAATTTTTTCCTTTTATCAATTTGTCCATCAGCATTTAGAATAAAAATTGCCTATGTAAACTTTTCATGATTATTATGCATTGGGATGGCTTAAAAGAATATTCAGCTTAATGTGGCAGCTTGGCTGCCAACTTATTTTCTTGCTAATCGTGACGAAGGGAATTAATGCCACGTTCAACCAAGTAACTTGAAAAAAAATACAAAATATGCATTTATTCAAAATTTCAAGATCATTATTACAATTAAACAGTTTCCAACTTCTATCCTTGTTAGCTATTCTCCTCTGGGTCCCCAGTCCCGCAGGGGAAGGGTGGAAGAGGGGAAAGGGGTAACAGGATTAAGGAAGGGCAAAGCAGGAAGAGGGAGTGAGTAAGGAAGGGGCAGAGTGGAAGGTGAAGTGGAAGGAGAGAGGTTGAAGTGGAGGGAGGGGGCTAGTGTTCAACCATGAGTTCTTAATACCTTGTATTTCATTGAATATTCAACTCTGTAGGTAACAAAACCAGCTTAAGATGCATAAATAACAGATTTTAGGCTGAACGCACTGTCTTTTAATTAAATTTATTTTATTCATGTCTGGGATGTGAACATCACTGGAAAGGCCAGCATTTACTAATCATCCGTATTGCCGTCGAAGGTGGTGATGAACCACCTTCTTAACCTCTGCAATCTGTGAGGAATGATATTAAGAGGGAGGTACCAGAATTTCGACCTAGGGATGAAGGAGGAATGGTGATATATTTCCATGTCTAAATAAATCTGAATAAATTATACCTGAATAATAATTTTGCATTAATCCTCCAGCTTTTCAAGTAATTTTGAAAACCTTTGAGCAGGAACTGCTAGAAGCTTATGAAAGGAAATTGCTGACTGAATGGTATGGATGTATCCAGGGGAAATGGGCACACTGCACTTGTTCAAACTGACAACTAAATTTAGTGCAGTCGCAGCTTTAGATAAGTATATTAAATCCAAGTTCAGACATTTAGGGGAGGCAGAGGGATTAAAATCTTCATGAAAGGCATTGAAACATGGGTGAAACAACAAAGTGGATGTATTTAATCATGTCATTGTGAAATACATGCTTTATTTTTTATTATATGTTTAAAGCCTTATTGTTGGGCATTAGAAATTTTAGTTACTGATGAAAAATAGCCAGGTGGAAAACAATTTCACACAATGTCTTGAGGGAAAATTGTGGGAATCCAATCTATAATAGCCCAGGTTCAAATTGTTTTGAGTGTTTACACAGATAAAACAGGCTATACCACAGCTCACTCTTCGCACCAAAAATACTAACCCTTATCCCTCTCCTTTACTGAAGCAGAGTTTGGAAGCCCCTGTGCCAAGGAAGGGGAGACAAGCCTTCAGGAAAGTCTATGTCATTCAATCTGACTCGAGCACCAATTCAAATAATAGCAGCATGTGTGCTTTAGAGGCAAAGTTAGAGGAGGCTTCTACAAATGTGATGAAATTAATTAAAAACCTTATAATACCTGGAAAAGATGATAGCTGTGTGTGTCCCACTAAGGCTGTAGATGCACCAATTGTTCCCAGACCGCCAAACTCCGAACGCCCTGAGCTTGTAGTGTGCAGTCCAAAGGCTGCGTGGTTAACCATTGGGAAGGCACTCGATACTGCAGACAAGTTAAAAGGCTGATCTCCAGCTGCTGCTCTAAACATTTGCCCTGAAATTGAAAAAAAGGTAAATGCTATAGTATATAAAAATTGTATTGGGGAGTGAAAAACTTACATTTAATATAGTTTGAAGCAAGTTTGGAAAAGTCCAATACCAACATCATGTTTAAGTGTATATATTTAAGTGTTTCACTCATTTTGTAAATTGTTACCAATTACATTTCAAACATTTTCCATGATAGATATGTGAAAATCTTTGAATTCAATTGGTTTATTATTGTCTCATGTATTGGGATACAGTGAAAAGTATTGTTCCCTACGAGCTGTTACAGACAAAACATCTCACAGAGTGCATAGGGGAGAAAGAAAGGATAGGGTGCAAAATATAGTGCTGCAGTTACCAATAGGCTGAAGAGAAAGATCAGCTTATTGTGTGATAAGACCATTCAAAAGTCTAATGGCGGCAGGGAAGAAGCTGTTCTTGAGTTGGTTGGTTCACGTTTCAGAATTCTGTATATTTTTCCTGATGGAAGAAGCTGGAAGAGATTTCTGGGGTGTGTGGGGTCCTTGATCATGCTGGCTGCTTTCCCAAAGCAGCGGGAAGTGCAGATGGAGTCAATGGACGGGAGGCTGGTTTGCGTGATAGACTGGGCTATGTACACAACCCTTTGTAGCTTCTTGCGGTCTTGGTCAGACCATAAGCCATACCAAGCTGTGATGCAACCGGAAAGGATGGTTTGAATGGTGCAACTGTAGAAATTGGTTAGTCGGAGTGGACATGCTGAACTTTCTTAGTCTTCTGACAAAATAGAGGTGTCGGTGGGCTCTCTTAACTATAGCATCAGCGTGGAGGGACCAGGACAGATGGTTGGTGATGTGTACACCCAGAAATTTGAAGCTCTCGACCATTTACACTTCATCACCAATGGTGTAGATTCAACTACCTAATCATAATTTACTGAACATCATATCATCCACTGGGACAGAGATGTTTGAAAGCAATAGCCAGAAGGCTAGTGTCATGAATGTGCCAGCAGGTCCAAAGCCACCAGCAGTTCAAAACGTATTTCACAGGATGTGAATCCCAATAATGAGATCAGCAGATGTAGACAGACCAAAAAAGAAATACATCATCCTGCTAATAGGAAATACTTTGGGGTAGACGATGGTACCATTCAGGAAAGACATGCATATGCTAATGTTAGAACTACAGAAGCCAAGGAGACAGAAAGCCAAATACAAAAAGAGTTTCTTCAAAAGGAAACAATGGTCTAATTGGCAGCCATTTTGTGCAAGGGGAGAGACAGTATCAATCTAGCAGCCTGATGCGTAGAGTCTAGATAGCAGCTTGTAAACTGGTGCTGGTTAGCAGACCAGAAACCACAGTGAAGAGTACCATTCATGGAGGCAGTTAAAACCCCTATCTTCACTGAACCAATAAACCCCAAAATAACTACTCAATCGAATACAGTATGATAACTATACAATGGCCTTAACTTATAGATCTATTGGATTGGATGTTGTTTGGGAAGAAGGAAGTCCTAAAATGTTTCAGATCTTGTAAATGTACTTTGGATCATAAGGGTAATTCCTACTTAAACTATGTGGGCGTGTTTAGTAATCTTACTATTCACTATATATCATATTCATGATTTATGAGGGAACTAAATGTAATATCTCCAAATTTGCAAATGACACAAAGCTAGGTGAGCTATGAGGATGATGCAGAGATCCTTCAGTGTGATTTGGACAAGTTGAATTAATGGGAAAATGAATGGTAGATGCAGTATAATTTGGATAAATGTGAGGTTATCAACTTCAGTAGCAAAATGGGAAGGCAGATTACCATCCAAATGGTCATTAATTAGGAGGGGGGAATGTGCAACGAGACCTGCATATCCTCGTACATTAGTCACTGAAGGTAAGCATGCGGGTGCAGTAGGCAATAAAAAAGCGATTGTATGTTGGTCTTCATAGTGAGAGGATTCGAGTACAGATGCAGGGATATCTTGCTGCAGTTATACAGGGCCCTTGGTGAGGCTATATTTGAATATTGTGTGCAGTTTTGGTCTCCTTATCTGAAGAAGGATGTTCTTGCTCCAGAGAGAGTGCAAGACAGGACTGATGTATGACGAGCGATTGAGTTGATTGTTCAAAAGAATGGGGGGGGGGGGGGGTATGGGAGGAAGATGTGATCAGGCTATTGAGTTGGATGATCAGCGATGATCATAATGAATGGCCGAACAGACTTGAAGGGCCAAATCGCCTTCTCCTGCTCTTATTTTATATGTTTCAAATAAGATTTGTATGGATGATATCAGAACTCAGCAGGTATAACCTTGCTCACTTTATATCGTTGAGGCAAATAATATAAATGCCTTTCTGGCGATTTGCAAATGACACAAAGCTAGGTGGGAGGGTGAGCTGTGAGGATGATGCAGAGATCCTTCAGTGAGATTAGGACAAGTTGAATGAGGTGAAAAATGAATGGCGGATGTGTACATGAGAGAAGAAAGGAATAGAAGGACATGCAGATAAGGATTGAAAAAGTAGGGTGGGAGGAGGCTCATATGAAGTATACACACCAGTATAGATCAAATGGGCCAAATGACCAATTTCTATGCGATTCTAGAGGGTTGTTAGAGTGCCAGGTTAGAAATCCCAAGAAATATTATGAAGCCAGACTAGACCCAACAATTTTTTTATTTTGGCATAAATGTGAGGAAAGGATGCTTCACATCAGGAGTGATTCCACTGACAAATTAGGGATCTTTTTGTCAAAGCAAGCTTTATTTATAACACAGTTTAAGTACAACTCCAGTAAAATGAAACAGTTTAATTCATAACTGTTGAACAATCTTTAAACATGAAAAACTCATGTTGGAAATTTAGTTCCAATTAAGCAATATTTATCTTATAGACTTAAACCCCACTTTAATAGTTAGCAATTCCAGGCATACTTACTTTAACCTTTGTTAATAGCTTTGGAGTTTCCAGGGAGATTTTGTAGAGAGAGAGAGGGAGAGCTGCTTGTAGGCTGCTATCTTTAAACAGCCCTCCCCAGCCACTGAACTTAGAAAGCTGTTTATCTCAGCTACAAACCTAACTCGTCCCATTTCTAGCATCACATTACTATATCATCCTATCTACCTAACTCCGTTACCCCTCAGGTCCTTTACTTGGGCAAACAAAAGCTCATTAATCCTTCTGCAAAATAAATATGTACCTGGCTGAAAGAAGTAATTATCCTGCTTTCCAGCAACTGCTGTATTCCTGCCAGCCTAACCAACTGCTTGTAACAAAACACTGCATCTTAAAGCAGACCCCCTCAAATATAAAATATATCAATAGCACAGAATCATCACAGAGTAAAACTCCTACAAACAAATGCAAAAAAAAATTCACTAATTGGCTGTCCCAAATAACTTGTATTATAAGTGATGCACACTGAATCTTGAAACTGCAAACTATAGACAGCCCTCAAATGCAACAAATTTCATTGAAATTTAAAATACTGGACGTGTGGCCAAGTGCAAGGCAACTACAGGTGAAAAAAATGACTTTTGTTTCAGGGACAGTGGGGTTTCTCTGCCAAAATGGATGTTTAACACAAAACATATGCTGGGAACAACATCAGAATAACGAGTACACTCATGAAATGGGCCAGAGTCTCCAAAGTGTTGCCTCCAGTAGCCAAAGAGATAATGGGATCTTTTATGGAGATTATTTACGTAGCGGTCATGGCATTAAAATCCTGACTACAGTACATCTGCGGCATAACATCATCTGACCACCACTGCAGAGAGCTGCGACCATATAGAGTATTCTCAGAAAGCGGCCAGTGATTTGGATCATTGGTGTTAATATTTAGGAGGGCGCCCAGGGTCAGGAAAGTCTCAGCATTTCAAGGAATCTCTGTATTCGGAGTTCTAAAATTGGAACATGAGAGCAATGGGGGCTTAGGAACAGATGGAGGCTGAGGAATGGATTATGGGAGTGAAGGAGAAAAGGAAGAGAAGGACTCTGTGGAAAACAAAGGGTTCTGAAGATGAGGAGGGGAATGGAACACCTAAGTTTAAAGGAAAGGGTGGGGATGGGGATGAGCACCATTACTACTTGCAGAGCAAGGAACAGCAGCAACATACCGTGGCAACAGTTTTGAGGAGTAGCTAGTAGAGTGGAGAACCGAAAGGTGAAGGCTGTTAAACTGAGACCACGGGGTCCTTCATCACAAGTGGCTACCCCAAAGACAAATATCTAATATGAAAGAAGGGGAATAATATCTGAAAAGAAGAAATATATATATGGAGTTGGGGAGTAGAGAGGAGAGTGCCAGCCCCAGTGATTGAAGGCCTCCTCATATCATAGAAACCCTACAGTACAGAAAGAGGCCATTCGGCTCATCGAGTCTGCACCGACCACAATCCCACCCAGGCCCTACCCCCATATCCCTACATATTTTACCCACTAATCCCTCTAATCTACGCATCCCAGGACACTAAGGGGCAATTTTAGCATGGCCAATCAACCTAACCCGCACATCTTTGGACTGTGGGAGGAAACCGGAGCACCTGGAGGAAACCCACGCAGACACAAGGAGAATGTGCAAACTCCACACAGACAGTGACCCAAGCCGGGAATCGAACCCGGGTCCCTGGAGCTGTGAAGCAGCAGTGCTAACCACTGTGCTACCGTGCCGCCCATGTGCTGCAATTACTTGGTTTCCCCTCTGTCTGCTTATGGCGACCTCTAGGTTCTTTGAACCTCTCACCAGATAGTTTGTGTATAAGGAACCATGAGCAAATATAGTCAACTACAGGGGTAACTCAACTTTTATAAAGGTAAATGCAGTAAGAGCTGACAACTCTAACACAGTAGCCCTTCAAACGCCAGTCTAGCAATTTGTGCAAGATTTCAACTTCAGACAGTGAAATCGATTGTTTCCATTCTCGTCGAACATTATCAGGTATTAAAGCTATGCAGAGCAGGTGACACTCAAGAGAAAAACTCAGGTTAGACTTCTATCAACAAGCTGAAAACCCAACTCAAAACAAGCCAAGAACAAGTGGAAAGAAGTAATGCTGCAATTCAAAGATCACATTTCATTCAACCAGTATGTCAGGTACTGATGAGCTGCAAGTAGCCCCCTGCCCACCCACCCCAGAGCACTTCAAACAGCAACTGTAACACAGGGAGGGAGGGACAGCACAACAGTAATACCTCCCTCTGGTGCAGCGAGAGAGGATGGCAAGTGTGGCGGGAAGATTCAAGGACAATCATAGAAACATTTAAACATGGTTTAAACAAGCATTGTTTTATACTTTCTGGATGTCCCATGATCATAAAGTAGTTGTGTTCTATGTTATGAATCAAGCACTGCTAGGAGTTGGTTTTTTTTGTTTTTGAATGTATTTCTTATCAATAAAAAATTCCGTGTGGCGCGAGCAAATTGTTATTCCGAAAGTGCGGCCCAGTGAAAAAAGTTTGGGAACCCACTGCACTAGACCTACAACAACTGCCTTGCCCTGTGGAGGCTGCCAGCATACCTTCTGCCCTCAATGGAAAAGTGTTCCAGGACAGCAATGAACTGGGAAACCCAAGGAACATAAAATTCCACTCGCAGGATTCCAAAAGTAAACACGTTTCCAGGTGAGAAGTAATAGAAATGAATGCTTCAGGAGATCTACTCAATCTCAGGTTATCTGTTTCATCCAATTTACCGCACATACAATGACTATTTTCAGAAATAAAGACAGCTGCAAATAAAGGGCATATGCTGCAAGACTCCTGTGTGCCCCATATTTAGTCTTAATGTTTCACCAGTTAGCTTATAATGTGATGATGAGCTCTAGAAGCAAATAATTGTCCTTACCGCAGGTCGACAGTGTGGAGCCAAACCCTGCAGCCCCTGTGGAAAGGCTGCCTTTGGAAGCAGCTGATGCTGTAGCTGTACAGGATGCCGAAGATGTAGAAGAAGGGGTGGAGGAAGTAGATGCCAACCACTCTCCAGACTCCATATCTGAAAAGGAAATCAAACATTATCAAAAATAAAAGCAAAACAAAGCTAATTTAGAGAATGCAGATGATCTCCATCTGAGTTACTAGTGATTTCTAACATTGTTTTCTATAGATTGCCATCAAAAGATACATTTAATTAAATGGCTCAGGAAAATGATGATATCAAAAGAGTACAGTTCCTCAGTGGTATATTCCCCACCTGAAAAAAGTTGAAATCCACACAAGTGCAATTTTGGATGACTAATGGTGAGCTCAGAAAAGGAAAGCAAGTTCTGATGCTGTAAAATCTATTTCTCGGAAGATCAGGGGGCATGACTCTTCCTTCCAAATAAATTTAGATTCATTATTAAATGTTTGCTGTAATATCACATTTGAAGTTAAACAAAACCAAATCCATATATGAACACCATCTCACAATAAATTCCTTTGGATAACTTTTGATTTCAAATGCACACTTTATTTTTCAGTTGTATACCTCCATATATTTCAGCCATTTCAAAATCAAGCAATAACAATAGCAGTGCCCTAGTGTAATGGCGCCCTCTTGTGGCAATTCATGTATTTATGTATACACAGTAAAACTGGGTTAAACTCGTTCCCCTTTACTGACAGCCATATTGTCAGACGCTATGACAACGAATGAATGAACACTGCTCGACAATCACCAGGCAGGAGTGTTCCCTTCCAGTCGGGGAACACTTCAGAAGTGTATTTGGATCATTGGTGTCAATATTTAGGAGGGCATTCAGCCTCTGATCTTCGGGTCGGGGTTCTCCAAGGCAGCCTTCACGACACACAACACAGAATCACTAACTAGAAACTCATAGCCAAGTTCCGCACACGAGGACAGCTTCAACCGGGATCTTGGGTTCATGTCACACTATCTGCAATCCCCGCAACTTGCCTGGGCTTGCAAAATCTCACTAACTGTCCTGGCTGGAGACAATACACACCTCTTTAACCACTGCTTGGCCCTCTCTCCACTCACATTGTCTGTACCTTTAAGACTTGATTACCTGTAAAGACTCGCATTCCAACCATTATCTTGTAAATTGAGTGTGTGTCTGTACCTGACCTGTTTGAGAACACAAGTCCTCATCCACCTGATGAAGGAGCCCAAGACTCCGAAAGCTAGTGCTGCCAAATAAACCTGTTGGACTTTAACCTGGTGTTGTGAGACTTCTTATGAGCCATATTGTCCACAGCAGTAATTTTTGTCTATAAAGACATGACAAATTTGGAGGCGAGGATCGGATCAATGGATTCTCTAGATATAACTTTTGTGTTGGAGCTAACTGACCGAGGAACATGAGTTTTCTTTGTTGAGAAACAGGTTTAAAATCTGATTTAAACAATTTTCATTATACATGTGGGTGGTCTGACCAGGATGCTTGCACCTATAGTATATGACTATCACCAAGAGCCTTTTGGTGTTTATGTGGAATGGGTAGAGATGTTTTTCGCTGCCAACAATATCCTTGAAGAACCTGATGATCCAACTGTCAACCAGTGTGGAAAAGGAAAAGGGTGATCTTATTGACTTAAGCAGGCTCGGAGGTGTATGAGGTGCTGAAGAATTTGATCACCTCAGCAAAGGAAAACTCGCCGCAGTCAGACATTTTGACTATGTTTGAGCAGTATTACAACCCCAAGCCTTCAGAGATTACAGAAAGCTAACATTTTGGGATTGGGAATCAGCTGCCCAGTAAGGACACGAAAGATTTTATCGGAGCTTTGAAAAAGCTGCCCATTCATTGCAATTTTGGAGTTTGGAAAGAGTGCATTGCAGGACAGATTTGTTTGCAGTTTAAAAAGTGAGTGCATTGACAGTGGGTTGATGTCATTGCCACAGTAATAGTTTTCCAAACAGCATTGTCCATGGACCTGGTGGAACATGACTCAAGGAAAGTTTAGAGTTAACAACCAAAAGGTGTCTGCTGAAGTAAAAAAAAACAGTTGTCCATTTGGGAAAACAGAGTACGACAGCTGCAAGAATGGACGTCATCTTAAGGCTAGTCACAGTAAGATAAATGAAGAGAACACAGGCTGCAAAAAATGACAATGCATATGGTTGAACATCAGCAGGTCAAAGAGGAATTGGTTGAGTTCAGAAACACAAGGATGTCCAACACAAACACTCAGGGCATCACTGTCCAAATAGAATTGGATATAACTCCGGTAGACACAGAGGTTGACGCAGGCATCAGTTAGTGTAACCCCTGAGTCACTATCATGAAAAGTTGAGTCAACATCGGCTGGAAATTTGTGAATATTCTGAGGCAGTTGTGAACGAGAGAAAATTCCCATAAGTGTGTTGGTTCCAGTCACATACAATGAGCAAGATACAAAATTGTCCACCAATGTAACGAGAGATGAAAAACCAGCTTTGTGTGATGATTTTGATATATTTTACGTGTAAGGTGGGGTTGCTTTAAGAGGCAATGTTTGGTTACAAGATTGGATTTGTCTGGTAAACATGCAACAGATGCTAAGACTGCTGGCTAATTTTGGCTGGCAATGTATTACTTTGTAGAGTTATTGGACCTTTTGCTTATTTAGGTTCTCCCGGGATTTTAGACTAGGTATGCAGAGTCATGAGAGTTTGTATTAGGTTGATTGACAGAGACAGGGTCATGTTTAATGGGAGGAGCTAAGCTTGCAATAACAAGCAGTTTCATTTTCAGTTAAAAATACAAGCAGTTGCTGCCTAGACCTGCAAGAAAAAGACAAGTCTCTCTCTCGCCAAAGGCTTTCTGAAAGCTCCAGGATTGTTAACCCAGTCACAAGCAAGTATGCATGTACTTTGCTAACTAATTATAAAGAGGGTTTTAAGTCTATAAGAAAAAAATTACTTGATTGAAACTCAGTGATAGATTAACAGTTAAGAATTATACCTGGTCATGTTTAAGTATTGTTTAATTGTTAACAGTCATGCTAATTGATTTATTATAGTTAAACTGTGTTGTAAAATAAAATTTATTTTGATTAAAAACTCCCTGGCTTGTCAGTAGAATCATGCCTGAAGTGAAACAGCCTATCCTCACATTAATGCCAAAATAGAAAAATTGCTGGGGTCTAATCTGGCTCAATAATATACCTTGGGTTTTCTGATCTGCTACCCTAATACTTGTCAGGAAGCAACTGATTGGCTGCACTTAAGTTAAACTGGAGCAAACTTTTTCACACAAACGAAATTCATTTTGCAAGACAACGTGATCGACAAATTCCCTAAGCTAATTAGTGAAACCAGAAAATGAATTCAAAGATGCAAGGCTAACATCTGGGTTTAGAAGAAGGCCAGACCAGTTCAATGCAAGCCACATTGCTGGGCGCAAAGTTTTCTCTGGACTAATGACACAGCCCATTTTCAGTCAGGACTTCAATCCCGGCTGAAACAGAAATTGGCAGCATAGCCTCTCCCTCGACAGGGTAAGTCCAGCAAGTGCAAGAGAAACAAAAGGGGAGGACATCAGCCCCCTCCCATTTTAAGACAATTGCTCCCATATTCGAATGTTTTTAAAGGTCCAATTTTATAAATGAATGAGTGAAGTGAAGGAATAAATAGGTCAAGAGGGTAGTTGTGCGGTTGGACACAGTGGAAGAGAGTTGGGTCTAGTTAGTGGGGTAGTCAGGTCTGGTCAGGGGAAGTTGGGGGAGAAATTGCCGTAAGTATCTTTGCAACCATGGAAATGGCCAACTAGAGGGCAAGTTTGATGGGCAACAATTATTTATGTAACAAACAGCCACTCAAAATGGGTTGAGGGGTTTCCAATGAATCAAACAAAAACTGGCAAACTTCTAGATATTTTGTGTAGTTTGTTTGCTGTTTAATTGTTCCAAGAGGAAACTATGTTCAACAACAAACCGGAGTTTTGTTCAAGAATTTGCACAATTCATGAGAACAAATGCGATAAAGTTTCACCATATCATCCTGCTTCCAAAGGAGCAGCAGAGCACACAGTACAAATAATTAAGCATGCACTTGTTAAACAAATGCTAGGTACAAATCTGAAGAAATTTAATTTTTTATTGGATCACAGACTGGCAACCTTTCTGCTTATTTATCATAACACACTTCATACTGCTACTGGCAGAATGCCAGCTGGATTGTTTCTTAGAGGACAGCCCAGAACAAGGTTTTTATTGCTAAAGTCGCATTTAGCAGTCAGAAGAAGAGAAATAGTCCAGGCAGAGTGATGAAAAAAGTCTGAAATTAAACAAGAAGGTTAGAGTGAAGATTCATGATTATAAGTGGTTACCACAAAGTGAAAATATGTGATCCATGGACAGATTTGGTCACAGTGTTTGTTAGTGGAAAGGTTAGGTTTGTACGCACGAATCAGGTTTTACCTTGAGGTTCACAAGGATAAAGGAAGTTTGGAGGAATTAAATGAGTCTAATGAATTAGTTTGGACATAAGTAGATATAAGTAGAGTACAAATAGTTAATCCAACACAAGTCGTACCAGAAACCAGTTTATGTTGTCCACGTGAGAAATGTTGCCTGTAAAGATATATCTAAAAACATCAAAGTGCATAATTTTTAAGAAGTAATCGGACAGAACATTGCGTGAATGACACTTTACACTCTCTGAGGTATTGATGCCCTCCTCTTGCATTAACCAATAGGTTTGTGATAAGTTTTTTGAATGAATACAAAAACTGCTCTGGTATTTTAGACTGAGGTGGCAGCATAGGTAGTTAAATACTTTAGAGGGATAAAATTTGTTGCAAGTCTGGCTGGAATAAAATTCAGAAAGTCAAGCAGAAAACCCAACAGGAATGCGTGTTTGTAAATGTTAATATCAACAGATAAATGGTTATCACAATTTTATAAATACCTATTACCTTGAACCTGTAAAACATGGTTTTTAATTTATTAACTGTTTTGGGCCAGTTCAATGTCAAATCATTTTAACAGAAACATCATTTCAACTTTATGTTGCCACATGCTGTGTTTCAACTGAACTTTTAATTGAATTGCATAACGTTCCCTAGTCTACTCCTCGAGCTCTCTACTGTAGTTCATTGCATTCATCTTCCTTCATAGTTTTGTAACCACAGCTGCATAATTGCAATTATTCTCTGATCCAAACTATGTAAAATAATCTGAGCAATGCTACTCTCAGAACTATCACTCACCCTATTGGCACCATAGTAACAGGCATAAACTTAGCAGCCCCCTTCCTGACAGCAAACTAATGATAGGTATCTGGCATGAGGAGCACAAATGACATCCGGAATCACTGTACAAAACGCAACATTTTCTTAAAACATAGCAGCGTAATACAACTTAAAGGAAACTAGCATTTGATGCCTATAAAACAAAATAAAGTTGCAGTATTCTGATATGTCATCACTTTATTCCACACAATGGAAATATTGAAAACACACTCAAACCAAAGAGAAGCAAAATACTGCAGATACTCGATTGAGACAAAAACAGAAAATCCTGGAAAAACTCAGCAGGTCAGGCAGCATCTGTGGAGAGAGAAAATAGAGTTAACATTCAAAGTTCGTATGACTCTTCTTTAGAACTAAATAGGAGGAAAAATGTGTGACTTTTCTTATCTTCCAGACATTTTTTCGCAAAAAAACTTCTCCCCCACCATCTGCCACATGTTCTTAAGTTTTGCTTTCATTGAGCACTGAACTTTATTCTCTCATTAACGCATCCTTATATCTCATCTTTATACAATTACTAGCACCTTCTTCTGCCATATGACCTACATATCTTTTTGCAATCTATCCTATCTCCCACCAATCACAAACCTTCTACTCTATTCCAGCTGTTCCCTTCCCACTTGCACAGTATATAATCCATCACATTTCTCCCTCTCTTTAACTCCGAAGAGGGCTTCAGACGTTAACTCTATTTTCTCTCTCCATAGATGCTGTCAGACCTGCAAGGGTTGCAAAAACCCTTGCTCAATTTTATTTTTTAAATTCTTGTCTCCAAATCCTTCCAGCAGTTTTGTTTCAGTAAAATGTGTACACACATTTGTAAGAGGGAGGTCGTGCCTTACAAATTTGGTGGAGTTTTTTGAGGAAGTGACAAAAACGGTTGATGAAGGAAGGGCCATGGATGTCGTCTATATGGATTTCAGTAAGGCATTTGACAAAGTCCCACATGGCAGGTTGGTTAAGAAGGTTAAGGCTCATGGGATACAAGGAGAAGTGGCTCGATGGGTGGAGAACTGGCTTGGCCATAGGAGACAGAGGGTAGTGGTCGAAGGGTCTTTTTCCGGCTGGAGGTCTGTGACCAGTGGTGTTCCGCAGGGCTCTGTACTGGGACCTCTGCTATTTGTGATATATATAAATGATTTGGAAGAAGGTGTAACTGGTGTAATCAGCAAGTTTGCGGATGACACAAAGATGGCTGGAATTGCGGATAGCGAAGAGCATTGTCGGGCAATACAGCAGGATATAGATAGGCTGGAAAATTGGGCGGAGAGGTGGCAGATGGAATTTAATCCGGATAAATGCGAAGTGATGCATTTTGGAAGAAATAATGTAGGGAGGAGTTATGCAATAAATGGCAGAGTCATCAGGAGTATAGAAACACAGAGGGACCTAGGTGTGCAAGTCCACAAATCCTTGAAGGTGGCAACACAGGTGGAGAAGGTGGTGAAGAAGGCATATGGTATGCTTGCCTTTATAGGACGGGGTATAGAGTATAAAAGCTGGAGTCTGATGATGCAGCTGTATAGAACGCTGGTTAGGCCGCATTTGGAGTACTGCGTCCAGTTCTGGTCGCCGCACTACCAGAAGGACGTGGAGGCATTGGAGAGAGTGCAGAGAAGGTTTACCAGGATGTTGCCTGGTATGGAGGGTCTTAGCTATGAGGAGAGATTGGGTAGACTGGGGTTGTTCTCCTTGGAAAGACGGAGAATGAGGGGAGATCTAATAGAGGTATACAAGATTATGAAGGGTATAGATAGGGTGAACAGTGGGAAGCTTTTTCCCAGGTCGGAGGTGACGATCACGAGGGGTCACGGGCTCAAGCTGAAAGGGGCGAAGTATAACTCAGACATCAGAGGGACGTTTTTTACACAGAGGGTGGTGGGGGCCTGGAATGCGCTGCCAAGTAGGGTGGTGGAGGCAGGCACGCTGACATCGTTTAAGACTTACCTGGATAGTCACATGAGCAGCCTGGGAATGGAGGGATACAAACCATTGGTCTAGTTGGACCAAGGAGCGGCACAGGCTTGGAGGGCCGAAGGGCCTGTTTCCTGTGCTGTACTGTTCTTTGTTCTTTGTTCACATGCTGTGCCATTTTTATACATCACTCCACCTACCCCACCATCACCCAGTTCTTAACATTACAGAGCTATTATATCATAAGTGAGTGTAAGATTGTCACACCAGCAGAGAATGACAGCAATTGTATTTTTGGCACTATTGTCTTCTATTTCAGTATGCAGAGACAGAAAATTATATTTTGTTGGAGCTTTGGGAATAAACATAAGCAGTCTCCTAAATGTCAAGCACACTGAATTTCATTTTGCTTTTTTAAATGCTATTTCCATGTCCAACTGCAATTATAAATAGAAATCTAAAAACTCCTTCTGCAAAACCCAGGTTTTAAAACCTTACAGGTATCACACCCATTAAATATGACCACACCTATTAAACTGCCCAAAACAAGCTATGGCAGTAATGACTTTGGATTTTAGCACCATAACAGATATGAAAAGATTAGACCACTTGACTCATCAAAAACTTCTGTCTTTTAATCCAGGTTGTGACATCAGCTACCAGCAATGCTTGCATTGCAACATCACTCTGAACTTAGATCGACATAAAACCCATCACGTAAGCAAATAAAACCCACTTCATTTGATCAAGTTTATACAGCTATTGATCATCATTCTAAAGCAATAAATTGCATTCTTCAATGTATGTACTTTAACATCTAACTTTAAAATAGAAATTTTGAACATGCATTCCCAAAGTCAGTCTGAACTAATTTGAATCGTAAATCCATTGCATGTTTATATTGCTAAAGGAACAGTGAAAACTACAAATTGGATTTCCATTTGACTGGTTTTCCCTCTCCTTCACATGCCCATTTCACGTGAAAACTGTCCAACTTATGAAAATCTTAGAAATGTTCAGCATGTCTGACATCATGTGCTGGGAGAAACATCTCTGGTCTGTGGCCTTTCACCAATGGCCACGGGCCCGAGTAACATCCCAGTTACAGTGATGGCATGAAAGGGCACAGACCCAAAGCATTAACTCTTTCTTCACAGATGATACTGGATCCGCTGACCGCCTTCAGCATTTTCTGTTCTTATCTCAATTTCCAGCATCGGCAGTATTTTAACCTTAAACTAGTGGAAGTGCTTTTCCTCCCTACTGCCTACAAAACTGAGAAAACCTTTTCTTTTAAAACTCACTTTCCCACAGGTTATTTAAAAAAAATGACATAGGCAAGCTTCCAAAACCAAGAAATATTTTTGCAGAGTCAGCAGTTTGTCAAAACTATTCATGGTAAACATTAATGTGGCACGTTAGTATGGTATTGTATAAAAGTGCTTGAAAACTTACTGCAACCAATTGTCGTACTAATTGAACTTGACCAGGCATTTTTCATGTTTACACCTACACTTGTTAGTTCATTGCTAAGGTCTACCACAGAACTAAATAAGGGAGAAAAAAAATCAATTCTTTGGAAAATAGACCAGTTTGTCCAGTATTTTTCAAGGTCTACTGCCCAAGAAGGAAAACACTGCTTGTTGAAAACACAATGGATGTTCTGATTGTCGAGAGTATTTTGGAATTTATCCAAAGTGAGCAACAAATTGCCTTTTTTAAAAAAAGACATTCTCTTGTACATTTAAAGTATTATATATGTTTAATTTCAGAAGTAACTAAAATATTCACCGGAGTGCTAGCATCAGGATTATTTTCCTAGACAGTAATCATGAGGCTTGGACTGTCTGGAGATACACATTCAAATTCCACCATGACAGCTAGGCCATTTAAAATCAGTCAATTAAATAAATCTGGAATTTAATAAGAGTTAGCATCAGTAATGGTGGCTATAAAAACCTCCAATTCATTTATGGAAGAAAATCTGCCACCCTTATCTATTTTGATCTGTATGGGGCTCCAGGCCCACAGTATACGTGACTCTTAACTGTCCTTTTAAAGTGGTTGAGCAAACCACTCTGTACCAAACCATTACGACAAAGTAACCTTCATCACATAGGCTACAGCGGTTGAAGGTGGCAGCTCACCATCACTTTCGCAAGGGTAATTAGCTATGGGAATAAATGCTGACCTTGTTTGTGACATCCACATACCATGACTGAATAAAAACAAAATGATGTCCATCAAACAAAGGTGAATTGTAAAATACAGATTTTTGGCAAGACACAAAACTTCAAAAAAATATACTGCATCATTTTATTCCAGAATTAATTTGGATGATCTCTCCTAATCACATACAATAATTCCAAACTTTTCACTGAATAGATGAAAGAGAAAACAGGTTGTAAAGGACATTCATTTTTGTAGAAGGAGTGAGTCAGTTTCAATGCAGAGTGCCCTTCCAGTTCAGGAGATGTTTTGGAAATTGGGCCTGAAGAACAAGACCATATTGCACTTCAAGAGTTGTTTTCTTTCCACCCTGTCCTTCCCACTTTCCCTTAAAAATCAGATGCATTTGTAAGCCTTTAGTACCATTGCGAAGAACATATACTGATGTGCGGGCTGAGGAACCTTCCATCAACAGGAACTGAGGTCTGCAACATGCTGCAGTATACACTGAATGACCCAATTCAAATGCTAAACAATTAAAAATGAACTCTGAGTATGCCATTCGGCCCTTCACGTCTGCTCTGCCATTCAATAAGATCATGGCTAACCCAGTTGTAAACTCCCGCCTATCCTTGTTTATCAAGGATCTATCTACTATGCCTTAAAAATATTCAAAGGCTGCCCTCCACTGTCTTTTGAGGGAGTGAATCCAAAGACTCACTCCTCAGAGAAAAGAAAATCTTCTCATCTCTGTCTTAATTGGGAACCCCCTTTTTTTTTAAACAGTGACCCTCATTCATAAATCTCCCACAAGAGGAAACAGTCTCTCCACATTCACCCTGTCAAGACCCCTCAGGATCTTAAGTGTTTCAATCAAGTCACCTCTTACTCTTTTAAACTCCAGTGCATTAAAGCCTAGCCTTTCCTTTCCTGAAATTTGCCCAATTTGGTATTAGTCTAGTAAACCTTCTCTGTTCTCCTTCTAATGCATGTGCATCCTTCCTTAAATAAGTAGACCAATCCTGTACACAGTATTCCAGATGTGGTCTCACCAGTGTTTTGTACAATTAAGCATAATCTCCCTACTTTTACATTCAATTTCCCTCACAATAAATGATAATATTCTATTAGCGATCCTAATTACTTGCTGTAACTGTATTCTAGCCTTTGTGATTCATGCATTAGGATACCCAGATCCCTCTGCATCTCAGGGCTCTACAATCTCTCATCATTTAGGTTATATGCTTCTTGTATTATTCTTCCTGCCAGATGGACAATTTTACATTTGCCCACATTACGCTCTCAGATTTTTGCCCACTCACTTAAGCTATCCATATCCCTTTGAAGCATTATTATGCTCTCTTTACAACTTACTTTCCTTCCTATCTTTGTATCATCAGCAAACTTAGCAACTATATATTTGACCTCTTCATCCAAATCATTTATACAATTTGCAAAAGGTTGAGTCCCCAGCATTGATTTCTGTGGCACACCACTCTTTTAACTGAATTCAACACAACAGAAGGCAAATCCAGTATTATTTGGCAATGCAGCACTGTGCAATTAAATGGTGCTGCAACTAGTGTTACTTCAGGGATGCCAAACTTACCCACTGACCAGATTTCTCAATGATCCTGGCCATTTTCCAATGAACTCAAATGCATCAATGGCTTAATCTTTATTCTCACCTCTCTGACAACACCACAGTCCTTCTATATCCTACTTAATACAAACATTGGTGGGTGTGTGGCATGAACACAGATTCACTTTAGCTGATAAATGTCAAAAACAAATTTCAGATGCTGAACTCTGGCTGCTTGGATATTTCTTTGCTTTCGTGCTAGCATCCCCACAATCAATATGGAAATAGTGAATTTCCTGAAAATTCTCAGCATCATTAAAATCCCTGACTGTAGATTTCAAACCATACTTCAACTAATGTCTCACCAACATAGATGCTCACTTTGACTTATTTCTGAGGTGTTTAGTCTTTTACATTGCAAGACCTGGAGTGAGAGCAACATCAGTGGAGTGAATTTTAAGTACACCATAATATGTTTCAGCCAGTTAGACTTGCCACTTTTGTTACACAATTCCAGACTACAGGCAGTCCTTGGACTTGCAACCCAATTGGTTCCCAAAAACCGCGATGCAAGTCAAAACGTCATCAGTCAGAACTGGTTTTCCCACAAGAACAATGATATAAGTGAGGGATTGGTTCCAGAACCAAGGGGCAATGCCATATTTTCACCAAGTAGTGAAAAATTTTTGAGATCTTGCTTTAGTATAGTTGCATTACAGCAGTGTATTTCCCAGGATGTAATAGTGCCTACATTTTCAAAAACACTTCCATACTGTATACGAGAAGCATTTTGTCCTCTTCAGGTTGTGAAAAGTGGATTATAAAGGACATAACAGTTGGTAAAGACCAACAGTTTACTGGCATGGTGTCAAAGTCAAAATTGTGTCGAAACACCATGACAATTTACAAATGTTCATTGTAACGCGAACATTGTAAAATTGAGGACTGCCTGTACTAAATAGTGATTAATAAATAATCAATGGAAGTACTAATGATAATTCACCTTCAACCAGAGCAAAACTTATATAGTTTTAAACAGGTGAGAATAAAGTATTTCAAACTCATTTAATCTCAGTGCTTTAGAAATCAATGAGGTTCAATTGACAAATTCATGTCAGTATACAGGTTTGAATTGTGCTATTTAATCATCTTCCAAACTTCATACATTATAAAAACTCATGTTAAGAACATATTGTCCCTATAAGTTTTAAGACAAACTTATTTGGTTCATATGACTCACAGACATAAGTAAAGAGTTTGATTGAAAAGGATTAGATAAACAAAAGGTGCTTTTGTACAGCTACTCATTCAAGTTGAACCCTGAGAGACAATCACCCGTGGAACAAATTTTCATATACAGATTATGAGATCCATTATTCAAGTGGAAAAATGTAGAATTATTTTTTTAAAAGTGCCCATGAGAATCAGATTCAGTAATTTATGAACATGAGGAGTTACTTATAGTGGTTATCTTCCAGAATTCAACCTAAAACAACAAGCTTTAGGATACCAACTGCTTTAGAAACTGGACTGGAAATATCAGCAGAGTGGACATTTGATGATATAACTGAGGAACACTGCCAGAGATAACAGTTCCTGCACCTAAAAGAAAAATATCTGAATCCTAATGGACTCGTGCATTTAACTTGTGGTCACCAACAACCAGTCTATTGTAATGTCCCCATGGCCAAAAGCACCATCAGTACTGCGTTCAGTTGCACTCTATATACAACAATCATAGAAATGAGACGGTTACCAGCTTTTTCTTGGTGCTTCAACTTCTGTGCGCCTCGAAACATAGATAAATCAACATAACTATAGTTTTGCTTTCCTACTCTGAGTGACTAACACAGCATCCTGTATAATATATATTACAGTAAGAAGTTTAACAACACCAGGTTTAAAGTCCAACAGTTGGACCCCAGTCCAACGCCGGCATCTCCACATCATAGTATATATTATGCATATGTGAAATGCTCATGCCATCTCAAAAACTTCCAAACTGGACAAAGACCTAAAATGGCTGAATCTCTGTCAGTCTGTGACACCAAACAAAAAGAACTACCTGGCAGTGTCCGAGAAACTTGCATCTCATTATCCCTTAAGAGCCGCTAATGATTCACTTGCGAATTACGCAGACCAAATTCAACAAGAGCTATACAAAGACCATCTGCATTTCATAATCCAGGCTGGTCAACAGGAGTTTGCTTGTCTGCTGAAACAAAGAGCCCTGCAACAGCACTGTGGGTGTACCTATACCACAGGAATTGCAGTAGTTCAAGAAGGCAGCTCACCACCACCTTCTCAAGTGCAATAAATGCTAGCCTAGTCAATGACATCTGCATCCCATAAATCAACAAAAAAAACTTCCTTTCAATTCTTAATGGTTGAGACATGCAACAATTTTAGGGACCCAGACAAGGGATCTGCATCCCTTGTTAAAGACAGGGTGGAAAGGTGGAAGTCATGTGAAATGGGCCACTGGCTGGTGGAACCAGTAATATTGCCATACTGAATTGCAAAGTCTCAGTCTGCCATTTTACCATCTAACTAGCAGAATCACAGACAAGGAGATCTGGCTCAAGTTGGACATTTAGCCCCATAAACAATGCTTTGGCTGGGAATTCTGTACCATTGCTTACAAGACTAATTCATCGTTGCAAGGCTATATCACCGGAAAAGTGAATTATCCAGCATTAATTTTCAGCTCACCAACCTCCATGAAGGAATACCTCTTTGAACCATGATTCTAGGCTCTGAAATCCACGTGAAACAATGTTTCTTGTCTCTGTGGCATCTGCACTGTAAATCTTTCTTTTTGCTATCCCTCTTTTGTTGTATGAATGCCAAGGAGGCAACTTTGCATCCGTCCGTCCACATTTTGTGAACGCAAATAAACTAACCCTTTGAGTTCATCCCATTTTGAGATTGCTGTGGGATTATTAAGAGAAAAAAATCACACCTGAACCAAGGAGTTGGGAAATACACCACCATTGATAACGGAAGAAGCAAATCAAAAATGCTTTTCCGTGGTGAGTGAAGAAAGTCATGCTGTTTAAATTTAACCCCCCACCCCCGCATCATATCTGTAACATTTTCATATACCAACTTCTTGCCATGTGTGCTGCTTTCCATAGCACTTTTCATTTTCTGAATGTCATTCTCAACAATTCTTTGATACTCTGGCGCTATGCTTCACTTTCATCTTAAGTATATAAAGGTGTTTCCTCAGATTCTCACGCACATTTATGATATTTTCTGGGCACAAAATAATCCCTTGATGCCCTTGTAGAACTTTCTTTCCTAAGTGTCCATAAATGTAGAAATGCAATGGCCGTGTTATTACTAAAATCAAATAAAGGCTCTCGGGGCTTCAAAAAAAAAGCCACAACCTCACAAATTGTTTATGCCAACTTTCCCTTTTGAGAAATAGAACCTCAAACCAGTATTCTCCGAACTGCCGAATGGGAAAATCCTGTGTAAATATTAATATCCCACCCATCCCCACAGCCAATTCTTGCCAATGCCAAGATATGACCACGGGAGCCACTGACTTAAATTTTAAAAGGCAATATCAGTGACTCTAAAGGTTGCACTATTCTCAGTTCAAAATGATGTTTCTTGGTATTAGCAGATCTCAGAAGCAGCCTCAGATCCAAAGAATATTTGTGTTGTTCATTTAGGAGTATTCAAAACTCTTGAAAGCCACAGCTCAACTGCACCCTATGAGAATGTAGGTTTGGAAGGCTGGGGCTAAGTAGAAATGAGCAAATTGTTTGTATATTTGAAACTCCAAGTCAGAATAACTCAACAATTATATTACTTTCTTTCACTTTTTAAAAACAGATTGTTTGGCATCCATGACAAATTGCATCATCTGGAATATACTGTGATACAAAAAGGCCAAACTTAACAGATGGGCAGAAATAGAAAGTCAACAAAATTTGATGCATTTGTGAACCCCCGGGGGATCCAAATTTGAAAAGCTATCACTGAAATACAATAGGATAAATAATCTTGGACTTTTTAAAAAAGATAGCAATCTAGTTCCTTTTTGAACACCTCGATCAAACCTACCTCTACCACCCTCTCAGGAAGTTTGTTCCAGACGCCAACCATCCTCTTGGTGAATTTTTTTCCTCACATTGTTTAATATTAAATATTTAATTAATTGAATTTAAATTCTCCAAGCTGCAGAGATGGGATTTGAACTTATGTCTCTAGAGCATTCATCCAGGCCTCCGGATGACTACTCCAGTAACATTACCAATATGCTACTGTACTATGCTTAATCTTTCCTGCCATTCAGGAAAGCAGATTAGGTAGCACAGATGATAGGGTGACAGTAAATATTCAAAACCATTATACTTACATTAATTACTTAAAATTTAGTACACCAAAATTACGAGCTTAACATAACAAAATTTGTTATTAGCATTCTTCATGCTAAATCTCTATTGCTGGTTTATGTATAACTTCAAATATGAATGTTCAAGTTGAAATAGCTTTTTTTTGAGGCCTCTGTCAGTAATTGTTTGAAAGGATTGAATGGGTTTGCACCCAAACCTTTTATTTCTGAAATAAGTATCTCGTCTATGATGGTACAGAGTGAAATAAACACAGGCACCCTTAACCAAAAACTCAATAACTGCTACCAAATTAGCAAAGTCACTCAGAAGAGACTGAAAACTGACTTGTGCAGAAAATGAAAATGTGCAGCAGAGGGTGCTCAGGGGATAAGGTAAGACACATTGTTAGAGGAGGAGGGGCTGAGGTCTACAGTTGGTCACGTCATGCGATTACTTAGCTGTAACACTGGATGACTGAAGTGGGGTGAAGAGGTGGGGCGGGCAGGGGGTGATAAAGGACCCCCATTCCCCAGCAATCTTAATGAACATAAATTACCCACAAGGAAATGGAAATACTGAAGCTACTTTTACATATTCTTCTAATGGAAATATATTCACAGAAGAAATAAAAATGACTGCAGATGAATGAGCCAGGCATACTTTATGATATTCATGCTGGGAACTCAAGACCAAATTAGACCTCAGCTCATTAGGGAAATACCTCCTTTATACTACTTACAATTTAATAAATACAAGAATGCATGAAATGGAATTAATCAAAATAAATGACATTTTATTTGGTACTTTCTATTGAACCAACTGTTGCATATATACTAACAGATTTTTGAGCTTATACTAACATTTTCATGTTAAAAGAATGCCAATTGAAGACAATCATATAGCAGAGGGCAGAATTATACTGGCTGTATATAGGCAATAGCCATGTTTGCTCCATTCCAAATTTGGTAAAAGGAGCTTTTAACAATTATAATTGCAGAGCACTGTATGTAATTGAAATCATAATAAAATAGAAATCCAATACAAAAGTGAAAATAAACTTTAATATGTATGTTCAGAATTCTAGTTTTTCCAGAGCAGACTTCATTTGCAATGTTAGGAGCCACAAATTGAAAGCAAGCAAGGCCTTCAGGTGATTCCGCCCACAATCATAATCAGGATACTAAATAAGATTATTTCACTTCAGATCTGAAAGCAGATCACAGCATTCCACAATCCAATATCTTAACACCCTACAGTACAGTTGCTTTCTTTGTACTTGAGCATATTATTTTCTAAGAAATTGTTTAGTCAAGTTACTGTCCTTTCCTCCGACTAATGCGAGGTGGAGGAAGAGAAATCAAGCTTAAGTGCACATGGAAAGGGAATGCCCCCTTGTGTCCCTCAAGTCAATGGGCTGGGCACAAGGATATGTCTATATTGAAGTTTACAACACCGATTTATATTTATATAGCACATTTAATGTAAAGAAACATCCTAAAGTACTTCATAAGAACATTATAAAACAAAGTATAACACTGAACCATGTAAGGAAATATCAGTTGACCAAAAACTTGGACAAAGAAGTGGGTTTTAATAACATCTTAAAGGAGGAAAGCAAGGTAGAGAAGAGAAGAGATGAGATGTCAGAGGTATTCCAGAAATTGGGGCATAGGCAACTGAAGGCATGGCCACCAATAGAGGAGCAGCTAAAATTAGAGATAAACAACAGAGTAGAATGAGAGGACTGCAAATGTTTCTAGAGACTGGAGGAAATGACAGAGGGGGACAAAATGAGAATTTTGAAATCAAGACCAGGAGTCAATGTAGGTCAGCAAGCACAACTTTGCTGCAAACTAAGACACAGGCAGCAGAGTTTTGAATGACCTCAAGTTTATGGTGCACATGAGCCATTTTGTTGTACTGGATTAGGCACGTTGGGAAGATCTTTGAAGGGAAGAGGAGGGAACAGATTTTTGTCCTCCACCCTAGTTATTCATTAAAACTAGTTCACATTCACATAAACAATGAATAAAGGCAGACATGGGTCAAAATGTTGTCACCAGGTCACTGCACAGATGTAGACTGCCACGATGTGTTTACAGAAATGACAGAAATATATGCTTTGTGCCTTCAAAATGTAATCTCACTTTATAGATTTACAAGATCACATTTAAGAAATATAGAATACTTTATATATTCCAATTTGACAGTACTCTTTGCATATTAGTTTCCATTTGTCTTACTCGTTCATTCTTATGACCAAATACTTTACAAAATCTTATTTCTCATTTGTTTTAACAGATTTGATCATTTTGATGTAACTGTCTTCACATCTTTGGCAAGTTTTGTAATCTACTGTACATTTACAACCAGAAATTATTGTTTAAGTTTTGGAGAACTATATGTTAATTGTTTCAATATCACTTCTTCTGTAAACAATTATAAAATCAAGCCCACAGCTGTCACTTGAAACCTAATATACCAGGCATATTGTAATCTGAACGCTGGCTAATCCAAGATTCTTTCCTGCTGCTAATAAGAACTAATCTCAATTATTCATAAAGCAACTAACATTAGATTTTTTAAAAGCACAATTAAAATTTCTTCCATAATTCTAAAATAGTTAAATTATAAAACCACTTGCTGTAATATTAGCACAGTTATCAATACAATTTTATAGCTGTAAACAATAAAAGCACTAAGACATCACTGAGCATTTCTGTCCAATTCCTTTTTAGACAGTGCCATAACAGATGGCTGATGCTACAAGAGATAATCCCTGCAACAGAGTCATCAGCATGGATCAGCAATAATCATGCTGCTGGACACAATGTCTTTCCGCTAATGAAAGGTGCAGGCTGGGAAAGAGATTTTTTTTTCTCAAATGCATCGACCCTTTTTCAAAGTCAGGGTTGGTTGGTTTCAGTGCATTTTCTATTCTCCCGCTGCTGTTTATTTATTTATTTATCGCCATACAACTGTTAAAGCAAAAAGTCTGTGTCAAAACAAGGCCAGTATTCACTCGATACTGCAAGCATTACAATAGCTAGCCAAATTAAACCAACGATGTATTTATTTCTTATTTGCCTTCCTTTGAGACGAGCAAGAATTCCTTTTGTGCCATTATGTCAGTCTCTTTGACTACCTCCAGAGTGCTACTGGAGTGCTGAAGCCTGGGTGTCCATCTACTTTCATGAACTACTGCGATTAACACTCGAGAACCTGATGTTCAGTTTCACAGATGAAAGCAACTTCTTTGCATAGGGGCTTACATTTCTTGTACAAAGCAGATATGCTTGATGACCGAAACAAGGCAAAGCAAAATTAGGTCATACATGAATAAATTCTATTGACCAGAAACCACAATAGTCATTCACACATACTGCACACCTATCCTTGATTATCGTCATCAAATTACCAGGCAATGTAAAAAAAAGTCCAACGCAATGCTTCTCAATATAATAACAGTACTGTAACCAAAAAGCATCAGTAAAGACACTTGACTGGCACTTCTAATTTTCAAAACTTTAAATCCATTTCACCTTTTGATGACCGGATCATAATTAGATTTTTGTGCACACTTAATCCTAGACAAGTAAATTTTAAGGCACCACCATTCCTGCACAACTGCGTCAACACATTTATTTGCATTCAACATGCAAGCACAATACAACAGGCTTAACTCAATTTTTAAAAAAGAAAACCCAAATCATTTGTCCCAAAATTCTTCATAAAATGAAACTACTATCTTCATACTGCATATGGATTACTTTATGTAAATGTATAAGGGGTTTTATGTCAAGTTTTAATTGTCTTGTTGTCTTATTAACCATGTGGTCACAATCCTTTGCTCTTTTTGCCACCCTGCTCCCCAAAATTAATTTAATCAACCATCATGGTGACCTACTTCCTTCCAGAACAAATATAGAAACAGTAGCAAAGTTAAACTGTTACATAAAGCCTCATATAAATGTTATAATTTCTGCTATACAAGCTGTTTACTCCATTATAAATAGCTTTTAGAATACAAGTAAATCATCAAATTAAGGCATGTCCAAATTATCCAGTCATTAAAATTCAGACACATAATCCCGTTCAATCTACTGATACATGCATGTGTACCAGATTTGAAAAAAAACTATTGCTGTAAATATTCTGCATCATTTCGTTCCAATACAATATAATTTCTTCAAATCTGCACAGGATGTTCTGTAAATCAGAGCAGGTAGTCATTCTACCAGCAAAATTGGTCTTCTTAGTACCTATGGGACCAAATTATAAACAACAAATCCCAGAGACATTGGATGGAATTTTCCCCAAAAAACTAAGTGTGAGAATAACGGTGAGAATAACGGAGTGATCCACGCCGGTCTCTCAGGCAATCATCCCACATTTAGTGCACTGAAAGAGCCTCCACTTGAAACATGCTGTTATGGAGTCCCCAGGCATGTGACACACCCAAATTGGCTGCAGCTGTATGCCATTAACCATGGGGAGCTACATATAAACGTGCCCACTGCACCCACAGCCAGTCACACCAGGAAGATGGCAGTGCGTTGACCCACATTTCATGGAGGGAGACCCAGCTTGGCTGCTGGACACTCTGGAGAGGCATGCCATCCTGTACCCCCGAGAGGGCAGACAACCCAGGAACAGGGATTCGAATGCAGTCTGGGATGTGGGGGCTGCAGCAGTCAGTCCCTGCGGCCTGATAATGAGCACTGGCGCCCAATGCTGAAAGAAAATGAACAACCTCATCTGGGCTGCAAGGGTGAATGCCCGTCTGTCTCGTCCTGGCCAGGCATGGTATTGACATACACAGCCCCACCCACCCCCCAGGCCTGTCAGACTCTCAATCATCCCCTTTTGTTTCTGCAGACGAAGATGGCCCATAAGAGGAGGAAGCAGAAGACTGGCGGGAGTTCAAGTTGCATCTCCTGACCCCTTTCGAGGAATGTGCAATGGTGCTCTCAGGGGAGGTGCCCAGGTGAGCTGTAAGTGACAGTGAGGTCAGTGGACGCCACAGAAGTGACGATCCACAAAACCGTCATCCATATGACCTGTCTCAATGAAGTTCCAAGCTGCCCAGACATTTGTCCCTCCCTTTAATTTGATTTATTGTCACATGTATTGGGATACAGTGAAAAGTATTGTTTCTTGTGTGCGATTCAGACAAAACATACTGTTCATAGAGTACATAGGGGAGGGTAGTGTTACAGTCATAGTTAGGGTGCAGAGAAATATCAATTGAATATCTGGTAAGTCCATTCAAAGTCTGATGGCAACAAGGAAGAAGCTGGTTTTAAGTTGGTTGGTACATGATCTCAGATTTTTGTATCTTTCCCAACGAAAGAAGGTGGAAGAGAGTATGACTAATCAGTCATTCAAAAGAATAGCCAATAGACAAAATATTGAAAATATCAATCTATTAGGTCCCA
Source organism: Mustelus asterias (assembly GCF_964213995.1). NCBI lineage: Eukaryota > Metazoa > Chordata > Chondrichthyes > Carcharhiniformes > Triakidae > Mustelus > Mustelus asterias. The sequence goes on along the minus strand of NC_135814.1, from coordinate 45,159,909 downwards.
ACTGTCCAATTATTAATGTAAACATAAAAGGAATTTTCCATATTTTTGATTAATTAAAAAAGATAAAATTCATTTTTATTTTGTTATGCATCATTTGTATTTGCCCAGTGAAGCAGTTGAGGCTACCTCATTGAATGTTTTTAAGGCAAGGATAGATAATTTTTTGAACAGTAAGGAATTGAGGGTTACGGTGAGCAGGCAGGTAAGTGGAGCTAAATGCTCAAAAAGATCAGCCATGATCTTAGTGAATAGTGGAGCAGGCACGAGAGACCAGATGGCCTACTCCTGCCCCTAGTTCTTACGTTCTATGTCACCTATTGTAATTAAGATTCGAAGAAATTACTATTTGTAAAGAAAAGACAGGAACTAATGACTAAAATCACACACTAAATTTGTAAATCACCTGAAAAAGCATTGATTTAATGCCTTTAATGTCCTAAGACATTGAACAGAGTCACGACGAAAATGGAGGCTAAATCGAGGAACAAGAAATTAGGTTCGGTGACAATCGGGAGGGAATTCTATACGGCTGATTGGCTGAAGGCACAGCCATCAATAAGGGGCAAGAAGAAGGGAGAGATGTGTAACAGGCCAGAGTCAAAGAATAGAGAGGTCAGCGCTTCAGGATTGTAGGAATTAGGAAATTAAAAATTGTGGTGGAGTAAAGCTATTGAGGAAGCCCTTGCAAATTTAAAATTCTCTTCCTTGTGATTAACCATATAGATTAGCAAGGATGGCTGTAATGGGTCAGTAGAATTGGTACTGAGAAGGATATAGCCAGTAGAGTTTTGGATTGCCTGAACGTTATGAAGAATGCAGGATGGAGGGGGCAAGCATTGACATCATCAAGTCTAGAGGGACAAAGGCGTGAATGAAAATTTTAATAGCAAAAGATATGAGGCAAGAGCAAAGACAGATGATATGATGGAGGTGGAAGCATGTGGCCCTTTAAGGAAACTGGGAATAAGGGATCAGAAGTTCAGCATAGGACTGAATAGATCCTAAAATAGCTAATAGTTTTAGCAAATGGTTGGGCTCATTCTTTGCACAGCACAAATGAAGAGACTTAGTCTAAGACTGGAGTGAAGCAGCACTACTTCCAAACCAACAGGTAGTTACTGCACAAGATGTATTGGTTTCTTAAATATTAAAACATCATGACAAATAAACATTACTAACACAAACAGCAGAAGCAGAACACAACAAGGAGGAGAATTAAATGCATCATTTTGTAACATGCTTGTTTTACTGTCTATTAATTTGAAACCTAACCAGCTACAGTATGTATATAATTGAGACGCGTGATAATTTAACCCGTTAGGAATTGAGGGCACTCTAATTGGATTTCTACAATAAAACTAGATAACCAGTAAAATGAATTACTGATTGGAATTTTAGCATGCAACATATACTTTCCAATGTAGGACTATACAAGCCTTAAACAAGCAACATTAGCTACCAATTAGCTGTTACATACAAGTTTTACGTATTTTTCATATGATCTAATTTCAGGATGAAATGGTTTGACTGGTAGCTACAAGGCACGCACAATACTAGTTTGTGAAGTGCAAACCCAATGTCTGAGTGTGGATTGAATGAAGAAAATGGGCAATCTATATAACTGGCTTGGGAAATGGAAAAGTTCTATCAAGTGGAGTGCTTCTCTTGAGATTGAGGCTAAGGGATATTTTTATGTTGCTGGCCCATGCAATACCTGCTGGAGCATACAACGCCTTGATTGTGGATACCAAAATTAGGAAAGTGCGCAAAAATAGAAAATGCTGAAAAACTCAGGACAAATAAATTAATATTGCAGGTTTTAACTCTTCATATGCTTCAGACGTTCAACATTTGCAGTCTTTTGCTGATATCCCTCACCTAAAGAGCACACACATTTACCCCATGAACATAACATATGACGTTATAAAAATACGATGTTATAATATTGTTTGAACAAATTCATTATTGCCTTTGTAATGTTCTTTAAAGTGGAAGAACACATTATAATCTTGCCACAATCCAGCCAATATAATTTTGAACTTAAAGCACAAAACTGTATTGCAATTTTGATCTTTAAATTCTCCAGTGTAAATTGTAGAAAAAAATCTTTGCTTATAATGAATTACATTGCTTTAAAAAAATGGAATGAAGCAAACTGATCAACCAAATAATCAGTTAGACTCGTGTTTTTGCAATTCAGAGTATATATAAACGTAGCACCACAGAATACCTATTTTATTGATCTTCATTATTTAAGCAGTACACATGTGCTAAACGGAAAGTGTGTAAACTAAATCATGCAACCCTTCAGCCTGATGTCAATACATCTGAGTGCCAGACTTTCTTAAACATGTAACTACAGTACACTTTTTATAATGCTAAATCTGTATGACATAAAATCAAATCAAAGTAAAACAATTCTACAAAAGAAAATGCCTGCCTCTTTATTTAACCAAAAAAAACTCCATTATGTCTGCCAATTTAATGAACAGCAAATCAAGAAGCTACTTGGAGTGCACTGTAGCTAAGTGTCAGCTGTGTAGGGATTTACAGCTCCAGTCACACACAATATGCATAATGCAGTAGGCGTGCATCTGAAAAGCAAGACAAAGGAAAAAGGCTACTCCTTACAAACATCAGTGAAGACAATTTCACAAAATTCATGTGCCCTCCATTCACTTATTTACTCTCCTGAGATTCATTTAGAAAGGATATACTTTAATGCTAGGAACCCGAGGGCTCAGATATGTAACTCTTTGCAACAGATGTGCAAATTCTCAGCCTCATTAATTTACCATTTTTAGGTTAAAAGAAAAAGATAACCTCTTTGAAAAATTAAATACAATAATCATGAAAGTTTAACTCAATGTCAATGTCACAAAAACTAACAAGACATTCTACAGTTAAGAAAATTCCACAGTATGTAACAATATGCAAGGTTGTTTACAGAATCATTTTTCTATTGGCTGCATAAATATAAATGATATTTCACAAGTAAAGCTGAAACCAGTGATGCAAGAACAACCTGGTGAAACACAGACCAGAAGGTCCCTGGTATGTTTCTGGCAATCACCTGAATAACTGATCTCAGCCAAGGTAATATTTTAGGTTCTCCAAATGAATCGGAATATCTTTTATTTAAGTTATAAAGGGGGAAAGGAAACCAAGGTTCCAAGGTCCCAGAGCAAACCAGTAATCCCTCCTGGAAAATATATTTTATTACAAGAAAGAAAATTATCCATATTCAGTTCTTCGTAGAATGACCTAACAACACTATTTTAAGCTGGCAAATAGTTGAGTATAAAGCCTTAAATGTAACGAACTGTCTCACAGCGCTTCACAGGAGTATTAGAATGCAAGTGTGGCAGCGAGCCACATAAGAAGAATTAGGTCAGATGGACAAAAGCTTGGTCAGAGGTTTTAAGGAGTACCTTAAAGAGGGAAGGAGACAGACAGGTGTAGGAAGGCACAGCCACCAATGGTGGAGCAATTAAAATTGGAAATGCAAAAGAGGCCAGAATTAGAGAAGCATAAATATTTCGGCGGGGTGCAGGATTGGAGGACGGTAGAGAGATAGGGAGGGGCTAGGCCTTGGAGAAATTTGAAAACAACAATGGAATTTTAAAGTCAAGACATTACTTGACCAGGAGCCCATGAAGGTCAGCAACCACAAGGTGACAGGTGAAGAAAACCTGGTGCAAGACAAGACACTGACAGTGGCATTTTAGATGACCTAAAGTTTACAGAGGATAGAATGTGGGACACCAACCAGTAGCGCATAGGAATAGTTGAGTATAGTGATGACGTATGCATGAATAAGGGGGGTTTTAGCAAGAGATGGGCTGAAACAGGGATGAAGTTGGGTAGTAGAAATAGGCAGTCTTTGTGATGGCACGAATGTGAGGTCAGAAGCTCAATTGGGATCAACTGTGAGACCAGGATAAGCTGAAAAGCATCTTTTTATGCCATAAATAACTATGACTTTAGGTAGTTGCAAACCTGCGAACTCAGGTTTACCCCACGAGCATCGGGAACCTAATGTCGGAACCATTTCTGGGTCCTAACCCTGTTCATGTCAGGGGCTCATCCTCTGGCTCAGCCTCACAGAAGGCAGCCAATTAAAAGGTTGCATCCACATTCACTATCCAATTAGGGAGGGTGGGACAGTCCCAGGTGAGCCAATCAGCGTGATTGAAGCAAAGCGCAGCCAGCAGTCCCACCGAGAACCATGCATTGCTCAGGTGTACAGAAATGGCAAGGTCAGCACAAAATAGAGAAACAATACTGATGCTAGAACCAGCAGCCATAACCGGTCACCCAGCAAACACCTTCGATCCAGCTGCAGGAAAAATGTCTCCAAATGAAAGCTTTTGTTGCCAGATGTGATGCGAAGAACAATTCGACTTCTTTACAAAACCTCAGGACGTGCCTATCATGTCGCTCCAACTTCCAGTCTGCTCTTGCTTCCAGTTTTATGACCAGCTGCAATCACAGCAGGGGGCCCCAACGTGACATTTGGAAAATAACATGGAACTGCCAAAATAGTGGATAATTGAACTTTCAATGGCTTTAATTTGCCTTTGGGAGCTCACCTTCAGACAAAGCACTAGGATTCGGAAACATGTCAGGAATCCAGTTCAACACATTTCTTTCCAAATTTTCACACCCTCACAGCCATCACCATAGGGTTGGGAACATTACTGCCAATGTTTCTCATCCAGGAAAAAAAACAGCATCTTCAGAAGTGCAAAGGGAAAATGTGAAAATGTCTAGCACACCATTTATCGCACTGCTACAAAGAATAAGAATTTTTTAAAAAATGGATCACCCTGCTGAGCTCGGCATAAAATGAGATTATGAAAAGACATATCAGCCAGGTTTGAGCTTCAAAATAGTCCTCAGTAACATCTGGGGACTGATATCAAAGTTGGGAGAGCTGCCTCAAAGACCAGTCAAATTACAACCAGAGAGGTTCAGGGAGCTAGTGGTATATTGGAAATGTTACTGGTCTAGTACAATAATCCAGAGGCCCAAACAAGCAATTTGGGGTCATGAGCTCAAATCTCACCATAGGAGCTGGTGGAATTTAAATTCAATCTGAAATTAAACCTGAAATTAAAAAGCTAGTTTCAGTAAAGGTGATCACAAAACTATCGGATCTGATAGAAACCGACATTTAGGCTGGAAATTCAGCCAATTACTGCCCTATTAGTTTACTCTCGATCATCAACAAAGCGTTGGCTGATGTCACGGATAGTCCTGACAAGCAACTTAGACAGCAACAACCTGCTCACAAATGTTCAGTTTGGGTTCAGCCACTCAGTCCCAGACCTCATTAATTACAGTCTTGGTCCAAACACGGACAAGAGATTTGGATTCCACAGGTGAGGTGAAAGGGATTGCCCTTAACATCAAGACAGCATTTGACTGAGTGTAGCATCAAGGAGTCCTAACAAAATTACAGTTGTGGTTGTTGGAGCCCAAACATCTCCGCCCCTGACATTAGTATACGAGTTCCTTAAGGTAACGTCCTAGGCCTAAACATCCAGGTACTTTAATGGCCTTCCCTCCATCATGAAGGTCGGGAGTGGGGATGTTCACTGATGATTATACCACATGGCCTGTCGACCATCTACAAGGCACAAGTCAGGAGTGTGATGAAATACTCTCCTCTTACTTGGATGAATACAGCTCCAGCAATACTCAAGGAGGGCAGAGTGGTTCACACTGCTGTCTCTCAACACCAGGGACCCGGATTTAATTCCAGCCTTGGGTGACTGTGTGTGGGGTTTGCACATTTGCCCCATGTGCAAGCATCCTCTGGGTGCTTCAGTTTCCTCCCACATTCCAAAGATCTGCAGGTTAGGTGGATTGGCCATGCTAAATTGCCCCTTAGTGTCTAAAGATGTGTAGTTCAGATGGGTTAGCCATAGTAAATATGTGGAGTTACGGGGATAGGGCGAGGGAAAGGAGCTGGGTGTGATAATCGTCAGGGAGTCGATGCAGACTCGATGGGCCAAATTGCCTCCTTCTGCACTGTAGGGTTTCTCGGATTCTAAGAAGCTCGATACCATCTGTGATAAAGCAGCCCACTTGATTGGCACCCCATCATAGATAGAAGAGATAAATTCCAGGGATGAATTGAGTGCAATTAGCCCTGACATCAAGGATTCCTGGTAAAACTAAAAGTGGGAAAGCACTCCAGTCACTGAATTCACACCTGACATAGAGGAAGATGGTGTAGACCCATCATCTCAGCAGCAGGACAGCTACAGGAGGTCCTCGGGCCAGCATCCTGGGCCTAGCTATCTTTAGCTGCTTAAGGGCCTTCCCTCTATCATTAGGTGGTCGTTTGCTGATGACTGCAGCATTCAGCTGATAAGTGACAAGTAACATCCGCACCACTGAAGTACAGGACAATGATCATTTCCCACAAGAATCATCCTAACCTAAGGATCATGATTAACCAGGAAATTCAACTAGACCAACCACATAAATACTGGCCAGAATTCTCTGGCTGTTCAAGCCAATGAGACCTTCTAGTCCCGGTGACGGTACACTCCCACCACGGGTTTCCTGGCAGCGTTGGGTAGAGTCAATGGGAAATCCCATTATCAGCGGCGGGACCTGAAGATCTTGCCGCCAGCAAATGACACGCTGCCACCGGGAAACATGCCATTTGGAGGCCGGAGAATCTCCCCTGCTGTGGCTGCTAGAGCATGTCACAGAATGTGTATTTGTGCATGCATCTTTTATATAAGGTCATCATCCAAACAGCATTGAAACAGCATCTATTTTGATGATGTCTAGCTTCATCTCCTCACCTCTACTTATTTTGATATGTCCACTATCTCTTAAACTGTCAAACTGCTTGTTCGATATCCAGTATTGAATAAGCAAAAACTTCCTCCAAATGTTGAGAAGTCCTCATCAGAAACCTCGTCCCCCATCACTGACTCTAAGGCTGAATCAATCTCTTCACAATCTTGTTATATTTGACCCAGGATGAGCTTTCTACCACATACCTGCACGACCACTGAGAATATCTATTTCCACCACCGTAACACTACCCGACACCATCCTGGTCTTAGATTATCTGCAATCAAGCCCTCATCTTGGTAGGTTCCAGATTTGACTATTACAGTACACATCTGGCTGGGCTCCCTACCTTAATCTCCACAAACATGAGGTCATTTGAAACTCTGTTACCCATGTCTCGCACAAAATCCCATTCACTCATCTCCCCTGTGTTCGCATACCTACAGTGGTATATTTCATGGTGGGACGGGCAAGAACAAAGAAATAACTGATGCATGTAACAATGGTATGGCAATTATCATGGGGGATTTTAATCTATACGTCGATTGGTCAAACCAGGTCGGTCAAGGCAGCCTTGAGGGAGGAGTTCATAGAATGTATCAGCAATAGTTTCCTCGAAGAGTGTGTGATAGAACCTACAAAGGAGTAAGCTATCCTCAATCTGGTTCTGTGTAATGAGACAGGAATAATTAATGATCTCATAGTTAGGGATCCTCTCGGAAAGGATCCTCTCGGAAGGTTATGTTGCAGCTGTATAAGATGCTGGTGAGGTCATACCTGGAGTACTGTGTACAGTTTTGGTCTCCTTACTTGAGAAAGGATGTACTAGCACTGGAGGGGGTGCAGAGGAGATTCACTAGGTTGATTCCAGAGTTAAGAGGGTTGGCTTATGAGGAGAGACTGAGTAGACTGGGGCTATACGCATTGGAATTCAGAAGAATGAGGGGGATCTTATAGAAACATATAAAATTATGAAGGGAATAGATAAGATAGAAGCAGGGAGGTTGTTTCCACTGGCAGGTGAAACTAGAACTAAAAATAAGGAGAGCAAATTTAGAACTGAGTTGAGGAGGAACTTCTTCACCCAGAGGGTTGTGAATCTGTGGAATTCCCTGCCCAGTGAAGCGGTTGAGTCGATCTCATTGAATGTTTTTAAGGCAAAGATGGATGGATTTTTGAACAGTCAAGGAATTAAGGGTTATGGTGGGGAGGTGGGGCGGCATAATCTTATTGAATGGCAGAGCAGGTTCAAGGGGCCAGATGGCCTACTCTTGCTCCTAGTTCTTACGTTCTTATTTTTATATTCCTTCATGGCCTCAACCTTTTTTAATTGCTGTAATTTGTTGCACTCTTTCAGCCACCTACCACTCCTATAGCCCCCTAAGAGACTTTTGTGTTCCACCAGTTCTGATTTGTTGAGCATTCCTGATTTTAATCATGTCATCATTGGCAGCCATGCCTTCAGCTGGCAGGGCACAAAGCTCTGGAATTCCCTCGCTAAATCTCACAGTCTCTACTTTTTTCTCCTTTAAGGCTCTCCTTAAAGCTTACCTCTGATCATGGTCATCTGGCCTAATGGTTCCTTTTGTGGATCAGTGTCAAATTTTGTTTGATAACACATCTTTACCATTTTAATACACAAATGCCAATATTTAAGCATAAACTGTTGTCATTATTCTGTGACCAGCAGCTCACTTCCTGATTTCCTAAAACCTCACTGGCACACAGCACTATGATGGAATACAGTTGCCGTTCCTTCATCAGTAGCCATTCCATTTAATTCTTTTGGTTTCTACAGAGCTCTGCACTTTCACCTTTCATGTATATGCACAATACATATACTGAGCAGGTACTAGAACTTACGGAAAATATATTTGACAACATTAAGATTAGTTGCAAATGTCAGTTTACACTTACATGTTCTGTGAAAATTGCTCAAAAAGCACATTTGAAATGATCTTGACTCAGATGTGTTGTTTTGTATTTCAATCCAGTTGCAGAATAGATGTAGAAATGTTAAACTATATTTAAAAATTCCTGCAAATTATTTTGAAAATGAAGGGAACCAACTGAGAAACAACAAAAGCATCTGTTTTTGCATGCTGTGCTGTGCATTGTGGGGGATTCGCTCCAATATGACTAAGCTAGTGTGATGGAGTACATCGTGACAGCCTTTTGACAAAAATGGTTACATTACAAAAATCTGAAAAGTGCTATTTAATAGGTAGAAGTTTGAACTTCATTTCCATTCCAAAATATTTAATAATCTCCCTTTAATAATATATTTTGCAGTTTGGGAACCCTTTAATATTCCAACGGAACTGAAGTTTAAAAATGTAGCTGCAACACAAGCTTGGGCAGAAAAATTGTCTTTTACATGAATGCATGCTAGTCATTCACATCTTGTATTAGCGGGTAAATATGAAGGGATATGGGGATAGGGCCTGGGTGGGATTGTGGTCGCTCCAGACTCGATGGACCGAATGGCCTCTTTCTGTACTGTAGGGTTTCTATGATTTCTATCCCTGATTACATTTAGCCTGTTTTACAAATAGCTCATGATGTGGAGATGCCGGCGTTGGACTGGGGTAAACACAGTAAGAAGTTTAACAACACGGGCGGCACGGTAGCACAGTGGTTAGCACAGTAAGAAGTTTAACAACATGGGCGGCACGGTAGCACAGTGGTTAGCACTGCTACTTCACAGCTCCAGGGACCTGGGTTCGATTCCCGGCTTGGGTCACTGTCTGTGTGGAGTTTGCACATTCTCCTCGTGTCGTCATGGGTTTCCTCCGGGTGCTCCGGTTTCCTCCCACAGTCCAAAGATGTGCGGTTTAGGTTGATTGGCCATGCTAAAAAATTGCCCTTAGTGTCCTGAGATGCGTAGGTTAGAGGGATTAGTGGGTAGAATATGTAGGGATATGGGGGTAGGGCCTGGGTGGGGTTGTGGTCAGTGCAGACTCGATGGGCCGAATGGCCTCTTTCTGTACTGTAGGGTTTCTATGATTTCTATGAACACCAGGTTAAAGTCCAACAGGTTTATTTGGTACCAAATAAACCTGTTGGACTTTAACCTGGTGTTGTTAAACTTCTTACTACAAATAGCTCAACATCGTAAGCATCATATTTGTGCAGAAATGTGAGCAGTCAGAATGGATGAACAATAGATGAAGTATGGAAATTGTGCATTAGAAGTTGGTAGCATCCTTATCACTGAGTCAGAAGGTTTGGATTCAAGTCCCACTCCAGACACTTGAGCAAAAACACCAAAGTACTGGGGGACTGCTGTACCAACTATCCAGAGGCCACGTCCGCTTCCAAACATTATTTCAAAGAAGAGTAAGGGAAGTTGTCTCCAGTGTCCGAGCAAATATCTATCCCTCAATCAAAATCTCAAAAACAAATTATTTGATCTTTATCATGCTGCCGTTTGTGGTCCCTACAGTTTGTGAACTGGTTGCCATCTTTCCTACATCATAACTGTGACTACATTTCAAAAGTACTCGCTGGTTCTTCTGGGACATCTGTTTTTGTAAAATGTGCTAAATAAATGCACACCTTTTTTATTAGCAATCACTCAGAACTTATCAACATACCTCGATCAGAAAATGCAAATTTATTTAGAAATCAATGCACGATCAAATGTTGCTTAACAGGCATAAAAGGCAAGTAAGGCAGCACTGCAACTGAAGGCAGTGCTTTTAGAGCATAATTTACCACGCACATAAGGCAGATTAGTATTATTTCATTATTATGTTATAGTTCAGGATCCACAAACTTTAATCCTTAATGAGTTTGGACCAGGATTGAAACCAATACACAAATCATAGCTATGGTGGTGAGCATAATTATAAAACTATATATTTGAGTATAGGTGTACTGTTGGAAAAATGAAGAATTTCTTTTGAAAGAATTAAGATTAAATTAAGCAAAAGTGTATTGGGTTCAATTAACATTTGAATTGATTCTTAGTTACTTCCTACCAATCAACTATTAATTAAAATGCATAGTTAGCCAAGGGTCTTAAGACGTTAGTTTTGCTTGAGCTGGCTTTGTCTGAAGCAGTAGCTATTGTTTGCCAATCATCCACATGACAAACAAGTCTGGCAGGTGTTTAGCTGAGCTTTACTTCTGCATCATTTAACAATTTTGTGATGTGGCATCACCACTGTAGGCACTGTGCAGCAATTGGGAAAGTCATATTTTTCAACTACGTTCAATAGTCTCAAATTGGGTTGCACCAACAAATCAAAAGTAAATAAGCCTCTACCTTGTTTCAATATAAATTGGCAATTAAAGTGATTATGTTCACAATATGTGCTACAACTACAAGATTTAACATAAAACTTCCTTCTCATTACAATTTATAACATTCTGTATGAAGATAAATCTTTGGAAAAATACAAAAAGCAAAATAAGTAATTGAATTCAAAAATTTCAAAAAGACATTTTACAACTAAGAAACAAACGTACTTAAATATTTCCAACTGCCTTTAAAATATACTGATATGCATATTTGCATCTATTTTATATCTATAAGTATATAGATATACTGCAGAAATTGCTGCAATATAAATAAATTCAGCAACGCATTGCAGCCTGGAGTGTGAGAAGAATAAAATTAGCATTCTGTTTTGAGAACACATAGCAAATCATGAAAATACATTGGGCACATTTTGAAAGTTTTTTTTTCATTCTATTATGTACATACACAAGGCATTTATCGGTTGTTAGGTAACAGGAACTCAATGCTCAGCGTCTATAAGGTTGACCGTAGGTGCGAAGAAAACTGCTTAAATTTTAGGCAATCATTCTCTATTTAAACAATATATTTATCAGAGGCTTTTTTTTTTAATAAGGGAATTCTGCTTCGGATACCAGCAGTACAGATTATTGATATACCCTCAGATTTTTAAAAAAAACAAATTTGGGAATTACATGATTTGCCCTACGCACCCCTAATTTTCTGGTACTCTTTGCAACATGCAGTGGCAATTAAATCTATTAACTGGTTACAAGTCTTCCACTGAACTGGGTTTCATGCACTGCTTTGTCTTTGAGCTCAGTGATTCTGTTACCCTGCTAAAAACAATACACTATGCAGCTCATGTTTGCAAAATGCTAAACTTTTCATAAGTTCCAAAAATATATACTTTTTTTAAAAAAAAGTTCCGATTCCTTTAAAGGAAACAGACAAACAAGGAGCATTCCATTTTGTATTTCAGCACACTTTGTTTAAAAAATTAGGTTAAAAAGGTACAATAAAAAAATCCTATTATATATAGATTAAGAGATAAGTGACTATGTTGCAAGGTAGCAACAGACTGAGATCAAGAGAGACATCAAACCACAAAGTGTTTGCAGTGTGCCATGGTTATCCAAAGCTTGAGATGCACCTATCTTATAACACACTCCAGCCTGCAAGTTAACCCACACAAAAAGAAACAAATCAACCTCATGACATGATCTTGTTTGCTTGTTTTTTTTAAAAAAGATGACAGATCTCAGCAATGAATAGCAGGTCCCTGCAATCCTACAGCTGCCTTTGATAATGATACTTTATCACAATTTGAATGGCAATATCATAGAATCATCACCAAACAGAAACATTAAGTCAATGCAGCCATTTTTCTCCATGAACTCCCAAGGCCAATTCTGCTTTTCTGCTTCTTCCAATTACTTTTCAATATTCCTCCTTTTCAAGGAAGTAATTTCCTTCGAAAATAATTTTTGGACACTACTTAAACATCGATAGCATTCGAACCACCATTCATAAAAACAGAAATAATTATTACTTCATTATTTTTGCAATTAGCGGCAATTTGTGCCTGCTTACAAGAACCTTGTTGATCAAAACAAATAATACCATTACATACCCCTTCTTATTCCTCAAGATATTTATCAGATCACCTTCTCAGCTCTAGATATTATAGTTTAGTTTTCAGGAAATAGTCTTAAAACATGAAAAACGTCTTCCTACAACAATTCCAATCCGTTTATTCAAATTTATAGTTTTCAGTCACTTTATCCCTCCCTCACCTTCAACAACCAATCTTCTACACTTGATACACAATCTAGTTTCTCTCTTAACTCAGTTCATGTCATTTCCACGTTTATTTTGTCTATGAAATCCACCACCTACTCTTTTGAATCTATTTTCACTCAATGGTTACCACCTAACTTGCCTTCCTGGCTGGATGATATTGTAAATGGTTCCCTATCCTCGCATAATGCGCCACTTCACTTTCAAAGCAGTTTCCATCGCCAGTTTCAAAAAATAACACACGACTCTTGTGTCCTTGCAAACTACCATCCCGTCTCCAACATTTCTTTACTCTCCACAGTCCTTAACAAATTATCTATTCCCAAATCCATGCTTATCATTCAACTCATGTTTGGGTCTCTCGAATCTGGTTTCCATTCCTGCCACAAGAACGAAACAGCTTGAGCCAAAATCACAAATATAACCCTATCCTTCTCAACCTATCAGACACCTTTCACACAGTTAACTACACCATCCTCCTCCAATGCCTCTCACCTGTTATGCACTGGAATGAGATTGTTGTCATCTGGTTCCACCCTTACTCATTGCTCATAGCCAGATAAATCCATTCAATGGCATCTCCATTACCTCTAGAGTTCCCAAGTATCAATGGAATATGTCGTAATTGAGTATGAGGAAGAAATCAAACACATTATTTCAGGTTGCATATGAATGCTTGACCTCACCATCGCATCTCTCAATTCCTTCACAATCTCAAGTCAGACTGCTTGCCTGGCAGCCAGTCTTGAATGATTGATATTTTAGACCGTAAGGCCATAAAACATAGAAGTAGGCAATTTGGTCCATCGCGTGACATTGGCAGCTCACGTACAACCCCTCTCCCTGCACACTGAAAATAAGCAAGCGTGATGCAGAATCTGTCAAGCTTCTATTGTAGCACAAGTAGAGATTTCCCAATGTTTGGATGCTGCAACAGAAGCTCAAACATCTGACATACAAGCCCAGTTTGCTGTCATGAAGCCAAGACTTCTCCCATCATAACTGTGGATACCAGGGCTTGTTACAGGGTGCCACAATAGTCCAGCAATGTATCCTCCTATTATCCAAATTACCAGTATTGCTGAAGCATCACCTCAAAGTGACAATGACTTTGTGGAGCACAAGCCTTCTGTCCTCTCTCAGGATGACAGCAATTGTCATCCTACCACTGTTACACTACCAGTGACCTTGCCTGTCAGACTGCCAGCCCTGACTGCTGCCACCCCTACCACAGTGGTGCTGTCCAAAGACAGACGACGAGACTCAGAGCAGTTTGAGGTCACCGAAGTCCCCTTCATGGAAAGCCTTTCACCACTATGCAGCCACTTGGGTGACACATTATAGGAGCATTAGGACATGAAAAAGACAGGGACTAAGGGAATGCACAAGGGTGATTGGTTGAAATTGAATTGAATCATGTCATGTTGCAGTCATAGTTATTTGGAATTATTACCATTGTGCTGGCTTTTATCTTTGCACTTTGGCAAAGGGGATATAGTGATGGTGAGAAGTTGGACTGTTGATGATTGGGGAACTGAGGTTGCATTTACTGGCATCACCAACAGTTTGGCCAGAAAGTGGTGTGTTGCTTACTTCTTACCTTTCTCTTGTTCTCCCTACTCCTCATCACATAGCTGATAGCAGGGCTTCGCAAAAGCAAGATTCTAGCTTGCTACAGACCACCATGCTTCAAGCATGCAGCAGACCACTATGAACCTTCACCCTCACTCTGCCACTGCAGGGTTCCTTCAAAGCAATCGAAGCAGCAGCTCACTTCTTTATACTTCTAATATCCTCTGGCCCGAGAACTGGTGTTTCTCCACTCTGGCCTTTTGTGGACTGCCTCCGCCCCCAAACATACAACTGGTGGTCATGCCTTCAGCCATCTAGGGCACAAGCTCTGGAATTCTTTCCCCAAATTTCTGCCTCCATCTCTCTCTCTCTCTCAACAAAAGTAGATTGCATTTGTATGGTGCTAGCAATATAGTAAATCTTCCCAAGGCTCTTCACAGGAATGTTTTCAAACAAAAAATTTGACACTCATCCAAATAATGAGAAATTAGGACAATTGACCAAAATCTTAATTCAAAGAGGAAGGTTCTAAGGAAAACTTTAAACAAGTAGAGAGAAGCTGAGGTTTGGGGAGGGGATTCCAGAGCTTAGCGCCTAAACAGCTGAAAGCAAATGATAAAAATCCAGGGTGCACAAGAGGCCAGATTTGGAGGACTGCAAAAATCTTGCAGGGTTTAGTAGGTTAAAGGCACTGTATAAATAGAAGTTGTTATTGTTGAGCTCATTGTCAAATTTTTAATCCTCTAATTATGCTCCTTTGATTATGCGGGATGATCTACAATCTTAGCAGTGTGTTATAGTTGGTGTCATACTTAGACATTTTTCAACAGCCAAGCAGTAATTTATTTGAAAGCCTTCTGTAATTTACCATTAAGGCACTTTTCCCAAGTCCTATATTCTCCACTTCATACATCATTTTATTTTATCATCCAGTTGTCCAATTTGCAAGTAACCTTTCACCAGGGTTAAGAATCCCCAACTATGGAATCTACATTTTCTACACCCCACTTACTTGGGTGCCTTGCAGCTTGCAATGAGCCATAGCTAAGGGAACCCAAACCATCTACAAGAACACTGCAGAACTGATCACTCAATCCATCAGCAAAGACCACTGAAAATTTTCCCACTACTTGACTACCCAGGACTACTTTACACAGCAGAATTTGCAAATTATCCATAGCCGAGTAGAAAGAACTTAAGGTTATCAGTGACAGCTTTATCCTTGTAGATACTATTGTTGAGACAGACTGGTTGGTCAACCCATAAACAATGTTCCAGAGTACTGTGATTTTCCTGTTTCAGGGCTTCCTCCCTAGACTACTTTTGACTTTTCAAAACTGACACTTTGACAAAGCTTTTAGTCACTAAATATCTGTGGCTCAAAACCAAATTTTGCTTGATAACACTATTGTCAGGTGTCATGGAACATTTTACTACATTAAAGGTGCTATATAAAGGCAAACAGTTGTTTTTGTTGTTACATGGCTTTGTATCAGACTGTGCAAGACAAACCCCCCTCCCTGCTAAATTCAAAGATTATTACAACATTTGGGTATAAAATTATGCCTTGATATAGATTCTCCACCCCACCCATTTCCCCAAAATATCCTGATATACACTTGACATTCACTATAGCACACACTTTATGGTATCTTGTGAAAATAGTCAGAGCCGCAAGATATTGCAGGAGTTCAATGCACTTGGAGAATAAATCAATGAATTATCTTTAAGGCGGCTTTAAACTAATCCATTAACCACACAACGCTCCCCAATAAAAGTATCAAAGCGTATATCTCTGCTTCAAACCTATACTAACAAATCCATAAAATATTTGTATTTATTATGAAGTACAGTTACAACAGATGTGTGATTGAATCTTCATTGATGCATCAACTGTTCTTACACAGGCACTTTTTAATTTAGTGGCTGGAATTCTCCGACCTCGCCTGCAGCTGGGATTCTCTGGTCCCACTGCAGTGAATGGAGATTTGTCTTGAGTGCCAGCTTCTACTTTCTCGCTGGCAGCAGTGGCAAGGCATGTGAGACCGGAGAATTCGAGCCAGTATTTCTATAGTAAATCTCAGAAATAAGAGTCTCAAACAGACTAAGAGGGTTAGGCTCATTATTAGGCATGGCGTCTTAATGTTGATTGCCCCATAATCAGTTGAGTTGAAGCAGGCAGCATGCAAACTCTGTACTGCCTGTTCATTTTAATAATTGTGGTGTGCACCCCAATGCAACCATTGCGTTGGGTTGCAATGTATACGGCTAGCATGATATACCGTTGGCCTGCACTTCTTAAAAGCAATCTGTCCTCTTAAGTGGAAGGTTGCATCCCTGCTACTGCAGGTGCTGGAACGGTCAAAAAAATTTTTGAGGGAAGGAAGAAGATGGTCAACTGGAACAAAAGGCCACAGAGAAGTCCTCAGACCACGTGGTGCTGGACATTTTAGAGCAGAGCATTGAGGAGGAGGGGTAAAGTTTCCAAAAGAGGCTCGGAGGCCCTCGTGCCTTAACTCCACATATCAACCTTTGCCTCATATCTCTTAATAAGTTTGGTTAACAAAAATCTAACAGTCTCAATTTTAAAATGACGGTTTTCAGAGTTTTAAAATTAACAATTGATCTAGTGTCAATTTGATTTTGCAGAATGAAGTTCCAAAGCTGTGCCTCACTTCCCATGAAGTGCTTCCTAATTTCACTCCTGAAGATTCTGACTCTAATTTTTAAACTTTTTCAAATGATGCAGGTGTCGCTTACTAGACCAGCATATATTGCCCAGCTCAAATTGCCCTTCAGCTGAGTGGGGCTTGCAAGGCCATTTCAGAGGGCTTTAAAGAATCAACCACATTGCTGTGGATCTGAAGTTACATGTATGCCAGATCAGGTAAGGATGCCAGATTTTTTTTTCCTAAAGGATATTAGTGAACCAGATGGGTTTTTACGATAATCAACAATAGTTTCATGGTCATTATTAGAGTTTTAATTCCAGTGAATTCAAATTTCACCATCTACCGTGGTGGGATTTGAACCCAGGACTCAGAGCATTACACTGGATCTCTGGATTACTAGTCCAGTGACAATACCACCACTCAACTATGCCCCCAAGTCCTAAGCTCCCTTTCTGTTCCCTCATGCCAATCCTCCCCTTCTGCATTTTTGCTTTCAAATACCCATTGTTTGTCACCTGGTCAAGCAGTGCAGCAGCTTCATTATACAAGGTGAAAGTAACAGATGACTGATGAATAAGCACCATCACTTGATCTTGCACTCACAGACATTAGCTCAGAAAAGGGAACTGCATTTGCTTTGGAAAGTCATACAGAGTCCTGATTAATACATGGTGAGTGCTGGGCTGCAGGAAGGCTAGGGTAAAGGATGGAACATTTTACACAAATGCAGATTTCTGATAGAATTCTGTCTTGTCTTAAACTTAGTCCAACTTTGGGAGGAGCAATAATAAATAAATAAAGGAAACTGACACCTTAACAGGGGCAGCACGGTAGCACGGTGGTTAGCACTGCTGCTTCACAGATGGGCCGAATGGCCTCTTTCTGTACTGTAGGGTTTCTATGATTTCTATTTCTAGGTAGAGCGAGCACAGGTTTTTCTGCAGAGCAAAACCAAGCTTGACAAAGACACCAGTAAAACCGGCACCAGGGAATGCATAATATGGGTGAATTTGCTTTCTCTGGATGATCCCAGCTAATGGTATGCACTAGCAACCTCAATCACTGCAAACTGCACTTGAAGTGGCCAGAAACTGTATGGCCGCCATTTAATGAAATCCAGGCTTCTGTAACACCTGCACATTGTGGAACTGAACTTTGCAGCCCTAAAATTATTTTTACGCCAGTCTGCTTGGCTGTGCAGAATTTCTTATGTTTCCACAATACCTGCAAATGTTGTTCATTAGCAAATTACAATGAAAGTTAAAGCTAAAATTGATTTTATAGCAGGGCACATCAATTCAATTGTAGTCCAACTAAATTATTGCACAAATTTATGAAACATTGTGATGCCTGCTAAGAAACAATGGTGAAAGGAAAGAATATACCATTGAACAGAGAACAAACCAAGTAACTTCAGTAACTGCAATTGAGAGAACGGTGAGATCTGGCTAAATAAATCATTACATTGCCTAGAATGTTATACTTAATTTACACCGCATTTTAACATTTTTTGGGACACACTTCAAATTTGAAATAGATATACTTTTTATACATCCTGCAAAACTATGGAGTCAAAATATTAAAAAACAGTAAACTGAATCCTTTTGCTGATAATAATTGTGGTTAAGTGCAACAGTAAAAAGGTGCAGAGCACGGAAAAAGGAGGAAGATGTTTGTTTTATTGGGCAAAATTTTATATTCTACATCTCCCCCACCCTATCCACTTTCGCTAATCACTCAAAGACTTCAAATAAGCACTCAGATCTATTTCTTAAACCTAATTATACAGTTGAACACAATGCTGTACAATTTTTAAAAATAAAACTCATCAACAACTATTAGTTCTAGAAAGAAAACAGGCAAAATTTGTTACAGGCTCATGGAAGGAAGCAAAAGTACTGCAATTCTTGCTGGAAGTTGCTATATCAAGGTCTGAGCTCTTGTGAACCAGATAAAGCACTGATTATAGAGGAACCATTAGAATATAGCTTCCCCATATAATTATCTTGCTCTGACACATTATTTTAGATTACCTCATTGATTATAATCCCTTGCCAAAATGTTATACAAATAAGGCTTGCATATATCTACTATTTTATTGAAGCTCATAACACAATACAGTGGTACTAGGCACAGGTTCAATCATTGACTCTACCAAGCTGTCAGCATCTGTTGCACTGAGTTGAGGAAAGGTATTAAATGTAGACTCCTGCATTGGTTTGCCTGCATGTCGCTCCTGAACTTGATCCTCTGGTCTCCAACACAGGTCAACCTAGCTAAGGTATGTATGGATCTTCAGATGGTAGAGACATTTTAATCAACAAAATGCTTAGAGGCCTAAAGAGACTAAACTGCTCAACAAAATTCCACACCTAAAATCGTGCACAGCATCCTGTCTGTCTCATTTTGGCCGAAGTTATGTTTCTACCATTCAGAAAGTTCTGTTTACTGACCAATTTCATCCCTATTGTATTTAATAATCAGAAAACTGGTGTTTTTAATTTGCTTCTCCTTAGTATAGCATTTTTACACAAATGCAGATTTCTGATAGAATTCTGTCTTGTCTTAAACTTAGTCCAACTTTGGGAGGAGCAATAATAAATAAATAAAGGAAACTGACACCTTAACCATAGTTGTCGGCCTTGGTTCAAAGTCATTGCTTCTTGGAGCTTAAGTACAAGCTTCTTGTTGAAATATCAAATAAAAACAAAAGTCTAAAACTACATAAAGCAAGGTCAAAAAAGTGAAATCAACTTAACCTACAGGGCGGCATGGTGGCACAGTAGTTAGCACTGCTGTCTCACAGTGCCAGGGACCCAGGTTCAATTCCTGGCTTAGGTCACTGTGTGTGTGGAGTCTGCACATTCTCCCCATGTCTGCGTGGGTTTCCTCCAAGTGCCCCGGTTTCCTCCCACAGTCCGAAAGACGTGCTGGTTAGATGCATTGGCAATGCTAAAATCTCCCTCAGTGTATCCAAACAGGTGGGGATTTTCACAGTAACTTCATTGCAGTGTTAATGTAAGCCTACTTGTGACTGATAAATAAACTTTACTGAATGTAAACAAGCACTATCCGAGTTTTAATAAAAATCCTAAATAGAAAACCTAATGCATAAAATCCCTAGATGCCATGGAGTAGTTACACATTTACTCAGGATGCAAAATTTACAGTGCTGTTTAAATATGTTTGCAAAACAGAAATGCTTGCCAACTGATCAAAGTTAACAGGTCAAATTTCATTCATGTTACAAAAAAGAAATCTCTTAAACAAAGGCATGTTTAAAGTTAGAAAATGTGGAATTTGTTATAATCTTATTACCAATGTTTACTTTGCTACTGGCTGTAGGGCTGTGAGACAAACTCAGACCTCAATATACAAAAGCACTAAACAAGGCCGAACTCATGTTGTAACACACATTTAGCTTCACAAAACATAATGACACCATCTGCCATCTCACAATGCTAGTCTCATCAACAAAAGTAGGCCTCAAGTGTGGGGTGGGGAACAGATTTTGTGACATTATCCAGGTATAGTACCATCATGCAGAAGATCTGCCACAAGCGAGAGAGAAGTTACTCGTTTTATTTTACTACTGTTTAGTTACATTTATAACTAGAGACTAGTGTTGCCAAGTTACACACTGTAATATCCTATGTTCTCCCATTCATTTTAGGAATATTTTCACCCACAAACATTTTCTGCTAAACAATCAAATAATTAGTTTGGCAATATTTTGTCCAGAGAAGTTATATTTACAGATTAAAATTAAATTTTAATTGTTTGCTAATGGCTCACTGATAAATTCATTGCCTCTTCTATATGTTGAGTTTGTTGATCACAACAATGGCAAGAGTATTTGTACTGCAGCTTCCTAACAACCCTCCACTTTTTGGGGTGGGAAATCAGCTACATCAATGAGGACAGGGTCAGGCTCTGCGGTGATGCCCCTACTGTTGAATATCGTCAACACTATTTAGACTCACATCTGTGCTTGAGCAAAACACTAGAGGACTTCAGGTACCCTTGCATGGACATGAGTCATTACCTTAAGAGGAAGCAGAAAGATTGTGTGTAATGGCAGGGGTAAAAGATGTAAAAGACTACTAAAAAAAAAACAGGAAAAAACTGTTTACTGTAAACACCATTATTCCTAGTGTTGCCACTGATAATTATTTTCAATTATAAAACCTATTTCTGAAACATCCTTCTTCTAAGAACATATAAACAGATCATGCACACAAGTTAATAAATACAGTTAGCTACATCAGTTTGAAAACACATTTTCAAAAATTTGGGCAAATCTTTACAAAGTACAGTACCTGTCAACCACACCAGTGACTCTTGGAGAAAATGTTTTCACAATATATCTAGGTAGTTTGCTGTAGTTTCATTGCATATTTTTGAAACTTTCCCAATTTAATCAAGGTTTTTTTAAAAAATGACTTTTTCTTCACTTCATTGCTGGTTTTGGCATTTCAGTCTTTTAGTTCTTCTTAAATAATGTTGCCCCACAATTTTTAAAGGTATATGTAGAAATAACTTCTTTGCTTCGATAAAAAAGACAGGAAGACATCCATATACTGAGTATAGTCTCTTGAGGAACAAGCAGTTATTAAATATCAGCTGCATAAACGGTGGTTTAATCAGGAAGTAGCCATTATCCTTCCACTGCACAGTAGTGACAGCTCGCGTAACAGACCGTGTTGTTTTTCAGTTTGTATGAATGAAGGAACGAATACATACTGTATTGCCAACAGCTACTGACCTTTTGAGGTCACGAGCACACAAGAGGCAACTCTGTTATTAGAAAAAAAGGCAGTTCAAAATGAACCACAAGCCAAAGCTTCCTTGTATATTTTAAAGATTTCTAGAGCAGCTGGTCTCCACCACACCATCTTGCCTCACACGCAAAACATGGCTGTCTTATTCAGAGATTAGCAATTATTGTAATGAGATACTGTCTGTGGGGTCAAAGCAATACTTCCTGCTGTTCACACATCATGATTTCCTGGAAACAACTAAAAAGCAGGTGGAGCAGTCAACACACTGATGAGCTTGTGCATCTGAATAGGAACTCAAGCAGGTAAACCACATGCACGTCACAACATGGAGCTCCACCTGATACCACACAAAATCCTCTGCAAAATAACTTTGACTGACTTCCTATAATAGATAGCAACCCAGATTTAGACAACCTATTTACAATTTTGTGCACATGATATGGGCATAAATAAAACAATTATTTCTTAGAGGTTTTAATTATATTTTAAATTATATTTTCTAAGTTATAAAGACCTTTACATTTTCAATGATAAGGTTTATAAATATCTTTTGTCATTCACATATTAGGAGAAATTATGGGGAACAATTATAAGCTGCATTAAGTGAAAAGGTCAAAATAAGGCGAATGTTTGCAAACAAGAAAACCTGATTTAGGAAGTTGAAATACAGTTTTTATTTAATATTAAATGGTTTAAAATACTAAATATGTAAAAAGTGTAATTAGTCTGATTTGCAAGAGTTTATATAACTTATTTATTTTGGTCAAAGTAATCCACGAGCATACAGGCATTATCGATGAAATAACAATATTGCAAAAGGGATAGAACGTTTAATTCACAGTCTTTCTTCACACATGATAGGAAAAGATGTGGAATGTTTGTAACATTCAATGAAAATTGTGAGTTACAATCTCTCTTTAAGATGCCTTTTGATATGTATGATGTGGTTTAAACCATGCAATAAGAGCAGAGCCTAAGATGATTTTAGCCAGATGTGACAGAAGGCATCATGAAAAACTAAAACCCAAGTCAAGGGCTGATGTGTGGAGGATTCTTCAATTCAAAATAGTATTACTTTTTGGGGGGTTTTTCAGACTTAATATTTTTCTATTTCAGCCTCACAGATAAATCCTGTAGGCGAACCTGTGCAGCATATGACCAGCCAGTTTAGGTTAAACAGGAAACCTTCATATCTAATTGAGCTTGCTGATTATATCACATACCCTCAAATGATCTTCCTTGATTTCAAAAGATGGTACAATAAACACTTTGCGATACTGTGAAACAAATGCATCAAACAGTAGATGGATAAACAAATAGAAGCAATGGTGCACAGAAGGTTTATAAAAGCCACAAGCTTAACTTTACTTTCTATTTCCTAAGGAATGATAAAGTCATATTGGCTACACTAGGCTGAAATGTAGACTGGATGGAACACTAGGTGCCCAAACATTAACCTTTGTGAGAGTTTGGAGATCATCCAGTCAAGCAAAAACCATTGGAGAGAAGGATAGGCCACGCAATTTTACCAAGGTTGAGCAAGAAATAATTTTACATACGAACATACATATTAGGAGCAGTAGGCCACTCAATAAGATCATGGGTGATTTGATTGCAACTTCAATCCCACATTCCTGCCTACCCCCAAGAGTTTTTTGACCCTTTGTTAATCACAAATCTATCTAGCTCAGCCTTAAAAATATTCAAAGGCTCTGCTTCCACTGCCTTCTGAAGAAGAGTTCCACCACCCTCAGAGAAAAGATTTCTCCTCATCTGTGTCTTAAACGAACGATCCCTTATTTTTAAATAGTGATCCCTAATTCTAAATTCTTTGACAAGACGAAACATCCTCTTCACAATCACCCTGTCAATACCACTCAAGATCTTAAAGATTTCTATCAAGTTGCTACGTACTCTTCAAAACTCCGGTGGATACAAACCTATCCTAACCTCTCCAACCTTTTCTCATAAGACAACCCACCTATTGCTGGTGTTAGTCTCGTAAATTTTTTCAAATAATATAACTGGAGTAAAGGATGGTCTCAAACCAAGAGCGGTCAAGCATAGATGCCAATGGAAAGCAAAAAATTCATGCATTGGAATTGAGTTACCAGACTGGAGAATAGCCAACGTTGTTCCCTTGTTTAAGGAAGGAAGCAGGGATAACCCAGCAAATTATAGGCCAGTGAGCCTGACGTCAGTGGTGGCGAAGATACTGAGGGACAGGATATATGCACATTTGGAAGAAAATGAACTGGTTAGTGACGGCAGCATGGTTTTGTACGGGGAAGGTCATGTCTCACCAACTTGATTGTTTTTTGAAGAGGTGACAAAGATAATTGATGAAGGAAGGGCTGTGAATATGGACTTTAGTAAGACGAGTACAAAAACTAAAATCACATGGGATTCGGGGTGGGCTGGCTAGCTAGATGGATACAGAACTGGCTTGGTTATAGAAGACAGAGAGTAGTGGTGGAAGAATGGAGATCTATAGTTGGTGGTGTTCTGCAGGAATCAGTGATTGGGGGGGTGGGGGGAGACACGGTGGCACAGTGGTTAGTACTGCTGCCTCACAGCACCAAGGACCCGGGTTCAATTCTGGCCTCGGGTCACTGTCTGTGTGGAGTCTGCATGTTCTCCCCGTATCTGCGTGGGTTTCCTCCAGGTGCTCCAGTTTCCTCCCACAGTCCAAAGATGTGCAGGTTAGGTAGATTGGCCATGCTAAATTGCCACTTAGTATCGGGGACTAGTGGGGTAAATGCATGGGGTTATGGCTTGGGTGGGTTGTGGTCGGTGCAGACTCTATGGGCTGAATAGCCTCCTTCTGCACTATAAGGATTCTATGATGGGACCTCTGTTGTTTGTAGTATATGCAAATGATCTGGAGGAAAATGTTGGTGGTCTGATTAGTACATTTGCAGATGACATGAAGGTTGGTGGAGTTGCTGACAGTGCCAGGGATTATCAGAGGATACAACAGGGTATATAGATAGATTGGAAACTTGGGGACAGAAATGGCAGATGGAGTTTAATCCAGAAAAATGCATTTTGGAGGATCAAATTTAGGTGCGAAATATACTGTAAATGGCAGAATCCTTTAGGAACATTAACATACAGAGGGATCTGGGTGTGAAGGCCCACAGTTCCCTAAAAGTGGCAACACAGGTGGCCAAGGTGATTAAGAAAGCATATGGCATGCTTGCCTTCATCAGCCAGGGCACTGACTACAAGAGTTGGGAAATAATGTTGCAGCTATATAAAACCTTGGTTGGGCCACATTTGGAGTATTGCGCGCAGTTCTGGTCACCACACTACCAGAAGGACGTGGAAGTTTTGGAGAGAGTGCAAAGAAGGTTCACTGGGATGTTGCCTGGTCTCAAGGATGTTGGCTATGAGGAGAGGTAGAATAAACTAGGATTGTTTTCACTGCAAAGACAGAGGCTGAGGGGTAACTAGAGGTCTACAAAATTGAGAAGCAGAGACAGGGTGGATAGTCAGGGGCTTTTTCCTAGGGTTGAAGTGTCAATTACAAGGAGCACAGGTTCAAGGTGGGAGGGGGAAAGTTTAAGGGAGATGTGCGGGGAAAGTTTTTCACGCAGAGAATGGAAGGTGCCTGGAACGCGTTGCCAGAAGAGGTGGTGGAAGCAGGCACTTTAGCAACATTTAAGAGGCATCGGGATGGATACATGAATAGGGAGGGAATAGAGGGATAAGGACCAAGTAAGGGCAGAAGGTTTTTTTTTAGTTTAATTGGGGCATCATGATCAGCACAGGCTTGAGGGTCGAAGGGCCTGTTCCTGTGCTGTACTTTTCTTTGTTCTTTGACACCTAGATGGCAGAAACAACAATAACTTGTTTTAATTTGTGCATTGTGTGTGAGGAAAGAAACCTCCTGCAGAGCCGAAGGTTTAACAAATATCTTAAAGGAGAAAAGTGATTTAACGAAGTGGAGAGGTTATGCCAGAGCTTGAGCTTGAGGCAATTGAAGGCACAGCCACAAATGGTGGAGCAATTAAAATTGGGAGTGCACAAAAGCCCAGTATTAGAGGAGCACAAATATCTTGGTGGGTTGTGGGACTGAAGGAGATTCCAGAATAGGGTGGGACGAGGTCATGGAGGAATTTGAAAACAAGGATGAGAATTTTAAAATCAAGACTTTGCTTGATCTAATGCAAGTTAGCGACACAAGAATGATTGGACAATAGAAAATGATGCAAGACACAGAGTTTTAGATCGACCTCAAGTTTATGAAGGGTAGAATGTTTAAGACCAGCCAGAAGTGCACTGATGTAGTCATGTCTAGAGAACAGATGTAAGAATGGGGTTTCAGCAGAGATGAGCCAAGACAGGGGTGAAACTGGGTAATGCTACAGAGATGGAAATAGGCAGCCTTAGTAATGGCACGAATATGAGGTTGGAAGCTCATCTCAGGGTCAAATACAACACCAAAGTTGCAAGCAGGCTCAGTTAATCTCAGACTGTTGCCAGAAACAGGTGTAGTCAGTTGCAAGGAAATAGAGTTTTGGGATGAAAAACAATGGCTTCATTCTTCCCAATATTTTAACTACAGGAAATTTCTGTTCTCAAACAAAAATCTAATGAAATGTATTATATGCTGGCTATTCTTGTTTTAAACATGTTTATGGACAATTGTCTGGAAGTGAACCTAGTTTTTAAACTTGGCTCGCTGCAATACTCTTGAGACGTGAGTGCACAATCTAGGCTTACATTTGAGCACAGTACTGAAGGAATGTTGCATTGTTGGAGGTGGAATCTTTTGGATGAGACATTAAACCAAAGTCCCTGCAGTCCTCTCCATTAGGCATGAAAGATCTCATGACACCACTGTATTCCAAAGAGCAGGGGAGTTCCATAAAGGCATCATCTCTAAATCAGATTATAGTGCCAAAATATAAATGGTCTGCACACAATGGACTTTACAGCAATACTTAATGAAAGCACAGAGAATGATCCATGTGTTATTTTGTAGTTCCTCGTGATTGAGAGATGTTCAAAGTCTGCCTATAAAGCTCTGAGGAGCTACATCATTCCACAAATCCCAAGGTTTTTGCTTGCTACAAAGTGCACAACTGAAGAAGAAACATAGTGAATCCACATTCATTGCATATACTGACAACCTATTCCACAGATCAATAATTCATAGAATCTCTAGAGTGCAGGAGGAGGTCATTCGGTCCATCAAGTCTGCACCAACTCTCTAAAAGAGCATCTTACCAAGGCCCAATCCTATCACCTTAACTATGCGCATCTACCATGGCTAATCCACCTAATCTAAATCTCTTTGGACATTAAGGGGCAATTTAGTGCGGTCAATCCACCTAACCTGCACATCTTTGGACTGTGGGTGGAAACCGGAGCACCCGGTGGAAACCCACGCAGACATGGGGAGAACGTGCAAACTCCACACAGTCACCCAAGGCTGAATTGAATCTGGGGCCCTGGCGCTGTGAGGCAGCAGTGCTAACCATGTGCCAAAGAAAGGATTCTACCATCTACATTTTAATCATTGTCATCATGGCCTAAGGACCATACACCACAAAATGCTGATGAGAAACATTTCTGGAACAATTTAGCTTTACACCACATACAGGTTAAATCTCTGTGAACATTCTACGGTTTCCAACATACACACCCCACCATCACTCTTGGATTTTCGGTGACTTCTGGATAGGACATGCATCTCCTAGGCACTACTGCTAGCAGGCAGTGAAAACACCACCCATTCAGTTTCTCGGCACAATCGGCACTTCCCTCTAACAAAACATGACAAGATCTTCAGCTGCTGCCATAAAGTTTACAACTCAGAACCATCACCTTTCTCCTGCATTTCCCTTTCTCAGCAGAGATCCATCTGCAGTTAAGGAAAGAAAGAGCGAGAAAGAGTGAGAAACGTGGAGTGAGGAGAGGTGCTGGACTGAGTTGGAAAAAGGTGAAAAGGATCTAAGGAATATGCGATTTGGGTATGCAAGGGATAAAAATGTGTAACCGAGATCTAGAAGTTAGGGGAAAAGAGACCTCAGGAGGTGGGTTAAGGGTGCAGAGGATCAGGGAGATGGGAAGAATGAGTGGGGAATGGGTATTTCCTGCACAGCTGGGAGAAAAAGGTAAGTGGGAGTTGTGCCAAGAGAGGAACAGCTAATAAAGGGTTGTGAAATAGGTGAAAGATAATTTCCAAAGGTAGGCAAATGGAGAACAAGGGAATGAAAATTCCAAATTCTCATGGAAGAACTGAAATTAAAGGGAGCAGGAAGATTTTTGAACTAAGGACTGTTTTTTTTCTATTAATTCAAGGGATGACGGGTGTCACTGACTGGACCAACATTTATTGCCCATCCCTAATTGCCCTTAAAATTACTTGCGAGGCCATTTAAGAATCAACCACATTGGTGTGGATCTGGATTCACATATAGGCGCAACCAAGTAAGGAGAGCAGATTTTCTTCCCGAAAGACCATTAGGGAACTAATTGGGCTTATACAACTATCGATAATGGTTTCATGGTCATCATCAGACTTTGAATTCAAATTTCACCATCTGCCATGTGAGATTTGAACTCAAGTCCCCAGGGCATTACCCTGGGTCTCTGGACTACAAGTCCAGTGACAATACCATAGAACCACAGAATCTCTACAGTACAGAAAGAGGCCATTCAGCCAATCGAGTCTTCACCAACTCTCCAAAAGAGCATTCCCGGCCCTTCCCTCTGTCCTATCCCCATAACCCCGCACGTTTCTGGAAAGATTTAGAATGAACCACCTACTAGGTTAAATCTCTGTGAACATTCTAGGGTTTCCAACACACACCTCCCACCACCACTCTTGGATTTTCGGTGACTTCTGGATAGGGCATGCATCTCCTTGGCTAAGACACCGAACCTACACATCTTTTGGATACTAAGGGACAACTTAGCCTGGCCAATCAACTTAACCTGCACATCTTTGAACTGTGGGAGGAAACCTGAGCACCCAGAGGAAACCCACATAGACATGGGGAGAAAGTGCAATCTCCATACAATCACCCAAGGCTGGAATCAAATCCAGGTGCCTGGCGTTGAGGCAGCAGTGTTAACCATTGTGTAACTGTGTCACCCGCAAAACAATGAGGGCAGCACAGTGGCTAGCACTGCTGTCTCACAGCGCCAGAAACCCGGGTTCAATTCCGGCCTCGCGTCACAATCTGTGTGGAGTTTGCACGTTCTCCCCATGTCTGCATGGGTTTCCTCCGGGTGCTCTGGTTTCCTCCCACAGTCCAAAAGATTTATGGGTTAGGGTGATTGGCCATGCTAAATTGGTCCTAGTGCCAGGGGATTTGCAGGGTAAATATGTGGGGTTACGGGGATAGGGCCTGCGTGCGATTGTGGTTGGCGCACACTCGATGGGCCAAATGGCCTCTTGCTGCACTATAGGGATTCTATGAATCTATGATTCAATACGTTACTGTCTCCCTGTGCTTCACTACAAGTGCTATTGAGGCAAATACTAAAATATAATTTAAAAAGTAAAGAGAATGAGCAGGTGAAAAGAATATAAAATGATCCAATGAAAATGAGGTACATAAGAGAATGCCAACATCATTACAAATAGCACAAAATGTCCTCCTTCACAGCAGTAAGTTATGCATTCCATGAAAACTCTTGAGTCCAGTTTGTTAAAAATGTTGACGCTGAATTTAGGACAATGTACCTTGGGAGATGTATTGCCAAGTTGTGAGAAATTATCTATGCAAATTTCACTCACTGACTTAACAGTAGCTGCACTAAAAAGAACTGACTGTCTATAAACATATTCAAATATTCACAGGGCAATTCTAAGGCAGTCTGCACACAAACTCTATAAAAAAGGGCAATATGTTTAGGAAATTCCTCCTTCGAGCATTGTTAAAAGTTTTGGAATAAATTGAAATTGTTCTGATTATGAACCGCTTTATGAAAAAAAGTATGTTTTGCAGGCAACCAGTATCTCAAATTGTCTTCAAAAATATACCAAATTGTAATAATTATGTAATAAATAAGTCATTGTCACACAAGTGCATTTTGGGAGATCTGAGGTCACGTACCAACCGACTCAAGAACAACTTCTTCCCTGCTGCTGTCAGACTTTTGAATGGACCTACCTTGCATTAAGTTGATCTTTCTCTTCACCCTAGCTATGACTGTAACACTACATTCTGCACTCTCTCGTTTCTTTCTCTATGAGCAGTATGCTTTGTCTGTGTAGCGCGCAAGAACCAATACTTTTCACTGTATGTTAATACATGTGACAATAATAAATCAAATTTTAAAAAAACAAACGTTGGTGATTCACAGCAAAATCAATGCTATGCCATCACACAGCTACCAATTTATCTCATTTCAATAGCTAGACTTCATAGTTTCATGGAAGATCGATGCCTCTGTGGTTCTAAATGTCTACTAATAACATTGAAACAAACAATAAAGCAAGTAGTTTTCAGACTTTAAGGCTGTGCAAGTGTAAATATGAAGCTCTTCCCAATTTGCAAATCAAATGTGCTGTATTTAAAAAAAATCTATAATTTTACAGCACCCATTTTTCACAAAAATATTGCAAATCTCAGCACAACACCAGCATTTATAATGCTGCTGCTAAATATAGAGTCCTGTTATTAAAATAATTTTAATCCAAAACTTAGATTTTAATACAGCATACCACACATCATCTGCAAATACTTTTTCAGAACTTTTCACAAACCGCCAAGTTATTTAAATTTAGGTTTCGCAGTCAATTATTGTGGTATTTATCTGACACAGTTTACATTTTTGCAATACAACCACCAATTAATGCCAGTTAGCATAAAGTTGTCAGTGCCAAAATGACAATTTAGGCCCAACGCCCAAATTCCCACTGGGCAGCAAACTCGTCGCGATGCTCCCAGCCCACCGCACAGGCCCCAATGAGGTTCCCACCCGATGAATATTCAAGAAATGCTAATATGCATTTAATTATCCAGCTAGAAGCCATAAACAAAGCCCTTCCACAATGCACGCTACCCTGCTTTGGTGCAGATTCTGACGGGGGGGGGGGGGGGGGGGGGGTGGAGAGAGAGAGAGAGAGAGAGAGAAACTGCACAGGAAGTGCTGTGCCCTTGTGCCCCTCTGCCACTGCCAGGCTGCAGAGGGAGGATTTCCCCAAGGGAACTGGGGGAAGTGGTTGAACTTGGCACCCTCCCCACGGATGTGGATTTCTTGGCTGCACTTGTCATTGATGCCCTGGGATTGGTGGTGTTCACTCTCGGGATGGTGATTTCAGACACCATCCTGGGAAAGATGTTTGTTACTACCTCTGTCCTTTAAAACCTTTGAAGTGCCCTGGTCACTTTGATATCCGTGCCCCATGGACACCTGGAGAACTTCAAAATCATCGTAGCGCTCCATTCCAATTAGGGATTGGCTGAGGTTAATGTCATAAGCTCCAGGTTTTAATTGACCTCTTTAAAGTGCTCTTATAGAAAAGGCCTGACAGCTTTACTAGGGATATCCCCTTGCTTTCTCTCATAAGACAGAACTGCTCTGAAACCTGTGAAGTGATTTGATGGACAGCAGGATTGAGTTTCACTGGGGAGCTTGCTTTTAACATAGAAAGAGCAGCATCTGGTGTCTGGCTCCTTTGAAATGCTTTAATAGGCAGATTGGATCACTTACCCACTAGCCAGGAGCTATGTTTGTTTTTCTTTCCCTTCACGGTTGAATGCATCTGGAGTGCTTTGTAAACATTGCGGTTAGAAAAGAGGGAGTGAAACCTCGTAAATGATCCAACCTGTCAATCAAAGATAGAAGTTTATAAACATTGCAGTTAGGAACAAAGGCAGCACTGGGATGCATTTGAGTGGGGGGCGGGGGGTGTTGACCGACTCTTTCAGTGGTGGGGGAGGGGTAGGATACCCCTCTGTGCTGAGGAGCTGGGGTGCTCCCCTTGTCCGCAGGGCTTGCCATGTCCATTGTGGGTGTGAGGGGGGTCTGTTTCTCAGCACTTAGATTGCGGTGGCCATTAAAAATGGAGCCCCAATCTCTGTAAGGCCAAGCTGGCTAGTGTGTTTTACGTTTTGAATATTTTCACATGCTAAAGGTAGGAGAATCTCACCTGACAGGCGCTGCTAACACCAGCAGGAAAGACTCCGGTTTTCCCCACTGGCAGAAGCTCTGACAGAGTGCACTCAGGTGAATCCCGGCCAACATGGGCAAATTAGATTCAAACATTTTTCTTGTTTAATTAACTGTCAACCTGTGCCAGTATATGCGAATCCTAATTTGTTAAATATAAATAAAAGTGCATTGTAAAACACGGATAACTGTTTTATAGCGCTTCAATTCACAACTTTAGGTATTATTGAAGGGTTCATCCCTTTGGAAGCATTGTACATAATGTCAGTGAGCCCCTATTAAAGCAAACATTTTTGTTTCAGTTTGCTTTGGGCAGTGGTGGGAGAGCAGGGGGGAGGGGGACAGAGAGGAGAAACAAGGTGAAAATTAAATAAAGTATCAAATAAAGATTCTGTTAAGATGCAGATAGTATCATCTGCTCCTCCAGTGGAAGGGAACACCTGCGCCACAGCTCACTGACTTTCTGTAGATTTTAGAGCCATTATTCCAAACAAAATCAACTGAAAGGCAATTGTATAACTAATATTTTTCAAGTCATGATCTTTATTGTAGTACTGCTATACATGGGTTCCTTGTTTTTTGGGGGTTGGGTGAAGAAGGTGACATTGCTCGTTAACCCTAACATTTTGGTTTAACATCACTGTTCAACAGGGAAATAATATTAGCCATTACAGAGAATTTAACATTTCTGACTTGAAGTTCTAAATTTTCCTCATTAAACCATATAAATACCGCCCAATAGGTATTCAGTGATCTACTTTAAAATTTTAGGATACAGCACAGCAGAAGGCCATTCTGCCCACTGTGCCCATGTCAGCCGATCCTTTGCTCGAACTATCCAATTAATCTCACTCCCCTGTTCTTATCCCTTAACATTATATTTTTTCCCTTTAAATATGCATCCAATTCTCTTTTGAATGTTGGTATTGAATCAACTTCCACCATCCCTTGGTAGTGCATTCCAGATCACAGGAATTTGGCATGTAAACAATGTTTCCTCATATGTTGTTTCTGGTTCTTCTGCCATTCAACTTAAAACTTGCCCTCTGGTTACTGCCCTGTCACTGAAAGTTTCTCCTCATTTGAACAAATCTCTTCTTAACTTTCTTGCTTCAGGAGAACACTCCTTTCAGCTTCTCCAGACTCTGCACATAACCGAAATCCTTCAGATGGAGTATTGTGTCCAAATCAGAGCACCACATTTTAGGAAAGGAGAGGTTTCAAATCCATCATCCCTGGTAACCTTGCTAGTAAATCTCTTCCTTCCTAAAATGTGGTGCCGAGAATTGTCACAATACTCCAGCTGAGGCCTATTCAGTGTTTTATAAAGGTTATGCAAAATCATCCTTGCTTTGTATTCCATGCCTCTTTATTATCGAAGCTAAGAATTCCATATGTTTTAAATTGTCTTCACAACTTATCCTGACACCTTCAAAGATACTCCACATCATGACCTTCAAAGATATCCAGGTTTCGTTGTTCCTATACTCCCTTTAAAATTGTGCAATTCAGTTCATATTGCCACTTCTCATTCTTCCTACCAAAATGCATTATGTCACTTCTTGGTATTAAGTTTAATCTGCCACTGTAGGAGTAATGTAGAATGTAGTAAGGACATTAGATAAAAATAAAGATGGATACACTTCAAAGGGTTGACATTCCTCAGAGTGGAAAAGTCACCAGGTTTGCATGTGGTGAAGGAAGTATGGAAATTATAGATGCTTTGTTCACAATCTTTCAAACCTTCTTGGATAGGAGGATGATGCCAGATGACTTGAAGATAGCAAAGGTTTTTTGGGGGTTGGGTGAGGAACGTGACATTGCTCGTTAACCCTAACATTTTGGTTTAACATCACTGTTCAACAGGGAAATATTAGCCATTACAGGGAATTTAACATTTCTGACTTGAAGTTCTAAATTTTTCTCATTAAACCATATAAATACCACCCAATAGGTATTCAGTGATCTACTTTAAAATTTTAGGATACAGCACAGAAGGCCATTCTGCCCACTGTGCCCATGTCAGCCGATCCTTTGCTCGAACTATCCTTCACCCAACCCCCAAAAAACCTTTGCTATCTTCAAGTCATCTGCCATCATCCTCCTATCCAAGAAGGTTTGAAAGATTGTGAACAAAGCATCTATAATTTCCATACTTCCTTCACCTTTGCTGAAGAAAGGGGCAAAGGATAAACCTGGCAACAAGAGACCAGTCACTTTAACATCAGTAGTGGAGAAACTTTTAGAAATAATTATTCAGGATACAATTCATTGCCATTTGGAAAATAAATGGATTATTAAATGAAAGCCCTGATTTGTTAAAAGCAAATCATTTTTGACTAATTTGATTCAGTCTTTGATTAAACAGGTGGGATTGATGAAATTGTGGGGTTGATGTTCTCCCTGTGGACGAATCCTCTGTAATTTCCACACTCACTTCCTTCACAGGTGCAAACCTGTTGACTTTTCCACTTTGAAGTTTGTCAACCCTTTAAAGTGTACTTTTATCCTATCCAATGTCCCTATTGAATCCTCCTTTATCACTACATTGGCAGCATCCTTTTTTTTGGTGAACACAGATGCAAGGTACTCATTCAGTACCTCAGCCATTATGTCTTCTGTTTCCACAAGAAGATCTCCTTTTAGGTTTTTAATCAGCCCACCTTTGACTATTCACTTACCATTTGCATTGATAAAATACTTTTGTTAGCCGATAATCTATACTCATACTCAATCTTTGCCTCTCTTATTCTTTTCTTGAATTTCCTTTGTACTTCCATTTTCAGGTTGGTTCGCTATTGTATTAATCTTTCAATGGACATAAGTCTTCTTTTTCAGTCTCATTTTAACCTCTACATCTTTAGTCAGCCATAGATTTCTAATGTTGGATGCCCTAACGTTACCCCTCATAGGAATGTTCCTGCCCTTTACCAAAATCATGTCCTCTTTGTTCAATTTCATGTTGATTCCCACAACTAAATCTAGCACTGCTTCTTTCCTCATTGGGTTGGAAACATAGAAGTCAAGAAAGTCCTCTTTTGTACTTTAAGAATTCCTCCCAATTTCCCCTATACACTAACTATTTCAATCTACATAAGGAAAATTGAATATCCCATTATCACTAGCATGTAGTTTTAGCATGTTTCTGTAAAGAAAATAACAATGACACAAGTTTAATGAGAAAACAAGGAGTCATAAACTAACACGAGTAAAACAAAGGGAAGGGGCTAGCTGCTAAAACAAAAACACTAAAATTGAAGTTTATGCAACAAAGATCAAGCAGGCTGTTCAGGAATAAAGTTTCTCAACAGTTGAATTCTGAGCATTCATGTTACTCCTCATCTGTAGTTCTGGATTCCATTTATTGCAAAGAGGAATAAAATTCACCTTCTTCCTTGTAGACCATCTAATTAGAAACTACACCAGCGGAGGAAATATCTTACATTAAAATAGTGAATTGACCTTTCTACTGTTAGAGGTCTTCACAGGAAAAGAAGCTTCTGTTACAGTTGTTGAAAGTGCAAAGCCCAAGATTACTAAAAATTGTCTTACATACTCCCAAGGTATTAATTACTGCCAATGTAACGGAGGGGTTTTGAATGGCATGACTGACTGACAATGGTGCAATGGATATAGCAGCAAGAGAATTAGAAAACAAACCATACATATACTTCTAGGCAAAGATTTTCCATGATAAAGTCTTAACCAGCAAATCTTTGCTCACTTTTCATTTATCAATATGCCCTGAAAATGACAGCAGCACCAGAGGATACTGAAAATTTCTGTCTGTTCCCCACCCACCCAATACCAGGAGTTTCCAGAACCATTTTGTTTACGGTGCCTTTCTGGCTTCACCTTAGTTAAAAATAACAAGCATAGACACAAAGAAATTAAATGCTGTCCCATATACAAGTAGCTTTTAATGCTAATGTTTCACCTATATACAAATCCCTTCATACCCTTGTATGAAATATTTTGGATGCTGTAATGGTGATTTTAAGATTAGAATGTCTGCAAAGAGCAAATATATCCATTTACCTTTATAGAAAAACTTGGACACTTCCAAACCTCCTTATTTAAACCTTTGCATCCAGAAAATAAAGAGAAACTAAAAAAGGCACACTTTCATATCCTGTAAATGTATGACATATTGAAATGCATCATCCTTTTCAAAGAAGGCATCAGAATATTCATTTTACTGCAGAATGACAGGCAGTGCATATAAATGAGAAACACTAATGAAATCAACTATCATCCTGCACCTACATATGTATCATATTGAAGCCTTCTTAATTTCCCTTTGCTAACTTTCTTTCTTTGATGCGTCATTTTCATAACAATTCAAATCTGTTTGTTTCAATCTGAAGTTTTAGATTTGCATCCAAAATGAAATTAGACTGTATAATCAAGATCAGTATTACACAAATGCATCGTGTTTTGCAAGTAGGAAATTCAGCTTCATTTTCAATTACACTGTAACTGTTCAGTTTTTTTATTATTTATATCAAAAATGCATTTTTCCTGATACAACAATATATTACAGCATCTCTGAGACATTATAATGCCATCAACATATTTATACAATAGACCAGTACATTATTGTGTTTCACTTTTCATTAAAAGCTTTATAAATCATTTTATAATGGTTTTAATGAAATCATGTGCAATATAGTCTACCTCTTTCTATTTATACATTTTAACCCTACATGCACGCGCACACACAATTTTCCAGTGATTTTGTCAAAGTACTATCTATCGCTAGTTCCTAATTGTACCACCGCACCAAAATTTTATATACACAGGAAACAATGTGACCAAAACTTTATAGATGGTGCTTCATTTCATTTATAGCATCTGAAACTGAAGAAACATGATCCTAGTTAAGAATGGTACAAGCACTAGGGAAACCAGACAAGATGAGAAGCTAAGAGAAAATTAAGGCTACAGAGCAACAGCAGTTCAACTGACACATATGCAAGGTACATCACAGATTGGGGAAAGTCATTATACAAATTACAGACAACGTTGCTTACAGAACTTTGATCAAAGGTTTGGTGCAGATCAACTTCCTCAGCTACACTTTATATTTTTAGATTTTTTCCCCCAGTTTCCAATAACAGTGAAAAATTTAAAAATCACTTCATTTTTCTTTATCATAATCGTCACTTAATACCAGTGAAAATATGGCAGAAAAATGCAACAGCATTTTGGTGTCTGACCCTCTTATACAGCTTCATCCACAAGTGCCAGAAACAAATGATGACCTCTTATGGAAATCATGTCAGATTGCTCAAATGCACAAGAGATAGATTACAAAAAAGGCAATGCAGTAATGCAATGATCACAAATATATGCAAGAAAGATACGACCTTTAACAAATAAAGGACCATCCCAATATGTAAATCACAAAAATACATGCCTGGATAAATTTTCCAATATCACTGGAGCAGACAAGAATGGTTAGTTAAAAGCATCATACATGTATAATGCATTAATAAAAAAAACTTGCATTTATAAAGCGCCTTTCATGTCTTCAGGAGGTGACAGCCAATTTTCACACATCAAGTTCCCACAAAACAGCCAGAAGATTAATGGCCAGACAATCTGTTTTAGTAAATGCTGGTGAGAAAAAAATCTTTCTTTCTCACTGGTATAGGTCTCAGCTGAGAGTTTATCTCCTTAAATGTCTGCCGGTGAATCTCTACTGTCCGACCATTTCACCTAATTTTCCAATTCACTTTAGCTGGTCTGCCTTCACACCCTTATAATTAGGTTTATTCAGGTTTAAAACATTGTCTTAGACCCATACTTCTCCCCTTCAAACTGAACACAAAATTCTATCATGTTATGATTGCTGCCACCCAGAGCTTTTTTTAACCACAAGGTTAATGATTAATCCTGTCTCATTGCTCATTACCAACCTAGAGAAGCCTGCTCCCTGGTTGGCTCTAGAACAAACATTTCTAAGACATTGTCCCAAAAACAGACTGTGAACTCATTTTCCAGTTTACATTCACTTATCTGATTCACCTAATCTACATGTAGGCTGAAACGACCCATGATTATTGCAGTATCTTTCTTACATGATCTTTTATTTCTTCCTGTATACTCTGTCATCCAGTCTGACAATTGTTAGAGGGCCTATAAACTATTCCTTCAAGAGACTTCTTATCTTTTCTATTCCTTATTTTTACCCAAACTGATTCCACTTGCTCTTTCACAAATGTCATCTCCCAATGTCGTCTGTACTAATGACATCCTTAATTAACAGAACTACCCCACCACCTTTTCTTACTTATCTTTTCAAAAGTTCAAATACCTAACAGCCTTGGACCACCCTGCAACCATGGCTGCATTTTACATGTACCTGCTGCACACGTTTTTGGCACGTAAAATAGGGCAGGTGCGCCCCACCCCACCCACACCTTCCCAACTCCCGAGTTCACCCCCAATAGACAGGGGGTGGGTGGGTGCCAAAATCGGCAGACTGCTCGCCATATTTAAACAGATAATTGACCCTGATAATACGCTGCCCACATTATAAAACAGTTGGCATGGTTAGTCAAGTGAGAGTGGGCAGCCCCTTTTTAAAAAATTTCAATGGTGGGAAGAAAGGGGGTGGGTACTATCTTGATTGTTGACAATGGTTTCATGGTCATCAGTAGATTCTTAATTTCCAGATTTTTAAAAAATTGAATTCAAATTCCAACATCTGCTGTGGTGGGATTTGAACCTGGGTCACTGAATTTCCGAATTAATAATCTAGTGATGATACCACTAGGCCATCACCTTTAATGCAACAGGCGGTGAGGAAGAAAGAGGGAGTTCTAACTTAGGTGGGTTGCCCCCAATCTGTAAGCAGCAATCCCTGAAGATAGTACCCCCCCGCCCCTTTCTTCCCACCCATTGAAATTTAAAAAACAAATGGGGCTGCCCACTCCCACTTGACTGACCATAACTGTTTTATGATGTGGGCAGCATATTATCAGGGTCAGTTATCCTATTCTGCTTCATGACTGCAATGGTTAATAGGTCATATACATCTATGTATTTGGGCTAACAATTCATCCATTTTGTTACAAATGCTGCATGCATTCAGATACAGACTCATCTTTTACCATTTTTGAAATATCTGGTCATATCTGCTTGTACTCCTGTCCCTTCCTGCCACACTCTGGTTATCATTATCCAAATCACAACCCTGCGCTATTACCTCATTGCTTTCTTTTGACTTACCACATGTCATCTCACATAATCCCTCCATCTCTCTCTCTCTCTCCCCCCCCCGCTATTTAGTTCAAAACCCTCTCTACCACCCCAATTATACAACTTGAAAGAACACTGGACCTAACACAGCTCAGCTCCCACTTTCCCAGTGCTAGTGTGGTGACCCATGATTCGCAACCCATTTCTCCCATACTAGTCTTTGAGCCGGGTATTCACTTCTCTAATCTTATTTACCCAACGTCTGTATGCTCGTGCCTCAGGAATAATCCAGAGATGATTACATTCGAGGTTCTGCTTTTTAATTTAGCCCCTAGCTGCTCATACTTCCCAAGCAGAACCTCATTTTTTAGTCCTATCTATGTCAATGGTACCAACATAGGTCATGATCTCTCCCACTGCAAGTTCCTCTCCAGCCCAGAAGAGATAGCTCAAACACTGAAACAGGGCATGCAACACGGCCTTCTGGACTCATGCTCTTAACTGCAGAAAATTGTGTCTATCCCCCTGACCACACTGTCCTCTGCTAACACAACATTTCTATTTACTCAAAAACAGAAAATATGGAAAATCTTAGCATGTCTGACAGCATCTGTGAAGAGAGAATAGAGCCAACGTTTCAAATCAGGATGACCCTTCGTCAGAGCTCACGTGAATAGCTTCATGTTACAGAGTGCCATGGTCAGTTCGCTCATCCACCTTGCAGCCCTGCTCTCATCCATCCAAGCAGCAAGAACCTGGAACCTGTTGGACAATTGCAAGGGCGTAGATTCTACCATTCGACATCTCAGTCCTCACTTGAGCCACTGACTAAATCAGACAGCTCTATCTTAAGGGGGTGATTGGTTTCTGGGTCATTACGTATGCCAAAGGCAGAGATAGACAGATTTTTAATCAGTAAGGGAATCAAGGGTTATAGGGATAAGGCAGGAGAGTATAGTTGAGGATTATCACATCAGATCAGTCTTGATCTCATTGAGTGGCAGAGTGGACTCGATGGGCCAAATGGTATACTTCTGCTCCTTCATCTTATGGTCTTACACTGGTGTCCATCAACTCCACATACTGTAGCCATAACACATCACCTGCCCTGCCATTTTTATTACGTGTTCATTAATTTATTTTCCCCAATTTATAATTAATAAACTCTAGTACTCCTAAGAAGCTTTACAAGTGCTAGCAAACCTTACTATTAATAAAATGTTGAAATTACAAATAAATTACCTGAATTTCTGAAGGATAAATAAGTAAAATACTCATCAACAAATCACTTATCTATTTGCCTGTGACATCATACTTTGATTTTTTTCTCAGGTCTATTGACAGAGTCTATGCACTCTTGAACTCTCGCCCGATCCACTCTCCTTCTCACGCCAATTTGGAACTCTCATCGGGTCCACTCTCCCTCTTACTTCCTCGCGTGCCACTTACGCACTCTCGCCAGGGACCACACTCCCTCTTGCCCCACTTCTGAACTCTTGCCAGGTCCACTCTCCTTATCATGCCATTTTCGAACACTCGCCAGGTCTACTCTCCCTCTTTCTCCCTTGCATACCACTTCTGAACTCTCACGAGGTCCACTCTTTCCCTCAGGCACTGCTTTTAAACTCTCACCTGATCTACCCCCTCATTCCACCATTACCATCAATTCAGTTGATCAACTCTAGTTCAATGTAGAGTACAAGAGATCATGTCATGAGTGACGCCAGGCATACCTAAAAATGGGATATCAACCTGGTGAAGCTACAACACAGAACAACTTGCATGCCAAACAGTGGTAGCATCATGCGATTGTTAGAGCTAAGCGATCCCACAACCAATGGGTCAAATCAAAGTTCTGCAGTCCTGCCACATCCAGTCATAGAGTCAGAGTCATGGAGCAATACAATATGCAAATAGGCCCTTCGGCCCAACTGGTCCAGCCGACCATAGTGCCCTCCCAGCTGGTCCCAATTGCCTGTGTTTGGCAATGAATGGTGGTAGACAATTAAACAATTAATGGGAGGTGGCGGCTCCATAATTACCCCCATCACCAATAATGGGGAGCATAGCACATCGGTGAAAAAGACAAGACTAAAGCATTTGCAACAACCTTCAGCCAGAAATGCCAAATGGATGGTCAATTACGGTCTCCCCCTGAAATCTCCAGCGTCATTAGCATGGCATTCAGTTTGAGGAGGAGAAGGGTGGGTCAAAGACTAGTGTTCAAGGTTTATATAAAGGGAATGATTAGGGTATGAAGACAGAGCTGACTAAAGTGAACTGGGAAATTAGGTTCAGACTTAGGTCAGTGTTTAAACAGGTATTTCATAACACTCAGTAAAGGTACATTCCAGCAACAAAGAAAGTAAAAGGATGCATCATTAGTGATTAATTCAAAGAGAGAGAATACAATTAATGACAGGTCAGAAGATTGGACAGAATATAAAAACCAGCAAAGAGGGAGAAATTAGAGTATGAGAGAAAGCTTGCTGAAAATAAAAACACACAGCAAGAGTTTCTACAGGTATTTAAAAAAGGAAAATGGTACCAAAGTGAGCATTGGTCCTCTGGAAAGTAAGTTTATTTCTTAAAAAGAGAAATAAGGAAATAGCAGATGCAATAAACAGATAATTTGTGTCTGTCTTCATTTCAGAAGACACAAATAACATCCCAGAATACTTGTAAATTAAGGTGGTGAAAGGGAGGGAACTTAAAACAATCACCAGGAAAGGGTACTGAAAAAATTATTAGAACTAAAGGCTGACAAGTCTCCAGATCCTGATGTACTTCATCCTTGGGTCTTAAGAGAAGTGGCTGCAGGATAGAAGATGCATTGATTTTAATGTTCCAAAATTCTCTAGATTCTGAAAAGATTCCAAGAGATTGGAAATTAGCAAATGTAGCACCTTTATTCAAGAAAGAGACAGAAAGCAGCAAGTATAGACCAGTTGGAATCTATCATAGGGAAATTCTAGAATCCATTACTGATGAGGTTATTGCAGGGCAATGAAATCTTAAAGTAATCAGGCAGAGTCAAATGGTTTTGTGAAAAGGAAATCATGTTTAACTAATTTACTACAGTTCTTTGAGGAAGTAACAAGCAACGTGGATAAAGGAGAACCTGTGGATGTGGTTGGCATATTTGGATTTCCAGGTGACATCAGACAAGATGTCACATCAAATGTTATTACACTAAACAAAAGCTCATGATGTAGGAGGCACTATATTAGCACGGATAGATGATTGATTACCTAATAGGAACAGAGAGCAAGGATAAATAGGTCATTCCAGGGTTGGCAAGATGTAACCTGTGAAGTGCCACAGGGATCGGTGCTGAGGCCTTAACTATTTACAATCGATGTCAATGACTTGGAAGAAAAGACCGAATATATGGTTGCTGAATATGATGGCATGAAGATAGGCAGTAGAGCAAGTTGTGAAGAGGACAGGAATAAATTTGTAAAGGGACATAGTTACGTCAAGTCAGTGGGCAAAAACTTAGCAGATCATAGAATCCCCACAGTGCAGAAGGAGACCATTTGGCCTATCAAGCCTGCACAGACAACAATCCCATCCAAGCCCTAGCCCCTTAACCCCACATATTTACCCTGCTAGTCTTCCTGACACTAAGGGGCAATTTAGCGTGGCCAATCAACCTAACCCACACATCTTTGGAGCGTGTGAAGAAACCAGAGCACCTAGAGGAAACCCATGCAGACACGAGGAGAATGTGCAAACTCCACACAGATAGTGATCCAAGGCCAGAAGTGAACCCGGGTCCCTGGCATGGTGAGCAGTGCCGCCCAGATGGAGTATGTGGGAAAACATAAACTTGCCAATTTGGCAGGAAGAATGGAGAAGCAACATTAATTTAAATTAAGAACTGCAGCACAGAGGGATCTAGGTGTCCTGGAACATGAATTACAAAATCTTGTAGTATTGACACTACAATAGTGTCAGCAAAACGTCAGCAAATGATTAGGAAGGCAAATTGAATGTTGTCATTCATTGCAAGGGGAATGGAACCTTTCAAGCACACAACCTCTACCACCTAGAAGGACAAGGGCAGCAAATGCACCACCACCAAGTGCAAGTTCCCCTCCAAGCACACATCATCCTGACTTGGAACTATGTCATCTTCCTTCACTGTCACTGGGTCAAAATCCTGGAACTCCATTCCTAACAGCACTGTGGGTGTGCCTATAATCAGAAAAACTTCAGCAAGTCAAGAAGGCAGCTCAACATCATCTTCTCAAGGGCAATTAGGATGGGCAACAAATGCTGCCCTAGCCAGCGGCACGCACATCCTAATTTTATTTTAAAAACTCTCCACCGAACCAAGGTTTTGGCTTGCTGGAAATGGTGGAGTGTGGGTTGTGCTGGGCCATGAGAGCACAGATTGTGATTGAATATAATTTTACTGCTGCTGATAGCCTACAAAACCTCTTGAATGCCCAATTTTGTGTTGCTTGATCTATTTTGAATCTATCTTATTTAGTACAGTGGTAGCGCCAGACAACTTGATGGAGGGTATCCTCAGTGTTAAGACATGACTTCATCTCCACAAAGACTGTGTCATGGTCACTCCTACCAATAATGTCATGGACATCTGTGACAGGTAGATTGGTGAGAGTGAGGTCAAGCAGATACAATGGTCACTTAAGCAGCCTTTCAGAGGGTAACATGCCTCTTGTCCAACACCGGCATCTCCACATCATGTGTAAACATAGCCTAGAGAGACAGCAAAAACACTCAGAGAATTGGAAAGTTTGTATTTTTTTGTATATTGTAGAAAATATCAAAACTATGGGCAATGTTATTTCAAAGAAGTATCGTTTTGCAGAAGCAAGCTTTGCTTAGAGGAAAATTATGCTCTGGAAATGACGCAATAAGATA
The DNA here is from genome assembly GCF_964213995.1 of Mustelus asterias. Taxonomy (NCBI): domain Eukaryota; kingdom Metazoa; phylum Chordata; class Chondrichthyes; order Carcharhiniformes; family Triakidae; genus Mustelus; species Mustelus asterias. Next base: position 45,115,783 of record NC_135814.1, on the reverse strand, counting down.
CCATGACTGATTTCACAGCATACATCATTTCAAAACGAGTAAGGATCTGCTGAGCATTTTTTTAAAATGATGCTGCCCATTTGAAGTTTACCTACGTAAAGCAGGGGAAGTAATTCTAATCAAAGGCCATGCAATTTTACATTAGATATTATACATCTTTGAGAAATATAGCACTTCTGTCTTGGAGTCAGAAAGCTATGGGTTAAAGTTTCATTCCAGGACTTTCACTGTTACAATGCAGCACTCCTTCATTGTAAAAGGAGCCAGCTTTCCAATGAAATGTGAATTTGCCTGTTCAAACAGACATAAAATATCTCACAGCATGACTCAAAGTTCTTCCAGTATCCTGGCCAATCATTCTTCTTCAAATCAACATGAATCAACAGATTAACTAGTAATTTATTTGACTGCTTTCTGTGGGACCTTGGTGTGTGCAAATTGTCTTTTTTGTCTACAAAACAACAAAGTAATTCCTGGACTATGAAACGCTTTGAGGCATGTTCAGGCTGTGAAAGTTACCTAGAAATCTGTCTTAATAATATTGCTTTATTTCCCCTCTATCTACAGCCTGTAATAATTTAACAGCGAATGGTCTCAGATTTCAGATTGGGTGATGAATCAGATTAAAAATTGGACAATTAATTGATTTTTTAAATACCGGCTATTGTGAGGTTGAGAGAATTTTTTTGTCTAGATTAATAATCTGAAAATAAATAGAGTAAATACAGTAATTATTTGCTGATGAGTAAAAAAAAATCCCAAAAGTAATGCAAGTTATTTTTGTCTCTCAACCTGATGACACAACATAAACCAGCTAGTTGTCATTAAATTTTTATCCCCATCTAATACAAGGATACTGTTTTCAGGTGTAATTTCCAGCAATGTTTAAATCCAAAATTGACCAAACAGGATGTTAGTGCCATCGAGCTACAAAAATTGCCAACTGAACTTTTCTGGTTGAGAGTAAAAAACTAATTAAAGCAGCCATAAGTTTATTTTCTAGTTTGCATGGAAGGCCACCAACCTGAACATTAACTTTCCACATTAACTCCTCTTTTCTATCATTTTATACCTCAAAGATCCAGATTCATTTGTTCAAGGGAAGAAAATTACATTCTTGGACCCATAAGTTATTGAAAATAATTGTAAAATATGAAAGTGATGAGGGCATTTACTTGTACAAAGTATGGAAGCAGCATTCATTCAAGCCACCACCAGGGAAAAAATACTTAATTAGCCAATCACGGAGATAAGGTAAGGATGGTAAAAGAACCATTTGAAAAACTAAACTGAAAGAGAAAAATATCTGTCATCAAACCATTTTTCAAAAGATGAAACATGAAAAAGTAGCCGGAACCAGCAAACTGGAAAGTTGCCAACACACTTCTCAGAACACAAAGTGCATATGCCAATGCAGGCAGCATAGGAGCAAAAATGAATAAACCAGGAGGGTCATCAGCTACCTGAAGAGCTGCCTGTAGTGAGTGGTGACAAGAGTAAAGTGAAAGCTTATAGCCTGTACACGTCCCCCGCTCATCTGCGCCGATTAAGATATAGAAGTTTCCCCTCTGAGAAAGAATCACAATCTGCCCAGAACCACCAACACAGCCAAACATAGAAAATAGTTACCACATCTCCCCCCCAATCAGACCTCTTCTCCCCAAAATGTACATGTAACGGGCCAGCAGAATTTCCCCTCCTTCTGCATTCAACAAAGCAGGATCCCCACACAGCAAATATTGTGGTCAACCCCAACACACTCCTCGCCCCCCATAATGAACATAAATAAACTCTAGAAAAAATTTCTTCTCTCCACTAAGGTACTGTTCCCACTAACTGAACAGTTACTGACTCCAGCTCAGAACCATTTAAACTCCAAAATTCCTTTCATCGTTGTGCAGATATTGTTTCCACACCCACCCACCTCAATATCCTGAGTTCTTTAAGTACCACCACTCCACCATAGAAACTAGAAACTGGAGTAGGCCATTTGACGCTTTGCGCCTGCTCCGCCATCCATTTTGGCTGATCATCAAATTCAATATCCCGATTCCCCCCTTCCCCCCATATCCCTTGATCTCTTTAGCCCCAAGAGCTATATCTATCCTTACCTAGTACAGGTTGGGACTAATCCTTGCACCAAAACTGAGCAGACATCCAGGCACTCCCATACCCCAAAAGCCAGAGATGAAAACTGAAAAATGTCAAAGGACACAATAAAGCAATCAATCTTTGAAAAGAAAAACTGAAGCAATAGCTGTTTGGTCTGCTCTTCAAAAGAAAGATAAGAAACTGAATGGCTTGAGCAATTACATTGAAAGAAATATTATCCTTAGTTCTGAACATGCAGTGCAATCTCCATAATCCTTCAAGATACAATTTCTCACCCCACTGAGCAGGCACTCAGGACACCACACCCTGCCTCCAAATTGCATGTACCTCCATTAACTTGAAATTATGCCACCTCTATCTCCACTGACGTGAAATCAGCATCTAGCCATCCCAACTTCCAAGCCTGAACAGAAATCATCTCATAAGTAATCTTGCAGGTAGCAATACCATCTGAGCTAAACCTGATTTGATAAACTGCCACATTATATGCTTGTCAGCAAAGCTGAAGGCCATGGAACAAAGGGGAAAGTGGCAGCATAGATACAAAGTTGGCTGAGTGACAGAAAACAGGGAGTAGTAATGAACAGCTGTTTTTCAGAATGGAGAAAAGTATATAGTAGGGTACCCCGGGGTTTGTTATTGAGACCACCATTTCTGTTGATCTGTATTCATGACATAGATGGAAGGAAACAGAAGACAATTTTCAAATTTGCAGATGACACAAAACTTGGAAGTATAGTGAACTGTGAGGAGGGTGTAGACAGACTTCAAGTTGACTGAGGCAGGCTGGTGGAATGGGGAATACATGGCCATTAACATTTAATGCAGAGAAGTGCAAGTGATACATTTTGGTAAGAATGAGGAAATATAAAATAAAGAGTGCAGTTCAAAGGGGGATCTGGGTATAAATATGCTCAAATTGTTGAAATTGTTGAAATAGCTGGGTAGGTTGAAAAGACATACAGGGTCCTGAACTTTATAAATATAGTACTAAAGAAAGGAAGGTATGATGAACATTCATTAAACAATGCATCAACCTCAACTGGAATACTGTCTCCAATTCTGGAAGCTACACTTTTGGAAGGATGTGAAGGCTTTAAAGGGTGTAGAAACAATTTACAAGCATGGTTCCAGGAACGTAGGAGTTGAGTTTCATGGAAAGACTGGGGTTGTTCTCTTTAGAGAAGAGGAGGTTGAGAGGAAATTTGATTCAAGTATTCAAAGTCATGAGGGCTAGACAAAGTAGATAGAAACTTCCTACTGTGAGCAGGGGTGAGAACCACTGGCTTAAAGTGACTGGCAAAAGAGCTGAAGGCAACATGAGGAAAAACACTTTTATTCAGCAATTAAGTGGTTATGATTTGAAAGGCACTGCCTGAAAGAGCGCTACAGGCAGATTCAATTGTGGCTTTCAATGGGGAATTGAATAAACACCTGAAGAGAAATAATTTGCAGGACTGTGAGGAAAGGGCAGGGGTAGAACTTGCTGAGTTGCACTTGCAGAGAGCAGGAATGGACTCAAGGAGACAAACTCCTTCCTTCTGTGTTGTAACCATTTTATGATTCTATGATCACCCCAACAACATAGAAATCTCATCACCCACCCCAACCAAGCAGAAAGGTAGCCACTCTCCAAGCTGATATACATGCACCAACACTCTATTCTGCCTTCACTTAACAATTAGGTCACTGCTCCAACAACGCTAAGCAAAAGTCGTCATCTCTCCAAGTGGCCAACACCTGCTTACCGGAACAAAGCTTTAAGACTAACAAGCCTCTCACACCCTCAAAGGAGATTTGAGGGGCTAGTTTTTTTTTTAAACACATTGCGGTAGGTGTCTAGAACACAGTGCCAGGGCTGGTCATGCAGGCATGGTAGGGATGTTTGAGGGGCTTTTAGATAAGCACATGAATATGCAAGGAATGAAGGGATATGAACCAAGGGCAGGCAGAAAAGATTAATTTGGTGTCACGTTCAGCACAACATCATGGGCCAAAGGGCCTGTTCCTGTGCTGTTCTATGTTTTATCCTTCATTTCTCAAAAGAATTCAAACAAACATGTCTGATGCCCATCCAGTGCTTGCAACCTCTGCCTTCTCTACCCCCGATTGAGGACAGAGGGTCCCCCACCCTCGAAGCACAAAGATGAACTTTGTAAAACACAAAAAAAAGTTTGCTAAAAATGATTACCAAATCTGAAATTGAAATTACAAATGTAAATACCATACTATGGAATTTGTTAATTTCACATTTCTATCAATTTCAAATAAGACAAATGACAATTGGTGATATAAATCTGTAAACAAGATATGGAAGAATCAAATAATTTGGAGCTCAAAGAATATATATCTACTTGCAAACGTACATATAGACACACACGTTAATGTTCTGGTCTCTTCCCGCTGGAGAGGAAAACCACTAAATTGAATAACATGTTCTTTCTGGAAGCAAATCAATTTTCATATTTCTTTAAACTGTTCATATATCACAGGATTCCTGGAAAATGACTTGTGCTACAACAGATGTTGTTATTTCGAATTTGATAGCAATGACAGAAATATAGCTGAAAATAATCGAACCCAAAGATAAATCATTTAATTCACATCACTGTGTATCACAACAAATATTTGATAATATTGCCGTTCACCAATGCCAAATCAGCGTGAATTAATGAGAAGAAATATTAACATACAAGCTACAACATTTTACTCACTTCTGAAACAATTTTCTTACTTCATTCCATTTACCCCGTACAATTACAGAACAGTTTGCCAAAGCGAAAAACCTTGTTACAATGTAGTGGATTTCTGCAATCAGAAGACTTTTTACATCTCTTGCCTAGCAATAAAATGAGAACAATTGATCAGAGGAAACCAAAGGTCACTGAATACTAGAAGGTCACAGCCTGTGAGCCGAGTTGATAGCAGAAACAGCTCTGATGCTACTGAGCTGCCATTTTTCTTTCTTGACAAAGACTCCATCTGCCACAGAGCCATTTGTAGCTTCAGAGTCAGAATATCAATGACTTCCAACCATTCTGCATTTCTGCTTTCACCTTGACATCACCTCTGTAAACGTGTGCAGCTGAAGGTGCAAATATTTTCTCCACAGAAGCTTGAATTGAAATTCAGTTTGATACAAGTAGCATCAAGTAAGCCTCAAATTAAAATTTTAATTAAAATCTACGATCTTATTTTGTAGGCTGCGATTATATTACAGTAAGAAAAAACTTCTGACATTTGAGAAGTTTTGTTGTTGTAACATGAGTCTGTATTTCAGAATCATGATGCAAAAGCTAAAAAATAAAAAGAAACCAGTTCATTGAAGGCTCATTGCACTGTGACACTTGGTTGGAGGGAAAGGATTGCATACCGTGAAAATAAATAAAATTTAATCTTCTTAAAAGACATGTTAATTAAATCAATATGCTAGTTTATAGCTGAAATCAACCTAAAAAGACATGCTAATTCAGCATTTAGCTTAGCCAATTTCAAGCAGTATTGTTTATCTGTGAAAATCGCAACAAATTTATTAGTGTTAACATTGTGGTGAATTTTAATGGACACCTGTGAGTAAGTAATGGTGTAAATGAATTTGCAAGTGTCCCTTATTAAAAATTAATTTGCAAACTGAGAAATTCCATCATAAAATGTTTATCAGAGTGTTTGGCCAAGACTTGGAACTGCTAAAATACTGAACAAGATCCAATTGCAGCGCATTTCAATAAGCTGAACACATTTTTCAGTTTGTTCACAATTTCTACAAGTATTGATATTATGATTAATCAGATGTAGCATACACAAATATCATTTAAATTGTTGATTCAGGGCCAAGGACCTGCTGAGCACAACAGTAGATATTTTAAGTGCAGTTTTATTTATTTTAAGCAGTTGAATACTTTCAAACAGTGAATACACTAAGTCCCCACTTAATGTTAACTCACTTAACATTGTTTCACTTTAACATTGTTAATAGATTAGTATTAATATATCCAATTAAGGTTGCCCGTTTCATTAACAATTTGCCATAGACACCCTTTTCTACATGTTCACATGACATTTCCCGCAGCACTTCCGAGCTCGTCGTCAATTCTTCTTCCTCCTGCTGCCAGCCTTGCCTCCCAGCATTAATTTCCAACCTTGCCTCCACCCAGCCTGGCATTGTCTCCTGGTGCCACTCCCCAGCCTCTATTAAACCTTAGTCCCCAGGGTCTGTTCTTGCCGCTCCACTCTCATTGCTGGCTTTGCTCCTCATTCATGGCTCTCCTGCTGATCTTGCATTAAGGACTGGCATCCATCTGGTGGAAAAGGCTGGTTGGTGCAGGTAGTCCTTGGGCTTCAGCTGCTAGCTGCACCAACTAACCCCTGCCACCAGAAAGAGCCTGGTGAATCCGCACTGCAATTCTTTTAAGCATTTTGCATTGTATTGCATTTATTTTGTGATGTATTTAATTTTGCAAATTATTTCAGCTAGGAATGCCCAGTGTTGCACTAGTATTTCAATTTACACATGTTTGTCCTGGGTGAGAAATGTCCAAAGGAGCTGAACTCCAGTTTTAACATTGATTCCTGTGGGAACCCTGAGATTCACTTCAAGTCATTTCATTTAAAGTCACGATTTTCAGGAATGCAACACAAACTTAAGTGAGGACTCCGTATACATATTGACAAATAGGATCCAAATAAAAGCATGTAGAGGCAATTGAGGTCACATACAATGATATATCATTCTAGAATTGAGAGCTAGCTCAATCTTAGTCAGGTGATTTTGGAGCCTATAACGGGATGGTTCCATGAGCAGGGATGGAGGAAGTCAATACAGCAGTACCAATATATTTAAATTATTTTTGTTGCACATCTCCTTATACTGTACATTAAATATAAGTATCCTGATTTTGCCTGATGTTGTGTCACGAGCTGTTGCCGGCTTGAGATGGGGTGAAGGGACTTCCTTTACACATTACAATCCTTACAAGTTTGTCTTGTGGCAAGGTGCCAGCAGTATGTCAAAAAGGATCGATGATTCCTCCAGTCAGAAATTTGACTTATCTCAGTTCAGCAATCTGCAAGTGATGGTCTGTGGAAGCACAATTTTCTCCCCTTCGTTCTTGCATAGGTCATCAAGTTTTTTTTGCTTGCCAGTTATGTGCTCAAATTCTAAAATAACATTATTTTTCAGAGGGAAGGAGGGAAACAGGAAAAGGGAGAAAAAAAGTGGAATGGAAAAGAAGGAAAGAAATAAATATTAGTACAGATGATGTGATTAAGTCTCTGGAGGGGAACTTGAACCTTTTCACTCAGGAATGACAGTTTCTGCTGAGCCATGGATGACTCTGCACATATTGTTGCAATGTCCTTGGCATTACGATCACCTAATTCTGCAGTCGCCTCCTAATCTCCACTCAGCAAACAGATCAGATTTCCTCAAAGTCTCCATCTCCTTCCTCTTGGTTAGCCTTTCGCCTTATATATGGTGCAGTATCACTGTTTGTGAGGTGGATAGGATAGGTTTCAGGGTGGTCTCTGTAGGGACTATAGCGACAATTACATGGTATTGTCCCATCATATCCCCAATCCCACACTTCACAACAGGAGTCTGTTTATGAGTCTTTGAAAGATGCAGTCAGCACTTTGTAGTACTTTGTTGCAGGCACAGCATCGTTAAAAGTAAGGGAGGGAGGAAGTGGAAAGCGAAAGGAACAACTGAATTTGCATCAGTCTCAGTTGACGGTTGACTGGATCTGCTTGGTCAGGGTAGGAAATGAAGATATCATTCAGCTCATTTCCTCCAGATATTTATTTTTAAGTTCACTCACAGGATGTGGGCATCACTGGTAAATTCAGTGCTGCCCATCCCTAAATCCCCTTCAGGGGCTGTTGATGATCTACTGGACGGGTGCTGAAAAGTTGTTTGCTGTTTGGACAGCCCCGGGTCTCTCTAAATTTTGCCCAAGCTTGTGCCCTGGAGATGTCTCTCCAGTTTGCTGCAGAATATTAACATAACTCTGGGGACAGCAGTTACAAGTTAAGTCCAACTAAACTGGCACAGAGACCGGTGCTATAGGTTATCTCCAACAATGGGAGGGACCATCACATTCAACTGCTCAGCTCCTCCTGGCTTTAACCTTGGCAGCTTCAACTAATAAAACACTGATATGCCATCGTCCATGTGCTTCAGTTGTGCTTGCAACTTACAGTCTTTGCTCAACAAGTGAACAAAATTCATCACATTAGACAAATGAAAAGAAAAAAAGATATCAGTTTTCCAATTGTCAAGCTGGAACATCAGGATCACATGCATGGGGTTAACACACAACTTGTATCTGGTCAATAACACTCACTACTCAGCTGAGATCGACATGGAACTTGAGAGGGATGCTATGTCAATGTTCAACGTAACAAGAGTCAAGACTTGGTCAGAGTCAATCACCGAAAGAAATGCGTTCATCTGACAAGGAAGGAATTCTGAGGAAATGTGAGAAGAGCAGGGCATAAACTTGACTAACAAATTTGTTCTCAACATCCTTTTTCTGGCTCTCAACTCAAACAGGGCAGTTTTGTGAAAGGGAAAGCATGTTTGACTTATTTACTGGAGTTCTTTGAAGAAGTAACAAACAGCATGGATAAAGGGGAACCTGTGTATGCCCTGTATTTGGATTTCCAGAAAGCATTTGACAAGGTGCCACATCCAAGGTTACTACACAAAACAAGAGAACAGGGAACAGAGAGAGAATCGGCATAAATGGGTCATTTTCAGGTTGGCAAGATGCAATGAGTGCAATGCCACAGAGATCAGTACTTGGACCTCAACTATTTATTTACAATTTATATCAATAACTTGGATGAAAGAACCAAATGTATGGTAGCTAAATTTGCTGATAGCACAAAGATATGAAAGAAAGTAAGTTGTGAAGAGAACATAACAAAAAGTTAGTATACAGGTGATTAGCAAGTGATTAGGGAGGCAAATGGAATGTTGTCCATTTGCAAAGGGACTGGAATACAAAAGTAGGGATCTTTTCCTTCAGTTCCATAGGGCATTGGTGGGACAACACCTGGAGCACTATGTACAGTTTTGGTCTCCTTATTTAGAAAGGTACAAATATGCTAGAAGCAATTCAAAGAGGATGCACTGGACTGATGCCTGAGAGGGGGTTTATTTTATGTGAACTGGCTGGGCTTGTATCCATTGGAGTTCAGATGAATGAAAGACGACCTTATCAAAACATACAAAATCCTGAGTGGGTACTGAAAAGTTGTTTTCCTTTCCAGGAGAGAATATAACTAGGGGACTCAGTTTAAAAATAAGGGGTCCCCATTTAAGATGCAGATGAGAAGAAATTTATTCTCTCAGTGGGCTGTGTGTCTTTGGAACTCACATTCACCGACAGCAATATCATGGTCATTGAATATTTTTAAAGGCAGAGACACACTGACTCCCTTGTCAGTCAAGAATCTAAAATTATCAGGGGTAGGGGGAATGTGAAGTTGAGGGAGTAATCAGATTAGCCTACTGAATGGCAGAGCAGGCTCAAGGGGCTGAATGGCCCTCTCTTGCTCCTAATTCATACGTACGGATGTATCTTCTGTATTGTGAAACGGCCACTGGGCAATGAACTGTCTTATTGGCATCCATATCGCCAATCCAAGGACACCTGCAGCTAAGGTACGAAGATGTTTAACACCGACACAGATAACTGGGAGACTGACACCGACAGCCAGGACCCCTGGAGGCTGACAATTTGGAAGCGTATTGGGAAGAGACAAGGAGAAACAGAAACCTCAACTGGCTGAAAAGAGAGCCCAAAGCAAACCGAGGCCAGCAAATCCTGGACCACATCAACTCATTGCCATTAACTACAGCAACTGCATGCCAAAGTAGGGCTCCAGTCGAACGCAGAATTGATCACCAAGATGCACACCATCATTTCATGAGGAAAAAAGCTGCCAGAAAATATTGGTGTGGAGATGCCGGCGTTGGACTGGGGTAAACAGTAAGAAGTCTCACAACACCAGATTAAAGTGCAACAGGTTTATTTGGTAGCAAACGCCACTAGCTTTCAGAGCGCTGCTCCTTCGTCAGGTAAGTGGGAGTTCTGTTCACAAACAGGGCATATAAAGACACAAACTCAATTTACAAAATAATGGTTGGAATGCGAGTCTTTACAGGTAATCAAGTCTTAAAGGTACAGACAATGTGAGTGGAGAGAGCGTTAAGCACAGGTTAAAGAGATGTGTATTGTCTCCAGACAGGACAGTTTTTGAGATTTTGCAAGCCCAGGCAAGTCATGGGGATTACAGATAGTGTGACATGAACCCAAGATCCCGGTTGAGGCCATCCTCATGTGTGCGGAACTTGACTATCAGTCTCTGCTCAGCAACTCTGCATTGTCGTGTGTCGTGAAGGCCACCTTGGAGAACGCTTACCCAAAGATCAAGAGGCCGAATGCCCGTGACCGCTGAAGTGTTCCCCAACAGGAAGAGAACACTCTTGCCTGGTGACTGTCGAGCGGTGTTCATTCATCCGTTGCCGTAGCGTCTGCATGGTCTCCCCAATGTACCATGCCTCGGGACATCCTTTCCTGCAGCGTATCAGGTAGACAACGTTGGCCAAGTTGCAAGAGTATGTACTGTGGATGATGTTCTCACGTGAGATGATGGCATCCGTGTCGATGATCCGGCATGTCTTGCAGAGGTTGCTGTGGCAGGGTTGTGTGGTGTCGTGGTCACTGTTCTCTTGAAGGCTGGGTAGTTTGCTGCGGACAATGGTCTGTTTGAGATTGTGCGGTTGTTTGAAGGCAAGAAGTGGGGGTGTGGGGATGGCCTTGGTGAGATGTTCGTCTTCATCAAATGACATGTTGAAGGCTCCGGAGAAGATGTCGTAGCTTCTCTGCTCCGGGGAAGTACTGGACAACGAAGGGTGCTCTGTCCGCCATGTCCCGTGTTTGTCTTCTGAGGGGGTCAGTGTGGTTTTTCACTGTGGCGCGTCGGAACTGTCGATCGATGAGTCGAGCGCCATATCCTGTTCTTATGAGGGCATCTTTCAGCGTCTGGAGGTGCCTGTTGCGATCCTCCTCATCTGAGCAGAACAGTGACCACAACACCACACAACCCTTCCACAGCAACCTCTGCAAGACATGCCGGATCATCGACACGGATGCCATCATCTCACGTGAGAACACCATCTACCAGGTCCATGGTACATACTCTTGCAACTCGGCCAACGTTGTCTACCTGATACGCTGCAGGAAAGGATGTCCCGAGGCACGGTACATTGGGCAGACCATGCAGACGCTACGACAACGGATGAATGAACACCGCTCGACAATCACCAGGCAAGAGTGTTCTCTTCCTGTTGGGGAACACTTCAGCGGTCACGGGCATTCGGCCTCTGACCTTCGGGTAAGCATTCTCCAAGGTGGCCCTCACAACACACGACAACGCAGAGTCGCTGAGCTGAGACTGATAGCCAAGTTCCGCACACGAGGACGGCCTCAACCAGGATCTTGGGTTCATGTCACACTATCTGTAATCCCCACGACTTGCCTGGGCTTGCAAAATCTCACTAACTGTCCTGTCTGGAGACAATACACATCTCTTTAACCTGTGCTTAACGCTCTCTCCACTCACATTGTCTGTACCTTTAAGACTTGATTACCTGTGAAGACTCGCATTCCAACCATTATTTTGTAAATTGAGTTTGTGTCTTTATATGCCCTGTTTGTGAACAGAACTCCCACTTACCTGACGAAGGAGCAGCGCTCCGAAAGCTTGTGGCTTTTGCTACCAAATAAATCTGTTGGACTTTAACCTGGTGTTGTGAGACTTCTTACAGAAAATATTGGGCAAGGACATGGAGGATAATGCCCGCTTTACTTCGAACTCTTATATCGACTGATTAAACGTCTCATCTGAAAAACAACACATCAGACAGCGCAGCACTCACACAGCAAAGAGTCACAAAAGATTTGATGAAGTACCCCAAAATGAAGAAAAGGTTATGATGATTTGCCTTCCAAAATAATCCTGAAATTATAAACCGAATAAAAAGAGACACATTAGATCTTATTAGGGTCATCCAGATCTGTCAATGAATGATAGAACCCATCATGCATTAGGTCAGAGAAGACAAATCATGGAAAGGCAAAGTGTATAATGCTAATCATGTGACCTTAGAAAGCTTCAATTTTTACTTCCATTAATATATTTAGTGCATAATTTATAAAATAATGAGCAAGCAGACATTGTCATCTTCAAACAGCGTCAAAATCATAGAATTCCGACTGTGCAGAAGGAGGCCATTCAGCCCATTGAGCCCACACCGACAACAATTCCACCCAGGCCGTACCCCTGTCACCTCATGTATTTACCCTGCTAATCCCCAACATTAAGAGGCAATTCATCATGGCCAATCAACCTAATCCACACACATCTTTGGAGTGTGGGAGGAAACCCACACAGACTTGGGGAGAAGGTGCAAACTTCACACAGTCACCTGAGGCCGGAATTGAACCCGGATCTCCGGCCTTGAGGCAGCAGAGCTAACCACTGTGTCACCATGCCGCCCTTTGCTAGCATTAGAATTATTTGCCAATTAAAATTGCACATTAGATAATAAAACAAACATTTAATCTTTTCCCAAAATAAAGGCTTCACACTTTAAAAAGTGAAAAGTCCGTTTCTCACCCACTCTGGGAACAAGCAGAAAACTGGCTCCTATGAAATATTAATGTTTCTTGTGATTAAAAAATGATTGATTGGTTAGATGCATCATCAATAAAAACTATGGCACTGATATACAATATAATGCCTCAGAAAGGTACGTTCTTCATAATAAAGTCAGCACTTTCAAGAAACGGTGACAAACTATACAGCAAGGCAAAAAAATTATTTTTAAAAAGCTTTGAACTCTTGTCAAAAGGAATAGAAAATCTAGCAAGATTCTCTTTTGAAAATTGATGGGTCAAAATCCTGGACTTCCTTCCCTAACAGCACAGGGAGTGTACCTACAGTGCAAAGACTGCCACATTTCAAGAAGGTGGCACACCACCACCTTTCCAAACGCAATTAGAGTTGGACGCTAAATAATGCCGTTGCTAATGATGTCCACATCTCATGAACAAATAAAACATATGCCCTCCCCTTGTTACACAGTCTGAGTGGAGTTTGCATGTTCTCCCCGTGTCTGCATGGGTTTCCTCGGGGTGCTCCAGTTTTCTCCTGCAGTCCAACAATGTGCAGGTTAGGTGGATTGGCTGTGATAAATGGCCCCTTAGTGTACCAAGATGTGGAGGTAAGGGGGATTAGTGAGGTAAATGTATGGGGTTACGGATAGGGCCTGGTAAGATGCTCTGCTAGAGAGTCGGTGCAGACTTGATGGGTCGAATGGCGTCCTTCTGCACTGCAGTGATTGTATACAAGACAAAGTCAGCCTGAGAAGAATTTTGATTTGAATTTTTATTTAAAGTAATAACCATTTTTTCCAGGAAATCCATTAATTCTGGTCTCACTCCCTGCCATGCCACGTGGTAATAACAGTGGTGAGGTCTGTGGAGTGGATCTTTGGAAACAACACGATTTTCACCCAATAGAACATAGAAAGCCACAGCACAAACAGGCCCTTCGGCCCACAAGTTGCGCTGATCACATCCCTACCTCTAGGCCTATCTATAGCCCTCAATCCCATTAAATCCCATGTACTCATCCAGAAGTCTCTTAAAAGACCCCAACGAGTTTGCCTCCACCACCACCGACGTCAGCCGATTCCACTCACCCACCACCCTCTGAGTGAAAAACTTACCCCTGACATCTCCTCTGTACCTACCCCCCAGCACCTTAAACCTGTGTCCTCTCGTAGCAACCATTTCAGCCCTTGGAAATAGCCTCTGAGAGTCTACCCTATCCAGACCTCTCAACATCTTGTAAACCTCTATCAGGTCACCTCTCATCCTTCGTCTCTCCAGGGAGAAGAGACCAAGCTCCCTCAACCTATCCTCATAAGGCATGCCCCCCAATCCAGGCAACATCCTTGTAAATCTCCTCTGCACCCTTTCAATGGCTTCAACATCTTTCCTGTAAGGAGGTGACCAGAACTGCGCGCAGTACTCCAAGTGGGGTCTAACCAGGGTCCTATAAAGCTGCAGCATTATCTCCCGACTCCTAAACTCAATCCCTCGATTAATGAAGGCTAGTACGCCGTACGCCTTCTTGACCGCATCCTCCACCTGCGAGGCCGATTTAAGAGTCCTATGGACCCGGACCCCAAGGTCCTTCTGATCCTCTACACTGCTAAGAATGGTACCCTTCATATTATACTGCTGCTTCATCCCATTGGATCTGCCAAAATGGATCACTACACACTTATCCGGGTTGAAGTCCATCTGCCACTTCTCCGCCCAGTCTTGCATTCTATCTATGTCTCGCTGCAACTTCTGACATCCTTCCAAACTATCCACAACACCACCTACCTTGGTGTCGTCAGCAAACTTACCAACCCATCCCTCCACTTCCTCATCCAGGTCATTTATGAAAATGACAAACAGCAAGGGTCCCAGAACAGATCCCTGAGGCACTCCACTGGTCACTGACCTCCATGCAGAGAAAGACCCCTCCACAGCCACTCTCTGCCTTCTGCAGGCAAGCCAGTTCTGGATCCACAAGGCAACAGCCCCTTGGATCCCATGCCCTCTCACTTTCTCAAGAAGTCTTGCATGGGGGACCTTATCGAACGCCTTGCTGAAGTCCATATAGACCACATCCACCGCTCTTCCTTCGTCAATGTGTTTGGTCACATTTTCAAAGAACTCAACCAGGCTCGTAAGGCACGACCTGCCCTTGACAAAGCCGTGCTGACTACTTTTGATCATACTAAACTTCTCTAGATGATCATAAATCCTGTCTCTCAGGATCCTCTCCATCAACTTACCAACCACTGAGGTTAGACTCACCGGTCGGTAATTTCCCGGGCTGTCCCTGTTCCCTTTCTTGAATATAGGGACCACATCTGCAATCCTCCAATCCTCCGGAACCTCTCCCGTCCCCATCGACGATGCAAAGATCATCGCCAAAGGCTCCGCAATCTCCTCCCTCGCCTCCCACAGTAACCTGGGGTACATCCCATCCGGTCCCGGCGACTTACCAACCTTGATGCCATTCAATAGTTCCAACACATCCTCTTTCTTTATGTCCACATGCTCGATCCTTTCTGTCCACCGCAAACCAGCAGTACAACCACCCAGATCCCTTTCCACCGTGAATACCGAGGTAAAGTATTCATTAAGCACCTCCGCCATTTCTAACGGTTCCGCACAAACTTTTCCCCCTTCACCTTTTAAGGGTCCTATGCCTTCACATCTCATCCTTTTACTCTTGACATATTTGTAGAAAGCCTTAGGATTCTCCTTAATCTTACCCGCCAAGGTCTTCTCATGACCCCTTCTCGCTCTCCTAATTTCCTTCTTAAGCTCCTTCCTACATCCCGTATACTCCTCTAAATCCTTA
This sequence comes from Mustelus asterias, assembly GCF_964213995.1. NCBI lineage: Eukaryota > Metazoa > Chordata > Chondrichthyes > Carcharhiniformes > Triakidae > Mustelus > Mustelus asterias. The sequence continues at coordinate 45,100,171 of NC_135814.1, read as the reverse complement.
ACACCTCCTAGCTCTCTGAACCTTCTGTCCGCCTCTCTTTTCTTATTCACCAGGTTCATCACAACCTTCGTGCACCACGGTTCCCGTACCCTACCAACACCCCCCTGTCTCATCGGAACGTTGTCATGCAGAGCTCCAGACAAACATTCCTTGAAAATCCTCCACTTTCCTTCGGTACTTTTCCCCAAGAATGCCTCCTTCCAATTTACCCGTCTAATTTCCTCCCTGATGACACTGTATTTCCCTTTACTCCAGAGAAACACTTTCCTAGCCTGCCTGATCCTATCTCTTTCCAATGCTATCGTGAAGGAGATAGAATTATGATCGCTATCCCCAAGATGCTCACCCACCGAGAGATCCTCCACCTGTCCAGGTTCATTAGCCAGCAGCAGATCAAGTACAGCCTCTCCTCTAGTAGGCTTATCCACATACTGTGTCAGGAAACTCTCCTGGACACACCTAACAAACTCCTCTCCATCCAAACCCCTAGCCCTAGGGATATTCCAATCTATGTTTGGGAAATTAAAATCTCCTATCACGACAACTCTGTTATTCCTACATCTCTCCAGGATCTGTTTCCCCATCTGCTCCTCAACATCTCTGTTACTATTGGGCGGCCTATAGAAAACACCCAGCAAAGTTACCGACCCCTTCCTGTTCCTAACCTCCACCCACAGAGACTCCGTAGTCAATCCCTCCACGGCGTCCACCTTCTCTACAGCCGTGACACTATCCCTGATCAACAGTGCCACTCCCCCCCCCCTCTCTTGCCTCCCTCCCTGTCCTTCCTGAAACATCTAAAACCCGGCACCTGAAGCACCCAGTCCTGTCCCTGAGACATCCAAGTCTCCGTAATGGCCACCACATCACAATTCGAAGCAGCAATCCACGCTCTAAGCTCATCCACTTTATTCACTACACTCCTGGCATTAAAATAGACACATCTCAGACCTTCAGCCTGAGCACTTCCCTTCTCCATCACTCGTCTAACCTCCCTCTTACCCTGTCTACATTCCTTATCTATTTGCGAGCTAACCTCCTCGCTCTCAGTCCCCTCATTTCGATTCCCTCCCCCCAACCTTTCTAGTTTAAAGTCTCTCCAGTAGCCTTAGCCAACCTTCCCGCCAGGATATTGGTCCCCCTGGGATTCAAGTGCCACCCGTCTTTTTTAAACAGGTCACACCTGCCCCTAAAGAGGTCCCAATGATCCAAGTACCCAAATCCTTGTCCCTTGCTCCAGTCCCTCAGCCACGCATTCATTCTCCACCGATTCCTGTTCTCACTCTCCCGCGGCACAGGCAGCAATCCCGAGATTACTACCTTTGCATTCTTCTTTCTCAGCTGTCTACCTAACTCCCTATATTCTCTTTTCATGACCCCTTCCCTCTTCCTACCTATGTCAGCAGTACCTATATGCATCACGACCTTCGGCTCCTCTCCCTCCCCCTTCAGAATTTCTGGGACTCGACCAGAGACATCCCGGACCCCTGCACCAGGGAGGCAAACCACCATCCGAGAGTCCCGTCTGTGTCCGCAAAAACGCCTATCTGACCCCCTCACCGTAGAGTCCCCAATTAGCACTACCCTCCTTTCCTTACCCTTTTGCACTACTGGGCCAGGCTCAGCTCCAGAGACACTGCCACTGCTGCTTCCCCCAGGTGGGCTGTCCTCCCCAGTAGTACTCAGACAGGAGTACTTATTATTAAGGGGCACATCCACCGGGGTGCTCACCATCAACCGAGCTTTCTCCTTCCTCACTGTTACCCAGTTACCCTCCTCCCGTGGTCCCGGTGTGACCACCTGCTGATAGCTCCTGTCAATGACCTCCTCACTATCCCTAACCCGGCGAAGGTCCTCGAGCTGCAATTCCAGTTCCCTAACATGGTCCCTTAGGAACCGCAGCTCAACACACCCAGCACAGATATGGTCGTCCGGGAGGCTAGGAGCCTCCAGGACCTCCCACATCCTACATTGGGAACAACATACTGGCCTCACACTCATAATTGCCCTTTTAAACACACAGGGAAAAAAAAAGTGAATGAAAATTTTAAACTTACCTTTCCTCCTCCTGTTTTCTCCAAAGCCCTGCTCTCACTGGGTCTTTTTTTTTAGGTTAGAGGAGGAGGGAGGGTGGGATACTCTACAAGTGTAGAGTATCGGGATTCCTCTCTGTTCCAATTTATTGGGGAAAAAAAAAATCTCTCTCTCCCAGACCTCCCTGCGCGACCACTTCCGGGTTTAGATATTCTTTTTAAAAACCCGCGAAAAAGTAAGTTAAAAAATAAAAGCGCTTACCCGCAGCACTCCTCTCGCGAATCTCTCCCTCTCTGCTGTACTTCCAAGAAGCAATGAAGTGCTGCTACAGCTATTTTAGCATCTCCAACCCCTAATATAGTTTTCTAGGACCCAGAGAAGCTCAGGCCAGTCAGAAGATACATTATCACAGACTACAAGCCATTCTGTGGCACCTTTGATCAGTGTTGTCATTGAAGTTGCCTAGCTGATGTCATGATTAAACTGAGTGTTTTCATTCCAATGAGAAAATTATTTAAACTTCAATTTTTCTCAATCTCTTTTCTCTTCTCATGCTTATTACCTTCTTCCAAAGTTGTGTTTCATATTTCATAGTAGTGGATGTTTGGAACATGCTCCCAGGTGGTGGAAGCAGGCCACATTTAAGAGGGTACATGAATAGGGAGTGAATAGAGGGATACGATCCGAGTAAGGGCAGAAGGTTTTTTTTTTTAAGTTTAGTCAGGGCATCATGATCGCATGGGCTTGGAGGGCCGAAAACCTGTTCCTGTGCTGTACTTTTCTTTGTTCTTCTTTGCATTTTATTTCCTTGTCTATTTTTTATCTAATCCCAGTTGGTTCTCAAGGATATAAGGAAGCCTTTTACATACACTATCGCCTGGGCAAGTTTACATCTCACGCAGTTTTAGGGATTAGGTCCAGGACATCTAACATGTAGATGAGGGAAAGGAGCAGACAAAAGCTGGATCCTTTGGAGTATCCACCACCCTCCCCTTTTCCCCTTCACCACCTCATCTCCCAAGCCCATCCTCCCACCCCCACCAGCCACTGCTTTAGGCCGTTAGACCATTTACAATCTCAAAGCCCCTATTTGACCAAAGCTGAGCCTCTGAGCCATTATCCTGCCTCTAACAGAACCATGTACATTATATTGTCTTTGTATCTGCCTATCTGCAAATAAATGTTTCATCCATACCTTTGTTGCCTCTAAACTATTACTTCAATGCTATCATAGCTGGACTCCATAACCTTCTGCCATTCAAGACAGTTGCTACAAGCCATATTAGTCCATCATTGCCATATTCTTGATCCCACAACAGCTCAAAAGTGATTTATCCTTGGATTTAAATAATGACCTTTACTCCCTCATTTTTTTTTTAAACTTTGTGAAGGCCTACAAACTCCACTCATTCCTTCCATTCTTGTCTCGTGTGCATTTCCTTAATCACTTTGTCTCACCAATGGTAGCAATACATTCAACTGTCTAGGTCCTTTGCTCTGCAATATTGTGCCTAAACTCTCATGCATCTGCGTAGCTCTCTCCTCCTTCAAGTTCTTCTTTAAAATCCACCACTTTGACAACATTTTCGGTCATCCATCTGAAATTCTCTTTCACTTCAAATTTGTTTTTCAGTCCTCAGAAAGAACTAGTATATATATATTTCTAACAGTAGCATAGAATCCTTAAAATGCAGAAGGCGGCCATTTGGCCCTTTGAGTGTGCACTGACTCCCAGAAAGAGCATCTTACCCAAGCCTGCCTCCCTGCCCTATCCCCGTAACCCTGCGCATTTGCCATGGCTAATCCACCTAACCTACACATCTTTGGACTGTGGGAGGAAACTGGAGCACTCGGAGGAAACCCACGCAGACACAGGGAGAACATGCAAACTCAACACAGACAGTCACCCAAGGCCAGAATCGAACCTGGCAGCAGTGCCAACCACTGTGCCACCCTTTATACATGTTCAAGACATTGTTAAATCAGAGATGCTGATAAGAATCAGAAATGATCTTCTAAAAACACCATCTAAAAGAGACTAACTACTTCATGGTGTCTAGTTCATCTCCTTCCTTTCATCAATTTACTTGTACAGTTATTTTCTTCTGTCCAACCATCTGAAGTTCCACGCAGGTGATTTCTGTTATTGTTCATATCTGATCTTTGCGACTGGTTTAGCAAATTGGTGCCGACGTGTTATTTCTGATTGATTCATTTGTGCAATACCAAAATGTTTTGAGCAACTTCCATAATAGTTACCTAAATCCTAACCCTCTGTTAAATAGGAATAATAACTATTTAATTTTGTATAAATTACACACTGAAATCAATATATTTTTAGAATGGATATCAACACCAAAATATTACCTGCTATCATCGTACACCCAACTCACTTACCCATTCCAAGCAAGCTCCTATATACCCCTTCGAAGTCAGTCCCATAATCACACACTGCCTTGCTCTTGCTCCCAAAATATTCCCACAGTTTTCCTGTTACATACAGCCATTCCTGTATTTGTTTTCTATCTGCCGATCCATAGATTATAAGAAAGTGGTGAGATTAGAATTTTCTGCAATGGCCGGCTATTCAAATTCCCAGCCCCACCACAATCCACTTTACTGTGAGTTATGTTTGACATTTTCAATTCCATTCTAAATATATTGAAGGCTACTCCATTATTTAGTCACCACTTGACTGCAATTGTTATCCCCAAGAAAATGAACAATGTCATTGGAGAGCCAGTACTTAATAAGAAAATTAAATCTTTAATTTCAGTTTTTTAAAGCCCTTCCGAAGAAGTTCCAAAAAACTGTACGAACTTGAAACATTAACTGTTTCTCTCTCCACAGATGCTGCCAAACCTGCTATGTTTTTCAAGAACTTTGTTTCTATTTCAAGCTCTTCACTGTCTTAAAATTGGTCAACAGTAAGGTGCTTACAAATGAAATAAGATCATTGATCAGGAGCGTGACAATAGAAAACAATGAGATTGTGGCATTCTTACTAATGAAGAAAAAAATGCACTGCTTCGACACAGGGGGAAAAACATCAGTACCAAGAGTGGAGGGTATTTAATAAATCAGCTTCAATCATGGTAACGTTTGTCTTAGTCTAAATTCAAATATTTTAGCCAGGCACTAGCTTAAAATGTATTTATTTGTATTAACAATCTTTGTGAAAACGGAAACTTAAAACAAAAACGCCTTCAATGTTGGATATATGAAATAGAAAGATCAGTGAAAATGCATAGCTGGTCGGGATCTCAAACAGAGAGGTTGACATTACAGCTGAAATCCATTAACTTTTCTTTCTCATTCAAATGCTTTCCAACTGTAAAATTATTTTGGTTTCAAATTTCAAAGATTTTCCTTCTCCTTAGTTTTCAAATGATTCATTTTAAATTATGCTAAAACTGGCCTCTGGCTTCTTGGTCTTCCCATTTACTGTTTATAAACATTACCTGTTTAAACCTGTTAAAACTAACTCCTTTAATAGCTCAACAAGTTTATCACGCAGGTAGCTGAGAGCAGAAGGTTCCACAGTCACCATAGATAAAATCTAATATTTGTTTTGAGAATGTTTTGATTTACATAATAGTAGCTTTTATAAATACGAATCTCTCTAAACATCCCAAGCCAGCACATTTGGCAAAATTAAAACAAACACACCTTATAATCAAGGAATTTCAGCACTCTTTTCTTGACTTCCTCTTTGGCACAACTTCGATCAACAATCTCATCCAATTTATGCTTAGCACCCATTCTTTGGCAGAAATCACAATCATATATATCCTGAATCAATTTAAGCCCGGATTTTAAAAAGACATCCATGTATATTTTTTAATAATGCTTTTACATATTTCAAACCAAAGTCATGTCATAGTATTTCAGCATTTTAAAATGGATATTTGAAATGCAAGGTGAGCTGAAATGCATTCACTCTACAGGTTCAAAGCAAAATTACATTTATTTTCTATTCACGATGTTGCACTCAGAATTAAAATATCCATCTTCACATTTATTTTTGTACATTTGACTTTTTAATAGGGGGAAGAGGCAAACACATGAATTTTAGCCTAATGGTTACTTGGAACGCTAAAACAGGAGAAATTGTGTGGTATACCAAGAGCCAAGTCATACACAACACAAAATTTAATGCTCCAGCTACCTCGGTTCAGTGCTTTACTGCTTACTGGTCAACTTTTTGCATGCAAGAGACAGAATTTCTGGTAATTCGTATACCATAAAAAGAAGGCATGTTGAATCTTAATTGGTATTTTGTATAAAAGGTTAGCTTACCATCCACGTGTATAAACAACTACCAGTTTAGTAGCAACACAACCACCCACGTCTGACACCAGATGCCAAATCATGCAATTCAAAGTGTTTGTTCAATAAATTACAAATTATGAATTTAAAATATGGAAATCAAGGTCACATTTCTAGATAGTATTGGCATATATCATGCTCCCCATCTATATTACTCCCAAGACTTTTATTTTAAGAACAGAGACAAGTGAGGGCTGAGAATGTTATGCATTCAATTTAGTGTTAGAAGACAAATCTGAAACTTGGGATATTTTACCACTACCTTACTCGCCACTGAGTACAATTTCAGAATTACAACATAAAATATCTTCCTGGACAAAAGATACAAAGGTAGTGCTTTCAAGGCACAGGTAGACTACACACAAAGTAGCGAAAATCTAAACTCTTTTCAGACATAGCTATTATACTTGAGCCTAAAATTTAGGCACTCCCTCTATTTCAATCAAATGCCAAATTTCAAAAACTAAGTCCAATAATTTTCCTCCTTTGGTAGCAATTTTAACCTTCAACACATAGCTATTTACAAATAAATCAAAACATGAAAGTATTGTTTGCTATTCACTTTACAGCGACTGTCGAAAGATATCCAGACTTGTGCAGTAAATGAATCAGGAGGCACTGCTTCTTCCCGTGACTCCAAGAAACATTTAACCAGTTCATTTTCACTGGCGTTATCAGATAAAGCAGTTCCGTTTGCATTGGTATAAAGAAAGCTGCCAATATTTTTGGATATTGGTAGCTCAGGTTACATCAGTGATCTGATTTTGCACTGGTTGACCTTCTTGAACATGAGTTGTGCAACATAGAAGATTCTATAACTAGAAATTAAGTAGCAAACTACTGTACGTGTTTTGGTACATAGTTTTCCAGTGTTGTGCAGATGGTCCAATAATGTGAATTTAAATGATTCTGCGTGCATCCATCCTGACAAAATATTACTGAACCATTTCTTAACTGCAACTACTACTAAGGCGCGCTCCATCTAGTGGTTTGAAATTGAAGCAGCAAATATCTGCCCAGCCATGCTTGCATTTCACATTAAGGTCCTTTGAATGAAATTCCTGTGCTCAACTACACACTTAATTTCTCCTGCAGCTTTACATTCCTTTGATGAAAGTAGAAACTCCCTTATTAGTTACTTTTTATGTTCAGGATGAGCAGACAGATTTTAATGTGTACACACATATAAGCCCATGTATATTGCAACACCAAGAATGAAATGCATACAAAATTGATGTTATCCAAAATTCAATTGTCAATTAGTCAATTTAGAAGTGAAAAGAATTCAAAGATTATTGATTATTTGTTCTAAATTTTTAAGTCAGTATGAAATGGTCGTCAAGCAGATTCATCACATATTTAAAACGTTCTTAAGGCCATTTACCTATGTCGAGGCACAGAACTCTAGCTTTGCCTGAATTGGCGGAAAGATCACATTTACATTTTGTTTTATGTTTGTTCTAGGGATGTGGGTAAACATTGGGAAAGCAGTATTTATGCCCCTCCCTTGTTGCCTTGAAGGCATCAATAGTCAAACAAGTAGTGTGGGTCTGAGTCATGTGTAGGCCAGATCAGGTATGGGTGGCAAGTTCCATTAGTAAAACCAGCTGGGTTTCCAGTGAAAAATAAATATTGTAGCATTTACGGCCATCTTCTGGTGCTGGCTCATACTCGCCAGAGTTCCTAAATTTGTTTTACAACTTTACTATGATGATATTTGAACTAGTCTATAACCATTGAGCTATCATACATGTAATTTTGGTTCCCCTTCCCACAGAAGGATACGAATACATAGGGAAAAATTACTTTGAAGCTGCAAGCGAAGACTCAGCTGAACTTGTTTTTTTTAATTACAGAAGATGGTTGGGTCGTATGGTGAAAATATAACCGAGGTCATTAACAAAAGTAGATGAATAATGTGTCAAAAGATATAAGAAGCAACTTACAGCATTCCATTACATTCAAAAAAGACAAGCACCCACGCCATATGATTCATGATCATACAAGCCAAGGATCAAGAAAACTCTCAAAATGTTAAAACTATGATGAGATTTTAATGTGAAAATTCTGGAATAATTTCAGTTCAGTATGAAAATTTAGCTTTTGAACACTTTTGGGTGGGAAAAAAATTGAAAATCTAGCTTTCTATTTGAACAGGTAAACCATTAAACGATTAAACGATATTGGCTTTAATTGAACTGAGACATGGATTATAAAACACAAAACACAAATGGGCCATTGCATTAATGGGATAGTGGCAATATTACTGGACTACCAATTCAAAGTGCTACTACTAATGCTCTGGGAACACAAGTTTAAATCACACCGTGGGGAGATGGAATTTAAATTCAGTTAATTAATAAATCTGAACTTAAAAGCTAGTCTCAGTAATGGTGACAATGAAACTACCAGATTGTTATAGAAATTAAAAGCAGCTCTGACGAAGGGTCATCTAGACTCGAAATGTTGGCTCTATTCTCTCCCCACAGATGCTGTCAGACCTGCTGAGATTTTCCAGCATTTTTTGTTTTTGTTGTAGATTATTATACAAACTCATCAGGTTCACTAATGCCCTTTAGGGAAGTAAATCTGCCATCCCTTTCCGTCTGGCCGACAGAGTTCCACAGCAACATAGCTGGGGGGGGGGGGTGTGTGTGTGTGTGTGTGTGTGTGTGTGTGTGTGTGTGTGTGTGTGTGTGTGTGTGTGTGGAAGAGAGAGAGAGAGAAAGAGAGAGACACAGCGTTTGCAACCATCTTCAGCCAGAAGTGTCAAGTGGATGATCCATCTTGGCCCACGGACTAAGGTTCCCAGTGTCACAGATGCCAGACTTAAGTTTACGTGATTAACTCCACTGAATAACAAGACTGTATGTAGCAATGGCCATGGGCATGGAAAATATCAGGAGATAGTACTAAAGACTTGTGCTCCAGAGCTGGAATGCCCCTAAGCAAGGTTACTTTAGTACAATATGTCCTGTCCACAAAAATTAAGACAAATTTAATCTGGCCAATTCCCACTCCAGTCTACTCTCAATGATCAGCACAATGATGGAAGATATCAACAGTGCTACCAAGTGACACTTGCATTGCAATAACCTGCTCACCAACACTCAGTTTGGGTTCTGTCAGAGCCAATCAACTCCAGGCTCCATTGCAGCCTTGGTCCAAATGTGGACAAAGAGCTGAATTCAAGCAGCGAGGTGAGTGACTGCACTAGACATCAATGCAGCATTTGACCAAGCATGGTGAAGAAGCCCCAACAAAAATAGATCTATGAGTAACTGGGAGAAACTCTACACGGGTTCGAATCATACCTAGCACAAAAAAAGATGGTTATGGCTGTTGGCAGCCAAATAGGTCATCACTTCAGGAGTTCCTGGGTAGTGTTCTAGGCCCAACCACCTTCAGCTGCTACATCAATCTTCTTCCCTCCATCATGATGTCAGAAATGGCAATGTTCACTGATGATTGCATTGTGTTAAACACCATTGGAAACTCTTCAAATGTTGGAGCAATCCCTGTCCACTTGCAGAAAGATCTGGACAGCATTCGAGCTTCAGTTGATAAGTCAAAATTAATATTCATGCCATACAAGTGCCAGGCAATCGCCATCTTCAAAATGAGAGAATCCAACCATCTCCCATTGATATTCAATGACAGTACCATAATTGAATTCCCTACTATCAACATTCCAGGAGTTACCATTGACCAGAAACTGAATTGGGCCAGCTATACAAGTACTATAACTACAAGAGCAAGTCAGAGGCTGGAAATTCTGCAGCAAGTAACTTCACCCCCTGACTCCCCCAAAGCCTGTCCACCATCTATAAGGCACAAATCAGGAGCATGATGAAATACTCTCCATTTTCCTGAACGAGCGCAGCTCAAACAACACTCAAGCGGCTCAACACCATCCAGGGCAAAGCACCCTGCTTGATCAGCACCTCATCCACTACTTTAAACATTCACTCACTCCAACACCGGCACACAATGGTAGTACCATATACAAAATGCACAGCATAAACTTGCCAACCCTCCTTTGACAACATCTTCGAACCCACATTCTCAATTACCTAGAAGAGCAACAGAAGCTAACACATAGGAACACGACCACCTGCAACACATCATCCTGACTTAGCCATTCCTTTACTGTCACTGAGTCAAAACCCTGAAACACTCTTCCAAAGAACACTGCGGGTATACCTATAACCAGATGGACCACTGCCTTCTTCTGAATGGCAATTAGGATGGGCAACAAATGCTGGTCGTGCCGGCAATGCTCAGATCCCATGAAAGAATTGTTTTAAAGTTCAGTAACTCACCACTTTTCAAGGGGCAAAGTCTCAGTGCAGCATAACACACATCATACCAATCGCAATTGAATTGTCAGCTCTCATTTGGACTGCAGGATGGTCACCTTATAGGTGGCGGCTTCACCTAGAAGAAATCCAAAAATAATTAACAACTGATGCTTGTTTTTAATCAATTAATTAAAACATTGTCTGCTTCCCAGACAAAAAAACACTACCTTAAAATTGCTAATTACTTTGTGTGATTTGAAGATGAACTATCCACTTTGTGTAGTGGAACACATATATGCTTACATTCACTATAAAAATGTGTTACTATAATCAAGCCCATTTTCTAAAATCACAACAAAACTTAAATTAGCATATTCAACTGAAAAGTCTCATAACCCAAAATAAAAAGAAGATAGCTGAACTTTCATGTTTCAGAATGACTAACAGATACTTCATCGAACACTACACAATTGCACTTCATAAAGTTCAACACAATTGGGAATGTTACTCACAATCGTCTTAATTTTTGTCATCATTGAAACACAGCTAGATGTCATAATGCAAAATGGAAGTTCTATAAAGACATTTCCCCCATAAAAAAGCACTTCAGAAGCAGAAATCTGCAAGATGCCAGAGGCACTAAAAATTAAAGTGGCCTTTATAAACATTTAGCTCTATATACAATAGATAGATATGATATAGGTAACTTTCTCAATAATTATGATGTGACCAATAGCTTTCACACTTGGAAATGAACTAAAATCAAAGGAGCGCACTGTCAACTTCCATTCTATAGTTCTGCTATCAAAACGTACAGACAGTTTTGGCTTTTTTGAAGCAAATCTTTACAAATAGTTACAAAGCATACCTTCAAAATGTGACCAGCGCAGCACTGAAGTGTCAGTGTGATAGATCCAAGATAACTTACAGCAACACAAGCATGAAAAGGAGCAGTTAATGACTGAAAATCTATTTGAAATAGTGTTTTCTGTGACCTTGGTTAGAGGGTACGATAGCATAGGGGTTGTGTTACTCAACTAGGAATCCAGAGATCTGCACGAAGACTTTGGAGATGCAAGTTCGAATCCCACCACAGCACAGAATCATAGAATTCCTACAATACACAAGGAGGCCATTTGACCCATCAAGTCTGTACCAACCACAATCCCATCCGGGCCCTATTCCCGTAACTTCCGCACATTTACCCTACTAATCCCCCTGACACTAGGGGCAATTTAGCATGGCCAATCAACCTAATCCGCACATCTCTAGACTGTGGGAGGAAAAGGGAGCACCCGGAGGAAACCCACACAGACACAGGGAGAATGTGCAAACTCCACACAGACAGTGACCGAGGCCGGAATTGAACCTGGGTCCCTGGTGCTGTGAGGCAGCACTGCTAACCATTGTGCCACCATGCCACCCTGAGCAATTGAGGAATTTGAATTCAAATAAGTAAATAAAAAGGTAGAATATGGAAAAGGCTAGCCTCAGTAAAGGTGACCATGAAACTACAAGATTGGCATGAAAATTCACCTCATTAACTAACATTCTTGAGGAAGGAAACTTGACATCCTGACCTACATGTGACTCCAAACTCACAGCAATATGCTCGACTCTTAGATAAAAGCTGCGATGCTGGAATCTGAAACGAAAACAGAAAATGCTGGAAAATCTCAGGAGGTCTGACAGTATCTGGGGAGAGAGAATAGAGCCAACATTTCAAGTCTGGATGACCCTTTGTCAGAGCACACAGCTGTGCGACCCTTCATCATAGCTCTGATGAAGGGTCATCTAGACTCAAAACATTGGCTCTATTCTCTCTCCACAGATGCTGTCAGATCTGTTGACATTTTCCAGCATTCTCTGCTTTTTCGACTCTGTGAAATGGTATAAGTAAGCCACTCAGCTGTACAAAATTGTTACGAAAAACTCAAGCAAAAACTGAAGCTGGTTTACACACTGCAGAACCTAGGCGAAAGGTAAGCTACAAGAGTGTTTCAGTAGCACCACTGCTGATCAGATCTGAAAAACATATTTGCCAAATTATACCCGAGGCACATTGCGAGAACTAACGCCAGGGGGAAAATCTACTTGACCTTGTCCTCACCAACCTATCACAACGAGTGATCACTACACAGTCCTTGTGCATACAAAGTCCTGTATTTGGACTGAGGACATCCTTTTTGATTTGATTTATTATTGTCACATGTATTGGGATAGTGAAAGGTATTGTTTCTTGCACGTTGTACAGACAAAACATATAATTCATAGAATACATTGGGAGGAAGGAAAGGCGAGGGTGTAAATATAGTGTTACAGTCAAATCAAATCCTCCATCATGTCATGCAGCCATGCCAAGTGGGAAAGATCCAGAGCAGTAGCAAATCAAAGCTGGCCATCCATAAAATGCTATGTGTCATCAGCAGTAGAAGAATTGTATTCCAGCATAATCCGTAACCTCATGGCACTGCATATTTCGCATTCTAGCATTAGCATCATGCAAAGGGAAGACCCCTGATACAATCGTGAGTGTAGAAAAGCATGCCAGGAGCAGCACCAGGCACACCTAAAAATAAGATGCCAACCTGGTGAAGATACATTCACACTACAACAGCCAAAGCAGCATGCAATAGACAGAGCCAAGTGATCCTGCAATGAACAGGTCATATCAAAGCTCAGCAGTCCTGCCACATCCAGTTGTGAATTGTGATGGACAATTAAACTAATGACAGCATAAAGCTTCATGAACACTTTCTCCTCAGCAGGAAGAGGTGTTAGTAAAATTCTCAACATGTCTGGGAGAGGGGTTGTGGGGGACTGGAATAGAAACTGGGATTGAAATGAAAGCAGACAGTTGGAGAAATGGAACTGCGCATGCATGGAGTTGGCAGCAAATGTCATATCAACTGATTGCAATGGAGACTGCAAAGGATATGAGCCTGGCAACACTGCAGCTGTAGTGCTGAAGATTTGTATTCCAGAACTAGCCACATTCTTAGCAAGGTTTTCCAATACAGCTACAACACTGGCATCTACCCAACAAAGAGTAAACTTGCCCAGGTATATTCTGTCCACAAAATGCAGGACAAACGTGATCTTGCAAATAACCACTGCATCAGATTACACTCAATTATCAGTAAATTGATCGACAGTGTCAGCATCAGTGCTATCAAGCAGCAATTAACTTACCAGTTTGGGCTCTGTCAGCTCTGATTTTATGATAGTCTAGGTCCGTAGGCGACGTGACAGTGACTGCTCTTGGCAGCATTTGACCAAGTGTGGCATTAAAAATGAAATCAATGGGATTTAGGGGGAAAACTATCCATTATCACAAAGGAAGATAGGTGTGGTCTTTGAAGATAAATTCAACTCAACCCTTGGGGATTGCTGCAGACGATTCTCAGTGCAGTGTCCTCGGCACAGCCATCTTCAGCTGTTTTATATGCTACCTTTCCTTCATCATATCAGGAGGTTGGCATGTTGCTGTTGATTGTAGTGTCCAATTCAAATTCACACTTCTTCAGCCCATACACAGCAAGAGATGGACAACATTCAAGCTTGGGCTGATAAGTGACAAGTAGCATTAAGGCTGCACAAGTGCTAGGCAATTACCATCTACAACAGGAAGGAACTAATCACTCCCCTTTACATTCAATGGCATTAACATTGCTGAGTTCCACACCATAAAAATCCTGGAGATTACCATTGACCAGAAACTTAATTGGACCAGTCACAGATCAGATCAGGGACTATGAATTCTGTGATGAGTATTAGGCCGAATGGCCTACTTCTGTTCCTACATCTTAGGTCTAACTCACCACCTGACCTCCCAAAGCCTGCCCAATTTCTGTAAGGCACTCAAGCCAGGAGTGTAATGGAATGCTCCTCACTTGCCTGGAGGCGGCACGGTGGCACAGTGGTTAGCACTGCTGCTTCAAAGCACCAGGGACCCGGGTTCCACTGTCTATGTGGAGTTTGCACATTCTCCCCATGTCTGCGTGGGTTTGCTCCAGGTGCTCTGGTTTTCTCCCACAGTTCAAAGATGTGCGGGTTAGGTGGATTGGTCATGCTAAATTGCCCCTTAGTGTCAGGGGGATTAGCTAGGTCAAATGTATGGGGTCATAGGGATAGAGCCTGGGTGGGATTGTAGTTGGTGCAGACTCGATGGGCCAAATGGTCTCCTTCTGCACTGTAGGGATTCTATGGATGAGTGCAGCTCCAACAATAATCAATGCCATCCAGGCCAGAGCAGCCTGTTTTACTGGCATCCTATCCATCATTGTCATCATTCATTCCCTCCACTACCAGCTCACCATGACTTCAGTGTGCATCATATACAAAATGCATAATAGCAACTTGCCTGGAGATGAGCATGGCTCCAACACCACTCCAGAAGCTCAACACCATCTAGGACAAAGCACCCCACTTCATCAGCACCCAACCACGAACGTAAACTTTCATTCCTTCTACCACTGACACACAGTGACACCAAGTGTCTACTATCTACTAGTGTGACATTAGTGTACCTTTAAGAGTTTTTTCTCTTAATCATATTTTCTGCAGTTGTAAGCAGGCCTTTCAGTTGTTTTCTCATTATGGCACCGGTTTGTCTGGAGGAGTCTTTTTATTGTGGCTTAAAGGTGGGTTTGTTCATTTTTACTGAGATGTTTATGAATCTGCATTAGGAGAAAAATTGGTTTGCAGGTCAGGTGACAGGAGCTCTTTTGTTTTCAGTTTGAGCTGCTGTTCTGAGTTCAGTTCAAGAAGGGACAGCAAGCTGAAAAGTAGTATTTCTCTCTCCCTGTTTCATTTGGAAATTTTGCTGGTTATCTGAAAACAAGGTCCTGCCTTTCTAACGGGGAGAATCTGCTGTTGGTGGCTTGACCAGAGTTTACCTGGGGTTCTGGGAAGCTGTTCTGACTTTAAGCTGTTCTGGGTGTGTCAAGAGGATGACTAGAACTTATAAAACTGAGTTTTCAATTCTCCAACCAAAGGACTCAATTCCAGTATCACGTGAGCATTAGACTTTGCTGTGTTGAACTTGTTTGAAGGTTTTAGATAGATTGGAACATCTTCGATATATTTGTTAAGGATTTATATTATTGTGGTTTTGTTGTTGTTTGTAATTAATAAAAGTTATTGCTACTTTTCTTTCCATACATGTTAACTACATCCTTAAATAAACTTTGTTTGATAAAAGCTCCCCAGAGGGCCATTTGAATCATACCTGAAGTGAAATATATCCTAAGCCATATTCAAGATGCAGAACTTATGATCTAGTTGGGCTCCATAAAACACTTTGGAGTTTCTGACCTGAACCATAACAAGATACACAGCAGCAACTTGCTAAAACTCCTCCAACAGCACTTTCCAAACCCGTGACCTCATCATCTAGGAGGACAAGGTCAGCAGATGCTTATGAACACCATCACCTGCAAATTCCCCATCCTGACTTGGAACAACATCATCAATATCATTGGCACTACTATTGTGCTAAATGGTATAGACTTCAAACAGATCGAACAAAACAAAATTAGGCATCCAAGAAGCGCTGTGGGCCACCATCAGCAGCAGAACTGTACTCAACCACAATCTGTAAGTTCATGGCCCATTATATCCCCCACTCTATCATCACCACCAAGCCAGGGATCAACTCTTGTTCTATGAAGAATGCAGGAGGGCATGCCAGTAGTAACACAAGACATACTTTAAAAATGAGATATCAACCTCATGAAGCTACAACATAGGACTACTTGAGTGCCAAACAGCATTAGCAACAAGTAAGATAGAGCCAAGCAATCCCACAACTACGGATCAGATCTAAGCTCTGCAGTCCGGTCACATCCAGCCCTGAATGATGGTGGACAATTAAACAATTAACTGGAGGAGGGGGTTCCACATAGATCCCCATTCTCAATGATGGAGGAGTCCAGCACATCAATGCAAAAGATAAAGCTGAAGCATTTGCAATAATCTTCAGCCAGAAGTGCCGAGTGGATGATCCATCTAAGTCTCCTCCGGAGGTCCCCAACCTCACAAATGTCAGTCTTCAGCCAATTCAATTCACTCCACGTGATATCAAAAAATGGCTGAAGGCTCTGGATACTGAAAAGACGACAGGCCCTGACAATACTGAAGACCTTTGTTCCAGACTTGCCACGTCCCTAGCCAAGCTGTTTCAATACAGCTACAATATTAGCATACATCCAGCAGTGTGGAAAATTGCCCCCTACTCATGATCATCTGTGAAGTGATGGAAGGGGTAATCAACAGTGCTATCAAATGGCACTTAGCAATAACTTGCTCACAGATGCTTAGTTTAGGTTCTGCCACGGTCACTCGGTTCCTGACCTCATTACAGCCTTGGTTCAAAAATGGACAAAAGAGCTGAATGCCATAGGTGAGGTGAGAGTGACTGCCCTTGACATCAAGGCAGCATTTGACTAACTATGGCATCAAGGAGCCCTTGCAAAATGGGAGTCAATGGGAATTGGGGCAAATCCTCTGCTGGTTGGAGTCATACCTGGCACAAAGGAAGATGGCTGTGGTGGTTGGAGGTCAACCATCTCAGCTCCAGGGCATCGCTGCAAGAGTCCTCCAGGGTAGCGTCCTAGGCCCAACCATCTTCAGCTGCTTCATCCATGACCTTCCTTCCATCATAAGGTCTGAAGTGGGGACGTTCTCTGATGATTGCATAATGTCCAGTACCATTCGCAACTCCTCAGATACTGAAGCAAACCATGTCCAAATGTAATAAGACCTGGACAATATCTAGACTTGGGCTGACAAGTAGCAGGTAACATTCACACCACACAAGTGCCAGGCTAGAGAAAAGAAGGAAATGATAATCACCAGACAGTTCAGAAAGAACAGGCAGTCAGTGCAGGAGTCCCTTGGGGTCCTGCTAGCTAACCAATATTCCATTTTGGAAGCTGATGAGGGCACTGGTACCTCAGAGGAGTGCAGTCAGAGCCAAGCTTCTGGTACCACAAGCGGCTTGACTGTACAGAGTTGGAGCAAGAAGAAAGGAAGAGCAATAGAAATAAGGGATTCTTTAGTCAGGGGAGCAGACAGGTGTTTCTGCAGCCGAAGACATGACATGACTCCAGGATGGTGGGTTACCTCGCTGGTGTCACTGAATGGCTCCAGGGCATCCTGAAATGGTGATGCGTTTGAGGTAGTGGTACATGTTGGTACCAATGATATGGGCAAAGTGAGGAATGAGGTATTTTAATCAAGAATTCAGGGAGCGAGGCAGTAGATTATAAAGCAGCACCTCAGTGATTGTAATCTCTGGATTACTCCCAGTGCCACGTGCTAACGAGTATAGAAATAGGAGAAACTATTTTTGCTGATTGAGGAGTTTAGGGCTGGTCCAAAAATTAAAGAAGTGAAATTAGGAAACACTTCTACACACACAATGGGTGATTGAAGTTTGAAATTCTCTTCCACAAACAGCAATTAATGCTAGATCAATTGCTAATTTTAAATCAGAGATTGGTATATTTTTGTGAACCAAAGATACCAAGGGATATTGAGCAAAGGCAGGTATGTGGAATTAAGTCATGGATCAGCCATGCTTTCATTGAAAAAAAAGTTAAAGTTAAAAACGTTAAAGTAGGCTTACATTAACACTGCAATGAAGTTATGGCCAATGCACCTAACTAGCACATCTTTCGGACTGTGGGAGGAAACCAGAGCACCCAGAGGAAACCCACGCAGACACGAAGAGAACATGCAGACTCCACAGAGACAGTCACTCAAGTCGGGAATCGAACACAGGTCCCTGGTGCTGTGAGGCAGCAGTTCTAACCATTGTGCCACTGTGGAGCAGACTTGAGGGGCCTTCTCATGGAAACAAGTGCAGCTCTGCCAGTGCAGTCCATGTAGATGGAAAATAAAAACATGTATCGCTTGAAACAGTGGAAACTCGAATTACTGATGTTGAACAACATTTTTTTGCAGCAAGCTTTCTTTTCTCTTGTGTCAATGAGATTTATCCCAAAGTTTATATGGCTTCATAAAAAACTGCCACTGTTCAACAAACCACTATTTGTTGCTCAAAGTCAACAATTCCCTTCTCGTTCTCAGTAATTGTTTTTAAGGGTTTTTCAATTTCTGCCCCTCCAAATTGGGCTACCTAAAGTTCAAATGTTTTGAATCTTACAAAAAGAGCCAGTGTAAGGACACAGCAAAATGGCACAGACATGGCAGCAACAGGAAGAACCAAATGCAAGCAAAACGTTAACCGTTTTCCCTTCTTACAGATGCCGCCAGACCTGCTGAGCTTTTCCAGCATCCTTGGTTGTTTCAGATTCCAGTATCCACAGTATTTTGCTTACTTTACTTAAGCAGACGATCTGATCATTATCACAAGTCTTCTCAAATTGGCTGCCACATTTCCAACATTCCAACAGTGACCAGACTTCAAAAGTACTTCATTCGCTATAAAACACTTTGTGCCATCCTGAGGTCATGACAGTCACAATATAAATGCAAGTCTTTCTTTATTGAAGCCAATGAAAGGATGGTACATGAAAAATGGAAAATGCTGCAGCATTAATTGCTTTTCTGAGATTGGAGCTGACGCATGATTTGCAGACAGAATAGAGGAAGTTTTATTCGGCATCTAGGGAGTGTGATATATAACTTGAGAGTTCTTGACGCAGACAGTAGATGCTTGATATGGGAAGCATTCTATTTTCCATCATTAATATCCTCACCTCGATGAGTACAGAAATTTGAAAGAAAATATTGTTTAAAATTAAAATTGCTCAAGCAGCGACCAGTATCTTTTCATCAATCACTTCTTTAAAAAAAATTGCATGTTTTATTGAACTTCTGATTTTCCTTTGGCAGTCATTGGAAGTACTCCCCAGAAGCAATTCAAATTTATTCAGTATCGGAGCCAGGGAGTTCCCAGGTTCACTCTGAGCTAATAACCGAGGTATTGCAAGGTTGCAGTAAGGGCATTAAAAATGGCTTCAGCTCTTGTGACTGCAAGGACAGGTGATAGACTGCAAATTCTATAGCAAGTAACTCACCACCTGCCTCCCAAAAGCCTACCCACCAACTACAAGGCAAAAATCTATCAACACATTGAAAGGATTTCATTTTCTGGGGATGACAGAATACTCTCCACCTGCCTGAATGAGTGCAGTTCCAACAACACTGAAGAAGCAAGATACCATCCAGGACAATTTTTCCAGCATCCTTGGTTGTTTCAGATTCCAGCATCCACAGTATTTTGCTTACTTTACTAAAGCAGATGATCTGATCATTTTCACAAGTGTTCTCAAATTGGCTGCCACTCCCAAGTTATATATCACACTCCCTAGATGCCAAATAAAACTTTCTATATTCTGTCTGCAAATCATGCATCAGCTCCAATCTCAGAAAAGCAACTAATGCTGCAGCAGTTCATTTTCTGCTTTTCATGTACCATCCTTTCACTGGCTTCAATAAAGAAAGACTTGCATTTGTATTGCGACTGTTATGACCTCAGGATGTCACAAAGTGATTTATAGCAAATGAAGTATTTTTGAAGTCTGGTCACTGTTGGAATGTTGGCTGGCGCCCCATCCACCATCTTAAACATTCACTCCACCACCAGCAGACAATGGCAGAGTATGCATCATGTACAAAATGCAAAGCAGCATCTCACCAAGGTTCCTTCAAGAGTACCTTACAAACCCACAACCTCTACCATCTGGAAGGACAAGGGTTACAGTAACAAAGAAGCACCAACATCATCTGCAAGCTCCTCCCTAGTCACACACCATCCTGACTTGGAACAATGTCACTGCATCGAACTCCTGAAACTCCCTAAATAATAGCACTATGGTTATACCTATACTACCTGGACTGCAACGGTTCAAAGTGGTGGTCAAGTGCAATGAGGAATGGTCGATAAATGCTGGTGCACATCTCAAGAACAAATTAAAATTAAAAAATTAAAATGTCAAAACAGCAGAATGGTTGATATCAGCAGGTAAATGTCAGAGGTTCTAGCAGAGTAAAAAGCTTTGCTCCACATTTCTAATATGTTGTATCATATCTGATGGCTAGAACTCAACTTGAATGTTAATTGTAAGTTTGGATAAAAGTAGCTAAAAGCACGTCAATGCAAGCATTTCTGCAATATCCAGGTCTCTGATGGGCACAGAATTTTACTAATACATTGAAAGGATTTCATTTTCTGGAGGTGAATTATTGAAAGGCTACTTCTATTCTATCAAGAGCATTCAGTAAATAGTCAATTTCACCTTAATTATACTGTAATCTGCATACTGCTAAACTGTAACCAAACTACAGAATTTTGTACCATTGAGCTATTTTTGACACATCAAAATACAATAAATCTTCTGTTTGCTATTATCTTATTTACCCCGGAAAAAAAATAAGGAAGAATGACGTTCATTAGTTTAAATTGTACTTTAAAAGTCATATAAACACAGACACAGAAAATGCTGGAAAATCTCAGCAGGTCTGACAGCATCTGTGGGGAGAGAATAGAGCCAACATTTCAAGTCTAGATGACCCTTTGTCAGAGCTGACAGCAAAGAGAATCAGCAGAGATGTATACTATTGGGACGGGCAGGGGGGTTGGACAAAGGGAATATAAATGAGGATACAGAAGGCTGAGATTTTCCAGCATTTTCTGTTTTTGTTTCCGATTCCAGCATCCGCAGTATTTTGCTTTTATCAGGTAAACACAGTGGTTTAAGTGAATAGTGTCGATACACTTGAAGATAAGCTTATGAGGGAGAAGAAAATCTAGAGGGTCATGGTGATCGAGTTAGATGAGGAATGGCAAGAGAAGACTTAAGCAGAACACGGATTGGCCTGTTCCAGGGCAATTATATAAACTGACTTAAAATTGCTCAATAGATAACGGACTTAAACTGTTATT
Organism: Mustelus asterias; assembly: GCF_964213995.1. Lineage (NCBI taxonomy): Eukaryota > Metazoa > Chordata > Chondrichthyes > Carcharhiniformes > Triakidae > Mustelus > Mustelus asterias. Next base: position 45,078,592 of record NC_135814.1, on the reverse strand, counting down.
TTCACTTACTAGAAATATGTCAATTAGAAAATAAAGGAATGTTTTTCACATAAAATATTGGAAAACAGCTTACAAAAGGACATAAATTGCACCTGGTAACTTCTAGAATAAGCATATCCATCTTGCACTGATCTTCATGCAAATTTCCAGCATTAAACAATTGAATGATGGATGCTTCAGCATTATCAGTTTTGCAATGCTTTCATCCTCTAATGTTTACATTCATAAAAATCTAGTCAAGCCAACAAATTCATCTGAAATGTACTTATACTGTATTAAACTACAATAACACTGTCACATGTCCAGTCCAAAATGCAAAAATATGTGTTTTTGTTGTTTGACAAGGAACATGATCTACAACGTCTGTCTGAAACTAACTAGTACCATATTGAAAACATTCCTAATAAAAACTGGATTCAGTTTTCAAATACGTACAGCAAAACTGCTACTCAAGTCAGCCTGCAGTTGCATTTCCAATGACACTGAAGTAGAAGTTTTAAAATTAATATATATTTAATCTCTTGCAGCAGAATTTATGCAACTGTAATCTATAGGGGATAGCTCACTTGGTTCAAAGTGCTACAAACAACAGCGTACTTTAGCACTTTAAGTGCTGTAGCACCCAAGGGCAGGATATCTAACTTGAGACAGTCCTGCTTTCAGATGTCCAAAGTACAGCCTTCAACAAACTAGTCCGACTTAAAAATAGCATCTGGTTTCCACCCTTTGTACCTTGCAGAATTAAACATTTATTTAGCTTCAAGCATTTTCCATTATCCAGGAAGCACAGTTTCTCAGAAACATGCAGGCTGTATGTCAGTCTACAAAAGGCTGTTCAACTGTTCCTTCACTAATTTTGTTTTGCCCATCTAGAAATCACTTTGCTTTCCTTGATTATACCCCGACAAGAAACCCACTGCTTGTCAACTAGCCTTCAGATAGCATTCATCATTCAAATTACGCCTCTCCTTCATGACAATTTCACTATCTATAAGTAGAGCATTAAAACCATTCAGCACAGAGGATGATATTTGGCACCTTGCACTATGTCAGCTCTCTGGACTATCATATAGAATTATAGAGTACAGAAGCAGCCCATTTGGCCTATTGTGTCCATGTCAGATGCTTGAAAGAGCTATCGAATTAGCCCCACTACCATGCTGTTTGCCCATTGCCTAGCAAATTTCTTCTTTTCAAGTATAAATTCAATTTTCTTTTGAAAGTTGCTACTGAATCCAACTCCATCACCTTTCAGGTTGTGCATTCCCAATCGCAGCAACTCAAATGTGTTCCAAAAAAAACTAATTTCCCCTTTGAATTCTTGCCCCATTAGCTTAAATCTATGTCTTCTGGTTATCAATACTCTTGGCTACTCAAACTACTCTATCAAAACTCCCCAATTTTGAATTCCTCTATTAATTACCTTTCATTAGTTCATGGGATTGGGGAAGTTGCCCACCCCCAATTACCTTTGAGAAGGTGGTGGTGAACCGTTTTTTTTTAAATTACTGCAGCCTATGTGGCATAGGTACACCAACCATGCTAATCTCTCCTTAAACATCTCTCCTCTCAGAACAATCCCAGTTTCTCTAGTCTCCACATATGTGAAGTCCTCTGCCCCCTCTCAAAGGCCTGGGCATTCTTCCTAAAAGGTGTCACACCCAGAATTAGACAACACTCTGGCAGTGCAGAGCTGCTGCAATAGCAGGTAGACCAGATACACCCTTGATGGCATGGATGTCTACCACATTGGGGCATTTCTGCTCTCTGGAGTTCAGTAAGTTCTGGGTCCAAATCCCATTCCAGAGAGTTGAGCACTTCGGCAGGCAATCCCAGGGCAGCCATGAGAGAGTGCTGCACAGTCTGTGATGTCAGTGTTCAGGTGACATATTAATGAGACCACAACTGGAATTCTCCAGCTGTTCATGCCCCACCACCACTGCCAGAGCAGACAGTGAATTTAATGCTCAGCCAAGCTTCCGTTCACTGCAGCGGGACAGGAGAATCTTGCTGGTGTGAAGGGCTGGAGAATCCTGCCCCACATCTACCCTCAGATGGATGCAAAAAAGATCCCAAATTGCTGTTTATGTGAGCTTGCTGTGGCCAGCACATTTTCCACATTATAGCAGTGATCACATTTCAAAAAGCAGTGAGGCAATCTGGGACATCCTGAAGTCACGAAAGTTGCTGGAGAAATGTTTTTTCATTATTTTTTCTTTTCCACTGATGAGAGTAGATGACGGGACGCCCTCCCCAATTTCTTCCCCCTCCCTCTACCCACAGCTCTCTCACTGCCACCACAAAGTTTAGTTGAATCAGTGGCAGATGCTGCACCTGCAGATCTTCAAGACTTGTTTCAGAGCTACTATATCCAAAAGCATTGAATCAGTGAAGGTTTCAGTCAGGATCATTCATGGCCAAAAGGCTGAAGTATTAACACCATGTGCTTTCCATGCTGGGTGGCCTTTAATTGGCACTCCAACATGTGTTTCTCTCCAGAAACATTGGGCGAAAGTGGGTTTCACGGGCTTCTGCCCACCGTACACGTCTGACACCCACGAAATTCAGCCCTGTGACTCAATTTTTGAAGTCATGGATCGCAAATGGATTTTTTTTTTAAAAACAGCCTTAACAACTTTTCCTGCCATCTTCAAAGACTGTGTACCTGATGAATGAGCTGATCCTTTTGAAATATACAGGATTTTGAAGGGTAGGCTCAGAAAGGTTGATTTCCCTCACTGACAAATGTAGAACACAGGGACACAATCTCAGAAGGCCGATCATTTAGGACTAAGATGAGAAGTTTCTTCATTCAAATGGTTGTCAATCTTTATACATCTCTAAAATAAAGGCAACATTCTGCAGATACTAGAATCTGAAACAAAAACAGAAAATGCTGTTCTCAGCCTTTATCATCACCATTTACATTTCCTTTGTCCTATTGCAGCCCATCCAACTTCCCGCCCTCCCCCCCGCCCACCACACATACACACCAATAGTATAAATCTTGTCTGATTTTCTTTGCTTTCAGCTCTGACGAAGGGTCATCCAGCTCGAAACGTTGGCTCTATTCTCTTTCACTTAGTTTACAGTGCCACTTGTTTTTCCTTCCAAAATGAAAAGGGGTGGTGTAATGGTAATGTCACTGGACTAGTAGCCATGCTGTGGAGATGCCGGCGTTGGACTGGGGTGAACACAGTAAGAAGTCTCACAACACCAAGTTAAAGTCCAACAGGTTTATTTGGTAGCAAATACCATTAGCTTTCGGAGCGCTTGCTGTCCCTTCGTCAGATGGAGTGGAAATGTGCTCTCAAACAGTGCACAGAGACACAAAATCAAGTTACAGAATACTGATTAGAATGCGAATCCAGGCTGTCCTGTCTGGAGACAATACACATCTCTTTAACCTGTGCTTAATGCTCCCCCCACCCACATTGTCTGTATCTTTAAGACCTGGCTGGCTGTAGGGTTTCGCATTCTAATCAGTATTCTGTAACTTGATTTTGTGTCTCTGTGCACTGTTTGAGAGCACATTTCCACTCCATCTGACGAAGGGGCAGCAAGCGCTCCGAAAGCTTATGGTATTTGCTACCAAATAAACCTGTTGGACTTTAACCTGGTGTTGTGAGACTTCTTACTGGACTAGTAATCCAGAGGCTAATGCTCTGGGGTCATGACATAGGACCCCACCACAGCAGCTGATGCAATTTAAATTCAGTTAATAAATCTGGAATTTAAAAACAGCTAGTCTCGGTAATAGTAACCATTATTGATTACTGTAAGAACACACTTAGTTCACTAATGTCCTTTGAGGGGAGGAGATCTGCTGTCCTTACCTGTGACATGTGACTCCAGACCCACAGCAATGTGGTTGCCTTTTAAATGGCCTATAGGACATTCAGTTGCATCAAAACTGCAATGAAGTACAAAAAGCAATGAAACCGGATGGATCACCCGGCAGCAACATTGACATTGGCCACACGTCATCCTGACCTGTCGTTTCTTTACTATGGCTGAGTCAAAATCTTGGAACTCCCTCCCTAACAGCATTGTGGGTATACCTACACCACAGGGGCTGCAACAGTGCAAGAAGGCTGTTCACCACCACCTTCTCAAGGGCAATTAGGGATCGGCACTAAATGCTTACCTAGCCAGCGATGTTCACATCTTATGAAACAATTTTTTTTAAACTTCACAATGTCTATACCCTCGTTACAATCCTCCTCACTTATCTAAATCTTCAAGCTTTGTGCCATCTGAAAACATTATGCCCACAGTATCTAAGTCCAGGTCATTAGTACACATCAAAAAGAGCAGTGGTCCCCAATACCAACTACGAGGGGACAATACTGTATATTTCCCTCCCGTCCAATAAACAACAACTACTGCTTCCCAAGGCGGCCTTTCAAATTGGTTGTAATCATTCAATGCATCAGCATAAAGGCATCAGGTCAGTGTCCCTTCCAAACCTGCATTCCAGATTTTTTCTTAAAGCTCAAGGGAAAGAATCAAATAATGTGTGCGCACACATTTATTTGTTGTTTTACAGGCATATTTAGGAGCAGACATAGAAAATGAGAGAGGCCATCTTTAGCATGTGCACACAGGACTACATGGACAACAAAAAATATAAATATTGAAGAGCAATGTTTGATATCACTTTTCCAAAAATTAGGATTTAACTTCAGGATTCCATAACATTGACTCAATAACTTTGTACTTCATATTTAATATTTGAATGCATAAAGTTACTTTATTTGGTTAAGGAAGGTCCTGATGAGACAATTTGTTTCTACATTTCAGGTCTCTGCGCTTCAAAATTCATGGTGAGAAATGCTTTCGGACATTGCAAAATAATGATTTATAATATAAATGAAGATGGGAAAAACCTGCAGATATTCAAAATTTCAGCTCAGCATCTATTCCCTTAGTTGTCGGGGATATTCTGTTATTTACTAGAAAATAACAAATCAAAGTTTTAAAAAACCAGTTGATTTTAAAATTCTTATTGCATTTAATTTACTAGAGCCATTAACATACATAGAAACACAGTCTGCTGTAGCAACAATAGGTCTGTACTCAAACCCTCGATTTTATAGGTTTAAATAGTAAACAAAGTGTCCAGAAAGGAAATAATAGGTCTTCCCTGTAAAAAGATATAGACAACTCAAAATCATTCGAAGTACTTTACTTTTAATGTGGTACCTTTTGTGTGATAAAATATCCCGTATGTTTTAAAAGAGCAGTAGTAGATCAAACACAAAGGACAAAAGCAGTCAGAGTTATGTTATGAAGAGGCTTTTGAAGGAGGGAGATATAGGAGAATATAAAAGTTTAGAAAAAGTGAATAATAGCATGGGGCATTATGGCCATAGGTGGTGCAGCTGTTTGCTAAGCATTGAGAGAGAAGGAAAGGGGAAAAAAACACATTAAAGCAGAAGGCATGGGACTGGAAATTAGGATGGAAGTTAAATTGAGATAGGCTATATAGGGAATTGAAGATGAAATGATGATTTTGAGGTTGGTGCTATGAGAGAACAGGGAACCATCCAAACTTATTAAGAAGGATGTGCATAACATGGAATTAATTAAAATTAAACAGAAATTGTAACACAAACAAGCCATTCAGTTCAGCCAGTCCATTAGACAAATTGAACAGCACAGAAACAGGCCATTTGACTCAAGTAGTCTATGCCGGTGTTCATACCGCCTCCCATTCTATCCATCTCAACTCAGCCTTTCAAGACATCTTTCTACTTCCTTCGTTTCTCATGTATTGATCCAGTTAGATTTTGAAAGCATTTGAGCTATTTGCCTGAACTACTTCCTATAGTATCAAGTTCCAGATTCTAACCAATCTTTCGGTAAAGAAATCTCTCCTCATTTCTCTATTGTATTAATTCTTAACTATTTTGTGTTTATGCTCCCTTATTTTGCATTGGATTCTTTCACAAGTGGAAGCATTCTCTTCATGTCTACTTTGTTCAACCCATCTAGATTTTTAAGGAAATCTATCAGGTCACCTCAACATCTTCAATTTTCTAAAGAAAATGCCCAAACCGGAGTACTCTCTCAGTTCTGGTACCATTCTTATAAATTGTTCATGTATTTTTTTCCCAGTGCTTCTTTGTCAGTGGTACAATGTGCCTTCCTGTTGTCCTTTTGTCCCACTTTCCTTCCACCACCCAGATAAGATAGTCTTAAAAGATGACAAGCTCTCGTCTTCAATCTCCCTATAGCCTTACAACTTACTGAGGAATGAGAAGTGTCTCCTGCTGCTGTAAATCTCTTTATATTACATTTTACGTTCATTCATTCTGAGCCCCTCAACTACTAAAAACAATCTGTTTCTACCTTATGTCCCATTCCCTAATAATGTTAAATAACTCTGTTAAATCACTCTGCAATTTCATCTATTCCAGTCTTTCTTCATTTTTGTACTTCCTCATATCAGACAACAACCTACTAAATCTTCAGTGTACCTTTTCTATTGTCTCAATAGCCTCCCTATGGTGTGGTTCTAAACCACACATAGAATATGAGTTGGGTTGTGCAGGTAATATGTCAGAAGGGGAGGTAAGTGGATTTACATCAGTATCACATATGATAGCCCCTGCGACTTATTTTGAATGACTCCATGAATACCATTTGTCCACAAACAGAGATGGATCACTCATTTTTGCATTTATTGTGTGGAAACTTGGTTACTTGCTGTTTGGCCCCAGCAGTTGATTTCCAGCATACCTAGACCCCTGCAGCTTCCAACATTTCTGCCACAAGAAGCTCCCATTACACTGGTAGGGAAAGGAAAAGAGGGGGAAAGAGAAGGAAAGAAATGAAGAGGAAATGGAAATTATAAATAATCCATACTTCGATTGCTCTGGCCTCCGATTAAAGCTTGCTGCTCTGTTGACTCTTGGTTTCTTTGGTCTACTTTCACTACTCACTGGTTTGGGCCTTACTCCGAGGCGAATGATGTCCCCCACTGATAACAAAGATAGTCCCTGTATTTGCCACTAGTCCGAGTCTCTTTCTATGTCCTCTGTACTCAGCACCACTCTATCTAGTTTGTAACTGCTTCTGGGTTTCACTGATCTCCCAGATCAACCCCAACTTCACTAGGGTTTAATCAACCTAATTCCACTACTCCTCAGCTGGTCAACATGTCTCGTTGTCATCATTGCTACCGTAGCTTGCTCCTTCATCATTTTCCCAAGCAACATTCCAATATTATCTGAAGCCTATTTTCCCCTTATACAAGATCTAATTACTTTATCTCTTATCAGCTCCTTTTCTTACTGTGCCTAGAACTCTCCCATTGGGCCATATAATTTAAATTCCTTTTCCATCTCTCACCTACAGATTTTGGTTGCCATTTCAAACAAAGATTCCCATCTTCTATTTTCTCTGTGCATGGCTGTCTCTACCTTTAAGTTTAATTTCATCTGATATTATGCTCTTCTTCTTTCCCAAGCACAATGCCACCTGGAATTATTCTCCATCTTATATTCTCTCCTGTTGCTGTCCAAGTACGTTTTTCATGCGTGAGTCCATGTCTTTCTTTGCACCTCCACCCAGTATCTCCATTGCACCCCACTTTGATACAGTGCTGACAATCAGAAGACCAGCTTCAAGTGCTTCATTTTCACTCCATAACCAACTCATCCATCAGGCTTACTTGGAGTCAACCTTTCTCTTTCCCATTTTACTCACTTCACCTGAACCCCACCTCCAATTTATTTTCCCCCCTTGTCCTCCATTTTATTCTCTAGATACTCATCAACTCATCCCTCGATCACCAGCTCGTATCCTCTCTGAAAACGAAGTTCCAATCACAAATATGACAATCTTTGACTGCTTTCTTCTCTGATCACCCACATTCCCCAGCAGCGAAACAACGGGGCTTGCTACTCGCCTGAAAGACCGCTGCCCACAAGTGATTCTAGTATGAAGCTCCAGGGCTTTTTTCCTAGACCTCCAGCAATAGTGATGTCACCAAGCAGCCTAAGCATCCAATCACAAACAATTCTTACGACATCAAATTGTACTTATTAGCCTTCATAGAATCATAGAAAGTTTACGGCAAAGAAAGAGGCCACTTGGTCCATCATGTCTGCGCCAACTGAAAAACAAGCCACCTAGCCTAATCCCACTTTCCAGCATTTAGTCCATAGCACTTGAGGTACATATCCAGACAGATTTTAAATGAGTTTTCTGCCTCTCCTATCCTTTTGGGCAGTGAGGTCCAGTCCCCCACAACCCTTTAGGTGAAACATCACTTTAAATCTATGCCCCCTTGTCACTGGCCTCGCTGCTAAAATAAATAGGGCCTTCCCACCCACTCTTTCCAATTTTGTACATTTTAATCAAATCTCCCCTCAGCCTCTTCTATTTCAAGGAGAACAACCTCAGCCCATCCAATCATTCTTCATAGCTGCAATTTCCTGTCCAGGCAAAATCCTTGTAAATCTTCTCTGTACACTCTCCAATGCAATTACATCCTCTCTCTGCAAGGAGGTGACCACAGCTGCACACATTACTCAATTTATGGCATAACTAGTGTTCTATAGAGTTCCAGCATAACCTCCATACTCTTTAATTTATTGGCCGAGGCATAAAATATAAGGATTCCATATGCCTTCTTAACTAATTTATCAACCTGTCCTGCTATCTTCAGGAATCTGTGGACATTCATGCCAAGGATTCTCATTTCCTCTACACCTCTCAATATCCTCCCATTTATTGTGTAATCCTTTGCCTTATTTGACCTCCCCAAAACGTATTATCTCACACTTCTCTGGGTTGAATTACATTTGCCATTTTTACTCACCTCACCAGTCCATTGAGATCTTCCTGCAGTCTACAGCAATCGTCCTCACTGTCTACCACAAGGCTAATTTTTGTGTCGTCTGCGAACTTCTTGATTATTTGTCCTTAATTTATAGCAAATCATTAATGTATGCCACAAAAACAGGGCACCTAGTATTGAGCCCTGCAGAACTCCACTGGAAACAGCCTTCCAGTTACAAAAACATCCATCAACAATTACCCTTTGTTTCCTGCCAGAGCCAATTTTGAATCCAGCTTGTTACATGCCCCTGGATCCCGTGGGCTTTTATTTTTTTAACCAGTATACCATATGAGACCTTGTCAGAAACGTTGTTCTACTTCATGTAGACCATGACAACTGCACTACCCTCATCAATTCTTCTGGTTACTGCCTTGAAAAATTCAAATTAGTCAGACATGACCTTCTCTTAACAAATAAATGCTGATTGTCCTTGCTTAATCCGTGCTTTTCTAAGTGACAGGTTACCCTACCCCTCAGAATCAATTCCTATAATTTGTCCACGTCCGAGGTCAGACTGACTGGCCTTTTAACTATTTGGTCTATCCCTCACGCCCTTTTTAAACTCTGGCACTTCACCTGTATCCAGCGAGGAATGGAAAATGATGGTTGGACCCTCCCTAATTTCTGCCCTGGCTTCTTTTAACAGCCTGGGGTACATTTCATCTGGCCCTGGTTATTTATCCACTTTCAAGGATGCTAATCCCCTTATTAATTCTTTTCTACCCACCCATATGTATCACATCCAATACTTCATACTCCTCCTCCTTAACTACAATGTTTGCATTGTCCCCCACCTTTTGTGAAGACAAATGCAAGATGCTCCTTAAGAACCATATCCATATCTTCTGCTTCCACACGTAGATTACCTTTTGGTCTTTTATGGGCTCTACTCTTTGCTTAGTTACCCTCTTATTCTTAATATATTGATAAAAACATCTTTGGGTTCTCCTTTAATTTGCTTGTCAATATTCTTCTTACATGCCCCATCTTTGCTTTCCTAATTTTCTTTTTGATTTCACCTTCTCTTCCTATACCCCTCTCCGCTTTGAGTATTGAGCTCTCTGTTTGGCATAAGATTTATTTTTGCCCTGTAAGCTCCTTAACAGTCATGATGTGGAGATGCCGGCGTTGGACTGCGGTGAACACGGTAAGAAGTCTCACAACACCAGGTTAAAGTCCAACAGGTTTATTTGGTAGCAAATACCATAAGCTTTCGGAGCACTGCTCCTTCGTCAGATGGAGTGGAAATGTGCTCTCAAACAGTGCAAACAGACAAAATCAAGTTGCAGAATACTGATCGTATGTATACTAATCAGTATTCTGCACATTTCCACTCCATCTGACAAAGGAGCAGTGCTCCGAAAGCTTATGGTATTTGCTACCAAATAAACCTGTTGGACTTTAACCTGGTGTTGTGAGACTTCTTACCGAGCTCCTTAACATCCAGGGAGCTCTAGATTAGGCCATTCACCCTTTTCCTTTGTGAGAATATGTTTACTCAGAAACCCTTGAATGCCTCCTACTGCTCTGACACTGATTTACCTTCAAGTAGTTCGTTCCGGTCCACTTTTGATAAATCACTCTTCAGCTTAGTAAAATTGGCCTTGCCCAAACTCCTGTTTTATCTTTGTACTTTTCCATAATTATCTTACTTCACTTCTTAATAACTTATGAGTGAAAAACGATTGAGACGTACACATTAGAGGCTGAAATATCATTTTCTAAAATTATATTTAAAAACTAAGGAATTATCATAATGGAAACATTTGGCATTAAACAAATATAAAATTAGTTTTCCAGGGCCAAGAAGGTTGTTCAGCAGTAGTTATGATTTAGTATGTAATTAAAATCCCCGATACACCTCATTAAACAAGTGTAACTTTTCAGGAGCTTTTAACAGCAACATTACAAAATGGGAAGTTCTTGACAGTTCTGTGATTTCTAAAGATTGCCAACTACTAGGACTTCATCAGCACAGCCTGCAGTGCAGTCATCGATAGTAACGTGGGAATTTCCTGGTTTAACTGTGCATGTGTGGACACCAGAAGTCGCTGTCAGTTTCACATGATAATAACAGCAAGCACCAAGTGGTTCACTGTCATTATAGCTGCAAAGTCCAGGCCAGGGTGCAGAGGCGATTTACAAGGATGTTGCCTGGATTGAGTGGCATGCCTTATGAGGATAGGCTGAGGGAGCTCGGTCTTTTCTCCTTGGAGAGACGTAGGATGAGAGGAGACCTAATAGAGGTATATAAGATGTTGAGAGGCATAGATCGGGTGGACTCTCAGAGGCTTTTTCCCAGGGTGGAAATGGCTGCTACGAGAGGACACAGGTTTAAGGTGCTGGGGGGTAGGTACAAGGGAAATGTTAGGGGGAAGTTTTTCACACAAAGGGTGGTGGGAGAGTGGAATCGGCTGCCGTCAGTGGTGGTGGAGGCAAACTCAATAGGGTCTTTTAAGAGACTCCTGGATGAGTACATGGGACTTAATAGGATGGAGGGTTATAGGTAGGCCTAAAAATAGGTAGGGATATGTTCGGCACAACTTGTGGGGCCGAAGGGCCTGTTTTGTGCTGTAGTTTTTCTATGTTTCTATTACTTGTCAATGGGAAAAGCTTTCCACTAACTGCCTCAATATTTCTCTCTAGCTCATAACTCCCTTTCCTTTAATTCTATTACTACCTCTGTATTGCAACACTTTTAATATCAGCTGACTAACCTGTCCTCTCGCTTCTACTTTCAATTCCGTTGTTTCCAGCAAGTTAATCCATTGGTCTCCCATTTCTGTCACACACCCTTGTAATGCAACCATTTCCCAGTCTCATTTCAGAAGGAAATATATTTAAACATAACTGGGTCCAAATTGGCTTGATCTTCAATTGCTATTTCTGGTTTGATCACATCAAGCTTTACCATGGCTCATTCACTGGAGGCAAAACATACACTAATCCAAAATCATCCTGGAGACGAAGGCCAACACTCAGTTTTGGTTTGTCACAGCTAACAACCCCATCAAACACCCTTCACCATCTCCCTCCACTCCCACACCCAATACAATAATGTAATGAGCTCTGGGATGTTTTGTCTACGAGTAAGGCCACCCAGACACCTGTCTCCATTTCCTTCCACACTGTCCCACATCTCCCACTTCCTCCCATCTTAAATCCCTCCAGCCTCGATCCCTGCCCATTTTGAATTTTCTCTTCACTTCGCTCCAAATTTGTGTCCATGTGGCATCCCCTTCACATGATTAACCTCATTTAATTTCTGATCATTAAATGTTCTCTTTCCACAGCACCTTCATACCAACCACCAGCACTCTTCCACTCTAAAAACCTACCCCTGGTGCTTCCATCCTCTCATCCTCGAAAACTTTCCTTTCCCCTTTAACATTTTTAGTCACCTCCCAACTTGTCCATCTCTCCAGAAAGTCCCTCTTACAATCATCCACTCTCGCTCATACTGCTATTGAAATTTTTTTTCTGTACATAGAAATGAGGGCCTTGCTGGCAAAGTCAGCATTTATTGCCCATCCCTAATTGCCTTCAAGGTGGAGCCTCCTTCTTGAAACTCCACAGTCTATGTAGTGTACATACTGTTAAGTAGGGAGTTCTGGGATTTTGACATAGTGCTGATGAAGGAACTGAGCTATAGTTGGATAGTGTGGCTTGGAGGGAAACTTGCAGATGGTGATGTTCCCATATACTATTTGCCCTTGTCCTTTCAGACAATAAAAGGTCAGAGGTGCTGTTGAAGACACCTTGGCAAATTACCCATGTGACTTGGAGATGGTACATACAACAGTCACTATGCACTGATGGTGGATGGGGTGCATGAGATGCCAATCAATTATGGATGGTGTTGAGCTGCGTGTGTTGTTCCATTGACAAAATGGAACAACAGTGATCATGAAGTGACTCACCATGCTCATTATCCTTGATCTATTTGTTGAATTTAGCATGGTTAAAGGTGTCCAGCTTCCCCACAAATTACAATTCCACTCATTCCTTTCAAAATTCAACCAGCATCAACACATCAGGAATGCCCAAAGAATCCAATCTCAGCTGTCCTTGTTAAAATGCACCCCCTCTCTGATATCATCTATGGGCACAAGGTCACCTTCCATATATTTGCTGACAACACCTACCCCTACCTCTCCACAACTTCTTTTGAACCACGACTACCACCATGCTTTCAAACTGCCTGTCTGACATCAAGTCTTAGATGAACCAAAACTTCCTTCAACTGAACATTATCAAATTGATCATTCTCTGGTCCCACCAAAAATTCTGTTTCACTGACAGATTTCAACCCTCTCTATGTCTTCTTATTGAGGCTGAAGGACACTGTCTGCAACCTTGTCATTTTATTCAACTCAGAAGTAAGCTGAAACACCACATTGTTTATTTAAATATATGTAATACTGTCCACCTGCATCCCTGCACAATGGAACACTTTCAACCCACGGCCCGGATGGGGTACCCGGACGTGCACTCAGATCCTGCGCTGATCAGCTGGCAGGGGTATTCAGACATCTTCAACCTCTCTTTACAACAATCTGAGGTCCCTATCTGCTTCAACAAGACGACCATCATACCTAAGAAAAACCAAGAGCGTGCCTTAATGACTGTCGGCCGGTGGCTCTGACATCCATCATTATGAAGTGCTTCGAAAGGTTAGTCATGGCACGAATCAATTCCAGCCTCCCGAACTACCTGGATCCACTATAGTTTGCCTACCGCCGCAACAGGTCCACAGCAGACACCATTTCCCTAGCCCTGCACTCAACCCTGGAACACCTAGATAACAAGAGCATCTATGTCAGACTCCTATTTATTGACTACAGCTCAGCCTTCAACACTATTATTCCCACGAAACTCATCTCCAAACTATGCCTGTGCCTCAGCACCTCCCTCTGTGACTGGGATCCTGAATTTCCTAACTCACAGGCCACAATCAGTAGGGATAGGCAACGACACCTCCTCCACGATCATCCTCAACACCGGTGCCCCACAAGGCTGTGTTCTCAACCCCCTACTATAATCCTTATACACCTATGACTGTGCGGCCAAATTCCTCTCCAATTCGATTTTCAAGTTTGCTGACGACACCACCGTAGTGGGTCAGATATCAAACAATGAGGAGAGAGAGTACAGGAATGAAATAGAGAATCTGGTGAACTGGTGCGGCAACAATAATCTCTCCCTCAATGTCAACAAAACAAAGGAAATTGTCATCGACTTCAGGAAGTGTAAATGCCCCTGCCTCCATCAACGAGGACGAAGTAGAAAGGGATGAGAATTTCAAGTTTTTAGGTGTCCAGATCACCAACAACCATGCCAACACGATAGTTAAGAAAGCCCACCAACGTCTCTACTTTCTCAGAAAACTAAGGAAATTTGGCATGTCAACTACGATTCTCTCCAACTTTTACAGATGCACCATAGAAAGCATTCTTTCTGGTTGCATCACAGCTTGGTATGGCTCCTGCTCTGCCCAAGACCGCAAGGAACTACAAAAGGTCGTAAATGTAGCCCAATCCATCACGCAAACCAGCCTCCCATCCATTGACTCTGTCTACACTTCCCACTACCTCAGCAAAGCAGCGAGCATGATTAAGGACCCCACGCACCCCAGACATTCTCTCTTCCACTTTCTTCCTTCGGGAAAAAGATACAAAAGTCTGAGGTCATGTACCAACTGACCCAAGAACAGCTTCTTCCCTGCTGCTATCAGACTTTTGAATGGACTTACTTTGCATTAAGTTGATCTTTCTCTACACCCAGCTATGACTGTAACACTACATTCTGCACTCTCTCATTTCCTTCTCTATGAACGGTGTGTTTTGTCTATATAGTGCACAAGAAAAAATACTTTTCACTGCATGTTAAATACATGTGACAATAATAAATCAAATCAAATCCAAGTCACTTCTGGACTCAATTATTCCACTGGCCTGCTAGCTAGCCTTCATTCATACTTCATAAACTATAACTTGTCCAAAATGCAGCTCTCTACATCCTGTACCGCATTATGTCTTGTGCGTGCGTCCACCAGAGTCTGAAGGTTGTGAGACTTAAGCATATAAGTTGACACTTCTATGTATTACCTACTGAAGGAATACAGCACTGTAAAGAGGCGTCTTATTCACTTTCTATTAAACTGAGGTCTCAAACTATCAATCCACTCTCCTTAAGGGGAGGTGGTGGCATAGTGGTTTTGTCATTGGAGCAATAATCCAGAGGCCCAGACTAATTCTCTGGGGACAGGAGTTCAAATCCCATCATGACAGGTGGTGCAATTTAAATTCAATTAGTAAAATCTGGAATTAATGATCGGGAAAAAAAACATCTGGTTCACTAATGTCCTTTAAGGAAGGAAATTTGCCATCATGCACGCGATTCCCGACCCCAAACCAACACGGTTGACTCTTAATTGCCCTCTAAAATGGCCTAGTGAGCCACTCAGCTCATGGGAAGTTAGGGATGGGCAACAAACGCTAGCCTTGTCAGCGACGCTCATAGCCCACAAAATAATAAATTTTTTTAACTCCTTGGTTCGGCATCCTGTTCCTCTTACTACCACTCTGCACAACTCGCAAGTAACATGCATGCCACACATGCCGGGCAGTGAACAGCTCCAACAAGAAAGAATCTAACCATCTAATGTAGACATTCAATAGCAGTACCATCCCTGAATCCCTACTGTCAATATCCTGAGGGTTACCACTGACCAGAAACTGGATTAGCCAAATATAAGTACCGCACCTAGAATATCAGGTCAGAGACTAGAAATTTGATGGCGAGTAACTCATCTCTTGACTCCCCAAAGCCTGCCCAGTGTCCACAGGAGTATGATGGAATATTCTACATTTTCCTGAATGACTGTAGCTCCAATGACACTCAAGAAGTTCGACACCATCAGGACAAAGCAGCCCACTTGATTGGCATCCCGTCCACCACTATCAACATTCATGCCCTCCACATCGATGTACAGTGGCAGAGGTGTGCACCATCTACAAGATGCACTGTAGCAATTCACCAAGGTTCCTTCCAACAGCACCTTCCCAACCTGTGACCTCTACTCCCAAGAAGGACAATGGCAAAAGAAATATGGAAACACTACCACCTGCAAGATCCCTTCCAAGCCACACACTAAGCCAGCAACACCCACATCACATGAACAAATCAACAAAGAATGGAGATAGCTTGTACATTAAAGGTGCTACATAAATGAAAATTACCATCACCTTTAGCATGAACTGAATGTTTGTATCGAAACTCAACTCAGTCAGCCATAATAACAAAATTGCAATGCTGCAGTTTTAACCTGGACAAGCAGTCAGAGTAGAAGAAAGTGGTACCTCAAGCATTAAGATTTCACAGGAAACTTAACAGGATCAGTCTTGCTAATGTTCAGCTGTATAAAGCAGCAATTCAACCATACAAAATGGTAACAGACATGGAATCAAAAAAGTAGAGATGGGAGTCATCAACATGCATATAGAAACCAATTCCACTATTTTGGTTGATGGCAACGACAGAGTACAAACTGAGTTATGAGCAAATGGCCATATGGGTCCCACGGTTGGTAGACAAGAAACAGAATAGGAACAAACGGGTCTTTTTCCGAATGGCAGGCAGTGACGAGTGGGGTACCACAGGGGTCGGTGCTAGGACCCCAGCTATTCACAATACTTCTTAATGATTTAGATGAGGGAACTAAATATAATATCTTCAAATTTGCAGATAACACAAAGCTGGGTGGGAGGCTGAGCTGCGAGAAGAATGCAGAGATGTTTCAATGTGATTTGGGCAAGCCGAGTGAGTGAGCAAATGCATGGCAGATGCAGTATTATGTGGATGAATGTGAGGTTATCCACTTTAGTAGCAAAAGCAGGAAGACAAATTATCTAAGTGGCTCTAAATTAAGAGAAGGGAATGTGCAACAAGACCTAGGTGTGCTGAGGGTAAACATGCAGGTGCAGCAGGCAGCAAGGAAGGTGAATGATATGTTGGCAGGACAAATCCAACCTGGCCAATTACTGCCCCATCAATAGTGATGGAAGGGGTCATCAACAGCACGATCAAGCGGCACTTGCTTAGCAATAACCTGCTCACTGACATTCAGTTTGAGTTCCGCCAGAGTCTCTCAGCTCCTGACTTCATTACAGCTCTGATTCAAATGTGGACAAAAGAGCCAAACTCAGAAAGGTGAGGTTAGAATGACTGCCCTTGACATCAAGGCCACATTTTACAAAAGGTGGCATCAAGGAATCCTAGCAAAACTGGAATCCATGGGAATCAGGAGGAAAACACTCTATTGGTTGGCCAATCATCTCAGTTCCAGGACCATCAATGCAGGAGTTCCACTGAGTAGTGTCCTCAGCCCAACTATCTTCAGCTGCTTCATCAATGACCTTCCTTCCATCAAAGTCAGAAGTGGAGATGTTTGCTGATGATTGCACCATTCACAACTCCGCAGATACTGAAGCAGATACTGAAGCGGCACGGTAGCAGAGTGGTTAGCACTGCTGCTTCACAGCTCCAGGGACCTGGGTTCGATTCCCGGCTTGGGTCACTGTCTGTGTGGAGTTTGCACATTCTCCTCGTGTCTGCGTGGGTTTCCTCCGGGTGCTCCAGTTTCCTCCCACAGTCCAAAGATGTGCGGGTTAGGTTGATTGGCCATGCTAAAATTGCCCCTTAGACTCCTAGGTGGATTAGCGGGTTAATATGTAGGGATATGGGGGTAGGGCCTGGGTGAGATTGTGGTCGGTGCAGACTCGATGGGCCAGATGGCCTCTTTCTGCACTGTAGGGTTTCTATGATTTCAATCCATGTCCAAATGCAGCAAGACATAGATGAAATTCAGACCGAGCCGACCGTGGCAAGTAACATATACGTCACATAAGTGCTGGGCAATGACCATCTCCAACAAGAGAGAATCTAACAATCGCCCCTTGACATTCAATTGCATTGCCATCGCTGAACTGGATTAGCCATATAAATACTGTGGCTACAAGAGCAGGTCAGAAGCTGGGAATTCAGCAGCACGTAACTCACCTCTTGACTCCCCAAAGCCTGTCCACCATCTACAAAGCACAAGTCAGGAGTGTGATGGACTACTCTCCATTTGCCCGGATGAATGAAGCTCTAACAAAGAAGCTTGACATCATCAGGGACAATATAGCTCACTTGATTGGCAACGTTTCCACAATCATTAACTCCCCTCACCATCAGCACACAGTGGGGCGGCACGGTAGCACAGTGGTTAGCACTGCTGCTTCACAGCTCCAGGGACCTGGGTTCGATTCCCGGCTTGGGTCACTGTCTGTGTGGAGTTTGCACATTCTCCTCGTGTCTGCGTGGGTTTCCTCCGGGTGCTCCGGTTTCCTCCCACAGTCCAAAAATGTGCGGGCTAGGTTGATTGGCCATGTTAAAATTGCCCCTTAGTGTCCTGGGATGCGTAGATTAGAGGGATTAGCGGGTAGAATATGTAGGGATATGGGGGTAGGGCCTGGGTGGGATTGTGGTCGGTGCAGACTCGATGGGCCGAATGGCCTCTTTCTGTACTGTAGGGTTTCTATGATTTCTATGAGTAGCAGCTGTGTGTACCATCTACAATATGCACTGCAGGAACTCACCAAGGCTTCTTGAACATCACTTTCCAAACCCATTTAGAAGGACAAGGGCACTACATGGAATGAAAAACTGTCAGCCTCAAATTGGTTGGCAGCTTTCAGAAAGCAGGATTTCCACCCCTGATACCCTGAATCCCAAGGAAGGTGCGTTGCTGGCCAGTACGGTCATTTAACTGGTCAAGCCTCCCACTCAGGAACAATGCAGGTTTCCCACCAGATCTTCAACTGGTGGGCTGAACCAGCGACAACTATGGTAAATTAGAATAGAAGACATATCATAGAAACCCTACAGTGCAGAAAGAGGCCATCTGGCCCATCGAGGCTGCACCGACCAGAATCCCACCCACGCCCTACTCCCATATCCCTGCTAATCCTTCTAACCTACGCATCTCAGGAGACTAAAGGGGCAATTTTAGTATGGCCAATCAACCTAACCCGCACATCTTTGAACTGTGGGAGGAAGCCGGAGCACCCGGTGGAAACCCACGCAGACACGAGGAGAATGTGCAAATTCCACACATGATGTGGAGATGCCGGCGTTGGACTGGGGTAAACACAGTAAGAAGTTTAACAACACCAGGTTAAAGTCCAACAGGTTTATTTGGTAGCAAAATTCCACACAGACAGTGACCCAAGCCAGGAATCGAACCCAGGTCCCTGGAGCTGTGAAGCAGCAGTGCTAACCACTGTGCTACCGTGCCGCCCATATAAAGAAACAGGCCATTCAGCCCAACTAGTTGGTGCTGGTATTTATATTTCTCACCACTTTCCTCTCATTCCATCTGCATCTTTAAAGTTTATTTATCAGAGTCACAAGTAAATTAACACTGCAATGAAGTTACTGCGAAAATCCCCTAGTTGCCACAATACGGCACCTGCTTGCATACACGGAGGGAGAATTTAGCATGGCCAATGCACCTAACCAGGACTGTGGGAGGAAACCGGAGCACCCGGAGGAAATCCACGCAGACATGGAGAGAACGTGCAAACTCCGCGACAGACAGTGATTCAAGCTGGGAATCGAACCCGGATCCCTGGCACTGTGAGGCGACAGTGCTAACCATTGTGCCACCATGCCTAAATTCTACCCATTAAGTCAGATGACCAAAAATTTGATCAAAGAGGTAGTAGCATCTTAAAGGTGGTGGTGTTGGGAGGAAATTCCAGGACAGAGTACATAGATAATTTAAGGCTCAGCCGAATATGGAGCAATTAAAATCAGGGATACACAAGAGGTCAGAATTAGGTAAATGCCAATCACTCAGAGTTGAAAGGCTTAAGATGGTTACAGAGGGGCAAAGCCTTGGAGGATTTAAAAAGGATGAAAATTTTAAAATCAATATGTTGCTTGAACCAATGTAGGTCAGCGAACACAGAATGGTTTCTCCCGAAACCATTCTGGCTTCTACTTTAAGACACTTGAGGCTGAACTCCTGGATCCTGATGTGGTTCAGTGTCCATTTCAGTTTGGTCAAATTCCTGAGAAGCACCTATGGATGTTTTGCTATGTGAGGTGCTATATTACTGCAAGTTTTTGCTGTTAGTCATTGACCTGAACATCCAAAGGGATAGAAATCAGATGAATGACTAGTTAATTTTTTTTATACTGTTGATCGAAGAAACAATGGTACCCAATTAACTTGCTATTCTTCTCCGAATAGTGATAAAATTTGGGCGGCATGGACAAGTTGGGCCAAAGCGCCTGTTTCTATACTGTAAATCTCTATTACTCTATGATAGAGGGACAGAACCTTGTCAGAATCAGAGAAGGAAGCCAGTTTTCCCATCAAGTCCATGCCAGACCAATCCAATCAACCCTATTCCCCTGCTCTGTCCCTATAGCTCTACAGGTTCATTTCCTTCAAGTTGCTCATCCAACTTCCTTTTGAAATCATTGATCACCTGCATTTCCAACACCCTCAAAGTTCCAGGTCATTATCATTTGCTGCATAAGAAAGTTCCACCTCACATCTCCCAAATCACTTATGCTAACCTTAAATCAATGTCACTGGGACTTTGCACCATCAGTTGTTGGGAACAGCTTTTATTTGTCTACATTATCTACACCCACCATAGTCTTGTGCACCTCTAGCAGATCTCCACTCAACCTCCTTTGCTCCAAGGAGAACAAATCCAGAATCTCCAACCTAACCGTGTATCTAAATTTCCTCATCCCTGGAACCAATTCTCGTTAATCTCCTCTGCACCCTCAAGGGCCTTCACATCCTTCTTAAAGTATGGTAACCAAAACAGGACACAATACTCTAGTTCTGGCTTAGCTAGCGCTTTATAAAAGCCTAACTTCAAAGCCCACAGTGCCCTGACTGGTGCGGATTAAGACACAGATAACAAAGTTTTAGATTACCTCAATTTCCATTGGATATAATGTGGGAGACCAGCCTGGAATGTATTGGAATGATCAAGTGTGAAGGTAACCAAGGCACAAATGTGGATTTCAGCAGCAAATGAGCCGAGACAAAGAGAAGTCGGGCAACGTTACAGAGGTGGAAATAAGCAATCTTGGTGATGGCACAATGTACTACAAATAGGAAGCCAAATGAGTGTCTCAAGATATGAGGGATTATGATCAAGTAATGCACTGATAGATTTTTCCATCGCTCACAGAGGAAGTATAAGAGGGGATAAATGTAAAATAATTTTCAAAAGGATCAGGAGGAGAGAATAGAAAAAAGTTTTGAAACACTGAAAATGCAATTATTTGCCACAAAACACAACAGATCCTACAATATTAAAAGGAAATTAGATGCATGCAAAAGAGGAATACTGAAAAATAGACAAGGGAGTGGGATGATATTAGGCGATTCATGTGGAACACCATGGCCTGCTTCTATGCTGTAACATTCCATGAAACAACATTCTCACGTGATTATACTAGCTAATCTATTTTAAATGATAGATGCATCACAGGACTACATATCAATTTTAATGTTGAAAAGACTCTACAAATTTTGTTTCTGGGCAGTACAGAACTTAAATATTGCTGAAAAAAGAAACATATTGTTGGAAGTTTCACATCTTGCATTCATCAGACCAAACACAACAATGCCAAATTTCAAATGATCACAACAATTTATACTAGAGAAAAGTGTGTTTGCAAACCAACCAGCACCCTTTTCTCCTGTAATATAAAACTGTTGCAATTGTTTGAAATTTGACACTTGTGTTTGTCCTGATCAGTGCAAAATGAAAGGCTGCAACAACATGTCTCTTTTTTAAGCAATATACAACTTTGCTTGCAGTCATTTAAAAATGGCATTAGTCAGAAACTACCCTTTCCAATATCACAATGGAGCACTGAACCACACATGAAGACAATTCACTACTCAATTCTAGCTGAGATATTTATAGAAGTACTAGAATTGGTCTCAGGTTTCTGTGTCACAGAGGAAAAAAAAGTGGCCAAAAATCCTCACTCCCAAATACTCTCCAGGGTCTCCGGCAGATGAATCGTGGGCGAATGCAAGACTGTACTCAGTTACAATGCCCTTTTCCACCCAAAACAATCTTGCAGATACGAAGAACGGAAACTTATGCAAATTTGAGAGGCTCCTAAGGCTTGCAGAGTTATACCAAGGACCTGTCAACCGCTACAGGAAAAGGGAGGATAGATTTGTTAGGATGGAAACATGGCGGTGGAAGTGGAGAGGGTGGAAAACAGGAAGTATCAACAATAGAAAAGTCATCTGGTCCAGATGGCTTGCATCACAGGTTACTGAAGGAAGTCAGAGTGATGATCGCAGAAGGGCTTGCCTTAAATCTTACAATCTTTTCCAGATGTAAGGTAGGTGCCAGAGGTTTGGAGAGTGGAGGGTTATGAACCCACAGTGCTTTTGTACGTCTAGTTCGGTAGATCCGCAATTACAGATCAGTTTACAAAATAATCACAAAATGACCTGAGCTTTAGCACACACAATGCCCACAGTTTATTCCAAAACACAAACTTATCTAACCAGATACTTTACTGCCTTGCTCAGTCAAAGAATAAAGAACAGTACAGCACAAGAACAGGCCCTTCAAGCCTGCGCCGATCATGCCTGCCTGCCTAAACTAAAACTGTACGCAGTTACAGAGTCCGTATCCTTCCATTCCCATCCTATTCATATATTAATCTAGATGCCCCTTAAATGCCATTATCGTACCTGCTACCACCACCTTCCCAGGCAGCGTGTTCCAGACATTCACCACCCTCTGTGTAAAAACCTTGCCTCGCACATCTCCTCCAAACTTTTCTCCACGCACCTTAAACATATGTCCCCTAGTACTTGACTTTTCTACCCACTCTGTCCATGCCACTCAATCTTGTAAACCTCTATCAGGTTACCCCTCAACCTCCATCGTTCCAGTGAGAACAAACAGAGTTTATCCAAACTCTCCTCGTAGCTAATACCCTCCAGACCAGGCAACATCCTGGTAAATCTCTTCTGTACCCTCTCCAGAGCATGCACATCCTTCTGGTAGTGTGGCGACCAGAATTGTACACAAAGTTCCAAATGAGGCCTAACTAAGGTTCTGTACAACTGCAGCATGATCTGCCAATTTTTATACTCAATGCCCTGACTGATGAAGGCAAGCATGCCGCATGCCTTCTTGACTACATTATCCACCTGCATTGTGACTTTCAGTGATCAGTGGACATGTGAACCCAGAACTCTTTACCTGTCAATACTCCCAAGGGTTCTACCATTTACTGTATAATTCCTACATGCATTGGACCTTCCAAAATGCATTACCTCACATTTGTCCGCATTAAACTCTATCTGCCATTTCTCTGCCCAAGTCTCCAACCAGTCTATATCTTGCTATATCCTCTGACAATCCTCTTCATTATTTGCAATTCCACCAATTTTTGTGTCGTCTGCGAACTTACTAATCAGACTAGCTACATTTTCCTCCATATCATTTATCTATACTACAAAGATTCCAGAACTGATCCCTGAGGAACACCACTGGTCACATCCTACTATTCAGAAAAGCACCCCTCTTCTGCTATCCTCTGTCTTCTATGCCCAAGCCATTTCTGTATCCACCTTGCCAGCTCTCCTCTGATCCCATGTGACTTCATCTTTCGTACCAGTCTACCATAAGGTACCTTGTCAAAGGCTTTACTGAAGTCCATGCATACAACATCCACTGCCTTTCCTTCATCTATCATCTTTGTCACTTCCTCATAAAACTCGATCAAGTTAGTGAGGCACGACCTCCCCTTCACAAAAGCATGGTGTCTATCACTAATAAGTCCATTTGTTTCCAAATGTGAGTAAATCCTGTCCCTAAGAATCTTTTCCAATAATTTCCCTACCACTAACGTAAGGCTCATCAGCCTATAATTTCCTGGATTATCCCTGCTGCCCTCCTTAAACAATGGAATTCTACCACCCTTGTGGGCTCTGCATATTTTAGCTGAGGTCAGGCAATCAGTTTATTACAGTATAGCTCATTGATCATTCATCAACTTATTCTATCCTGACCCAAGGTCACACTCCTTAGCTTATCATAGACTGGCCCATACGCCAATCATCAGCTTCCTTGCCTGACCAAAAGGTCACATTCACTACTACATCCACTCCATAAAATTTAAACCAGCATCTTGGACAAGCCTGGGCGATCCCATGATACACCACTTCAAGAGTCAGTATCTAACTGAATAGAAAACTGTCTTAAGAATGGAAAGCAGCAAGTCATGGTAGATTATTGTTTTTCAGATTGGCGGGTAATAGACAGTAGCATTCACCAAGGATCGGTACGAGGACCATTGTTTTCTTTTGCTGTAAATAAATGACTTGGAACCTGGAACATGAGTAAAATCTCAAAAATGGCCTATGATCCCAAACCTGGAGGAGTGACAAGCAATGAGGTCAATAAGAATCACCTATCAACAGGACATAGATAAGCTACTGGAATGAGCAGACAAGTAGCTGATAAAATTCAATACAAAGAAGTGTGTGGTGATGCAGTTTCGCCAAAGGGATAGGAAGAGACAACAGACTTAATGGCACAACTCTAAAGGGGATGTAGGAACAAAGGGACTTGGGGTACATGGGAATCGATCTTTCAAGATGGCAGGAGATACTGAGATAGTGGCAAAGCATGTGGGATCTGGAGCTTCACAAATAGAAGTATTAAGTACAAAAGCGGGCAAGTTATGCTGAACCTTTATAAAGCGGTGATTAGGTCCCAACTGAGTATTACACAAAATTCTGGTCACCTCACTTCAGGGAAGATATGGAGGTCCTTGACAAAGTGCCGAGGAGATTTACCAGAATAGTTCCATGGATGGAGAGTTTTACGTACAAGGTTAGATTGGAAAGGCTGGGGTTGTTCTCCTTGGATTGAAAAAGATTGAGCGGAAATTTGATAGAAATGTACAAAGTTATTACAGACCTAAATAAGGTAGACAAGGAAATACTCTTCTGAGTAGTCGATGGCACACAGACACAGATTTAAGACTGCCCATCTCAAGGGAGAATACGAGGTAGAACCTTTTTTTAAATGGAGTGAATGGTAACAATCTGGAACCTGCTGCCCGACAAGGATTATGGAATTGGAAACAATCAATAATTTCAAAAGAAAATTGGATGCACACTAAGGAAATATCAATGATCTGGATGATAATGTGGTCAATTGGATCAGCAAGTTTGCTGATGATACAAAGATTGGAGGTGTAGTGGACAGTGAGGAAGGTTTTCAAAGCTTGCAGAGGGATTTGGACCAACTAGAAAAATGGGCTGAAAAATGGCAAATGGAATTTAACGCAGACAAGTGTGAGATATTGCACATTGGAAGGACAAACCAAAGTAGAACGTACAAGGTAAATGGTAGGACTCTGAAGAGTGCAGTTGAACAGAGGGATCTGGGAATACAGGTACAGAATTCCCTAATAGTGACGTCACAGGTGGATAGGGTCATAAAGAGTGCCTTTGGTACATTGGCCTTTATAAATCGGAGTATCGAGTATAAAAGTTGGAGTGTTATGGTAAGGTTATATAAGGCCTTGGTGAGGCCGAATTTGGAGTATTGTGCACAGTTTTGGTCACCTAGTTACAGGAAGGATGTAAATAAGGTTGAAAGAGTGCAGAGAAGGTTCACAAGGATGTTGCCGGGACTTGAGAAGCTGAGTTACAGAGAGAGATTGAATAGGTTGGGACTTTATTCCCTGGAGCGTAGAAGATTGAGGGGAGATTTGATAGAGGTGTATAAGATTTTGATGGGTATAGAGTGAATGCAAGCAGGCTTTTTCCGCTGAGGCTAGGGGAGAAAAAAAACCCAGAGAGCATGGGTTAAGGGTGAAAGGAGAAAAGTTTAAAGGGAATATTAGGGGGGGCTTCTTCACGCAGAGAGTGGTGGGAGTGTGGAATGAGCTGCCGGATAAAGTGGTAAAACTTTTAACATTTAAGAAAAACTTGGACGGGTTCATGGATGAGAGGGGTGTGGAGGGATATGGTCCAAGTGCAGGTCAGTGGGACTAGGCAAAAAATGGTTCAGCACAGACAAGAAGGGCCAAAAAGCCTGTTTCTGAGCTGTAATTTTCTATGGTTTCTATGGAAATAAATCTGCAGTGCTATGGAGATGAAATTGGGGAGTGGAACTGACTGGACTGTTTCACAGGGAGCTAGCAAAGAGTCAATGGGCCGGATGGCCTCCTTCTGTACCACAGATATCTCTGAGTTATTGTATCTCTGAGCTAAGTTTTTCACTGAACAGTATGTGGTATTTTAGCATATTATTAGTTCAATGATGTGGAGTGTCGGGGTGAGAGATTTCCTGGTATACTAGAATATGGGGATCGGCTTAGGTCAAATCAAATCAGTTGGCTGAACAGCTGGTTCGTGATGTAGCGCGATGCCAACAGAGCAGGTTCAATTCCAGTACCAGCTGAGGTTATTCATGAAGGACTGTCTTCTCAACTTGATCCCTTGCCTGGGATTTGGCGATCCTCAGGTTAAAATCACCACCAGTCAACTCTCCCCCTCAAAGGGAAGGTCAGCTGGGACTATGGCAACTTTACCTTACTAGAGTATGAGATTTACTTATTATTACTACAACCCAAGTTAGTGATGGACCACTGAAGTGATGAATGGACAATTGTCAAAGGTACAGAGAGTACAGAATTTCTAAATTGCAATCTTGAGAACCTTACTAGCCAGTATGTGGCAGACCCAACATGGGGCAGAGGTGGCGGGGGAGGAGTGCAATTCTAAATCTAGCTTTAGGGAACAAAACTGAGAATATGGAACGAATATGAGTGGGAAAACACTTGTTGAGTTGTAATCATATTCAGTTGGGTTTAGCCTAGTGATGGCAAAGCATAAGGTTAAGATAAGCATAAGGTTAAGGGCGGCACGGTAGCACAGTGGTTAGCACTGCTGCTTCACAGCTCCAGGGACCTGGGTTTGATTCCCGGCTTGGGTCACTGTCTGTGTGGAGTTTGCACATTCTTCCTGTGTCTGCGTGGGTTTCCTCCGGGTGCTCCGGTTTCTTCCCACAGTCCAAAGATGTGTGGGTAGGTTAATTGGCCATGCTAAATTGCCCCTTAGTGTCCCGGGATGCGTAGGTTAGAGGGATTAGCGGGTGGATATGGGGATAGGGCCTGGGTGGGATCGTGGTCGGTGCAGACTCGATGGGCCGAATGGCCTCTTTCTGCACTGTAGGGTTTCTATGATTTCTATAAGATAGGAGAAAAGGTTCTAAATTAAGGGACACCTAATTTTACTTGGCTCAAACGAGATTTAGCAAAACTGGACTAGAAATAGCTACTTAAAGATAAATCAATATCAGAACAATGGCAAACATTTAAGAATAAATTTAGGGGGTTCAACAAAAAGCTGGGCAGAGGACCCTGGGTGACAAGATGTGCAGGGGCATAAAATGAGGCAAAAGAAAAGGGAAACTGATGACAAACATCAAGAGCTAAATACTGCAGAAAGCCTAGAAGAGTACAGGAAGTGTAGGGATGAAATTAAAAGAGAAAATAGGAAAGCAAAGAGAGTGCATGAAAAAAAATACAGGCAAGCAAAATCAAGGAAAATTCAAAGATGTTTTATGAGTATATAAAAAGCAAGAGGATAACTAAAGAAAGAGTAGGGCATATTCGGGACCAAAAAAAGTGTGTATGGAAGTGGAATAAGGTTCTTAATGAATACTTTGTGGGCATCTTCACAAAAGACGGAGCCAATGATAATATCATAGTTAAGGAGGAAGTGTGAAATATTAGATTGGAAAAACATGCAAGAGGAAGTATTAAAGGGTTTGACATCCTTAAAAGTACATAAACCACTAGTTTCAGGTGAAATATATCCCAATTTGTTAAAACATGAGAGAAAATTGTGGAAGCTCTGACCATCATAGGTTTGGAGGGCTGCCAATGTCTATTGTTTAAAAAAGGAGTAATCAGAGTAAGCATAGGTCAGTTAAGGAGTAACCATAGGCCACTTAGTTGTGGGCAAATTATTGGAAACAATTGAGGGACAGCGTAAACCTTCATTTAGAAAGACAGATTAATCAAGGTAGAAAGAAAACGACAAACATATACACCCAGGTCAACTTTCCTATTCCCAAAATAAGGAGAAAAATCCTGTGATTTCTGAACATGCATGGGTTCTACCAAATGTTTATCCCAACTTTAACCCCCCTTGCCATCCATAACAGATTTGCTATAGAAAATCACAAAGGTAGTGTGGACAGAGATGTTCCAAAAGGCTTTTGAGAAATCAAAAGCTATTTTCACAAACGAGCCCATGCTAGCTCTCCCACATTTCAGCTGTCCCATTCCAGGAAAAAGACTATAGACTTGAACACCTGATTGGCTAATCCTCAAAAATCTAAATAAATATCAGCACTCTAGTCAAGAAAGAAACATTCACTGGCCAGCATTTTGAGGTCTACATTAATAATGGAAACCAAGAGACCCTATATACGTGGACCATAACCCTTTGAAGATCCTTAAGAAATTTAAAGTGACCAGTGCTAGATTCTTCCAATGGAATTTACTCTTAGTCTTTTAATTAAAGATTGTCCCCGTTGCTAATGCGCTATCCATAGCATAAGCTACCCAGAGGATGCAACCAATAGGGAAATTTGTAACAATGATAGATTCCTGTGTGAATGTGCAGAATTAATGTGTGCTTTTTTTCATTGCTTCACAAGAGAATCGTGGAAAAACGTCATATTCCATGACACGTTCAATACAAGCACGAGGGTATCGGATTTTCGGATTGTATGATTATACCTCGCGGAAGTAGCCACACAACCTGTTAAAATAGCAACCTAGCATGTGACGATGGGCATTTAAACCTTGGGACAGTATTCAAATCTGTGGTCAATATTTAGTTGAACATGGACCTGAGTAAGGGTACTCTGCAGTCAGCTGTGAAGTTTAAACATCTCGTTGTCCAATGATGAACAAGCATTTGAGGAATACGGGATCTCTACACGATTGG
This sequence comes from Mustelus asterias, assembly GCF_964213995.1. NCBI lineage: Eukaryota > Metazoa > Chordata > Chondrichthyes > Carcharhiniformes > Triakidae > Mustelus > Mustelus asterias. The sequence continues at coordinate 45,049,646 of NC_135814.1, read as the reverse complement.
TCTCCAAAAGACATATTGATCAAAGGAGAATATTTGAGCTCAAGTTGGGGCAGAGATAACAGTGAATGATCAATATCAACTGTTATCGTAGCATGGTTGTCTGGACCTCAGAAGTGTTAACTTTGTAGTGACTGAAACTAACTTTCAGTGACTGCAGTTTAAAATATCCTGAACAAAGCAAATCTTGCAGAGAAACATCTAAAACTCCAGAAATATCTGAAACAGCTGAATCATCATAGCTAAAAGTCTTCAAATGAAGCAAAAGTGCTGTACTTGTTCTAACTTCCAAGTCTACCCAAGAACCAATCGCCTGGCTTTCGTCTACAAGAGGTTTAGCAGTTTCATGAGAATCCTTTGTTTCTAGAAAACCTTCACACCATCTGAAGCACCAACTAAGCATCAACTAAGAATCAACTAAGATGACATCAGGCCTGCACTGACATAAGGACTGAGTTATAAATTCTATTTTTATAATTATGGCCTTAACTTCATCTGTATCTAATCTGTGTGTGTGGTAATGTGAGACAAGTGATTGAGACATCCAGGGCAAGCACATGATAACAAATAACCTTCTTTATTTTTAAAACTGCCAAAAAACTTGCTACTGGAATTTATTTTAAATTGGAAAATATCACTGAGGGTAGGAAATACACACCTTATATAGAAACATCAATTACAAACTGGAGGGAAACACAAATTCTGTTCATAATTATAATTGTAATTATAAACTTCAGATTTTCTGCATCAGCTTTCTATTGTATATTGCAGTAGGTTAGCACAATGCTCAAGTGGCCTGTGACAATAGCTGTAATCCTTCCCACATTTTTTTTTTTTAAAAAGTAAAAGGCTAACAATATCTGCCTAAGAACTACAAATTTGCCTTTGTATCCTTCCTTTCACAACCTCAGATCATCTTGTAGCACTTCAAAAGTCATTAATTCGTTCTAAAATATAATCAGTGTTATAATGCTCAAAAACACAAGTCAATTTGCACACAGCATTGTCCCAGAGACAAGAATTTTTAAAGTTTATTTATTAGTGTCACAAGTAGGCTTACATTAACACTGTAATGAAGTTAGTGAAAATCACTTCGTCGCCACACTCCTGTGCCTGTTTGGGTACACTGAGAGGGAATTTAGCATGGCCAGTGCACTTAACCAGCATGCCTTTCGGACTGTGGGAGAAAATCAAAGCACCCGGAGGAAACCCACGCAGACACGGGGAGAATGGGCAGACTCCGCACAGACAGTGACCCAAGTCAGGAATTGAACCCGGGTTCCTGGCGCTGAGGCAGCAGTGCTAATCACTGTGCCGCCATGCTTGAAATGATCAGGCAATCTATTTTAATGGTGCTGCTTTAGGGTAAACCTTTGGCCAGACTGCCAGGAAAACTCCCGACTTCTATGAAAAATACACGTAAAAGATCCCAGAGTACCAAAGAGAAAAAACAAAGACTTGGTTATTATTACATTTGAAAGATTGCACCTCCCAGCAATGCATCACTCTTTTGGTACTGCACTGAAACGCCAGCCTTGATTATGTGCTCACCTGGAATAATGGGACGTGAACCCAGTCATCTGACTCAAGAGGTAAAAGCACTACTATCAAGCCTAGGCTGACACTATAGCTTCAATTTAGACAAAGTGATATAGAACCTGCCTTAATAGGCTGCAAGTTTGTTTTTCACGTGCATGTGTTGTTCTGTGACCTACAGCACTAGTTCCGCTTTAAATTTTGGACTACAGGCAATTTCAAAGACAGATTAATACATTGAGCCAAATCTTCAAAGATAACTTTCCAGTCTTTCAATGCTGTTGAGTCTAAGGAGATGGTTGCAAACAACACATTGATCAAAAGTGCATTTCAATAGCAAACAGAAATATTTTAGATAACACTAAGTGTCTGAAAAGAAATACCAGGATGGACGATTTAAACCTCCTTGCGGATATGCAGCACAAAACATTTGATCCTTGCTCAGTGTTTTTTGTCATTTCAAAATGGAAATAACAATGGCTGAATCTTACAAATTTAAGGTAGAAGATACGAAAACAAAGTTTGTTCAGAAATATGCTTTTAAATAGGGAAAACATGGAATTGAGGACTGTTCTGTAGTAACTTGTTTGCAATGCAAAAATGGAACAAGATCAAATGACTCAAAAAGTATAAAACTCCTGAACTGTTTCCATTATTCCTCTCCTTTTTCCCTATGTCAATCGGCCTAATCCAGGCACAAAGAAATGGCAAACAAGATAACGTTCCCACCGTTGTAAAGCTGGAGGAGTACTTCTGAAACTGAATTTACTTATGAAAAACTGTAACTTTTTCAAATGCTAATGAATCAACAAATTAGTCAACATTACGTACAAATCAAATTCTACAAGAGCGAGTGTGAGCAGATACACAGGTAATCAAAACTAAGTTAACTTAAAAGGCACAATTGTCCCATTTAACCTTATTTTTAATTAGCTGAATAGGTAGCTGAATAATGTTACATGTTATTAGGCAATATCCACAACATGAGCTGAAAAATATCACACATTACATGTGTTAGAGTTAAGGCACAATCAGAATGAAGAGCGGATATATTGTGATCAGATATGCATTGTGCCCTCAGTGAAATTCCTCAATATATTCTGTTTCTAGTACTTTTTAAAGCAAAGTGGTTAAAGAAAAATGAATCAGTAAATATAGTAACTTTTACATCCTGATCCAAGAAAAAAAGAATTTCCCATTTCAATGACATCTAAATGTAGTAACAATTTAATCAGCAAGCCTCAGCTGTGTTTCCACAGCTTGGCAAAAAACAATGATGTTCATGATGGGATGTAATTTGTGTAAATTGTCCCTTTATACAGTCTATGAAGTTTACAGTATTTAACTACTTCAAGGAATAAAATTCACTGTCCAACCCGAATGAATAATGAGTTTTTAAAATTCCCACTGGAGAATATCTGAACATTCCAGTAGAAAAAGGAAAACTGAAAAAGGAACAATGTTAAAAGAGAGGGAACTGATTGGGCAAATTGTTAAACATGGCACCAAGGAATAGTATTGAAATATGAATTCATATGACTACTATTTCATGTCTGCTATAACAAAGAAAGTTTGGTCAAACTTTCCTTTGTTCAAACTTTCCTACAATTTATAGATCACAATAGTACCTAGACAAGACTTGATGAGGATATCATTAAAGTTGCATTATGCAATGCATTTTTGTACTGAAATAACTCAGAGCCCTGAACAAAAGGAATTACTGATTGAAGTGCTGCAACTTCAGGAAAACTACATTACGCAGATTTAGGCAGATATCTCCATCAAAAAATAGACAGAGTTCTTCACCAGTACTGTTAGTCTGGATTAGCCTGTCCACTTTTAATTAATGTATGTAACTGCCACATCGTACACTACTTCTCTCCTATTCTTTATACTAGTGGTTCCCAAATGCTGTGTTGCAGCACAATGGAGTGCCAAAACTCTCCAGACTGCTGTGATTCCAGATTTCTTTACCCACTGATTTGGGAGTGGGCAACTCACTTCTGTCATAGGGCAAATGTTAGAAGCTATTATTAAATATATGTCATGGCAGGGCACTTAGAAAACCTCCAGATAATTAGGCAGGCATAAAGGGCGGCACGGTGGCAAGCACTGCTGCCTCACAGTGCCAGGGACCCGGGTTCGATTCCCAGCTTGGGTCACTATCTGTGTGGAGTTTGCACATTCTCCTTGTGTCTGCGTGGGTTTCCTCCGGGTGCTCCGGTTTCCTCCCACAGTCCAAAGATGTGCAGGTTAGGTGGATTGGCCATGCTAAATTGCTCCTTAGTGTCGGGAGGATTAGCAGGGTAAATACATGGGATTATGGGGATAGGGCCCAAGTAGGATTGTGGTCGGTGCAGACTCAATGGGTCAAATGGCCTCCTTCTGCACTTTAGAATTCTACGATGATATCTATGAGTCAATTTGGTTGTGTGAAAGCAAATCATGTTTAACCAGTTTATTGGAGTTCTTTGAAGGATTTACCTGTGTTGTGGATAAAGGGAATCTGGTGGATGACCTGTACTTAGATTTCCCCAGGACATATGATATGGTGTAACATCAAAGGTTATTGCGGAAAATAAAAGTCCATAACATAGGGGGTAACATTGGAATGGATAGAACATTGGCTAGCCAACAGGAAACAGTGGGTAACCATAAATGGGTATTTTTTTTGGTTGGCAGGATGTAAAAGTGGTGTGCCACAGGAATCAGCGCTAGGCCTTCTACATTTTACAATTTATACAAATGACTTGAATGAAGGATTTGAAGGTATGGTTGTGAAATTTGCTGATGATAAAAAGATAGATAGGAAAGTAAGTTACGAAGAGGATAAGGAGGATACAAAGATCTGGCAAATGGACTATGATGTGAAAAAATGTGAAATTGTTCATTTTGTCAGGAAGAATTTTAAAAAAGCATATGATCTAAATGGTGAGAGATTGCAAAGTTCCAAGATTCAGTGGAATCTGGGTGCCCGAGTACATGAATCACAAAAGGTTAGTACGCAGGTACAGCAAGTAATTAGGAAAGCTAATAGAATGTTATTGTTTATTGTGAGGCGAATTGAATACAAAAGTAAAGTTATGCTCAAGTTGTACAAAGACACTGGTGAGACCACATCTGGAATATTGTGTACAGTACTGGGCTCCTTATTTAAAGGAGAAAGTAAATGCATTAGAAGCAATTCAGGGAAGATTTACCACACTTACCTAAAAACAGAAAATGCTGCAAAGACTCAGCAAGTCTGGCAGTATTTCTGGAGAGAGAAACAGAGTTAACGTTGAGACCGTACAATTTGAGCTCTGAAGAAGAGTCATACAGACACGAAATGTTGACTGTTTGTCTCTCAACAGATGTTGCCAGATCTACTGAACCTTTCCAACAGTTTCTGTTTTTATTTCAGAATTCCAGCATCTGCAGTATTTTGATTTTATTTCATTAAATTAATACCAGCAATGGACAGGTTATCTTATGAGGAAAAATTGAACAGGGTAGGCTTACACACACTCCAGTTCAGATTAAAAAGCTACTTGACTGAATAAGATCCTAACAAGGTAGATATGGAGAGGATGATTCCTATGGTGGGAGAATCTAGAACCATGGGTCACTGTTTAAAAATAAGGGGTCGCCCATCTAAGACATTTTCCTTTCAGAGGGTAATAAATCTTTAGAACTCCCTTTCTCAAAAGGTAGTATAAGCAGAGTCTTTGAATGTTTTCAAGGCAGAAGTAAATAAACAAGGGGTGAAAGGTTACCAGGGGTAGATGGGAGGTTGCAGTCAGATCAGCTATGATCTGATTGGAAGGCGGAAAAGGCTGAAAGGGCCAAGTGTACTACTTCTGTTTCCAGCTCATCTGCATGTTCATATATAGCTTCACTAAATTGGTCCATGGGATGCAGGAGTTGTCCTATGATGACAGCTAAGTAAACTGGGCTCATATTTTCTAGATCTTAGAAGAATTAAAGACAATTGCATTCAGACCAACAAAACGCTGAAAGGGCTTGATAGGTTCAACATCTAGGGATTGTTTCCACTTGTCAGGGAGCTTAAAACACAGGGGCAGAGTCTCAAGATAAGGGACCAATCATTTATGACCCAGATGAGGAGAAATTACTTCACTCAAAAGGTTGCGACTCTTTGGAATTCTCTACACCAGAGGATTGTGAATGCTCCATTTCTGAATACATTTAAGGCTGCTATAGACAGATTTTTGGTCTCTCAAGCAAATAAGGGTTATGGGAAGCTGGAAGGAAAATGGAATTCAAGTCCAATTTCAGCCACGATCATACTGAATGGCACAGTAGGCCTGACACACCACATGGTTTTTAAAAATGTATTAGTGTCACAAGTAGGCATACATTAACAATGCAATGAAGCTACTGTGAAAATCCCCTAATCACCACAGTCTGGCGTCTGTTTGGGTACACCGAGGGAGAATTTAGCATGGTCATTGCACCTAACCAGCATGTCTTTCGGACTATGGGAGGAAACCAAAGCATTCAGAGGAAACCCACGCAGACACAAAGAGAACGTGCAAACTCAACACACACAGTGACCCAAGCCGGGAATCAAACCCCGGGTCCCTGGCGCTGTGAGGCAGCAGTGCTAACCACTGTGCCACCCTAGTCTGCTCCTGTTCCTATTTTCTTGTGTTCTTGTGGATACCAAAGACAATGAATTTGATGGGTTTTAAAACACTGACTGTGGTTAAAGATATATCTTTGTAGAATTAATTAATTCAATAAACCGCACCACATTAATCTGATATATGAATTACTGATGTTATGCTTTCTTTTCACATTTCAAAATAACAATCACCCACACCAGTGGCTCACATTTTACACTCGGCATATCAGTCGATTCCTCTTTTTGGAGGCTTCAACGGTCAACTTAAACACCACAATCCATAGTAGCTATTTGATAAATAATAATTAATTAATCTATTGGTGTCAAAGTAACGTTTCCTGCTTGTTGATAAAATGGAACCACTCAGCACAATTTGTCTATTTTTATGTATGTAAATTAAATCAGCTAACTTCAGGCAGAAAGGTAACAAAAGCATTATTGAACAAGGGACAGAGAAATTCTTAACCACTGACCCAGCCGAAGATTAAAGATTCTGAAATTCTTAAATAACCATAATTTTGTATTTTTTTTAGACCACTAACTACAATAGATTGTGCTCTGCTCCACTATACGCCTCAATTTGTCTCGCTACTTGTGCATTTAATCTACATTACTAATTCAAAATTGAAGTCATGTTGCCAGCACAGCAGAAAAGAAAGCCTTATGTGACAGAAGTGACCAGATTCTTAAATGAAGATGATCAATAAAAACTATTGCTACCCAATGCAGTTTTGATGTGCAAGCCTTTATGAAATCTGCAAATGGAAGTACACTTTCCATAACTGCTGTTAAATTATTAAGAGACCATTCCTCCCACAGCCAAATCTCAATATTATTTTTGTAGGAAAATCTCAGTAGTTTATTCATGTAATACATGTTAGCTATGTTAAGAGTGCAAACAGCATTAATCTGCAGCACTAACAGGCAAAACTACTGGCATTTGAAACACCAGGCCCCATTATCACAGCAGGAGACGTCAATCACTCAGATGTTCTTATAACAGCACAGGCAATATGACAATGATCTCAGGGAAAATCAGCAATCTCTGCAGAATATTCCAAGGCCTCCCCCCACCCCCCTTTACTTTGCAATTTGACCAATCAGAAGGTGTCATTCATGACCTACTGGAAGACTTGCATCTTGTTTCAAATCCTTAAAAAAAACATCAATCATACAAAACAGGGAAAGGACATTGAATTATACAGTATTAACCTCCAGGGTTTGCATACAAAGACCTCAGATTTATTTATGCCCATCCTTTAAGAGCCTCAGCACTGTTTTTAACACCAAACCAACTGCCAATTTGATGAACCTCTCTGCCCTCAGCAGGAGTCATGCTTGTTTGATTAATGAGTATGTGCTTGTGGAAAAGGTAAGAACAAAAAAAACAAGGTAAAAACACAATTATCCCCTGCACAAAAATGCCACAGCAATAATTAACCTGATGCCTCTCTTGAGGGGTGATGTACTTGATGTCCTATTTATGATCAGCACACTGGTCCTAGACATTGGACTCTTTCATCAGCATTTTACACTGCAGCTAAGCAGTTTCACATTCCCAGCACCCACAAATCAGGACAACTCAATGTTTTGTGCTATGTATCAATTTCAAGCTTAGCATTAGAAAAATCACACTGAAGATACACTTTTTCATTTGCCAGTTCTGACAGTGATCAAACTGGTACATTATTACAGCAGCTGCTTTCAGGCTGTTTCTTCTTTTGTTTCAAAATTCTGATCAGTGAAACTACCCACAAGAACTGCTGACCTGTTTGATTTTTCATTTCTCTGCAGAAGATCCAAGGACAGTTACAGGCCACTGAATATATGTAGCAAGAGACAAACGCAATATACAAGATGCCTGCTATTCAAGCTATTACCTACTGAGAAGCAGTGTCTACATTAACCATTGCCTACATTAAGTAAAGATTATCTCTATCCCACCAAACTCTGATTTTCCCAGTTTGGAACACATTTCAGCAGGTAAGCAAATGGTTCTCAGTCATTGATTTTATTTATTTACCAGTAGTTTATCAACAGAATAAAATCTAGGAGGGGGGGGAATTTTCCCATTCTGCTCGCCACAGGAATTGTAGCAGGCGGGAGTGGACCATGCAAAGGTGCATTGACCTCGGGTGGGATTTTTCGTTTTTTGGATGAGCGTGGCCGGAAAATCCCACCCCTATCTTGCTTTAAAATTCAGCCATTCAAACTAAACTAAAGCAAATTAATCTACCCTTTACACCTCCCAATCAAAAATAAACCCAAGAATCTTCCTCAAAGTAAAATTACATGGCCTACAGTAAGAATACCAAAGATTGTGCATATTTTGGCTAATCAAGACAAACTCACCAGTTTCTGGTTATTTTTAATAATTCTACATTTATAGTTTTGTTAGAGGAGTTCTTGCAATTGAACTGGAAAGTTTTTAAAAACATATTTTGATTTAGATCCAACAAAAAGATACAACACATTTTCATTTTGACAATATTTTATTCTTTTTCAGCCAATATCAACTTGTTTACTAAATTAATTCTGATAGAATACCTCAACAACCAAATGTGCAACAGACACCCAGGCTGAAACTCATAAAAGATTAATCCCAACTTTTCAACAAGCTGCAAATGTACTTTTTTCTGTAAAATAAATAAATCGTACATCCATGAAATGTAATCTACACATCAGTGCAACTTGCTCAAAGCAACACAGAAATCATACTTTTTAAAAAAGTATGATCATCTCATATACCTATAGCAGGAGACAGAAAAAAGTGTAAGCGGGAAGGCAGGGTGTGCATGCTAATACGCAAAGGTCTGAGGTCCATGGCAAATTCCAGAGTGCATAAACAGAGCACATGCAGTACCGTGCACAGCTTTGATCTCCTTATTTAAGAAAGGATATACTTGCATTGAAAACAGATCAGAAAAGGTTCACTAGGCTGATTCCTGGGATGGGGGTTGTCTTGTGAGGAAAGATTAAACAGCCTGGGCCTATAATCATTAGAGTTTAAAAGAATGAGGCGATCTTATTAAAACACAAGGTTCTGGGAGTTTGACAGGGTAGATGCTGAGACAGTGTTCCTTTTCGTGGGGGGTTCTAGAACTAGGGGGCACAGTTTAAAAATAAGGAGTCTCCCATCTAAGACCAAGATGAGGAGAAATTTCTTCTCTCAAGAAGGTTGTTAGTCTTTGTAATTCTCTTCCACAAGAGAGCAGTGGAGGCTAGGTCACCGAATATATTCAAGGCCAAGTTACAGATTTTTGATTGACATGGGAGTTAAGGGTTATGGGGGACAAGCAGGAAGTGGAATTAAGGCCACAGTCAGATCTGTCGTGATTTCTTGAATGCCAGAGCAGGTTCATGTTTTTGAAAGCAGAAATATTTAAACAACAACTGAGTTGGTTGCATAAATAATGGCAAGAGACCATGAAACACATTTTTGTTCATAGAAATATTTCATAAATTGCACTTTGAAATCAAGATTTTGAAAAAAAACAAATACATTTAAAAAGAAACATCAGCCAGCTGCTTTCAATCTGTTAACCCGAGAACACACCTTTAAGGATTCCACCAAGAAAATTGCTGATTTAGTTTAGTTAGTTCTGCTTTGCCAATATATTCAAAGTATCCCAAGTTGAAACTATTTTCTGATATTAAGCATGCAGATAATTTTGAAACAATTTAAATATACTGGCGACCCACTCATGCATACAACCCAAACACCCTACATTCTGATCAAACAGTATCAACTGTTACCCATCATAATGAGTTGGCCTGCAGATCTTCCCCATTAGGAACAAGTAGGAATTGGTAAAAGGAACAAACGCAATTATTTCTGGTATAAAAGACACAGGAATACTAGTGACACTCTGCTTGGATGCTTTGATTAATAAACTGCAAGAGACTTATTAACACCTGAATTACTAGCTTCACAAGGATTATTTTCCATAATGACATTTGCCACTGTACAATTTACATAAAACCACATTTCTATAATATTTTCAAATTGAAACATAAGCTTGTACTTATTCTTTCCATCTCTACTGCAAACAAGTATGTAGGGAACAGACTTCATCAATATATGATATTAAAATCTCATGTTGCAAATATAGAACAATTGAAGACATTTGGAATTACAATTCAAGCTGGGAGTGACTGTTCTGTTTCAATTCAATGACACCACTAATGGGTTCTTAGCAGCTCCATGAAATCAAGCAGCTGTCAACTCAATGCATCAGAAGAAAAAGTCATACACTCCCATAAGGAAACGAGCACATCAGGATGTTTGGCAAAACATCTGCTCCTTCACATTTCATCTGACAAAACAAAAACAGCTAAACAAAGAAATACCTTGTATCTTTTTTTAAACGAAGCATAGCACCTTAACAAAAAAAAACAATTATTTACCTATATCACTATTAATACTGTGTGCAATTTTCACACAAACATTTCTGATAGATAACATAAAATTATTATGGACAAATATTCACAGAACCTCAATGCATATTAATAGTGTGCTATTGCTGAAAATGAGATCAGGTCTCAACTGTAATACTGGGTGACTAAAACACTGTACTTGAATTCTCAGGTTTAAATAATAAAGGGTGAATACTACAGGCACCAGCAAAATATTTTTTCTTTTTCAGTTTAAGATGCAATATTTCAAAATCCATATTTATTCTTGCATTAAACTGATGATTGACTAACTGGTATTACTTGGTGGAAAGGAAGGTGAGCTATTGATATTTTTCTCAGAGATGTCGCAAAGAGTGCACACATTACATTTCAGCTGCAAAGTTCACCTAATTATTAATCTAACTTGCAATAAAAATACATATATGTTTCTTTCTCAAAATGTGGCTCTGATTCAAGTACAATTAGAAACTTTAGACTATTTATCAATTGACCTTGATAAAGAAAATCCTTGCATCACATAAACACTATATCAAACAATTATAGAAAGTCCATTCATCAATCCCAAGACCTACTTTACTTACTATCACCAACATAAAGTAATACCCATATACAATATGAAATGCAGCATTTCAAGCAACTCTTAAGAAATTCAACTACGATGCAAGCAATATTTTGTGTTCCTTTGATCTGCTTATTTCCCCTGCTTAATCTGCCAAATCTTGCAGGCTTTTGTTGCATGTATAATTTAAAGCCATCTGCTGTTTGGGCTTTTACATTTTAAAAAAAAACTTAAGATCAGAGTTACTAACAGAATGGGTTTGTTACTAATATTCAAGTATCCTGTTACAGTGCATTCCCTTGTGAAAATAGTAGTTACATATAAAAACGACAAAGCAGTTTTTCTACATGTCTTTAAATTTCCCCACTACAAAGACTTTTAAAAATATGGTAGCTCATAAAACCACAAAACCACTTAAAAGCTTGAATGATATTTTTAAGCTAAAATGTGGCCGATTCTGCCTGGCATTCCAACTTGATTTTCTTTTTATTATTTTCTGCCAAGGGATTCAGAACTTTGCACAATGAAAAGAGAATTCTATTGTTCACAGGTATAAAAATTGAACAGTGCCACTTTGTTTAAATTCATACTAATCTGACACAAGAGAATATAGCCAGAGGAAATACAAGGATCTTATTTAAACAAATTCAAACCTTAGAATGTTTACAACTTTGCTCTTATTGCCATCTATGGTTATGCAGCCGAGTTGAAATCAACTCTTTAGTTAAAATGAGGCAGTGCATATGTTTAGTCTTTTAAAAATAATACATAAAGCTGCAGATGTCACTGGAAATATGCTGTGGGCTTACCATTTCATGTATACTTTGTAAGCAAGTCTTTTCTAAAAGATCTTGCTTTTTGAAAGAACCATAAAAAGCCTCTAGAAAAAGTGTTAATCATGGAAGTTTGAAAATCTCTTCAAAAACATGCTTTGTATTTATTACCATTCTACTATCTACACTTTGAGATTATTATTGAATACATAGTTTATTAACCACATTAATGCACATTCATTGTGAAGCACTGGAATGTTACCAATGGTTTGTTTCATAAGCAAATTTTCATATGTTAAGCAATCTCACAATGTACTACATGGAAACAATTTCCCTTTTTCAAAAAAAAAATGCACACATGTACAGATTTTTACTCGACAAAGAAACAGCAGTGGTCTTGCTCTAAATAAAATGCTCAATTTTACGACTGGGAATTTATTAGTGCATTAGTCATTCTGAACCCACAATGAAGCTTATCTAAAGTTCCTGTATAGTTTCATTTCTTTCATGTTTAAAAACTGTTGCAACTAAAGCACCTAACAACCAGATGATGAAAGAAACAAAGTCCTTTCAAGAACAGGACGAATACAAAAAAAGCCCATAAATCCAAGAAGGGGCAAAATCTGACTAAACTTTACATGACGTCACTGTCCCCAGAAACCATGCCTAAACTTACAGAGGAGCAGGAGGAGAGAGGGGGGGTTCAAATCCGCCCTCTAAACAAAAGGCTTCAAAATAAAACACATTACCCAAGATGGCGAAGGGTTGTTGTTTTGAAGAAAAGAAAAATGGAGGATATTGTAATATACACAAAGGGATAAATTTCAACAACTCGCCTGCAGCCGGCTTGAATAAGGAAGCGGCGGAGATACAAAAGCAAAGAGGGGAGGGAGAGGGATGGAGAGGAAGAAGAGGGGGAGGCACCTAGAGCGGGCTGGGCACCCCCTCACACAGTCCTGGGGAGTCACCAGATTTATATATATATATATATATAGAAAGAGAGAGAGAGAGGTTTAAAATAAAAACAAGAGTTATCGCAGAATTGATCTGAGTGAAGCATGTCGGTGTCTCTTGTGCTGACGGGGAAGGGATTGAGATGGGACGCAGCAGATGTGACGGGTGACGCCGGGGCCGTGTTGTTGAGGCCGGCCTGGCCTGGCCTGGCCCGGCCCAGCCTGTGGCAGCCGGACTGTCAAAAGGAGGGAGAGGAGAGAGGCAGGGGGGGGGGGGGGGGTGTGTGAGGCCCACTTTCACACCACAAACCACCACCTCCCTCAACGGGACACGGGGGCTCCCGTGCCTCAAGAGTCCTGTCCACATTTAAACAACACATCTCTGTCCCTCAGCCCCCCCCCCCCCCCCCCGCGTCCGCGGGCCGTTTCCTCAGGCTGCGTCCGTTTGTTGTGTCTTTTTGAAAATAAACTACGAGAGAGGGAGAGAAAGTGGATCAAATGGTAAACAAGAGGAGGTTGCGAGCGGGACACAAAAGCGTCTTTTTTCTCTCTCTCTCTTCACACACACACTCCCCTCAGAAAAAAATAATTTGAAAAAAATAGAAACCTAAAAAACACAAGTTTTAGTGCGAATGGAAATCACTTTCTCCCCCGCGCCCCCCTCCCTCCCTCAAAAACACACACAATGTGCCCGTTGAGGTGATTATTTTTTTAAAGTCCCTCTCCGAGCTCTCTGCTACAAAAGGATCCGATTCAAAGCGACATGTAAAAAGACAAGAGACGGTTAGAGACACAAAGTGAAGGAGGAAAATAAGACTCAGCCTCACCGGCCTGGACCCTCACCGAGCACTTTCTCCGGCCCTAGAAATATTTTACTAATTCTTTCTCTGGCTTTCCTTCCTCCTCCTCCCCCAAACAACTCCTCATATTTATCAATTATTTGTCTCTCTAACCGCCCCCCCCCCCCAAACCTCTCGCCGCCTACATCAAACCACCATTCCCTCCTCTCGCCCACCCACCAACCATCACCACACCAAATAATAAATATCCTTTTTTTAAAAAAAAGAAAATGTCCATCAACACACGAAAAAGAAAATGCAACTCACCTAGCTCGCAAATGTCATCGACTTCCCTTCCGGATACGTCGGGAGTTTGGAGGACAGATGGTGGAATTATCTTTTAACGTTCTTGTTTTCGTTTCGAAACTTTTTTTTAATTGAGGCGGGAGGAGAGAGGGGGAGAATTCGTTAATTCGCCAGAAGCTGTGAAGGGGGGAGGAGGAGGGGAGGGGGGAGAGAGATAGGGACCGAGACTTTTTTTCGGCTTCTCAATGCATGTGGTTCACGAACTGGTGACGTCAGGCAAGGCTCAAACAATGAAACTTGCTGCTACAAGAAACATTTTCCTAAATGAAACCAAACAGTTTATCATCTAGCGGCAGGGAAAAAACACACTGGGTTATAGTCTCTCCAAAGCACACCCTCCTCTTCCCCCCCCCCCCCGGCACACACACACCTTTCTCTCTCCCCCCCTACCATCAACTGGGGATTTTCTTCTTTTTAAAACACAAACTTCTCCTATTTTTTTTCTTTTCAAAAAGGATCATAAACTATCAGAGTACGTGAGAATTGCAATTCATTATTTCATCTTTTCTCTGCCCTCTTTCATTATTTTTGTTGCTGTTGCGCTCTCTGGCAATGTCAGCACCCCTCTCCCCCTTTTTTACACACCGTGGTCATTTGCAACATATGAAACATTTTCCTAAATGAAACCAGTTTATCATCTAGCGGCAGGGAAAAAACACACTGGGTTATAGTCTCTCCAAAGCACACCCTCCTCCTCCCCTCTCACTCCCCCTTCCCAACATACACCTTTCTCCCCCCCCCCCCCCCTACAATCAACTGGGATTTTCTTCTTTTAAAACATAAACTTCCCTTTTTTTCTTTTTTTTAAAAGGATCATAAACTATCCGGGCACGTGAGAATTGCAATTCATTATTTCATTTTTTAGCTTCTCGCCCCTCTTTTTTGTTGTTGTTGCGCTCTCTGACAATGTCAGCTCCCCCCTTTTAACAACCGTGGTCATTTGTAACATAAGAAACATTTACCGAAATGAAACTAAACAGCTTATCATCCAGCGGCAGGGAAAAACATACTGGGTTATAGTCTCCAAAGCACACCCTCCTCACTCCACCCCCCCCCCCCCAAAAAACACATACATCTCCTCTCCCCTACAATCAACTGGAGATTTTCTTCTTTTAAAACATAAACTTCCCCTATTTTTCTTTTAAAAGGATCATAAACTATCCGGACACGTGAGAATTGCAATTCATTATTTCATTTTTTAAGCTTCTCGTCCTTCTTTCTTTTTTGTTGTTGCGCTATCTGGCAATGTCAGCTCCCCCCTTTTTATGCCGCGGTCATTTGTAACATAATAACTGCAAGTACAATGATTGCAATCCAAGCACATACATATCTATAGGGGGAAGGTGCGGAGTGTTTTTAAGCCATTCAAACCGTCAGTCGTTCTCACAAGGAAAGATCTTGTGCTGAAATCATTTTGAGGTGCATGGGCTCCTTCCCCCACCCCCCAAAGATGCAGCAAAGACGGACGGTTCTGTAAAATAAGCGGTGTTCAATTCGTAACATGGCATTAATTATTTTGATCATAAACTGACCCAAAGATCTACATCAGACAGCTGCGCTGTGCTTGCAGTTATTGATTTTTTACTGCTACATTCCGGGAATACAAATTTGATCGCTTCAGCGTACAATTCAGTAATTTCATTAAAATCATAAAGCAAAAAAAAGCCTACTTTGAAAAACATTTGATTTGAATGGGATACAATTTCTCTTCATTTGGTACTGAAAAAGAAGTTGTTCTTGCAGGGAGCCGGCACGGACACAATGGCCTGAATGGCCTCCCTGTGTGCCGTAACCATTCTATAAGTCAATATTTTCCCCTCAATACTTTAGGTGAGAATCAATAGTTTGTCACTCTAGTTTGACTTATTACCATAATATTGATCCTTTCCAAGGATGCCTTTCATTTACATTAAGTGAAAATATCAGAGTTACACTGATTACATAGTTTGCTCCAGTTTTTATTTTGATGATTCAGATATTTGTTGGAAAATTATTTTTGTTAGTGAAACAATGTAGATGGAAGATTGTCCCCTCATGGAAACTAGGAGTGAAATCAGCGACGGTAGCTTGAATTAATCAACAATTCCACAAATCAGGATGTAACTTTAAATAAATAAGGAATGCCATATTTTATAAATGTTAACAGAATTGAATGAAACTTACTACAAATGAATTTTAACTTTAAAAATCATGGATATCACCTTTTTAAAAAATGTTAGTTTATTGTGTTGGGTTGGCATTATCACAATATATGCTCATCTGATAGCAAGATTTAGTCAATATAACTTTTCAGTCTTTATCTTAATTATTGGATATCACCCAGAACCATGATATATTTCATTTATAGCATAGATAGCAGATTTCTATTTTGTAAAAATAAGTAATGTTGTAGCATTTATAGTTCAAATAAATGAGTACAAGTTTTTTGGGACATCATTGATGTCTTATTCCAAAGCAAATTTGTGTTCATCAAGTGAAGGTTATTTTATTATACCCCATAAAATATAACAAATAGAAAATATCAACTTAATTTTGTATGGTTTAACTCAACCTAGAAACGCAGATCAATCCCTCAGAAACTCAGTTACTTAATATTTTACTTATTGTTGGCTTGCTGAAGTTTACAAATTAATATAACAAAAATATATAATGAAGCATGTAACATTTTTTTTGGCTGGCACTAATAGAGGAAAAATAGAGCACCCAATTCAACTATTAATTGTATGTCATCATAATAATATCTTGTTTTCCAAACTTCTGTATGTACGTAGGTTTTCTACAGTTTTTGAATGAGTACATAAAAATTATAATCTGATACAAAGTTGGAGGGAAATATAACTTGGGCGCCCACAATGCATCATTGAGTTTATCCAGTGAACAATGCTCTTGCAATGCAGTGAGAAAGATTGACCAGGGAACCCTTTGTCGAAGTGCATGCGTATGGATGTTATGGGAGAGCAGGATCAGTGCACCATGATTTCCCATTGACAGATACACACTTGAATAATGGCCTCTTGGATGAGGATGCCGGGTGGCCATTAACTACATTCCAGCAAGGTGTCAGCACTAGAAATAAGATAGGATGAAATTAACAGGAAATATATTTTCTGTATTGCAAATGTTTTGTGAGGTGGATGCACTACACTGCACTACAGTTGGGACCAAATAATAAACATCAAATCTAAAGAAGCAAGCAATAATTTTTTTGCCAAGAAACCAAAATAGCAAAAAAAGACTAATGTCACTGAAAGGCCATTCTGGACAGTCTTCCAACTATTTTCAGTAACAATTCATTTTCAGAGGGATGTTTTGCTCCAACCTTTAATGGTATACAGCCCTGGCCTCATGTCAAAGGCACAAGTCATCAGAATTTCCAAGCCCCACTCTAAACACTTGCCCCAAAATTATTGCTATAATAAGACTTACAGCATGGAGCAATGCCAGACCCCATTGTCTTCAGGGCATGCCCACTATCTTATCTAAAGCAAGCACAGATCAGATCAAATTGACTTTGAACCTAGTTTTCTACCCAGTATGCATTTGCGCCAGAAGTGCATTGGAGCAGAATTTCAGCCCCATCTTTACTGTAACATTCAATCCTCAATTTAAATTTGAATTTGTACATTGAAAATTTTTAATTAATGCAGACTTAACTTTTTTCATGAGGTCCGTTCAGCATTTGCTCCATCCCAGTCTTGTACTTGCGGTCTTTTGTCCTAGGGTCAAAGTATGTTAAATACCTGCTTAAATTTACATTATCCATATTCTTATTTTAAAAGCATACATCATCCCTTATCCTCAATTATTTCTCCAGGAAAGCCAAGGTTCAACTCTTCGAAACTTAAAATAAAAGCCCCTCTTTAATCTCTCTTTAATCTTCCTCAAACAATTTTCAATTTTCTTTTGATGATAAGATGCCTAAAATTGTAGACAATATTCTAAGTGCAAATTTACTAATGAGTTATACAGAGTTAAAGTCCACAGAGTCTCATATTTGATTAGCCCCATTGATAATAGCTTCATGTTGATGGTAAATAATCATACTGGAGTTCTTTTTTCCCTTTGCTGATGACATGTACATGTTTCATACACCTTTGTATTTTCTGCTTCAAAATTCAGCATTTTAGCATTTTTACACAGATGCTCTATTGGAAAGAATAAATAGACTGCAAAAGTGATACAAAATTAGTAATGGGGGGTTGCTTATGGTGGCAATGATTCCATGAATATAATAATAAGCTAAGATTAAGAAAAAAGGGACAACAATTGTCAGAATGCTTGAAGAAATAAAGGCACACATACTTAGGGAACAGTAATGGTTAATAAATAATAAAATGCCCGTTGAAAAAAGCAAGAGTAATTAAAAATAAGAACATATTATATTGTGCGCACAGTAATGTACAGAACACCAACAACAAAGAGGAAAATTGGAGGCAATAACTGGAAGTAATTAGATGTAATAGGGAATACAGAAATATGGCTCCAAACAGGGAAAGAGTGACAACTAAATATAGTTGGGTATTAAATATAGAAATAATTGGGAAGGAGGAAGGGATAGTGGGATAGCTGTTTTGCTCAGAAATAACATGGCAGGAGCAAGAAAGGACATAGTTAAAAAGATAGAAATCAATTTCATATAGTTGGAAATAAAAGTCAAGGAGGGGTTTGGTCACTCTATTAGGTGTGCAAAACACATCACCAAAGAGTGGAAACGAAGGGAAGGGAGAAATATTGAGGCTAATCTATGACATGAGTAAAAAATAGAATCATACAAATGCAGAATTTTAACCATCTGCCACTCCCAACCTGCTTCCCTGTCAAGTAAACGGCAAGCGACGGAGTAAAAGGGAGGAGGGGATCATATTTCTTGCAACATGTGCAAGACTCCAATTTGATCCAATACATAAGAACCCCAGCAAGGGAAGAAACACTGCTAAAGCTAATAATGGAAATGAACTGGAGGAGATAAGACAGTAAGTGTGGAAGTACATCTGGGGAGTAGTATTTACAGTATAATAAAGTTCAATATAATGACTAAGAGATCTAGATAGCACAAATATCAAAGCAATATTTTGTTTAAAAAGCTCAATGTAGAAATGAGGATGGAGTTAAGGAAGATACAGTGGAGAAAAATATTGACTGACAAAGAGGTAGAAAAATAATGGGTAAAATCGATGCAGTGCAGGAAAAATATAAACCACTGAAAATAAGAAGAAACAAGTCACAAATTAGATGTCATGGATAACTAAAAAGGGTGATAAAATGGAATCTAAAAAAAAGACATAAATAAACAATAAATGGAAAGTGAAAAAAGGGAAAGGAAGTAGGCAAAGAGGAAATATGAAATGAAAATATTTTAAAAATTGAAAAATAGTGAACTATCCTATCGAGACATAAGTAACAAAATATGATTAGTGCCACTAAAGAATAAGTAAGATATCCTCAAAGAAAAATTATACTGAAATGTTAGAGTTACTGATTAGAAACTATCATTCAGTTTTTACTAACAGGAAAGATTGAGGAAGCTGCATTCATTTTTTCTGGAAAAAAACAGCCTAAGAGGAGAACTCATAGGAGTCTTTAAAATTATGAGGGGGTTTGATTAGGTGAATGTGGAGAAATTGTTTCCATATGGTGGAGTCCAGGACAAGGATACTTAAATGAAGTTAGCCACTAACAGATAAAGTAAAGATTTTAGGCATAATGTATTTATACATGGAACTCACTGCCAGATGAAGTGGTTGGAGTAAATCATGTTTAAAGTATTTGTAGTGCATACATAAGGAAAAGGGAAATAGAATAGTGGGATATAGCAGGATGTTGGGAAGCGGCAATTAGAGTGTTAGGAAGTTTGTGTGCAATGTGAACTGGCATAGACTGGTTTGGACAAATGGTTCACTTCTGTGCTGATTTTCTGTAATCCTAGATTTGTAACTCAGCATAAAGATGCCTAATATCTTTTCAAGGAAAGATCTCAGTTTGGATTCCAGCTTATATTGTACTAACAGATCTCAGGCAGGACACTACTTTGACTATATAACTTGCCTTGATGCTAAGGAGGAGAGAGAAATCAGGCAGCTATGTTTGCTATTCAGTGTCCATCTGCATGCAGGGTTTCAGAGGACAAGAAAATGTCTGCAGTTTGGAAGACAGAAGGACAGTATTAGATTTGGATGTGATCTGTGATAACATTCACCACAAGGTACTGGAGGGATTCAAGCAACTGTTGGAATGCATTTCAGCAAGCATGTGTGTTTGAAGGGGAGAACTGGAAAAAGGATAATACTGTTACTTAGTTCAATTAATTTTGATTATTATCAATCATGGTTTTATCTATTACATAGCAATACATCTTTGCTAATGTTTTATAGAAATATTCTCTTTTTATAAACTCCAGGAACGGCACAGTGGTTAGCACTGCTGCCTCACAGCACCAAGGACCCGGGTTCAATTCCCGGTTTGAGTCACTGTCTGTTCAGAGTTTAAATATTCTCCTCATGTCTGCGTGAGTTTCCTCCGGGTGCTCCAGTTTCTTCCCACAGTTTGAAAGACATGCTGCTTAGGCGCATTAACCATGCTAAATTCTCCATCAGTGTACCTGAACAGGCGCCAGAGTGTGGCAATTAGGGGATTTTCACCATAACTTCATTGCAGTGTTAACATAAGCCTACTTGTGACAAATAAATAAACTAAAAAAGAGATCATGTGAAATCCCAATAATTACACCAAGCCTTGCTTTCTTTCCCTTGAGCTACATGACTATTTTTTATAGTACAATTTTTCCCCTTTGGGAGTCAGCCATCAATCTCCAGATTTATTGAGTTTGGAAAAGGCACTTTTGCTATTTTTCAGTACTCTATTGGCACTAATTGTGAAGAATTAAAATGTAACACAAGTTATTTCCTGGAATTTGCACTTCTAGAAAAAATAATTTGTGCTGGTTCAGGACAACTTATTGTGGATTACTAGCTTCCGAGTCTATCCTAAAGAGTTCCTTTTTGAATGATGTGGAGATGCCAGCGTTGGACTGGGGTAGGCACAGTAAGAAGTCTCACAACACCAGGTTAAAGTCCAACAGGTTTATTTGGTAGCACGAGTTTTCGGAGTGCTGCCCCTTCATCAGGTGAGTGGAGAGTTGGGTTCACAAACAGGGCATATAAAGACACAAACTCAATTACAAGATAATGGTTGGAATGCAAGTCTTAACAGGTAATCAAGTCTTTCCAGGTGCAGACAATGCGAGTGGAGAAAGAGTTAAGCACAGGTTAAAGAGATGTGAATTGTCTCCAGCCAGGACAGTTAGTGGGATTTTGAAAGCCCAGGCCAGTCGTGGGGATTACAGATAGTGTGACATGAACCCAAGATCCCGGTTGAGGCCGTCCTCATGTGTGTGGAACTTGGCTATCAGTTTCTGCTCGGCGATTCTGCCTTGTTGTGTATCTTGAAGTGCTCGGCGATTCTGCGTTGTCGTGTGTCTTTTTTAATGAATTCAAAGTTGATACAACAATCAGTTAAGAGAACTCAGAAGAGGAGTCATACCGACTTGAAATGTTAATTCTGTTTCTCTCTCAACAGATGTTGCCAGACCTGCTGAGTTTTTCCAGCATTTTCTGTTCTTATTTCAGATTTACAGCATCTGCAATATTTTGCTTTTATTATAGTCAGTTGAATAAGTTTGCTTCACTTTACAAGTCTATTGAACGCATGATTCACTCAATGATTTAGGTCATCATCATTCAATTCTAGGTTTTTCAATAATGCTATACTAAAGTATTTTATTTACTTCATTGCATTTGAGAACTATATAAGCACCCCGTGTCTCCCTGCATATTGTTTCTATTCAAGTAATCATTTAGTACCCTTTTGAATGCCTTGATTGAACATGCCTCCACTACACTTCCAGGCAGTGCATTCCAGAGCCGAACCACTCATGTCCAAATGTTTTTTCTGACACCACATTTTCTTCTTTTGCAAATCACTTTAAATTTGTGCCATTCATTCTTGATCCTTTTCCGAGGGAGAACAGTTTTCCCTATCTACTCTGTCCAGCCCCCTCATGATTTTGAGCATCTTTATCAAACCTCCTCTTAGCCTTCTTCTCTCTAAGGAGAACAATCCGAACTCTCCAATCTATTCTCATAATTTAAGTTTCTCATATTGCTTTCAATGTGCCATGCATATGGACTTTATGAGCGCATAGGAAAAATTTAATTTCTACTTGCAGGTGCCTGAGGTTGTGGGAGAGTGGAGTATTGTGTTGGTTCTGATGCATACATTTGTCGCAAGTGGTCTGTATATGCATGCAAAGGATCACAACATCAGCAAGGTTATCACTAAGTAATACAATTTAATTCAACTGTCATAAACAAGGTACATGAGAGTAAGCTATAATGTGTGTTGCAAATAAGGAACTTTGACCTGCCAGCCAACAGAGGATTGAAAACCAAATAGTAACAGTGAAGTATTGCCAGCTTACTCTGCCTGGAATCTCTTAGCTGATAGATTGTCAAGGGCCTGTCTGCCACATCATACACTTGCAATGGCCTCTGCATGTGTCTCTGTAACATCCTGCGTTTTGTCATCACCATCCACTTCCCCGTCTTGATTGTCAGAGGAAACCTCTGCCCAATGGATCCCTCTGCAAAGGCATCCCTACTTTGTTGCACAAGGCTCTGCAGGGTGCAGCAGACAACAACAATCCTGACACTGTGGAATATTGGAATGCCCCATCTGAGCAGTCCAAACATCTAAATCTTAACATTAGGAGACCTATCGCCTCCTGAATGGTGTCCCTTGTAACAAACATATCTACCGCTCTATCACCTGCTCACACTTTGGCAAATCAGACCACAAGGCTGTGCTCTTGCTCCCGGCTTACAAGCAAAAACTGAAATGGGAGAATCCGCCAAAGAAAGTCATGCAATGTTGATCTGAGGAATCGGATGATCTCTTACAGAACTGCTTAGAGTCAGTAGACTGGTCAGTATTTAAAAACTTAGCAACCAGTCTGAATGAGTACACCACTATAGTAACTGACTTCATTAGTAAGTCTGTAAAAGACTGTATGCCAAAGAAGCAAATCCATGTGTTTCCCAACCGGAAACCATGGCTGAACAGGGATATCCACTGCTTGCTGAAGTCCAGGTCTGAGGCATTCAAGTCAGGCGACCCTAACCTATATAAGAAAGCCAGGTATGATCTAAGGAGATCCATCAAAGATGCCAAAAGCCAGTACTGGGCCAAGCTATTGTCCCAGGCTAGCCACACGGACCCCCACTGACTATGGCAAGATCTGCAAGACAGGCTACAAGATGAAGGCATCTAAAATCACCGGCTCCAATGCACCCTTGCCTGATTAGCTCAATGCATTCTATGCTGTTTTGAGCAAGAGGTCACGAGAGCATGCCCTCCACCCTGGGAGCCTCAAACAAACTGTATCTGACGTCACAACTGCAGATGTCAAAGCAGCCTTCTTGAAGGTCAACCCACAGAAAGCAACTGGCTCGGATGGGGTACCCGGACGAGCACTCAGGTCCTGCGCTGACCAACTGGCGGGTGTATTTGCAGACATTTTCAACCTTTCTTTACAATAATCTGAGATCCCTATCTGCTTCAAGAAGATGACCATCCTCTCGGTACCAAAGAAAAATCAAGCAGCATGCCTTAATGACTATGTCCGGTGGTTCTGACATCTATCATTCTGAAGTGCCTCGAAAGGTTAATCATGGCACAAATCAATTCCGGCCTCCCAGATTGCCTGGATCCACTACAGTTTGCCTACTACCACAACAGATGCCATCTCCCTGGCCCTGCACTCAACCCTGGAACACCTAGATAACAAAGACACCTATCTCAGACTCCTATTAACAACTATAGCTCAGCCTTCAACACCATTATTCCTCCAAAACTCATCTCCAAACTCCGTGGCCTGGGGCTCGGCTCCTCCCTCTGCGACTGGATCCTGAACTTCCTAACCCACAGACTGCAATCAGTAAGGATAGGTAATACACCCCCCCCCCAATGATCATCCTCAACACCAGTGCCTCACAAGGCTGTGTCCTCAGCCCCTTACTATAGTCCTTATACACCTATGACTGTGTGGTCAAATTCCCCTCCAACTCATTTTCAAGTTTGCTGATTACACCACTGTAGTGGGTCAGATCTCAAACAATGACAAGATAGAGTACAGGAAAATGTTAGAGAATCTGGTGAACTGGTATGACAACAATAATCTTTCCCTCAATGTCAACAAAACGAAGGAGATAGTGATCGACCTCAGGAAGCATAGTGGAGGACATGCCACTGTCTACATCAATGGGGACGAAGTAGAAATGGTCGAGAGCTTCAAGTTTTTAGGTGTCCAGATCACCAACAACCTGTCCTGGTCCCTCCATGCTGACACTTTAGTTAAGAAAGCCCACCAACGCCTCAACTTTTTCAAAAAACTAAGGAAATTTGGCATGTCCACTATGACTCTCACCAACATTTACCAATGCACCATAGAAAGCATTCTTTCTGGTTATATCACAGCTTGGTATGGCTCCTGCTCTGTCCAAGACCGCAAGAAACTACAAAGGGTCATGAACGAAGCCCAATCCATCACTTAAACCAGCCTCCCACTCATTGGCTACACTTCCCGCTGCCTCGGAAAAGCAGCCAGCATAATTCAGGACCCCACGCACCTTGGACATACTCTTTTCCACCTTTTTCTGTCAGGAAAAAGATACAAAAGTCTGAGGGCACATACCAACTGACTCAAGAATAGCTTCTTCCCTGCTGCCATCAGACTTTTGAATGGACCTACCTCGTATTAAGTTGATCTTTCTCTACACCCTAGCTATGACTTTAACACTACATTCTGCACTCTCTCCTTCTCTAAGTATGATATGCTTTGTCTGTATAGCATGCAAGAAACAATACTTTTCACTGTATACGAATACATGCAACAATAATAAATCAAATCAAATCAAATCAAACTCAAATCTTGTGGAGGCATGTGCAATATTGCACCTTTCCTCGGGGGTACTCTGCGACAGTGAACTGGCATCCTCATTCAGGTTTTCGGGGGGGGGGGGGGGGGGGGGGTATCCCTCATCCCCAAGGAGCCAGGCCTGCGGTCACCATGGTCCTTCAAAAACCTGTGGCACCTGGGAGTATTTTAGAATGTAGGCAATGTGAGAGTGAACTGGGAACAGAGCACAAACATGCAGGATTTGTCTGATCACACGACAGCTGCGCGCTCAATGAGTGAAAACATTTCCTGTTGCTGTATGTGACTCACTGAACCCAGGGAGCCCTCAATGGTATATTTTTGCAGCCATTTGCCCCATGCACTTGCGTGAATCCTGTGATTGCTGCAAAACTCAACATTCTTACAGCCTGGCTCTTGGGATCCAAGCAGAATTGGACAAGTTGGTGCACTCTCCTGAAGAGGGCATCTGTCACCTCCGGATACACTTGTGCATTGCTGACTGGGAAATGCTGCACAGCAGAGCCCTGGAAGGAACCACTGACAAAAAGATTTTGGGTGGAAGGGGATGAGGAAGGAAGTCCTGCATAGGCAGTATGAGGAGCTGGGCACTAAATTAAGAAACAGAGCCTCAAAGCTAATCATCTCTAAATTATTACCTCAGCCATGTGTAAATTGGCAGAAGGCAAATAAGATTAGAGAAATGGCTTGAAGACTGGTCTGGTCAAAGTAGGTTCTGGTTTGTGGGGCACTGGCACCAGTACTGGGGATAGTGGGGGCTGTACCATTGGGATGGTTTACATCTGAACCATGCTGGAGCTGATGTTCTAGCAAGCTGTATAACTGGGGAAGTAAAGAGGGCTTTAAACTAAATATTGGGGACAAGGGATCAAATTTTGGACGATGTGGTCAGCCAAAGAGTAGAGACAAGGCAAGAGGAAAAGGTAGTAATATGGGAAATGATAAACAGAACAAGACAGGAAGAGACAGATGCCGGAATTCTAAGGCCCCGGCCACCATGGAATCAGAGTGGGCAAGGGGAGGACAATACAAATGTCCAATGACCTCGGGCAGGATTTTTCGGTCTCGGGTCAAGTGAGGCTATAAAATCCCACCCAGAATGTAGAAATCTAAGAGCAAATCAGCAGATAAAACCAGACCCTACAAAAATAATAAAAGGGCAAAATTGAAGACTCTATATCTAAATACACGCACCATTTAAAACCAAACAGATAAACTGATTACACAAATAGAAATAAATAAATCTGATAGCTATTACAGAGACATGGCTACAGGATGACATAGATTAGGACCTAAATGTTGAAGGGTATGTGACATGTAGAGAGGATAGGAAGTTAGAAAAAGGTGGATGGGTGGTTTTGTTAATTAATTGTAGTATTAGCACGTTAGAGAAGATTAACCTAACATCAGGAAACCAGAATGTAGAAACAGTTTGGGTTGAAATAAGAAACAATGTGGGAGTGATGTACAGGTCCCCCTAGTTATAACTCTAAAGTGGAACAGAATATAAAAGAAGAGATAATGGGAGGTTGTCAGAAGGGTACAGCAATAATCATGAGAGATTTTAACCTACAGATTGATCGAACAAAAGTCAGATGTGCAAAGTAACATAGCTGAGGAGTTCATAGAACATTTTTGGAATAGTTTCTTGGAACGGCATGTTCTGAAACCAACCAGAGAGCAGACTATATTAGACCTGGTACTGTGTAATATAATGGGATTAATTGATAACCTCATAGTGAAAGTACTCTAGGTAACGCCAAACTTAATATGATTTTATTTTACATTCAGTTTGAGGAAGAGAAGAGTGTGTTTAAGACTCGTATTTTAAACTTAAGTAAGAACAATTATGAGGGCATGGAAGCAGAGCTAGCTAAAGTGAACTGGCAAATGAGATTAAGGGATAAATCCATAGAGATGCAGTGAAAAACTTTTAAGGGATATTTCAGATTGCACAGAATAGATACATTCAAATGAAAAGATGGATGCACCATCTAAAGAAGTTTAAAGCAGTATCAAACTTAAAGAAAAGGCATATAATTGCACAAAAATGAGTGGCAAGACAAAGGATCGGTCAGGATATAAAGAACACCAAAGAATGACAAAAAGATTAATAAGGAGGGGAAAATTACAGAATGAGAGAAAGGTACCTGGAAATATAAAGAAATATAAGAGTTTTAAATAAGAGTTAACAAAGTGGGTGTTGGTTCTATGGAATGAGAGTCTGGAGAATTAATAATTCAATTCAGATGAATTGAACAGGTATATTGCATCACTCTTCACTTAAGGGGATACAAGTATCATCCCAGAAATAGCTGTAAACCAGGAAATGGAAGGAGCGAGGAACTCAGGAAAATTACAATCATGAGAGAAGTGGTTTGAGCAAATTGTTGGAACTGCGAACAGACAAGTCCTTGAGCCCTGATGGACATCATCCTCGGGTCTTGAAAGAAGTGGCCAGTGAAATAGTTGAAGTATTAGTTCTAATTTTCCAAAATTCATTAGATTCGGGGAATGTTTAATTAGATTGGAAAATAACAAATCTAATTCTTTTGTTCAAAAATTGAGGGAGACAAAAAGCAGGAAATGACAGGTTAGTTAGCCTAACATCTCTCTTAGGGAAAATGTTAGGTGCTATTATTACAGATGTTATAGCAGGGCACTTTGAAAAGTTTAATGCAATCAGGTAGAATCAACATGGTTTTGTTTAACAAATTTATTAGAGTTCTTTGAAAGAGCCAAATGTGCTGTGGATAAAGGGGGACATGGTGGATTTACTGTACTTAGATTTCCAGAAGAATTTGATAAAGTGCCACATCAAAGGCTATTGTGGAAAATAAAAACTCATGGAGTGGGGATACATATTGTAATGGATAAAAGATTGGCTAACTAACAGGAAATAGAGTGTAGCCATAAATGGGTCTTTTTCTAGTTAGTGGAATGTCACAAGTATTGTTAAAACTCAACAACAACAAGTTTTAACAACAAATGTTGTTAAAACTCTTACTGTGTTTACCCCAGTCCAACGCTGGCATCTCCACATCACAAGTATTGTGCCACGGGGATCAGTGCTGGGGCATCAGCTCTTTACAATTTATATAAATGACTTGGATGAAGGGACAGATGGTATGGTTGTTGAATTTGGTTGACACAAAGATAGGTAGGAAAATAAGTTGTGAAGAAGACGTATGGAGGCTAAAAAGTGACATAGATAGGCTAAGTGGAAGTATAACTGGAGTATAATGTGGACAAATGTGTCATTGTCCATTTTGGCAAGAAGAATAAAAAAGCATATTATCTAAATGAGAGATTGCTGAGCTTTGAGATTCAAAGGGATCTGGGCATCCTAGTGCAAGAATCACAAAAGGCTATTATGCAGGTACAGCAAGTAACTAGGAAAGCTAATAGAATGTTATCGCTCATTCTGAGGTAAATTGACAACAAAAGTCGTGGTTATTTTGTTTTGATTTGATTTGAATTTTTTAAAATTTGATTTATTGTCACATATATTAATACAAAGAAAAGTATTGTTTCTTGCGCACTATACAGACAAAACATACCGTTCATAGAGAAGGAAACGAGAGAGTGCAGAATGTAGCTAGGATGTCATAGCTAGGGTGTAGAGAAAGATCAACTTAATGCAAAGTAAGTCCATTCAAAAGTCTGACAGTAGCAGGGAAGAAGCTGTTCTTGAGTCGGTTGGTACATGAACTCAGACTTTTGTATCTTTTTCCCGACGGAAGAAGGTGGAAGAATGTCTGGGGTGCGTGGGGTCCTTAATTATGCTGACTGCTTTGCCGAGGCAGCGGGAAGTGTAGACAGAGTCAATGGCTGGAAGGCTGGTTTGCGTGATGAATTGAACTACATTCACGACCTTTTGTAGTTCCTTGCAGTCTTGGGCAGAGCAGGAGCCATAACAAGCTGTGATACAACCAGAAAGAATGCTTTCTATGGTGCATCTGTAAAAGTTGGTGAGAGCCATAGCTGACATGCCAAATTTCCTTAGTCTTTTGAGAAAGTAGAGGCGTTGGTGGGCTTTCTTAACTATAGTGTCGGCATGGGGGGACCAGGACAGGTTGTTGGTGATCTGGACATCTAAAAACTTGAAGCTCTTGACCCTTTCTACTTTGTCCCCTTTGATGTAGACAGGGGCATGTTCTCCTTTACACTCCCTGAAGTCGATGACAATCTCCTTCATTTTGTTGACATTGAGGGAGAGATTATTGTTGCCACACCAGTTCTCCAGATTCTCTATCTCATTCCTGTACTCTGTCTCGTCATTGTTTGAGATCTGACCCACTACGGTGGTGTCGTCAGCAAACTTGAAAATCGAATTGGAGGGGAATTTGACCACACAGTCAGGCTGAGAACACAGCCTTGTGGGGCACCCGTGTTGAGGATGATCGTGGAGGAGGTGTTGTTGCCTATCCTTACTGATTGTTGTCTGTGAGTTATGCTTTAGTTGTACAGGACACTGGTGAGACCATATATGGAGTAACGTGTACAGTATTGGTTTCTTTATTCAGGGAAAGATGTAAATGCATTAGAAACAGTTCATAGAATGTTACGAGACTAATACCAGGAATGGCTGGATTGTCTTATGAGGAAAAGTTAGGCTTGTATCCACTGGAGTTTAGAAGAATAAGAGGCGGCTTGATTGAAACATTTAAGACCCTGAGGGATCTTAGCAAAGTGGATGTGGAGAGGATGCTTCTGCTTGTGGGCAAATCTAGAACCAGGGGTCATGGTTTAAAAATAAAAGAGGTCTCTTGTTTAAGACAGAGATGAGGAGAATTTTTATTTTTCGAGCATCATGAGTCTCTGGAACTCTGACTCAAAAGATGCTGGAAATAGAGTTTCTAAATATTTTAAGGCAGAGCTAATAGATCATTGATTAACAAGGGGCTGAAAGGTTTTTGGAAGGAGGCAGGAATGAGGAATGAAGGTTACAGTCAGACCAGCCATGATCTTTATTGAATGGCAGAGCAGGCTTGAGGGGCCAAGTATCCTACTCCTGTTCCCAATTTGTATGTTCCCATGTCACCTTTAATGTCACTGGCACAGGATTGCCTCCAAGAATGCAGGTCTTCATGGAGAAATGAGCATATTTGAGCAACCACATTCTGAAACATCCTAAGACACCTTCACCATTTAGCTCATCTGCAGGTAGCTTCACCTCCTGCGATATACCCAAGTTCAGGCCACTGGGCACCAGTATCCTGACCTTCTTGAGGCTCTGCTGCCCCTTGCTCTGCCTGTTTCTCCTCCTGGTCCTCAGGTAATTTGTGCCAGTTCCTTTTTATCTGGACCAGAGCCAAGCAGAGTTGCCTGGAGCTAGCATCATATATGCCTTGGTTTATCTGTGAACAAATGACAGAAATCCATCTAGTCAGCATATTCTTAGTAGATTTTCCTCTGTTCTGAGCCTTTCAACCAATGCTAAGCCTGACATCCATCTCGATATGGCCTCCCTACCCCACCCTTCATGGTGAAGGACATTCTGGAGGACCATAGATGAAAAATTCTCTCTTTCATACCAGAATGTGCATAAAAACTTTACACATTGACCTGGGTGACTACATCCATGTGCGAGAACCCACTTTCAGACACTCTCCAGCTTTCCTCCATTGTCCCTGAGATGCTATAGGGACACCATTGTCTCAACATCAGAGAAAGACTTACCATATAAGCCCATCAGCTATTACCGTTTACTCGAGAGAATGGAGGTTTGGAATTGGAGCCATCCATCTCCCTTCCTCCCTTGCCCACTCCCTTCCCCCTCTGCCTCTGATAGCAGCAAATGCCAATCAGCACATAGTGATATGGCAGCTCCAGACCTTGATGGCTTCTCTCTGGAATGTGATGCATTAGTCATGGAGCAATGCTGGTTTATTGGATTTTGGAACCTCGAGAGGAGATCTCAGCTGGGCTTGGTCTCCATGGATTAAAAATTAATAGGGTGCCCCTTTACTTGGCCCAAAAACAAAGCATCAACTCATCCCACCCAAAAAGAAACTCCTCCCATATTGAATACAAGCTTATGATCTGTGCAATAATCTTGCCAGCTTCAGCATGGTGCATGTGAGATTTGACAGCAAGTCAAACACCTTTAACCCTCCCCTGTTACTCACCAATCTGCCTTCCTCATTCTCTTACACAATCATCACCTTGTCATTCCTCATCCTTCTGTAACTCTTTGACCTTCCCGAACCCCTGGATTATTCTCGACCCTTTAATTACCTACATGGGCATTCCTCTGTTCCCATAACAGTTGACATTTCCATGCCCCTCCTGACTCTGACCCTTTCTGCTCTTGAGGCCAGCTGTACACTGACTCTCCGTGACCCCCCTGAGACCATCCACTACCAGCCCATGTCCCTAGTGCTTCCACCTTACCTGATCCAATTGCTGCTTCTGACTGTCTCCCAGTGCCCTCATTCAAACCCTTAGGACCAAAGTCTGGACATTACCAATCCTGCTCTTTAGACCTTCCATGACGTTCAGAGAGCCAGAGAGCCCATCCACCACCCTATAGTGAGACCAAGGCAAGATTGACATGCTTACCTTCCCAACAAGACCCAGACAATCTGATATCCTTCCCCAGACACCATCCAACAAGCTCCAGACAGTCTGGCTATCTTCCCCCCGACACTCCCAACAAGTTCTGGACAATCTGGCTTCCCTCCCCAGATATCCTCTTGTCCTTTCTTGCTGATCCTGCATCTCTTGGACTTCTGACACCTGACCTTGATCAAAATGCTGATATTCACAGCAGTCCCAAGATGGACAAAGCAGCAATTGCTCACTCCAAAGTCCAGGATCATGTTACTTATATGCAGTCATAAACGTGAACGCACAAATTTCTCACTGGCGGAAAACTTAATTTGGAAGGTGTACTTAATTCTGGTGAGCTGGCCTTTTATTGAGTATGCATGATATGCAAATACATGCAAAATTACTTACTGAAACTCTATCAGTGAGCTTTAAATTTCCAAGCGCTTAATTGCAAAGGTTCATCTCACCATTGGGAAACTGATTTTTGGCCTCCTGCCAAATTCAGTTTGACACACGCTAAGCTTCTGATTTGAGGTGGGCCTGGATGATTCAGCTCCATATCTTCAAAAGGCATATCCTCCTGACACCTCCACACCACACAGGATGAAATGACATTCACTCTCATTTCATTACAAGAATTAAAAATCATGGCCAGGATTCTCCAATCTTGTTTGCCAGCGAGAACGGAGAATTTGGCACTCAGCCAAAACGCCATTCACTGCAACGGGACCGGAGAATCCCAGTCGCAGGTGACGTTGGAGAACTCCAGCCCATATATACACATACATTCACAACACTCACATCTTCAGTTTTGCTAAAAAAGGGACATATCAAAGCTTTTCACTTTGTTCCGCAATAGTCAAGTTCTGTGCTACCAGTGACTACACATGTCTCCTTGGCTCTGTTGGTTGTGCTCTGTTTAAATGTTGGTTGGCTTGTTCCTAAGTGGATGTTAAACTCTGGATAGAGCATCTGCAATCACATTGGGCAGAATTCCCCCATTTTGAGATATAGTTGCAGTGGTGGTCGGCTCGTGGTGCCTGTCTCACTGGCTAGAATAGTATCACACAACAGAATCAGTGCTTGAGAAAAATATTTTTCATGCCGTGAGTTTATAAGCAATCAGTGAGTACTTAAGCAATGTCTAAGAGTATGGTGGAGGCAGATTTAATCAAAGTATTCAAAAAGGAATTAGACTATTATCTGAAAAGGATGAATGCAGGGCAATAGGGAGAAGGTGGCGGTGGCGGAATGGCCTTAGGTTAATTGCTTATTTTGAGAACCAGTGCAAACACAATGGGCTGAATGACCTCCTTCTGTACTACAACAATTCTGTGATTCTGTCATTTTGTGTCATCACCTGTGAGGTAAGTTCTCACCAAAGCCATTATTTCAATACAATCATCCGCATGGATGCCAAGGGCCTTGCTTGTGATGAAATTGACATCCTGGAGGGATATATGGAGAGGGGCAGTGATTGTTGATTTGTTGACAGGACAGGGACAGGAAGGAGATCGGCAAGGTCAGCTCTCATGTGGACACTCAATAAGATAGTTGATGAGAGACAGATATGAGCAGCAACGTCAACTGACCTAAGAGTAGAAAGATGGGGGCCTTGGTGGGCACCTCATAGAATGCTGAGCATGGCTCTCTCTAAATGCAACTTACTAATTCTAGGGGTATGATTGGGATGGGAAGGAGTAAAAACCTTACTAGGGATAAAGGTGGTGAAGAGGGATTTAGAGAGTTGTGGTCTTATCCAAGGACTGGGACAGTGGTAGGAGAGTAGAAAGATCGAGTAGCAATGAATGGATTGGGATAATAAGTTGTGGATAAAGGGAGGATGAAAAATCAAAAGTATCAAAGAGGGAAAAAATTTGCAATATTTAAGGTGATAATACTGGACAATAAGAATGCACGGACAAGCCATGAAGGGTCCAAGAAAGTCCAAGAGGGGAAAACAGGGAGGTAGGAATAACGGGTTCAGGACCAGGTTGGCAGCAACATTTGCACACTGTTACAGACAGGAGAGAAAGGCAAACTGAGCGATATCTTTTTCACTATCTCTCCATAAGCAGATGTTTCTTAATTTTTGAAATAAACAATGGCATGTTTCCCCAACCCCACTGTTTGTGAAGTCAGTTTTAAAGTAGCTTGCAGCAAACTCTCTTTAGGATTAAATCAGAAATATTGTTTATTCATACATTCAGACCTGGGAGATGGTCATCACAACTACATATACACATACAGGAGAGAGATAAGAAAGAAAATAACTTTACAACTAGGAATAACTTAGAACAACAAAATAAAAAGAATATTAGTTTACATAAACATTAGAGTCCAGAATGTCAGAGTCCAGTAAGTGCTGGAAGCAGGAGTTGCTGAATTCTTACAAAGTTGGTGATGACGCAGCAAGATGAGGTTGGTATACAGAAATTTGGACTGCTTTACAGATAATGGTAGGAATCTTCCAGAAAATCAGGTTCTGAGGAGGTTTAGACTTGAGGCAGGCTTTGTTATTAGTCTGGAGTC
This sequence comes from Mustelus asterias, assembly GCF_964213995.1. Lineage (NCBI taxonomy): Eukaryota > Metazoa > Chordata > Chondrichthyes > Carcharhiniformes > Triakidae > Mustelus > Mustelus asterias. The sequence continues at coordinate 45,015,563 of NC_135814.1, read as the reverse complement.
CTGCATTGGTGTTGACAGGCTAAATGTTAACAGCAGACTGCCCTGGGAGTCCAAGAATTTGACATTGAAATTTTCCAAGGCCAAAGGAGCTTAGGTCTTGTGGTGTTGCCCATTGATGAACCAGTTTCAGATTAACAATCAGTTTCTATGTCTCTGGTCAAAATCCATTGTTTTCCTTTGGAGATAGATAGTGGCTATTAGCACGTCTGAAGGTATAATGAATTTTTATACTTTCTATATTATGAGTCCAGGCTGTGGAAACAGACTGTCTGCGACTCCCTTGTTTCATTGATTGTAATGGGTCCACACAAAGATAGGTGTGAGATTCCACCAAGATGAGGGTTAAGCTTTGTGCTGTAATTACTGTTGGAGTTTTCCAGATTTGTAGCCAATTTTCAATCATATGACCTGCAACAGCCATGTTTATGGTCCAGCAAAGTCCATTTTTAAATAAGCAGAAAGTAAGGATTGATTTAAACAGTTTATATGATTTCTTTCATGTCTTATCAAAATGACGACAACAAACACAGAAAGAATTCATGTTACGTAGATGGAGTGAAGATTAGGAAAAAGTTGTGCTGGTTGTCAACACAAGACAAATAGGAGACAATATGAGAGATTCCAATGTTAAACTCTGAGGTTCCGAAGAAGCAAATCTAAGGAACAACTATTTGTAGGTGAGGAGCACTCAAAGTTTGATTCAATAAATAGGAGCCTGAGGAAGGATAACCAAGCAGTTCAGGAGGACAAGTAGAGTCAGCATCCACATAAAGCAAGCAGAAAACAGAGGTCTTTCACAGCAAGAAAGGAGTAGAAACTAGAGTGTGGCCAGTACCTTGAAATGAGATGATGCCCCAATGTAGTTTGCTGGCATCCCTCCTTCCTGTTGGTGCACAATGGCACCTCCCTTACTCCAAAGGATACCTGCCAGGAGGTGAAGGTGCCTTGTCTGAACCTCTTGGCATATGTTATCAACTTTTGCTATGATGGGGGATTGGAACCGAGTTGGTAAGCTGACACATGTTGCTCAGAACATTACCACCCCTCTGAAGTTGTCTCAGCAGCACCTGCAGCTGAGACATTCCATATTTTGCAGTGAATATGCAGAATTCATGACCAGGCCTTGTCTAGATTGGAACTTGTGTGACTGAAACATCTGCAATTACCTTCCTTGGTTAACACTGCTGCCTCACAGCACCAGGGACCTGGGTTCGATTCCCAGCTTGGGCCACTGTCTGTGTGGAGTCTGTACATTCTCCCTGTGTCTGCATGTGTTTCCTCCGGGTGCTCCGCTTTCCTCCCACAGTCCAAAGATGTGCAGGTTAGGTGAATTGGCCATGCTAAATTTTCCCTCAGTGTACCCGAACAGGTGCCGGGGTGTGGCGACTAAGGGATTTTCACAGTAACTTCATTGCAGTGTGAATGCAAGACTACTTGCGACTAATAAATAAATTTTACTTTATGTATTTACATTGCTGTCTTTCCCAAAATTTCATACCGTATCCCTCATTCTATTTATGCAACAGGTTTACAAACTTGTACATCTACCTGGCTATTTCAAAACCGCAAACCAGCAAATAATATCAAAGAGTGTAATTTAGTCTCGCCCACTCTATTGTAACGGTTATTGATTGTGTAAATTGTGCATAAAATCATCTAGTAACTGTTACAGGAACACAGTATTACGACAATTGAATCACATTATAGTACATATCCTGCAAAAATGTACAATGAGGAAGTACAATCAATATTATAATGTTCCCTTTTTCATTTACAATAACTCTAATTATAAATGCAGAATTTGTATTCCCACTAATACACAATATTCATTTTCGAAAGTTAGTTATAAGAGTGGGATGGGGATGATGCAAAGCTGAGAGTTTGCCTAGGATGCTGTATACTCTTGCACTGGGCCTGCACACCCTGGTCTCCATCCACCTCACCATAGCCAACTCCTTCTTTGACCTGCTCTTCAGCCAACTCTCACAGCTGTTCCCTGGACATTCCCACTCTGACACTAAGGGCAGATTTCCCAGTCACGCTTGCGCTGAAACTGGAAAATCCTGCCTGAGGTCAACAGACCTTTCCGCGGTCTGCCCCTCACCGCTACAATTCCTGTGGCAAGTGGAACAGGAAAATTCACCCCTCGAGATTTAAGCTATCACCCGAAATCTCCCTCATTTACTTTTGACCTCCCCTCAATCACCTCTAACCCTCTCTCCATCAGCCTAGCCCTGCTCTATGCCCTCGAGCCACCCTTCCTCCCTCACACAGCCATGCCCCAATCTCCCTCAACAGTTGCCACCCAAGCTCATTGCAACAGCTCAGCTTCCTCTCCCATGGCTCATAAAGATTCCCACACAAGTGAAACAGCTCCTACACACTCCAAATCCACCAGGAAGGCTATCTCACCTGCTCCATGCCACATTTAACCAGTTCGGAATCTGAAGACATGTTTGCTGCTGACTGACTTGCAAGGGTACAACTTAATATGCTTAACCATGTGCGTTAATGAGTATGCTGATGCATTAAAAATAGGTTCCTGCCATTGGGAACCACGATCCGTGCCTTTCATCAACTTACTTCCCAACTTTCCTCCTGCCTTTGGGAATCTATATTTCCCCTCCTGCACAATTAAGTTAAAAAAAAGTCGATTTATTCGTCACAAGTAAGGCTTACATTAACACTGCAATGAAGTTACTGTGAAATTCCCCGAGTCGCCACACTCCGGTGTCTGTTCGGGTCAATGCACCTAACCAGCATGTCTTTCAGACTGTGGGAGGGAACCGGAGCACCCGGAGGAAACCCACAAAGACACGGGGAGGACGTGCAAACTCCACACAGACAGTGACCCCAGCTGGGAATCGAACCCAGGCCCTGGTGCTGTGAGGCAGCAGTGCTAACCACTGTGTCACTATGCCGCCCGGTTGTGCCTTGTTTTTCACTTTTGGGAGCTTCTCTTGATTCTGCCCATTGTGTCATGTGATTTAACCATTTCCTGTCTGTTATGAACACTTGGGTTGTGGGCTGGCACAACGTGTTGACGTCATGTCATAGGATGGTTTATGCCGGTGACGTCTTAGCTAAGGGGATTTAACTCACAGTATTGGATATTTCAGCCAGTTCCGAAAAGAAACAAAATTACTTCTTCGAAGATAGTGAAGAAAGACCAGAGAAAACCAACCACAGGATAACTTTTCAGACCACAGCCAGTTACAGAGCAGGACTCACAAAAACAGCTTGGGTACAGATCAATCAATCGCTAGCTCACTACCATCATCTAAAGAGGAATAGGGATGGGCAATAAATGGTCAGCCAGTGATGCCATGTCCCACGAATGAACGAAAAATAGTTAGTCAGAGTGTGATGTGGGGATTTGAAAAGAAAAGTAGAAAAGCAAATAAAATGAAAAGAAAAAGTGAAGAAAATATTTTCCATTTACATAGTGAAACTTAAATAGTAAAACGTCCACATCAAGAGGGTGCAATTGGTCATGTTAAACCTTCACCAATATGGCTCGAGAAAGTCAGTAACAAGAAAATGATTCAGCATGTTTTGCTTGTTCCATTGTGTAAGTTCAGTTTCAGGATTCAATCTGTCCATTTGTCCTCCACTTTTTACACTAAATTCGCATTCCATGCTGAATCAGAGATCAACTGAATTCGCCTCTAAATACCTTGACATGATCGTTATTACATTAGCTATATATCCGGTTTTGAATGATGAAACATGCCAAATGGATATTTTTATGGCTTTGGACATATCACATTCTCTAATCGGTCAGAGTGCTATTAGTACTGGTCTGAGAAATAAAGAGTAGTGGTAATCATATTATTTGCAGTGTTTGCCTCATCAGTATAAGAGTTCATTGTTCATCCAGTAGCTCACCATCCAGGATTAGTTCACATATTGCTTTCCAGGGAATCTGAGTTTGCTGATGAAATTAACTGCTATTGGGCATCAGAAATTTTACATGGAGTTTGAACAGTCCGAATAATTGACGGTAGGATAGGTATGATAAAGTAGCACTGTGGACCTACATTAAAAATTTTGAAATGATACAAAGTCTAGGCTCAGACCTTGTGCTCCCAATAGTGGTGATTGCTGAGAAGTTTACCACTGTTAAAGGTAGCAACACAATAAGACGATTAGACATAGGAGCAGAATTAGGCCACTCAGCCCATCGAGTCTGCTCTGCCATTCAATCATGGCTGATATTTTTCTCATCCCCATTCTCCTGCCTTTTCCCTATAACCCCTGACCCCCTTATTAATTAAGAACCTATCTATCTCCGTCTTAAAGATGCTCAATGACCTGGCTTCCACAGCCTTCTGCGGCAAAGAGTTCCACAGATTCACCACTCTCTGGCTGAAGAAATTCGTTCTCATCTCGGTTTTAAAGGATCATCCCTTTAGTCTGAGATTGTGCCCTCTGGTTCTAGTTTTTCCTACTAGTGGAAACATTCTCTCCACGTCCACTCTATCCAGGCCTCGCAGTATCCTGTAAGTTTCAATAAGATCCCCTCTCATTCTTCTAAACTCCGAATACAGACCAGAGTCCTCAACCATTCCTCATACGACAAGGTCTTCATTCCAGTGATTATTCTTGTGAACCTTCTCTGGACCCTTTTCAAGGCCAGCACATCCTTCCTTAGATATGGGGCCCAAAACTACTCACAATTTTTTTTTTTTCACTTTTCCAATTCAATCAAATCAAGTCCAATTCAGAGTCTCAACAAGTTGAGACATTTCCGATCCAAGCTGACAAGACAGGGTATGCAACCCTTTACCCTGTCTTGGGTCTGATCTACATGAGCCAAGCTGATTGGAGTAGGCGGACGTCTCCACCTCCAAGGCTTGATTTCATTTGCATCTTAGCCAAAAGGCCGAGATGCCGCTTTTAAAAATTGCTTCATATGAAAATGAAGCTTAAATGCAACCCAATGACCTCAACCAAGTGCAGCATTGGCAGACCACACTTGATCTTAGCCAAAAGGCCTGCTCACAATACTCCAACTGACCAGAGCCTTATACAGCCTCAGAAGTACATCCCTGCTCTTGTATTCTAGTAAGAAGTCTCACAACACCAGGTTAAAGTCCAACAGGTTTATTTGGTAGCAAAAGCCATTAGCTTTTGGAGCACTGCTCCTTAGTCAGGTAAATGGGAGTTCTGTTCACAAACAGGGCATATAAAGACACAAACTCAATTTACAAAATAATGGTTGGAATGCAAGTCTTTACAGGTAATCAAGTCTTAAAGGTACAGACAATGTGAGTGGAGAGAGCGTTAAGCACAGGTTAAAGAGATGTGTATTGTCTCCAGACAGGACAGTTAGTGAGATTTTGCAAGTCCAGACAAATCGTGGGGGGTTACAGATAGTGTGACATGAACCCAAGATTCCGGTTGAGGCAGTCCTCATGTGTGCGGAACTTGGCTATCAGTCTCTGCTCAGCGACTCTGCTTTGTCGTTTGTCGTGAAGGCGGCCTTCACGACAAACCGGGTTTCAGATGTTTCAGGAGGGACAGGGAAGGAGGCAAAAGAGGTGGGGGAGTGGCACTGTTGATCAGGGATAGTGTCACGGCTGTAGAAAAGATGGATGCCACAGAGGATGTCTACGGAATCTCTGTGGGTGGAGGTTTGCAACAGGAAGGGGTAAATAACTTCACTGGGTGTTTTCTATAGGCCGCCCAATAGTGGCAGGGATGTGGAGGAGCAGATTGGGAAGCAGATTCTGGAGAGATGTGATAATAACAGAGTGGTCGTGATGGGAGATTTTAATTTCCCAAATATCGATTGGAATATCCCTAGGGTAAGGGGTTTAGATGGGGAGTAGTTTGTTAGGCGTGTTCAGGAGGGCTTCCTGACACAGTATGTGGATAACCCTACAAGAGGAGAGCCTGTACCTGATATGGTATTAGGGAATGAACCTGGGCAGGTGTCCGATCTCTCAGTGGGAGAGCATTTTGGGGATAGTGATCATAACTCTATCTCCTTTACATTAGCATTGGAGAGAGATAGGATCAGTCAAGCTAGGAAAGTGTTTATTTGGAGTAAGGGCAATTATGAGGCTATTAGGCAGGAAATCAGAGGCATAAATTGGAAGGAGGTTTTCTCAGGGAAATGTACAGAAGAAATGTGGCAGATTTTCAAGGAAAATTTGTCTGGAGCTCTACACAGCAACGTTCCAATGAGACAGGGGAGTTATGATAGGTCACAGGAACCATGGTGCACGAAAGCTGTAATGAATTTAGTCAAGAAGAAAAGAAAAGCCTACAAAAGGTTCAGGGAGCTAGGTAAAGTTAGAAATCTAGAAGAGTATACGATTAGTAGGAAGGAACTTAAGAGGGAAATTAGAAGAGCAAGAAGGGGTCATGAGAAGGCCTTGATAAAGGAGAACTCCAAGGCATTCTACAAGTATGTTAAGAGCAAGAGGATAAGATGTGAAGGAGTAGGACCTATCAAATGTGACGGTGGGAAAGTCTGTATAGAACCGGTAGAAATGGCAGAGGTACTCAATGAATACTTTGCTTCAGTATTCACAGCGGAAAAGGATCTTGGTAGTTGCAGTGCAGACTTGCAGTGGACGGAGAAGATTGAGCATGTGGACATTAGGAAAGAGGATGGGCGGCACGGTAGCACAGTGGTTAGCACTGCTGCTTACAGCTCCAGGGACCTGGGTTCGAATCCTGGCTCGGGTCGCTGTCTGTGTGGAGTTTGCACATTCTCCCCGTGTCTGCGTGGGTTTCCTCCGGGTGCTCCGGTTTTCTCCCACAGTCCAAAGATGTGCGGGCTAGGTTGATTGGCCATTCTAAATTGCCCCTTAGTGTCCCGGGATGCATAGGTTAGAGGGGTTAGTGGGTAAATATGTAGGGATATGTGGAGAGGGCCTGGGTGGGATTGTGGTTGGTGCAGACTCGATGGGCCGAATGGCCTCTTTCTGCACTGAAGGATTCTATGAAGCTTTTGAAAAGCATTAAGTTAGATAAATCACCGGGACCAGATGGGATGTACCGCAGGTTACTGTGGGAGGTGAGGGAAGAGATTACTGAGCCTCTGGCGATGATCTTTGCGTCATCAATGGAGACTGGAGAGGTTCCGGAGGATTGGAGGATTGCGGATGTGGTTCCGTTATTCAAGAAAGGGAGAAGAGATAGCCCGGGAAATTATAGACTGGTGTGTCTAACCTCAGTGGTTGGTAAGTTGATGGAGAAGATCCTGAGAGGCAGGATTTATGAACATCTGGAGAGGAATAGTATGATCAGAAATAGCCAGCACGGCTTTGTCCAAGGCAGATCATGCCTAATTGAATTTTTTGAAGATGTAACTAGACACATAGATGAGGGAAGAGCAGAAGATGTGGTTTATATGGATTTCAGCAAGGCGTTTGATAAGGTGCCCCATGCAAGGCTTATTGATAAAGTGAAGGGGCATGGGATACAAGGGGACATTGCTTTGTGGACTCAGAACTGGCTTGCCCAGAGAAGGCAAAGAGTGGTTGCAGATGGGTCTTTTTCAGCATGGAGGTCGGTCACCAGTGGAGTGCCCCAGGGATCTGTTCTGGGACCCTTGCTCTTTGTGATTTTTATAAATGACCTGGATGAGGAAGTGGAAGGATGGGTTGGCAAGTTTGCTGGTGACACAAAGGTTGGAGGGGTTGTGGATAGTGTAGAGGGATGTCAGCAGTTGCAACGAGACATAGATAAGATGCAAGACTGGGCGGAGAAGTGGCAGATGGACTTCAACCCAGATAAGTGTGTGGTGGTTCATTTTGGCAGGTCGAATAGGATGAAAGAATATAATATTAAGGGTAAGACGCTTGGCAGTGTGGAAGATCAGAAGGATCTTGGGGTCCGGGTTCATAGGACGCTCAAAGCAGCGTTGCAGGTAGAGGCTGTGGTTAAGAAGGCGTATGGAATACTGGCCTTCATCAATAGAGGAATTGAGTTTAGAAATCGGGAGGTTAATGCTGCAGTTGTATAGGACCCTGGTCAGACCCCACCTGGAGTACTGTGCCCAGTTCTGGTTGCCTCATTACAGAAAGGATGTGGAAGCCATAGAAAGGGTGCAGAGGAGATTTACAAGGATGTTGCCTGGATTAGGTGGCATGCCTTATGAGGATAGGTTGAGAGGGCTAGGTCCATTCTCCTTGGAGAGGCGAAGGATGAGAGGTGACCTGATAGAGGTGTATAAGATGTTGAGAGGTATTGATAAGAGTGCATTCTCAGAGGCTTTTACCCAGGGCTGAAATGGTGCCACAAGAGGTCACAGGTTTAGGGTGCTGGGGAGTAGGTACAGAGGAGATGTTAGGGGTAAGTTTTCACTCAGAGGCTGGTGGGTGCGTGGAGTCGGCTGCCGGTAGTGGTGGTGGAGGCGGATTCGATAGGGTCTTTTAAGAGACTTTTGGATAAGTTCATGGAAGTTAGTAAGATAGAGGGTTATAGGTAAGCCTAGTAGGTAGGGACATGTTCGGCGCAACTTGTGGGCCGAAGGGCCTGTTTGTGCTGTAGCTTTTCTGTGTTCTATGTTCTATCTCATCTTTAATAATGGGCTCTAAAATCTTGCCAATGACCGAAGTCAGGCTTATCGGCCTATAATTTCCAATCTGCTGCCTCCCTCCCTTTTTAACCAGCGGTGTTACATTAGCTACTTTCCAGTCTGCTGGTATCCTCCCTGCCTCCAGTGATTCCTGAAAGATCACCACCAATGCCTCCGCAATTTCCTCAGCTATCTCTTTTAGAATTCTGGGATGTAGTCCCTCTGGTCCAGATGATTTATCCACCTTCAGACCTTTCAGTTTCCCCAGAATCTTCTCCTTAGTGATGGCCACTACACTCACCTGTGCCCCCTGACTCTCCTGGAGCTCTGGCACATCCCACTGAGAAGACTGATGCAAAGTAACTATTCAGTTCCTCTGCTATTGCTTTGTTTCCTATTATTATTATTCCCACAACCTCTGGAATATGTACCTCCAAACCCAAAAGTTGGGGTGCTCCTGAATGGGCTCCACCTGAATGGGACGTGTCAGCGTGAAAACTTGTAGCTGAGTGCCCTGCATTTACCCCCAAAATTTGCGTTAACTTATTTGGAGCTGCTCCTAGCAGGAATATAGCACAACCCCCAAAATCAACAGGAATATGAAAACATTCCTGCATCCCAAACACTGCTCCCCACAACTTCTATCCCCTGTAACCCCAGCTCTGCCAACATGCAGCAAAGGGATGAAGGAATTTTCCATATTGGGAAAAAAAACTGAAAAGACAGGAGAGGCCCTTTATACATTAACAGCTTAAACTACAGGCTACATTGGATGGGCAGTGCAAGCATGAGGAAAAAAAAAGTAGTGCAAGTTCAAACAAAAAAGAGACACCACAAACACAAGGCAGAGAAAAAGCAGCAGCATTGATGTGCACTTAACTAGCAGAAGATTTAATGACAAAATGTCAGGTAACAGAGCACACTTAGCCTAACCGAGCGTGGAATAAATTTACTAAATTCAATCTTGTACCAAATTGTAAAGGAAAGAATAAAATAGATGGATTCTTCAGGAACTAAGTAATTTGGACAGAAATTATCTTGCCACCATTTACTATGTTTTCACTTGTGGGTTAGTGGACAGTGCAGTATAAAAAATTTACACATATCACAACATATTATTTGAAGCTTGCAGGTAAAAATTTAAAAAGCTGTGGAAAGACCCAGCTAGGAAAGCATTGCCAACAGAGCTGGAAGATGAATGGAAATTGTAGTTGGAAGAGGCAAATATAGCCACTTATAAAGAACTGTTAATTAATTACCGTTAGGTGATCATTTTCTGGTTCAGAAGATTTAAGGATATGGTTGCTTAACCAGGAAGGCACAGATTTGAGTCAACTTGCCAAGCGGACTAATCATTTTCATAGAATCATAGAATCCCTACAGTGCAGAAGGAGGCCATTCAACCCATCAAGTCTGCACAGACCGCAATCCCACCCAGGCCCTTTCCCCATAACCCCACATATTTACCCTGCAAATCTCCTTGTCAGTAATGGTAAATTTAGCATGACCAATTCACCTAACCCGCACATCGTTGGACTGTGGGAGGAAACCTGAGCACCCACAGGAAACCCACGCAGACAAGGGGAGAACATGCAAACTCTGCACAGACAGTGACCTGAGGCCGGAATTGAACCCGGTCCCTGGTGCTGTGAGGCAGCAATGCTAACCACTGTGCCACCGTGCTGTCCCCTTAAAAGTGCATGCTTGTCATTGATTATGCAAGAGCATAGATGTTGACCAACTAGTGGATAACTCACTGAGTGAGCTGACCTCCCTGCACCCTGCGAGTCTGTAACTGTACAGGCAAATCACAGAGGGGCACTACTAGGGAAATTAAATATACAGATTCAAAAAGCAATGAGTTAATTAAAAATGTTGATGTAGCTACAAATAATAATTGAATGAATTCTTTAATTAAATAAATAAAATATGGCTAGGCTAAATTATGGTAGAGCAGGTTGTGTATCTCAACTGAATGTAGGAGCTTGTAGATGGCAAGACTATCCAGAGCAACATGTCTGCAGAAGGTATCATCACTTCAGATCTCTCGGGCTCAGAGTCATTGAGCAGGAGTGTGAGTTGATGAGACTCCGACGCACAAGGGAGGGTAAGAAATTTCTGTCCCGAGTTATCCAGCAGATATTCACACCCCAGGGGAAATCACAGGATCAGGAGAGGGAGTGTATGACTGATAACAAACCAGGCACTGGGGACTTACGAGAAGTTGAGAAGGAGGTACCTCAATCATTGTTCCTGTCAAACAAGTACAACAGGACAAAGAGAAAGACTGCAAGAGGACAGTCACAATATATACGAAGGCACCATAGCTCAGAAGGCTCCCCAGGGAAGGTCGAACTGACTAGAAACGTGGTGGATGTAGCAGACTCTTTGATTAGGAAAATAAAAGAAAAGTGCCGCGGATGCTGGAAATCTAAAAACAAAAATGCTGAAAAGATTCAGCAGGACTGGCAGCGTCTGTGGAAGAGAAACAGTCAACATTTTGAGTCCACCTGCTGAATTTTTCCAGCATTTTCTGTTATTATCTATGATTAACAGGATAGATGGCATTCCCTGCAGCCAAGAACAAGAATCCAGAAGGGTGTGTTGCCCATCTGGTAAGGATATCTCACGAGTGCTATAGAGGAACTTGGAAAGAGTGCAAATCCAATTGTTGTGCTTCATGTTGGAATAAACAATGGCAGTAGGAACAGGGATTAGGTCCTGCTAAGTATAAGAGAAAAAGCAGGGGGCAAAAGGGAGGGAAGAACTTAAAACAATCCATCAAGATTATGAGAAAAAAAGTATTTGGGAAACTAATGGGACTGAAGGCTGACAAGTTCTCTGGGTTTTAAAGGAAGTGACCGCAGATAAAGTGAATGCATCGGTTGTAATTTTTCTAAATTCCCTAGTTTCTGGAGAAGTCCAAACACATCGTATAACCGTAAATATAACACCTCTTTTCAAGGAAGGAGGAGCTAGAAAGCAGGAAAGTACAGGCCAGTTAGCCCAACATCTGTCATAAGATTAATTAATGTTGGGAATACCAAGTTCAAATGGATGAGAATGCATCTGGCCCAGATAAAGTGGAATCAAATGGCGGAAGGCAAAACAGCATCTGAACAAGGGCTACCTTTAGAGAAGAAATAGGCACAGACAAGGTATGTTCCTACAGAATAGAAAGGCAAGGCAAATAAATCTCAGTCTCTCTGGATGACGAAACAGCTAGAGATAAAGAAGAAGAAAACATGCGCTCTGACGGATGTTAGATGGGCAATACAACTAAGAAACAGGCTGAATGTAGAAGGTACTGAGATGAAGTGAAAAAGTATAGAGAGTATCAACTAATATAAAAGTGTTCTGTTTGCATATGAATAGCAAAAAGGGTGGCAAATGGAGGAATGGGCTGACTAGGGATGATAAAAGGATTTGTGTGGGGAGGCAGGGGATGGCTGAGCTATTAAAATGAATACTTTGATTCTTTCTTTACTAAGGACCAAGATGCTGAGCTGGGCGGTAGAAAGGGGAGATAATTTGGGCGGCACAGTAGTTAGCACTGTTGCCTCACAACGCCAGGGACTCGGGTTCAATTCCGGCCTTCAATGACTATCTGTGTGGAGTTTGCACGTTTTACCCACCCATGTAGGTGTGGGTTTCCTCTGGATGCTTTGGTTTCCTCCCAGAGACCAAAGAGCCACACTTTAGGAAAGTTATAAAGGAATCAGAGTTTAGAAATGATTCCTGAGAATTGGCCTCAGAGATGAGGAACTTCAGTTACATGGATTGATTGGAAAATTAGGAACTTTTTTCTTTAGAGTGAGAAAGTTAAGAGGAGAATCTGAGAGGGCTTCATAATTAAGAGAGATCTGTCAAGTAAAAAGGGAAAAATATTCCCATTGGTGGAAGGATCAAGAACAAGAGGACACAGACAGGCTGGCACGATTGCACAGTGGTTAGCTAGGCTGTCTCACAGCGCCAGAGACCTGTGGTGAACCATAGATGGTTACCACTATGGGTACTGAACCATAGATGGTTAGCACTATGGGTACTGAACCATAGATGGTTAGCACTATGGGTACTTGTACATATGTTACTGTTGTCACTGTTGGGGTTAGGGTTGGGGTGTTCTACCTGTTGGTATTGTTCTGTGGTACACTCCGGTTGGCTCTGCCTACCTGTAGGAGTATAAAGGTCACTGCACTGCCTGGTGACCCTTTAGTCTGGGATTGTATTGTTAAGCAGTATGCTTCATTCTTGTTACTAATAAAAGCCTTTATTTCCCGGGTACGATCCAGCCTCCCGAGTGATTTAATCGCGCATCAATTTTATTAGTAACAAATTTGGTTGAAAAAAAAATCCATGGAGCAAATGCTAAAACCCGATCGACTTACCTTAGATCCGTGTGCAGCTGGAGCATCGAACACTTTCGACCATTGGTTGAAGTGTTTTCAAGACTATATCGATGCCTCAACAGCCATTCAAAACGACGTGGATAGATTGCGGGTCCTCCACGCAAGGGTAAGCGACACTGTATATTCAACAATCCGCGATGCCCAAGACTACAAAGGGGCCATCGAACTACTTAAGAAACTGTACAACAAACCGCCAAACGAGATTCATGCTCGACACCTACTAGCCACTCGACGGCGGCAGCCCGGCGAAACGACGGGACAGTACCTGCGCAAAGTTCAGAAGCTAGCCAGAGCCTGCAATTGCAAGCCAGTGTCGGCGACCCAGTATACTAACGATTTGATCCGAGATGCGTTCGTGGCGGGAATCGGCTCATCCTATATTCGCCTGCGGCTGCTAGAGCAAGGTAACTTAGACCTAGCTAAGACGGTGGAATTGGCTGATGCGATGGAAACGGCCTCCAAAAGTCTAGAAACTTACCCCACCGACCACGTGGGAACATCGTGGCAAGTACAGCCACCGACTCAACTCTACCCAGCAGCTCCGAGAAACTGCGCGATCGTGCTTTCAACCTCGGACCTGACGACGGCGGCAGCTCCAGGAGGCCCGCGGTGCTGTTTCTGTGGATTGGCAAAACACCCTCGGCAGCGATGTCCGGCCAGAACGGTATTTTGCTCCACGTGTGGGAAGAAAGGGCACTATGCCAAAGTGTGCAGAGCTAAACCACCCTCTAAGCCAAGCAGTGCGGCGTGTGATTCTCCAGAATCTGTCTCCTTGTCTCCGGCTTCATCGAGGTCTTCCACCACGTGCGATTCACGAGCGCCGCCATTCCTGACGATGACGACGCAAGACACATGCGACCTGCGAGTGCCGCCACTTTCAACGCCATTGACCACGTGCGATCCATGGGCGCAGCCATTTTGGTCGGCACCGACCGCAGACAACCAGCAGGGGTCATCATCATCAACCATCTCAGCTGCCTGCAGTTGCACTCAAGACTCAACGGTGGCATCAATCATCCTAGACCAGGCCAAGCCTCACAGACTCGACAAGTCCATGATGGGCATAGAGGTAAATGGACGCCTGATACATTGTCTGTTTGACAGCGGGAGCACGGAGAGTTTCATTCATCCTGACACCGTGAAACGGTGCGGTCTCAGAGTACAGACTGTCAGACAGACAATTTCTATGACGTCGAGGTCCCGATCTGTTACCGTTCTTGTGAGCTGCGTGGTAAACCTAACGGTGCGGGGCACAGTTTATGAGAACTTCAGGCTCCTCGTGTTACCGCACCTTTGCACTCCGATACTCCTGGGACTAGACTTTATGGTCCACCTGAGGAGTGTGACCCTGCAGTACGATGGGCCACTCCCTCCACTTTCAGTGGGAGAACAGCAGCCTCCAAATTGCCCAGCGCGCTCCACGTGCAGTCTCTCGACACTCAGAATCACCCCACCATCTTTATTCGAGAATCTCGTGCCAGGCTGCAAGCCCATCGCAACTAAGAGCAGGCGTTACAGCGCTGAGGATCGGATCTTTATTCGATCTGAGGTTCAGCGGCTCCTCAGGGAAGGGATCATTCAACCTAGCACTAGCCCATGGAGAGCACAAGTCGTGGTGGTTAAAACTGGAGACAAGCCCCGGATGGTCATAGACTATAGTCTGACCATTAATAGATACACGCAGCTGGACGCGTACCCTCTCCCGCGCATATCTGACATGGTCAACCAGATTGCGCAGTACCGGGTGTTCTCCACCATCGACTTGAAGTCAGCTTATCAGCAGCTCCCCATTCGCACAGAGGACCGAAAATATACGGCCTTTGAGGCGGATGGTCGTCTCTATCACTTCTTAAGGGTCCCCTTTGGCGTCACGAATGGGGTCTCGGTCTTCCAGCGTGCAATGGACCGAATGGTGGACCAAAACGGGCTACGGGCTACCTTCCCGTACCTGGACAACGTCACTATCTGCGGCCATGACCAGCAGGACCACGATGCCAATCTCCTAAAGTTTTTACGCACTTCGTCTCGCCTGAATCTGACCTATAACAGGGAGAAGTGTGTATTTAGCAAGCGCCGCCTAGCAATTATCGGATACGTGGTGGAAAACGGGGTCCTTGGCTCTGATCCAGACCGTATGCATCCCCTCCTTGAACTTCCCCTACCCACTAGCATCAAAGCACTGAGAAGATGCTTAGGTTCCTTCTCGTATTACGCACAGTGGGTTCCCAATTATGCGGACAAAGCCCATCCGCTCAAAGTCTACCTCTTTTCCCCTGGCAGCAGAGGCTCGCTTAGCCTTTGACGGGATAAAAGCTGACATCGCGAAAGCCATGATTCACGCTGTCGATGAGTCCATCCCCTTTCAGGTGGAGAGTGATGCATCTGATTTCGCCCTGGCCCCCACACTTAACCAGGCGGGCAGGCCCGTCGCCTTTTTCTCTCGCACCCTCCAAGGCCCTGAAATTCGGCACTCCACTGTGGAAAAAGAGGGTCAGGCCATTGTGGAGGCCGTCTGGCATTGGCGCCATTACTTGGCTGGAAAATGAAGTCTTCCTCTGGGACCTCACTGCTGTCTTGGTTGACGTACTCAGGACCTGTCCTCCTGCGGCGGCATGTTAGGACCCGCAAGTCCGACCCTTTGGTTGAACAGGTCCATCTCCTCCACGCCAACCCTCAATATGCCTATGTAGCATATCCTGACGGGCGAGAGGACACGGTCTCTATTCGAGATCTGGCGCCTGCAGGGGACTTGGAAACCCCCGTCGCTCCCGCACCCCTGGTTAGGGACCCCTTGACCTTTATCTCCCCTCCTGACACGGCGCAGGCAGTATCGGGACCACCACTTAATCCTCTTACTCCCGTGTACAGCTTGCCTGAGTCCGGGAGATTGTCGCCACCTCGGGGCGTTCCTGAGTCCAGGAGATTGTCGCCACCTCGTGGTCCACCCGTCCGTGAGGAACTGGAGGAGTCACTGGACACCGCCTTGGAGAGAGGGTCATCACGGTCACCAGAACCGGCGCTACCGCCAGTGTTGAGGAGGTCGCAGAGACGGTGCGGCCCTCCGATACGACTGAACTTGTGAATATATGGACAGTTTGTACTGTTTTTTTTGCCCCACTGGCCTTTGTTTTTAAAGGAGGGGTGAATGTGGTGAACCATAGATGGTTACCACTATGGGTACTGAACCATAGATGGTTAGCACTATGGGTACTTGTACATATGTTACTGTTGTCACTGTTGGGGTTAGGGTTGGGGTGTTCTACCTGTTGGTATTGTTCTGTGGTACACTCCGGTTGGCTCCGCCTACCTGTAGGAGTATAAAGGTCACTGCACTGCCTGGTGACCCTTTAGTCTGGGATTGTATTGTTATATAGTATGCTCCATTCTTGTTACTAATAAAAGCCTTTATTTCCCGGGTACGATCCAGCCTCCCGAGTGATTTAATCGCGCATCAAGACCCAAGTTCAATTCCAGCCTTGGGTGACTGTGTGTGGAGTAGGCACATTCTCCTCCTCTCTGCGCAGGTTTCCTCCGGGTGCTCCAGTTTCCTCCCACAGTCCAAAGCTATGCAGGTTAGGTGGATTGGCCACCTAAATTGCCCCTTAGTGTCCAAAGATGTGTAGGTTAGGGGGATTAGCGGAGTAAATGCATGAGGTTACAGGGATAGGGTGCGGAGTGTACCTGGTTAAGATGTCAGAGAGTTGTTGCAGATTCCTTCTGTTGTGTAGAGATTCTATGATTGAAACTTAAGGTAATTGGCAAAATAAACAATGGCAACATGAGGAAAATATTTTTCACACAGCGAGTGGTTTGGATCAGGAATGCGCTGACAGTGTGGTGGAGGCAGGTTCAATTCAAAGCATTCAAGAGGGAATCAGTTGCTTTCTGAAAAGGAAGAATATGCAGGACGACAGACAGAAGGTGACGTAGTGGTATTAGGTAAATTGCTCCTCTAAGAACTGGCACAGATACAGCAGACTGAATGACCTCCTTTTGTGCTGTAACGATTCTGTGAAGAGTACCAGCTCTGAATTAAAAAGCAAGACCTCAAGGGTAGTAATCTCTAGATTATTGCCTGAACCACTTGCAAACTTAAATAGGAGTAGACAGATCAGGGGAATTAATGCTAAAGGACTGGTGTGGAAGCGTGGGGGTACCAGCTCTGGGACAAGAAGGAACTTTACCATTAGAATGGGCTCCACCCGAACTTGGAAGGAATAGTTGTCTTGGTGAAAAGGGTCAATAAGAAGACCTTTAAATTACTAGGAAGGAACAACATGAAACATTAACAGTCCAATTGTGAACAAAAACAGGATCAGAGAACATAGGAACGAATAAATCAAAGATGACGGGGGCGATTCTCCCAGGCAGCACAGCAGCCGGGAGACTCGAGCAGAGGCTGTTTAGTGGGCTCCCTGCAGGGCTCCACAGCCTCTGCGAGTTTCCAGCCGCTGGATTTCTGGTGCCGTCAGCTCTGCACCAGAAATTGACGTGGAACTGCATAATTTGTTCAGATCATCATCTCCATTTAATTGGATTAGCAGGCCAGGGTCGGGGATAAGGAGGGGTGTCCCCTAGGCATTGCCACCTTAGCAGTGCCAGCCTGGCCCTCTAGTACTGTCCAAGGGGCAAAGTGGCAATGCCCAGGGGCACCATGGCACTACCACTGGGCATCAGGCAAGGGCCAAGGTGCTTAATTGGGGTGAGGCCTAATGGGGGCAGGGGTTGCTATGCTGGCCAGCAGTGCAGGGCAGGGCTATTGTGCATGTGCCGATCTCGGCGCTGACAGATTGGTGCATACGCAACGGCCCACTCAGCGCTATGCTGCTGTCCTCTCCAACGGGAATAAGCCCTGCCCTCAGATTTTTTGAGAGAGTCATGCTAGTGCACTCTGCAGTGCACAGAGTGTGGGAGATTCATTTTTAAACTCCTGCTGGAAAAAACAGTGAGATTTACTCCAGTATTTACGCAAATTCGACACAGAATTTTTTTTGGGAGAATCGCCCCGGACATTAATGGCAAGGTAATAAACAGGTATAGAATGAGTCTCTCAAAAAGATGACATTAATTGGACAGAAGACGTGGATAATGCAGACAAGAAGGGGGAGTTTCTACATGGTGTATAGGTCTCCTTTCTAACCTATTATGCGAAATCACAACAGGGAAATATTTACTATTGGATCTTGTAATGTAAATGAACCAGAGCAGATGTGAGAAGTAAAAGTAGGGAACATCTGGGCAATAGCGTTCATAACATATTAAGATTATGACAGAGAACGAGATATGTATACCGAAAACCAACTTAATAGATTGGAAAGAAAAGCTGATTGAGGAGCTAAGACTCAAATTTGGAAAACCAGAAAAGCAAACAATAATTTGGAACAATGGGAAACAGTTAAAACAGTGTTCAGCAGAGTGCAGGAAAAATCTATTCTACTAAAAGGAAAGAACAAACTAACTGCTTCTTGGACTCCATGACAGAATAAAACCATAAAGAAACGGTTGAGGGTTAGGAAAGAGGCATTCATTAAGTACATAGAGAGCAGGGGAGTGCATGATGAGAGAAAATGCAAAGTGTTAGGAGAGAAAAAAATTAGGAAGGCATAAAGGAACTATGAAATTAAATTATCTTATAAAACAAAATAGTAACATTTTTACAGGTACATCAATAAATGTTTTAAATTATTTCATAGGATGTGGGCATTGCTGGCTCGGCCAGCATTTACTGTCCATCCCTAATTACCCTTGTGATGGTGGTAGTGAACTGCTTTCTTGATCCGCTGCAATCCATGTGGTATCTGTACACCCACAGTGCCTTTTGGAAGGGTGTTCCAGGAATGATAGTGAAGACACAGTGATAAATTTCCAAGTCAGGATGGTGCTGTTTCCATGTATTTGCTGCCCTTGTTCTTCTAGGTGGAATAGGTTCTGAGTGAGGAACATTCTGTTGAAGGAGCCTCGGTGAGTTGTTACAGTGCTCCTTGTAGATGGCACAGACTGCTGCCAAAGTGCGATGGCGGTGGGGGGAGTGGATGGTGAATGTGGTAGATAGGGTGCCAATCAAGTTGATCTGGTTATTGTCAAACTTCTTGAGTGTTATTGGAGCTGCACTCATCCTGGCAAGTGTAGACTATTCCATCACATTCCTGACTTGAGCTTTGTAGATGGAGGACAGGTTCTGGAGAGTGAGGAGGTGAGTTACTCACTGCAGAATTCCCAGTCTTTGACCTGCGCTTGTAGCCACAGCAATTGTATGGCTGGTCCGGTTCAGGTTCTGGTCAATGGTAACACCTAGGATGTTGATAATGGGGGATTCAGCAATGGTAGTGCCATTGAATGTCAAAGGGAAGTGGCTGGATCCTCTTTTATTGGAGATGGTCATTGTTCGCCATTTGTGTGGCATTAATGTAACTTGCCACTTATCAGTCCAAACCTGAATGATGTCTCGGTCTTGCTCCTTATGGACATGGACTGCTTCAGTACCTGAGGTACAGTGAAGGTTGCTGAAAACTGTGGAGTCATCAGTGAAAATCCCACCTCTGACCTTATGATGGAGGGAAGGTCATTGATGAAGCAGCTGAAGATGGTTGGGTCCAGGACATGACACTGAGGAACTCCTGTAGTGATGTCCTAGGGCTGAGATGACTGACCTCCAACAGCCACAACCTTTACAGTAGGTATGACTTCAACCAGTGGAGAGTTTCCTCTGATTCTCGCTGACTCCAGTTTTGTATGGGGGAGGGGGTGGTTAGTGATAATGTCACTGGACTAATAATCCAGAGGCCCAGACTGGGGACAAGGACTTAAATCCCATCACAGCGGCTGATGGAATTAAAATGCAAGTAATTTTGAAAGTCTGGTATTAAACATTAGTCATCGGTAATGGTGACTATACAACTACTGTTGTAAAAACCCAACTGCTTCACTCATGCTCCTTAGGGAAGGAAATCTGCTGTACTTAGTTGGTCTGTCCTACATGATTCCTGACCCACAGAAATGTGATTTACTCCTAAATGCCCTCCATAATAGCCTAACAATTCATTCAGTTGTATCACACTGTTACAAAGTATAAAATAAATGAAGGAAGGCTATGATAACTGATACACATGACAATACCATGTGTAACAATAGAGAGATGACAGAAATATTAAATAATTATCTTACTATGGTACTTTTCAGGGAGACAGAGCAGACACAAATGATATCGAATGAGAAGATGAGCAATGTGATAAATGTATTTGAAATAAAATAGGGGATGTATTAATTAAATTAACAAAATGCAAAAAGGATGAAAACCCTGTTCTGGATGGATTGCATCCATATATTTTGAAAGGATCAGAAGTATGAAGAGGCATTACTACATATATTTAACAATTCGTTAGAAAAAAAAGTGTAGTGCCAAAGCATTGGAGAATAGCTAATGTAATTCCTATAATTAAGGAGGCAGAACAGAAAATAAAACAGCCAACTTAACATCAGTGGTAGGAAAATAATGAGATCACTACTAAAGGAGAGAATAGAAGAATATCTGAACATCTGGAAATGAGAATATAATAATGAACAATCAGCATGGATTTCAAAAGGGAAACTTTTGCTTGATCAACCTTATTAAATATTTTGAGACGACAGCAGAGTAGACAATGGTAACGCAGTAGCTATAATTTACCTGAATTTTCTAAAGGCTTTGATAAGGTCCCATCATTGACTCATGAATAAAGTTAAAGAATGCGGATTCAGAGGACAAATGGCAGAATGGATTGCTAATTGACTTCAAGACAGAAAACAAGAGAGTGGGAACAAAGGATAGTTATTCAGGGTGGCAGAAGGTGGGAAGTAATGTTCCACAAGGATCAGTGCTGGAGCCACTGCTGTTCACCATTTACATTTGATCAGGGAACCATTTTTTAAGGAACCGGTTCCCAGCTCTAAGACGCTCTGCCCTGCCAGAGTGACAGCACAAAGCCCATTCACTTTTTTAAAAAAGATGTTAATGTGTCAAGATCTGGAGAGAAAACAGACCAGTGAAGCTGAAGTATTTCATGTCAGTTTTCTCACCAGAAATGATACTTTGCCAAATTTGCTCCCCACAATTTCTGAATTTGCAGATGATGCAAAATTGGGGCGGATAATCGAAACTGAAATGGACTACAACAAGTTTCAAGGGGATGTGTAAAACATTTCAGAATGGGCAAATAATTGGCAAATTAAGTTCAACACTGATAAATGTGAGGTCGGATACTTTGTTGGAAGAATGGAAGGTGCAAGTCTTGGTGCAAGGGTAGAGAGTACAAATACACCAATCACTAAAGATTGCGCCACAGTTCAGCAAGGTCATATACAAAAGCACACTAAGCACTAGGCTTCATTTCTAGAGGGACAGAACTGAAAAATACAGAAGTTATGCTAAACTAGTATTAAACCTTTGTCAGACCACATTTGGAGTGCTATGTGCAATTCTGGTCACCATATCATTAAAGGACATATAAATTTTCTCTGGGTCCTTTTTTCTAAGGATGAAACCAGAAATGTGGGTATACGTGTAAGGAAAGGATTGAAAGGCTGGGCCTCTCTTCCCTTTAGAAAAGGAAACCAGGGATGCCTTAAAAGATGAATTAAAAGTTCTGAAAGATTTTGACAGAGTACATATAGAGGGGATGTTTCCTCTCATGGGAAAGAACATAACTAGAGGCCATCAATATAAAATAGTCACCAAGAAATCCAATAAGGAATTCAGCAGCAACTTCTTTATTCGAAACGGGTCAAGAATGTGGAACTCGCGACCATAGGGAATGATTGAAGTGAATAATGAAGAGTGCATTTAAGGGGAAGCTGTACAAGCATTTGCAGGAGAAAGGAATAGATGGCTATGATGGTAGATTTAGATAAAGAAAGGATGGGAAGAGGTTCCAGTGGAACCTGAACAGCGGAATAGACAGGCTGGTTTCAATTGTCTGTTTGTGTGTCATATACTCAATGGATTCCTAAGCTAGGTGGCACTCAGTCTTGTTTTCTGTTTGAAACAAATGCCTGACTTCAGTTACTGCCCTAGGTGATCGATAGGAACAAAATGTATCATTGTTAAGACTTTAAAGACGTAAACAGGGTCAAAATCAATTTCCTTGTAAGATTTGGTGAGCATTGGAAGCTCCCATCAAAATATATTGACATATTAATCTGATCAAGGTCTTTCATTAGGATATTGAAGCTTTTCTCTGTGATGTTCACATTCTATTATGTTGGGCTTAAAATATTTTATCCTAAAAATGTCTTTTTAACACCTATTTTATTAACTTCCATGCTTATTTCTAACCTTATTAAATACATCCATTTAATTTTCTGTTTTTACTAATGTATTTAATTTATTTAAACTATATCTCAGCTAAAACTTTGTTCTACTTGTGCACAGTAATATTTTATTTCACAACTACACTGTCTTAACACTTTCAATGCTTCAACACTTAAACTACTTTTAATTTTCACACTGGCAATCTTCTTCCTGGCTTCCGAGCAGGTTAGGGTCGAGGAATCCTGCAGTGAGTAACCACCACCTTCTCAGGAGCAATTAGGCATGGGCCTTGCCAGTGATGGTCACATCTCATTATGCTGGTCTTTTCACTGACGGTGTGGGTTTTGCCAGGTCCACTCAGCTCCTGACGTTATTGATCCAAACATTAATAAAATAACTGAACTCAAGACGTGAAGTGAGAGTGCTGCCTTGACATCAAGGCAGCATTTGACAAAATATGGCATCAAGGAGCCCGAGCAAAACTGGAATCAATGGGAATCAGGGGAAAACTCTCCGCTACCAAGCACAAAGGAAGATGGTTGTGGTTGTTAGAGGTCAGTCATTCCAGCCCCAAGACAAACTCCAAGAAATTGCTCAAAGTAGTATTCTGGGACCAACCATCTTCTTCAATGACCTGCCTTCCATCATAAGGTCAGAGTGGGGATGTTTGCTGATGATCACACAATGTTCAGCATCATTCACGACTCCTCAGACTCTGAAGCAGCCTGTATCCATATATAGCAAGACTTGAATAATATTCAGGCTTGGGCTGATAAATGCCAGGCATTGACGATCTCCAACAGGAGAAAATCTAAGCATTGCCCCATGTCATTCAATGGCATGACCAGTGCTGAATCCCCCACTATCAACATCATAGGAGTTACCATCGTCCAAAAACTGAACTGGACCTGCCATATTAATATTGTGGCTACAAGGGTAAGTCAGAAGTTGTGAATTCTCTGGCGGATATTTTACTTCTTGACTTCCCAAAGCTTGCCCAGAGCAGAAGTCAGAAGCGTGAAGTAATATTTTCCACTAAACTGGATGAGTGCAGCTCCAACAACACTCAAGACACTTGACACAATTCAGAACAAAGCAAGACACTTGATTGGCATCCCATCTGCCACCAGCTTTCACTCCCTCCACCATCGATGCACAGTAGCATTAGTGTGTACCATCCAAAGGATGCACTGTAACAACTCTGAGGTTCCCTTGATAGCACCTTCCAAACCTGAAACCTCTACCATCCAGAAGGACAAAGGCAGCAGATGTATGGGGACACCAACACCTACCGGTTCTCCTCTTAAGCCACACAATTTCCTAACTTGGATCTATATTGCTATCCCTTCATGGTCATTGGGTCAAATCTTGAACTCAGTTCCTAACAGCACTGTGGGTATATCTACAACACATAGGCTGCAATGGTTCAAGAAGTTGGCTCACCACCACTTTCCCTAAGGGAAATTAGGATTAGGCTAACCTAGCCAGCAATCGCCACACTCCGAATGAATACATACACTTAACAAAAATCTGGCAAATTACTCCAAATAGCAAGATAAAATGAATCAATTGATGGGGCTTTGCATATTTTAATGAAGTTTTACTTGAAGACTTCAATTTCTCCTGAGTTTGAAGCTGACATGTTCTTTTGCCCAGTATTGAGCGCAGAATTGGAACTGTGTAATTTATAACTGTTCACTGTGCCTAATTCTGCAGGGTGTATCCATAGCCAATTATAAGTTCAGAAGCTTTTTCTTCAAGCACCTTTTAACTCAGTAAATTTATGAAAAATAATAAAAACAACAATAATTTTAAAAGCTATGAGATAACATTTATGCTCAAAAAAAGTCAAGGAAACTGCATTTGTCCAGATGAGATAGAATATCTACTGGTTATAGCTGTTTACTTGAGTACTGTAAACTTTAGAAAGTCTATTAAGCTGAAGGGCAGTTAATTATATTCCATTGACAGTTAGAAAAGGTCAAGACTAATTATTGCTTATACATCAGAGACATACATGGATTGGAGTCGGAGAAAAATT
Source organism: Mustelus asterias (assembly GCF_964213995.1). NCBI lineage: Eukaryota > Metazoa > Chordata > Chondrichthyes > Carcharhiniformes > Triakidae > Mustelus > Mustelus asterias. Next base: position 44,991,291 of record NC_135814.1, on the reverse strand, counting down.
AGAGGATAAAGGAGAGGCTGCATTTTTCATTTAATATTACATCAATTAACAGAAAATCACAAGTTGAATTTTAACGGCAACTGATTGTTTTACCGGTGCTGTATTAACAGTTAGGGAAAGGCAATGCTGATTATTTGCATCAGCAAGACAAAGATTCTAATTTCCAAAACTTATGAGACGAAAAGGTAGTGAGGAAAAGATGTAAGGCCAGATTTTACAATTCCCCGCTGGTGGGTATGAAGGCGGGCTGTTGCATGTAAACTCCAGTAGCCCCCACCACCTGACCTGTGATTGGGGATGGGGGAAGAGACCTGTTAAGCAACCTGCTCACCCTTCGGCCTGTTGAGGTCCTAAAGTGGCCATGGGCCTCATCCTGCCACCGCTAGTATTTCACTTGTGATAGGGAGAGGCCCAAACCACACAGGAAGTCCAGCAGCTTTAGCTGTGTGTTCTGCCAGTTATGGAGGGTAGGACCTCCTTGAGCACACTGGAGGCACCCCCACAGGGTCATTCTGCCCTCTGGCCTCTTGAACCGAGCGGCCAGCTCCTATCATCCAACTCAACCCCTTACTGAGACCCTCAATCCCAGAATTACCTGTCAGTCCAGGCTTCTCAGGAAACTGCCTGTAGTCACAATGGCGGCTATTGCTCCCGGCTAGTGTTGCTGTGACCACAGAGCTGCCATCCAATCTGATAGACCAGCAGCATTCTAAGGCGGGTCGCACCTTAAAGCAATGAATGCTGCTCTCAGTGTTTATTTGCTTCCAGGGCTCCCTTAGGATCTTGGCAGGGGTCCCCCCAACATTTAATCTGGGGGGGGGGGGGGGGGGGGGGCAGGAACCATGATGCCCTATAACATTCAGCCCATTATGTTCCCTAATGTACTACCCACTTGGAAAGAGAAAGGATGAAAAGAACAAAGAATTTCTAATGGAAAAAGTTGACATAAAAATATCACAACAGTGAAGTTTTGGAGAGGAGAATGGATGCAGTTGCAAAATCTTTATTATGGATTAAGAACAAAGGTCTTTGAGTAATCTTTAGGGTTGCTAGCTTAACAACTGCTGTTGATTGGTAGCCTTTCTCTCCTACTATTTTGGTCATTTATAGCCAATTTATAAAATTATATCTGAAAAAATGTTTATGTCAATCTCAGGTAAGCCATTGCATCAAATGCTTTCTTAAAATCTTACACACCAATTAAAGCATTTAAATCTTTGAACTGGGCTGAGGTGTCACAATCTTCTTTCAAATCTGGGACATGGGTGTGAATACAATCCTGACTAATGGGTTTAAAGTCTCTTGAGCTAGCTCATTATAAAGGTTGTACATGAAAAATGTTGACGATCTCAGCATAGTTATTAACAGGTGTAGGCACACGGTATAAATTGATGCTAATTAGAACCCTCACACAGAAAGTTCATAAGGAAACGAGCTAAGACATGTTTTTGAGGAAAAATAAAAGCACTTCTACTCTGCATCTGGCCGAGTTGTGCTTGATGCTGACAACAAATGTGTGGAACAGAAAAGTTCTATTTTCCAGTGCCAATACTCCTCATCTGGATGAGCACAAAACATTCATCAATAAAATTGTTGATTGTTATTTAATATATTGTCTTGTTAGAAATTACCAAGGCCTGATAATACCACTTTTATTCCTCATGAATTGATTTTTAATGTTTTCCTTACTGACCTTCTCATTTTAATGCTTCAGGAACTCCAGTTAAACCAAAATTCTGCAGTCAATTCCTATCCTATCTTAACTCAGGGAATTTGGTGAGTGAGGGAATTTAGTACAGTGAGGAGAGAGGTGCTATTCTAGTGTTTAATATGACACGGAGTGATCCAAATAAGGACACAGGAGATAGCAAGACCCAAGAGCGCAAGTCCAGAGGCATTAATTAAGCAAGCAGGGAGGTTTATATATATTTTTCTCTATACCAGGCAGTAGTTTAAGCTAGAATCAGGAAAGGATATACTTTTATACTTTTTTGTAAGTATTAAATTTATAGCTTAGCTAGTTAAATTACTTAATCTAAACAAATAATGGTTGAGTGAAGAGTTGAATTGATTAAATACAATTTGGCCAGTCTAAAATATGGCAGAACAGCTTGTGTGTCTGGGAGTATAGATGGTGAGACTGTCCTGAGCAAACATGTCTGCTGGAGGTGCCTCCACCTTGAATTTTTCTGGCTCAGTGTTATTGAGTAGGAGCATGAATTGGAAAGACTCCAACACAAAGGAGGGGGAGGAATTTCTGGGCAATACAGGCATAACTCCAGAGTAATTCACTGATTCAGAAAAGGGAGCTGTAACTGATGGTGAACTAGTCAATGGGGATTTAATTGACTACACAACACTGATGGGGCTGTCAAAGGCAAGAAAATACAACTTCTCTGGAGAATTTGTTGAAGCTGTAGTTAGACAACTCAAGGAAACTTTGAGAGAGGTAGCACAGTTACTGTGACAGTCCAACAGGCACAACATACACACTATGTGTGTGGACAAAGAGAAAGACTGCAGGGAGGACAGCCACAATGTAGACCTAGGCACCCTGGCTCAGAAGGCTGTCCAAAGGAGGAAGAGCAGAATAGAAATGTAGTAGTAATGACAGACTCTATAATTGGGAGGATAGATAGCTTCCATTGCAGCCATGAACAAGAATCCCGAAGGGCATGTTGCCTACCTGATGCCAGGGTAAAGATATCGCAGAATGGCGGAGAGGAACTTGGGAAGGGATAAGTCAGTTGTTGTGGTCCATGTTGGAACAAACAACAGAAATAAGAATGGGGAGGAGGTCCTGCTGATGGAGTACTAGGAGTTAGGCTATAAATTAAAAAGCAAGACTTCAAGAGTAATAATCTCTGGATTATTACCTAAACTATATGCCAATTGCCATAGAAGGAGACAGATCAAGAGTGCAACATGTGGCTGAAGAGCTGGTTCCTTTTCATGGACTATAGATACAGATTCTGGGACAGGAATGGGCAGTATTGATGGGATGGGTTCCACTGGATGGGGCATGATTCCTCATTGCAAAGTTAAATAAGGAGCTGGCAAAGGCTTTAAATTAATAAGATGGGGGAGGGTGCTGCAAGAAATGCAAACAGCCTAAATGTAAACAAAGGAAGGAGAATATAGTAAAGAATAAAGGAAAGATATTAGTGGCAAGGGAATAAATGGAGTTACAGAACCATAATCTAAAAAGATAGTCAAACATAATTTGAGAGGAACTCCTATAAAAAAGAATGAATTAAAATGTCTGTACAGGAATCCACCCAGTGTCCATAATAAAACAGGGCATCTGGAGACAATCATTGCTGATCTCCCTGGCCAATCGCTGGCCTCCCCAATAATCCCCACTGATTACCGCCCTGATATCCATTGCGGAGTACCTTCCTGCCTCTGTCATTGCCCTGTCCCCCATGAGAGCCCCACCCTCTCCCATTAGGCCATGCCCCATGGCACTGCCTGGTGCCTGTTGGGCATTATCAGGATGCCAGGCTGGCAGTGCCACGTTGCTACTGCCCAAGGAGCACTGCCCACCCTTGCCGTGACCACCTGGAGGGGCTCAATGATCACCTGTCCCACTGACGAGGCCATCGCGACAGGTCCCCATTGCTGTGATCTTCTCCAGTGAGGACCTTAACCGGCAAGGCCATCAAGGCAAGTGAGCCCGGACAATTGCGTCCAGGACTCACTAACTGTATTAAAATAAGAATTTACATGTGAAAATCAGCTTGTGCCCTTCCCGGGAAAACTCAGGAGGCAACATATCACCTTGGAGTCACATCTTCAGGCACAGAAACCCCTGACTAAAGAATCCCCTATTTCTATTGCTCTTCCTTTCTTCTTGCTCCCACTCTGTACAGTCAAGCCGCTTGTGGTGCCAGAAGCTTGGCTCCGACTGCACTCCTCTGAGGTACCAGTGCCCTCATCAGCTTCCAAAATGGAATACTGGTTAGCTAGCAGGACCGCAGGGGACTCCTGCACTGACTGCCTGTTCTTTCTGCACTGTCTAGTAGTCACCCATTCCCTCCTTTCCTCTAGTTCCTTGAGCTGCGGTGTGACCATCTCTGTAAACATGCTATCCATGGAACTCTCAGCCTCATGGATGCGCCAGTGTCTTCAGCCGCTGCTCAAGCTCTGAAACTCGAAGCTCCACCTTCAGCAGCTGGGAGCACTTCCTGCACATGTGGTCATCTAGGACGCTAGCAGCATCCAGGACACCCCACACATCACAATCTACACATTCCACTCAGCTGGCCTCTCCTGACACCTCTTAAATTTACAATTAACGACTTAGACAAGAATTAGTAGACTTAATTTATGAGACTTCCTACCCCTGTATCCCTAAGACTATGAAAGGGTTAACTGTAACTAAAATCTCACTCCTCTAAATCTGTTAGGATAAGAAAAATTAATTGTCAGGTAACCAGTACTCGCCAATCCGAAGCTTTTCTACCCACCAACCAGCAGAATTACTGACTACTAATTATAAAGTTACTAACTACTAACAACAGTCACCAAGCAGACTAAACTCTAAAAAGTAAAAAAAAACCTCTTACCTTGCAGCTGTAGTAAGGTTCCCAGTCCTGCAGAACTAAGGGACTGCTTCCCAGACTGCTTCAGAGTGATGGTGTCTGCAGAGTACACTCTTCCCAAGTAACACATTAACGATTTGGAGGAAGGAACTGAAGGCACTGTTGCTAAGTTTGCAGATGATACAAAGATATGTGGAGGGACAGGTAGTATTGAGGACCCGGGGGGGCTGCAGAAGGACTTGGAAAGGTTAGGAAAGTGGCAAAGAAGTGGCAGATGGAATACAATGTGGAAAAGTGTGGGGTGATGCACTTTGGAAGGAGGAATGGAGGCATAGACTATTTTCTAAATGGGAAAATGCTTAGGAAATCAGAAACACAAAGGGACTTGGGAGTCATTGTTCAAGATTCTCTTAAGGTTAACATGCAGGTTCAGTCGGCAGTTAGGAAGGCAAATGCAATGTTAGCATTCATATCGAGAGGACTAGGATACAAGAGCAGGGATGTACTTCGGAGGCTGTATGAGACTCTGGTCAGACCCCATTTGGAGTATTGTGAGCAGTTTTGGGCCCCGTATCTAAAGAAGGATGTGCTGGCCTTGGAAAGGGTCCAGAGGTGGTTCACAAGAATGATCCCTGGAATGAAAAACTTGCCATATGAGGAACGATTGAGGACTCTGGGTCTGTACCTGTTGGAGTTTAGAAGGATGAGGGGAAGATTTTATTGAAGCTTACAGGATACTGCGAGGCCTGGATAGAGTGGATGTGGTGAAGATGTTTCCACGAGTAGGAAAAACTAGAACCAGAGGGCACAACCTCAGGCTAAAGGGACGATCCTTTAAAACAGAGATGAGGAGGAATTTCTTCAGCCAGAGAGTGGTGAATCTGTGGAAGTCTTTGCCACAGAAGGCTGTGGAGGCCTAGCCATTGAGTGTCTTTAAAACATAGATAGATAGGTTCTTGATTAATAAGGGGATCAGGGGTTATGGGGAAAAGGCAGGAGAATGAGGATGAGAAAAAAAATCAGCCATGATTGAATGGTGGAGCAGACTCGATGGGCCGAGTGGCCTAATTCTGCTCCTATGTCTTATGGTCTTAAGTAATACATTCATATTTCACAATTACACATGATGTATTTACAAAATAATAAGAATTTAATGAAAGCAAAAGCAAGAAAATGTAACAATTAAGAATTATTATAACTTGGAGTGGGAGGAATCGGGAAGGCCAGCGATCAGGGGGGTTCCAGGGAAGACCAGCGATCGGAGGCTAGGGTTTGAGAGGCCAGCGATGGGGGGGGCGGGGGGGGACCAGTGCACATATGCTAATAGAACATAGAACAGTACAGCACAGAACAGGCCCTTCGGCCCACGATGTTGTGCCGAGCTTTATCTGAAACCAAGATCAAGCTATCCCACTCCCTATCATCCTGGTGTGCTTCATGTGCCTATCCAATAACCGCTTAAATGTTCCTGAAGTGTCTGACTCCACTATCACTGCAGGCAGTCCATTCCACACCCCAACCACTCTCTGCGTAAAGAACCTACCTCTGATATCCTTCCTGTATCTCCCACCACGAACCCTATAGTTATGCCCCCTTGTAATAGCTCCATCCACCCGAGGAAATAGTCTTTGAACGTTCACTCTATCTATCCCCTTCATCATTTTATAAACCTCTATTAAGTCTCCCCTCAGCCTCCTCTGCTCCAGAGAGAACAGCCCTAGCTCCCTCAACCTTTCCTCATAAGACCTACCCTCCAAACCAGGCAGCATCCTGGTAAATCTCCTCTGCACTCTTTCCAGCGCTTCCACATCCTTCTTATAGTGAGGTGACCAGAACTGCACACAATATTCCAAATGTGGTCTCACCAAGGTCCTGTACAGTTGCAGCATAACCCCACGGCTCTTAAACTCCAACCCCCTGTTAATAAAAGCTAACACGCTATTGGCCTTCTTCACAGCTCTATCCACTTGAGTGGCAACCTTTAGAGATCTGTGGATATGAACCCCAAGATCTCTGTTCCTCCACAGTCTTCAGAACCCTACCTTTGACCCTGTAATCCACATTTAAATTAGTCCTACCAAAATGAATCACCTCACATTTATCAGGGTTAAACTCCATTTGCCATTTTTCAGCCCAGCTTTGCATCCTATCTATGTCTCTTTGCAGCCTACAACAGCCCTCCACCTCATCCACTACTCCACCAATCTTGGTGTCATCAGCAAATTTACTGATCCACCCTTCAGCCCCCTCCTCTAAGTCATTAATAAAAATCACAAAGAGCAGAGGACCAAGCACTGATCCCTGCGGCACTCCGCTAGCAACTTGCCTCCAATCCGAAAATTTTCCATCCACCACCACCCTCTGTCTTCGATCAGACAGTAAGAAGTTTAACAACACCAGGTTAAAGTCCAACAGGTTTATTTGGTAGCAAAAGCCACACAAGCTTTCGGAGCTCTAAGCCCCTTCTTCAGGTGAGTGGGAATTCTGTTCACAAACAGAGCTTATAAAGACACAGACTCAATTTACATGAATAATGGTTGGAATGCGAATACTTACAACTAATCAAGTCTTTAAGAAACGAAACAATGTGAGTGGAGAGAGCATCAAGACAGGCCAAAAAGATGTGTATTGTCTCCAGACAAGACAGCCAGTGAAACTCTGCAGGTCCACGCAACTGTGGGAGTTACAAATAGTGTGACATGAACCCAATATCCCGGTTGAGGCCGTCCTCGTGTGTGTGGAACTTGACTATCAGTTTCTGCTCAGCGACTCTGCGCTGTCGTGTGTCGCGAAGGCCGCCTTGGAGAACGCTTACCCGAATATCAGAGGCCGAATGCCTGTGACCGCTGAAGTGCTCCCCAACAGGAAGAGAACAGTCTTGCCTGGTGATTGTCGAGCGGTGTTCATTCATCCGTTGTCGCAGCGTCTGCATAGTTTCCCCAATGTACCATGCCTCGGGACATCCTTTCTTGCAGCGTATCAGGTAGACAACGTTGGCCGAATTGCAAGAGTATGTACCGTGTACCTGGTGGATGGTACCAGACGCTGCGACAACGGATGAATGAACACCGCTCGACAATCACCAGGCAAGACTGTTCTCTTCCTGTTGGGGAGCACTTCAGCGGTCACAGGCATTCGGCCTCTGATATTCGGGTAAGCGTTCTCCAAGGCGGCCTTCGCGACACACGACAGCGCAGAGTCGCTGAGCAGAAACTGATAGCCAAGTTCCACACACACGAGGACGGCCTCAACCGGGATATTGGGTTCATGTCACACTATTTGTAACTCCCACAGTTGCGTGGACCTGCAGAGTTTCACTGGCTGTCTTGTCTGGAGACAATACACATCTTTTTAGCCTGTCTTGATGCTCTCTCCACTCACATTGTTTCGTTTCTTAAAGACTTGATTAGTTGTAAGTATTCGCATTCCAACCATTATTCATGTAAATTGAGTCTGTGTCTTTATAAGCTCTGTTTGTGAACAGAATTCCCACTCACCTGAAGAAGGGGCTAAGAGCTCCGAAAGCTTGTGTGGCTTTTGCTACCAAATAAACCTGTTGGACTTTAACCTGGTGTTGTTAAACTTCTTACTGTGTTTACCCCAGTCCAACGCCGGCATCTCCACATCATGACTTCGATCAGACAGCCAGTTACCTATCCAATCGGCCAACTTTCCCTCTATCCCACACCTCCTCACTTTCATCATAAGCCGACCATGGGAGACCTTATCAAACGCCTTACTAAAATCCATGTATATGACATCAACTGCCCTACTTTCATCAACACACTTAGTTACCTCCTCAAAAAATTCAATCAAATTTGTGAGGCACGACTTGCCCTTCACGAATCCGTGCTGACTATCCCGGATTAATCCGCATCTTTCTAAATGGTTGTAAATCCCATCTCGAAGGATCTTTTCCATCAATTTACCAACCACCGAAGTAAGACTAACCGGTCTATAATTACCAGGGTCATTTCTATTCCCTTTCTTAAACAGAGGAACAACATTCGCCATTCTCCAGTCCTCTGGCACCATCCCCGTGGACAGAGAGGACCCAAAGATCAAAGCCAAAGGCTCTGCAATCTCATCCCTTGCCTCCCAAAGAATCCTAGGATACATTTCATCAGGCCCAGGGGACTTATCGACCTTCAGTTTATTCAAAACTGCCAGGACATCCTCCCACCGAACATCTATTTCCTCCAGCCTATTAGCCTGTAACACCTTCTCTTCCTCAAAAACATGGCCCCTCTCCTTGGTGAACACTGAAGAAAAGTATTCATTCATCACCTCGCCTATCTCTACTGACTCCATACACAAGTTCCCACTACTGTCCTTGACCAGCCCTAACCTCACCCTGGTCATTCTTTTATTCCTCACATAAGAGTAAAAAGCCTTGGGGTTTTCCTTGATCCGACCCGCCAAGGACTTCTCGTGTCCCCCCCTAGTTCTCCTAAGCCCCTTTTTCAGCTCATTCCTTGCTAACTTGTAACCCTCAATCAAGCCATCTGAACCTTGTTTCCTCATCCCTACATAAGCTTCCCTCTTCCTTTTCACAAGACATTCCACCTCTTTCGTGAACCATGGTTCCCTCACTCGGCCATTTCCTCCCTGCCTGACAGGGATATACCTATCAAGGACATCCAGTATTTGTTCCTTGAAAAAGTTCCACTTTTCATTAGTTCCTTTCTCTGACAGTTTCTGTTCCCAACTTATGCCCCCTAATTCTTGCCTAATCGCATCATAATTACCTCTCCCCCAATTGTAAACCTTGCCCTGCCGTACGGCCCTATCCCTCTCCATTGCAATAACAAAAGACACCGAATTGTGGTCACCATCTCCAAAGTGCTCTCCCACAACCAAATCTAACACTTGGCCCGGTTCATTTCCCAGTACCAAATCCAATGTGGCCTCACCTCTTGTCGGCCTATCCACATATTGTGTCAGGAAACCCTCCTGCGCACACTGCACAAAAACTGCCCCATCCGAACTATTTGACCTACAAAGGCTCCAATCAATATTTGGAAAGTTAAAGTCCCCCATGACAACTACCCTGTGACCCCCACACAGATCCATAATCTGCTTAGCAATTTCTTTCTCCACATCTCTATTACTATTTGGGGGCCTATAGTAAACTCCTAACAACGTGACTGCTCCTTTCCTATTTCTAACCTCAGCCCATATTCCCTCAGTGTGCAGATCCCCCTCGAAGTGCCTTTCCGCAGCCGTTAAACTATCCTTGATTAACAATGCCACTCCTCCACCTCTTTTACCAGCTTCCCTACACTTAGTGAAACATCTATACCCCGGAACGTCCAACAACCATTCCTGTCCTTGTTCTACCCACATCTCCGTAATGGCCACAACATCGTAGTCCCAAGTACCAATCCACGCCCCAAGTTCATCTACCTTGTTCCAGATGCTCCTTGCATTGAAGTAGACACACTTCAACCCACCTTCCTGTCTACCGGTACCCACCCTTGACCCTGATACCTTCCCCAATACCTCACCACCCTCACTGACTTCTGGACTACAACTCCTTTTCCCACTCCCCTGACAAATTAGTTTAAACCCCCCTGAAGAGCCGTAACAAATTTCCCTCCCAGGATATTGATGCCCCTCTGGTTCAGGTGCACCCCGTCCTGTTTGTACAGGTCCCACCTTCCCCAGAATGTGTTCCAATTATCCACGTATCTGAAACCCTCCCTCCTACACCATCCCTGCAACCACATGTTTAACTGCACTCTCTCCCTGTTCCTCAACTCGCTATCACGTGGCACCGGCAACGTACCAGAGATGACCACATGTTTTGTCTTGGCTCTCAGCTTCCAGCCCAGCTCCAGAAATTCCTGCTTTAAATCCCCGTCCCTTCTCTTTCCTATGTCATTGGTACCAATGTGTACCACGACTTGCGACTGTTTCCCCTCCCCCTTCAGAATCCGGAAAACACGGTCTGAGACGTCACGGACCTTGGCATCCGGTAGGCAACATACCATCCGTGAGTCTCTTTTGCTGCCACAGAACCTCCTATCTATCCCTCTAACTAACGAGTCCCCAATAACTATTGCCCTCCCGCTCTGCCCCTTACCCTCCCGAGCCACAGAGACGGACACAGTGCTGGAGATCCTCTCACTGCGGCTCACCACTGTCATCCCCCTCAACCGTATCCAAAGCGGAATACTTGTTGCTAAGGGGAACGACCACCGGGGATCCCTGCACGGACTGCTTCCTCCCAGCCCCTCTCACCGTCACCCATCTGTTTTCATTCCTCGGAGTAACTGTATTCCTAAAGCTTCTGTCTATGGCCACCTCTGCGTCCCTAATGATCCTAAGTTCATCCAACTCCAGCTCCAGTTCCCTAACACGGTTTTGGAGGAGCTGCAGATGGGTGCACTTCCCACAGGTGTAATCAGCAGGGACACTGTCGTCGTCCCTCACCTCAAACATAGTGCAAGAGGAACATAGCACTGCCTGCACACCCATCCCCTCTAGATACCTTGCCAGTACCAGGTAGAAACAGCAAAAATGAATTAAACTCACCCCTGCTCACCCTTTCTGCCTAAACCCTGTAAGCCAAAGCCTTATAGCTCACACTCTGCTTCCCACTCACTCCACTGCCCGCTCCCAACACTGCCCGCTGTATATTGCAGCCTACCTTTTATACTTCACGTGCTTAAAAAACCCTTCCCAGACTCCTTAGCAGCCCACTTCCAGTTTTCACTTTAAACCTAAAAGACTACTACAAAAGTAAAGGCCAAAAAAAAACCACACACTAGCTGACTAATTAAATAAATAAACAATTCAATTAATCTCTCACCAGCACTGCTGCCTCCAATCACTCCCTCTCAGCTTGCCCCAGTGGAACTAATCGCTGCACTGACAGATGAGCGTATGCGCAGTGGCCTGCTCGGCACTATGCTGCCGGCCTCTTGGGCAGGAATAGGCCCCGCCCACCACTTTTCAGCGTGAATCACTCTAAGGCATTCTGCATTGCACAGTGTGTCAGAGATTCATTCAGGTAAGTACACCCAAAACATTCTCCCATTTCCTCACCCGTTAGACTCTTAGTTTTGCTTTTGGAGAATCCTGGCTGACACGTCTTGCAGAATTCAACCGCATCTCCCTGCAATCCCAACCAGTAAAAGTTCTTCATTAACTGAGCCGGAGTCTTTCTTATTTCTAGATGACCTGCCATCAGAATCTCATGGGCAATCCATAAAATTTCCTGCAGTAACCAGGAGGGGCAGCAATTTGATTTTTCTACTGCCAATTCCTCATCTGCTGTTCTGAGGCTTTCTACATTTCCCCATCAATATGCAATCTTTCAGGTTATAATATTCAGGAACACTTTGATTCTTCCTCAGAATATGTTGTCTGAGGTAGTCCCCGCAAACCAGGATCTTTCTGCTGAAATCCAGAAATCTTGGTGAAATAATCCAGCCTAGTTATTTTCAGGGGCTTTAACCAGATTCAAATTCACCCCCAAAAATTGTAAGTGAACATCTGAATTATCCTCCTCCTTAATTGATTCTGTTTCAGTCTGTCATTTAGCCTGAGCCCTAGTAATCAAGCAATCTGGGAACAATCCAGAACATTTTCCTATAAAATCCATTTCACACGTCAGTCGGTTCTCTCAAAACTCTCGGAGATGCAAATGTTCTCAAACATGCCAAATCATTACCCAGTATAAATCTACCTCTTCAACAGGTAAATTAACAGTTCCCACAGCAACAACTCTGCTTACTAAGTCACTTTGTGAATTAACTTTATACAAGGAAACAAGTTCCTATCTTCCATGAATACCCTCTAATCAATATTTTTTTTCAATCAAATTATCTGGAAGACAAATCTAATCATCCGCACCAATACCTCTCAAAATATTTTGTTACTTGTTTTGTTGGAGGAACAAAATAATATTTCCCTTAGAGCCAAAACCTCTAATCTCCAGTAACCTGATGCACTCCACTCCTTCAGTACCCAGGGATGAAACCCCTTGACTATCCTGAGCCAAATCTACCACAATAAATCAGATCTGTGGGAATACTTTGCAATTGCACTATTGTCGCTGTTTTATCACTTTGTTACCTTCAGTGGTGTAATCATTTCCAAAGCTTCCTTCGCCATCCTGATTACTGCCAGATTTAATTTTCAGCTTCTAACAGTTTGCTTTTACATGCCCTGTCTTATGGCAGTGAAACATACTAGTTTCTTTTCATCGCTTTTATCAATACTATTGTTATTACAGACTGGAAGAGCTTCCATCTTTTCCCTAAAGCCAGAATCTTGTCCATTCCTAAATTTTCTTTTCCTCCAGTTTCCCTGCGGGGTTACAAATGACGCTCTACTGCCTCTAGCTGCATATGTGGTATATCATGCCCATTTGCTAGAATAGCAGCTTACTTTATTTTTGAAACCATACAGATTTCCAAAAGACCTAATAGCTAAAGTTTTTAGATTATTCTATTAGTATTATTTCCCTCATATTCTCAAGAGTTTCTTCTATTTTCATAGATCAAAACAATTGGTCAAACAGAAGTTCTTTCCCCCGAGCAGATGGTCCAAATTACGTTGTTTTTCCTCATAGTATAAAATTTTAATTTATACTTTTTCGGGATAAGGTGGATTACAAGTCCAGTGACGATGGCAATAACACTACATATTTCCCCCACTAATCCCCTAATTTACACATCTGGGACACGAAAGGGCAATTTAGCATGGCCAATCAACCTAACCTGCACATTTTTGGTGTGTGGGAGGAAACCAAAGCACCCGGAGGAAACCTACGCAGACATGGGGAGAATGTGCAAACTTCACACAGACAGTTACTCAAGGCTAGATTTGAACTTGGGTCCCTGGCACCATGAGGCAGTAGTGCTAATCACTGTGCCACCATGCCACCCCTTCCCAGCTAATGTTCCTAACTAAATCAAAACTCAGAAGTGTGGCACGGCTCATTATCCAAACTATTAGTTCCTCCTACACACAACCTAAGCTGTTCTTTTTTCAGTTTATGCTGCATAATTTCTTTCCCGCTTTTAAACCCTTCCTCATTCTCTTTCTTCTCTTGTTAACTTCTCTTTCTGGAATTCAGTTTCAAGCTTCTGCATTTTTTTTTAAGCACACTCTTTCTTGGGAAAGGCGATGGTGTCTAAAGTTTTTAAAGTTTATTTATTAGTGTCACAAGTAGGCTTACATTAACACTACAATTAAGTTACTGTGAAAATCCCCGAGTCGCCACACTCCGGCACCTGTTCGGGTACAGAGAGGGAGAATTTAGCATGACCAACGCACCTAACCAGCACATCTTTTTGGACTGTGGGAGAAAACTGGAGTACCCAGAGGAAACCCACACAGACATGGGGAGAACGTGCAGGCTCCACACAGACAGTGACCCAAGCCGGGAATCGAACCCGGGTCCCTGGCGCTGTAAGGCAGCAGTGCTAAACACTGTGCTGCCCATGGTACTGATATTGTCACTGGGCTAGTAATTCAGAGATCCAAGGTAATTCTCTGGGGACCCGTGTTCAAATTCCACCATGGCAGAAGGTGAAATTTGAATTCAATAAAATCTGGACTTAAAGTCTAATGATGACCATGAAACCATTGCCAATTCTCAAAAATCCAGCTGGATCACTGAAATCTGCCATCTTCACCTGGCCTGGTCTACACGTGACTCGATCCACAGCAATGCGATTGACTCTTAAATGCCCAAGCAAGACTTTCAGTTCAAGGGCAGTTAGGTATGGGCAATAAACCACATCCCACGAATGAATATTTTTAAAAAATCCTGCAAAGTGCCCCAATTTTGTTGTGATCTATGTTGAGACTAGTAACTTGTCAAAAAACCCCGAAATCTCAGTTAGTTACTGAAAGAATGAAGTCACAAAATTGCATGGTTTAAACAGATTACTGGAAGAGTGTCAAACAAAGCAAACATTAAATATCATTTTAGGTAACCACCTATGCAAAAAAACCCAGATTCAGCATAAATTAAATTTGAATGGGCAGGAAAGTTGCAATTAATTATAAGCAATATATCACACATTAAATGGCAGCTAAGATTTACAAATTAGCTTGACAGTCCACTCAGTATTTTTAAAGCAACCTCAGTCAAAGTCCTTCAACACCATCTTCTTGATGCAGAATTGGAACTCTTGAAGGATTTAGCTTGACCCGCAGCTGACAACAGCACGCAACCAACTCTGATTCTATGGGCACAGGCTTCACCATAAATGGCACGCACCTGGTGAATCTCCTAACACTACTTACAACAGTCTGGATGGCATAGATCCACCAATGCTATCTTTAAAATAACAAAAACAGTTGCAGTAACAATATATTTGCCCATCCTCAGCTTCTGGATCGAGCTTCCATCTTCTTCAACCTGCATCGTTTCTTGTGCTTGGTTGGCACGGTGCCCTTTTGTGGTTTTTAACCAGTTTCAATCCCCCAAGAAGTTTTGGTTTCCAATTTCATTCGTACTTTCCTTAGAAACTGGAAGTGTTATTTTCCTTTCTTAGTTTATTTTTTTGATGAGGGTCTGTCTCAAAAACTACAAGATTTAAAACCACAGATTCCATCACAATAATGTGATCTGCTTTAAGATGATGATAGAGAAGAACACAAGCTGACAATCAATAGATTGGAGAGAAGCTGATTTAGGGGGTCTGACAATAAAACTTGAGAAACTAAAATGGGCAGCAATATTAATAAAAAATTGATGTAGAGTAATGGGAAACAAGTTAAAATCATGTTCCGAGTGCAGGAACAATACATTCTGCTAAGAGGAAAGAACAAACAAAACCCTAGTGGAACGCCATAGAATAACAACAAAGGGAAAATTGAAGGTCAGGAAAGAGGCATACATTAAATATATAGACCTCAGAGGAGTGCACAATGAAAAAATACAAAAGGATTAGGAGTGAAGTAAAAATAAAACTAGAAAGGCAAAGAAAAACTATGAAAATAAATCAGGTCACAAAACAAAATAGTAAACTCATTACAGACAAATCATTAAATGAAGGAAGGAATATCACCGTTCAGGATAGATAGGATAATGCCACAGGTAACATTAGAACGATGGCAGAAATATTAAATGATTATTTCGCTTCAGTATTTACCAGGGAGATAGAACAGGTACATGACATGAAGTGAGCAATTTGCTAAATGTATTTAAACAAAGATATAATGAATAAACTAATCAAACTCAAAAGAAGATACAAACCATGGTTTGCACCACATATTTAAATAGGATCTAGAAAAAAAACAGATGCATTACTAAACATATTGAACAATTAATTAGAAGAATGTGTAGCACCAGAGGACTGGTGGATGGCTAATGTAATTCCTATATTTAAGGAGGCGGCAGAACATGTCCAGGGAATTATAAACCAGCTAGCTTAACACCACTGGAAAATTAGGGAGTTATTACCAAGAGTAGAACACTTGGAAGTGAAAAATATAATAGGGAATCATCAGCACCATTTTCCAAAGGGAAAATCTTGTTTGACCAAATTATTGCATTTTCTGAGGAGGTAATAGAGAGCGTAAATAATAGTAAATCAGAAGATGTAATTTGTCAGGCTGGTGAAGGATAGTCAATACTGAAGAGCACTGCAAAGATTACAGGAGGACATGAATAAACTTGCAAAATTTGTCAAATAATTGGCAAATGGAATTCACCACGGACAAATTTGAGGTAGTACATTTTGGTAAGTAAAATGTGTAGACATGAGGTTGACTGGTTACTTGGAAGGTGCAAGTCTCGATGGTTAGAGGAACAGAAAGAGGTGTTGGAGCACAAATACACCAGTGACCAAACATTGTGCTACAGTTTAGCAGGCCTTTAAAATAAAGCAAACCAAGCACTAGGTTGTGTTTCTAGAGATAAAGTTAAGTAGGAAAGTTAATACTAAACCTGTATCGAACCTTGCTTAGATCACACTTTGGATAGAATTTTGTCAGTGTCATGCCATTCCCTGGGATAGAACCGGAAGTGTTTGCCATTCTCCTGTTTCCCATGTGATTCCAATTAAAATCTTTCCTGTATGCGAGACATGAGAGATTCTGTGGCAGGGGAAGCTTTCAGTGGTGAAATCTGTCATCAATGGCAATGCTGCAGCTGTGTGCAGGCTTCAAAAGATCCTTTTGGTCAAACAGGGAGGCTCTGCATCGTAATCCAAAATCTTTCCCACCCAACTCCATTGCCATTAATATAGACCTTAATGAGAGCACAAAGCTGATACTTTTTTTTCAATTCAAATTTCACTTGCACATAATTCATGTTACAGTGGTTGCCTTTGTACATGTGCGCATCATCATTATTTGAGACAAGATAAGAGCCAAATCTACTGGCGTGCCTCATGAGTGGCATGCATTGTTCATTACAGGGGAGTTCGGGACATTTTCTTTATTATGGAAGAAACATAGTATTATTATTTTGTTCACTCTGATGGAATATTCATGTTCTACTTGCCGCTTTGTGGGGCATGGCCGATCTTGCTAGTTCAGCTGGCTATCCTTTCTATGCATTGCAAAGAACATTGTCGAAGACTACATGCAGCAGGTATAATGAAAACATTGTAGATGAACTCAAAGCCCCACAGGGATTCTGCCACCCACCTAGAGAGGGGCTCACATTTGGACAATACTGATACCACGCTCATTTTCTTACTTCAACAGACTGAACCCGTCACCCTCCACCAGGCCTTTCCCATTTCACTCCATGCCCCAGACCACACAACTGCTGCCCCTACTGATTCATCCTCGTCAGTCCCATGCCTCCTTGAAAGCTCCTGCTCCACCCCTTTGCGTTGTAGAGCCAAGGAAAATTGCTGACATTACACACAACTGCATAAAGTCAACTAGTTGTTGACACCGTGAAACAAATGTGAATCAGTTGCGGCAAAATTCCCATGCGCTGATCTCATTTTGAAGATAGGACTTCATTTTTTTTTAAGGTTTATGCTAATGGGTATCCATAGAATGTAACAATATTACAAATATGAACCCACCGCAGGTCAGCATGAAGCCTGACAGATTTTAACTGTATCGCGATCCACTGCCAGCAAATTTAATTTTGCATTCTGTCTATTTCAGTCACCCTGCATATCATATTTCCCACTTTTGCAGGCCCCCGTTTAAGTAGTGTGTGACTACAAAAGGATACCAAGGCGCTGGAGGGCGATATCAGAAATATATGGGTAAACATGTATTTATGATCCCAGGAGAGACACGATTTTTAAAAATGTCCCAGTGGTTGAAAATGAATTGAAGAACAAGATTTCATATTTTAAGATTTTTACTGGAACAAACTAAAGTAAACACAAATCAAACATTAATTCAACGCATTAGTTGCCTATTAAGTAAAGAAAAGGTACTTTCGCATTAACTAATACAACTTCAATATATCTTATGAAACCCTTTCACCATGTGCTGCACTGCTGGTAGATATGTAGCATTGTAGGAACTGTCCTCGTCTTTCTCAGTGCCTCAGCAGGATCACATCTCCCCTCCTTGCCAGGTCAAAGCTTCCAGTGTCTTTTAACAATTATTCCATTCCCTTGTTCGAGTTTTCTGAATCTGATCATCACCAACAAGGCACGTCTCAGTGACTCCCAATTCCCCAAATGTTCAGTTTCCTTTCTTCTAAGCAGGAACCAACTCTCACCAGCATTCTGCTTGGGTGGTAACACAGAGTCCAGTTGCTTTCCCACAGCAGTAGTTTATTTGTCTCTGCAACTCACACAGCAGCTGTCCTTTTGCTGAGATATCGTGAAGGTGGTGTACAAACTGGCATCCAGCACTTCAATGGATTTCTGTTTTGGTTCCTCTCCCCATGGCAACCAGATCACGTTCTGTTTCACCTTAAAGAGGATATTTAAAAACACAAGTCTGGTAAGGTTCAGCACTCATGATAATATCAGGAAAGGATTAACAGGCCATGTCTCTTTTCTCTTGAAAAAAGGCATTGGAGGGGTGACCTAATGGAGGTTTCAAAAATTACTGAAGGTTTTGAGTGAGTGGATAGAAAGAATGTTTCTTCTTATGTGTGGAAGTGCATAAACTAAAGGCCAATGTAAGACAGTTACCAAGAAATCCACTTACCCAAAGAGTGCCGAGAATGTGGAACTTGCTACCACAGGGAATGGTTGAAGCAAATAGTATAGATGTATTTCAGGAGAAGCTGGACAAGCATAAAGAAGGGAAGAGAAGAGAGGGTTACAATGAAAGATTTACATGAAGAAAGATGGGAGGAGGCTCGAGTGAGGCATAAATGTGAACTGGTTGGGCTGAGTGGCCTGATTCTGTGTCATATATCCTGTGCAAATCATGCACCCCAACCCGAACACAATGATCTTCGCCAGGCTACTTAGTACATCAAGCCAGTGGTTTCAAATATTTTCATATCGCCTCATGATGTCTGAATGATATGCTAACCATTAGTTCCAACTCACATCAACCAATTCTTAACCTTTAGCTTACTCTGAGAAAACTGGAAATTAATCTTTTAGTACTATATCCCAGCTCCTTGAAGTTCTTCTCCAAAAGCATTTTGCCACATACCCTCTTCCTTCTTTCAAAAATATTCCTATTTCCTCGTTTTTGGTTCCCTCCCCCATAATTTTCCCATTTCCAGTTTACCATGTTCTGAGTAATGTTTATTGAGGGAGGGAGGGGAGGGACCACACAAATGCAAATTATTAGCAGAGACAGAAATGGAAAAGTAACCTAGCTATACTAGAAGCTCGTACCCTTTAATACATGATTTACTACAGGTTGATCATGAATCACTCATTCCTTGAACTGTTTACAGCATATAGGCATAAGATATAGCACAACTTAGTTTTAACATGATTAAGTAAAAGGTTGTGTTTGTATCGCTTATATCTTATGATTCAAGTCCTGGAACTTGTTACTGGCAACAATTATGCTTGTGTTATACACTACAAAAATACTAGAAGCTGGAAAGGTTGAAAGGGATGGCAGTGTACATAGAATGGCAACAGCACAAATGGAAGTCATTCAGCCCATTGTGTCTGTGGTGGTTCTCCTAGAACATCTCAGCAAGTTCCACTCTTCTGCCTTATCCTCGTTGACCTGCAATATTTTTCTTCAGATAATTATCCAATACCTTTTGAAAGTCATAATTGCATACATCTCCATCAGACACACAGGCTATGAATTCCAGGTCCAAGTGTTTAAAACAAATCCTCATGTCGCCTTTCGTTTGTTTGCTGTATTTTACAGCATCACATCTCAAAAACATTATAATTTTTTTCCCACATGCGATTAATTACATTGAAATATCATTATGAAGGCAAATGTGGCACCCATTTTTGCACAGGAAGTCACAAGATGAACACTTGTGTAATTTGCTTTGAGTGAGGTTGGTTAACAAGAAAAACTTTTGCCTGAATACAATGGAGAAATCCCTGCTCCTCTTTCAATGGTGACATAGGATCATTACAATCCATTAAAATATGTACAGGATGTTTGTCTCATCCAAGAGATACCACAATGATCACTTAGTTTTACTTTATGGGCTTAGGTCCTGGGGTAGGGCTTGAACCCAGCATTCTCTAAAAATGTTATGGTAACTGATGCAATAGGCTTGAGCATTGTGGGACGTGATAATAGCCTACATAGGAGTTTCTCAATTTTACCACAAACTTAAATAGGTACTAAAATATTTTTTAAAAATGTACTTAATTCTTAAAATTACAAATCCAGTGTGCAGTGGACTGGGCAAGCCCGAATCCACGTCTTTGCTTGCTCCAAAAAATAAATTCAAATTGAATCCAATTCATGGTCCCCACAAAAGAGAAGATCCAAGCTGACAAAAGGCATCGCATCCCAAGCTTGATCTTAGCTAGCAGGCTGAAAAAAGTGTTACTTAAAAAGAGTTAAACTTTGATGGGGGTTGCTGGGGCGGGGGGTGGATCAAAGTTTTGTTTGCAGGTGGGAAATCGACCAAATATACAAACTTTCAATAGAGAAAATACGAAATATTGCCATTGCAATTTAACTAAAATTTGCATTAAGAACTAATTTCTAAAAATGAGAAATTATAGATAGAGAGAATTTTGTCAGTCAAAGATGAGTGATTCACCAAATAAAATTCATTCAAAAATCGGAGAATTGTGGGTAGAATGGAGGAAATAATGTTGAACCACAATTGTGAATGATACAGGAAGCCAACATAGCGTGGGATCTTGTGGTCAGTGGCAAATGAATGAAGTCAGCCATTCATTACACTTACACTTGTTCCTGGACTTTTAAAAATAAGCTTTTGCACTGGAACTTATGGCAATGAGAAATGCATTTTGACACAATGCCCTGTACAGGGTACCCAAAACATGTGCGAACAGGCCAAGCAACTACATCTCTAACCAGTGAAGAATCCATATTAATGTATGTAAAGCTGCATATTGTTGAGTGAACTTCCAGGTCCTGACCCCATACCATCTCAGCACTGGATTTGATGAGGATGACATTGCATCAGGGAGTGAACGGTGGAGATCTAAATTCATCAAAAGCAGAGTGAAATGATCTCAAAATATCATCTGGAAGCAGGTGGAGTGTGCATTCTTCAACCTGTCAATGCCATGCCATTACATGAACCATAATGTCACAATTCAGCACTGCAAAAGTATCTGCTGATGGAGGCAAGTTCTCACGCTACTGTTCCTCCATCTCCCACACGGCCAGCAGTAGAGGCGGAGCCTATGGCTGCAGGAGGGTTGTTATCTGCAAAGATGAAGCACCAGAGCCTGCACCATCACATCATTCAAGTTCATCCTCCAACAGCACAGATAAGCTCACCTCAATGGGTCTTCAATATTGAACGGGTGGCATAAGGTGAAGTGCATTGCACGAGTAAGCAGGAGATGGGAAGCAGGGACATTTGTGGCGTCGCCCTTGACCTCTCCCAAGGTCCTCACAGATGTTAATTTTAGCCAATTTGATTCACTCCACGTGATATCAAGAAATGGATGCGTACGCTGGATACAACAAAAGCATTGATAACATTCTGATTGCGTTGCTGAAATTTTGTGCTCCAGAACTAGCTAGTTACAACGCCAGCATCTACCTGACAAAGTGGAAAATTAGCCAAGTATATCCATCCCAAAAAATGCAGGACAAATCCAATTAGCCCAGTTACTGCACCCCATCAGCTAAATCAAGTGTTGTCATTTGTGTCATCAAATGGCACTTACCAATACCTGCTCACTCATACTCAGTTGGGTTCTGCCAGGACCACGCAGACCCAGATCTAATCACAGTCTTGGGCCAAACATGGTCAAAGGATCTTAATTCCAGGGGTGAGATGAAATGGACTGCCCTCATCAAGGTAACATTTGACCAAGAAAGATGGTAAGTAGCTTAGGAAACTTGAAACAAATGGGAATCAGGGGAAGTCTCCACTGGGTGGTATTCTACCTAACACAAAAGATGATGATTGTGGTTGGAGTGCAGACTCGATGGGCTGAATGGCCTCCTTCTGAACTGTAGGGATGCTATCACAGCCCTAGGACACTGCTGCAGGAGCATTCAGGGTAGTGTCTTAGGCGCAACCATTTTCAGATTCCCCAATGACCTTTCACTTTGTCATAAGGTCAGAGTTGGGAATATTCATTGATGAATGATGATTCAGCTCTATTCACAATTCCACAGATAAAGCAATCCATGCTCGCATGCAGCAAGACCTGGACAACTTTCAGACTTTGGCCAATAAATCGGAAATAACATTAATGCCAGGTAATGATAATCTTCAACAAGAGAGTCTTTGGATCTCCCTTTACCTTCAACATCCTGAGGGAGGTGGACGCCATTGATCAGAGACTTAACTAGACCAGGCATATAAACAATGTGGTTACAGGAGAAGGTCAGAGTCTGACCCGATTCTGCAGTAATACCTACTGACTCTCCAAAGCTTCGTCATTTACATGGCAGAAGTCCAACTTTGTTGGAATACTTTCCATTTGCCTGGATGACCATTGCACCAAAAACAGTCTGGAAGATTGACACCATGCAAGACAAATACATCTCATTTGATTGTTACCACACCCTAAACATTCATTCCCTCAATCACCAGCACATCATGGCTGTAACGAGTACAGTCTCCAAGATGCACTGTAGCAACTCCTATATCTTATGTTCTTATGACCCATCAGATCTCTCCATCTTTCAATGCAATCATGGCTGATCCTCACCCTCAGCTGCATTTTGTAGACTGCTCCCCAATTCAAAGACATCAAAATCTGTTAATTACAGACTTCACTAGAGCATCTAGAACCTTCTGGAATAGAGAATTCCAAAGATTCACAATCCTTCCACCTCAATGGTTCGAGATTAGAAGATTATCCTAGGATGAGAGGCTGAGTAAACTGGTTCTATACTCTCTGGAGTTTAGAAAAATTAGACGTGATCACATTGAAGGGGTTTGACAGAGTAGGATTGAGAGGATGTTTCCCCTCCTAAAATACAGGGGGGCACAAAGATGGGAAATGTTGTCACTCTAAGGATTCTGAATCTTTAGCATTCTCTACCTCAGAGTATTGTGGATGCCCAGTATGTAAATGCACTTCTGATTTTTTTTTCTTCAGTATTTCCAGTTCTATTTGACTTGGAAATTGACTGACATATATGTTGACAAATTTATTTTAATGATTTTTGCCCGTATTTCATCAAGAAGCCTCCTCAGGCACTTTATGCATCTTTTGAAAATCCACATATACACAGCATCCACTATACTTCCTTCAATAAACACTTCACTTCTCCACAGAAGGACTGAATGCATGATGACCTTTGAACCAGAAAGAGTAAAAGGAAAAATTGTAATTACTTTTAAATATCTGTGGAATCTGTAACTGTTTTCAGGAGTGTTTGAAAAGGACTGTAAAAGGGATCATGTCATTTTCTTGGATAGTAAGAAATACTGGTCCATGTGACTTTGCAACCCTTCCGAAAGTGAGGCAATCAGAATTGGACAGAATACTCAAGCTGTGGCCTAACTAGGGTTCTAGAAAGGCTCAGCATAGCTTCCCTGTTTTTGCACTCAACATAAAACCCAAGATCACATCAAGAGAGCCAGAGTGTGGTGAACAAAACACGTATATCCAGCCACCTTCAAAGATCGATGCACATGCACCCTGTATCTCACTGTTCCTGAACACACTTCAGAATGTCGTCATGAAGTCTATATTGCCACACCCGTTCTGCCAATGCATTACTTCACACTTCCACATATCAAGTTCCATTCGTCTAGCCTACGTCCTGTTGCAGTTGATTTGCATCATCCTCATTGCTTGACATTCCAAGTCTGTTATCGCCACATTTGTAAATTTATTTCTGTATTCCAATATCCAGTAACATCTTCCCACTGCCTCCCCGCAGCATTGTAAGACAATGGTGTTCCTCAAGGTTGTGCGCTAGGGTTGCTGCTCTCGACAAATAACTAGAGGCAGTGGCTCGACAAAAGTATCATCCTTAATGATGGGTGAACCCTGCACATTACTGCAAAAGACATGTATTTGCTGCCATTTTCCCTGGAAGTGCCAAGTGGATGATCACGGCAGCACGGTGGTGAGCACTGCTGCCTCATAGTGCCATGGACCCAGGTTCAATACTGGCCTTGGGTGTCTGCCTGTGTGGAGTTTGCATGTTCTCCTGGTGTTTGTGTGGGTTTCCTCCCACAGTCCAAACATTTGCGGGTTAGATGGATTGACTATGCTAAATTGCCCCTTAGGTGTCCTAAGATGTATAGGTTAGGTGGATTAGTTGGGTAAATACATGGGAGTTACAGGGATAGGTTAGGTCGTGGGTAAGACTCACTTTCGGAGAGCTAGTGCAGACTCGATGGGCCGAATGGCTGTCTTCTGCACTGTAGGATTCTATGATCTCAGCTTCCTCTTAAGGTCCCCAGCAGCACAGATGTCAGACTTCAACCAATTTAATTCACTCCATGATGTCAAGAAATCTGTAATCCGGAGACCCACTGCAGGACCTGGAGTCCTGGGTTCAAATCCCGCAATGACAGATGGTGAAATTTGAAGTTTAAAAATCTGGAATTAAAAGGCTAATAATCATGAAACCATTGTTGATTGTTGGAAAAACCCATCTGGTTCACTAATGGAATCTGATATCCTTACTTGGTCTGACCTACACGTGACACCAGATCCACAGCAATCTGAAAGGAGGGTAGTAAGGGTTGGGCAATAAATGCTGGCCTAGTCTGTGATATCCACCATTAATGAATAAAATAAAAAAGTGCAAATGATCAAAGTGTTATGAGATCTGAACCCTCGCTCTCTGGATTGTTTATCCCGTAACAGTCATTATATTTTGACATGCTTGGAACAGGGAAGGTAATATCAGCAAGTCCATGGATTCCTCCAAATTGTGGCTGGAGAGGACAGAGGAAAAGGAATTAAGGAGACTATCAATAGTGGAGGTAAGAATCTAAGCCCACCTTTACTTTCCAGGATATCCCTGGAATAATGGGTGTTCTGACAAGGGAGACTGAAATCCACTGGTACTTACTGTTATTGGAAAGATTTGGTGATGGATGTCTGAACAAGGAGATAGCAAGGAAGAAAAGGGGATCAACATGATTAACCCCTCCTTTCAGATAACATGAAGAACTATATCAGATAGAAAGCAGGACAAGGGGATCTGAGATTGAGACCAACTTCTCAGCCTTGATTAATTCATTCAATCCATGGGCTGGGAGAGGATGCCTTGGGGTGGAGAAGGATGTAAAAGGAGAAGCGCAAGGTACTGAATATGACAATAGGGTATAAAGAGAGACCAAGTTGGTGATAAGGGCAATGCAATCATCATGTTAATTTGGGACTTTCCTGGACATTGTCTCCCACCTGCTGCCTTTATTTGGTAAGCATGAGGGGGAGGGGGATATGGAGAAATGGGCTTCGATGCCTGAAAAATCAAGGTGAAAATCATCCCATGAAAAATACTCTAGGTAGAAATGATTTATTTTATGCCAAACTGAATTCAGTCAAGACAGGAGAAGAATGACTACACTTGAAACACTCAGCAGGTTTGTTCACAGCCATAAAGAGAAAAAAATAAGGCTAACACTTCAGGTCAATGATCTGTTGTCAGAAACCACCTTGCTCTGTGCACTAGTGCTGCTGGACCTGTGGAGTTTCCAGTATTTTCTCCTTGTATTTCAGATTTCCAAAGTCTTGGAATCCCCCCCCCCAGTAAACCAGCAACAGACTATAGTCATCTAACTAGTACAAAGCAAAAATGTAAAACAGTTGCATTTGTACTTGTATGTTACTTTTGACACCATGTACCTAAGGAAATTTTGTATTCGTTTATGAACGTAGATTATTTTTAAAAAAGGAGGCCAGAGTCACAAATAATTCACTCTTCCCCTGGGTGAAGCAAGCTGGGCTGAATGGTTCTCTTCATCCATAATTATCTTGCTATCTATGAATAAAAATTCTTCTCCACACCAAAAAAAACTCACTTACTTCATAAATTCAAATATTGAAGCACTGTTTGAAACAGAGCACAAGATATTGAGCTGAAGTTATTACGTATCGTTTGGTACTTTATTCTTAAATTTAAAAAGCCAATTAAATTCAGAGTTCCCACGAGGGACAAACCAGGTCCAAGCTGACAAGACAAGGATATACATCCCACTTTGGACTCCCCCCCCCCCCCCCCCCCGGCTCAATCTGAGCATCATCTTGGCCAAAGGGCCAAGGAAGCTTTTGAAAAATTGCATCAGGTGAAGCCTCAGTTTAACCTCACTGGCTACCCTGAGCACTTACACTTGATCTTGGCCAAAAGGCCGAGAACTAGGATGTTACTGTAAAATAATTTGGATTATAAATGTAGTAGCAATTTATGATTACACTTCCTCAAAAACAGTTGTAAAAAGCCAAAAACATAACAAGAATTTTTTTTGTTGAAACTTAATGCCTTTAATAATTTTATGAACAAAGAAAACCACTACGTTGATCACCACATCCATGTTTGATAAGGCAGACAATTTTACCTGGATTTCAAAAGATTGAATGCATTTCAACATCATTCGTCAATGGAATACTCAGTCCCAATCAATTTGTCTTAAAATTGCAGCAAAGGCCTTATTGACAGGTATGATTCTATGTACTCATGAAAGGAGACACAACTTGGGCAAAAATTAGCCATTTAAATATAGAAGTTTCTAATGACATCCGATAACCTGTGATTCCTGCATCTCCTGCAAATTCTGGAGTCGAGTTTCTGGGCCCAAATTTCATCCAAGTCAGACTTGTAATCTGCTGCAAAACTGTGGACGTCCACATTCACTCCAAGACAAGAAATATTAAAGAGAGAAGTAGATTATACACATATACAATGTGTTGCCTTTCTGCTTAGTTCCTAATGCTAACTTATAAAATAAAAAGCTTTGCTTAATTGTTATTTTATCAAATTATAAAGCATGTTATCATTTTAAGTGTAGTCACAAAACTGAGAGACTGCACCTAATGTTTCAGTATTATTCTTTGATGCTCCACTAGCAATTTCTAGCAAATGCAAATCGAAATATGAATACAATGTTTCGCCATTTGAATAAAGACTACAGGGGCTTTTCTCACTGTTGCATTGATTCCATTTGTGCTATACAAGCCCCATCACGAGTCCATTAAGCAGAATCTCCCAATGTTCTACTCCTGTCAAAGCTATCTTGTTCATCTTCGGAATCTTCATCTGTAGCTGTGAAGATTTAATATAAAAATTAATTTTCAATTAAGAACGCTTGCAAATGCCTGCTAAGATTAACTAGTTTTAGTTGTACTAAATTTAAAACGTTATACTGGTCTCCATGGCCTATGAAAAGATGACTAGGCTTGTCACAGTCATTGCAATGCTGTGGCTGTGACAAGGCAGTAACTACATGGCAAATATTTTTATCCCTCAATATTCCAAAAGTCAAGGCACAAATCTCATTGCAGCGCAGGCAACAAATCAACCTGATGAAAACAAATGTCAAAAATTCCTAAATTGCTGAAGCAGGTTTACACTCCCATTGCATTTGCCTATAAAGTTGGTGTTTTATGATGTTAGTTCCCTGCAAAATAAATGGACCTCAGTAATAAAGATACAAAGGCTGAGAAATGGCACCTGGTAGTGGGTGGCATTGAATCATAGAATTCATAAAATAGAATCTCTACAGTGCAGAAGGAGACCATTTGGCCCATCGAGCCTGCACCAACGACAATTCCACCCAGGAATCCCCATACCCACTAATTCCTGTGACACTAAGGGGCAATTTAGCTTGGCCAATTCACCTAACCAGCACATCTTTGGACTGTGGGAGGAAACCGGAGCACCAGGAGGAAAACCACGCAGTCATGGGGAGAATGTACAAACTCCACAGTCATCCGAGGCCGGAATTTAACCTGGGTCTCTGACGTTTTGAGGCAGCAATGCTAACCACTTTGCCACCCCACTGTCCCATGTTTGCATTTTGTGCCGCAGGACTAAAGTCAAATTGTAATCCACAACTGAGTCTCCGTTCTGCCTCATTTCCATAAAGCCAGTGAGCTGCAGGAATCAATTAGGTGACCTTATGCAGTTCATTAGTCATGTTGTTCATATAATAAGCTAGCTCAGATGCCAAGCCAATCCACAGGCCAGATCCTGATTTTGGTGGAAGGAATGGTGCAGTCATAAACTGGCAATGATGGTGTCAAATCAGGAAGAGTTGCTCCTCCTGGTGCCAGCAAAGCACGTTTAAAAATTATGAAATTTATTTCTTCAGTGGCTTCAAGCAGTTCCTCTAAAATCACTAGTTAGAAACCAGGAAAATCTAAAAAAGGAGCATGTTTTGCACCAATCTGGCAATTTTGGCTCTAGAACCCCAGTTAATACATTCATGTGCTAGCATAGGGGATCTGTTACCTGGGGCTTTGGCTAGCTGTTTCATCACCTTAATACCACTATTACACGGAATTATAGAATACAAAACATAAGGAGACTATTCAGCCCATCATGATTTTAAAACTTAAAGGCAATGATGTGGGCATCAAAGTAGAGTTAACTGAAGTGAATTGGGATATCTGAATAGAGGATAGATGAATAGAGAAGCAGTGGCAAACATTTAAGATATTTCAGATTACTTAGAATAAGTATTTTCCTAAATAAAAAAATTCTAAGGGGAGGGCCCACAATGGTTTAACTGAAGTTAGGAAAGTGTCACCCTCAAGGACAAAGTGTATAACTACACAAAGATGAGTGGCTGGTCAGATGATTGGTCAGAGAGTTTCAAGAATGACAGAGAATGACCAAAAGATTAAACAGGAGAAAGAAATTAGAAGAGGAAGCTAGCTAGAAATGCAAAACAGATGGCAAGAGTTTCTACAGGCATTTAAAAAGGAAAAAAGTACTGAGTTTTCGTCCTCTAGAGAGTGCAAATGGGGAGTCAGATAATAAAGGAAATGGTGAATGAAATGAAGAAATCTTTTGCTTCTGTCTTCACTATAGAGGGTACACAAACATTCCAGTAATAGCTGTAAATGAAGAGGTGCAAGGGAGAGGCGAAGTTGGTCAAATTACAATCATGAGGGAAGTGGTACTAAGCAAACTGAGGGAGCTGCAGGCTGACAAATCTCCAGGTCCTAACTGAACTTCATGCTAGGGTCTTAAAGAGATAGCTGATGAGGTGTAGTAGACGGGTTGGTGTTAATGTTCCAAAATTCGCTAGATTCTGAGAAGGTTCCATCAGAGTGGAATGTAGCAAATATCACCCCTCTATTTAAGAGGGGAAGCAGAAGTCAGGAAACTACAAACCAGTTAACCTGATGTCTGTTGTGGGGAAATCAATCATTAAGGAAGGAAGTTATAGCTAGGTACTAAATCAAGGTAATTGTGAAGAGGCAGCATGGTTTTGTAAAGGGGAAATCATGTTTAACCAATTTATTGGAGTTCTTTGAAGGAGTAACATGCACTATGGATAAAGGGAAGCCTGTGAACACTGTTTTAGGGATTCCCAGAAGATATTTGATAAGGTGCCACAGAAGTTATTATGGTCATGGGGCAGGGGTAACATATTAGCATGGATAGAAGATTGGCTGGCAGAAAACAGAGGAGTATGCAGAAATGGGTGTTTTCTGATTAGCGGTATGCAATGAGTGAGGAGTCTCAAAGGGGTCTGTGCTGGGGCCTGAACCTTTTACAATTTATATCAATGACTTCAAGGAAGTAAGCAAAAGGCATGTTGTTAAATTTGCATATGACAAAAGTAGGTAGAAACTATGTTGTGAAGAGGCAAAAGGAGGTTGCAGATGGACAGATAGGTTGAGTGGGAAAACATCTGGCAGATGGAATATAATGTAGGGAAAATGTAAAGTTGCTCACTTTGACAGGAGAAATAAAGAAGCAGCGCATTACTTGAACTGAGAATGACTGCACAAATCCGAGGTGCGAGGGATCTAGGTATTCTATGTGCAATCACAAAAATTAGTTTGCAGATACAGCAAGTAATTAAGGCAGCTAATGGAATATTATCAAGAGGAATTGAACATAAAGGGAAGGATGTTAAGCTTCAGTTATACTTCTTTTACGGGAGTCCCTCAGGGTCAAGGATGACTTGCTTCCACTATGGGGAGGTGGGTTCTGCAGTGGCTGAATAGTCCAATTCTGGAGCCACAGACTCTGCTGCAGGTTTGGCAGGTGGTGTTTGATGGTGGGCAGGTCTGGATTTGGTGCTCTTTTCGGTATTTATGCTTGGCCTTCGCCCAGTGACACTGGTCATAGAGTCAGAGGTTTACAGCATGGAAATAGGCCCTTCGGCCCAACTTGTCCATGCCACCCTCGTGATAGGCACCTTCGCAGATGCTTCTACTCCAGTTTGTGTGTTCTAAGGCAAGTAATTTCCACACGTCGAAGGGGATATTGCATTTATTTAGGGAGGTTTTCAGTGTCCTTGCAGTGTTTCCTCTGCCCTCCGAGAGACAGCTTGCCACGGCGGAGCTCAGAGCACTTGTTTCGGGAGTCTTGTGTTGCAGCTGGTTGAGTGTGACCAGTACTTTGATGCTGCAGATATCAGCCTGGGACAGGACACTCAAATTGGTATGCCTATCATACCAATTATACAGGGCTCTGGCGAGACCACACCCCGAATGATGTGCACAGCTTTGGTTGCCTTATTTAAGGATAGTAGAAATGTCTTGGGGTGGGTTAGAGGAGGTTTACTAGATTGACAGCTGGAATGAACGGATTGTTTTATGAGGAAAGGTTGGACAGATTGGGCTCGTTTCCATTGGAGTGTGTGTGTGTGAAGGGTGACTTGATTGAAGTATACAAGATCCTGAATAGTCTTGGCAAGTGGATATTGAAAGGATGTTTCTTCTTGTCGGTGAGTCCAGAACTAAGGGGTACCATTTTAAAATTTAGGCTGTTGTCCTTATAGGAGAGATTATCGGAATATTTTTCTGAAGATTGTGCAACTTTGGAACTCCCATCATCAGAAGGTGGAGGCAAGGTCACTAAATATTCTTAAGGCAGAGGTAGATTGATTCTTGTTAGAGGCAAGGGAGTCAAAGGTTAAATCAAGGGTAGGTGGAAATGTGGAATTTGAAACAGATCATCCATGATTTTTTGAATGACAGAGCAGGTTCAAGGGACCATATTTGTGTTCTTAAGAGCTTTGAAATTATGCTTTTCTATAATATTTCTGTTAATAAACAGAAGGATTTTGGATTCCAGGATACCCTTCTCAATGCCTGCTAACTTCAAATACCTGTGCACATTCACCCCCAGGTCTCTGTTCCTGCAGTCCCCAAGTTTAGTTTACTTCATCCCATCCTTGCTACCAAAAATCAATTCACTTCTCAGTGTTAAATTTCACTTTGCAAATTTCTGCCCATTTCATCAGTCAATGTTTCCTGAAGTCTTGTTATTACTTTGTCCTGTTTATTCTGTCAGTCTTGGGTAATCTTCAAACTTGGAATCTATGACCTGTGCTCCCAAATCCAGGTCATTAATATACATCAAAAAACAGCAATCGTCCCAACAACTACCCCAGAGATACCACTGCAGACTTCAGTTTAGAAAACAACTATTTACATTGCTGAAAAAAGAAATTTTGTCCAAGCTTTTCTGTTGCACTCATCAGGACAATTTGCAAGAATACAATGCAAGGAAAAACAACAACATTTATACTGTATGAGAGAAGTGCAGATTGATTGGCAAGTGGGCGCATTACACAAATGAATAATGTGGTACAAGAATTTCAGTGTCAGTGTGAAGCTAAGTATGTAGGCCGTATGTCCTAAAGACAAACAGATTGTATGAAATAACACATTCAATTTGTTCGTAATGGACAAGGTACAGACCATACTTGCAAAACTCCAAACATACCCACTATTAATTGTGATTCCACGATATTCCTGTGTTAGGAATTACACGGACAATCAATTTAAGATAGTCAATTAGGTCCACAGTATGGCACATTTGTGAAGCTACATGTATTAATACAGAGGGCTCTATTCTTTGCAGACAGAGAACATACACACACTTTTTACCCATTTCAGCTAAAAAGTGCATTGACCAGAGTCAGGCTGTCCGAATTAAATTTCAAACAATCCTTGGCATTTAACTGTCAGTGTGCTTCATTCTCCATGGCAATACCAGCGTTCACTTGTCAATAGACCACATTTGGAGCACTGAGAACAAAGAGTAAGAGGTCTCCCATTGAAGATGGAGAATCTTTTCTCGGAGGGTCTTTGGTTTGGGGAATTCTCCTCCCCAGAGAACAGTGGTGATAGGGGCAGTGAATATTTTAAGGCTGCATTAGATTGACTCCCTTGGGTAGGCAGGAAAGCAGATCAATTAGATTAACCATGATCTATCAAATGGCAGAGAAGAGTTGAGCGGCAAATGTACAAATCCTGTTCCTAATTGCTATATCTCAATTTATGTATTTTAGGTTTGAATTCTTTGATTAAGTGCATGATGTATTGTTCATTAAGGCAGGGAATGTTGAATGCGTCAATAAATGCAAATCTGGGTAGATATAGCCTAGATGCTCAGAATAAAGAGAATGTTGGTTAAAATTAATAAATGAAGAAATTAAATTGTATTTGAATTGTAAAGTTTGCTTAATCATTGAGGTTTGTGAATAAATGGAAGGGAAAATGAATAAAATACATCAATGTATTTATGCAACCAGTGAATATCTACAGTGGTGTTCATGGTAGGCTGGAGCAGATTAAAGATACAAACGTTATTTGATGCTGTCAGGGTGATTTATTTATTAAATGCAGGTCCTGGGAATCGAACGCCTAGATATGCAGATTGGAGCAATTTATCAAGAAACAGGTAACAGTTGGGATGCATTTTATTAACATTTATTTAAAACTGGTGGCAAAACAAAAAAAATCCAGCGGTGGAGATCAATGAAGCAGGTCTGAGCTTGGCATATTTTGGGGCAGCCTGCAAAATGTGGGCATGTGGACCTCGAGTTTAAATTTATTTTCAGGACAGTGGCTCAGGTCCAGAGTATTTGGGAGAGGCTACTAAAATTAACTGAGCCAGGTGTGTAAGGAGGTAGAACATGTGCAAATGCAACATGATGTTAGGGAAGGCAATTATTAAAAAACTTTAAAATGCAACCATTTGGTCTAATCAGTACTTGATGTTTATGCTCCATCGGAACCTCTTCATCATTCCTGATCTAACTTCAATATTGCTGATTTTTAAAAAATGTTGCTGAAGCTTCTGGTCTTATACTCATCATGACAAACAAACGTATTGCAAATTTCAAAGAGTCACAATTTACACTATGGAGAAATTTAATCATAAACTTGTGTTTTGAATTATCAACAATGTAGTTCAATGTATAAATTGAGATGGCCTGAAATTTGGTATTCTTGCATTTGTCCTTTTGAGCGCAAGATGAAAAGCTTCAGCAACTTCTCATTTTTCAGTAATATTCAAGTTCTGTACAATCAATGGTTTGATCCAATTTTATCAGCACAACCCTCTCTTCTCCCTTGTGCATTTAAGAGAAAGTTCAGTAAACGTCTCTTCTACTTGACTCAGCTATTCAGCATTGGAGAGTTCCACATTTTCATCACTAAGTGTCCTTCAAATTCCCCACTTTTTCTAGGTGACCTTGTATTGATAACCTCTAGATTCACTCTTGCCAATATAGAAATCATAGAAACCCTACAGCACAGAAAGAGGCCATTCGGCCCATCGAGTCTGCACCGGCCACAATCCCACCCAGGCCCTACCCCATATCCCTACATATTTACCCACTAATCCCTCTAACCTACACATCTCAGGACACCAAGGGCAAATTTAGCATGGCCAATCAACCTAACCCGCACATCTTTGGACTTGTAGAAATGATGTAGAATGATGGACTTGTAAGAAACATGTAGAAATGCACATTCTGCATTTATTAGACTGAAACTTGTCATATTTTTAAACCTCTCGTGGGTTACCCTTCAGCCATCTCTTTTCCAGAGGAAAGAAACCAAGCATGTTCATCCTTTCCGGAAAGATATAACCTTGCAATTCTGGTTTCTTGTAATCAATTTTTACACCCTTTAATGCAAGTTTAGCATAACTTTGCCTTCTTAAATTCATCCTATCCTTTCAAAAAAATCCTATTGTCCGATTTGCTTGTTATAGTCTTTTGACCTGTATTAGAAGTGATTTGCATATTTGTACTTCGTTTCTTTTGTTCCTTTACCCCATTGAGATTAATTCCTTCAGTCATCTCATTTTTCTTATCAAAATATACGTTGAAAATCATTTCCCATGTCATTAATGTCATCTTGTAATTTGTTACATCCTTTAGTGTTAACTGATTTGGTGTCATCTGCAAATTTAGAACGTTTTTAATCCTAAAGTCTAAATCGCAAACATAAATGGTGTTCAGTGCTGACCAGTTGAAGTCCTTTTAATGAATGCAGCCCCACCCCTTGACTGACACTAATTTGCTTATTTTTCCTTCATTTCCATTATGGAATGCACTATACAACAGCTGCCAGTCTGTGTAGCTATTGTTTACTTGTACTCCTTTTCAGCCAGCCATTCTGCTACTTGCCCCCTTTCTCCACAGGCTGAGTTTATTTATTAGTCTATTATAATGGTAACTTATTGAAGGCCTTTTAGAAATCTAGATATATTTATGCCTACTGCATCACCCATATCTACTTTGTTATCACTTCAAAAAATCCAATAAGGGTTGATCAAACAAGACTGTCCTCTGAAGGATCCACGAGAACAAAACTGTCACCTACTGGCATGACAAGAGGATCATGAAAGCTAAACCTAATATTACAAATGTCCAGAATCTACACAAAGTAGTACTGCTATAGGCGTGTGCAGCAAATTGTCTATAGCTTTGCTCAGCAGTTTAGGATGCAAGCTTGTCCTCCAGTGAGCTGTTTCGTAGGCTTCCCTTACCACATGTCCATTGCACTTGGTGGATCTCCCAGAACAGATTCCTCTAACCAGGGTTCAAAATACATGGTGGCAGGTGAACCCACCCTGGAAAGCTCCCAAAATGTGCGGAAAAATTCAATCACCAATGGGAGGAAAGTCACTGCCATCCATGAAAGTGATAGAATGTGATAAGCTGCCCCTCAAATCACAGGCAGATTCTCGTCCACGCTTGCTGCTGACAACCTCAATCCTATAGAGCAGGAGTAGCAGCAGCATGAGCCTAACCACCAGTATAGCTGTGGCACTCTACTCCCTTTGCTCCACCCACTGGAGCACACCAATTTCCCCATTGCAGTGCAGAAAGGGTGGGGTGTAGCACCAAACCAACATTAAAAGTAAAACCACTAATGTCTGACTGAAACAGGAGCAGTAATCCGAATGATGCAAATTATCTAACTGCAGTGGTCAACATTAGAGGATGTGTTTTTGTCTCATCAGCAGTCAAACCATCCCTACCGCCTGCAGGTTGGTGTGATGTGCCATGCTCTCTCTTGAGGATGGGAATGGTCCGCCCCTCTCCAGGCTGCCTCCTCCACTCAATGTTTACTGTCGAGACAGTCAAATTTCTTTGTTCCCCTCTCCCATTCCACTTTTAAATACATATATTAACGAATACTGCTGACTTTATCTTCACCTCAGCTTGAAGTTAATCTTATTTTTAATCTCCCCTCACTTGAGTTTCCAGGATGGAGTTTTTTTTTGCAAAAAATTATAATCCATAATCAACTGGAAAGCTTAGCTGTGGGAGCAATGTCTCGGGAAGTTGAGGTCCTTTTGATGAATGCACCCCCATCCTTGACTGACTGTAATTTGCAGTTTTCCTTCATTTCCCTCCAATTTAAGGCTCACATTTTATAAACAAAAGGAAAGGTCTCAATAAACAAAAATGCTGCCGATGCTGGAAATCGGAAATGAAAAAAAAAGCGCTAGAAAAACCCAACAGGTCTGATACCATCTGTGGAGAGAGAGAGAAACAGAATTAACCTAGAGTCCGAGCGCTCTGAAGAGGAGTCATGAGTACTCGAAACATTAACTCTCGTCACAAAATGCTGCCAGACCTCCTGAGTTTATCCAGCATTTTTGGTTTTCTTATTACAAGGTCTTGTTTATTGTTCCTGGTGTTGTTATAAAGTTCAACAATTGTGGGGTGATCCTCCCCAGGTCAGTACCAAAATGGGCAACGTATTTTATTCTGGATTCAGAGTTTGGGAGATTTACTGAAAATTGATCAAAACATCTTACTTATAGATTCCATGTGTACACCCACCCTACACAATGTTATCTACATGCAATTGCACTACCTAATAAAGCTAGCAAGAATGGAAAAAAAGCACCCGAAAAAGTCACCCTTAAAAATCTCAAGAAAACATTTTTGATTCTGGCCTCCAACAGTTTCCTAAAGTGCATTTTCACACATTTTTTCCCTTTGGGGAATAGTGGGGAAGTGGTAGAAGTATTACTGAGCTGATCATCAGCCCATTGAACCGCATTATGAACACTCCTTCCCTTGACCAACAAGTCCTGGTGTTGGACTTGAACTCTGAGCTCATGGTCCCAGAGGAAGGGACCATGCCACTAGACCTCTTACTCACTACAGGTATATGACATTTGCTGGAATATAGGTCCATAGGCACTTGTTGCTCTCCAGTAGAAAAAAAAAAGTTAAAATTGATAAGCCACCAGCTAGTTCCTTATTGTCCAACTTCTTGTATTTGTTTGATTGAAGGACTTTGGTTGAAGCTTAATCACGAATCACTCAAACCAGGCACCGATTCCCATGAATAGGAAGTTGGCGTGCAATGAAAATGCCCCATTTATTGTGGGTTCGTAAATTATTACAGTAACAGTATTCAGGAGAATGGGGGCATTAAAAGGGAAATCATAAATGAAAGTTAATGGTTCCGGGTTTAACAGAGCTGTACTATGAAATGTTTTGCAGCAACAGTTCCAGAGATGAGAAATTTCAGTTACATAGACAGATTGGTGGAAGGCACAAGAGAGCACGGATTTAAATTAATTGGCAAAATAAGCAATGGCAACATGAGGAAAAACCTTTTCACACAAACGGTTAGAATCTGGAATGCATTGCTTAAGTGTGCTGGAGGTTGGTTCAATTGGATTACTATCAGAAAAGCGTGAATTTGCTGGGTTACTGGGAAAAGGCAGGGTAGTGGCTCTCGGTGAATTGCTCCTTCAGAGGGCCAGCCAACACAATGGACTGAATGGCCTTCTCCGTGCTGTAACTACTCTTATTCTTTGTTTGATTATTGGCCACAAGCTCTCATGGTTAACAGATTGAACCAGTGGACTGTGGTTCACTGGAATGAGTCATCTCAATTTCTGAGTTTGATTAGTGCTGCTGCAGGTTGCATTAATCCCAATTTACAAAAATGATTAGTAGATCTCAACAGGATGGATTCAATTGTGCTATCAAACTCGTTGCTAAATTTCAGGTGAACAAATTATTCGTGCCATTATTATTGCTGTCAAATATCTCATTTATAAAAACTGCATTGTGACAATTAGAATGTTGAAAAAAACGAACTCAGTCCTGTTTAAATATTAAAGGACTGGTGTGCTGCGTGTTTATGACTTTCCCCTCCAACCTTTCCTACAAATTAACTCACTCAATTTCCTTCTTGTGAAAGCACTGACTATTTTCTGGAGTATAGGTTCACAGACATTAATTGCTCTCCTGTATATCAGCCAGTAACCATCACCACACTGAATGACAATAGGCCATTTTCAAATTTCCCAACAATTCTAACAATTTTGGCTGCCACAACATGACTTTACAGAAAGGAAAGGCCTTGCCTATTTTTGGATCCATGATGAACTTCTGTATACAACAATATAAAGAATCACCTGCAAAAAGGGACATTTCTCAAATATGTGCAAGCATTAAGACAATTCTAAAATGAACTGACTGAAGAATCCAATTCATCTACCACTATTTGCATTTATATAACAATCTTTAAAGTTGGAAACATCCCAAGTACTTCACAGCCATATTAGACAAATGGACACCATTCCAAAGGAGATATAATCAAAAGTTTGGTCAAAAATGTTGGTTTTAAGGAGGAATTTAAAAAGGAGAGAGATGGAGAGGTTTATAGAAAGACATCTAGAAATTAGGTTCTAGAATGCATGGCCTCAAATGGTCAGACAGGAGTGCAGCTTATGCAAGAGTTGGTGGGGGGCGGGGGGTGAATGTACACAAGGTAAAAATGGGCGAAATGCAGAGTTCTCGGAGCACTGTATAGCTAAAGGAGGAAGAGAAGAGCAAGGCCATGGAAAGATTTGAAGAGTCCGTTGGCCATTGCACATCTCAACAATGTTGGAAGCACACAGACATACAAAGATTAGCTTTGCTTGATCATTCAATGCAGAAAAAACATGAACTGAAACCAGCATGAAGCAACAAAGTAATTACTAAAAAGACATACCAGGATAGTAGACACTGGAAAAGATTGACCCACTTCATTATGATTGAACATTGCCCGAGACAAGGCTGCATTCTCAAATATCTTGGGGACAAGAGATATTATCTCGAGGCAAAAAAGAGACCAATAGACTTAGTAATCTTCAGGGACCCCATGGTTACTGCATGTGATAAGAACAATTTTTTTAATGAACCCCTACTTGTTAAATATCACTGCCTGATGCTTTAGATATGAGAAAGTATTAACATGTCTCATGAGTCATGCTAACATACTTTCCTGGCATATGAAAGTTCATGCAATAAATGCAAAACAGAAATGGGATGGGGGCAAATGTAAATGTTTAGTGAGAATTATTTAGTTTTATAGCCCAATAGTTTAAAACTTGGGTGTCGAGTCCTGATGCACACACCTCTTAGATTTAAAAATACATCTTTACATGATTTAGTGTCTATTTTCAGCATACAGGATTATGACTTAAATTTTCTTGTGCTTGGACTTCCACAATAACATGCCAACATGTTTAGTTTTCACAGACAGACTGAATATACAGTAGTCCCCATAATGGGCAACAAAGACCATTGGTTCAACCACAGTTTAGGGCCCTAAAGGGTATCCAAATAACCTACTTTCAAGATCTTGTATGTGCTGCTGAAGGGTTCTTGCCAGGTGGATGAACTGAAAGCAAGAAAAGTGGATAACAATCAAAACATATCTGGCTTCACCCAATGTACCGGGGGGGGGGGGGGGGGGGAGGAAAGAAAAGTCAGTAAACTCAAAACATTATGCCACCTAGCTGGTAATCTTGTTTTGCAGTGCTGAATTACTGAACTAACTATACAATCATAGAATAAATATCAAATGTAGGTAATCTATTCTTTCATTATCCTGGTTTGAGGTACAATTTGCCTAAGTTACTGATTCTCTAACGTACAACTTTATAAATAAGATAATAAGAATTTGCAAGTCACAATTAACACCTTATTCATACTTTTGAAACCCTCAGTTCTTAAAATAAAATTTTGTTCTAGCTGCCCTCCGAACATTACAGGCAATTTCAGAACATTATTAGCTACAGTGATAAAGCATTGAAGTGATTTGGTTATTTATGTTCTATTTACAATTAAGAATAGTTATGCAATAATTTACGTAGAAAAAGCGTTAAGCTAAAAAAAGTGCTATAATGTTAATAATCTAGTTTACAAGCTGCTATTTTTGTATTCCACATTTTAATTATATGCTTACCCGAAGTCTAGTCCTTGTCTCACTTGTACCACCCATCATATCAGAAAATCTCTGTTCGCACAAATGAAGTAACAGAACAAGGTACAGACCAGAACTGATGAATTCGTATTGTGCCTAAAGAAAGTTAAAAATTTAGGTACAGAATCTAAAAATTAAAAGATCTACAAACTGATAAATATACAATTTATGTGGTTCAACAATCGCCACCTGTTGTGAATTAAATGATCTTGTATAGCACAAGCATGTTTCAATACAGTAAACCTGCATTGTGAATGGGAGTGATTTTATAGTCTGCAGGTTCAATTTTAAGTTTTTTCAGTTACAAAAAAATGTCAAGTTAGAATTGAGATGGTATACGGTCCTTACTGTAAACTACTAACTACTGTGCATTCTATAATATTTAACACCAGTAATGAACCAGACAACAGCATGAACTGAACGTCACTCAAATAAGAGTAGGTTCATGAAAGGTACATCAGACTTTTAAAAAAATCCAAGATAATCCTCACATTCCAATGGAGAAAAAACCCCCCCCAAAAACTCTGATTAAAGTTACATGGAAAGAACACAATTTTCCAGCAATAGGTGACTTTGCTGCCCACATCTTACTTGGTTCTTTTAAAATTGCACTGACAAACTGAATCGTAGATTTCCTGACTGCCCTGATACAAATGAATCAAAGAAAGTGAGATTAAAAGTACACGATTTACACTGAGTTCCTCTTTGCACAGGAGATTAAAATAGTTAACCATTGTTTAAAAAAGGCAACAAAATCTGAGCCACAATTAAGTTTGCAAATATCAAGTCATAGGAAGCCAAAATGAAAATAAACCACTGTTCTTCCTTCTGATTTTCTTTGCTCAATGCTGATGCCATTCATTATTTGTTGGATGAAGGTTTCTCTCCAGAACCTTTTGCAATGGTCTTAGGTGCATGGCCTTTTACAAAGAACGTTAGCAGGCTATTCAAGTATGGCAAGCCACAACAAAGCCCGATTCTGCCTTTTCCAGGAATTGCTGAACACAAAAATGGGAATTCGGGCCAATTTTCCCCTTCCTAATTTGCCATTAATTGTAGTATCCTAAAAGGGCTTGGAGATCTACTGTAATGTCCTCACTTTGGCAGAAATGATGTAATTCAGCAAACATCAAACCTGGGACACTTGATCCCAATGCTTCAGATACTCTGAACAAACTTAAGAGTCATCAGAACATCTGTGGTGGCTGAGCAATTATATTTTCCTCCTCTTTCCTCCCACCCTCTAAGTAACAAAAAACACTATCCCACTGCAGCATTTTAGACATATTACCATTTTCTGTGAAAGAACAATAGTTTAAAAACTTTCAGCCATCATTATTTAGCTGCAAAGAGTTTTACTATTTCATTGCAAATTGGTCTAAAGACAAATGCTACCAAATGTGGGAGAGAGAACAGTCTTTAGGCAGGAAATAATACCTAAAATGGAGTGCCAGCAATCCTTCCAAACAATTGAGCAATGTAAAGTTTTTCACAAACAAGTCTCTGGAATTACATGGCAACATAAATTTGGTGGAAACCTGAAGAATTTTTTCCAAGATAAATTATTACTTAAATTAATGTCTAACGTAACACTTACACTAACTTTTTTAAAAAAACATATGGCAACCAATCACAAAAGCTCACAAACCCATACACACCTGTTCATCTGCATGCGTCCTATACAATTCATGGACATTAAAATCTTCAAAATCCAGCTGCAACTTCTCCTTACACAATTCACAGGTGGTTACAGCAGTCAAATCAGCACCTGCATTAAGTTTAGTACATAATATCTATTTAATGTGTGTTTGGTTATATATTTATTAGTTTGTTAATACCAGATCATTGGCTGCCTTGCACGCATCTTTCCTATTCATTCATGTATTCGCATGAAGTCAATTAATGCTGCTGCTCCCCGGTCATTTATGCTGTCGGCCAGTAATCAATCCTGGACAAGTTTACATACTTTTAATCATAGAGAAGACTAAATCAACATGCGGTGAATGCCAATTTTGATTCCGTTCTCATAGTTCATTCAGTTCATCCAAATCAAATGAGAACTTTACAGTCAATATTTGGTATTTTATAGACTTAAGTAGAAATCAAAATTTCCTTTCTTGCACAAGTTAAAAATCAAATTTTTTCATTATATTGTCAATCTAAGTTCAAATCCAAACCATATCTAGGGAAATGGCAGACAGATAAGCAATATGTTCTATGGCCTTAATATACAACTGAGATTTGAAATCACCTATAGGGATTTTTCAATTATGCTTTCTTGAACTGAAGGATTTAGTTCCTGTCAGAATCTGATGCTCCCCTGCAATTTTTCAAACTTGTGACTTACATAGAATCCACATCCCAACATTGTTTGACCCAGAAACTTCCGTCTCAGGGAACACATGTACTTTTAAGGGTAGTTACACCCCGAACCCTCGTAGAATAAGATCAAGAAAAACCTTTTTGGAATTACGGACAAATATCATGAATTTGGACTGAAGTTATTAAACAAAGTGCATACAATGCAAAACCTTAAACATGTCCCACTCAAAGCTAGAAATTATTAAAACCAAGCATCATTCTGGCTACCACATCGCTTATCTATATGCCACTATTACCTGAATTTATTTTGGATTGCAACCATTTCTTCATGCATTCCTGATGAACATATTGCAAGCTACCAGTGCAATTACATGGCTGTATTAATGGATTTGGAGGGGTTGTAGCTCCAGCCCCTATTTGGCAAATCCGACAGATATCATCATCTTCATCATCGGAATCCTCTAAAAGTAGGCTGTCATAAACAAGCATACATTAAGTATATTATCTTGCATGGTTGCAACATGAAACAATGAAAAACAGGAAGTGCTGCTGTGGCAATGCAATGAATTTTGAATCCAAGTGACATATTACCATCATTGGCCAGAAGTTTATTTCCTGCTCAAAAACACTTTTCCTACAGAAAACAACATGGCTGGTTTTAAGAATTTTTAGGTAACTATGAAAAAATAAATGAGCAAGTAGGTTTTAATTCTGCATTGAACGAAAGCTCAGGAATAAAGGTGGGAAAATAGTACTTTGAACTGAATGGAAGTTCACCATTTTGGGTTCCTGCTCTCCTCCCGAGATTCCTCAGCAGCACTCTAGGGGAACTGTAAAAGCAGTTCCACCGATTCAGTTGGAGTGCCAATATCAGTATCCCTGGGTTAGAGAAACAAAATGCACACAAAATCCCATTGCTTACCCAATTAGCTGGCGTAGAAAATGTGTGGATATCTAATTAAGGACGGGACTGAGTTCAGCTTTTGTCTTCAAATAGTCTAGCATCACTTACTTTTAGACTTCCACATGAAAAAATGACCCCATCTAAAGTATATTTGATTTCTTTAAAAATCAAATAAGTCTTCAAAATCCATGAAGCAGGTTTTCTTTTTAACTAAAAACAATTAAGGAACTCCAGCAGTTTACCTGTAGAACCTTAAGACAACATGGTATGCCTGCCGAATAGATATCCTTGGGCTAAAATATCCTATCGCAAGAACAGCACATTATCTTTGGAGTCTTTACTTGGAATAAATACACACATCAGCAGGAAACTCTTGCTTTTATCTTTAGTCTGAATTGATCAATACAAGAATACTGGAATAAATCATAAGAGTTGCAAAAAAGATGAAAAATCATCATGCTGTGATAATGTAAATTATCTTCCATATCCAACAGATAAACAAAAATGATTCAAGTTTTCAATAATCAGGTGTATTCCCTTCCTCTCCTAAATGCACAGACAAAAAGAATCTGAAGCCAGAAATACCAGCAATCTAACAAGTTATATTTCCACCACCCCTAAAATTGCCTGCAATCATAAGAGAAAGATTTTTGGTCAATTTGAAGGACACAATGGTTTGTTGCTCTTCTCAAAATTAACACCAATTACAAACATGTGACAAGAAAAGCAGCAGGTGGATCCTTGGCAATTCAATTAACTATATTAAAAACTCTACCTGCTAATTTCCTTTGAAAATGAACAAACGCACACCAAAAAGCTCTCATTTAAGTTTCGGAAAGTTGATGAAATTGCTGGGAAAATAACAATTTCAGGTGGTCAGAAGTAATGATCAAACACAGTTCTCGTCCATGTTTCAATGCCACGAAGCAGGCAA
The DNA here is from genome assembly GCF_964213995.1 of Mustelus asterias. Classification (NCBI taxonomy): domain Eukaryota; kingdom Metazoa; phylum Chordata; class Chondrichthyes; order Carcharhiniformes; family Triakidae; genus Mustelus; species Mustelus asterias. The sequence continues at coordinate 44,947,404 of NC_135814.1, read as the reverse complement.
ACAGGATCAAAAACTGACCAATATTTATTGTAGGATGCAAAAGAACGAACTTCCTTTTGTGTTTCAAACCAAGGGAACCTGTCCACAATAGACAACCAGAATATCAAATGGACAGTCAACTTTATATGATCACTGTACATCCATTACAGCAAAAGAGGAAAAAAAAGACCTTAAAAACTTTGTTGAATCATTAGAATGATTTTATCTTTTCAATGTGCAAAATACATTGGCAAAAAAAATGCATACAAAACCCTTGCTCATCTCACATGTCGTCATTCAAGCCTCAAGCTGTTTGCTTCCAAAACAAACCAGCCACTCAAGTTCAGATATCTTCTGAAGAACAAGTTCTATTCTTCCCTCGCCCTCCAAACTCAACCAGATCCCATAAAGAACATAGAACAGTACAGCACAGAACAGGCCCTTCAGCCCATGATGTTGTGCCGAGCTTTATCTGAAACCAAGATCAAGCTATCCCAATCCCTATCATCCTGGTGTGCTCCATGTGCCTATCCAATAACCGCTTAAATGTTCCTAAAGTGTCTGACTCCACTATCACTGCAGGCAGTCCATTCCACACCCCAACCACTCTCTGCGTAAAGAACCTACCTCTGATAGCCTTCCTATATCTCCCACCACGAACCCTATAGTTATGCCCCCTTGTAATAGCTCCATCCACCCGAGGAAATAGTCTTTGAACGTTCACTCTATCTATCCCCTTCATCATTTTATACACCTCTATTAAGTCTCCCCTCAGCCTCCTCCGCTCCAGAGAGAACAGCCCTAGCTCCCTCAACCTTTCCTCATAAGACCTACCCTCCAAACCAGGCAGCATCCTGGTAAATCTCCTCTGCACTCTTTCCAGCGCTTCCACATCCTTCTTATAGTGAGGTGACCAGAACTGCACACAATATTCCAAATGTGGTCTCACCAAGGTCCTGTACAGTTGCAGCATAACCCCACGGCTCTTAAACTCCAACCCCCTGTTAATAAAAGCTAAGTAAGTAGTACTTCTTACTGTGTTTACCCCAGTCCAACGCCGGCATCTCCACATCAATAAAAGCTAACACACTATTGGCCTTCTTCACAGCTCTATCCACTTGAGTGGCAACCTTTAGAGATCTGTGGATATGGACCCCAAGATCTCTCTGTTCCTCCACAGTCTTCAGAACCCTACCTTTGACCCTGTAATCCACATTTAAATTAGTCCTACCAAAATGAATCACCTCACATTTATCAGGGTTAAACTCCATTTGCCATTTTTCAGCCCAGCTTTGCATCCTATCTATGTCTCTTTGCAGCCTACAGCAGCCCTCCACCTCATCCACTACTCCACCAATCTTGGTGTCATCAGCAAATTTACTGATCCACCCTTCAGCCCCCTCCTCTAAGTCATTAATAAAAATCACAAAGAGCAGAGGACCAAGCACCGATCCCTGTGGCACTCCGCTAGCAACCTGCCTCCAATCCGAAAATTTTCCATCCACCACCACCCTCTGTCTTCGATCAGACAGCCAGTTACCTATCCAATCGGCCAACTTTCCTTCTATCCCACACTTCCTCACTTTCATCATAAGCCGACCATGGGGGACCTTATCAAACACCTTACTAAAATCCATGTATATGACATGTAAAGGTGATTTTATTTCTTTCATTATTTTCTTTTCCTGCTGGATGTTGCAATCTGGAGCGTTTCTCTATAAAATCAACATTACATGAAAAAAAAGTCTCATGTTAGACACAACATCCCTTCCAGTAGGAAATCTAGATTGTTCCACAAGCACAAAGCAGGAAAACCTAAATCAGTTGCACCCAAAGAAAGTTTTCTGTAGCTTAATAAATTGATGCTAAGAAGGTGACGTGGGATTTTTGAAGAATGCACAAAATATACCTTTCTTGTAATTTTCTGAGCTTTTCTGGATCCCTTGAAGATGTACTTTCAGTTTTCTGCTTTTCTTGAGCTTCTACACGACTTCTAGATGGACTTGCAAAGTCTACTGCTATGAGTATATCATCAGAGTATTCATCCCCAAGGCCATATGGCATAGTAAGGCGTATGACAGAATTAGGGAACATCCCTGCAATTCCTGAACTACTACTGTCACGAGGGCTCTCTGGTACAGATGTTGGAGTGCAAAAGGTAGAGCTGCCTGGAGTGGTAGAGGTCAAAGCCACTGAAGAAGCTGCAGTTGCACCCTGGATAACATGTGGCTGTTCCCTGCTCAAGTTTTCATGTGTTCTAACTTCTCTTTGGAGGACTGGTGAATGGTCTATTCTAGCTTCATCTAAGGTACTGTTAGATGCAGCAGCCATTCGTGCAGTTTCATCTCTTCCTTCTCGTCTTCTTCTGTTGAAGAGAGGGGTGCACCTGTTTCGTAATGACGATGATAACCATGAAGCAGTATTTCTATTTTCGGAATAACCTGGCCTTGAATTTACCAAATTTTCTACGCCTCCATTAATGTTTTGAGACTGTGAAATGTTTGGTGCTCCTGGCCGCCTCCATCTCAAAAATCCAAATCCTTGAGATGCTTCCGAGGATTGATTGTTTGAAAAATTAGCGGCATTGGGTCTGCCCATGCTATTAGCCTGCACAAAATTTTCGGGTCTTCTACCTAATGATATGTTGTCTGAATGCCCAAAGGAATGCGTCGTTCCAAAAGACCTTACACTTGAATGCCCCTGGTTGGATCTTCTGTTGCCAGAGAAAGTTGAAGACATACTGGATGCCAGACGGGATAACAGCTGTCTAGGTCTACACCTGTTGCTAGACTCTGCTGCAAAGTCATTTAGTGGTCTTGGTTGCAACACGGATATATTTCTCCTTTCTGAAGTTATGGATTCTGAAGTTCCTGATCCAGTTCTACTATGCATAAAACCACAATCTATATTTCTTTGTGGTATCGATGCAATGTTTGTAAAGGAACTGCTGTTAGAGGATCTGGATGAATTTCTGCTCGAATCTCTTGTGAATACAGGTCGACTCTCTGAAGGCAAGGAAAGTGCTCGAGTTAAGTTTGACGTAGTGCGTCTCAAAGATCCAAGTAATCTGTCCCTCGGTCTTGCACCTTGTGCATAAGACGATAAAACTCTATCTTCAAGATCTGAAGTAGAAAAAATATATATTAGTTAAATAAACCTCAGTTGAAAATATCTGCTCAATATTCTACATATATTAACTAGATCCTTGCAACAGATTTTGTGTAACATAAGCCACGAACACTCATTTGGTTGACAACCGATGCCAGATACATCAGTAGCAAAGCAACTGTTAGTGGGGTTAAATAAAGCATTTTCACGTGTGAAGTGCATCTAGCATGCACCTCACCATGTGTATTTTTAAATCCGAAGCTCTGTCTCTGTATTATGTCTCTGAAATAAAGACCTGTTCTAGAGTTCAGGAATCTTTTGGATTACCCATTATAATACAAACAAAAAATATTCAGAGTAAAAGACAAATTCTTCGAAAGAGGCTACTTATGTACACCAGATGAGAAGAAAATCCGAATTGAAATATGTGGGTTGCTGACACTCACCATCAATACTCAACACACAAATACCAGCCATGTGAATGAGTTATATGGAGAAATAAATGTGCCGTCAAGTCAAGTGATAAATACATAAACATTTGCTGTATTGCTTCAGCAAATCTTACAAATTTGCACCACACACTCATTTTACTACTTGCAGGTAATAGGCGCATTTATCCCTGCATTATTAGTGCAAAATGTGATTCAGTTGAAAATGAGAATTTCATTTTTGTTTAAAATATTTGTTCTAGTAGAGCTAAATCTGGCAGCAGCCTGGCAACAAATTCACCAGTAACAGAAAATATCTAGATGCGAATTATAATTGAACTCTGAAGGTTATGCAAGCAAGAAAGAGTACAAGATAATATACTGCTTTAAGTTTAAAAAGTACAAACGTTTTATAATGAAAATATTATCTACTTCAAGGTGGGTATTCCACTGCATTGACTGTTAATCTTTGTGTAAGTTTTGGACTCTTGCGCATCCAAGTTTAGGATAGCCATGAAATGGTCAACCACAAAAATAAAAATGTAAAAATATTTTGAATGAGTAAAAAGCAGTGAGTATATACACGATGAATTAATATTCCTATCACAACAGTTGTCACCTTCTTCAGCATTGGACTCTGCTGTTTCACCGAGGATAGTTTCAGCTCTAGATGTTGAACTGAATTGCACTGATGACCTTGGAAACTGAGTATACCTCCACGTCGAATCTGAGAAACAAAAAAAGTGGTCTGATGAGCAAGTTTTGAAACAAATACAAACCAATAAAAGTTATGAGACTACTTATAAGAATATTAAAAGTTAAAGGTGAACCGCACAAGTAACTAATCTATTTGCTAATTAAAGGAATGAAGAAGAATACCAACTACAAACACTTGTGCTTGTTATCCCAACCTCAAAGTTATGGATTTAGCTATGAAAAATATTTAGTTACAATGAATAGCTGACAGTTTTCTGCAATGCAATAATTAATATGTAGACACAATAGGCTTTGTGGTGGAAAACAGTCATCTGTGTACTGGGCTATGCAGGCTACAGAGCTTCTCAGCAGTTGTTATTCAACCCACTCAAATTAAGGAACATCGTGAAAAGCAATGAATCAACCCACTTGATTGACCAAAACTCATGCACATCTTACACAGTATTTGATCTTCAGGACCAATGGATAATAGAGCAGTCAAGATCGAAAAGAGAGACTAGAAAAATGCTCAAAAAGTGAAATGAAAGGTCATTGAATTTTATTCCAATCTATGTTAAAATGCAATACTCAAGGCTCCACTTTCAGTTCAATTGTCATTCCTTTTATGGAAATTAAAAATGTATAGATGTGCAGCAATTTTTAAGCCAATAGATTTGCAACATGCAACACCCATTTTGCTGCAGCATCCTAGGGTTGGCTTATATGCAGAGGGCAGGCTCCCTGCACCCCACGGTAAATATAGGGGGGTGAGCCTGCCTCCGCTTAGCCAACTCACACTGCTTTAATTTTTTCAGGTGACAGGCCTCTAATTAGTAAGTTGGGGGGGACCTCCATCTGTCTCCAGAAAGACGTCCCTCCACATTGAGCTGCCAGTCAATTGGAGGAAAGCAGCTCTGCACGAGACTGGTGGCCACTGCTTGTGTTGTAAGTGGGTGACGTTCAGTTATGTCTGGAATTTCACTGAAATCTTGACTTTCTTCTCTACCTATCTACATGACTGCCAATGCCCTAAATGTTCATTTTAAACCTGGCATGAAAAACAAAGGAATATTGTACAAGGAATGTGAGGTGTTGGGTGGCAGATCAGATCTCATTAAACTGCAGTACTGCTTCAAGGGGCTAAATGACCAAATCCTATTCCGATTGTTAAGTGGTTCAATGGCAGGAGGCAGGCAATATTACAGGTGGAAATAGGCAGCTTTTGTGATGGATAATAATGGGTTAGTCAGCACAAGGCGGCAATCTTGGTGTCTACTCTTAACGGTATGGTAGTAACCATGCAAGGGGATAGAGTACTTAGTTTGTGCTGGTGACTGAAGATGATGCATTCAATTTTCCAAGACTGGCTACAGTACAAATATTCTGCTAGCATAGAGGCAAAGAAGAGAGGGCAGAGAGGTAGAGCTGGTCAGTACACATGTCAAAATTGACTTCACAACATGAAAGGGCAGTTTGCAGATCAGAAAGAAGACGGCACCTGAAGGAGTGTTTAACCTACCACCTGTGTTGATTCGTCATGAACCACATGGATGTTATCTTTGAGGGCGCTTCAACCTGAAACATTGGTTTGTGTAGTCGTTTTGTTTTTGGAATGCTGTGACGGTCACATGCAACCCTCAGGGAGAGAATAACCAGCTCAGTCATCGTACAACAATTACTAAAGACTATTAAAGACAAATGCACACGAACAGGGACTACAATATACAATTAAACATGAATTACTCAGTTTATATGGAAATTACCCCTTGTTCCAAGATCTGAGATTCCTCAACTCCTTAATACTTTCCTGTTCCCAAACATTCAAATTAAATAAATCTAAGTCAAATCCAGCTTATATTTACCACAAAATACAAAGTGGATGATCAAGTCTGGGAACCATCAAGTCTAGGAAATGTCTTTTCCTGGTCCAGCGAAGATATTTAGACTGCCTTTACGAAGGCTTCTGCACTACCTAGGCTCTAAGACTTCAGATATTAAACTGGCCTCATCTCTTAGATGTTACGATGCCTGTTGATGCTGGAAATTATACCCTGATTCCTCTTTGATTCTCCCATCTGTGTATTTTGGCTGTCTGCATCACTCACATTCCACAACTCTCAGAATTAACATCTGTATACCTCCACTGATCTCAGTTGTCTAGCTAAGCTGCTTCCTGGTTAAAGGGCTATTTGCACCCAATTCTGTCTGGATGCCTGCTAATCCCGTTACTGGGAAAAGTCACATCGGATCATTCCCTTTGAATGCTGGCTACTGCTGCCACTTGGCAGGTTTTTAACCTGCTGCTGCGCAGACCATATCCCATCATTTCTTGTTAAATTCTTGTTCCTGCTGTTACTATGTAGATCCGTGACACTTGGCTAGAGCAATACCCTTCATTCTTTCCCTTAGTCTTGTATCTTTCTTTGCAGCAAGAAAAACTGGCACCCTGTTGCAAAACATTCTACACTCCAACAATCCTCCAAGAACAGACTCCCATTTGTATAAATTCATCATGTGCTCCATGTCTCTATTAATAAAAACCCAAACACTACTGTACTTTATGGCTTAACCTACTTCTATTCAATTAAACCTCCAGAATTTTCAGTGCAGTCATATCATTCAGTAGTTTTCTGTAAGTGTATACTTCCATGCCTTGCTTTTCCACCCTATAATGTATTAAGTCACATTTATCAATATTAAGTTGCATCTACCACTTCTCTGCTGTTTTACTAGCTCTACTCACTATAGGCAAAACCTCCTGCTTCTAAATTTCAAGATTGAAAATGTTAACCCCATACTGCTTTCAGAGGTACACCAGTTTCAAACCTTTTCCTAGTTCAAGGAATCAACATTGCTATTTTACCTCCTGCAAAATACATACAAATATTTTTTTAAAGCCTCCGAAGGACCTTTGCCAATTAGGTCTTAGCTAAACCCTTGATTCTTTCCCAAGCAGCAAGTTCTTGTTTTATGCACCTGTGGCAGAAGGCTAGGTGTGCGTACGTGAATCGATGTGGCGCAGATTTTCATTAAAGTACAATAGAGTCCAAGCTCTTGGTCTGGACCATTCCTTTGTCTACTTACAACTGGTAGATACACTTTTAGATTTGCATTTTCCATTTCATTTAATTTCTGTTGCATTCACATTGTATGTGGGCCTCATCATTTTACCACTCTTTTCCCTACTTTTGTTCATTCCATATGTCTGTATTAACTCTACAGATAAAAAATAGCAAATGATAGGTCAATAAACACAAACTCCCTTTCTGGCTGAAATACCTATGTAATACTCTTGCTTCTGAATTAGAAGGTTGTGCGTTTAGGTCCCACTCCAAGACTTCACAAAATTTAGGCTGACACATCAGTGCATTACTGGGCAAGTGCTGCATGGTTACAGACACTGCCTTTCAGACGAGATATTAAACAGAAACCCCACCTGCCCCCTCAGGTAGTGTAAAAAATCCCACATCCCTAATCTGAAGAGCAAGCTGCAGGGAAAATTTATCCCAGTGCCTTGACCAATAATTAAGTCTCAACCAATAATTAAGTCTCAACCAACATCCAAAATAAAATCTGGTTATGTTACAGCTGTTTGTGGGACCTGCACAAAATGTATGTTGCTTTTCAACATCACAACAATGGGCCACTTGAAAAAGCAATCAATCAATTGGCTGTAAACCGCTTTGGCCTATCCTGGAAGTTGTGAAAGGTGCAAGTCCTCCCTTTTCCTTTACTATTTTTCCAACCGTACCAAATACCTGATAATCTCAGACTTTGACTTGGATGAAGGGACCAAAGGTATGGATGCTAAATTTGCTGATGGCACAGATATGTACAAAAGTACATTCTTGCCTCCTTGGGTCCTCTTCGCAAAGAGATATAGATAAATTGAGCGGGCAAATAACACTTATTATTCAAATGGTTTAGAGTGCATAGGTATGAGTTTGACGGATCTGGATATCCTGATGCATGAATCACAAAAGGTTAGTATATGTGTAGGACAAGTAATTAGGAAAGCTCATAGAATTCTATTGATTGTCAGGGGAATGGATCACAAAAACAGGAGGTTAGACTTCAGTTATACATGGTACTGGTGAGACCGCATCTGGAGTGCTGGGTCTAGTATCAGTCTCATTTAAGGAAAGGTATAAATGCATTAGTAAGTCAGAGAAGGTTTACTAGAATAATGTCAGGAATGGGTGGGTTGTCTGATGAGGAAAGGTTGGGCTTTTGCCCATTGGAGTTCAGAAGAATAAGACGCAACTTGATTGAAACATATAAGATCCTGAGGAATTTTGACAGGAAGGATGAGGAGAGGATGGTTTCTCTTGTGGGAGAATCTAGAACTAAAGGTCACTGTTTAAAATAAGGGGTCACACATTGAAGACAGACGAGGATAATCTTTTTGAGAGTCATGAGTCTTTGGAACTCACTATCAAAAAGGTGGCAGAAGCAGAGTCTTTGAACATTTTAAGGCAGAGCTAGATAGATTCTTGATAAACAAGGGGGTGAAAGGTTATTGGGGTAGACAAATGTGAGTTCGAGGTCACAATCAGATTAACCATAATCGATTTGAATGGCTAGATGGGGCAAGTGGCCTACACCTATTCCTAATTTGTATGCACGTATTTATAAGCTTAAGATAGATAAACATATCTTGTCCTTTTTAAATTCCCATTGACTTGTTGTGCTATTTAAAAACATTGACTGCTTTGATGTGCTTGGATGGCCATCCCAAAATCAAATCCTACCTCAAACATGGAACACAAGATTAGAAATACTCTTGTGCTTAAAAAAAAAATTAACTTTTGAACTTTTTGCTTTTATGAAAACCTTAAATTACCATTAGGACAACATCATGTCTGCCCCAAATTACAGTCAAGAGTCCATATATAATTTTATACAAGTAACTTTCACCTGAAATCATGGAGAAGGCAACTAAACTTAAAATTTGTGTCCACATTTGATATGGACACTAATGTATAAAGAATATCTAGACAAGAGGACCAAATTAAATGCATTTAATTTACCTCCTTCACCCATTTCTACATTCTTAGCATCCAGTGTTGTTAAAAACTGCACTTTTCTAAGGAAAGCCTAAATTAGTACATTTCTCTAAAACTGATCCAATATCAAAACAGTTGAGAAACTATTAGGATTCATTATCATCTCATTAAAATAAAAACTGCTTTCAATAGGTAATACTAATGCACTAAAAATAACACCCCCACTACCAGTCTTTCTTATTTATAAACACTTTCTAACCTGTTACGGCCATGACTCCCATGTACCTGCCGTATCTATTTTCTCCATGGGTGACAGGGATGATTCCCTCATCCACTCTCGAGCCAATTCCTCACTATCTGCTCTGTCCAAAACTGCACCCCCTGCAAAGAGTAGAATACAAGCACTCAATGTGCTTTCCAAACCATGGTTCTGGTTTACCAGCAGAAGAAGAAAAAGGAGGCCAAGAGCAATGTGGGAGCAAGGAAGCCAGCAGGATGCCAGTGTTATACTTGTAGAACTTGTTGCAGAATAAAAATAGAAAAAGCGATAGCACGTGGGTTTTGGGTGTAACAGAACCGGTTTACTCCACAGTGGTTGGATCTCGATTGCAAAGCCCACAAAGTAGTTAATGACATCATGGGACAGACCAAGTAACCAAACCCTTAAGGGACCATATAGCACACAATAAAGCTAATATACAACAACAGACAGGTCAGATGAAGACACAACAGCGGACCTAGGGTTGGATGGTATATGGAAAGCAAAATGAAAAAGTGTTGAGCTAGCATAAAAGAAGGTAGCTGGCCTCAGCCCAACAGTGAACCATAATGATGGGGTGCAATTGCCAATGTAGGAGTGGAGACAGAAGCAGAAAAAATTAAAACCTGTAACCAAATTCTCAATGAGAGAGAGAGCGCGCAAAATAAAATGGTGAAGTCATTGGAAGCCTGTAACTACTTGATAATTTGCAACCAATTACATAGGAAGCCCATTATGAATGGGTACATTTTACATTTAAAAAGTGACAAATTAAGTTTGTTGACAGCATTTCAACTAGGGAAACAGATATAAATGACAAAGAAGTTGGGACAGCAATGAGGTTTTATATGCTGAGACATGACAACTACAAATATTAGTTAGGAGCTAACAGATTTAGCACTCATACCATTTCACTGGCTCTAAGGCAATACAACTAAGCTTTACAAAAAAAAAACAAATCCAGAATTGAAAGACACCTTTGAAAAATCATTTTAGGTTTTCATGTCGATTTGTATCATAACAAACATTTAAGAGGACATAAAATAAATGGAATTCTGACTTTTCCCTAAGTGACTATCTGAATGTGTCATGGAAGATGTGAAAAAGCTTTATTTCCAGAGTGTTTAATAATCTCAAACTGAAGCAATTTGAACTTCAAGAATTCATCTCAAAGCTTTCAGGTAATGCCAAAAGGAAAAGAAAAGTCAGTATCCACTGTGCTGACCATTGTGCATACATGCAGATACACAAGCTGCACAGGATCAAACTGCTTCCTTTTCCCTTGCTCACTCCTCCCCTCCAAACTAAGCTGCCCACTAACATTCATTGTTTAGGTGAGCGGTTAGAACCGAGAGGGTTGTTTTCAACTCTGCTTTTACCTTACATAAATAATGGATGCATTTACTCAAAAAAAAGTCGTCAAATTTGCAGTAGATATCAAACTAGGAAGAACAGTGGAATTGGAGGAAGCAGCTCAAATTTATAGAAATAAAATGCAAATATGCTATGCAGAAGAAATGTGACACAATGCTAAGTACTGTGCTTAAGGGGGAAAAAAAGCAACATAGGTCAATTAATGTGCCTAAATAATCAAGGATGGAGGCTTCATGTTGACAGGTCAGCTAATCTGGAGTATCTTAAATGGAGAACTGCATCGCTAAAACAGCAACACACAAGAAAGAAGTGGTGACAAAACTGTCGAGCCAGATATGAACTTGGACTTCACGTTGTTCTGCAGAACATAGGGGAGACATCAAACACTGGAAGAAATGCAGACAAGAGCCATACAACTGAATTCTAAATTCAGAGGCATAGGTTAACAGGAAAGACTAGAGAAAATGGAGCCTTTCAGTCTGGAACAGTAGGACTTGTGAGTGGTGACCTTTCAAATATAGTTAAGGAATGGAAAAGACAAATATTACTTTTAAGCTAAAAAAAATGTTGGACTAAGACCGGGTCGTAATTCTAGTGAAAGGCAAATTTATGAAATAAATCAAAAAAACTTCAGTGTGATCAATCTATGGAATGCACTTTCAGAAGAGCAGTGAAGAAGAAAATAATTGGATGTTGAAAATGGAAGAAATGAAGGTTTTTCTGGATAGGTAAACAAAGATGGGTCTTCGCATTCATATTTATTGCAACAACAAAACCAGTTTTCATTGGTACTTGCACTGTAAATATGGTCTAAAACACAGTAATTGGCTTTCCAAGTGCCAAGGTACACAAGGGATAAAAAAGGTCAAGACAGTTTGATATTTCAAACAAGATACACTACAAACTGATATCACACCATTTTATTGCATTCAAGCATAACCTGAACAAATATTTACACTAAATCACCATTTAATGTTCCTCCCATTGCTTTGTGCTACAGATGTTACATCAGCTGTTGCCTTAAGAGTTCATGTTTCATTGCTTACGCATGCAGAACTTTCTATTATGCAATTACATGGTGAAGCTACTACTGGATATTCCTCGTATAAACTTCTGCTCAGTTAGACAATATAATTGAGTGTCAGGTCAGAGCAATGCATGTTGCAACCCTGTGCCACAGTAGGAAGACAACAGTATCAAGGAGTTTCTTTGGTCACTCTGATTCCATTATAGCACAAGCCTCAGAGCAGCACGCTAAACCTTACACAAAGAGCTAATTATAAATGAAACTCAGTTGGAAGGGATAGCAAGCAGAAAAATACCTGAATTGTTGCTCAAGCAATTGGCACTATTACCAGGCGAACAAGTTGATGCTAGTTTAGGCCTCTTGGAATCACTGTTCTGGGTCTGTGTTAAAAATCTTGAAGTTGCTCCTGGATGTCTCTCTGTTTCATTGTATATCGTTGACTGCAAAGGCGCAGGTAAGTGGCATCCTTCAGATGTGGAGAACTGTATGAAAAATGTTTTAAAAGTGTTAATGCTGTTGGAAAATTAATGCATCTTTAATCAGTTAAGTAACAATTAAAGTTAATTTCTGAATCTGAAACTGAATATACCATTCTATTTCTGTTTCCCGAAAAACCCACAGACCATGGTCCTTCACATCCTCGTGAGCTGCGCCCTGAAACAGTGGTCGATAATTTCAACATATGTTCATTGTGCTCTGGTTCAGATATAGGAAAGTCTCTACGGGACATATGGTGCAATCGAGATCCCTGCAAGAAATAATAGCCTATGTAAGGCAATATATAGGAAGAGTTGACTGAAGAGGAACAAGGAGAACCATGATCCCATGAGGACTAGAAGGAAACAGAGCAGCATTAGAAAGAACTTGGACTAAAGAATCAACCCAATAAAGGTGCAGCAGGGTTGCACGCTGTACATAAAAGCAGCAGAGCTACCTGGACCCATGACCAACACATTAATAGATCTAACAGACATTGGGCAACTAAAGGGAAAAGAAAAACTCCTTGAGCAGACTATATTCAACCATGGCAGGGCCTGACATACCAGTGCAAGTCGAGTTTTTCCAGTTTCCTAACCCCGTTTCCTTTTCACCATAAACATCCAAACCATCCACACCTCTATTCCCATAAGGACAGTCTGAAAGCTTTGAACTTCTTCCCAATTCCCACCCACACCACCTAGAAATGCTGTTAATTCACAAGGAACAGTTTAGTCCATGATATATTCCTCGATGGAGTGACTATGGCGTATAGGCATTTAACAGATCTTTCATGTAGGTTTCATTGAAAAACTCATGTAGAAGGTCCAAACCTTTGTCACTATTCCAAATGACTGGCATCCATCTCAAAATACTTCTGATTTTTACTACCTGTAGGAAGTGACAACTCAAGACCTAAATTTGCTTCCTTTTTGATGGAGATTTTAACACATCCATTTTGTTTTTTCACTGATCATATAGTTCTTACTCGAGCATAATCATGCCTTGAAAATCTATCCCTGCTTTCAACTATTTTCCACAATAGTTATTGGCATTATAATTTTCTGTTTGAAATTTGTCCTAGTTTCCGACTTTAAGGATACTGTTCTCTGCTACCATGTTATATTCCAGAAAGTAAATTGAAAGAAAGGACTGGAACAAAAATGTTCTACATGTCCCACAAAAAGGCAGGCATAAAAATGGGAGCATTGTGGGTTTCCATAGCAACACCTTTTAATTGGAGAAAGTGTGGAGTTAAAAGAAAAGTTGTTGAACATGAGACCAGTTCAGCCAGACTATCGAGGAATATATCATGGACTTAGCTGTTGTATAAAAAGATCAATAAAATTCAATTTGAAGATCCCTCAATCTGTACTAGTGGTTAAATTGTTGGATGCACCAAGGTGTCTCATGTGGACAGGTTCTAACTGGCACTTGGTTCTCGTAGACATGGACCCTGTTGGATCATGACTGCTGCCTTGAAAGTAATTCCTGGGAAACAGTCATTTCCTTCAGCCTTCATGGAACAAATATCATATTCCATGATGATGCAAAGAGAAGACTCTATGACATCCGGATTTCAAACTAGTTCAAATGCTGGGCACGGACATCAGAAGCATCAAAGACAAGGAAAATGAGAATGAAAACACCATTAGCAGATTTGGCTATTACAGCAGAAGACAGAATTGGAACAACTGTAAGATGGAGGAATCCTAGGAATGCCCGAGGAACAGTTACTGGGGGTGTTTCAGGTCAGACTTGAAGTATCATTAAACAGTGAACTGCCTATAGTGGAAGAGGTAGGGTCCTCTCCTGACAAAGGATTCTGAGGAAGAGGATGAAAATTATGATGCACCTCAACAAATTGTGATCTGAACATTGCATATGCAGACCAGACACTGGTTACTGTTACTGTTAAGTACTACATTGAAACCTTAAAAATTGAGAATGTTTTACAGTAAATAAAACATTAATTCCAGAGAAATGCATAGTTTCAATTACACAATGAACACGAAACTAATAATTTTTAGCCATGTTTCACACATCTCCCTGATGGTTTTTCTACTGTAGCAGGTTTCATTATTATGGTTGAAAATAAGAAATGTCGTCATTTAGTTTGGGAGGCAAAGAAAATAAAAAAAAGGTTAAAAGTATTTTGTCTGGAAGAGCCAGTATTTTGGCAGCCACAGTGGATATGGGATACAACTTGTCAAATTTGAGAAATTTTACACAATGGGCATACTGAAAAGAGCATATTCATTGAATGTTTAGTTGAGAGATAATATGCACTCCCCAAAAACTGAAGAAAGATCACCAGCATGAAACAGCTGGAGAGAAAAGGAAATCTCCAGAATTAAATACGTAGATACAAGTCATCAACTATCAAATTGTTCTACAAAGAAATACACATAACAAGAAATGATTAGAGAAGAGATATTTTGCAGTATCCTGTGCTTTGCACAGAACATAAAAGCTCTTGATTAATTCTGTTTTGACACTGATTGTACAGAGGGAAGGGAATCTATTAATTGCATGCAGGTAATGGAAACTGAAAATTCATTTGTGCCTCTATAAATAGACACAACTGAAACAACGAGCTGTTGGGTTCATAGAATCATACAGTGCAGAAGGTGCAAACTTGTAATGTATAACTCATGCTTAAAGATTGGTTCTGGTCTTATCCTTCAACTGGCCTTCTAGAATATAAGTAAAAACTGTCCATTTTAAAATCCCATCATGGCCTTTGCACCTCTGCAGCCTCACCCAACTGTGCCCTCTCCTGTATTCTTAAATCCTCCAACTTTGACCATCTCTGCATTTCACCATTGGTGAAAAAGAGAACACCTTGGTTCCCATTTCCAAAATTTCTTTCCTTCTGTTTTTATATTTAATAGCATTTATAAAATTCATCTTTTTGATCTAGTAACTATCTCCAACAGCTGTTATCCTTTCTTCACCCTGTAAAGCAACTTTAAGTATTTTTAGACATTAAAAAGGTAATTGCAAGTTGTAGCATTTATTTCTTAGCAATAACTGCCATTGAAGTAGCCATTACCTGAACTTCATTCTCCATTTTCTTTGGAGTTTCTGTTGTTGCATACGAGTCACCCAGGCCATTTGATCTACCCTCATACAACTTCTTTGTTCCTGATGAAGGTGTCGATAAAGCGTTATGTGCTTCAACAGACAATCTTGTGGGTATTCTTGAGGGTTTGGGCTCCATCCCCACAGGGCACTGCATTAAAAAGAATTAGATAAGTTATTTGCACAACTGTTAATCGCTCACTAATTACCATGGTTGGTTAAAGGTAGATAAAGCAAATAATGTGTAAATTGTCCCCAGGTGTGACATGACAAAATTCCTTTCCAGCAGGATATTGACGATCAATAGACCAGTACAGGTCACTAATTAACACAAGAAAAAAAAGCTTCACAAAATAGATTTCTTGACTCTGGTTAAAACACTTGCAAGGAGGCATTTTTTTGGCATTAATGACACTTAAACCCATGGAAAAAATATTCCTCAGTTAGATCGGAGCAACAAAAAATAGAACAGGACAAAGAAGTAAACTTGAGACTGGTGATATCAGCAGCAGACATAGTCATTGTGTGAAATCATGTAGCAGTATTAAATCAATGAACAATTAGAACGGAATAGTTTATCTACCAAAGCAAATTCAAAAATAGGAAAACCAAACAGTGTAGCATTCAAATAACTTATGGTGAAAAAGCTACATGCAAGTGTGTTCGTTTCCATCTGTGGACAGCCATTGAGCTGGTATCATGTACAACAATAGACTTCAGTGGCTTAAATAAAAGCTTAGTCCTCAAGATGAATTTTATGCACTTGTCTCAATGCATTTCTCTACAAATAATTTACACTGAGAAATTAAGAAATACACTATTTCAGCAATTGCTGAAAAGGAAGTTACGCAGTTAAAATAATGTCACCCTATATCCTTCTAAAAAAACAAAAATCAGCAACCGATGAACAGATAGCTCTGGTTGCAAGCATGCCAGGCCCTTCATTGCAAACCTTAAAAGAAATCTACGCAAAAGCACACAATTTCACATTTGAAGCTCAAATAGTATCTTTGGTTAAGTTTATAAAGCAAGATCAAATCTTAAGACAATTCACCCAATGTGGCAATCAAAATATAGACTTCTGCCTCCAAATCCAGTCATAAGCAAACTAGCTACAAACTGACTACACCACTGGCTTTAACTAAGATTTTGTCTTAATGTCACCTCCCTATTCTGCCTTGAAATTCTGGGCATTCTGTCTATCCTACTCTTAAATAATCTGAATTTACTTAATCAGCATTCTGGCTGTCACTCTAGATCCAAGCCATTACTTCAAGCAGGTGAAGAGAAGCCAGAGGTAGTAACCACCACCTAGAAGAGTGAGAGGGGAGCAGCGGGGCCATTCACAGCGAGAGGCCAGTGCCACCAATGTATTCATGAAGCTGCTACACAAGGATACCAGGCAGAGATATCCTAAGAAAAAGGAGAGAGTTGCGTGCACTTGTAAGTCCTAGGCCCATGTAGCAGAATCTGATCTTCAGTCATCTTGGACCTCCTTGTGACTGGGCCAAGGTCCTGCTCCGTCAAGCCCATGTAGTAGCTGGTGGGTATCAGCCACCCCATGTTAAAAGAACTCGTGCACAGGTATCTTCCACCCCTTAAAATTAAGCTTGGGACCTGGAACGTTAACACTTATGGACAATCCCAACAGCAACAGACCAAACGGCGTACTACTATCATTGCCCGGAAGCTCAGGTGTTTTAACACGGACATTGCTACCCACCTGGTCGCACTTAGGGCAGCAAAGGTCAGCTCAAGGAACAGAGTGGCAGTTGGACCTTTTTCAGGAAAGATAAACCAGACGATGATCGCCTTCATTTTGCCATTAAAAATAAACTAGTTGGCCATCTCAGACTTCCCTTATGGGATAAACAAATGCCTCAAAACCCTTCAGCTCACCCGAGTACATAACCAGTGTGTTACAGTCCTCAGTTTG
The DNA here is from genome assembly GCF_964213995.1 of Mustelus asterias. Classification (NCBI taxonomy): domain Eukaryota; kingdom Metazoa; phylum Chordata; class Chondrichthyes; order Carcharhiniformes; family Triakidae; genus Mustelus; species Mustelus asterias. The sequence continues at coordinate 44,930,030 of NC_135814.1, read as the reverse complement.
TACACCTCAACACCAGAAGCTACAGACGAGTCCAAAGAGGGATTATACTTCAACCTTGAACAATCCTTAGACAGGGTCTCAACAGGTGACTTTGATGCCAGAGTTGGAAAGGACAGAGACCCCTGGGGAGATGTAATTGGCAGAGAGTAGGTAGGGAAATCCAACACCAATGATACCCTGATCAAATGCCTAGAACACAGCCTTGTCATAACCAACATCTTGTTCCATCAGAGTGAGAAGTACTCAGGGCAACACCCCCTCTCCAAACACCAGCACCTGCTTGACCATGTTAACATCCGAGCAAGAGACCACAAAGATGTGCATATTACCTGTACCATGACAGGAGTGGATGATTGCTGGACGACCATCTCATCTACATCAACTGTAGCCCCAAAGCAGCAATTGCAACAGAAATAATGCCACAGGAATATCACAGACATTCAAGACCCTGATCAGTCAGCATCTCACTGCCAACCTGATGACTCCCGGTGACCAAGACAAAGAGTGTCCACTTATTCCATCCCTCAACTCTACATGGAGAAACTGGATAAACCTTAGCTATTTTAACTTCTGTCTCAAATTACTTTGCCTCCAAGTTTACTAGTCTCATGTACTCCCCTCACCTCCCTTGCTACATAAACTGCCCAACCCATATTCATAGCCACCACCCTTGATCTTGTACCTCATGTAGCTTGAATACTCCTATCAGACAAGATTATCTGTGATCACCACTCACTTCCTTCTGCATGAACCCCATGGGGGGGGGCTCTTTAACGGGACATGGAATTTCCCCCTTACTGCCCAAACATTTCCCTCTCAAGTCTAAGGGATGTAGATTTGAACACGTGACATACAGCAATTTAGCCATTCATTGCCAGATCTGGCTTGATCACAAGCGCAGCCCTCTACCAAAAGTACCAACTGCTTGAATACAATTCTGGAAACCAAAGATAGTCCCAACTTCTTTCCCCACATTTGAATCTCCTCCAATGGCTTTTCTTCCCACCCCTTCACAGCATTGCCTTAAGGTATCTTCTTGTTGTCCCGCTCCCCACCAACTTCTTACTTGCATACTGCCAGTCAGCAGCATCATTGAAAGATATGATATTGGGTGCCATATGTATACTGATGACATGCAGCCGCACCTCACCTTAGCCTGCCTTGGTTTGGGTAGACAGCTCAGTCCTGGATAACCCACAATTTCATACAATTAAAACAGAGAAAGTGAAATCCTTTGTTTTTGGGCACAGCCACAAACTATTATTCCCTCATTAGGTTCTGATGAAAGCTAACTGAAGTGAAATGTTAACTCTATTTTTCTCTCCACAGATGCTGGCAGGCCTGTTAGCCATGTGTAGCATCTTCTGTTTTTTTATTTCAGACTGAACCAGGCTATTTGCAATCCTCAGTGCCTTATTTAACAGTGAGCTGAACTTCTGAGTCAATATCCACCACCCCCCACAATCACAAAAAAAAGCCTCCTTCCACCTCCAACATCATCCAAGAGTCTATTTCAACCCACCTGCTATTGAAACCTTTATCTGTGCTTTTGTTCTTTCCAGACTCAATTATCCCTGTGTTCTTCTGGAAAGCCTATCTTATGAGCTAGTGCTTAAAGAAAATTCTGCTCTCCATATCTTAAGTGGCACCACATCCTAATCATTCTTCAACCCTGTGCTCCCAGTCCACCAATCAGGAGAATTTAAAATTTTCCCCCTTGTACTTCAAATCCTTCAAAACTCTGGAATGACCTCCCACAAACCTCTGCCTCTCCACCTCACTCTTTCAGCCCCTCTTAAGATCTACTTCTAACCACCAATTTCTCTATTTTGGGTCTGATTACACTCCTATACAGAACTTTCCGATATTAAATGTGATCAATAAATGAAAGTGTTTATTGGATATTGCTATACGGTGATTCAGATTCATAGTTGAAGGGTACGTGCAAGTGAGACTTGTATTTACATTCCCCAATGCAAATGCGTACCAATGAGCTTCATTACAAATGAAAGTACAAGTATTGGTTTTAAAATCTAATAAATCATTTTTGTTGGAACTAGATGCATATGGAATAGGGGATTGTTAACTCTATACAAATTGCTAAAGGGCAGATTGTATAAAAGTTCCCATATCATGGGGACAATGTCTCTTCATGAGATGTGCTATGAAACCACAGTGAAAAATTAATCTATCAGTATACCACTGAACAGATGGACAAATTAGATTACTCATCAGGTCACTTTTCAATATTCAGTAAACAAATAAATTTATAATATGTAGTTGATTACCACATCCTCAGGATGTCTCAAAAATGCTTCAAGTTTGTGAACTCTCTCCGAGTGGTTGCAGTTGGGCAAACATAGGCAGGTCAACTATTCTTTGGTCTAACTTATATATTGGTTAGAAAAATAGAAGTGTTGTCCACAAGCAGAGTGGGGCAGGGGGAAAAAAAGACAAGCATTAGCAGCAGGAAGCAAGCTGCTTGCCTAAATTTTCCTCTCTATGATGGATGTTTAATCTAAAGATGATAACTGAAATTTAACTCAGCATAAAATGTGAAGGGAAGTGATGAAAGGCCCAGGGAAGTGTACAAAAACAACTTGCTTCAATTGAGAAGTTCAAATAGCCAGCTTCCTGTTTGCAAATCGGACGATGCCAAGATTACTCATTTTTCTTTCTTGTCTGTTCCTCTCAATTCCTGTGTAGTTCCAAGAACTTGTCTATCTCATCTTCCACAGCTCCCTCAGGTAAAATAAAATTCTCAACATTTGTCATAACCACTTATTCAGAAACTGTGCCCTTAATTCTAGATTCTTCTTCTCCCCATCACCACCACACATGCAAGGGGAAACTTCCTCTCAGCATCAAGCCTGTTCAGTATCTTATATATGTTTCTAAAAGATGACATCTCATTCTTCTAAAGTCCAATGAGTACAACCGCCAAGCCCATCATCGCAGGAACCAACCTAACAAACCTTCTGTGAACTGCTTCCAAGGCAAGTATATACTTCCTTATTCAAGGAGATCAAAATTGTACAGTATTCCAGATGTGTCTCACCAATGCCCTGTATAGTTCCAGCAAGACTTCCTTACTTTTATACCCGTACCTCTTGCAATAAAGGCCAACATTCCTTTTGCCTTCTAAGTTACTTGCTGTACCTGCACACCAATTGTGTGTTTTATGTACAAGGACCCCCAAGATACAGCTGTGCCACAACATTCTGTAGTCTTTCCAATTTAATATTTTGCTATTCCAAATCAAAAAGTAGATTACCTCAGATTTTCCACTATATGCCATCTGCCAAATTTTTCCCACTCACTTGACCTGGCGACATCCTTCTGCAGACTCAATGTTCTCAACTGACCTGCCCCACCAGTCTGTTTTGTAGCCAAATTTGCTGATGGCACAGTCTGTTTTTTCATCCAAGTCATTAATATGGATTATAAATAGTTACAGTCCCAGTAATATTCCCTGTGGCATTCCCATAGTTACAGTTTGTCATCCTGAGAATGATCCATTTATCCCAAACCTGTTTTCTGTCAGTTAGCCAATGCTCTATCCATGTTAATACATCACCATGAGCTCTTAAACTTGTGCACTAACCTTTTATATGCATCGTATTAAATGTCTTTTGAAATCCAAATATATAATATCTACTGGTTCCCCTTTATTCACTCATGTATCACATCCACCAAAGATGCTAACAAATTTGTCAAACAGAATCCTAGTGCCGAAAGAGGCCATTTGGCCCATCGAGTCTGCACCAACCACAACCCCATCCAGGCCCATCCCCATAACCCCATGCATTTACCCTAGCTAGACCCCCTGACACTCAAGGTCAATTTAGCATGGCCAATCAACCTAACTCGCACATCTTTGGAAAGTGGGAGGAAATCCAAGCAGACATGGGGCAAACATGCAAACGCCACACAAATAGTGACCCGAGGCTGGAATTGAACCCCGGTCCATAGTGCTATGAGGCAGCAGTGCTAACCACTGTGCTACCACGATTCATCAGCCTGACTATTAAGATTTTCTAAATGTCCTATTTCCTTATTGCAGCATTTTCTCTCCAATTTCACATGATAGGCCATCAGGCCTACAGTTTCCTGCTTCCCTCCCTTCTGGAAAAGGGGTTTTCCAATCCTTTCCAGCATCTAAGAATTTTGCAAGATTACAACCAATGCTTCCACTACCTCTCCAGTCATTTATTTTAAGACTGTGGGATGCAAGCCATCAGGGCCAGGCAATTTGTCAACCTTTAGTCGCATTAGTTGCCTAGCGCTTCATTCTCTAGTGATAATGTGTTCCTCTTTATTGACTCAGTTTTCTATTATTGGAACGCTTTTAGTGCCTTCTGCCATGAAGATGCACAAAATATTTGTTCAAAGTCTGTTATTTGTTTTCATAATTAATTCCCTAGTCTTATCCTGTAAGAGACCAACATTTACTTTAATCATTCTCTTCCTCGTTAATATTCTTGTAGAAACCCTTGTTGCCTGTTTTGTTTTTTTGCTGGTTTACTCTCTTTCCTTCCTTATTTTGTTAGTTATCCTTTGATTTCTAAATTTTCCAGTTTACCATTCATTTGTGAATTTTGTTTCAATTTGCTACCATCCTTAACTTCCTTAGTTAACTGCAAATGGCTCATCTTTCTGGTAGAACCTTTTTCAATAGAAAGGATCTTTGCTGAAAATTGTGAAGTAGCTCCTTAAATGGCTACTACTTGGAGCTTACCATCTTGCTTTTTAATCTATTTTCCATGTTCACTTTAGCCAACTGCCTTCATAAATTTAAATAAAGGCAATTACAAAGGTAAGACATTGAGCATGGGGGGGATATAGTGCATGTCCAGCATCACTTACAGGGGAGATGCACTATAGCTGCAGAAGGTGCAGGCAATCATGCTGCTTCTGATCTGGAAAACACTGATGAATGGCACTATATGGGAGAGTGCAGGATCCAATGTTTTCAGACACTGCACTGAAAACTTTGACAGAGGTGATGGAAATAGAAGAAAAATATTCTGGTTTCATCTGGGGCTAGGAGGCACTATGCACACAGTCAAAAGGCAGTTGAAGCAGACAGTAAATGCCAGGATTCAAGAGTAGCAGTAGCACTTTAAAGCACAAATCTGTTATCTTTTCAAAGGCAGCATTTGTTCTCAAACTCCTGCTACTCCACCAGTGCCTTTGCTGTTACCTGCCCCAGCCCATCCAGACTGCTGCCATCCATGCAGAAATGGTTTCACTCACAGCTTCTAGGCCCAGGGCTGCTCTGATAGGTCATCCCTGAAGGCCATCTGCAGTCTTCTGAAAGTCTTCCACTAGCCACTGGGGTAGCACTGTGCAAATGCATATGGTTTTGGTCTCCTAATTGAAACACGAGAGCTTCTGAGAGAGCTTGACAGGATAGATATTGAGTGTATGACTTCCCCTCATGGGGGAATCTAGGGGCAGAATTTCAAAGTAAGGCATCTCCCATTTAAAATGGAGATGGGAAGGAATTTCATCTCTTTAAGGTCACTACCTGAAGAGTAGTGGTGGTGAGATCATTCAATATATTCATGCCCCAGTTAGACAGATTGTTAAATTATGAGGGAGTCAAAGGTTTTAGCGACAAACAGGAAAATGGAGTTAAGGCTACAATCGGATCAGCCACGATCTTATTGAAGGGTGAAGCAGGCTTGAGGGGCTAAATAACCTACTGCTGCCCTTGTGTTGTGGAAGACATGCATCAAGGGAATGTACAAAGGTGAGTTGCAATATGGCATAAATTTATAAGTGCGTCTTGAAATGGCTTTTATTTTTGCACCGTGGCCATGCAGACAGAGTGTTGGTCTGTGGCAGAGAAAAAATGTGAGGCCATTTGTAAATGGGGAATTGGTGTAGCTGGGGATGGACTCTGGGACCTCCATGGGTGGTTTGCCAGAAAGGGACTGTCCAGCTTATCTGATTTCCCCCCCCCTTCTTACTCCTATGCCAAAGCTGCTAAGCATGTAGCTGATGTCAGGCACTGCTCCCTCATAATTGCAAACTACCACAAACTGGGCGTCCACACTGCAGAGCCCTTCTAAAGTGGTCCAGCCACTGAAGTATTGCTCTAGCACACAATAGCTTGCTCAGTTACTTTGTATGTACGATGTACAAGTACATGGGTTGTATACTGAAGTTATCTGCCATGTTGGGTGAAATTAGCTCTCGCCATCTAGTAACCACCCTCTGGTTCACCATGATGCTTCAAATGCAACAGTAGAACACAACACAATAGAATGAAGATAGCCAGGGTACTGAGCAGTGACCTGCATAAGTGGAATGAAGAAGGAGTGTAATTCTTTTTGTTTCTGGTGTAAGGAAGAGATGACATGTGGCATCCGGGAAGCAATGCTGGTGCAGTCAATGTCATCCTGCACCAAGTGTTTGTTCCCCTCTCTCTCTCTCTCTCGAGAATGAAATATAGTTATTCAACAAAGAGAGCAACAGTGACCTCCCTCAAACAGCAGACTACAAAAGTGTTGCCAATATCTCCAGGCCTAACCTAGAAGGAGCCAACACAAAGGTTCATTGCCACAGTCATTGTCCTGCTCTGAGGTTACAGTTGACACCACAGCAAGGTGGCAGATTCCAGTGAAGTCATCCTTATTGAAGTTCAGGCATCTTGTACATTGTTCTTCATCAAGGTTTTGGATGGAGAATTGATCCTTGAGGACTTTGGGCAGATATGGCCTCCTGATGAGGTGCCCCCCCACCCCTTCCTCTTTCAGCATCTTGTCTGCATGGTCATGCTATATTTCAAGGGCAGTGCATATTTAATGCATTTATGTCTGAGCAACTTGCTCGTGTGTAAGCCTTGAATTCAGCAATAACACATCACTCCGTGTAGACTTCACTTTAAACCACTAGAGAAAGTAAATACTTACAATTTGAAGCAATGTTGCAAATAGTTGATGGTCCCTGTAAGTAACACTAGTCAATGGGAGCATGGGGGTGAGACTCTTGCTGTCAGATAACCCACATTCAGCCGTGCTAGGTTTAGATAGTATTAGATGAGACAATGATCTCCAAAAAGGCACCACTGATGTCAAATTAGTATTGCACACTATGATCTGCCTACTTTGCATACTTGCAGCAAAAACCTTACACAACAAAACCACCACCACCACTATGGCATCCTGCACAATTCACTTCAACCGTGCACATATGCCTCAGACATTTTGGAGCTTTAACACCAATAGCATTCAGCCCCCTCCCCCACCCCTCAGACGTCAAGTTTCTCAGACTTTTTCCACTAATAATCAGCATTTTAAACTGAAATAGCCCAAACAAAAACATAAGCACCAGATTGTGCCTTAATTGTCCTTATTTGTCAATGTTACCATGAATTAACAAGTTTCTCTCAGATCAGTAAAATCAATCATTAAGTGTCAGATTTGTTCCAAATTCAAAAAAAAAATCATACTTCGGCTGTGACGTATTGCACTATTACGAAACTACTAATGGTAGTTAAGATTAGATCAAAATGTTTATATGTATTTGTACATCGTTGAAACTTACGAGTGCAAGTAGTTCCGCAGGTATAATATCAAATAAGAGCTCTTCACGTTTTCATTGTATAAATCACAAGCCTGTTTTAGTATAATTCATAGAACAACATCCCAGCAGTTATTGCTCTGCTACTTCCTACCCTGCTGTAGGCCCAAACCCAACATTGCATCTCTCTCTCTGTCTGTCTGGGATCCGACAACGCCAAAGGTGCTTTAAAAAAACTTTTAAAATGTTCAAACACTTCTGAAAGGAAACACAAGCCACTGAGCAGACACTTACACCACCGGAACGCGCACGGACGGACGTTTAAAGAGAACACGATTCTTTCACCTTTTTTTTCAACACTAACTGAACATAGCAGCGACCACTTGTAATGGCGTCTTTATGTGGGCGGGCGGCTGGTCAGTGCAACAGGAAGCAGATCACGCGTCAGTTCCGGCAGCGGCCATTCTGAGGTCACGGGAGGTGGGGCGGCCTGGAGAGGCGGGGTCATTGCTCTCAGGGCGGACCGGGCATCTGAGATGTTTCTGTCTCCATCCTGGATGCCCTGAGCAAACACTGGTTTGTGTTATTCACACTCTCGGGTCGCAGCATAGAAGTTGGTAAATTCATATTTTCACAATTCAATATTTAAAGCCGTGATTTTTGAACTCCTGGTCAGTCTCCCCCACACACCGAGGTCATCCAAAACCCTTCGGCCCTGAGGAAAGGTCACCCAGACTTGAAACATTGGCTCTATTCTCTCTGTAAGAAGTCTAACAACACCAGGTTAAAGTCCAACAGGTTCATTTGGTAGCAAAAGCCACCAGCTTTTGGAACAGGCTGTTCCTTTGTCAGGCCCACCCAGCTGACGAAGGAACAGCCTGTTCTGAAAGCTAGTGGCTTTTGCTACCAAATAAACCTGTTGGACTTTAACCTGGTGTTGTTAGACTTCTTACTGTGTTTACCCCAGTCCAACGCCGGCATCTCCACATCTATTCTCTCTCCACAGATGCTGTCAGGACTGCTGAGTTTCTCCAGCATTGGTCGTTTTTGTTTCAGATTCCAGCATCCGCGGTATTTTGCCTTTATCATTCCAAAACTCTGCTGTCCCTGTCTTAATTTGCACAAAATCCTGTTATTTTATCCCCTCTGTGCTCACTGACGTACATTGGATCCCAGCCCTCACCTTTTTGAATTCCCTCCATATATCCTTCTTCCTCTCTGTCTCTAATCTCCTACAACCCTCCAAGGTATCTGTGCTCCTATAATTCTGGTCTCTTGCTCCTCATTATACTTGCTCCACCATTGGTCAGGGTGACTAGTATAAAGGGTTAACAGATGGAATATGCTAATATATGATAAGTCTGCAGGTGTAACAGGTGATCAAGAAGGCAAATGGGAGGTTGGCCTATATCGCAAGGGGGATAGAATATAAAAGCAGAGATGTCTTGCTGCATCTGTAAGAAGTTTAACAACACCAGGTTAAAGTCCAACAGGTTTATTTGGTAGCAAAAGCCACACAAGCTTTCGGAGCTCTTAGCCCCTTCTTCAGGTGAGTGGGAATTCTGTTCACAAACAGAGCTTATAAAGACACAGACTCAATTTACATGAATAACGTTATTCATGTAAATTGAGTGTGTGTCTTTATAAGCTCTGTTTGTGAACAGAATTCCCACTCACCTGAAGAAGGGGCTAAGAGCTCCGAAAGCTTGTGTGGCTTTTGCTACCAAATAAACCTGTTGGACTTTAACCTGGTGTTGTTAAACTTCTTACTGTGTTTACCCCAGTCCAACGCCGGCATCTCCACATCATTGCTGCATCTGTACAGGGCATTGGTGAGGTCGCAGCTGGAATACTGTGTGCAGTATTGGTCCTCTTATTTGTGGAAGGATATATTGGCCTTGGAGGGAGTGCAGAGAAGGTTCACCAGGTTGATACCAGAGATGAGGGGTGTTGATTATGAGGAGAGACTGAGCAGATTGGGTTTGTACTCGTTGGAATTTAGCAGGCTGAGGGGGGATCTTATAGAGACCTATAAGATAATGAAGGGGCTGGATAGGGTAGAGGTGGAGAGATTCTTTCCACTTAGAAAGGAAACTAGAACTAGAGGGCACAGCCTCAAAATAAAGGGGGGTCAGTTTAGGACAGAGTTGAGGAGGAACTTCTTCTCTCAGAGGGTGGTGAATCTCTGGAATTCTCTGCCCACTGAAGTGGTGGAGGCTACCTCGTTGAATATGTTTAAATCATGGATAGATGGATTCCTGATTGGTAAGGGAATTAGGGGCTATAGGGATCAGGCAGGTAAGTGGAACTGATCCACTTCAGATCAGCCATGATCTTATTGAATGGCGGGGCAGGCTCGAGGGGCTAGATGGCCTACTCCTGCTCCTATTTCTTATGTTCTTATATGATGTAAATTATGATGTACGACTGACATCAGTCAGTCATTAGATTTTCTCAATAGAGGTTGGAATCATGCCTCGGAAGAATATGGTTACTCCAACCTGCTGAGATGTAGGACTAATAAACAAGTGTTAAGCAGGACACAGACTATGGCTGAAGTCTTTTTTAGACCCCTTCACGGCATTGCATATATTCTTCAATTCCAGATTACATCCTCCACACCCCAATGCTCCATGAGCTGCTTCATACGACACACCATACATTGCTCCCACCATACAAGTGCACAGGTACCTATTCCAAACTCTGCTCTCCCCACATACTCATTCGCCCCTCTCCACAAACCCCCCAAAACACACAACAGGCCCTCTAACTAAATCCTTTATTGGGGCTGCTGCTGGACTATCCACCTGAGACTCAGGTCTCCCTGATCCCCACCTGAGATTCAGGCCGCTTGACACCCAGACTGAGAGTCAGGCCTGCCTGATTCCCTCCCGAGATTCGGTTGCTTGATATCTTGCCCGAGAGTCAAGTCTCCCTGACTGCCCCCAGCCACCCCTGCCGCTCCTGGGTGGTGGCCAAGTGGGCTGATGCCATAGCAGCACACTGCATGTGCAAGCACCAACGATACCAAGGCAGTGATGAAGAGACTCCAAAATAGTCTTGTCGTTACTGTCAATGAAATATGGGATAAATGGAATTCCGTAAGAAATAGTACATAATTCAGGATAATTAGCTAAATTACAGCATAATCCACGATACAGAACAGTTGGTATCCCTGCTATTGGTGGCCACACCTTTAGTTGTTTTAACCCAAGTTCTGGAATTACCTTCTCTAACCTCTCTGCCTCCCTACCTCGCTTTCTTCCTTTAAGCCACTCCTTAAAACCTCTTTGTTATCTCATCTAATACCTTATGTGGCTGGGTGTCACACTTTGTTGTGTAACGCTCTTGTGAAGTGCCTTTGGACATTTTATCATGTTAACAGTGCCATATAAATAAATATAAGTCACCGTTGATGATTTCCCATTGCAGACCTCTCTCAATTGGAAACTCAGCATGAGGACAATATGGATTGTGCTGTAGTGCCTTTCTTGGGTGCCAGTTCAAGCTACAATACATCTCATATCAGGACATTTAATCTTCAAGTACACCACCATATTGCCCCCATAATGATTGATATTTTTATTTATGACTTGGATTACAGAGCATAATATCCAAATTTGCAGATGACATTAAACTAGGAAATATAAGCAAAGAACAAAGAACAGTACAGCACAGGAAACAGGCCCTTCGGCCCTCCAAGCCTGTGCCGCTCCTTGGTCCAACTAGACCAATGGTTTGTATCCCTCCATTCCCAGGCTGCTCATGTGACTATCCAGGTAAGTCTTAAACGATGTCAGCGTGCCTGCCTCCACCACCCTACTTGGCAGCGCATTCCAGGCCCCCACCACCCTCTGTGTAAAAAACGTCCCTCTGATGTCTGAGTTATACTTCGCCCCTCTCAGCTTGAGCCCGTGACCCCTCGTGATCGTCACCTCCGACCTGGGAAAAAGCTTCCCACTGTTCACCCTATCTATACCCTTCATAATCTTGTATACCTCTATTAGATCTCCCCTCATTCTCCGTCTTTCCAAGGAGAACAACCCCAGTCTACCCAATCTCTCCTCATAGCTAAGACCCTCCATACCAGGCAACATCCTGGTAAACCTTCTCTGCACTCTCTCCAATGCCTCCACGTCCTTCTGGTAGTGCGGCGACCAGAACTGGACGCAGTACTCCAAATGCGGCCTAACCAGCGTTCTATACAGCTGCATCATCAGACTCCAGCTTTTATACTCTATACCCCGTCCTATAAAGGCAAGCATACCATATGCCTTCTTCACCACCTTCTCCACCTGTGTTGCCACCTTCAAGGATTTGTGGACTTGCACACCTAGGTCCCTCTGTGTTTCTATACTCCTGATGACTCTGCCATTTATTGCATAACTCCTCCCTACATTATTTCTTCCAAAATGCATCACTTCGCATTTATCCGGATTAAATTCCATCTGCCACCTCTCCGCCCAATTTTCCAGCCTATCTATATCCTGCTGTATTGCCCGACAATGCTCTTCGCTATCCGCAATTCCAGCCATCTTTGTGTCATCCGCAAACTTGCTGATTACACCAGTTACACCTTCTTCCAAATCATTTATATATATCACAAATAGCAGAGGTCCCAGTACAGAGCCCTGCGGAACACCACTGGTCACAGACCTCCAGCCGGAAAAAGACCCTTCGACCACTACCCTCTGTCTCCTATGGCCAAGCCAGTTCTCCACCCATCGAGCCACTTCTCCTTGTATCCCATGAGCCTTAACCTTCTTAACCAACCTGCCATGTGGGACTTTGTCAAATGCCTTACTGAAATCCATATAGACGACATCCACGGCCCTTCCTTCATCAACCGTTTTTGTCACTTCCTCAAAAAACTCCACCAAATTTGTAAGGCACGACCTCCCTCTTACAAAACCATGCTGTCTGTCACTAATGAGATTGTTCCGTTCTAAATGCACATACATCCTGTCTCTAAGAATCCTCTCCAACAACTTCCCTACCACGGACGTCAAGCTCACCGGCCTATAATTTCCTGGGTTATCCCTGCTACCCTTCTTAAACAACGGGACCACATTCGCTATCCTCCAATCCTCAGGGACCTCACCTGTGTCCAAAGAAGCGACAAAGATTTCCGTCAGAGGCCCAGCAATTTCCTCTCTCGTCTCCCTGAGCAGTCGAGGATAGATGCCATCAGGCCCTGGGGCTTTGTCAGTTTTAATGTTCCCTAAAAAACCTAACACTTCCTCTCTCGTAATGGAGATTTTCTCTAACGGGTCAACACCTCCCTCCGAGACACTCCCGGTTAACACGCCCCTCTCCTTCGTGAATACCGATGCAAAGTATTCATTTAGGATCTCCCCTATTCCCTTGGGTTCTAAGCATAATTCCCCTCCTTTGTCCCTGAGAGGTCCGATTTTCTCCCTGACAACTCTTTTGTTCCTAACGTATGAATAGAATGCCTTAGGATTCTCCTTAATCCTGCCTGCCAAGAACATCTCGTGCCCTCTTTTTGCCCTTCTAACTCCCCGTTTGAGATCTTTCCTACTCTCTCTGTATTCCTCCAGAGCTCCATCTGTTTTCAGTTGCCTGGACTTAACGTACGCCTCCCTTTTCATTTTAATCAGATCCTCAATTTCCCTGGTTATCCACGGCTCTCGAATCCTACCTTTCCTATCTTTCCTTTTTACAGGCACATGCCTATCTTGCCGCCTTATCAATAGTTCCTTAAAAGACTCCCACATGCCAGACGCGGACTTACCCTCGAACATCCTCTCCCAATCAACATCCACCAATTCCTGCCTAATCCGGCTATAGTCAGCCTTCCCCCAATTTAGCACCCTGCCCGTAGGACAGCACTCATCCTTGTCCATTACTATCCTAAAGTTAACAGAGTTGTGGTCACTATTTGCCACATGTTCCCCTACCGAAACTTTGACGACCTGACTGGGCTCATTTCCCAGAACTAGGTCCAGTATAGCCCCCTCTCTAGTCGGGCTATCTACATACTGTTCCAAAGAACCTTCCAGTACGCATTTTACAAATTCCTCCCCGTCCGGTCCCCCAGCTCTAAGCACTTTCCAGTCTGTGCCAGGGAAATTAAAGTCCCCCACTACAACAACCCTATTTTTTCTGCACCTATCCAGAATCTCCTGACATATCCTTTCCTCCACTTCCCGTGGGCTGTTGGGTGGTCTGTAGTACACCCCCAGCATAGTGACTGCACCCTTCCTGTTTCTGAGTTCCACCCACAGCGACTCAGTACATGACCCCTCTAAGTTGTCTACCCTCTGCACCGCGGTAATATGCTCCTTAACTAATATCGCTACTCCCCCACCTTTTTTAGCCCCTCCTCTGTCTCGCCTAAAACACTGATACCCCGGAATATTCAGCTGCCAGTCCTGTCCTTCTTTTAACCAAGTTTCCGTCACCGCAACCACATCCAAATTCCGCACAAGCATTAAGGCCCTAAGTTCGTCTGTTTTACCCGTTACACTCCTCGCATTGAAGCAGATGCACTCCAGACCTCCAGGCCCAGTCAGGTCCTCCTCCTCCAGAGTGCTCCTCTTCTTAGCTAGCCTTGCCCTGGCCCCCAGCTCGACCCCAGCCTCAGTATTTACTGACCTCCTGTTTTGTTCCCCACCCCCCTGCCACACTAGTTTAAATCCTGCCGAAACACTCTAGCAAAACTCCCAGCCAGGATATTTGCTCCCTTCCAGTTAAGGTGTAACCCATCCTTTCTGTACAGTTGCCATCCTGACTTGAAGATTTCCCAGTTATCTATGAATTTAAAACCCTCCCTCTTGCACCAGTCCTTTAGCCACGCATTCAACTGTAGAATCTCCCTGTTCCGAGCCTCACTTGCACTAGGCACCGGGAGCAGTCCAGAGATTGCTACACTGGAGGTCTTACTTTTTAGCCTAGCACCCAACTCCCTGAATTTCTCTCGTATGACCCCCCTGCTCTTCCTACCTACATCATTTCCCCCAATGTGTACAATCACATCCGTTTGACTACCTTCCTTCTTAAATATGCTTCCTACCCTCTCGGAGACATCCAGTACCCCGGCACCAGGGAGGCAGACTACCATCCTGGATTCTCGTTCAGTCCCACAGAAGCGCCTGTCCGTGCCTCTAACTATTGCGTCCCCCACAAGTATCGCTCTCCTAAACCCCTTCTTTCCCTTCCGGACCCCTGAGCCTGTCTCCGTGGAGGCGATCTGGTCCTCGTGGCTTACCCCTGGAGGGTCATCCCCCTCCACAGAATCCAAAACAATATACCTATTGTGGAGGGGGACAACCACAGGGGATCCCTCCACAGACTGCTCACTCCCTTCCCTTCTCCCATCTGTTGCCCATCCCTTTCTCTTATGGGAGACTGCCACTGGGGAGCTTTCTGGCACATCACCCTTCTGACTATTACCCCTCCTAACCGTGACCCACGTGTCTTCCTTCCGAGACCCTGGTGTCACTACCTGACTATAACTTTTATCTATGACTCTCTCATTTTCCCTAACTAAACTGAGTTCATCGAGCCTCAGCTCCAGCTCCCTTACACGATCCTTCAGGAGATGCAGTTCCACACATCTGGCACAGATATGGACTTCCGGGAGGCAAGTTGTCTCCAGGAACTCCCACATCCCACACCGAATGCAGTATACTGGCCTCCCACTCATACCAGCCATGTCCTTTTTAGTTTTGGGGATAAAACAAAAAGGGGGTGTAACCAAAGAAAAACAAACAAACAACCTTCCTCGCCAAAGCCCTGTGAGCCAAAGCCCTTTTAGCTCTCACTCTGTCCCCTGCTCACTGCGCTGCCCGCTCAAAGGTGCAGCCTACTTTTAAACCCTCCAAAATCTTCCCAGGCTGCTGCTGGGCCTATTTCCTGTTTAGAAAAAAAAACCTCCGATTTTTTTCACTAATTTAACTGAAAAATAATTAAATAAATTAGTGCACAAACAAGCTCCCTTACCCTCAGCCTGCTCCTGTGGAACAATGAGGCTGAAACCTCCAAGTTAAGCACTTTTAAACCCTCCAAAATCTTCCCAGGCTGCTGCTGGGCCTATTTCCTGTTTAGAAAAAAAACCTCCGATTTTTTTCACTAATTTAACTGAAAAATAATTAAATAAATTAGTGCACAAACAAGCTCCCTTACCCTCAGCCTGCTCCTGTGGAACAATGAAGATGGTAGACTCTCCCTAAAACATTCTTCAGTCCCCAGTTGGAATACTCTGTTCAATGGCACCACACTTTAGGAAGGATGTTAAAGCCTTAGAGATGGTGCAGATGGTTAAATTATCTTTTATTTGAGACAGTCATTGCAAAACACTTGTGTGGGGTGAATATTATTTGCCAATTAGCAGCCCAAGTCTGAATGTTATCCTGGTCTTGCTGCATTTGGGCATGGACTGCTTCATTACCTGAGGAGTTGTGAATCATCCTAAACAATGCAATCATGAACAAACATTCCCAGTTTTGATCTTATAATTGGAAGAACATACCCTGAGAAATATATGCAGTGATGTCCTGGGAATAAGACAAGTGGTCTCCAACAAATAGCACTATCTTTTTTTGTGGTAAATATGACTTCAGACTGTGGAAGCTTTTCCTTGATTCCCACGGACTTCAATTTTGTGATTCCTTGATTCCACCGTTGATATCAAGTGCATTCACTCTCACCTAATCTCTGGAATTCAGCTCTTTTGTCCATGTTTTGATTAAGACTATAATGAGGCAAGTAGTCCTAGTGGAACCAAAATTGAAGGGGAACTTGTTGGTAAATGCCACTTGATAGCACCATCAATGACATCTTCCATAATTTTACTGCTAATTGAAAGCAGAATAATGTGGTGGTAATTGGCCAGTTTGGATTTGTCTTGTTTATTTTGGAAAGGACACACTGGGGCAATTTTTCACTTGGTTGGATAGATGCGAGTGTTTTATCTCTATTGGGGCAGCTTGGTTGGTTCTGGAGCACAAGTTTTCAGGACTACAGTTGGGATATTGTCAAGACCCAAAGCCTTTGTTGTATCCAATGCATGCAAATGTTTCAATATCTGTGGAGCAAATTGAATTGGATGAAGATGGGTGTCCGTGATAATGGGGATCTCACGGAGAGGCTGAGATGCATCATTCACTTAACACTTCTGGCTGAAGATAATTGCAAACTCTTGTCTTTGGCACCTATGCTGTTCTGCTATCATTGAGGATGTGGATGTTCATGGAACCTTGTCCTCCTGTTAGTTGTTTAATCATCCACCACAATTCCAGGTTGGATGCAACAAGATTGCAGAGTTTTCATCTGACCTATTGACTGTGGGACTGGGGCAGCTTGGTTGGTTCTTAGCTTTGTCTATAACTTGCGGCATCCCTCGTTTAGCATGCATGTAATCTTATGTTGCAATATAAGGCATATTCCTGGACTGTTCTTTTACACTCCTCAAAGAACCAGGGTTGATAATCTGATTTGATGGTAATGGTCGAGTGAGGGATATGCTCAACCATGAGATTAGATTGCAGAGGAATACAGTTGTTTCTGCTAATGGCCCACAGAACCTCACGGGGTACCATTGTTGAGCAGCTCGATCGGTTCTGAATCCAAACCATTTAGCACGATGGCAGTGCTACATAACAGAATGGGCCAGCAGCATTTTTCAGTCCCGCCAAAGTCAATGGACCTTTGAATGACTCACTGCATTTCATGGACCCGCCACCGCCTCAACAGGGCAATGAAATTCCACCCAATGTCTTTGTGGCCACAAGGACTGTATGGTGATCACATCTATCAATATTCTCAAGGATAGATGCATTGGCAACAGATAGATTAGTGAGGACAGGGTCAGATAAGTTTTACCCTCATAGAATCTACAGTACAGAAGGAGGCCATTCACCCCAAAGAGCCTGCACCAACAACAATCCCACCCAAGTCCTATCCCCATAACCCCATTAATTTACCCTCTTAATCCCCGACACTAGGGTCAATTTTATCATGGCCAATCAACCTAACCCGCACATCTTTGGACTGTGGGAGGAAACTCACCCAAACAAGGGGAGAACGTGTAAACTCCACAGTCACCCGAGGCCGAAATTGAACCCGGGTCCCTGGCGCTGTGAGGCAGCAGTGCTAACCACTGTGCCACCATGCTGCCCCCTCATGTCGGCCCCCTTACCATCTGCCATTGCCACTGTTTGATAGCTAAGTTCTTCACAACCTGGTCAGCTCAGTCATCAGTGATGCTATCGAGCAACTCTTTATGACGGACATTGAAGGCTCCCTCCCACAACATATTCTGCATCCATACTACCATTGGTGCATTATCCAAATGATGTTCAGCATGGTGATTCAGCAGCTGAGGGAGGGCAATAGGTGGTAATATGCATGTTTCTTTGGCCATATTTGACCTAATGTCATGATATTTCAGGGTGTCTGGAGTCAACATTGAGGACCAGGGTCACTCTTGACGGTACCCATTGTGCTGCCATCTTCTGGATGGCTATTTGGCTCTGGACATTGACTGAAAGGTACAATCCTGTAGAGTATTACCCCACTCACCTGAAGAAGGGGCTTGGAGCTCCGAAAGCTTGCGTGGCTTTTGCTACCAAATAAACCTGTTGGACTTTAACCTGGTGTTGTTAAACTTCTTAGAGTATTACCATGTCAGGCTGTTTCTTTGATTAGTCTGTGGGAGAACTTTCCCTTTGGCACAAGTTCCTATGTGTTTTTAAGGAAGACTTTGCAGAATGGACTCTGCCTTTATCATTCTCAGTGCCAAGACCAATACCAGCTTGTCCTTCACATTTTATGAGGAAAGAGCCTTAATTGATAGTTCTTTCAAACAGCGAACAGATGCAAATGGCCTCCTTCTCTGTGGCATTATTTCTCTTGGACTATTCTTATGTTAGTGCAAGGTAGTGGGCTACACTGTCTCTCATTCACATAAAGTAGGCTTACTTCCAGTTTAGTGAATTCCCAACCCGGTCATCAGTGTGGAACCCTCTGCTTTAGACCAGGAACTCAGCCAGATTTGCAGCAAAATATTTACATACTTAAGCATGAGAGATCTCCACCCTGTAAAACTGAGGCAACAGCATGGAGGTTTAATGATGAGCTGAACAGAGCTGTAAGGATCTAAGAGTCAAAAGTTTAGTTTAATTTGTGCTAATATAGCAGTTGTGTATCTCTCATACTTGAGGACGATAGTGCCAACAATGAAGATAGCAGAAGTTTATGATAGACATGTATGTTTGATGACTGCAATGCAAAAAACAACAAACATTGTCTACCGCAAACCTCACAATCACACTAGTAGAGGTGGGATTTCTGTGGGGTTGGGTTGGGGGGGAGGACTTGTTGGTTCGAACTTCTGAGGTTGGCAATCCTTCATTCACCGTAGGAAACAAATAATAAAAAGGGGCCAAAGAAGCAAGCCAATATCAAAAAAGGAAACATATTTAATAAAAACACAAGCAAAACATAAGAGAGTACACTTCCTCTGACTGAAGAAATTTCTCAATCTCAGTTCTATTTAATTGACTCCTTATCCTGAGACTCCATCCCCATGTTCTAGATCCCCCAGCCAGGAGAAACAATCTTTCAGTATCTATCATGTCAATCACCTTTGGAATCTTACATTATTCAATGAGATCACCACTAGAAAGCAGTGAAACTAAAAAAAAACCCTGAAGACAATAAATTAACCAAAAGAGGGCAAACAGGAGAAAGACGACTAAACAGCAGTATCTGACAGATGTAAAATTATGAAAGCTATCAAGAGTGCTTACTGTCGGTTGTTCACAAGACTGCCATCTCCAACAGAAGGATGAAGAGATGTAATATCTCTAACCAGTAAGCTTAAAGGAAGAATTATGACCACAGGGAGAAAAGTAGACATAAGTGGGGGAAATTTTGAAAGAAATTGGACTGTATTAGATAAATGAGCTGTCAGAACTCAGTAATGATGTGGAGATGCCGGCGTTGGACTGGGGTAAACACAGTAAGAAGTCTCACAACACCAGGTTAAAGTCCAACAGGTTTATATGGTAGCACAAGCCACTAGCTTTCAAAGCGCTGCTCCTTCGTCAGGTAAGTGGGAGTTCTGTTCACAAACAGGGCATATAAAGACACAAACTCAATTTACAAAAGACACGGTACATACTCTTGCAACTCGGCCAATGTTGTCTACCTGATACGCTGCAGGAAAGGATGTCCCGAGGCATGGTACAGTGGGGAGACCATGCAGACGCTACAACAACGGATGAATGAACACCGCTCGACAATCACCAGGCAAGAGTGTTCTCTTCCTGTTGGGGAACACTTCAGTGGCCACGGGCATTCAGCCGCTGATCTTTGGGTAAGCATTCTCCAATGCAGCCTTCACGACACACGACAACACAGAGTCGCTGAGCCGAGACTGATAGCCAAGTTCCGCACACGAGGACAGCCTCAACCAGGATCTTGGGTTCATGTCACACTATCTGTAACCCCCACGACTTGCCTGGGCTTGCAAAATCTCAAAAACTGTTCTGTCTGGAGACAATACACATCTCTTTAACCTGTGCTTAACGCTCTCTCCATTCACATTGTCTGTACCTTTAAGACTTGATTACCTGTAAAGACTCGCATTCCAACCATTATTTTGTAAATTGAGTTTATGTCTTTATATGCCCTGTTTGTGAACAGAACTCCCACTTACCTGACGAAGGAGGTGTTGTGAGACTTCTTACTGTGTAGAACTCAATAACACAGCCTTATTAACTTTGAACCTTGTGAGCAGATCATTTAAGAATAAAGCTGGAGATCAGTATAACTAGGGACTATATAGCCATGATGTGAAGGCAAGTATTGACTAAAAACAAATGAATACAGGATGGGTTGAAATTTGCAAAAGTGAAGAGTAAAAAAACTTGCAAAATTAACCATGAGATTATATTAAGAAATAAAAGTGAATGAGAATTATGGGTTGGAGTCATATCTAGCACAAAGGAAGATGGTTGTGGTAATTGGAGATTAATTATCTAATTCCACGACACCTCTGCAGGAATTTTTAGGGTAGTGGCCCAACCATCTTCAGCTGCTTCATCAATGGCCTTTCTTCCATCATAAGATCAACAATGATAATAGCAGTGTCCAAAACCATTCATAACTCCTCAGGTACTGAAATAGTCCCAAGTCCACATGCAACAAGGCCAATACAACATTCAGCCTTGGGTTAATAAGTGGCAAGTAAAATCTGTGTTACACAACTGCCAAGAAATGGTCAGGAATATCTCCGACGAGAGAATTAATCATTTTTCCTTGATGTTCAATAGCATTACTATTGCTGAATCCCCCACCATCAAAATCCTGGGGGTTACTGTTGTTCAGAAACTTAACTGGACTAACCATACAAATATTGGAGCTGCAAGAGCAGATCCAAAACTGAACCCACAAAATAGTAGACCAACCAGCCTCTCATACCTGCTCCACCACCTCAGCTCCACTTTTCTGCCCACTTACCATATCCTCTGATTCCCTGAGGGACTAAAATTCTGTCCCCCTCAGACCTAAATGTCCTCAATAATGGAGAAAAACACTGCTCTGGATAGAGAATTTCAAAAATTCACAACCCTCTGAAGGAAGAAAATTATTTTCATCTCAGTCCTCTATAATTGATCTCTTATCCTGAGACTATGTCCCTGTGTTCTAGATCCCCCAGCCAGAGGAAACAATTTCTCAGTATCTATCTTGTCAAGCACCTTCAGAATCTTATATGTTTCAAGGAGATCACTTCTCATTCTTCTAAACGTCAGACAGTATAATTCATTCAGCCTCTCAGCATTGGAGACCTCTCATGCCAGGAACTAATCTAGCGAACCTTCACTATTCTGCCTCCATGGCAAGGATATTCTTCCTGAGATACAGAGACTAATACTGTACATAGTATTCCAGGTGTGGTCTCACCAAAGTCCTATTCAACAGTAGCAAGACTTCCTTATCCTGTATTCCAATTCCCTTATGAGCAAAGTCCAACCTTCCATTTGCCTTCCCAATTGCTTCCTGGTAATTCTGCAAGAATTATTTCACCTGCTGATGCCCAATAATTTGTCCACCATCTACAAGATGCAAGTCAGGAGTCTGACAGAATACTTTCCATTTGCTTGGATGACTGCAGCTCCAACAACCCCAAGAGGTTCGATACCACCCAGAACAAAGCAGTGATCAGCACCCATTCACCATCTTAAACATTCATACCTCCACCATGCGTGGAAAATGGCAGCAATGTGTTCTCCCATCTGCAAGATGCACTGCAGAAACTCACCAAGCCTCCTTCAACAGCACCTTCTAAACACTTGATGTCTATTACCTAGAAGGACATGGACAGCAATCACATGGGCACACCACAAACCCTAAGTTCTCCTCCAAGTCAATCTCGACTTCACCGTCGTCAGGTCAATAACCTGGGATTCCCTTCCAAATACCACATGGACTGCAGTGATTCAAGGCAGCAGCTCACCTCACTTTCTCAAGGGCAATTAGGGGGAAGGCAACAAATGATCTGGCCATTGATACTCAGATCGCATGGACAAATCAGGAATAAAATGTCCTGAAAGTAAGTCAACTGCAATACTACACTCGACCGGACAGTTTGTACAAGGACAGAATTTGCAGTTCATCGAGAACATGGTTGCAATGGAATCTTTGCTTAGCAAAATTGAGCCATGAATGTGGTAAAAACCTGCTCCACAGGATGATGGGTTGTCTGCCTAGAACTGGAGCAGCAAACAGCGAAGAAAAGTGAGAAGAGATATTCATATGGACAGGATAGGCCCAATGATGGTAGGCTACTAAGCAAGCAATATTTGAAAAAAAAATCAATATATAAGCCTTGGACGTCACAAACATGAGGATTGTTATAAAATTTAAAGGTAGCAGGTACCATTTATCTAATTGAAGATGTAAGCGAGTAGCTGGCAAACCACTGGCAAAACAAAAGGCTACCATCATTAACCCCTAAGAAAGTTTTCAGAATAAAAAAGGACTGGTACAAGAGAGGCAAGCTATTACTAAATCAATACGCCTAAAAGGAACATTGAAGCTACACCGGAAAATCATTTATATTAGGGAGGTGGTTGAAAGGTAGGGGAGTAACAAAACGAACATCTTTCAACTCAGAGACATACATGCATTGAAGACCAGATGTAGTCAGACACTGCCGGGGGGGGGGGGGGGGGGGGGGGTGAAAGGAGGCAAATCTACAACAAAAAGATTTATCTATAAATGACAGAAACACTACAAATAAGATACTGGAAGTGTAGGCTGTTGCAGCAGTGGGGAACTGTGATGCAGCAGGAATTCAAAGATATCTATTTTAATTCAAAGGATGGAAAAGAGAGTCAGAGAGACTGGGAGAGTGGGGAGGGGGTGGAGGGTTTGAACTTTCACCTTAAAGGGCATGCAGTCAGTTCCTGCCTGATTAATTCAATGGACGCATAAATCATTTTCACTGAGCAATCTCGAGCAGCTTGCTGAACTGGAGAGAAAGAAAAAACAAACAACTCCATAGGTAAGACAAACTGGAAAGCAGTAAAGGAAGAATCGAGAAACGTGGCCTACCCAGCAGCAACTTCAAGGCTGGAATATTTAATGAGTACTTTGTATTGCTGTTTACTACGCCAAAGGTAACAAAATATCAGTAAAGTTGAGATGGCAGATGCAATAATGGATGGGGTGAAAATTGAGAGGCAAGGTGTACTCGACAGCTGGCTATGATTACAGTGGATTAAGTCACCTGATCCAAATAGCTTGCATCCCAGGTTGCTAAAGGAAGTGGGGCTGGAGATAGCAGAAGCACTGTGGTGATCTTCTAATATTCCCTAGATACAGAGGGTAGCCAGAGGATTGGAGAATTGCAAATATGACACCTCTATTCAAGAAAATCTACAAGGACAGTCTTCATAACGATAGGATAGTTAGTTTAACATCAATGATGGGTAAAGTTTTAAAACAATGATCAGGGGAAAAATAAATCAACAGGCACATGGCAAAGTTTTAGTTAATTAAGGCTTATCAGCACAGATTTGTATAAGGCAGATTGTGCGCGACTAATCTAATTTTTTTTTAATAAAGCACATGAAGGTTAATGAAAAAATGGAATGGATGTTGTCGATATGGATCTTAAGAAAGCATGTGACAAAGTACCACATAAAAGGCGGTTGACAAAATTGAGCCTCATGAAACAGGAAGATCAATGTCAGCTTGGATAAAAAATTGGCTTATGGACAGAAAACAGTGAGTCATGGTAAATAGTTTTTTTCAGAGTGCCGGATGATAGATAGTGGTATTCCCCGAAGGGACAGTGCATTTTTTTGAATCAATATGGAATGTAGTGCAAAATAAAAATTTGCTATTGATATCAAACTTGGAGGAATGGCAAACAGTGAAGATAATATAAATTTACTGTAACAGGATATATAGGTCAGGGGACACAGATTTAAGGTTTTGGGGAAGAAGTGCAGGGAAAATGTGTGGAAATAAGTTTTTTAATGCAGCAAATGGTAATGACCAACTATCTTCATCTGCATCTTTGGCTTTGAAAATCTTAACAGATAAAATTGACGACACTGCTAAACTTACTTTTAATGGTAAGCAAGAACATTGGTTTAGGGTTTCTGAGCAAATCTTGAAGTTTGAGCCTGAAGTCACTATCATTTGCTCCCAAACAAATTTGCAGGCCTGAAATACTATTGCCGCCATTCCATCAACAAGAATATGTGATAAACAATGAATACATTCAAATCATTGTCTTTATGTAGCTGTTAAATACTATATATGGTAACAGGAGCTGCTTTATACAATTAAAAGCAAAATTATTCCAACATTTACATATTTTAAAAGACAAAACATTTTAATCCTGTAATGTTAATCACTGGTCAAAACTGGTAAAAAAAACAGAAAACCTCTCTTCAAAACCCATTGAAATGACTGAAAAGGCGAAACTTATTCATGCACAAAAATAAGAGATAGATAGATAACTCTATTATGAGTTTACAGGCTTTCTTTTTCCTGTTGTTTTAATCCTTTGAATTGGTATGGAGTTGTTCCTGAAGGTTTTCGTTTAAGTATGTAACCTTAAAGAACTCACTTAAATCAAATCTTGATAAAAGATGATGGTTGCTAAATTATTCAGATTACACAACTGGTTTTATAATATATATATATATATACACATATTTTTAAAAAACAGGTTTTACATTCCAAGCTGTGCTTTTTTTGTCCATTTTAAACTTTTGCCTTTAGTAACTGTAAAATAAAAACATGGATTGTATATAATCAAAATTAAAAATTCTGTCAAACTATACATAGCAAATGGCAATGTAGCTCTGTTTCATCATTTATTGTGCAATTACATTCGCATTTAATACCATGTACTGATTAAAAAGGCTATGCTACATATTCCCTTTCTTCATTCTCTACCAAAACACTGTCATCCGTAATTTGATCAGTTGGATTATACTGGATGGAATTAAATCCATTTGCAGTGAGACATTTTCTTTTGAACGCATACCACGTAACTATTGATAGTATCACCAAAATTGCAGCAGCTGTGATGATTAATGCTGTTGGTAATATGTTATTTTTGCCGCCTGCAAAAAAAAACAAGAAACGCATTGTAAATAGTTTGGACCTCATATAGCAATATATTATTACAATCTTTCTGGCCCACGGGGGTCAAAATTGTATGATCACTTAACTAATCATCTGAAGTAATGAAGTATCATTGATAACATGGATGCGCTATTTACATACGCTTATGAGTAGTATTCTATCTATGGGCAGCCTTTCCAGTCTGAAAGCAACCATATTCTGAAAGGGGCCAAAGGTTAGATGTAAGCTAACAAGAAACCCTTAATATAAAAAACTAAATATTAAAAGTTTTTAATACTAAAACAGGGCGTTCTGTACTGATAAACCACAATTTTACAGTACATCACATGGAGCCAGAAATTGCTGGGAAGTTGCTTCATTATAATGATGGTCACCATGATCAATTCATAAAAAATCCAGGCATTTGTAAAGTAAACATGTTTCCGATTCTCCACATTTCTCTGAATGCATTTGATCTGCTTCATCATTAGCACTTCTGAAGGCAATAAAAAGTCCCTTTGCACCATGAAATGAACTTACATCAAATGAACTGCATTGAACTTAATGGCAATTGTGAAATTACTGGATTTATGAAGTTATCATGACTTCCTGTCAGTGTCACTCAGGGCTGGAAATGAATGTCAGAGAGAACCCTGTCAAAGAGGTGATTCGTGATCCTGGCATGTCAGTCAACTTTAGGGGCCCAGAAAAGGTACAATGAACTTGTGAAGTTTCACTTCACTCAATAGTGTATTTGTAGTGGGGTGGCACAGTGGTTAGCACTGCCGCCTCACAGCACCAGGGATTCGGGTTCAATTCCGGCCTCAGGTCACTGTCTGTGTGGAGTTTGCACGTTTTCCCTGTGTCTGCGTGGGTTTCCTCCGGGTGCTCCGGTTTCCTCCCACAGTCCAAAGATGTGCGGGTTAGGTGGATTGACCATGCTAAATTGACCCTAGTGTCAGGGAGATTAGCAGGTAAATGTGTGGGGTTATGGGAGTAGAGCCTCGGTGGGAATGTGATCGGTGCAGACTCGATGGGCCGAGTGGCCTCCTTCTGCACTGTAGGGATTCTATGATTCGTGTTGCTGCCTGTATTTTTGTGTCAGTCTTGTCATCTGTGTACCTATTATGGCTGAAGTGCAGGGTACAAAGCTGTATTGACAACCAGAAGCTGGTGACCCATTTAAAAGCCAGTTTGATGGATTTTATTTCAAACAATAATGTACTGCAAAACAGCACATAAGTAAATGGAGACATGGGGGATTGGTGATTCTCCGACCTCATTGCCCCTGAAGGAGATTGCGCCAATCCCCGGAGAATAGCGCGTGGGCCTAAAAACTGGTTTTGTACCTGGTGCCAAACCATTTGCAAATCTCCCGGCCCTTTTCTAATGGCGTGAACCGGATTGCACCCAGAAAGGGCACAAGGCCGATTTGCACGAGATTGACTGGATTTTAATCTCATTAGCAAGTTCGACATGTGCCCCTCTACCCTATGGTTGCTATGATTAGTCAACAATTCCATTATTTTAACATAAGAATAGGAGTATAGAATACAGACCCTCGAGCCTGAACTACCATTTAATAAAATCATGGCTGATCCACCCAATTCCCATGTCCCTCAGCTCCCTTATATAAAGTCCAAAAATCTATCAATCTCAGCCTGGAATTGACCAAGGACTGAGCATCCATAGGCCTCTCGGGTAGAGAATTGCAAAGATTCACTACCCTCAGAGTAAACATCTGTCTTAGATGGTTGGCTCCTTAGTTTAAGACTGGGATCTTTACTCAGAGGGTAGCCCCTTAGTTCCAGATGCCCAGCATGGGATAACAGCCTCTCAGCATCTACCAGGTCAAGCCCACTCAAAATCCCATATGTTTTAATGATTTCACCTCTCATTCCCCTAAACCCACAGAAAGAGTAGGCCCATTTTACTTATCCCTCCTTATAGATTAACACTTTAATCTCAGAAAGCAATGCAGTAAACCCCCCTCCCTAGGATGGTGGAAGGTGAAAAATTCTTTATTTCTTATGCCACTGTTCTCTGTTCCTATGAAAATAGTACAACTGATGTATAAGAGGAGCCCTGCTGTCACTTATGGTGGATGGATGGTATGTGAATGAAACATACTTCATGTATCAAAATATTCCTCATTTCACACATGTGCCCTGCCATCCATTCAAGGGAGTGGTTCCTGAAATTGGGGCTCATTGCACCCATTTGTATTTTGATATTAGACATGAGGAAAAAGCAACAATTAATTTGTTTTAAAGTGTCATGAAAAATGAACATTTTCGAATTAGTAGCGATTTAAAATGCTCAAATACTCACCTCTTGAGCATTTTTTTCCATCAGGTACAGCGACTAGAAAAAATATAAAATCATACATGAGTTTAAAGAGTAAAGTTACATGCTGGATGTACAGTAATTTTTGAGTTTTCATCAGTGACCCTCAATGGGCACAAACTAACCTGTAAAGCTGGGAAATAAGTCATGGTGCAGGCTGGTGGGGGGCATGCTGCCGATGGCTTGGTGCCCTAATTTACAGGTCCGAATTCGAGGCACATGCCCCGGGTTTATTGCACTGTTTGTCCCATATTATTGGCTATCGAATTCCGCACATGCACAGTTCTATTTTTAAACGCACTCTCCTCCTGGAGCTCACCCTCTCCCACACTTTCTCAGACTCACCAGCCCCTCACCCCTTCGCTGGCACCCTCACCGCCTCTCACACTCGCCGGCA
Organism: Mustelus asterias; assembly: GCF_964213995.1. Classification (NCBI taxonomy): domain Eukaryota; kingdom Metazoa; phylum Chordata; class Chondrichthyes; order Carcharhiniformes; family Triakidae; genus Mustelus; species Mustelus asterias. The sequence goes on along the minus strand of NC_135814.1, from coordinate 44,902,141 downwards.
CTCCCACCCCCTTAGAAGCAATATTAACTCTACCTCCCCCCTCAAACCTGCCAGTAGGCCTACCCTCTGCTCTCAGACTTACCAGCAACCCTATCACCACATTCAAAGACTCTCCAGCACCCCCAGCATCCCCCCCCTCCCCCCACAAGACACCCCACCTCCAAAACCACCCCACCCTCAGACTCCCCAGCACCCATGCACCCCTTATAGGCTCAATAGCATAATCAACCACTCCCAATTTCAGACTTGGCACCACCCCCCCCTCTCTCCCTCACCAGGAGCCTCACCCCAGCTTTCAGGTCTGTCAGGAGCCCCATCCCCATTTCTGTGCTTAAATGCATCAGCAGTTCACCCCCACTCTCACAGGCACATCAGCACCCTCTCCATTTCCCCTCCTCCAACTCTCTCACTGACCAGCTCCCCCACACTGACTTTCAGGCTTTACAGCATCTCCATCCTCCTTCTGCTCTAGGCACATCAGCACACCCACCCCATCAGTAGAATCAGTCCTGCGGGACTGCTTAGAGTCAGTGGATTGATCAGTATTTAAAAACTGCGACCAGCCTGAACAAGTACGCCACTACAGTAACTGACTTCATTAGTAAGTGTGTAGAAAACACGCTGATTTGCCAAAGAAGCAAATCAGCGTGTTTCCCAACCGGAAACCATGGATGAACAGGGATAGCCACTGCTTGCTGAAGTCTAGGTCTGAGGTGTTCAAGTCAGGCGACCCTGGCCTATACAAAAAAGCCAGATATGCCCTAAGGAGATCCCTCAAAGATGCCAAAAGGCAGTACCAGACCAAGCTAGAGTCCCAGGCTAGTCACACGGACCCCATCTAAAATTGTCAGCACCAACGCACCCCTCCCTGATGAGCTCAATGGATTCTATGCCCATTTTGAGCAAGAAGTCAGCAAGAGCACGCCCTCCACCCCGGAAGAACCTGTGTCTGAGGTCACCATTGCAGATGTCAGAGCAGCCTTCTCGAGGGTCATCCCACCGAAAGTGACTGGCCTGGATGGGGGTACCCGGATGAGCACTCAGATCCTGCGTGGACCAGCTGACGGGGGTATTTGCAGACATCTTCAACCTCTCTTTACAACAATCTGAGGTCCCTATCTGCTTCAAGAAGATGACCATCATCCTGGTACCAAAGAAAAGCCAAGCAGCGTGCCTTAATGACTATCATCCGGTGGCTCTGACATCCATCATTGTGAAGTGCTTTGAAAGGTTAGTCATGGCTCAAACCAATTCCAGTTTCCCGGATTGCCTGGACCCACTACAGTTCACCTACTGCCGCAGCAGGTCCACAGCAGACGCCATCTCCCTGGTCCTGCACTCAACCCTGGAACACCTAGTTATGTAAACACATCTATGTCAGACTCCTATTTATTGACTACTGCTCAGCCTTCAACACCGTTATTCCTACAAAATGCATCTCCAAACTCAATGCCCTAGGTCTCGGCTCCTCCCTCTGTGACTGGATCCTGAACTCCCTAACCCACATACCACAATCATTAAGGATAGGCAACAACATCTCATCCACGATCATCCTCAACACCAGTGTCCCACAAGGCTGTGTCCTCAGCCTCCTAGTATTCTCTTCATACACCTACGACTGTGTGGCCAAATTCACCTCCAACTCAATTTTCAAGTTTGCTGACGACACCACCGTAATGGGTCGGATCTCAAACAATGACGAGACAGAGTACAGGAATGAAATAGAGAATCTGGTGAACTGGTGCGACGACAATAATCTCTCCCTCAATGTCAACAAAACGAAGGAGATTGTCATCGACTTCAGGAAACAGTGGAGAACATGCCCCTGTCTACATCAATGGGAACAAAGTTGAAATGGTCGAGAGCTTCAAGTTTTTAGGTGTCCAGATCACCAACAACCTGTCCTGGTCCCCCCATGCCAACACTATAGTTAAGAAAGCCCACCAATGCCTCTACTTTCTCAAAAGACTAAGGAAATTTGGCATATCAACTACGACTCTCACCAACTTTACAGATGCACCATAGAAAGCATTCTTTCTGGTTATATCACAGCTTGGTATGGCTCCTGCTCTGCCCAAGATTGCAAGAAACTACAGAACTTCGTGAATGTAGCCCAATCCATCACACAAACCAGCCTCCCATCCACTGACTCTGTCTACACTTCCCGCTACCTCAGAAAAACAGCCAGCAAATTTAGGATCTTATGCACCCCAGACAGACATTCTCTCTTCCATCTTCTTCCGTCAGGAAAAAGATACAAAAGTCTGAGGTCACATACCAACCGACTCAAGAACAGCTTCTTCCCTGCTGCTTTCAGACTTTTGAATGGACTTACCTCGCACTAAGTTGATCTTTCTCTACACCTTAGCTAAGACTGTAACACTACATTCTGCACTCCCTCCTTTCCTTCTCTATGAATGGTATGCCTTGTCTGCATGCAAGAAACAATACTTTTCACTGTGTACTAATACATGTGACAATAATAAATCAAATCAAAGTATGCTTGTCTTGAAACAAAGAGCTAGGATGATACTTTTATTGAAAGTCATCACCTAGTATGAACTTTAGTCTCTTGAATAACCTGAAAAGGGACACCAAAATCCAGATGGAATAATTTAATTCTTGCTGCCTGTCTAAAATTTTCCTTCAAGGTAGCTAGAAACTGATTAAAGGCCAACTACCAAGTTGGCTAGTACTTACAGTACCTTATTGCAAAATTAGATTTTTCTTATTTGCCTTTAATAATCTGATGATCCAATGTTTCCTTTGTACAAATCAGTGTGCATAAATCTCCTTAGTCTACGTTCAATAGGTTACTATAAATTAATTTTTCTTTTTTCTTGGTTACATCAAAAGCTAAAAACAAAGCAAGCAAAAATGACTTTAAAGTCTGATCTTAAATTGTCAAAATATTTAACCTTCTCAGATGATTTAATTCTGAGTTAAATCTTGCGCTGTAGGTACACAGTCAGTATTGGATGCATTTCAATTTCAAAGCGTTCCAGAGCTTTCCAATAATGTGGATTCAGGATTTGATTGTAGTGCTCCATTACTTAAAATCTTCAGCAAGTTGCTTAAATGCAGTGATGCAGAAATGCATCATCATTGAGGAATATATGGCTCTTATTGCAGTAAGGTACAATGATGACATGTTTCCACAACAGGAAAGGACAATAGATAAAGTAAATGCCTATACAATTAAAAAAGGAGGTAGACAAAAGGCGGGTAACTACAGGCCGGTTAGCTTAACGTCCGTAGTTGGGAAATTGCTGGAATCCATCATTAAAGAAGAAATAGCAGGACACCTGGAAAAAAATGGTTCGATCAAGCAGACGCAGCATGGATTCATGAAGGGAAAGTCGTGTTTGACAAATTTACTGGATTTTTATGAGGATGTAACGAGTGCGGTTGACAGAGGGGAACTGGTGGATGTGGTGTTTTTGGATTTCCAGAAGGCATTCGATAAGGTGCCTCACAAAAGGTTGCTGCAGAAGATTAGGGTACACGGAGTTGGGGGTAAAGTGTTAGCGTGGATTGAGGATTGGCTATCTAACAGGAAGCAGAGAGTTGGAATAAATGGGTGCTTTTCTGGTTGGCAGTTGGTGACTAGTGGCGTGCCGCAGGGATCGGTGCTGGGGCCTCAACTGTTTACCATATACATAGACGATCTGGAGGAGGGGACCGAGTGTAGGTTAACAAAGTTTGCGGATGATACAAAGATGAGTGGGAAAGCGAATTGCATCAGGGATGCGGAAAGTCTGCAGAGAGATTTGGATAGGCTAAGTGAGTGGGCGAGCATCTGGCAGATGGAGTATAATGTTGACAAGTGTGAGGTTATCCACTTTGGAAGGAATAATAGTAAAATGGACTATTATTTAAATGGTGAAAAATTACAACATGCTTTTTGTGCAGAGGGACCTGGAGGTGATATTGTTCACTGCAACTGCGATCGTGTGTTCTGAAGGTTGTATTGCCTATCCAGTGCCAAGGTTAAGGACATCTTCTGTGGCTAGAGAAGAACTTGGAATGGGGGGGGGGGGGGGGGGTGCGGAGAGAGGATCCAGTTGTCATGGTCCACATTGGAATAAATGACATCAGCAGAACTAGAAATGAGGTTCTGTTAAGAGAGTTTGAGGATCCTGGCTCAAAATTAAAATGCAGAACCTCACAGGTAACAACAATCTGTGGATTATTACCTGAGCCACTATAATTTGGCACAGGAATAAACAGATTAGGAAGTTAAACATGTTACTGAAAGAGTGGTGTGGGGGGCTTGGGTTTTCATTCATAGGAAACTGAACCAGGAGAAAAAGGAAATTGGTCCATTTTAATGGGCTGCACCTAAACCAAATTGGGACTAATGTCTCAGCAAATCAAGTAGCTGCTTCGGACTTTGAAATAATGAAGGGACAATAGGCAAGAGGTTTCAGGAAAGGGTAAATTCATAGGCACTAAGAGAAATGTTAAGGCTGGAGAGCAGAGTAGCAATTTGTGTAAATAACAATAATATGGATCAGGAAGGGATAGAGCGCTTAATAAAGGGACATTCGTGACTAGGGTGATATTGTTGATTATGATGACACCAATTTACATTTCTATAGTGCCTTTATTGTAATTAAACATCCCAAGCTGCTCTACAAATGTTATCAAACTAAATTTGACACTGACCAAGAAAATTTAGGGCAGATGGATAAAGGCTTGATCAAAGAGGTAAGTTTTAAGAAGGCGGAAAAGGAGGTGGATAGGTGGAGAAATTTAGGGAGGCAATTCATGAGTTTAGAGTCTTGGCAGCTGAAGACATAACTACCAAGGATGGAGCAATTAAAATCGGGAACGCTCAACAGGTCAGAATTGGCAGAGCCCAGAAAAGGAAGAGGGGTTGCCCTGACAATGAAGGATAAAGTAAAGACTGTAGAAAGAAAAGAACTTGAAATATTAGGATATGGAATCAGTTGGTGGAGCTAAGAAACAGCAAGAGGCAAAAGAAACAATACGGGGAGCAGTTTATAGGCCCCCTAACAATAGTTATGTCTAACAGAGTATAAATCAGGAAATCAAAGGTTCTTTATAACAAGGGTAAGATGGTAATCATAGAGGACTGTCATATTCATATAGACTGAGCAAACAAAATTTGCTGTAACAGTGTAGAGCACGAGTTCAGGAAATACATTCAAAATAGTTTTTGAGATTAGTATGTCAAGGAACCAAAAAGGGAACAGACTATTTTAGATGTAGTTTTGTGCAATGAGGCATGGTTAATTAATAACCTTGCAGTAAAGGAGGCTACATCAGAGAGTGATCATTGTATAATAGAGTTTGATGTTGCGTTTGAGAGGAATTTAGTTAATCTGAAACACATATCTTAAATCAGAAGACAACTAACAATATATGTTTCAGGGGCAATGTGACTAAGGTAGATGGGGAAACTAGGTTAAAATACACAAAGATAGGCAATGGCAAATATTTGAAGAATTCATAATTTGCAACATGCATACATTCTCTTAAAGAATAAATCAGAAAAAGTGGTTCTCCTGTGACTAACAAGTGAAGTTTAAAAATATTAGATTAAAGGAAAAGGTTTATAATGTTGCCAAGAACAGTAGTAAAGCTGGAAAAATGGGAGGATTTAAAGATTCAGCAAAAGACGACAAAGAAACTGGCAAAGAAAGAGAAACTAGGAGTAAACTAGCTATAGACACAAAAACAGATTGTAAACATTTATATTGGTGTGTAAAAAGGGAAAGATTAGAGCACGAATGTGGATTCTTTAGAACCAAAGATAGAGGAGAAATTATGACAGGAATAAGAAAATGGTAGAGACATAAATCAACAATTTGTATCTGTCTGAAAAAAAATTCCAGAAGTCACAGGGCTCCAAGGATGTAGCAAAAATTAGGGATTTAAGCGGGCAAGAATATAACTCGAGGTCATTAATACAAGATAGCCACCAAGAAATTCAATAGAGAATTCAGAAAACTTGTTTCGCCAAAGAGTGGTCAGAATGTGGAATTTGTTACCACAAGGAGTGATTGAAGAGAATAAGAGAAACATGGGGCTATATGGTGGCACAGTCGTTAGCACTGCTGCCTCACAGCACCAGGGACCCGGGTTCGATTTCCGCTTGGGTCACTGTCTTTGTGGAGTTTGCACATTCTCCGTGTCTGCGTGGGTTTCCTCCGGGTTCTCCCCACAGTCCAAAGATGTGCGGGTTAGGTGGATTGGCCATACTAAATTGCCCCTTAGTGACAGGAGGACTAGCTAGGGTAAATGCATGGGATTATGGGGATAGGATTGTCATCGGTGCAGACTCAATGGGCCAAATGGCCTCCTTTTGCACTGTAGGATTCTATGGACTCTATGTCATGGGGAAGCCAGAGAATCCCGTTCTGAGTCTGGAGGCGGGAAGGAAAATTAGTCTGCTTCATGCTAGGTGGCAAGGTAATGAATATGCATGATCTTCCTCCTTTTAGATAACTTGTGTATCAGCAAGGAGCTTGTGCACCGTGACATGCAGAATGCCACCTGCCCCACCATTACTTCATAGGGTTGAAGGTTCTGCTGCCATATTTGAAGGACACCTGGATTGACATTCACTCAATACAGTCCTGGAACTCTGCGTTACTCTGCCAGAATCCTTACAGCCACATATGAGGGTGCCTCAGGCATTGGCTTTCACTATTCTCTAGGTAAGAGAACCACCAGTGATACACCCATGGTTGGACCTATGCTCACTGTGTCAGTGGTCCATGTTCTCTAGCCTCTTGACTGTAAAGAGTTCCTGCTGCCTCTTGCTGCACAGGCCCTTGCCCCTCAAGGCCCTGTACTAATTGGCAACAGGCCATCCTTTTCTGAATTTGGATGAGAGCGGGGTTGTCTGTGGTCTGCATCATCGACGTCTCAGTGGATGTGTGAACGAATTGAAGTGATACATTAAGTGAGCTTGTCCTTCACTGGTTTCCTTCCATCTCAAAGCCAGCAGGCAAGTGCTGAGCCATTTTTCTGGCCTCTGTCTAGATATGGCATCCCCATCCAGGTATAGGACATTCAGAAATGGATGTCCCTCCTGTTCCTACATGAATGGAGTCATTGCTCTTTGTCCAGTGGGATGAATATGTAAGATGACTCACGCCAATACTTTTCCACTACCCTCGAAACTCTATATAGAGAGGGAATTCTGTTGGCAGCATAGAAAGACTAACCACATGATCCCTTATCAGCCACGACCATTACCCAGGATGTTGGAGGTTTGGAGCTGTGTGTTGGCAACCATTTACCAGCCCTGGCCCTTGGAGGCATTCCACCTTCCTCCCTCCCTTCATCCCTGCCTCTGACAGTAGCAAATGATAAATGGCACAGAATGAATGGCAGCTCCACACCTTGCTAGGGACTTGATGTTATGAGGCCCATGAATCGGACAAACCTGTTGCAATGCAGCATCAACATGGAGAAGAGAACACAAATGAGCATCTTTGATATCCAGTTGCCTCAATTATTAGGGTCCATCTTTAGTTGGTCACTTGCACTGACCTTGAATTCCATCCACCCATAAAGACTTTCCTTCCACTTTGAGGGATCTTACTGACGGACTAAATGACTAACTGTGTGGTTAAGGCATAATACTGCGGATGCTCGAATCTGAAACAAAAGCAGAAAATGCCGGAAAATCTCAGCATTTGTGGAGAGAGAAGAGGACCAACTTTTCAAGTTTGGAAAACCCTTTGTCAAAGCAACTCTGTGGCCATGTTTCTACAGAGAGGAGATATATTCTTGCAGCTGAAAAAAAAAAGCCCCTCTTTGCACTTTTCTGTTTGAGATAGGTTTTCTCCCTTCTTGCTGGTTGATGGTCTCACTGTCCTGCTAGTCTCCAGATCACCTTTCTTGGATCCCTTCAAATGTAATAAGGTCTCAACCACCTCTCCAGTCAGTTTTAAGTATGTGATGGCAGTTTTGACGTGTCCCATTATCCACATAATGGGTTGGGGTCAAGGTAATTGGTGATTGATGCATATTGAGGTGGGAGTGGAGGGTGGAATGATTGATGTCCATTCCACATACCAGTTGTGATTAGCTCACAGAAAGACCTTATTTGACATTCCTCAAAGTACCGATTGCCTTTTAAATCACTTCTATTGAAATGATGGGGGGCAATCAATTTGCCCCCAAATAGAAAAACTGTAGAAAAAGTTGTATTTTGTCTTTTTTTGTCTAGAACCCACAAACAGAAGTGACCAAACTTTCCAGAAACCATTTAGGGAAAGTACAGTGTCCATTTTTCCCATGTTGCTTCCATTTTAAAAATAAAGAGTCCACTGCCCAATTATCTTTATGTGCTTGATGTGACCGTCATTGCTGTATATCCCATGTAACCCTGTCCTACGTAATCGAACGAGAGAAAGTAATGGGACGAAAAGTCAAAAGATTCCCTGGGCCCAATGGCCTACGTACTATGGTTTTAAAAGTGATGACTTTGGATGCATTGATACATTGGTTTGGATCTTCCAGAATTCCTGAAATTCAGGAAGAATCCCTACCAATGGAAGGTGGGAAATTTAACTCCTCTGCTCAAGAAAGGATGGAAGGAAAGAGAAGACAGTTAGTCTAACATCAGTCGCAGGGAAAATGCTAGAATCTATTATTTTCGACACATTGTCATGTTTGACAAAACTGTTAAAAGAGCTTTTTGTAGATGTAGTTAGTTTGGTGGATAAGGAGGAACCACTGCAGATGTAGTGCAAAAAGCATTCAACGTGGTTTTATATTAAGATTAGTTAAATGAACAGATGTAGCAGAGGTAGGAGGTCAAACATGACATTATTAAAGAGCAGAGCAGGCTTGATTAACTGAGTGGCCTACTTCTGCTCCTATTTCATGAATTCTTATGTAGAATCTGCATAAGTTTATATTTTTCATGCGAAGTATTATTGAATATTCAATTCATGTCTGAAAGTAAGTGCCTAGGGTGATATATTTTTGTGGTTCATCACTTAATATGAACATTTCTACTGAAGAGGTGTCAATCACTGCATCTAATGTGAAGGAAATAAATACTTGGTATTTAGTTGGAGAGAGTTTCATCCAGGTGAAATACTTAGTTGTCATATTTTCTTGTGTGGGTTGCTTATGATTTGCATGTAATAACACCCTTGATATTAGATATATCCTTAGATCAAATGGTGGATATACAAAGAGCTGCTAACATATATTCAGTAATATCTTGAACTTTAGGGAAGGTGTCAATTTGGCAAAATGTTATTTATATCTCTTACTTGCCAATGCAAAGGTTTATCTAACTACATGCATTACAATAGAGGACTTCCTTAGTAGAACAGTGTTTGACGAGAGTCCAGAAATATTTCCTGTGGGTGATTCAAAATATCTTGTGGCATACAAATCGAAGCTACTGAGAAGATTCATGGCAACTGAAATTGAAAATGAATCAACATCTATAAACTGCACTGTACCTGAAAACCCCTTTCTGCTAAACCTTAACCTATACATCCATTGCCATACTCAAGCATCTGATGGTTACCACTGACTCATGTAGGGCCTACAAGTCAGGCACATCTTTTGCCCTCTATGCTCCCGGTTTTCTCTTTTCTCCTGGGGCTGTACTGAAATGGCTGCTACTGCCATGTTGTCTATATTCTGAAATTTCAGTCTTTGTCAAATTCATTAAATCCAGTTTGACTTGGAGTTAAAAAAACTCTTCTCAGTTTTCTTCTGCATAGTTGACCCTCAAATAAAAATCTGCTGTTTCCCTCACATTGTCAATTTTCAAAACATATTTCGAGCTATGGTGAAGCAATGTGTACCATCTACAGGATTCACTGCAGCAACTCACCATGGTTTCTTTGACAGCAGCTTCCAAACTTGTGATATCTATCACCTAGATGGATAAAGGCAGCAGATGCAAAGGAACATCACCACTTGCTAATTCCCTTCCAAGCCACCCACCATCCTGACTCAGAACTAAATTGCTGCTACTTCACTGCTGCTGGGTCAAACTCCTGGCATTCCCTCGCCAACAGCATTGCGGGTGTATCTACACCACATGGACTGCAAAAGTTCAAGAGGTTTCACATCACCACCTTCTCAAGTGCAATGGGGGATGTACAATAAATATTGGCAGAGGACAAAAAAAAAGAGAAGGATGAAATGTATATTAACATTTCTTAACAGAATTTTATTCCCGTTTACAAATGTTGTTTATTTCCCTAAAATTATCAAAGTAAAATGTGCATCAGAGTGAGATGGGCAAATTAATATCAATTTGACTGATAGCCTTGTGATCATTGGGAACTTTGTTAAAATTAGTCAAACTCATTTTGCAACCTTATAAAGAAAAAGAGCAGGTTATATTCATTCCATCTTTTTGGATCAAATCCTGGTCTTACATTGCAAGTTAAAAGTTTTCCATGAAGTCGTAAAATATCAAATTTTATTTCCAATTTAAGTAATCTATATAGACTATAAATAGAAACAGCTTTCAAAACAAAGTCACAATGAAAGTAGCCAATACATACCGATGTCAGAATTTATTGCAACCCATGATCCAGACAAACAATTAAAGTTCTAAGTATACTATCACTTATCGTTCTATTTAGAATCAGTACACACAAGGCAACAAAAGAATCTATATAAAGCATCTCACTATCTATTGAATAGAACGAGATGTTAACAGAATGTAGCAGAAATTAACGATGCATCTCTCAGGAATGCAAATATATACTGAAATGATAAATTCAATGAAATCTTTCTTAAACTTTTTGGCAATAGTTAACAAAAGCATGGTACTATGCAAAGATTAACTTGAAATCAACTCACTTGTTGTTGTTTCACATGCAACTGATCTTCCAAAGCCTTCATCACAATTAACTGTTTTCCATTGTCCTGACTTTACGTCCATGACAGTACATACGTCAGCATCAGGTATCCCTCTAGATGGTTCCCCTGGAGCCCAGTTTGCGTAACTTATTTCAGACTGATCAAACCATTTCATGGTATTGCCTGAAAAACAACTAAAGTCAGTTCATAGGGCACCAAAGAAATTCATGGAATAGAGATCTATTGGAATAGTAGTAGTCTATTTTCAATGCAGTTTTTAAGCACCAAAAAGCATTAGCGTGAAGATCTCCAGATAAAGTACTGCATATACCTCGATCAGCACTAACTAGTGCTAAATTGTACTTTCACACAGTGACCAAAAAAGATTGTTGGCATGGAGAATAGAAATAAATCATTTCCACTTAGTTAGTTCAAGGTTATTTCAGGCTACCAAACCTCAGAAGAGTAACCTGTATTAAAGCGACGTACATTTTCCTTTACTCATGCCAGCAACCTTTTGGCTTCTTGTTGAGTAAAAGTGCAAATTTACTGCCAATTAGTGTCAATTTGGAGACGGTTTATGCTCTGGTTTTGCCATCACTAGAAAATAAGTTAAGAACACATAAATTAACTTAGAATAGAACTGTTACAACTTGTTGACAGAAACTTTCACTCTAAGGGGAAGCCAGACAAGTATATGAGGGATATGAAAATAGAGAATAGATGATTATGATAATAGATTTAGATGAGAAAAAGTGGGAGGAGACTGAAGTGGAGCACAAATGCCAGCACAGACTGGTTGGGCCAAATGACCTGTTTCTGTGGTGTATATCCTAGATAATCTTCCTATTGGTTGGCTGGATTCAAAAACACTGTCCTGGAGATGAAAAGCCAATACTTCATTATTTTCAGTGGCCACAGGTTGACTAGTTTAGATGGGATTTGTATAGAAAAGGGCTATAATAGTATTAGAATTAAATAATTGTATGCTGATATAAGATTGCTTTCTCCTTCCTTCCCCTTGTTCTCATCTCACAGCCTGACTTCTCAGACTCTGTAGCGAGCAGACTCAGAGTCATAAGCTCCTCCAAGGCCACTGCAAAATACTATTGTGTGAGCAAGTTGAATGAGTAAACCAAGTAATTTTTTCCTGACTTTTTCCTTCAATGTAGTTCCCGACAAGAAGCTTCATGTAACTAACTGTAACACAAGTTGTGTGAACAGCAGTAAACTTCAGCACTTTAAATTCAAGGGCCAGTTGTTGTGGATCAATTTTATCTCGGCGGCACACTGGCATAGTGGTTAGCACTGCTGCCTCACAGCACCAGGGACCCGGGTTCGATTCCCGGCTTGGGTCACTGTCAGTGCGGAGTTTGCATGTTCTCCCCGTGTCTGCATTGGTTTCCTCTGGGTGCTCCTGTTTCCTCCCACAGTCCAAGATGTGCAGGTTAGGTGGATTGGCCATGCTAAATTGTCCCTTAGTGTCAGGGGGACGAGCTAGGGTAAATGCATGAGGTTATGAGGATAGGGCCTGGGTGGGATTGTGGTCAGTGCAGACCTTATGGGCCGAATGGCCTCCTTCCCCACTGTAGGGATTCTATGATTTCTATGATCTCAAAGGCTGCTGATAAAATGTAGACTTTGACATTAGATCATTGGTATGAGGGGAGGGCCAGTTTTAAGTAACCTAATTTAGATGATGATCAACTATTTTAGGTTTGGGCTACTAAGTTACTGTCAACTTCATGAACAGATTTGTTTGCGAATGAAATTACCTAGCTTTACTGCGACATCAGTAGGTTACGCATCTAACTTTATACTATTCATGATACATTGTTAGATGTGGCAAATTTAACTTTGGCTTATTGTGGAAATGCCAATGGATTAGCAAACTTTAAAAATCTTGCAGAGAGGGTGGATAAAGTGATAAGATAGCAGTGTCACATATTAGCTTCTCATTATGCATATTTAGAGATTTGAGTTAAAAGCAAGTTTAAACACTAGCAATGCCATATGGCAAAAAACAGTGAACCTGTTTTGTCTGCTATTTAAGGGGTGCTATTTATTCTTGTTTTCCAAACTGTTGAATGGTCCTTCTTAAACGAGAAATATTGTTAGGTTGAATCGGAGACTGAGAATAATGTACAGACTCCAATCATAAAATTCTGCAGATTTATTTTTGCATCAACAAATTCAACCTATGCTGTTAATATAGTGAAAATATCCTGCAGTTTTTATTTGCACGTGCATCAAAAAACCTGAGCAAAACTGTAATCAATGGTGGGGGGTGGGGGGGTTTGACAACTGGCAGGTAACAGTCACATCACATAAGTGGCACACAATGACAGTCTCAAAGCGGAGAAAGGCCAGCCGTCATCCATTGGCCTTCAAAGGCACAATCATTGCCAAATCCTTCACTCACCATTTACCAAAAGCTTAAATGGTCAGACACCCAACAAGAATGGGACGGAAGTGGGATAAGCTGTAATCTGCTTGCGCTTCAAAACCTTTCCAACATCTATAAGTCAAATTAAGAGTATGATGGAAGGGTGCAGCTGCAATAGCACTCAAGTACCACAGAGTAGGTGACTTTCTCCTGCCACTGAATTCAATATCCATTTCCTGCACCACTGGCACACTTGTAGTCTTATCGTGTACAGAATGCATTGGAGCACCTCCATATTCTGCAGCCTCAGCTGTCACCAAGAGAGACAAGAACAACAGTAGCAGAGCAACACCACTGCCTTTAAGCTCCCATTCAATTTATACGCCATGCTTTGGAGATGGATTGCCATTCCTTTATCGTTAGTCAATATCCTGCAATTTAATAACTTAACACCACCTTCTCCAGATAACTAGGAGCAGGCAATAAATACAACCTTGCAAATGCGTGCCCTGATTGAGAGAACAAGTTATAAAAATGTAGCAGTTTTAAATCACCTGGAAAAAATATCAATTTCTATTTCAATTTTGACTATAATGCAGATTAATGGCTCAAAATTAGAATCTGTACTTTGTTCTTCAAGTCATTGATTTTTGGCCCAGATTATTTCCCTAGATGGATGAAAAATATATTGAAAGCATGTCGGAAATGGGAGGCGATGGCCTAGTGGTTTTATCACGGGACTATTAATCCAGAAACTCAACTAATATTCTGGGGACAAGGGTTTGAATCCTGCCACGGCAGATGGTGGAATTTGAATTCAATTTTAAAAATCTGGAATTAAGAATCTACTGATGACAATAAAACTATTGTCGATTGTTGGAAAAACCCATCTGGTTCACTAATGGCCTTTAGGGAAGGAAATCTGCCGTCTTCACCTGGTCTGGCCTGCATGTGACTCCAGAGCCACAGCAATGTGCTTGACTCTCAACTGCCCTCGGGCAACTAGGGATGGGCAATAAATGCTGGCCAGCCAGCGGCACCCATGTCCCATAATGAATATTTGTCCAGCAATATGAGCAGTTTTATTGTACCTTGAAACAGAAAAGATGAGGGTTTGTTCATGCAAGCATGGCTGAATTTTTTAACAGTTTGACACTTCTAATTACTGCCAAACTCTCTTGCATTGAAAATTTATAAGTGCTGTTCAGCATTTCTATAGATTTAATTATTGTTGGAGATTATATAAAAAATAAAAATGGAAACAATATTTTGAACTTTTCTTTCCATCTATTTTTGAAAAATGCATTTACATTGAATTAAATATCTTACTTTTCCTGGTTTAGACTTTTCAGGCGGGACTTTACAGCCTCGCTCATCCCGAACTGTAAAATCCCACCCGAGGTCAATGGACCTTTCCATGTTCCACCCCTCGCCTGCTCGGATTCCTGCGGCAGGCGGGATGGTAACATTCCGGCCTGTCTCAGTCAGGATTCTTCAAAACGATTGTTTGAAAAGACACAGAGCTGGTAGAGGCCTTGGAGGAACAGGAAACCATGCATACCCCAAAATCCAGGTAAGTCTGTGATTCCATCAGGGCTGGGTTGACAGGCCCCGTCAAGGAGAACGGGGGCATGTCGAACAGACCAGGGTGGGGAGAGTGGACACTTGCACTGTGAAGAAAGCTGGAATACTGAGGCGAATGAAAGTAAATTCTGGAGGGCTGTGGCATACCTTTGCGTTGGTCCCAGAAGAAATGAACATACCAATATTTGTAACATATAAGGGAACTCGAGGGGGGAGGAATAAATAGTAGAACTGAATTTATAGCTCAAGTCCTTAATAAACTATACTGTTATGTTAGTAGTACTTACTTTGTTAAAGTTTCCTTATATACACAATGAGGTTTGTTTTTATTTAAAATTCAGAAATCATGTGGCCTAGTTCTGTTCATTAGTTACTGGGTGTTCAGATGTTTCTTTTTAATGTTAACAGTGCCTGACAGGATCCCTAATGAGAGTTTGGACTGGTCAGGGTGAGTGGAGCCTAATTTGAGGATGTGGTTATGGCAGAGCTACTAATGTTTATTTAAATAATGGCAGGAGTGAGATTGCAGAACAAGAACAAAGAACAGTACAGCACAGGAACAGGCCCTTCGGCCCTCCAAGCCTGTGCCGATCATGTTTACCTATCTAGACCAACCACTTATATCCCTCTATTCCCCGTTTGTTCATATGTCTATCGAGATAAGTCTTAAATGTGGCTACCATAACTGCTTCAACCACCTCACTTGGCAGTGCATTCCAGGTCCCACCACCCTCTGTGTAATAAACTTCTCCCGCACATCTCCACTGAACCTTCCCCCCCCCTTATCCTGAACTTGTGCCCCCTTGTAATGGTCATTTCTGCCCTGGGAAAAAGCTTCCAACTGTTCACCTCATCCCTCTCATAATTTTATAAACTTCTATCAGGTCGCCCCTCAGCCTCCATCTTTCCAGGGAGAACAATCCCAGTTTATTCAATCTCTCCTCATAGCTCATACCCTCCATACCAGGCAACATCCTGGTAAACTTTTTCTGTACTTTCTCCAAAGCTTCCACATCCTTCTGGTAGTGTGGTGACCAGAATTGGATGCAGTATTCCAAATGTGGCCTAACCAACGTTTTATACAACTGTAACATAATTTGCCAACTTTTATATCGATGCCCCGTTCGATGAAGGCAAGCATGCCATATGCTTTTTTCACCACCTTTTCTACCTGTGCTGCCACTTTTAAGGATCTGTGGACCTTTACTCCCAGGTCTCTGTGTGTGTCTATGCTCCAAATGGTTCTGCCATTTATTTTATAGTTCTCACCTGAATTGGATTTACCAAAATGCATCACCTCATATTTGTCCGGATTAAATTCCATCTGCCATTTCTCCGCCCAATTTTCCAGCCTATCTATATCCTGGTGTATTCTCTGACAATCTTCATCACTATCCGCAATTCCACCAATCTTAGTATCATCCGCAAACTTGCTGATCAGACCAGCTACTTTTTCTTCCAAGTCTTTTATATATATTACAAACAGCAAAGGTCCTAGCACCAGCCTGCCATGAGGGACCTTGTCAAATGTTTTACTAAAGTCCATGTAGACAACATCCACAGCCCTTTCCTCATCAATCATTTTTGTCACCTTCTCAAAAAACTACCGAGATAACTGCAGAGAAGGAATTGATTCTGCCAAAGCTAGTAAAATACATGGTGCATAAAGCACGTTATGGTATCATGGCTTACCCCACAGACTATTCTTAGTAGGAGCTCAAATTTTCAATTCTCAACTATGTAGAAATTGTGCCACCGGACTAGCTCAAAGCTAATGTGATGCCATTGTTCAAGAAGTAAAGAATAAACTAGTATCTATACACAAGTTAGTCGAATGCCAATTGTAAACACATTTTAAAATCCATAACTTGAGTTAACTGATTGGACAAGAAAAATAAATTAGGTGCATATGGAGTTCAGGAGGTGCTCAATAAGTTGTCTCACATAGGGCTCATTAGAAGAATTCAGATATATTGTATGAGGAAATTAGTATGTTAACAGATAGAAAATAAAGAGTTAGGGTAAATTAGTGTTGCTCGGTTTAGAAATGGGTTGAACATGGTATTGTCAGCTGTCCTTAGCTTCGAGGATGATATCTACTCAGGGTCGTGAGTTTCCACCTTTGGTCTTGACCCACAGATCTTTGGGCACTTACGGCAGGATACCCCATGAGATAGTGGGATCCAGAATTGTTTATTTTTTCTTTCCTTCCCTTGCCTCTGGTCTGCCTTATCATTAAGATGTTATGACTCACACTGTGATGCAACTTGATGGACAAGTTGTCGCTACTCTGAGTGATTGGGAGCAAGCTTCACTGAGTCGTTAATGTCAATGCTGCCACACTTTAGTAAGAGCTTAAGAGTGTTTATGAAACTTTTATTTTGTCCTCCCTGGAACATTGGCCATTTAAGAAAATGGGCATTGGTATATTGGATGATGTACTTTACCAGTCAATGCGGAATCCACTTTTAAGCACAGTACATGCAGATGATTTGTACTTTGAGCACTATCTCAAAACTCACAGAAGGTGCATCATTAGACAGTGGGATGCATTTTGGATTATGTTAATTAAAAGCTAGCACGAGCACAATGGATTTTAATTACCTCTTTCTGTGCTGTAGGTATCTATAGTTCTATTGAATCAAAACTCTAGTAAATAGTGTATTTCACATTGTTAATGTTGGGCTATGAAACCTTTGTTGAATTTTTAATCAAAATGTCTAGCTCTGAAAATATGCAATGAGTTAGTTTCCGTTGCTCTGTGCTATTCAGCAGTTGCCACACATCAACCTGAGGGATTCTTGGATAATCAACAACAATCAGCACGTGGAAATTAATTAACTTGGTAAATTGTTGGCAAACCTACAAATTTCTTGTCAGAATGATAACTTAACAGAACATGCCAAAAAGGTTACACGGAAAAATAATCAGTTTTGGCATGGCATTTTGAGATGATGTGAAAAATGCCTCAGTTATTAAATTTATACAGAAACAATCAGATGCTTTCTTTGACAATGTAAACAAATCATATTAAAGTGTCTGCCATTAAAATAATATGCTTCCTACACAAAAAAAACAGTAAGAGCTAAATATACAAAAATATCCAAGCAAATCAACAGATTTTAGGGTATAATTCATTAAGTTGGGTGAATGAATCTAGGATTATACTTTATTATTCACAAAGGCCTGCCTTCTCAACCTTGCCCCCCCCACCTGAGGTGTGGTGATCCTCGGGTTAAAGCAACACCAGTCAGCTTTCCCTCTGAAAGGGCATTTTTCTTAAGCAACAATTTGGTCATCAGGAATATGACAACTTTATCTTTTTAGTATTCAGTTATTCCAAATATCTTGTAGCATATTATATGAACAATTAAAATGGAAATAAAATCTTTGCAAAATACAATTGTTGCAACTTTACTTTTTAATGTGTTACACAGCATAGAACAAACCAGCTAATACTTACTATCTGTGTCAAAGAACATACCCAACCAAATAGTTCCAGATTGTGCAGTCCTTTTATACTGGTCAACAATGAACTGGTTTTCCTGTTCATTAAGAATGCTGACAATATTACCACCTGGGGCTGAGGGAAAAGTAATAGTCACAAACAAAAGAAGGGATCACAATTAAAGTTTGAATATTTGGCAAATTTAACTGTTTCAAAAGATACCTTCAAACCCATATATTGAAAATGGGAGCAATGAATGAGGCTGTCTGCAATCCTCAATATCATGGTAAATTTGTTTGTTAACTTGAATCATGCATGTAGTTAAATTACCTTAAGACTAAAAAGTTAAATATGAAAAGCCATATTTGTTTCATGACATTCTGTATTGTAAAAGTTAATTAACGGTTCAAAACAAGTACATATTAACTAAAGTAGTGTTTCTGTTTAAAAATATTCAGCATACAGTATTTTTTAATTCTTCAAGACATCAGCTATCTTCAATAATATGTGCATACTACACAACATCCAAAATATAGAAACGGTAAAATCTCTTCATTTGTTAGTTTTCTGGCACAAGCAATGATTTAACAATTAAAAATCTGAGAACATTTCAGCAAAGCATGACAAGATTATTTTAAACAACACGAAAGGAAGTGAAACAAAAGCAGAAAATGCTGGGGAGACTCAGCAGGTCTGACAGCATCTGTGGAGAGAGAATAGAACCATTCTCTCGCCACAGATGCTGTCAGACCTGCTGAGTTTCCTCAGCATTTTCTGCTTTTGTTTCAGATATCAGCATCCGCAATATTTTGTCTTTACAAAAGGAAGTGATCTGGCAGCATAGCATTTGAAGTTTCTCAGTGCACAATTTCAGACCAAATGTGAACCATATATGAAGCACATTACCAGGAGTTAGTTCAGTCACTTGATAGCCTGTCCTGCAAAAACAAGATGGGCAGGATTTTGTGGTGGTAATGGTGGCAAAATGATCAGCGTTCGACATTGACATTCCACTGAAGCCAAAAGCAACTTTGGGACTGCACATGTGTCAAATAATAGAGAAGCTAAGGTTTCTATCTTGCTTTTCTGGAAGGTATAATGTTGAGGTCTCCCTCTCAATGGGAATTTTTTTTTAAGCTAACGTGAACTTCAGAGAAGCCCATGCCACAGAGAATGCTAGATCTTTGTGGGCAGCTTTCTTTGAGGTCAGCAGTGAGCACTGTTGTTAAGTCGCCCACAACAAAATCCAGGCCATTTGCTTCCCTTCTGGCATGGGTATCCATTGAATCTGCTTTCACTACACCCTTAGCTAGCACATTCCAGATTCTAACATTTTCAGGGAAAAAAAGTTTTCCCTCATGTCACCATTGCTTCTTTAGCCAATTACCTTAAATTGGTGCCCTCTGGTTCTTGACCCTTATTCAATGGGGAACAGATTGTTTCCATCTACTCTGTCTAGTTCCCTCATGCCTTTCAACACCTCGATCAAATCTCCTCTCACCCTTCTATTTTCTCAGAGAAAAATCCCAGGGTTTCCAATGTCCATGTAACTGATCCCTAGTTCCTTGAACCATGGGACCATTCTTGCAAATCTTTTCTGCACCCCTCTAAACCTTTCACATCCTTCCTAAAGTGTGATGCTCAAGATTTGGACACAATACTCCAGTTGAGGGTGAACCTGTATTTATAAGTGTTTATCATAACTTCCTTGCTTTTGTACTCTATGCTCTTATTTATAAAGCCCAGAATCCTGAATGCTTTATCCTTGCAACTCCAATGACTTGTGCAATATGCCCCCAGATCACACTGTTACTGTACCTCTTTAGACTTGTATTATTTTTTTAAATATTGCACCTTATTCTTCCTGTCAAAATGTATCAATTCTCTGTATTAAATTCCACCTGCCCCATATCCATCCATTCCATCAACCTGTCTATTTTCTCTTGTCATATCTCACTATTCTCCTCAAAGTTCACAATACTTAAAAGTTTTGAGTCATCTACAAAATTTGGAATTGTGCCCTGCACACCCAAATCTATTACATATATTAGAAAATCAGTACACCTGGTTTGGGAAGCCAATCATATGTCTTCCCCCAATCTAAAATACAATTGCTCATCATTACTCTGTTTTATATCACTTAGTGAAATTTGTCTTCGTCTGTCCCTTTTATTCCATGGACTTCAACTTTATCAAAGTGCCTTTTGGAAGTCATAGAATCCCTGCTCATCATTACTCTGTTTTATATCACTCAGTGAAATTTGTCTTCGTCTGTCCCTTTTATTCCATGGACTTCAACTTTATCAAAGTGCCTTTTGGAAGTCATAGAATCCCTACAGTGCAGAAAGAGATCATTTGGCCCCATGAGCCTGTACTAGGCCCTATCCCTTTAACCCCATGTATTTACCCTGCTAGTCCACCTGACACTAAGGGGCAATTTAGCATGGCCAATCAACCGAACCTCATTGTAGTGTGGGAGGAAACCAGAGCACCCGGAAGAAACCCACGAAGATACAGGGAGAATGTGCGAACTCCACACAGATAGCCTTCCTTAGTTAATCCACACTTGTTCAAATGGCTGCTAATTTTGTTCTGGATTATCATCTCTAAAGGATTTCCCACCACTCTGGTTAAACAAATGGCCTTTAACTGCTGAGATTATCTTTACAACTTTTTTAAAACAAGAATGTAATGTTTGCACTACGCCAGTCCACTGGCACTGCCAATATATCTAAGGAAGATAATGGTCAATGCCTCTGCAAATTTCACCCTTATTTACTTCAGCATCCTCAGTTGCATCCCATCCAGAACTGATGATTTATCAACTTTTAAGTACAGCCAGCCTTTTGAAAATCTCCCGTTAATCAATGTTTTGCCTATCCAATATCGCAACGACTTCCTTTTACACTATGGGCTTGGCAACACCATCTTCCTCGAGAAAGACAGATGTTTAGTTCATCAGCCATGTCCTCCACCTGCATGCGTAGTTCCCCTTTTTGGTCCATACTTGGCCCTACCTCTCCTCTTACTATCCTTTTTCTATTCATATATTGATAGTAGACTTTTGGATTCCCTTTTATGTCACCTATCAATCATATACACTCTCTTTGCCTCTATTATTTCTTTTCTCACTTCTCTGAATTTTCTACATTAACCCTGTTCCTCACTTGTATTATCATTTGCATCTTTTCACTGCCTCATCTTGCCCTCTTTCTGTTTCATCATCCAGGGAGCTCTGCCTTTGGTTGCTTCATCTTTGACCCTCATGGGGATGTACTTTCACTATCTCCTCTTCGAAGGCAGACCACTGCTCCATTATAATTTTGCTGCCAATTTTATATTCCACAGGAAGTCAAGAACACCAGAAAGTAGGGGCAGGAGCAGACCATGCACCTGTCAAACCTGCTCCGCCATTCAATATGATCATGGCTGACCTTGGGCTTTAGCTGCACTTTTCTGTCCACTCCCATGATTCACTAAGAGACCAAAAATTTGTCCACCTTGCCTCAAAAATGGAGCACCTCAACCCTCTGGGGCAGATCATTTCAAATATTCACAACTCTTTGATGACATATCTCCTCATTTCAGTCCTAAATGATCAATATCTTATCATGAGACTGTGCCCCCATGGTTCAGATTCCCCAGCCAATAGAAACAATTTCAATATGATTAGCAGGCCTGGACAGTAGTCTCCCAGGGGAGAGATCCCCACCAGTAAGGTTTAGAGGCATGCTCACCAGAGGACATTGAGGCCCACTCCGGGAGGTTGGGAGCAAGTGAGGGGGGAGGTTGCCCAAGGGCAGTGCAGATGGGGGAGGGGCCAGAGGGGGGGCAGGGCGATCAGTGGTGGGGCAGGGCGATCAGTGGTGGGAAGGGGACCCGCTGCCTATGGGATTTTGGGGGGGGGGTGGAAGAGGGGGGCTGGCCATGGTGGGGGATCTGGCAGCCTGGGAAGATGTCGGCAACAGCGGGGCCAGTGATCAGGAGGCTGGCGACGGCAGGGCCAGAGCGCATGAGTTGATCTCCGCACTGACAGATCGGTGCATGTGCAGTGGCCTGCTCAGCACTATGCTGCTGTCCTCTCGGGCAGGATGAGGCCCCCCCTCCACTGCCACCCCAGTTAATGATGTGAATCCCTCTGAAGCACTCTGTGATGCACAGTGTCAGAGATTCATTCATACAAGTACGCCCAAAAAATGGGCAGGAAAATCTCCTGTTTTCCCACCTGTTGGGCACTTACTTTTTTGGGGGGGAAATTCCTCTCCCTGTACACCCTGGCAGGTCATTATGGAATCAGAGCCGGAATTTTCCAACTGTTAACTCTGGCAGGATCTTCTGGTTCTCCCTCCTGCACCATCCCTCCAGCCATGCATTCATCTGCTCTGTCCTCCTATTTCTATACTCACTCACACGTGTAACCGGGAGTAATCCAGAGATTATCTTTGAAGTCCTGATTTTTAGCTCCTTCCTCACTCCCTAAAATCTACCTGCAAGATCTCATCCCTCTTTCTCGCTGTGTCAATGGTACTGATGTGGTTCACAACGTCTATCCATCACTCTCCCCCTCAGACTGCTCTTGCACCCGCTCAGTGACATTCTTCGCCCTGGCACCATGGAGGCAAAATTTCACCCTGGAATCACGGCAGGAACCACAAAAGCATTTGCCTGGTCCCTTATATACAGAGTCTCCTTTCAAAAATTTTCTCTATTTTTATTCTGCCTCCCCATATAGCTGTGCCACCCATTCACCAGAGAAACCATCACTCTCACCAGTTATCAGAACTGAATACTGGTCAGACAAAGAGCTGCACTAAGGGAATTCCTTTGCCATCTGGCATTCACTCATTCCCTCTTTGCCTCCACGTCATTAAACTACAGCATGATCACCTCGAGAAATATATTATCCATGTAGCTTTGTCTCATGGATGCACTGCAGTGACTCCTGCTGCCGCTTAAACCCAAGTTCAAGCTTCTCCAAATGACGACACTTCTTGCACACATCATTGTCCAGGAGACTGGAAGTACCTGGCATTCTCACATAGGATAGGATTTGCAATGCTTGGCATGGAGCTTCCCTGTCATAGCTATTTCACAGAATCCCTACAGTACAGAAGGAGGCCATTCAGCCCATCGAGACTGCACCAAAAACAATCCCAACCAGGCCCCATCCCCATAACCCCATGTATTTTACCGTTAATCCCCCCCCCCCGACACTAAGGGGCAATTTAGTATGGCCAATCCACCTTAACTCGCACATCTTTGGACTGTGGGAGGAAACCAGAGCACCGAGAGAAAACCCACGCAGACATAGGGAGGACATGCAAATTCCACACAGAGACTATTAACTAAATTAATTTATTGATTCATGAAGATTTATGAGACTATTAACTAAATTAACACTTAACACTCAAGCTCCTCACTAGTCAGCTCCTACCCTTGTGCCAAGGTAACACTTTTATAGGTTAACTTAAATATTTTATTTAGTTATCTATATACCTCAGATTTTAATTTACTGAAACATTTGTTAATATTTATATTCCCCTAATTCAAACTTTATCCCCGACCTGATTGATTAATTTAGCACTGATTGTAATTAAGCTACATTATAAAATGTACAATATTTGGACTTTGAATAAGTTTATATATTTCATCAAATTGTCTTATTTTCATTTTTTATGCCAATTATTTGATCTAGCTCACCACGGATGCTTATTAAATTATTTAATTGCAGTCTTACCCCATGTGACTTGTGCTGAGACATCATTGTGCAATATTTTTAAAAACATTTTCTCCCGATCAGTTCACTGACTAAAGGTCACACTGACTCTCTCTAATCATTCCGCAATCAGATTTCACTCCTTAGACCACTCCACCCGACTCTGACTGCTCAATTCTTGGACATCACTCCACCTGAGTCTCTCTGACCACTCAGCTTGCCAACTTCACTCCTTAGACCATTCTGTCTGTCTCTCACTGACTGCTCAACTCTAGTACTTCACTCCTTAGACTACTTTATCGCACCTCTTCCCTTGTTGACCAAATTGCTATGTTTCCTGTTCTTTTCAATATCCTCATTTCCCACATACTTAAAAAACACCCCCTCATTCTTCTCCCTTTCACCTAGAATTCTTGAACATGTTGTTACTTTTCAATTGCAGTGCCTGTTCTTCCCTCAATTTCATATTTGACTCTTTCCACTCAGGTTTCCATCCATACCACATCATTAAAACAGTCCTAACAACAGTCACAAATGTTATCTTCTCTGACTGTAAAAATAGTGTATTACCCCCTTTTAACCTCTCTGCAACATTTGCTTGTTTCCATCATTATTTATCCAATGATAGCCACAGTCTCTCCAGCAAAGTGATCCCTGTGTTTCCAAACCAATACCTCTGGCATCCACCAATATCTTTCCTTGCCCATCTCTTCTTCCTCATTTACTTTCTGCCCTTTAGCAATATCATCCGTAGACACAAACCCATAAATAGACAACTCAATCTCTTCAAAATCTCGCTTAATCAGATCACTGTCTCTATGTTATCAGCCTGGCAATTCCACTATTCCCAGCCTTGAATAAGGTATGGTCTCCTCTATTCAAACAATGTGAAGAATGAAAAAGTCATCTGCAGCCCCTATGGACGTCAATACTCAGGGCCAATCCTACCATCTCCCCAGCTACTGTGACAGCTATTTGAGTCCATGTTTAGCTTCTCACCCCATGTACTCTCCATAACAAATATTACCTATTTCTACATTAGCACTGCTGCCTCACAGTGCCAGGGTTCATTTCCAGCTTTGGGTGACTGTCTGTATGGAGTTTGCACATTCTCCCCGTATCTGTGTGGGTTTCCTCCAGATGCTCCGGTTTCCTCCCACAGTCTAAAGATGAGTAGGTTAGGCGGATTGACCATGCTGAATTGCCCCTTAATGTTCCAAGATGTGCAGGTTAGAGAGATTAGTGGGGTAAACGTGTGGGGTTACGGGGATAGGGACTGGGTATGATGCTCTATTAGAGAATTGGTGCAGGCTCGATGGGTCAAATGGCCTCTTGCACTGCAGAGATTGTATGATTCTACCTCTGTAACATTGACACCTCTATTCCTGTGTCAACACATCTGATGCTGAAACCATCATCCATGCCTATATCACTTCCAACTTTGATCATTCCATTGCTTTCTTGGTTAGTTTTCCATCTTTCTCATTCTATAAGTTTGAGTTCACCTGCTGTCCATGACCTATTTCACATTAGATTTCACTTGTATACCACTCCTATCCTTACTGACCAAGTATGCTAATGTTTCCAATTTAAGTTGCTCATCCTCGTGTGATATTCTTCCATAACCTCATCCCTTCCTATTGTTGTAACCTCCTCTTGCTTTTCAAAACCCCCCCTTAAACTTTGATTCTGGACTTCTGTGCAATACTCCTCACTTCACCCTACCACAGGCGGATGCGCTTCAGGTGTCAAGGTCCCAACCTCCGCAATTCCCTCCCTTAACCATTCCTCCTCTCTAACTCCCCAACTTCCTTCAATACTATCCTCAAAACTCATGTCTTTGATATGCATTTTGACAATGTCACTCATAGATTTCATATACCTCTGTGAAGTGCGTTGGAATGTTGCTCTATGCTAAAGATGCTATAAAAATTCAAGTTGTCCTATCCGTGACCAAATCTGAAACATTTGCTGCAATGGTATCTTGTACGAAATGTACATTCAACAATTTTAAGAAATATTTTAAAAGGGATACAGTACCACTTTCTTTGCATATTTCTTGAGCTTTGTTCATTGTGTAGCCATTTCCAGGAGTTGAAATGAAAGTGTACCATTTGCTTTCAAATGGAATCCATGAGGCACCAGAATCAAAATCACAGTCTTGCAAAAGAAGGAATAAAACTTTGTTACATCCAGCTTTCAAAATCACAGATTTTCAACATAGATTCCCAATAGTTTCAGGAAACCCACTACACTTGATAGCAATCAGCCAATTTTATAAGATTGCATGATGTGTTCATTCTAACTTACTTATATCTTCCACTCCATATTTTCTCCCCATTGGTCATCAGGGATGAATTTAATGATTGTGGTGGGGGGTCCCATGCACTGACTGGAAAACCGAATCCAACCCCCCCCCCCCCCCCCCCCCCCGGCCGCGACAAGCTATTTTCAGGAGGCACTTACCTGTTCGTTCTTGGATTTCCTAGCTCCTATGAAGGAAATTTCTTCCCAGAAATCCTACTGCAGGGCAGATATCCCAATTACAGAGAGCTGCCAGTCAATCAGAAGCTGGCTGCTTTTAGCACCGGCACTGCCATTGGGAGCAATGCCTCTTGTCACAATATGACTAAGTACAGGATCAATGATTGTGCTCCAGGAGTAAGCTGAGAGTGGCGGCTTCGCTGGGGCCAGACAGAGTGTTTCTGGTGAGGGGGGATTGATTCGAAGGTTTGGGATGGGAGGGGTGTCTTACTCTGTCTGGGTCCTTGTGTCCTCACCAGCAGGTGCCTCCACTGGGCATGGAGTGCCCACCTAGGAGGGACACCATCTCTCTCTCCATTATATGAATTCCTCCTATTTGTCTACATAGCCAGCACAAAACTATTCTGCAAGTGCATACAGTATAAATAGCGTTAATGGATTATTTTTTATTTCTTTCATGGGATCTGAGTAACACTGGCAAGACAAGATTTTTGTTGCTCATTTCCAATTGCTCTCAAGGTGGTGGTGAGCAGCCTTCTTGAACAGATGCCCCGGTGTAGGTACACTCCTGGTGCGGTTAGAGAGTTCCACGTTTATGATCCAGTGACAACGAAGGAACGGCAGCATAATTTCAAATCAGGATGGTGTGTGGCTTGGAGAGGAACTTGCAGATATTGCTATTCCTATGTGTGTCTGCAGCCCTTGTCTTTCACAGTGTATAGGTTGTGGGTTTGGAAGGTGCAATTGAAGGAGCATTGCTAAGTTAGAACCACAGAATCCCTACAGTGCAGGAGGCCATTCAACTCATTGGGACTGCACTGACTCTGAAAAAACATCTTACCCAGGCCCAAACCCCTGTCCTATCCCTGTAACCCTGCACATTTACCATGGCTCATCTACCTAACATACACATCTTTGGACTGTGGGAGGAAACCAGAGCACACAGGAGGAAATCCACACAGACACGGGGAGAACGTGCAAACTCCACACAGTCACCCAAGGTTGGAATTGAACCTGGGTTCCTGGCCCTGAGTGTTGCTGCAGTGCATCTTGTAGATAGTACACATTGCTGTCGCTATGCGTTGTTGGATGGGAAATGAATGTTTAAGGTGGTGGAGTGCCAACCAAGTGGGCTGTTCTGTCCTGGATTGTACTGAGCTTCTTAAATGTTGTTGGATCCATATCCATCCAGGCAAATGGAGAGTATTCTATCACACTCTTGACTTTTGTCTTGTAGATGGGGAGTCTGGAAATGAGTTACTAACTGCAGAATTCCCAGCCTTTGACCTGCTCTTGTAACCACAGTACGTATGTGCTGGTCCAATTCTGTTTCTGGTTAACGGTAACCCCCAAGATGTTTTAAAATGTATTTATTAGTGTCATAAGTAGGTTTACATTAACACTGAAGTTATTGTGAAAATCCCCGAGTTGCCAGACTCAGATTCCTGTTCGAGTACACGGAGGAAGAATTTAGCATGGCCAATGCACCTAACCAGCACGTCTTTTCGGACTGTGGGAGGAAACCGGAGCATGCAGAGGAAACCCACGCAGACATGGGGAGACCCACGCAGACATGATCAGAATCAAGCCTGCATTCCTGGCACTGAGGTAGCAGCGCTAACCACTGTGCAGATGAGGGAGGGGGAATGGATTTATCATTGTTCTGATGTGTTCTGAGCATAGTTGTGCAGTTTTAATTTAAAGCCTTTTTGCATTTCACTCTAACTTTGCAATGTAGAAGAATTGCAATTAAAAACCACCATCACACTCCAAAGATGTCCAATTAGTTTACACAATTTGAAATGCACTGACGCTGCTAAGTGACAGTCAATTTGAGCACTGAAAAGTTCCACAAAGTACGAGTGACAGAATGACTAACTGATCTGTTTATGCTGATGTTCCTTGAGGGAGGATTTTTGGTTACGGCACAAGGAGAACTTCTAAGTTTTCTTCTGAAAGTGCCACGGAATCCTTTCCATCAACTTAAGTAGGCAGACATCAATATGATGGCACCTTTGTCAGAACAGTGCTTACTTGGTGCTGAACTGCATTGTCAATCCAGACCAGAGTTCTCAATCGGGAGAATTGGGAGAAGATTTCAGAGGATTCTCAAGTTGGTTTGTCCCATTAGTCTCCCACTAATTGGTTTCTCCCCATCAGTCGTCTTCTGTGCTCCCCTATCTATTGACAATCAGAATAATGTCCAATACTAAAACGGTGTATGTGTAAGCTCTCATCATTAGATGTAATTTCCAATGTGGTCAGAACAAGTTCTTCCAACAAGTAGCACTGGCTTCTATGGATTTATCTCGCCAACCTTTTTTTGAACATGTCTACATTCATTGCAGCCCACTTGCTGCTTTTAATAAGAGAAAACAGTGGGAGTTAGGGATTCTTGAAACCACAATTCAGTGCAGGAAAATCAATGAATAGTCTAGTGTTGCAGGAGCCAAGGTAGCAAGGCTTCCTTTCAACCTTTTTCCTTTCTTCTCTTACAGGAACCAGCCCATGTAGGTTTGAAGTCAGTTACTTAATTTAGAAAAAGAGAGATCTTTTTCCACATTTAAGTGACAGATGAGTTGGGGAGGGGACACCATTAATGGCACGCTCATGTGCCAGGTGACCTTCAGTGGGGAGGGTCAGAGAAAAAGGGACCTAGTTGGTGGTGGGGTGGGGGAGGTTGAGATGAGTCAGGAATAAAAGGCGTGGAAAGAAAGACTGACCAGTCTCTGGGCCTGCAGTAATAACAGCAAGAGGTTTAACAACACCAGGTTAAAGTCCAACAGGTTTATTTGGTAGCAAAAGCCACACAAGCTTTCGGACCCTTAAGCCCCTTCTTCAGGCGAGTAGGAATTCTGTTCACAAACAGGGCATATAAAGACACAGACTCAATTTACAGAATAATATAATTTAAGATACAAACTTTGTATCTTAAAGACTTGATTAACTGTAAGTATTTGCATTCCAACCATTATTCTGTAAATTGAGTCTGTGTCTTTATATGCCCTGTTTGTGAACAGAATTCCCACTCACCTGAAGGAGGGGCTTAAGGGTCCGAAAGCTTGTGTGGCTTTTGCTACCAAATAAACCTGTTGGACTTTAACCTGGTGTTGTTAAACTTCTTACTGTGTTTACCCCAGTCCAACGCCGGCATCTCCACATCCTGCAGTAATCAGTCAGGATATAGTGTGATTCTCTCCTTTGTCTTCAGTCTACGTTCATACAATAGCAGAATGCATTATCACGGGTTTCCTTTATATCCAGACTCCAACCTTTATATTGATGGCCACATTCTTCTCTGATGGACGTGGTTTGGCTGTCTATATTTTTCGAGTGATACCTCTGGCTACTCGTGAAGGAGCAAGAGGAGGAAAACTGCCTTTGTCACGAAAAGATTGATGGTGACAATGTTAGGCGAGTACGGTGGCACACTGTCTAATTTATTTCTGGTTCTCTCTGATGTGGTTAATTTGAATCACTGGCTTTTATGCCATGTTGGGATTTGATAGAATTCAGAAAGAAGTTCGGTTTCCAAAATGGAGGATGTGAACTTGGAATTTTAGTCCAGTTCAACATAAAAGGGGACAGAGTGAGCACTGTGTTTTTTGTTCCTGATTCACTTTTTGGTAAGCAAATGGTTGGTGGAGTGGAGCAGACCTTAGGCAGTGAAAGGCACATAAAAATGTATTAAGTCCTAAAATTAAATTATGTATGGCGCTACTTCAGTAGGAGCAAGAAAAATGACAAAAACACCAAGGTAATTGTTGTAAACGCACATCATAAATACATGCCTGTTTTGCCAAGAGGTCAATGAGAGCACGCCCTCCACCCTGGATGAACCTGTATCTGGGGTCACCATTTCAGATGTCAGAGCAGCCTTCTCGAAGGTCAACCCACGGAAAGCCACTGGCCTGGATGGGGTACCCAGACGAGCACTCAGATCCTGCGCGGACCAGCTGGCGGGGGTATTCACAGGCACCTTCAAACTCTCTTTACAACAATCTGAGGTCTCAATCTGGTTCAAGAAGACGACCATCATCTTGGTACAAAAAAGCCAAGCAGCACGCCTTAATGACTATTGTCCGGTGGGGTGGTTCTGACATCCATCATTATGAAGTGCTTCGAAAGGTTAGTCATGGCACAAATCAATTCTGGCCTCCCAGATTGCCTGGACGAACTACCGCCGCAACAAATCCACAGCCGACACCATCTCCCTGGCCCTGCACTCAACCCTGGAACACCTAGATAACAAAGATACCCATGTCGACTAAAGCTCAGCCTTCAACACTGATATTCCTATGAAACTCATCTCCAAACTCCATGGCCTGAGGCTCGGCTCCTCCCCCTGCGACTGGATCCTGAACTTTTCAGAACAAAGAACAAAGAACAACTTCCTAACCCATAGGCCACAATCAGTAAGGCTAGGCAACAACACCTCCTCCACGATCATCCTCAACATCGGTGCCCCACAGGGCTGTGTTCTCAGCCGCCTACTATACTCCTTGTGTGGTATGATTGTGTGGCCAAATTCCCTCCAACTCGATTTTCAAGTTTGCTGATGACCGTAGTGGGGCGGATCTCAAACAATGAGGAGACGGAGTACAGGAATGAGAGAGAGAGAATCTGGTGAACTGGTGCAACGACAATAATCTCTCTCTCAATGTCAACAAAAGGAAGGAAATAGTCATCGACTTCAGGAAGCGTAGTGGTGGACATGCTCGTCTACATCAATGGGAACAAAGTTGAAATGGTCGAGAGCTTCAAGTTTTTAGGTATCCAGATCACCAACAACCTGTCCTGGTCCCACCTCCTTGCCAACACTATAGTTAAGAAAGTCCACCAACGCCTCTACTTTCTCAGAAAACTAAAGGAAATTTGGCATGTCCGCTACGACTCTCACCAACGTTTACAGATGCACTGGTTGTATCACAGCTTGCTTTGGCTCCTGCTCTGCCCAGGACTACAAGAAACTACAAAGAGCTGTGAACGAAGCCCAGTCCATCATTCAAACCAGCCTCCCACCCATTGACATCCACTACACTTCCCACTGCCTCGGAAAAGCAGGCAGCATAACTAAGGACCCCATACATCCCGGACATACTCCCTTCCACTTTCTTCTGTTGAGAAAAAGATACAAATGTCTGAGGACACATACCGACTCAAGAACAGCTTCTTCTCTGCTGCCAGACTTTTGAATGGACCTACCTCGCATTCAGTTGATCTTTCTCTATACCCAAGCTATGACTGTAACACTACATTCTGCACTCTCTCCTTTCCTTCTCTATGAACGGTATGCGTTGTCTGTATAGCACCCAAGAAACAATACTTCTCACTGTATATTAATACATGTGAGTCAAATGATGGCGCCCCCTCCCCGTAATAAATAAAAACAAGCAACATTTTTGACCCAATGAAATTCACAATGATTGCTTATAAAAGCTTGCAGTCTCATCCTGCATGTCAGTGCAGAAAATTGCTAAAGCAAACAAAAAAAGTCACATACCATTCCTAAGGGGTTGATAATAGTGTGCCATTGAAATTGCAAGGAAAACATTTGGAGATCAGAAGGCCAAGGAACTGGGGAAAAAAACAATGTCAAATGACATTGTCAAAGGATGGATTGATTTAATGTCAGAAGACAGTTTTGCTGTGCATTGATCAACTGTGAGGCAATGGCTTTGTTACACAACTTGATGAAGCCATTCTAAGATTTCTAAGATGCACCACTTGTCTATGTTCAGTATGTGTGGTATAAGGAAAATGTAGAGGACCTTCTATTTTGTAAAGAGCTCAAGACAGCAAAGGGTAGGTAATATTTTCAAAACATTGGATGAATTCATGAACATTGTTTTTTTTCCACCAAAAGGTATTTGCTGCAAAAGATATTGGACCAGATCTTCTTGGTGTCTCAACACAGCACTGACACTCATTAATTTTATTAAATTCAGAGTAACAGATTCCAGGTATTCTGCTGGCCTTTGAGGAAGCAGGTGTGCAGCATATTTCTGTGCTCATGTTTAGAGGTAACTTGGCTATCAGGAAGGGGCATGTACTTTCTTAGCTGATTTAAGACAGACTTAAATCAGTAAGGAAGGAAAATTAAATGGATTGTTCACAGGCACACTCTCTGACCTGCCTAATTTTCCAATATTCCAGTATACCTGTTTGTAAAGTAAGGAAATCTTCCCAGGGGGGCCTAATTTTCTATTTGATTAAAAGGGTCAAAAAATCTTAATTTGACGATGTAAATTCTGATCTATTTTCTGAAACAAAAATAATTGCCAGAGACTGACTCTACCTCAGGAGGCTAAGGAAATTTGACATGTCTGCTACGACTCTCACCAACTTTTACAGATGCACCATAGAAAGCATCCCTTCTGGATGTATCACAGCTTGATATGGCTCCTGCTCTAACCAAGACTGCAAGAAACTACAAAGGATTGTGAACGTACGCCAGTGCATCATGCCTCCCATCCACTGACTCCATCTACACTTCCCACTGCCTCAGAAAAGCAGCCAGCATAATCAAGGACCCCACGCACCCCAAAAATGCTCTCTTCCAACTTCTTCCGTCGGGGCAAAAGATATAAAAGTCTGAAATCACGCATCAACTGACTCAAGAACAGCTTCTTCCCTGCTGCTATGAGAGTCTTGAATGGACCGACCTCGTATTAGATAGATCTTTCTCTATACCCTAGCGATGACTGTAACACTACATTCTGCACCCTCTCCTTTTCTTCTCCCTTATGTACTCTGTGAACGACATGTTTTCTCTGTATAGTGATCAAGAAACAATACTTTTCACTGTATCCCAATACATGTGACAATAATAAATCACATTTTAAAACAAAATCAAGCACAAGGCCTTCAAAGCAAACTGGCAGGCAAGGAAGATCTTTATATTTACATGGCAGAAAAATAAAGCTGAGACCTTAGAGATACCAAACAGAGAACTACAACCTCTTCACTATCTTGGATAAGGAATTCCAGCTTACTAAATCATGCTAAATTACAGTAGTTGGCTATGTTGTTCAGACCAGATCCAAAAGTATCACCAAAGTGGGGATGCATAAATTTGACAGCCAGTTTCACAAAGAAGGTAATCAGGTGTTGTGGTTTAAAAGCCTTATTGAACAGATGTGGAACAGTAAAAGGATATGCATCCCTTTATGAGATATTGTAATCACAGTCACCTTGCGCCTTGGGCCAAACATCCATCATTTTCACTTGTACAACTCTTTAGTGAAAAGCTTAGGGTCAGACACAATACTATAATTGTTCTAAACTTCACACACTGGGGAGTCAGTCTAATTTGTTTCCTAATTTGGTTCTTCCCAATGGAATTATCAAGCAAGGTCTTTGTAGTCTGCAGAATCCTCATGAAATCTGTTTGTCCCAACATGTCTTTGAGAATTGGCCGTGGGTGGAGTATCATTGCAGTTAGTTACATACCAAATTTGCCTTCTGAGATAGATGCATCATAGACATGTTTATGATTTTTTGCAGACAGGCTTAGATTGTTAAAGGCATGACGGCTGTGATATCATGCCATGAAAAATCTCCTTTACCATGACCAAATCCAGTTACTGGTTTAGAAATGTTGATGCAGAGCAGAATTTTGCCTCCCCAGAAATGTACCCAGAACCTTTTGCACAATCTCTCTCTTTGGTTCAGGACAGTCTGTACCAGTCAGCTTTGATGCATCAAGTCCAAATGCAGACTTGCTCTGAGTGAAGCTCCTAGTTTTGGGATGTCATCTTCAGTTCAGAGTCCAAAGATACAGGGAGAGGTGGGCCCTGTTGAAAATAGCAGTGACTGGCAGCGTGACCACACACAGTGCAAGGGATACCTTCTCCTTCAGTATTCTCTCTTCCTCGGCCTTGGTTTCCTGCATTATTGCCTGTTTTGGGGTGATTTCCTGTAGTTCGAAGAACATCTCACGCCACAGTTGTTGGTGCAAAACCACTAACGAGGGCACTTAACTACTCTCTATTTCTGAGGAATACCTCCAACCAGAGATGGCAACTTTAATTTTGACATGTAGCCATGGTTGGATGGAAGAGAGAACAGAGTATTGGTTAAAGCACAACAGAGGTGAGGGTTGGAAACTGGCACCAGGATAAATAAAAAAACACAAGGGATGTGATTTAAATAAAAGCCAAGATCAAAAAGAAATGGCTGCCTTTCTGTTCTTGTAAAGAACTGATTGGTTTATAGTCACCATGTGATATACCACAGCCAATCAGCAACTTCACAGGCTTACTAAGCAATACAATTTATTATTTTTATCTATAGAAGATAAGCTGCTTTTCCTTCGACATACTGAACAGATAAGAGTGTTACTTTGACAAAGCAGCACTTGCAACTGGGACGTTGGTTGTTTCTGTTTCGCTTTTCGCAAAAGGCAAAATTCTTCTGAATATAGTGAATGAATGCAAAAATATTTTGGTTAAAAAGACTTGTCAGGATCTGGGAAAACTTTCAAAATTTAAATCAATACAATGCAATCCTTGGTTGAGAATTAAATGCTTACCCCAAGCAAAATTGTTTGGCCTTTAGAGGGCGACAAATATAGCCCTGCCTACATTAAAGTTTTTTTTAAAAATTACAAATGTTTGTGTTAGTTCTTTTTAAGAGGCTGTGAAGACCATCTGGCGAAGTCACTAAGAAATAAAACTGTGCTAGGCTTCCTACCGGGATTCTGAGAAGATAACAGTTCAGAGCAACTCCGGATTGAAGTGTAAAGGGAATTTGTTGGAGAATATCTCCCCAAACTTACACATCGCTTCATCCTAACTTTCTGACTCTTCCGTCTAACGGGGAGGAGGGGGAAAGCTTCGAGTTCGAAACTTTCCGAAGTTTTATGAAGAAATCAGAAACAGCGAGCGAAGGGGAGAAAGTCAGTTTAAAACTCACCCGCTTGGGCTGAGGGAGACACCGGAGGAAGGCAGCAGGCGACCAGACACAGACAGTACAGAGCTCGAGTTCTCCTAACGTCCATGTTTAAAACTCTCACCCCCACTGTCTGAAAACAGATGTTAGGAGCCCATAAGCTCTAACCTCGTGAACATTTGAACTTCAAATGCGTCATGTTTGCGTTGCTGTGTTGCAAAACGAACTGGCAAGAACAGAAGCGGCCGGCCGAGCTCAGATAGCGGCAAGTGGACGCATGACAATGCAAACTACAGCCAGCACGCCTCAATACACATCCACTTATCAAGCTACACAAAGCCTGCCTCAATTTTATACATGATGTGGAGATGCCGTCTAACGGCATCTAATAATGGTGAGATTTTATACCACTGCGCTGTCAGATTATCAAGCGCCAGAAAAAAAATAACTGAAACACTCCAAATTTGGTTGCAAATGGGAACGAACCTTATATAAATATTCCAAAATTAAGGGTTTACATAAAAATAAACTTGTGTGACAAATGTAATGGGCCAAATGGCCTCCTTCTGCAATGTAGTATCCTATGCACCGTGCTTTATGATGTCTCATGAAGAGGTTTCGAATGTTGTAGGGTTGAAGAATAACTGTATTCATAACTAACCATATACAGGATAGAATCCTGACCAGGTGCTATCTTCAATCTTACTTCCACCGCACTCACCACGACCTCTACTATTCCCATGTGACTCTCCACATCATAATGTGGGTGGGAGTGTTTCCCCTACCCCACATTAACCCTTATAGTCCCGAACAGCCTAATACTACACCTGCCCCCAAGTCTTTACCCAAATATATTTACAATCATATTTACTTGCAACCCCTTCTGCTCCAAATTTCTGACTTTACAGATCCAGATCTGGAGCCTTTAGGACTTTCCAGTCTGATTCTTTTCAACTTTGAAGGAGTGGCAGTCTCAACTGTTTCTGGCAGACTTTGTTGGTCTGGAGTTGAAGCTGCAGTACTTAATGTTGCAATTATTTGTGTTTCCACATTCACTTCACTCAAATGTATGATAAGGATTTGCCATAAGGAATGAGGAGCAGACTTCTCCTGTTCCCACTGATGGTGCCTTCTGGGGTATGCATCAAGTGAGGCCTTTGTTGATTTTTATCCCTCAGGACAATGATGCCTTCTCTGTCAAGATCCCTGATCCAAACCTCGTTACCTCTGTTTAACCTGGGCATATTTCTTCTACTGTACCTTTCTTGTAAGTGGAAGCTTGTCGTTGTCTATCGGACTGTCCTTGGTCCTGAACCTCCTAATTATCTCATGGTCGGTTGTCAGGGACTGACTGATTTCTTTGGCAGCATGGGAAGTTGAGTGTGAAGTTTTCTGCCCACCAGCAGCTCCGATGGGGCAAATCCACTTTGTAGTATGGTAAACCTATATGTCAAAAACACGGTTGGAATGTCATCATGTTTCATCAAGAGTGTTTTAATAACGTGGACACCCCTTTCTGCCTCACTGTTAGATTGTGGATATCTTGGGGAACTGGTGAGATTTTGAAATCAGTAATTCCTCGCAAAATGAGTGCAGTATTCATTAGTGAATTGTGGCCCCTTGTCGGACACTACCTGGTCCGGGATGTCATGGATCACAAAGATTTCTTTCAATGACCTAATGACCAACTCTGTGGTCATTGTGCGTATCCTTCATTTGGATCCACCAAGAGAAATAGTCAACAATGATGAGGAAAGACTTGCCATTGTATATGAACAGATCCATTCCCAAACTTTCCCAAGGTCTGATAGGGAAGTGTGTGAGATAAAGGGCTCCTTCAAAACTGGTTTGTGTAACGTGTACACCTGGCAGTTTAAAATCATCATTTAAATTGCTCTTGATATCCCTGGCCAACCACACTGCATACTGGGCTCATGCTCTGCACTTTGCGATGCAATGTGGCTTTGATGGATTCATTGTAGGATCTCTAGCCAGAGTGAATGGGAATGATCAACCGCTCATCATGCATCAGTAGGTCATCAATAACAGTGAAGTGTTTCTGCAGTTCAGAGTAATTTTTCATAATATAGCTACATGAACACTGTAGTAGACAACTTTGTAGGCAGTACTGATGGATGTGGATGTGCTCTTCATCTTGCATCTGTTCCTGGCATATATGTTGAAGCTTTTTGGGGCTTGCTGACAGTTGTGTTGGCATGAACTGGGAACATAACCCAAGCTCATCAACCAGATTGATATCATGTGTCACATGATGGGCACTGTAGGCTGGACAAAATGTCCACAGTTGTTTGATGCTTCCTTTCGATGCAAAGCACATGAGACATAAGCAGAATCTCTGAATTCTAGGGGCATCCTGGTGAGGTCTTTCTCATCCAACAGTGAGACCAATGGTTCATGATCTTATTTGATGATTACTTTCAGCCCACCAATTAGGCAGAAAACTTCTCACAAGCTCACCTCACTGCGAGAGCCTCTTTTCAATAAATTGCACCTCTGTGTCTGACAACCCCTTAGATGTGCAATATACTGGTCAATGGAATTCATCCTGCTGCTTTTGGAACAAAACTGCCTCTAATCCTATTGACGGGGTATCTGTTGTCATTGTACTTGGCAGGGATGGGTCAGAGTGAGGCAGGATATCACGTGAGAGCAGCATGCCTATGATCTGATGGAATACTTGCTCTTGGTGTGCATCTCAAACACCACACTTGAGCCTTTTTCAGGAGGAGAGGCTCTGTGACCTGCGCCAGGTTGGGCAGAAATGGATTTCAGTGTTGGAAACTCACTAATTGCCCTTGCTTTATGTGGGTCCACCATGGAGGGGTCACGAAATGTCCTTGGCAGACAGGATTAAGGAGAATCCCAAGGCATTTTATTCATACGTTAGGAACAAAAGGGTTGTCAGGGAAAAAATCGGACCTCTCAGGGACAAAAGTGGGCAATTATGCTTGGAGCCCAAAGAAGTAGGGGAGATCCTAAATGAATACTTTGCGTCGGTATTCACAAAGGAGAGGGATGTGTTGACTGGGAGTGTCTCAGAGGGGAGTGTTGAACCGTTGGAGAAAATCTCCATTACAAAGGAGGAAGTGTTAGGTTTGTTAGAGAATATAAAGACTGACAAATCCCCAGGGCCTGATGGAATCTATCCAAGGCTGCTCAGGGAGACGAGAGATTAAATCGCTGGGCCTCTGACGCAAATCTTTGTCTTGTCACTGGACGCAGGCGAGGTCCCAGAGGATTGGAGGATAGCGAATGTGGTCCCGTTATTTAAGAAGGGTAGGAAGGATAACCCAGGTAATTATAGGTCGGTGAGCTTGACGTCCGTGGTGGGGAAGTTGTTGGAGAAGATTCTTAGAGATAGGATGTATGCGCATTTAGAAAGGAATAAACTCATTAACGATAGTCAGCATGGTTTTGTGAGAGGGAGGTCATGCCTCACTAACCTGGTGGAGTTTTTTGAAGAAGTGACCAGAATGGTTGACGAGGGAAGGGCCGTGGATGTCGTCTATATGGACTTTAGTAAAGCGTTTGACAAAGTTCCTCATGGTAGGCTGGTGAAAAAGGTTGGATCTCATGGGATAAAGGGGGAGGTGGCTAGATGGGTGGAGAACTGGCTTGGTCACAGAAGACAGAGGGTGGCAGTGGAAGGGTCTTTTTCCGGCTGGAGGCCTGTGACTAGTGGTGTTCCGCAGGGCTCTGTATTGGGACCTCTGCTGTTTGTGATTTATATAAACGATCTGGAAGAAGGTGTAACTGGGGTGATCAGTAAGTTTGCGGACGACACAAAATTGGCAGGACTTGCAGATAGTGAGGAGCATTGTCAGAGGCTACAGAAGGATATAGATAGGCTGGAAATTTGGGCAAAGAAATGGCAGATGGAGTTCAATCCTGATAAATGCGAAGTGATGCATTTTGGTAGAAATAATATAGGGAGGAGCTATACGATAAATGGCAGAACCATAAAGGGTGTAGATACGCAGAGGGACCTGGGTGTGCAAGTCCACAGATCCTTGAAGGTGACATCACAGGTGGAGAAGGTGGTGAAGAAGGCATATGGCATGCTTGCCTTTATAGGACGGGGCATAGAGTATAAAAGTTGGGGTCTGATGTTGCAGATGTATAGAACGTTGGTTCGGCCGCATTTGGAATACTGTGTCCAGTTCTGGTCGCCACACTACCAGAAGGACGTGGAGGCTTTGAGAGTACAGAGGAGGTTTACCAGGATGTTGCCTGGTATGGAGGGGCTTAGTTATGAGGAGAGATTGGGTAAACTGGGGTTGTTCTCCCTGGAAAGACGGAGGATGAGGGGAGACTTAATAGAGGTGTATAAAATTATGAAAGGCATTGATAGGGTGAACGGTGGGAAGCTTTTTCCCAGATCGGTGGTGACGTTCACAAGGGGTCATAGGTTCAAGGTGAAGGGGGGGGGAGGTTTAACACAGATATCAGAAGGACATATTTTACACAGAGGGTGGTGGGGGCCTGGAATGCTCTGCCAGGCAAGGTGGTGGAGGCGGACACACTGGGAACGTTTAAGACTTATCTAGATAGCCATATGAACGGAGTGGGAATGGAGGGATACAAAAGAATGGTCTAGTTTGGACCAGAGAGCGGCACGGGCTTGGAGGGCCGAAGGGCCTGTTCCTGTGCTGTATTGTTCTTTGTTCTTTGATTCCTTTGCTGCTCACAGTATGACCCAAGAACCAAACTGAGGTCTTGGAGAGAATTTGACTTGATTTTGATTTGATTTATCATTGTCACATGTATTAACATACAGTGAAAAGTATTGTTTCTTGCACGCTATCCAGACAAAGCATACTGTTCATAGAGAAGGAAAGGAGAACTTGGACTTCTTATTCAGCGTCGATCCTGCTT
Organism: Mustelus asterias; assembly: GCF_964213995.1. NCBI lineage: Eukaryota > Metazoa > Chordata > Chondrichthyes > Carcharhiniformes > Triakidae > Mustelus > Mustelus asterias. The sequence continues at coordinate 44,861,911 of NC_135814.1, read as the reverse complement.
CCTGCAAACATTTCAAGACAGCCACGAGCCTACTCTCATGTTCCTCTATAGGCATACTGTGGACAAGGACATTATCTATTTGCCAGATGACTCCTTTTAGGCCTTGTAAGATGGCCAAAATTGTGCACTGAAAAATCTCAGGTCCCAAGGAAATGCTGAAGGGTAAATGATTGAAGCAGAATCTACCAAATGGGGTGCTAAAAGTTGTTAGCAATTTATATTTCTTGTCTGACAGAACTGGTTTTCTCAAGTTTTGAGAATACTGCCCTTGGAAGAGTTTGATCAAACTATCCTCCACTGGGGACATCAGATGGACTTCTCTCCCCACTGCTTTGTTATCTTGTGTCAGGTTAACACAGATGTGGATGGATCTATTTGGCTTTGTAACTGGGAGCATCCTGGAACGTCATTCTGTCAACTGAGTGATAGATGAGAGGAACCCCCCCCCCCCGGTCATCTCATCAAATGTTTGCTTCATAAGCGGGTGTGGTATTTTCCATGGTGTAAACAAGCACACACAATTGGCATTGTTTCTCAGAGTTATGTTGTAGACAGTGACTGTCGGCAGTCACCCCAGCCCTATAAATAGTTTTGGAAAATCCTTTTAAAAATTGGAACCAGTACCATGGTTAATCTCATCAATCTTTTGGCGTTGCTGAGGTTGACACAGGTTTTCCTATTCAGGAGAGAAATTTCTTAATTGTGGAGCACATATAACATTACTGTATTTTTTATAACATGAGAGCATTGCTTGCTATGTACCTTTGACCTGGAGCTTGAGGTTTCCTTGTCACTGTGTTGTTGGAACATTGCTTCACGAGCCAGGGTTCCTTATTCAACAAGACTGCCACATTGGTGCTTATGTCTAATTTGAAATTTGTGAGATGACCATTTACAGATATGTCAGCATTCCAGAATGTAAATCTTGGATCCTAAATTTTCCCCAAGAAGCATTGTTAGATTTCTTCTTCATTCCAATGTCATGGTAATTGCCAGGCTGACCAAATCCCAAAGGAAAACATAGTCAAGTTATCACAGCAATTTGTATTTTTATTATGAGAATGTATGTGAACTGAAACATAGAAACCAGAAGCAAGAATAGGCCATTCAGCCCTTTGTGCCTACTCCGCCATTCATTTTGATCGTGGCTGATCATCAAATTCAATATCCTGATTTCCCCTTCCTCCAATCCTTTGATCCCTTTAGTCTCTACAGCTATACCTAATTTCTTCTTGAAATCAGACAATGTTTTGGCCTCAACTACATTCTGTGGTAGTGAATTTCACACATTCATCACCCTCTGGGTGAATAAATTTCTCCTCACCTAAGTTCTTAAAGGTTTACCCTTATCATCAAACTATGACCCCCTAACTCTGGACTCCCCCACCATCTTGTGTTTTGATTGAGTATTGCTTTCCTTGCTCTGGACTCTCATCGATCTTTTGTTGCTTTATTAGCTGGAATGCTGGGGTTGTTCTGCACCATTGTTTTTTGGTTTTGCTGTGGACCTCCAATTGTCTGACAATTTTGATGGCTTTTTCCAAAGTCAGATCTTCTATAGATCACCTGAAAGTGTATCACCAGCCACTGACACTACTATTTGGTCTCTTATGAGCTCGGACTCAAGGTCACTATAGTCAGAGCCTCCAGCCAATTTGTGTATCTCATTTATGAGAGAATCTCCAGGTTCTCCAGGCTTTTGGATTCTTAGGTTTTGGTCACTCTAAAATTTTATTGTTTCTGAGGTTACAGTATATATCAAAGGACTCATGATTTCTCAAAGTTACCATAAGATTCATTTATTCCTTGCCTGGCAATTGGACTATTGGACTTACTGGATATAATAATGTATTCACTTATTCAGCCTCTGTTTTCTTATTCAAGCCAGGTGTTAAAAATCTTCTCCATAATGGCCCAATTTTGCACCTAGTCTGGCTCTGCCCTCTGCCTTAATTGGTCCGGAACTGTTGATTTATCATCCATGGCTGCTTTCAAGGAAATACAGCTTTAAGTCTTTTGCTAAATAACACTGCAGTAATCATTTTTTCTCTTCCTTAATTTGTCAAACTCCCATCATGGTTACTGAACTGTTTTAAATTTAAAGGATTTTCAAAAAAATAATTTGAAGGAATTATTTTGGCCAGTGACTTGGTTCCCTAAGGTTGAAGAATCAAAGCTGATCTTTTGCTCTGGCTTCTCTTTTTGCATACCCACATTTGTCATGTATTATGGCACTGATTCTGTATCTGGGTTATGCCGATCCTTCAAGCTAACCTCATTAAAACAATCAGTTTGCAGTACTGCCTGAATATTGCACCAAATTTAAAAAGTTTATTTCAGCTTTTAAAAAAAAAGTGTTTGCTCACCCATTTTTCACTCAGGCTAGGTCCTTGGACTCTGTTTTCAATTGGGTCTCACAATGGATCTCCACATATACACTAGTGGAATCCTCTTACACTGCACAGTGGATCTTTCTTCTGCCATTTTACCATTTTGATTCTAAGTGCTGGGCGGACTTGAAACTGGGAGTGTTTCAGATCCAACTTTTAGACCCGTTCTCAGGTGCCCCCTTATGCACTTTGCCTGAAAAAATATCAGCAATTCTGAATCGTGCTGCAGAAGCTTGTGGACGGGGCTTAACTCACCCGAAACCCTGCAGCTCCGATCAGTGCCTCCAACTATGAGCCAAATAATGCCTCCCCCTGGCCCCTACAGCCATTGCCCCACCCCCACAACATTACTGACCTCCTTATCCCCCCACCCCCTCCACCACCCAGACCGATCATGGGCCCTTCCCCCACATTCCCCCACCCACCGATCTCAGGCAGAGTGGCAGGAGACCCCCCCCCCTTACCCTCTCACTGATCTCAGGCAGAGTAGCAGTGGACCACCCCCTCCCCTCAATGATCTCAGGCAGAGTGGCAGCAGACCATCCCTTCCTCCTCACTGATCTCAGGCAGAGTGGCAGAAGACCCCACCTTCCCCCCACCCCAGTTATTTTGAGCAGAGAGCTGTCTGACCCCTGCCCCCGCCGATCTCGGCACTTACCTCCTCACAAACTGGAGCGCTCGAATCGGACTTTTGTAGAGCATGTCTGTTGCGCACCGATTCTGGATGGGCAAACGTGGTGGTAAAGGGGGAAGTACCGGTAAGGTTGGGTGTGCATCCCTTTAAATCAATTTAAATGCATGCCTGTTTTGGGCGCAGTCCCGATTGCAGCGATTTTAGGGCCTTGGTAAAGGGGGAACTGGCGCAGTGGCGGGCGCAGATCGTGCTACTCACCTCACGCCCGACTTTACCAAGTTTTCACACCCGAAAATGGGCGCAACTTGATGGTAAAATCAGGCCTCAGTCTCCACACCTGCAGTGGAGCTTCTAAGGTAATCTCCAGCTGTGTATTTGAGGTCTTCAAGTTAGGTGTACTTCTCTCAGGTCAGAATGCAGTTTCTTTACTTAATTCTTAGTGGTTTTGAGGTCCTTCATCTGCTGCCATCATGTTGTATGTTATCTCACTGAAGAGGTTTAAAGGCTTGTATGATGAACTTTGTTAATAACATATAACTAAACATAAGACCATAAGAAATAGGAACAGTAGATCCCTCAGCCCCTCAAGCCTGCTCCGTTATTCAATAGGACCATGGCTGATCCAACATTCCTCACGTCCACTTTCCTGCACTTTTCTCGTAACCCTTGATTCCCTTACTGACCAAAATCTATCTATATCAGCCTTAAATATTCACAAGGAGTCTGCCCCCACAGCCTCCACAGGATATGTAGGTCTATTGTCTGCTCCATATCATCATAACTGGCAGTTTTATGCAGAAAACTAAAAACTTGAACCTTGAGAGTCAGATGTACAGAGAAAATACTATCAGGACAACTGTCATCTAGGATTCTTCAGTGACTCCTGAAAGGAGCAACATCTAGAAAGGATAATATATTTTATCAGAATAATATAATATAAAATAGATTAATGAATACTCAACAAAAATTGAGGGAATTTTCCTTGACCAATTTCACTGAATTTTTGAGGAGATAATAGGTACATTAAACAATGGTAATGGAGTAGATGTAATTTATCGGGATTTTCCAATGACTTTCGAAAAGGTGCCCCTTAAATTCATGAATAAGGTCAGAGAATGCTGGGAGACAGAATGGATTGCTAACTGGCTTTATGACAAAGCAGATAATGAGAGTAAATGGTAATTATTTCGAATGGCATGGGGTGGGGGGAGTGGTGTTCCAATGACCACTGCTGGGACTACTATTGTTCACAATTTATATCAATGGTTTGGGCTTTGAAATTAAAAACACAATTTCAATGTTTGCACATGACACCAAACTTGGGGGGGGCGCGGGGGGGTATAATCAATGCTGAGGAGAACTGCAACAAATTGCAGAAGGACGTTAATAATCCTGCAGAATGGGCACATAATTGAAAAATGAAGTTCAACACAGATACATGTGAGGAAGGATGTTTTGGGAGGAAGAATATGGCGATTATTTATTACTTGGAAGGTGCAGGTAGAGGAACAAAGGGATCACGGAATATAGATCTCAAGAATATAAATGCACCAAAAGTTGTGTCACAGATTAGCAAAGCCATAAAATAGCACACCAAGCTCTAGGTTTTATATCTACATGGATAGAACTGACCAGTAGGGAAGACTGTGTCAAACCTTGGTTAGACCACACAGAGTACTGTGTACAGTTCTGGCTGCCATATTATAAAAAGGACATACAGAGCCACTAGGGAGGGTGCAGAGAAGATTTAAAAGGGCAATACTAAGAATGGATGGGCATAAATATCAGAAAAGGATTGACAGGCTGGGTCTCTTATCTTGAAAAATGGCCAAGGGGTGATTTAATGGAGGTCCTTAAAATTGGAGAAGATTTTGATAGAGTGGATACAGTGAGAATGTTTCTTTTTAAGGAGGGGAGCATAACTAGAGGCTATTGAAAGATAAATTCAGGTGGATTTTCAGAAGAAATTCTTTATCCAGTGAATGGTGAGAATGTGGAACTCTCTGTCACAGGGACTGGTTGAAGTCAATAATAAAGATGCATTTAAAGAAAAACAGGACAGGCATATGAAGAAGGGGGGGGAGGTTATAATGGAGAATTGCAATGATAGATTTAGATGAGGAAAGATGGGAGAGGCTTGAGTGGAGCATAAGCGTCAACATGGACTGGCTGGACCAAACAGCCTGTTCCTGTGCCTTATTTCCTTAGTAACTTAAGTAATTGAATGCTTCTCTTCTACCTTTATCAGCTTTGCCTAACTTTCTCTTCCCTTTCAAATAGTGGACTGAAACTTCAATCTAGTACCCATTTTTGAACACGACATCACACCTATTTGAAGGAATCAGCATCAAATAATGCATCCTTGTATGATGGTACTTTCAATGAATAACAGAATATGACGCAAGTGTGCATTTTCCTTTGATACAATAAACTCCAAAGTAAATAGAAGCTAGCCTAGTTTTTAAATAAATTAAAATGCTGGAAATAATCTGAAGTGGAGATGCCGGCGTTGGACTGGGGTAAGCACAGTAAGAAGTCTCACAACACCAGGTTAACGTCCAACAGGTTTATTTGGTAGCAAATACCATAAGCTTTCGGAGCACAGCTCCTTCGTCAGATGGAGTGGATATCTGTGGATATCCACTCCATCTGACGAAGGAGCTGTGCTCCGAAAGCTTATGGTATTTGCTACCAAATAAACCTGTTGGACTTTAACCTGGTGCTGTGAGACTTCTTACTGTAATAATCTGAAGGTCAGGCAGTATTTGTAGAAACAGAGCTACTGTTTTGGGTTGATGATTACTCTTCACCAGAACTGAGGAAAGGTAGAAATATAATGCATTTTGAACAAGTGAAAGGAAATAGGATAAGATGAAAGTAAAATGAATGTGGATGGTTGGGGCAGGGGGGTGGGTGGAGGGGGGGCGGTGGGTAGAGGCCCCCGGTGGGTCATGGATTTGCAGGTTGTCCACTGCAGGGCTCAGAATAGGTCTTTAAATTAGTTACTCTGGAGTTACAAGTGTTTTTGTCCTTTTTAACTTTTTCAGAGTAACTATCAGGCCATCAGAACCATCTGAAGTTAGTGATTTAAACCGCATTATCGGATAGTTCCCGCATTAATCGGGAAGTTCGCAATTCTTGTTACAAAACAAAATATGACACCAAGTCACATAAGTTGATATTAGGTCTGATGACCAAAGGCTTGGTCAAAGATGTAGGTTTTAGGAGTATCTTAAAGGAGGAAAGTAATGCCCATGAACACAAATTACTAAAAATTAGTAGACAAATGCAAAAAGTAATCAAAAGTGCTAATCTCAAGGGGACTGGAACATAAAGGGGAGGAAGTTATGTTTCAATTAAACAGGGCTTTATCCATAATCCATTTGAGCACTGTATTCAGTTTTGCACACTGAAAGGTAGATACAGATGATCTTTACCAGGCAGAATCCTGAAGAAAAGAACATGAGCTGACATTTACAAGGAAATATCATTTCCCACAAATAGTTGCAAATGTCTGAAACTTTCTCCGATAAGAATACGAGTACTGGACCTTAAGAATGTTGATTTGTGTTGGCTAAGGATATCCATGGAAATGGGCCAAAGGCTTGAAAGTACAATTAGTGTGTAGATCAAACATGATCTAATTGAATAGTGGACAGACTTTAAAAAAACTGAATGGCCTACACCTGTTCCTATGTAGTTCAATTTAATCGACAGCTATTATTGGTATTGGAAGAAAATAGCAAATTTAGAAATTGATTTCTTCATAATTACAGAATTGTGAAACCTGCAGACCAGGAAACTAGGGTAGGTTTTTTTAAAAAATGGGGTTGGAGAGATAGGAGTTCTAGAATTATGGCAATAAACCACTTGGGAGGTTTGGAAGGATAAACTATATGCACCATGTTTCTACTGTTCCTAGCTCTCCTTTGTTAATAAGATAAGTTCTTTGTTTCTTCCTTGCTTGGGAACTGTAGTTTAAAAACACATTTCCTTTCCCTCATATTTTGCTTTTCAGCTACATTCTTTCTTATTTTCCTGGACCACAAACACATCACTCACCAGATGAACTGGTGACAGGTGGCATGCTCCCAGGGATCTGGCAGTGATGATCTGTAACTGTCTGCCAGGATGTGGGAGAAGAGTCTGGGGAAATGAGCATGGGTTACTGCGGTTTATTTCACTTAAAAGCTTTAATGAAGTGTCATGAAAATAATTGCATTGTGCCTTTAGGGTGAACAGTGCTTTTCCAGTTTAATAAACAACCATGGGCATCATTTACATAATTGTCATTCTATATCTTGGCTTTATTTTGAGAAACCATGTAAATCTGCTTTTCCAAGAGTAATTATGGTCACAGTTAAAATAGATCTTCCAGGTCTCTTGTTTTTAGCTGCTTATTTTGTAATATGCAAAAATACACAACAAACGAATCTACTGCAGTGTTTGTGTATAGGTGCATTATTCATATTAGGCAACAAAAAAGACAAAGGCGCATCCAGCCCAGTCAACCCTACAAAGTCCTCCTCATCTGGGCTTTGTGCCAAAACTGGGAGAGCCGTCTCAGACTAGTCCAGCAACAGCCTGCTGTAATCACATTCACAAATCATACCTTTCAGCCAGTGCCCCGAAATCCTCCATCACCATCCCCGGGAATGACCCGTCCCACCAGAAAAACAGAGTTCCTCATTCAGTGCAGGTTATCATTAATCTAGGTTAGCAAATTACACTAGATTTAGCGATTTTAAAAAAATGCCACAGCATTAAAAATAATTAATCTTGTTACATCACCACTTATTGTCTGATTGTACAAAAGTTTAATTTGATGCCGATGAGACATGTAAATGCAGGAAATTGATGTTCCTTTTGTCAATCTCCCCTGTGCTCTGCTAAAGGTGTTCACGTCTTGCTCGAGTATAATTCATTGTTAACTGCCTCAAACGGCCATGCTGAATTTAGGAGCATTTTTGGCCTGCTGTTTGGTTGTAGGGCCATATATTCACACGCCTAGGCCATGATTTTCCAGTCCCACTAATGACAGGCATCATCGCAGGTGGGATGTGAAAATTTAGAGACCAGCCTAGACCGCTTTCCAAATTTTCTGTTCCTGCCCATGAGGGTGCCCGCCGTTGGCAGGACAAGAAAATCCAGGTCAAGCAGGGATTACAGAACAAATTCTCCTCTGTATTTCTGAGGACAGTTGTAGTGTCAATAGACGGGATCCAGAACAGGCTCCATGGTCCATGGACCCACCTGCATCATAGAGCATCTGCCTTGAGTGGGTCTATCTTGCCACTGGGATGGGACAGCATGGTGATGGAAAGCTGGGATGTTGACATACGATTTTTTTGAATTACGTTTTGTTGATGCTTGGTTGGTTTCTGGTTTCATATATGCCCCACCACTGAGTATGTTTAAGGCTGACATAGATACCCTTGCCATAAAACTTTCCCAAGAGCTATTGAAATGGTCACTCACCCCTTTGGAGACAATGGGCTGAATTTTCAGCTTTGGCTTAGACCTCAAAGTCTGGGCATTTCGAGTCTTGACCCTGCTACTGAGGCGGGTGCCTTACACAATTTTGAAGATGTCCAATTAATGCAGTTCCGTTCAGTCAACAACAGCTGCAGGGCCAATAGGAGGCCCTCTAGCACAGGAGACCTTCAGAAGAACCTTTAAAATATTAAAATACATTGCTACAGTTGTCAGACCATCAGTGTGGAGGAAGAACCCCTCCAAAGGGTAGACTATGGCTGCAGCTGTGGTCCTATGGTTAGTGACTGCAGGACAGGGGTTAGGTTTAATACTGATGATGGAGTGCTGGCCCTTCAATCTGCTGCCAAGAGGCAGTCTCCATTTATCTGCTGGGTTACTGCCCCAGTAGGGGGCCCGCCTGCAGGAAAGTGGCCTTTGTAGGCCCTTCAATTGGCTGAAATAGTTACCTGTCACTTGTGGGCAAGTAGCTGCCCACAAGTGACAGGTAACTATTTCCTGAATCAGCTTGCGCCAAAATGGCCCAGAGGCTGGAACAGGCCAACAAACCCACCAACATGTCAGCCACTTGGAAGAAATTGTCAGTCCGCCCACCTATGGTTCTGCCTTTCTAGCTGAACAAAAATGTGTCTAATATCTTCCTCTAATCTTTTTCCATCCCCTCATTGACAATCTTCCCACAATGTTCATGCTGGCACCTTTTATCCACTTCCTTCTGTTGCATCTTTTAAAATTGCTTCCTTCTCCCTCTCAAACCAAGACTTTGTGCCAAAATTTCCCAACCTCAGATCACAATGATTTATGCCCTGTGCAATTCATGCTGGCATGCTTCAGGCTCTTCCCCTTCTCCTCAGATGCATGCTGGCAATTAATAGCATGCTGCGTTCTGCTCCCACTTCCTTCTCCCCTCTCAAGCTACTCTTCCTCCCTCCACAGTAGAAATGCTGCTGGACGTGGGTATTTTGTGATATGTAATTTTCTTGACCAATACCTCATCCAGAATAGCATTTCATATCGGTTGGCATGTGGTGCCCATGAGGAATGGCATTGATGAACCAAGCAAGGGCAGCGTTAATTTTTGCCACTTCAGATATTTAAAGAAAGCATGCATGAATACAATCTGGTAGTCAAACCTGGAACTCACCTGATCTAAGCAACCCAAGTGCAAAGCATAGTAATGACAACATTTTGCACTCTATTTTATCATCAGTAATGACAAGTATTCCCAGCTACTTAAGTTAATTACAAAAGATAAGCAAGACATGATGAATGCTATTAATTAAACATGTGCTGATTTTAATAACTCTTGTTTGTAGTAACATACATGATAAGTATGTGAAACAGAGCAATTTACACTAAAATAATCTTCACAAATAATGATTATTTTCCTCCCAGTTAATTTCACAGCTTCCAGAAACAGCAAAAGGCACATTTAGAACCCATATATACATACAAACATATTTTACAAGAACACCATTGACAAATAGGTCTGCTTAGCAGAGCAAGGATAAATTTATATTTACATCCATCCGTAGTTTAGGACATATTTTGTTCTTTATTTTCTCTTTGTTCTCTATTTTCTCCTTGTGCAGTATGTGCACCAATCCACACAGGTAGAATTATTTGTACCACTGATTTTTCCATGATTACCAGTGATGCAGCTCCCCAACCACTGTACAAGGGGCAAAGCTTATTTGGCGAATCTTGGTGCTCGAGTGTGTTAGTTTTTTATTTTTTTTTGCAGGATTTGGATATCACTACCAAGGCCAGCATTTATTGCCCATCCTTAATTGCCTTTTGAACCGAATGGCTTATCACGCCATTTCAGAGGACAGTTAGGAATCAAATATGGGCGAGACTGGTTAAGGACAGCAGATTTTCTTCCCTAAAAGGACATTAGTGAACCAGGTTTTTACAACAATCGACAAAGTTTTCATGGTCGCCATTACTGAGCTCAGCTTTTAGTTCCAGATTTTATTAATTGAATTTAAATTCCACCACCTGCCAGCTGGGACTCCACAACATTGGCCTAGGCCTCCAGATTACTAGTCCAGTGACATTATTACTACTCCACATTCATGTGCAGCACAGGTCAAATGCATAATAAATTTACCTCAATGCATATTTCAAAGGAGCAATCACTTGTGTAGTGGATTAACATTTTGTTTGCTAGCTACTGTTGCTGCCTCTCAGTAAGATTACCAAATGAAATGCATTTTTGTGCTATTCCATCTACTCACTACAGGAATTGTGATACAATAGCCAAAGCCATTTTGCATAACAATCTTACTGGGCAGAAGGGACTTTTATTGGAAATGAAATTGGTTGGCAGAGAGGAAACAAAGAGTAGGAATTAATGGGTGCTTTTCAAATGGGCAGGCAGTAACTAGTGGGGTGCCACAGGGATCGATGCTGGGACCCCAGCTATTCACAATATATATTAATGATTTGAATGAGGGAACAAAATATAACATCTCAAAGTTTGCAGATGATACCAAGTTGTCTGGGAGGGTAAACTGTGACGTGGATGCAGAGGTCCATCACAATGATCTGGACAAGTTGAGCGAGTGGGCAAATCAATGGCAGATGCAGTATAATTTGGATAAATGTGAGGTTATTCACTTTGGAAGCAAAAACAAGGCGGCAGATTACTACCTGAATGGCTGTAAATTGGGAGAGGGGAGTGTGCAGTGGGACCTGGGTGTCCTTGTGTACCAGTAACTGAAGATAAGCATGCTGGTGCAGCAGGTGGTAAAGAAGGCAAATGGTATATTGGCCTCCATTGCGAGAGGTTGAGTACAGGAGCAGGAATGTGTTGTTGCAATTATACAGGGCCTTGGTGAGGCCACACCTAGAGTATTGTGTGCAGTTTTGGTCTCCTTTTCTGAGGAATGATGTTCTTTCTCTCAAGGGAGTGCAGGGAGGATGTTCCCAATGGTGGGGGAGTTCAGAACCAGGGGTCACAGTCTGAGGATTCAGGGTAGACCATTTAGGACGGAGGTGAGGAGACATTTCTTCACCCAAAGAGTGGTGAGCCTGTGGAATTCATTACCACAGGTAGTAGTTGACGCCAAAACATTGAATGTATTCAAGAGGCGGCTATATATAGCACTTGGGGTGAATGGGATTAAAGGTAATGGGGGAAAAACCAGGATTCGGCTATCGAGTTGGATGATCAGCCATGATCGTAATGAATGGCGGAGTAGGCTCGAAGGGCCAAATGGCCTCCTCCTGCTCCTATCTTCTATGTTTCTATGAAAGATAGTACATTAATCCATTGTATTCATTTTTCTGGACCACAAACTTGAGAATGAAGTAAGATCACCAAAAATGAAATACACAGAAACAAGCCAATCGTGGAGGAATCAGAATCTAGCAACTTAATAGGAATGAAGCATTTAATGTTGAGCTGCCCCCACCTCTTATATATCATAAAGTTTTTTAAAATCAAAAGAATGTCAATAATATTAGCATATAAAATAAAACCCTGAAAAATAACATTTACGTGCAATTGCATAGCTCCAAAGTCGTCACCTAATTGTTTTGTCCCATTAAAGCTATAAGATTTGTGCGATCAAAATTAAGTTTAAAAACAAAGACCACTTCATATTGCACAAGGAAGGAGAATACTTTTCATTATTTTTGTCAATTTCTACAAGTTAATTTGAGAGAGATGAACAGTTCAAGTTGATCAAATTTCAACACACACTCTTCTCCCTAACTCACATTTTAATATTTGGCTGTTCTGACCTCAGATAACTGTCGAGATTTTATTAGGTAGTTTTTGCAATGAAATTTATGTACATTTCAAAGAAGCATGAAATGTAAATTTAATTTACAGATATTTAATTTTCAATATTACAATTACTAAATTTGGTTCACATGATTTAAAAAAAATAATTCAAGATAAGGATATTTAGCAATACAGACCAGTAATGCTATGTCTTTTTGGTCTTTCTACTTTGTAAATATGTACATAGCAATAAGTTTTGCTCTTCCCTTACACAACATGACCATTGTTGTATTCACTAAATTGAAATTAACAGTAGTAGTCATATGCAGACGAATGTTCATCAATTAGAAGTGCTTCTGTCAAATCCCCCAATTAAAAACAGTACAACAATTAATCTCTGCTCCTAAATTTCTAACAGTTCGAGCTCTAAATACACACAAATAGAAGCACAGCAGAACCTCAAGACTAGAGATTACCAAAATATCCATAGAGATTAGATGCCGATTTTCCAAGTTAAAATGAACCTTGCTTTCGAGATGGTTTTACCATAACCAGCAATTTCAATCTGTTGAACATGCCGTAATAGTTGAGTTTCTATTAATTAATAACCCCAACCCTTAAAAATAGTAAAGCAGCATATCATGTGTACCTTAATGTGACTTATTAATACTTATATTATGGATAACAGATCAATTCACAACTAATTCTTAACTTTGAGGTTCCGCTGTGAGGTTACAAGGCACTGACATTAAAAAAAAGAATGATTTCATAAACAATAGCAATTTTCTCCAGTTTACACAAGTCATTTAAAACCCAAACATGTTATGGCTTTTAACACACCTTACACTACACATGTCTTTAAAATATACACACACATTTGATTTTTCATTGTTAACGTGAAATTTTCAATGGCTTTATGATATGCAGAGACATCATTAAATGTCTGTCACATAAGCAACTGCATGATATCGCAACATGATTGGCAACAATTTTTTTTTGGAGTTAAAACATTGCATATATTATGATTCTTTGCAACATTGGAATGTTTACTTAATATAGTATAAAAATATGTTTTTAAAGCAAATATTTCACAAAAGAACACAACCTCTGTAAACTGCTAGAGTAGTAACTATGTAGCAGTGTTCATCAAAAATGTAAGTAGTGCAAGTAAGGAAATATTTATAAGTGAAATTATTTAGCAATCTTTCAAATTAAAGACAAGGATCTCAATGTTATGAAAATCCCACTTCAGCATTTTGGTAACAGAGATAACAGTAAGCTTCAGTCACGGAATTCCTTAAGTTCTGATATCATTACCGTACTATCTGAATCTATGGGATCATTATAACTACGCTCATAGTGCACTGTTCCAAAGGGATGAGCCCATCGCCACTTATTCCTTTTGTACAAATACCACACCATTCCACCGAGTAGCAGGAGGATCAAAATCACTGTTATCACTAAAGCTGCAACTTTGCGACTGGATCCTGCAAAACAACAGATGTTTAATTTTTTTTTAAGTTTGTAGGTTTTTTTTCATAAACATGTAAACAAATCAATGAAAAAGTATTTTTCTAGTAAATGAAAATGCATCATAATAAAATGATGCAAAAATGTTTTAAGAGTACAAATTCTATAATTTGGCTATAACTCACCAGTTTGACAAATGGAAAATTTGAACTGCTGGAAATAGTTATTTGACAACAATGAATGTGAACAACTAGGCCCTAAAATTCCATGGCTGGTGATCCTCGCAGTTGTATTGGTAGCATAACCCAATTATCCTCAAACATTGTGAAGGCATCTACTTTGCATGTTTATAGTTCAACATAGGCACCACTTGGAGTACACCTTTGGTGTCTCCCTGTTCCACGTCATTGGAAATGTGCTGGCAGACTGACCGTCTGTCCAAAACGGTCAGCTGTCCAAAGTTTAGCAAGTATATATTACTTTAGACATTCTCTGTGGAGACCAAGAAAATCTTACGACAAAAAGGTTAAGCTCCATGAGGATTTGCGTGATCAATGACAATGCATGTTGCAACTTAGTCACGAACCTTCTAAGACACAGTGTCTTCACTGTGCCCAGGAATTTGTGCCATGCCAGCTGCTTGATGTTAGTCCTTTAGTCTTCTACTTCTCATATCCAGTACAACCTTCCCACCAAATGTCTATACAGTCAGGTTGTCATTTAGAAAACACCTGTGTATTTCACCACCAAAATACTATTTGGAAATCTCCATATTTGCTGAATTCCATGACATGAATCTTGACTTGGAACAAGGGACGGTTGAACTGCCCAACTTTAGAATTTTGCATGATTTTTGTTGTCACAAACTGAAATACGTTTCTTTCTCACATGTTCATGAATCTATTTTTAAGAGTGGTAATATATCACTGCTAAACATGGACTGACAGTCAATTAGCACTTTATATCAACATGACACCCCTTTGAATTCACAACACTTTTCCTCCAAAATAAACATACAGTAAAATTTAGTTTGACATATAAGGCAAGAATAAAAAAAAGAATTGTTGAACCATTGGAGGCTATTCATGTGAAACTTACGCATTGGAGCCTTGCAAACAAGTCTGCTATGACTATTTGAACAGCTGGTCAGAATCCATGTCCCATTTTTGGATGATATAATGGCACACTTATTATGAATTGGAACGGAGAGATTTTTATTAATCCAGTTAGCATAGGTAAGGTCTGAACCATCCAACCACTGTAAGGATTTATCTGTATGCAAGGACAAAAGTGCTCAATAAATTAAAACAAACAAGTGCAACATGCACATTTACATTTTAACAAAGGATTAAAAAGGGTGTGGTTATGATTATAAAGACTTGTATTTTATAGCATCTTTGCAAGTGTATGTGCGTGAGGTGGGTGATATGGCAGATTAGCAAGAGGAGCCAGTTCGTGAATTTTTCTTGCAATTCAGTTGAGCCTTCTGCACTCCAGTGCTGTGCTTTGACTTTGAAGCTCTATTTGTGATGAGAGGATTGCAACTTTATTGCAATATCATTTATAGTACATTGCAATTGCAGACAGCAACATCTTCATAATATTATGGGCTTCCCTTGCAGCAAATTTCATTCTACCAACCAAGAGTGATAGCTATTCAGAGCTCCATTTCTGGTGTTAGATGGCAACACAGTTTGTCACAACAGTCATTTAAAAAATATATTACTTGAACATTTTTTAAAACCAGCCTCACAACACATTGTGTCAAGCACAGCTGATTTGAAACAGCCAATGTGAAACTCTCACATTTGTCTGTTTCAGATTGTGATCAGTTGTTGGAGTTAAACTGTCACTTTAATTTTGATGCTGAGCAATTTATGTGGCAATGCAAAAAAAGGTGCTCCTTGAGAAATGCATTATTTGTTTACTGGGTAATCTTAACTTTCTTTGAATTAATCATGGAAATTAATTTTGGCAAAACTCAAAAAGCAATACTTTGTATGGGGAAAAAGAATCAGTAGTCAGCAGAAGTCTGTTAATATTTACTTCATATGTGAAGTGCGGGAATTTTAATTACTTGGTCATTAAAAGTAAAATTTAACTAAGTATGAAAATGTGGATTTCCATTCAATAAGAATGTTGCACTAAAATTGGGAAAGTATAATGTGAATACCATCTCCATGTTGGTGGCACAGTGGTTAACAATGCTGCCTCACAGCGCCAGGGACCCGGGTTTGATTCTGGCCTTGGGTAACTCTGTGTGGAGTTTGCACATTCTCCCCGTGTCTCTGTGGGTTTCCTCCAGATGCTCCGGTTTCCCCTCTCAGTCCAAAGATGTGTGTGTTAGGTTGATTGGCCATGCTAAATTACCCTTTAGCATCAGGGGGATTAGCAGGGTAAATGCGTGGGGTTATGGAGTTAGGGCCTGGGTGGGATTGTTGTCGGTGTAGGCTTGATGGGCCAAATAGCCTCCTTCAGCACTGGAGGGATTTTATGATTCTATAAATAAGTTAAAGGCTCTGGCCCACACTTGACAACTGCTCAGCACATCCAAGATTGGAAAAATACAGGTAAATAATCACACATTTTCTAAAATTGCATATGGCAGAAGTCTCAATGTCCAGCATCCTGACAATTATTTTATTTTCTCTCCTCCTACACCTATATATGCCTTATATAAAAATAGCATTGCTCAGCTGGTAGAATTCCCACCATCTCATCAAATGTTTATAGCTTATATCTTACTTCCGAACCCATGCATATAATTGAAGCTGACATCCAGCGCTGTACTCTTCCTATTGTTTGTGTTTTGTGAAAAATGATCAAATTTGCTTACATTAAAATTTAAAAGCTAATTCAATGTAGAGCAGCTTCAGGACATTTCTGAGGGAGATAATAATGAACTGCACAAATGAAAAGTGTTTGTTTTTTTAAATGTACAATTGCATATTGGAGCAACAGTTTAAAAATGCCACCTAGTGGGAAGTTGTACTTTGCACCCATTTTCACCTGCACCACTAAACAGTTAACTTCAGCTGATTTGCGAATGGGTGTTAAGTAAAGGAGAAAGACAGTGGGAGAAGCATCACCTTAATAACTAATCTCAGAACAAAACTGATCACTAATCTATTTGTCTTTCACTGAGGTGGTGTTTCAAGCTCCAGTTGAAAAATGGAAGAAAATAACTTGAAGATGCAGAGTCACATGTAAAAAATAAAATCATTATTCACACACATAAACAGTTTATAAATAGATATCTACATGAAGAAAGGTTCCCTTACCTTTACTATGTTGAACAATTCCCAGCCAGATCCGTCCAGTGATTCCATGCTCTTCTTGTATTTGTCTAGTTACAAAATCATTTTCTTCCCTGTCTTTAATGCTCAAAGTAGTAGCAGAGGGATCTAGATATTAAAAAGTTCATAAGTTGCTATTAACAATAAAAATGAAAGTCCCTAAGATATCATGAACCATACAGGTGAGAGTCATTTGGAAGTTTGCATATAGGTACAAAGAGCAATCTAAACATTTAATGGAATGTTGACCTTTAGGGAAGGTGGAACAGAAATAAAAAACTTATACTTCCATTTTAAAGTTCAAAACCTTGGCCAAGTCTCATCTGGAGTACTACATTCGGTTTTGTTCACTGTACCTCAGAAAAATACAAATTGGCTGGGAGGGGGTCCAATGCAGATTCACCAGAATGACGTGGAGACGCCGGCATTGGACTGGGGCACAGTAAGAAGTCTCACAACACCAGGTTCATCAGAATGATACCAGGGTTTAGAAGGTTAAAATATGCGGACAGGTTGCAGAAACCTGTATTTTTTTCAGCATAGAAGACCGAGAAGTGAGCCAATCAAGGTGTTCAAAATATTAAAAATGATTTGATAGAGTCGTTATGAAGTAATTATTCCTGTAGTTGGGGGTGGGGTGGTGGAAGGGGGGAATTGAAAACAAATTGAGAACTCAGGGACATCGTCTTAAAATAAGGACTAGTTTTTGCAGAAGCAAAATCAGGAAGTGTTTTTCCTCAAAAAGGACAGCAGAAATCTGGACAACTTCTCCTCTCAATAGGCTGCAGATACGGTCAACAATATAGATAGAATTGTGTTAGGCAAGAGATATGGAGAAAAGGCAGATGAATGGTGTTGAGGTACAGATTATCCATAATCTATCTGAATGCTATACTCTTGACCCTTAAAGATTTAAGTGAGATAATAATGCCCAGGCAGTAAATAAAAGGGTTATACAATATAGAATTCATTTCTAGCATGTGGAGATGCCGGCGTGGGTCAGGGGTGGGCACAGTAAGAAGTCTCACAACATCGTTAAAGTCCAACAGGTTTATTTGGAATCACGAGCTTTCAGAGTGCTGCTCCTTCCTCAGGTCACCTGAGGAAGGAGCAGCGCTCCGAAAAGCTTGTGATTCCAAATAAACCTGTTGGACTTTAACCTGGTGTTATGAGACATCTTACTGAATTCATTTCTAAACATCTTAACTTATTTTCTTTTACTTTTAGACTCCATAAACAGGTATTTTGGTGATTAAAGAATAGATCTATATGAAATAGTAATGAATTACATTCCAAATTATACAGCAAAAATAGCACAAGTCAAAGCAATAGTTTCAAACTAATAGTGAATCCAATACACAATGTGTAGAGTGCCTCATCCCAAATGCTTTCTTCAGCACTACTAGGGGCTCCACTAAGTTGCACCAAACATAGAAGCAGAACATACCTAGCTTATGACAAACTGATTTGGTCTCGTCCATGGTAAATACAGACCAGTTATATAAACCCATGTCGAATGCATAGCAGTGTTCTCTGAATCTTATCCACGGTGACTTTCCGTTTTCCTGAGGGCAGAATCTTGAACTTTTTTCCTGCTGTTTAGGTAATGTTCCTGGAAAAATATATTTTGTACATTAATTGATTAGAACAAATGCTTTTTGTTGACTCCAGTTAGATTAGTAATAAGTTTAAAGTTTAAAGCTTATTTATTAGTCACAAGTAAGGCTTACATTAACACTGCAATGAGGTTACTGTGAAATTCCCCGAGTCGCCACACTCCGGCGCCTGTTTGGGTCAATCCACCTAGCCAGCACGTCTTTCAGACTGTGGGAGGAAACCGGAGCACCCGGAGGAAACCCACGCAGACACGGGGAGAACGTGCAAACTCTGCACAGTCACCCAAGTCTGGAATCAAACCTGGGTCCCTGGTGTTGTGAGGCAGCAGTACTAACCACTGTGCCACCATGCCACCCATAGACTGAAAATGAGCTTCCCTGTAAGGATGTGGGTGTCAGGGCATGGCAACAGTGCTCACTGTTAGTCACACTGAGCTCAACAAGTATAGCATTTCCCAGCCTGGAAAAAGGAAAAACATAACAGAACAAAGTCACGCTTTGGAACCTCTTGGAGACCAACTACTGAAGGCAATGGTGGCAATGTCACCACCTCACCCCCCAAAAAAAGACTACATTTATACAGACAACAATTGAAGTAATAAACTAAACTATTAAAGTTAAGTTAGGCAACATCATATTTTCATTACATTCAGAACTGTGCCATTGTGGGAGAAATTCAATTGAAATCCACTCACCCAAGCCAATTTGACTAATTAAGAGTAAACCCAATATTTTTCCCAACACAGAATGCAAAATGCTCCCATTATATGACATATAATAGCATAAATATAAACATCTTTGAAGACACAATTGTGTGAATTTGCTAATTGCAAGTGTACACCATATGTACTTCCCATTACCAGCACAGAATCCCCACTATCAACATTCTGGGGGCTGCTATTGACCAGAAACTGAACTGGACTAGCCATAAATACTGTGACTGTAGGAGCAGATCAGAGGCTGGGAATCCTGCGGTGAGTAACTCACCTCCTGATCTCCCCCAAAGTCTGTCCACCATCTACAAGGCACAAGTCAGGAGCATGATGGAATGTTCTTTACTTGCTGAGAGAAATGTAGCTCCAACAACACTGACATCATCTAGGACAAAGTGACCTGCTTGATTGGTACACCTTTCACAAACATTCACTCTCTCCACCACTGAGGTGGCAGCAGTGTGTATCATTTACAGGATGCACTGCAGGAACTCACCACGTCTCCTATGGCTGCACCTTCAAACCCACAACTGTTACCATCTAGGACAAGGGCGGCAGACACCTGAAAATATCTGGAGATTCCCCTCCAAGTCAATCACCATCCTGACTTGGGAATTTACCACCGTTCCTTCGGTATCGCTGGGTCAAAGTCCGGGAACCCCTGCCAGAACAGTATTGTAGGTGTACCTAGAACACAGGGACTGCAGCGGTCAAAGCAACGACTCACCACCACTTTCTCAAGAGCAGATAGGAATGGGCAATAAATGCTGGCCTAGCCAGCGATGCCCATATCCTGTAAATTAATAGCAAAAGAAATTGTTGAAAAAAAAGCACTACAAAAATCTGCAAAGAGTAGTGGTAGGTCAGAAAATTTCAAGAACTAGTAAAGACTAAACAAAAAAAGGATAATTAGAGTACGAAAAAATGCTATCTAGATGGCGATTCTCCCATCTGGGACTGCTCGTGGGGGCCGCAATCGGGCTGTGGGAGTGTTGAGAGGGGCAGCACTGCAAGGGTCCAGGACTGGCCAGCGATTGAACTGGCCAGCGATCAGGAGGATGACAGATGGGGGCCATTGCGCATGCACAGAAGTCCGGAACTGTCAGCCTCCGGCATGAGTACCGCCCGGGAGCTTTTAATTATATTCACGATTTTGACCTCTGCATTGCACAGAGTGTGGGAGATTTGAGTGTGAAGTTGCACTGAAAATACTGGCGTGATTTGCACCAGTTTACTCACAAATTAGAGAAGGAGTTGGTCCACTGAAGGACAAAGGAGGGAAATTATGTGCAAAACCAAAGTGGGTGAGATCCTTAATGACTATTTTGCAAAGGTATTCACAAAGAAGAGGGACACGTTGATTAATGGTATCTTGGAGGGGTGTGTAAACCCTTTAGAACAAGTCATCATTACGAGGGAAGAAGTGTTAAGCGAATTAAAAAACATTACGGTAGACAAATCCCCAGCGCCAGATGGCATCTATCCCAATGTTATCCCGTTATTTAAGAAGGGTAGCAAGGATAACCCGGGTAATTATAGGCCAGTGAGCTTGATGTCAGTGATAGGAGAACTGTTGGAGAAGATTCTTAGGAATAGGATCTATACACATTTGGAACTGAATGGTCTTGTTAATGAGAGACAGCATGGTTTCGTACGTGGAAAGTCATGTCTCACTAATTTTTGAGGAGGTAACAAAAATGATTGATGAGGGAAAGGCTGTGGATGTTGTCAACATGGACTTCAGTAAGGTATTCGACAAGGTCTGTCATGGGAGGCTGGTGCAAAAGATTAAATCTCATGGGCTCAGGGGTGAACTAGTTAGATGGATTCAGAACTGGCTTGGCCATAGAAGACAGAGCGTAAGGGTAGAAGGGTGTTTTTCTGAATGGAGGTCTGTAACTACTGGTGTTCCACAGGGATCAGTGCTGGGACTTCTGCTGTTTGTAATATACATGAATGACCTGGAAGAAAACATAGCTGGTCTGATTAGCAAGTTTGAGGATAATACTAAGATTGACAGAGTTGTGGATAGCGATGAAGATTGTCAGAGAATACAGCAGGATATTGATAGGCTGGAAAATTGGGTGGAGAAATGGCAGTTGGAATTTAATCCGGACAAATGCGAGGTGATGCATTTTGGTAAATCCAATTCAGGTGGGAGCTATAAAATAAGTGGCAGAACAATCAGGAGCATAGACACAGAGGGTGATCTGGGAGTAGAGGTCCACAGATCCTGAAAAGGTGGAAAAGGTAGTGAAGAAAGCATATGGCATGCTTGCCTTCATTGGACGGGCCATCGAGTATACAAGTTGGAAAATTACATCAGAGTTATATAAAACGTTGGTTCAGCCACATTTGGAATATTGTGACCAAATCTGGTCACCACACTCCCAGAAGGGAGAGAGAGTGCAGAAAAAGTTTATCAGGATGTTGCCTGGTATGGAGAGTATTAGCTATGAAGAGAGAGTGAATTAACTGGGATTGTTCTCCCTGGAAAGACGGAGGCTGAGGGGCTACCTGATAGAAGTTTATAAAATTATGAGAGGTATAGATAGGGTGAACAGTTGGAAGCTTTTTCTCAGGGCAGAAATGACAATTACAAGGGGGCACAAGTTCAACATCAGGGGGGAAAGGTTCAGTGGAGATGTGCGGGGGAAGTTTCTTTAACACAGAGGGTGGTGGGGACCTGGAATGCACTTAGCCACATTTAAAACTTATCTTGATAGGCACATAAACAAACGGGGAATAGAGGGATATAAGTGGTTAGATAGGTAAACGTGATCAGCACAGGTTTGGAGGGCCGAAAGGCCTAATCCTGTGCTTTTTTTGTTCTTTGAATTTGACACTTCGAACTTTTTTGGGAGGATTGCAACCATAAAAACTGATCATTGGAGTTTCTATAAGTGTTTAAACAGGAAAAGAATAACTAAAGCTAGAATTTGTCCTTTAGAAAGTCTGGTGAATTAATGGAGAACAAGGAAATGGTGGAAGCATTGAACAGGTATTTTGCATCTGTCTTAACGTAGAAACTCGGAACAGGAGTAGGCTATTCGACTCTTCGGGCCTGCTCCGCATTGAATGGCACTTGAAAATCAGTAAGTGAAAGGAAGGAATTTAAAAACAACCACCATCACCAGAGAAAAGGTATTTTTTAAACACATCCGAGTCTGAAAAAGGCGGTTGCTGAGATAGTAGAGGCATTAATTAAAATCTTCCAAAATTCCTTAGATTGGAAAATAGCTAATGCAACACTTTTATTCAAGAAAGGAGGGAAACAGGACACTATAGATCAGTTTAAGTAAAGTTGGGCAGCACAGTGGTTAGCACTGCTGCCTCACAGCGCCAGGGCCCCGGGTTCAATTCTGGCCTTGGGTCACTGAGTGGAATTTGCACATTCTTCCCGTGACTGCATGGGTTTCCTCCGGGTGCTCTGGTTTCCTCCCACAATCTGAAAGATGTGCTGGTTAGGTGCATTGACCCAACTAGGCACTGGAGTGTGGCGACTACGGGAATTTCACAGTAACTTCATTGCAGTGTAAACTTTTTTACTTTAATGTGGATTTCCAAAAGGAATTGTTGAGGTGCCACAACAAAGGTTACTGTACAAAATAAGAGCTCATGGTGCAGGGGTGAACATATTAGAATGGATAAAGGACTGGTTAACCAACAGGAAATAGAGTAGGGACAAAAAGTAAGTTGTCAAAAGGAGGTGAAGAGTCTGCAAAGGATATAGACAGGTTAAGTGAATGGACAGAAATTTGGAAGATGTATAAAATGTCAGTAAATGTGAACTTGTTCACTTTGGAAAGAAGAATAGAAAAGCAGTATACTATTTAAATGGGGAGAGATTGCAGAACTCTGTAGTGCAGAGAGAGCTGGGTGGCCAAATACATGAATTACAAAAGTTAATGGACTCGTGCAGCAAGTATTGAGAAGGCTAATGGAATGTTGGTGTTTATTGCAAGGGGAATGGAATATAAAAGTAGGGAAGTTTTGCTACAGTTGTATAGGGCTTTGGTGAGACCACATTTGAGTACTGTGCGTAGCTTTGGATTCCCTATTTGAAAAAGGATATAATAGCATTTGGAGTAGTTCAAAGATTTGCTTGACTCCTTCCTGAACTGTCAGGCTTATCGTACGAAGAAAGGTTGGGCCTATGCTCAATTGAGTTCAGAAGAGTGAGAGATGATCTTATCAGAACATACAAGATCCTGAGGAGACTTAACAAAAGGCATATTTCCTCTTGTGGCAGAGACTACAACTAGGTGACATCATTTAAAAACAAGTCTCCCTTTCAAGATATAAATGAGGATTTTTTTTCTCCCTCAGATGAGTTAGCCTGTGGAACTCTCTTCCACAGAAAGCAGTGGAAGCTGGGTCATTGAATTTATTCAAGGCTGAGTTAGATAGATTCATGATTGACGAGCAAGTCAAGTGCTATGAGGGCATACAGGAAAGGTCATCTCTTTTCTCTCCTTGCAGATGCTGTCAGATCTGCTGAGATTTTCCAGCGTTTTCTCTTTTGGTTTCAGATTCCAGCATCCACAGTAATTTGCTTTTATCAGATCACCCAAGATCTTTTCAAATGGAAGAGGAGGCTCGAAGGGCTGAATGGTCTACTCCTGCTACTAAGTCCTATGTTCTTAAGCCCCTGTTGAGAATACCATCATAATTGGAATTTCAATCATCTAAGCACAAGACACCAACCGCCAGCAGTCTGCAAGAATGTGCTCCATTTTGTTATAAAACAGCAGGAAAATGTGTTCATCGTTAACTGGAAGCTTAGCATTCCGAGTCGCAAATTGCAGTGGAACCGGGGAACTACATTGTGTAGTCAGGGCATCAGTGATGTTAATTATGAAATTAATGAACTGAAGCTGATGAGCCCTACATATTTCAGTGAAAATATGATGAATTCAAAGTAATTGAAAATTGTCAACTAGTTTTGACAAATTAAGTTCATTGACGTTTTGCTTGTTTAATGAATTAATCTGGATTGTAAGCAAATACGAAAGAGACTTGCTTTTAGAAATTTTACTTACTTTTCTGATATTTATGTAATATAAATAATGCTATGTTACACTTACTAAAAAGTTGGTCTGAATAAGTTTTCTGTTAGATGAAAACAGTTTGCTTCCACGATTCTGGGAAGGAGTAAATTATTTTGTTGGACTTTGATACGTACTTTTATTCTGCGAAGCGTAACATATGGCTCCTTCTTTCGCGCTGTAACAACTAGCACGATTCCAGATGCCTTTTGTGTCCATAAACACACAACTGCCAATTGAATCAAGGTGTCCATACTCCCAAGGTTTGTATTCTGGATTGTTCCCATCTGCCCATTCAAATGTTGATCCTCCCTAAAATAAAAAAGTAAATTAAAATAAAGGGTCAATTGCAGTGAGCTCACTAAAATGAGATCTTAAACTGAGCTTTTAACAGAAGAAGATGCAAAATATCTCATGGCATTATTTATAGAAGTGCCAAAAATTCTCCTCGGACCTGGCCAAAACCACAAAGTTAAATTGATTGGCCATTCATTAATTTGCTCCTTTTGGACTGGTGAGCTCTGTTGACCTACTCAACAAGTAGCTGCATTTCCAGTGGTTGTAAAGGGCCATGGGACATCCCACCACATGATAAAATATCTGATAAATATTTCTGGAAAATTCATCAAGGAGTTACAGTAGCGGTGCTAAACAGCCTCTCTAATCATAGAATCCCTACAGTGCAGAAGGCAGCCATTCGGCTATTGAGCCTGCACCGACCACAATCCCATCCAAATCATATCCCCTTAACCCTATGTATTTACCCTGTTAATCCCCCTGACACTAAGGGGCAATTTAGCATGGCCAATCCACACATCACTGCACGGTGGGAGGAAACTGGAGCACCCGGAGGAAACCGGAGCACCCGGTGGAAACCCACCCAGAAATGAGCAGAATGTGCAAACTCCACACAGACAGTCATCCAAGCCGGGAATTGAACCACAGTCCCTGGCACTGTGAGGCAGCAGTGCTAACCACTGTGCTACCGATGAGGGAGAAATGTATTCTCATACAGTTCTAACTTAGGTTATGCTGCAACTATTTTAAAAAACGGAAAACACAATTTTTAAATTAATTTTATATTTTTATTCCTCTGCAAAGCATTCTTTCAGATAGCGAGAAGGCAATCAAATTTTTAGATCTTGATCAATATAATTGTGTCATTTTGAGTCACTTGTTCTTCCTGCTGCCTGCATTTAATTCAGCAAAAGCTAGACACTTCCTGAAATGCAGCCTCCTGAATTGCCTGCTAGAAACAAGTGAGTGCATGTTCTTACCCCTTATTGATCAGCTCATAAAACACGCGGATAGGAGATCTAGGGCGCGATTCTCCCATTCTGACTCGCTAATTTTTTGGTGGGTCAGAATGGGAGATACGCACATGTACTGATTCGTGGGATTTGCATGTGTTCCCGATGCATGCGTTCCCGATGCATGCATGTCTCCCACTGCCGGAAAGCCAGGACCACGCAGGAAACCGGCGGGAAGACCAGGTAAGTGATTTTAATCCATTTGTAATGTAATTTAAATGTCATTATCAGGCCCAGGACTGAATTCTCCGGGCCCGATAGCAACTCCCACCCCGCCAGTGCAATTTCACTCCGGCGGGGTTGAAGAGTAGCACCCCACTTGCGGGGAATTATCGAGACCCCCCCCCCCGCTGGAGTGAAGAGGGGGGGGGGGAAATCAGTGCCCCCTGGCACTGCCCAAGAGAAAAAAAAGCTAATGGGCAGTATTTTCCCAAAGTCTGACAGAGTGTCAGGTTCAGACTAAAAACCTGCATGCATTTCTCCAGATGCACAGCCGAGTTTTCACTCCAGATTTTCTGGTACTCTGTGCTCAGAGAATTTGTGGGTGTGGTTTGCACACTCTGACAAATAGGGCTGATAGAGTCGGCATGCTGATCCACGCTAAAAAGAATTTTCTTACTTAAAAGACTTGCACATTCTCCAGTAAGTGCAAAGCAGATTAAGCAGTGGATGGACCGAGATCGTAATCTGTTGCAAGTTAAAAGATTTCTGATGCAAGGATGGCCAAGTTTTAAGAGAAGATGAGTTGAAACCTTATGTGAAGCGAGGGATAAGTATGCAGGATGGATGCATCCCTTGGGAAGTTAAGAGTGGTTGTTTTACCCCCTGGTCATTCACAAGTCATGGATGAAATTCATGAGGCTCATCCAGGTGCATCTAAAATCCAGCCAGGTCGTATGTTTAGGTGCCTAATATGGATCTGGACCTGGAGAACAAGGTGGAATCATGTTTGGCCAGTCAGATAAACCAGGAGATGGCACCATCAGCATCAATTCATCTTTGGGAGTGGCCTGATAAGCCGTAGTCCAGATTGTATATGGACTTTGTGGATCCTTTCAGGAACCACATGTTTATGGTTGTCATAGATGCACGTTCAAAATGGTTGAGAGCACATATCATGAGTAATATTACAGCTCATATGACAACTGAGAAGCTACATCCAGATTAGTTTGTTTCGGATAATGGCACTATGTTTAAGAGCGTATTGTTTCAAGAATTCACCAACACCAAAATGCACTTCTATCATCTGCCCGATTTTATTCTTTTAAATTAGGTCAAGTACCGCCTCCCTCTTTTGTAGGACTTTCTACATGCTGGCTAAAAAAGCTCTCCCAGATGCCTTTCACACTCTGCCTATCCCAATTAATATTGGGGAAGTTGAAGTCCCCTCTTATTGAGATTTTGAAGATAATTTGGCTGATTGTTCAGCCAAAAGCTGAAGGAAGAATCACTATTTAAAACACCCTTCTTCCCACCATGCTTTTCAGTCAGGTGTTTAATCCTCCATTCTGCTTGACCTCAAATCAATTCTCAAGTCCTCAAAATACTCAGTAGGACATCCTTCCTAGTTCTACCCATCATTGATTCCTATATGGACCAAAACAACAGAGTTCACTCTTGCCCACTTCATGTTCATCTCCAGCTGAGAGAGATCTCTAACCCTGACACTGGGCAGACAACACAACTTCTGAAAATCCTACTTATACATGCAGAGAACAGTATCTATCCTCCTAACCATGCTCTCCTTTTCAATTTCCCCACATGAATGGCTTCCTGTATGACGGTGCTATTGCCAGTGTTCCCATCCACCCTGCGGTCCCTGTTCTCATCTACACAGGTAACAAGTATCTTGTACCTGTTGTCAAAGTCCGGGGTTACGGCTCCTCTATTACTGCATCCCTGATCTCCCATACTGGCCTGACTCTCAATCACACCTTTCTATCCCTGACCACTGGTTAGCTCTAAAGTTCTACGTAATGAAACAAAGTATCAAGGCAACTCCCCGCCCTTCCCTGATGCTCAGCAAAGTTTGCAATTCAGACTCCAGCTCAACAACTCTTAAACCAAAGTTACTCAGCTTGAAGGGGGCTTAAGTTACTGCCGATATGATCGTCTGGGATTGCAATGCTTTCCACAAACTCCCACTTGCTGAAATCATAGAAGACCACCTGCCCTGTCATATCTGTCTATCATTAGTTATTTAGTTGATTGGTTAACCAATTACTAGCTTAGTAAAGTAATAGCAGGTTACAGTCCTAAGAGGAACACTCACTAACTGCTGGAGGTAAAACTAAACCAAAAATAAATTAAATGAGTAAAAAGTGACACCACCTTTTACTCTGCACCAAATTCCACTTTAACGCACACTTTACAAAGCATTCTGTTCCCTGACCACACTCTCACTCCGCACTCTGGCTAGTAGCAAACACTGTCTACTTACATATTCTCACCCATGTTACACCTGCTAAATGACCTTCCTGCTACAGTAATATTTACTCAGGTAAGCACTTTCAGCTGATTGCCAGTTAACCATGATGTGGAGATGCCGGCGTTGGACTGGGGTAGGCACAGTAAGAAGTCTCACAACACCATGTTAAAGTCCA
Source organism: Mustelus asterias (assembly GCF_964213995.1). Classification (NCBI taxonomy): domain Eukaryota; kingdom Metazoa; phylum Chordata; class Chondrichthyes; order Carcharhiniformes; family Triakidae; genus Mustelus; species Mustelus asterias. Next base: position 44,833,605 of record NC_135814.1, on the reverse strand, counting down.
ACAGGTTTATTTGGAATCACGAGCTTTCGGAGCACTGCTCCTTCCTCAGGTGAGTCCAGTTAACCATCACTGATGGTCATCTTTTGTTAACGATGTATTTTAACCAGCTTACAGTTACTTTGGCAGTTTTAAATTTCTAAGCCAAATTCAAAATGTTTATTTGAATTACAGTTTGAGAAATACTTACTAGTATACTTGCACCAAATTCCTGACTTTAGTACTTAGTTTATGATGTTTCCTGATCACTGTGCCGCACTTTCTATGTAAAACAGATTGCTGACTTGCCATTTTACATTACTGCCCAAAGTGAAGATCTACTTGACTTTCTCCAAGTGGGATGTCAAACCGACAGACCACACTGAGGGACTTTCCACAAGGGGGAAACAATTAATCAGACTGAGTTTTCCCAGACTGCTCTTATATACTTTCTACAGGTAAGATGCTTCCCTTGGTTGGGGAATCTAGAACCAGGGAGCGCAATTTCAAAATAAGGGGGATGCCACTTAATACTGAGATGAGAGGAAATTTCTTTGAGGGTTGTGAAACTTTGGAATCCTCTACCCCAGAGGGCTGTGGAAACTCTATTTTTGTGTATGTTTAAAGCAGAGATTGACAGAATTCTGATTAACAATGACGTAAAGGATTATGGGGATAGTAGGTGCAAAAGGCATGGAAGTGTTTCATCGGCCATGATCATGATCATGGGTAGCACAGTGGTTAGCATTGCTGCCTCACAGCACCAGGGACCCGGGTTCAATCCGGCCTTGGGTCACTGTCTGTGTGGAGTTTGCATGTTCTACTCTGTCTGCGTGGGTTTCCTCCGAGTGCTCTGGTTTCCTCCCACGCTCCAAAGATGTGCGAGCTAGGTTGATTGACCATGCTAAATTGCCCCTTAGTGCTCCCAAGATGTGTAGGTTAGGGGATTAGCATTTTAAATAGGTGGGGATAGAGCCTGGGCAGGATTGTTGTTTGAGAGACAGTGCAGGTTTCCAGTTCAAAATTCAGACTTGACCTATTGCTGGGTTATCATACAAGCAAAGACGTAGAATAACAGAAACAAAAGCTATTCAACACCTCTTTATAGGCCTGACAGAATTTTAAGCAGCAATTGATTTTTGCTTGTGGGCAGGATATTAATATATTATGATGATGTCATGTGCCTTTTAAAAAAAAAACTTACATCTTGACTGAACAAGCCAATCCAAAGAGGAAAACCATCCGACTTCACCAAGCTCTTCAGGAATAAATGCTGAGATTCATTATAGACACTGACGAGTTGGTATCCAGACATTTGACATTTTTGTAGTGCTGTATACCAATTCACTTGGTTCTGAATTACCATGTACTTGTGGTTTCCGTATTCTGTAGGCGGGGGCTCAAAATGACTTGGGTTCGGGTCTAAACATATAAAAGATGTTAAGATTAAAGCATGAGTCTTTATTCACTATTCAAAGCATATTAATTTAAAAATAGCTTCACATGACTGGAATAGGACTTATAAACAGGAACATTTTAAAGATAACTAGAACCCTTCTCACTTACTGTGTTCAGACTGTGAGGCAGTGTTACAAAATATAGTCAAAAGTCACGTTAGATGCCTGGATTTTTTCCCCTTCTATATTGTTGAAGTTCTAGAACAAGCTCCCCAAGGACATGGTAAGGATGGGCACAAAGGAATCGTAAGGAAATTTTTCATAAGGAAATTTATAAGTTCCTGAGTGAGAGAGAAGTTAGAGTATTTATGTAGGGCTTAGATTAGGTTAATTCAGAGGCAACCTTGGAGCTTGTTCAATTGCCTAATACAGTTTCTCTTAAGTGGTTCTAAAATTGGCTGCAATTTTTTGAACCTCCCTCCACCCACCCCTCACAAACCTAGAGTTGGCATTATTGGAGGGTAAGCGGCAAGCTCTGCTGCCTAGAATATGGAATTGGCTTTGCTCGGTTCGATTCTTTTGAATGCTCAGAAGCAACGAAATCTCAAATATGAAAAGAAAAAGAGTCTGAAAGAGAAGATTATATTAGAGCTAGACTATTCTCTTTGGCCCAAGGGACAGGCAAAGCTTGCTGTTTCTTGACACTTATTATTTTAAACTTACAATTGAATAAGACACTTTAAGATTTGGAAAACGTTGACTGTTCTGACCTTGGCAACGATAACATTTGTTGGATGGTTCTGCTCATAAGGAGTAGGTTCAGGAATAATGGAATTTAAATGCCAGGAGTCATTCTGCACAAACCAAATTTGAGTGCAAGGCCTCACATATTGCCTCAGAAATGAGGGGTTAAAATATCAGCTCTTAGCTGAAAAGCATTTGAATGATCTCAGAGAACCTGCCATGAAAACGCTGCTAGTAGAGAATCAAACACGTGTATTCCTGCAAAGTCTCTAAACACGTACAGCAGACGGCCAGGCTGATTCTGCAGTTGAATATTCTTCTATGCAATAACACCGGCAATCACTGCTTGTGTAACCCTAGAAGCAAATCACTATTTGGGCTTGCAGTGGTGACATTAATACCTCAAATGACAAAATATCCATTTTAACAGCGACCAAATTCCGAATACTATCAGAAACCATTCTTTAGTATTTGTAGGAGACTTAAAATAGCACATCCCAGAGAGACCTTGCATATTATAGGCCTAGCTTTTTTGCCCATCGGGTGTGCACCCGGAAGTGGACACAAAACATGTTCAGTGCCATGGATGGTCCTGGAGTGCAATATCACACTGACTGGTCAATTAATGGCATGCATTCTGTGAAGGGCTAATCACTGCCAGGGAGGGTGGGAGCAGAGAAAAGGGAAAGTGTGAGCTGGGTATTTCTAATGTGCCTCCTCAGGGGGACAGTCACTGGGAAGCTGTCGACCCATGAAAAATAAATATCAAATTTAAAGGGGGTCATATGATTTAAGCACGTGAGTGGCTGCGTTTTCACAAATTCTTCTGCTACACATCTTTTGATCTTTTTTTAAAATCCTGATGCATAAACCATAATTATTTGATCTTGATGTGTATAATTTGTGCTATGTTCCTGGAAGATTCTGGCCAAACTTTGGCGCAGGGGAGCAGAGTTAAGTCAAAAAGCTCCTCATTTGATTGAGGAGGTTGGAGACCATTAGGCTGTGCAAGTCAATGAACTGAAGATGGATTTTAAAGGCCCCGTCTTCAGTTAATGACTCAAAGGGGCATTGCTTTGCTGAGATTACCCTTTGCCACTTGGCCTCCTGACTCTGTTCATCGCCAGATTGAAACTGGAGCCAGAGCCAGAAGATTCAAAGGTCCAACATAAATGGTACATACACAGTTAAGTTGCACCCGTTACTGACCAAAAGATCTGGGCCTCTAATATTGTCACACCGTCACGTTCAATAAAATGCCTTTTGCAATCTGGTCGTGTATATTAGCAATAACTACAATTAACTGTGGTCAAAAAAGAATTTGGTGGTTTCTTACCCATTTCTATTTTACAAGCAGAAATGCTTTGCAATATCAATTGTACCCGCTGCAAAGGATGGTCAAAATGATGCCAATTACCACCCATATCAAGGCCAGCTGCTAGAAAATGATATCGTCCATTCCGTAACTTGACTCTTCCACTGTGCCAGTTTGAATATTGCACATAAGACCCATCATACCACATTGTGTGATTACCTAAAACAAAGAAAAAAAATTATAGTTTCTAGAATAACAAAAATGGCAAATTTATAAAATGTTTTCAGTAGAAACATAGAAAAACTACAGCACAAACAGGCCCTTCAGCCCACAAGTTGTGCCGAACACATCCCTACCTTGTAGACCTACCTATAACCCTCCATCCTAATAAGCTCCATGTACTCACCCAGTCTCTTAAAAGACCCTATTGAGTTCGCCTCCACCACCACTGACGGCAGCCGATTCCACTCGCCCACCACCCTCTGTGTGAAAAACTTACCCCTAACATCTCCCCTGTACCTACCCCCCAGCACCTTAAACCTGTGTCCTCTCGTAGCAGACATTTCCACCCTGGGAAAAAGCCTCTGAGAGTCCACCCGATCTATGCCTCTCAACATCTTATACACCTCTATTAGGTCTCCTCTCATCCTTCGTCTCTCCAAGGAGAAAAGACCGAGCTCCCTCAGTCTATCCTCATAAGGCATGCCACTCAATCCAGGCAACATCTTTGTAAATCTCCTCTGCACCCTTTCAATCTGTTCCATATCCTTCCTATAGTGAGGCGACCAGAACTGAGCACAGTACTCCAAGTGGGGTCTGACGAGGGTCTTATATAGCTGCATCATTATCCCCGGACTCCTAAACTCAATCCCTCGACTGATAAAGGCCAGCACTCCATACGCCTTCTTAACCACCTCCTCCACCTGCGGGGCCGATTTCAGAGTCCTATGGACCCGGACCCCAAGGTCCTTCTGATCTTCTAATGCAAAATCAATGCAAAATAAAAGAACGTAAAACAGAGGGGGAAGTACTGGGCGGCCTCTCGGTTGATCAACACAATCATGGCTGATCTGCCTCAATTCCATCTTCCCACCCACTTCTGCATCCCTTAATTCCCTGAGAAACCAAGGCCAAGATTTTTTGCTCTCATTCTTCTTGGGCGGGTTGGTGAAGGTAGCAAAAAATCTCGCCAGAGGCCCAAATTGCATTTTATGTCACTGCCACCCAACCACTATCCCATCACCACCCCACCCCTTCCCCCCCGGCGCATGCGCAGTATGATTCCTGGGATGGTGGGTCTGGTGTATGAGGAGAGATGGAGTCAGTTAAGATTATATCCGCTGGTGTTTAGACAAATTAGAGGAGTGGGAGGAGTGGGTGGAATCTCAGAGACCTATAAAATTGTAACAGGACTAGACAGGGTAAATTCAGGAAGTATGTTCCTGATGGCAGGGTGTCCAGAACCAGGGGCCACAATCTGAGGATACAGGGAAAATCAGTTAGAATGGACACGAGGAGAAGTTCTTCACCCAGAGTGGTGAGCCTGTGGAATTCTCTACCACAGAAAACTGTTGAGGCCAAAACATTGCATGTTTTCAAAAAGTAATTAGACACAGCACTTGGGGCTAAAGGGACCAAGGATATGGGGGGAATGCGGGAATAGGATACTGAGTTGGTTGATCAGACATGATCATAATACATGGCAGAGCAGGCTCGAAGGGCCGAATGGCCTACTCCTATTTTCTATGTTTTGATGTTTCTAAAGATTGACAATATTACATGTCCAAGGATATCTTGAGGAACATACCCATAACATGACTCCAGGCACCAAGAAAGGAAGTTAAACTATATAAACTAGGAGTAAGAAATTATGCATCACTTACCATTCTGCCTAACACTTAGCCACACCCATTTATATAGATAACTGCGAATTATAAGTTGTTCTGTGACAAAGTTGTTCTCTTCTTCATTTCTAATAGTCAAAATATTGGACCGTGGGTCTATTTGGCAAAAGATATAAACATAAATTATACTTTCCGCCTGGTTTAAAATGCATGCATGTCACAATTTGAATAAATTTAAAAAGGAAACCTAGGGATTAAAGAAACAGCTGGTTACATTATATTTTTCAGCTCTGCAATTGTATACGCCAATATATTTTAAAGCATGTGGCATAAAAAAGATTTGAAGATGCTGAACTACTTCAAATATGTGCGGTGTGCCGAATTTACCGGCTAGAACTTGTAAGCTACAGAATTAAAACTGGCAATAGACATGCAGAATATTTCTCACCCAATTTCTTGCACATGCTGTGGACTGTGCTCTCTTCAAAATATCTGGGCTTTTCAGAATTAAGTAGAAAAGCATAACAATTATTTCTGAAAGGTATCCATAATGGTCCTTGAAGCTTATGGGGGCACCTCACGGTTTCAACATCAGACTGTTCAGGTGCTAATTCTTCTGAAAAATTGAAATATATAATTTAAAATATGCAATCTAGATCAGACAAGAAGCAGAGACAACATAATCAATCATTGCAGAAATACTGCTGCTCCCAAGCACAGAATTCAAAATCCTTGTCTTGTTTTACAAATCTTTCTGCAGCCTCCCCCACCTTTCCACTTCAGCAACCTCCAGCAGCCCCAAGACCCATCATAAGCCTTTTGACCTTCTGATTCAGGTTCCTACACATCTCAAATTCCGGCTGGAACACCCTCCCTAAATCCTCCTGCTCGATTACTTTTGTCTACATCTTCAAAATCTTTTTGATGAGGCCTTGTCACCTTTCCTAACTTTCTGTTCAATGTCTATTTCCACATTGTGATGTGTCTCGCGACAGTTAATTGTTCATTGTTGCTAGTCCCATCAAAGTGAAAAATAACATACAACTATATAGCAAGCTTTATATCCTCAGGCTGTTTCAAAGTTCTTTGAACTATTAAGCACTAATGTACTCTACTTATTGTTGGAATGTCAGGACAAATGGCAGACATTATCTGCATATGTAAGATCCCCAAAACAGCCTAGAAGGAAATGATCAGATAATCGATTTCAGGGATGTTGTTTGGGGATAAATCCTAGCTATGAATGAAAACTCCCCTTCGATTCTTTGACTACAGGGTGGCATGGTGGCACAGTACGTCACAGTGTCAGGGACCCAGGTTCGATTCCCAGCTTGGGTCACTGTCTGTGTGGAGTTTGCACACTCTCCCCGTGTCTGTGTGGGTTTCCTCCGGGTGCTCCAGTTTCCTCCCACAGTCCAAAGATGTGCCGGTTGGGTGGATTGGCCATGCTATATTGCCCCTTAGTGTCAGGGAGACTAGCTTAGATAAATGCATGGGGTTACAAGGATAGGGCCTGGGTGGGATTGTGGTTGGTGCAAACTCGATGGGCCGAATGGCCTCCTTCGGCATTGGTAGGATTCTATGATTCTACTGTTACAGAATCATTTGCATCCATCCAAGAGGATAACCCGGGCATTAAGTTTCATGTCATATCAAAAAGCGAGGACTTCTAGCAATCCATCAAATACAATTATAGAAAATATTGTGAATCAGATGAGATACTTACTTTGTTGAGAATGGCAAATAGCTCCTCCTAAAACTAAATCACAGTCCGAAGTTCTCCAGAACCCATCAACATCCATGTATACACAATTGTCAGTTGGTGCAGAATCATCGCTGCTCCAGTGACTAAATATTGTGTGTCTTCCATCTGACCACCGAAAGTGTAACCCATCCTGATTTTGAAAGCAGAACAAAATGTTACATTACATACCACAAACTCACAGATATTAAACACGTCCACAGTTTACACATGCACCCAGAGACAGCTAAAGAGATCAGGAATGTACACACAATTCACACATCAGCAGCATTTTGCTGGTCATTTTCCTCAGTCCTGGAAATGCAAATCAATATTTGGGCTTCAAAGTTCACTAACCAGTACAGAATAGATTAACCAAATCTTCGGCCTTCACCTGAATTCAACAGAATGTGGATTGGAAAATTGGCGGTACAGCATTGTCACCTTAGAACCAAACACCGTCTCTTTGATGGCAGCTGTTGCAGTTTTAGCAGGAACTGTTTGCCATGTTCAACTGGGAATACAGTATCGAAGTATTGGGGGTTCACCTATACTTCAGTTTCATCACAATTTCACCAAGGAGCTTGCCTTTTGGGTATCTGCTCAAACAATCCAGTTGAGGTTTGGGAATTGGGAAGATCTGTTTTAAATAGCTTCAAGTGTTTTAAAAAAAAACAATAAGAAGTCTCGCAACACCAGGTTAAACTCCAACAAAAAACGAGCCAGTTATTTTGAGCTGGGTGGTAGGTTAAATGGATTCAATTAACCTCAATCATACTGCACATGCCATATAATTGACATGCAATAAATTTTGCTAGCATCAAAAACTACAAGTGGATTCTCTCAAAAAAATTCAAGGTGTCGAAATCATGTAAAAACTGGAGTAAATCCTGCTGTTTTTTTCAGTGGGAGTTTCAAAATGAATCTCCCACACTTCGCACTGCAGAGTGCACTAGTGTGAATCACGTGAAAAATCTGTGGGCGGGGCCTATTCCCACTGGAGAGGCCGGCAGCATAGCCCTGAGTGGGCCACTGCGCACGCGCTGATCTGACATGCACAGTGGCCCCGCACTGCCAGCCTCCCGATCGCTGGCCGGCACTCTGACTCCCCCATGGCCCGATCACTGGCCCCCCACCAAACATTTCCGCCCAGCCTTAACCCCCTCCCGCTCCCCTCTGCCCCTCCCCCCCAGCCTCAACCCCCTCCCACTCCCCCCACCCAGCCTCAACCCCCTCCCGCTCCCCCCACTCTCAACCTCCTCCTGCTCCCCCCCCAGCCTACTTATATATCTCCACCTCCCCCGCACTGGCAGCCCCAATTCCGTCCCCCAACCTCACAGCTCCAATCCACCCCCCCCCCCACAGCCTCCCCCCCCCAACCCCGTCCCCTTGGCACTGTCTGATGCCCAGTGGGGGGTGCTAAGGTGTCCACTGGGCATTGGCACTTTGCCCCTTGGGCAGTGCCAGGGGACCCAGGTTGGCACTACCAAGGTGGCAATGCCTATGGGGCACCCACCCCCAGTGTCTGGAGGGCCTCGATAGCCCCCCCCTTCACTGTCAGCGCCCCACAAGTGGGGAGCTGTAGTAAACCCTGCTGGAGTAAATCACTCTGGCCGGGGGAGGAGGCGGTGGGGGAGTGGAGATGCTTGCAGGCCCAGAGATTTCAGTTCCAGACCCGCCAATGGGATTTAAATTGTATTGAAATTAGAATTTAAATTAATTATGCAGCTGCGCGCCGATTTCTGGCAGAACAGTATTGGTGCCGGAAATCCAGCTGCCGGGAGACTTGAGCAGACGCCATGGCGCCCAACGAGAAATCCACAAAGTGGCTTCCACTTGAGTCTCCCAGCCCCTGCACTGCTTTTGTAGCACAGCGGGCTGGGAGAATCACCCCCCACTACATTTTGATCATGCTTTCATTTGCGCTAACAGATTAAAAGTTAATATGTATGTTTCTTTTAGGTTAATATCTTTCAGCCAGTGTTAAAAATAATTGTAAACGAGTGGATATGTGGAGGCATGAACAATGCTCCTCCCACACTGGATACACTGCAATGTATAACATTGCATTACTTCTTGCATTTTATATACACCTATTAACATCTTCAAAGGGGATTAAAAGACATATTTTACGCTGTATGCAGCCACCTGTTACTTACTTACAGATTGTACAACACTGCTAGTTGTAAAGGGCTCCAGTGATTAGTGGCAGTGTGTACTGCATCATGGCAAAAGGATGTTTTATTAGGATACAAACAGGTCTGATGTCAATTATACACACATGTAGAAACAACTAACCAAATGTTTCAAGATATAGCAACGTATTCTAATATCGGCAAAGCTAAAAATATCTTTAGAAGTGTATTCTATACTATTTTGAGTAACTTTAGGTTTGCAATGTGGTTCTGACATCACAGCTACAATTACAAATTTATTGCTGCATTAAGTTTGTTTTTCTCTATTGGTTTTAAGCCCCTTGGTCTTTAGCAATACAACAAGAAATAGATTGCAATGAGTGTCACAATCATCCAGTTTCCAGGTTTATATTAACATTTTTGAGGTAATTTTTAGTTTTGGGGAAAAGAAAGTCAGAGGAAGACAAAGTAGAAGGGAGAGCAATCTAAAGGAAAGGCAGGTGGTTTGCTGGAAAGCTGGAAACAGGGTGCCTGACCTGCTCTGTTGTGTCTTTGTGGGAGAGGTCAATGATTCATGCAAACCTCAGGGTCAAAAGCTAAGAACACCTTTGTAAATAAGGCATTGAATGGTGGAGCCAGCAAGTCTGCAGGAGAGGACAACTATATCCATTAAACAAGTAAATTAGTCATGTGGGTCACAGAATCACAAGGGATTGTTTAGAAGGCTAAACACAGTTAATATACATTGCTGTTTGGAACATCCCAAGTAGGTCATCTTGCCACAGAGATGGGCTGTACAGATCAGGGAGGTCCCTTTCTTTTTAATCTGTATGTTGTGCTTACACAGAGACAAGCAATTCAGCTTGGAAACAGTGGAAGGGTGGCTACGAACTGTAGAGCAGCTCTAAGTAAAAAGATCAGAAATCAGAGCCAATTTCTGAGGTGGAAGTTCTAAGCCAGAGTGCCGTGAAGCCCATTGTCCAACTGGTGTATCCAGAATTGTGAGATGCTTAAGGAGCCGGTGAAGGGTCACTTAGCTGGAGGAAGGTGGAAGGACCCCAAGAAAACTTATAGAGAATAGCAGGAACATGGAGGAGAATCAAAATGAATTCCTGAGAGCTGTGGCACTTCGGTTTGGTCTCAGGAAGTGAAGGAAGAACTTAACAAATAGCCAAAGACTTTCTGGGCGGTGGGACGTTATAACGAAAAAGGTGAAGTCTGGTTGAGAATTTTAATCTAAAGTATACGTGAGTGTTTTATTGTGCATTTTGATGTAAAGTAGCCTGACTATTCACCCAAGTCAGTGTTTATTTAGTAGTGCTTGCTTTACTTGTTTCTCATATAGTAAAATACATTTGTTTTAAACCATGGAATCTTGTGGTGTAATTTCTTTTAGGTGATACCCAGGATATTAATGGTTCCTCCGGGGATCAGAACAGCATTGGCTATACTCATCATTAGTTCTATTAAAACAGGGCTTCCTATAAACCACCTTCCCCATTAAAAAAAACCATATATACATACATCTTGACTATACAGTCCGATCCACACTGGATACCCCAGAGTGTTCACAGTAACTGTGAGGAAAGCCTGATGATAGGGTTCAGTGACGCTAACTAACTGGTAACCACTCTTCTGACATTCAGTGAGTGCTTCTTCCCAGGTTAGGTTCTTCCTGATTATTGTATAGGTGTGGTTGAGAAAATTCAATGTGTCGTTTAAAGGCGGCATGATCTTATCATGGATGGAATGTTCTAAGGAAAAAAAAATGGAAAAAACGGTTAAGTGAATGCTCAGATAAATATTTAATACATTTTAGCTTTCAGATATTATGCCCTAGACCCTGAAGAAATAAATTCCAACATATTGAAGGTGGTGCATTCTATTTCAACAATCATTTCCACCAGTTGGAGGCTTTCTTCATCGATATTATAGTTTCAAGATATATTGACCAAATATAAAGATGCAACATCCACATTTTTGTGTCATACTTTTCTGAAATGAAGAAAGAAAAATTGGACAATCGCTTCCAATTTATATAGAAACTTCCTCAGTGAATAAAATCTTTCAATTTATCTTTAGGTATCTTCCTTTAAAAACATACAAGATATTTTCTGTGGGTTTTTTGGCTTTGAACAGTTTAAAATCTGATCAAGAAAATTAGCCTCTCAACTGCAGAAAAACAGAATAATTGGTTCTTAAAGAGGCTCATCACTTTACACAAAGGAGTACTTCATGAGCAGAATACACTATTATTTCGGACAAAAGAAGAAAATTCTCCAGCAGAGGCCATTTACCCATTGTGTCTATGTCAACTCTTCTAGAGCAAACCAAAACTAATCGCAATCCTTTATTCTCTCTCTCCATTGCTTTGTATCATCACCTTTACAAATGCTGATCTGCTCTTCCAGTATTTACATTTTCCTATTTACTTTTCAGGTCTGGAATCTGACTTTTTGAAAAAAGAGACAATGGTGTCAATTGAAATTTAGCAGTCTGGGGCGGTAATCTGGAGGAGTGGGTTTAAAGCAGGCATGAGGGAGGTTACAGAGAGCAAGAACAATGAGGGATTTGAACATGGGGATGGGAAAGTAATTTCAGGCAACTGAGGGGCAGCAGACGGTGCCAATGCACGTTAGCAAGGAAAGATGTGGGTGGGCACAGAATTGAATGCAGCCAGAGTTTTGGATGATCTGTAGTTAGCAGTGGATAGAAGATGGGTGGACTGGATTGGAAAGCATTGGAGGTTACACAGATATGGCTGAAGGTTTCAGTGGCAGAAAGACAGAGGTAAGGGCAGAGGCAGACAATGTGTGTGTTGGAGAGGATATGGGGAAACACATTCAGCTTGTGGTCCTAAAGGTCCAAGATTGGAAACAGTCTGGTGCAGCCTGGAGTGGCTAAGGAGAAGGGATAATATCAGTGATGAGTGCATGCTACCTGTAGTGGGGATTGATGATGACGACTCCAGTCTTCCCAGTACTTTGATGGGTAAAACTGCATTTCAAATAACTTACAAAAAGATTTGCATTTATGCTGTGTTTTTCACAACTATAGGATGTCTCAAAGTCTATACAGCCAATGAAGTACCTTAAGTGTAGCCAAATTGTGTGTAGGAAGCATGGCAGCTAAATTTACAGAGCTACAGGGAAAAGGCGGCACAGAGGATCTAGGTGAATTGTATTTGCAGAGAGCTGGCATGGGTATGATGGGCTGAATAGTCTTCTTCTGTGCTATAATCATTCTAGGAATTACAGATGTAGAAATTTAAGCAAGTTTGTATCCAATCATTGTTTGCCCTTTCAGAACTCTGTACCTAAATATGCTCATTGAGTTTATCTGGAAATAAATCAATCCCAACTGACCCACAAACTAGGAGGAATCAGTGGAAATTTGCATGTGGGGTCTTTTTGAGTGAAATGAAGAGCACACTGTTGAATAAGAGTACAATCCATAAGGTTTAATATATAATTAATGTTGGAACTAAATTAGAAATAAAAGTTTATAAAAATGTATTACCTCGATGCTTCTGGCACACTGCAACATGCTGCATATCATCACATGCTGTCATATCCCATTTTCCAACAAATGCTGTGCTTGGATCATTTAACAGAACAGCACACTGTTTTTCTATATGAAAGAACTAAAAATAGATAACAGGAAAATATTGTAAGTCGTCATTATTGGGGAAATATACAAATTCCGATCTTTTGCTGTAAAGTATTTTACCGCGTTCTTACCCTTTCACCCTGTCGGCCGATCGGTGGGGCGAGCTGGTAATATTGTGAGCGCGCCGAGAAATCAGGTTTGCGCCTAATTTCTCGCTTCTCGCGAGCTTACCGGCATCAGATATCCGGCGAGTTCAGCCTCACACCGAAAAAGGGTGCAAGGCTGTTCTCAATATTTAGATTGTATTAAAATTAGAATTTAAATATTACAAGTGAGCCCGGGACGGAATCGTTGCCGGGGGGGGGGGTGGAAATCAGAAATCAGCTGTGGAGGTCAACAGTAGCTGGAGGAGGCTGTAACTTTCAGATCTCTGCCTGAGCATGCACAATTGCACTATCTGCTGCTATCTACCAGCTTTCGGTGAGTTTAGGCCCTGCTCCCTTCCCCTGCTGGCACGAAACAGGCTTGGCTTCATTTTTTTGACAGAGAAGATTCAATTTTTAACTTGCCCCAAAAAACAGCAGGAATTTCTCCCATTTTCACGTTCGTTTGGAACCTTGAATGTTTTGGTAAGATCGGCCCCTTTGACTTTTTGAATTCTCCCGCAGGATTCTTTTTACAACCAGTGGTTCGCACTGCTGCCTTACAGTGCCAGGGACCCGGGTTCAATTGCCGGCTTGGGTCACTGTTTTTGTGTGGAGTTTGCACATTATCCCTGTGTCTGTGTGGGCTTCCTCCGGGTGCTCCGGTTTCCTCCCACAATCCAAAGATGTGCAAGTTAGGTGCATTGGCCACGCTAGATTTTCTCTCTGTATGCTCAAGCAGGCGCCGGAGCGTGGCAACTAAGAGATTTTCACAGTGGCTTCATTGCAGTATTAATGTGAGCCTACTTGTGACAAGTAAATAAACTTTATGTTTTTAAACCTGCTTTTTGGCAAATTCAGCATAAAAAGGGAATTACAAATGGTAGAAATTGGAGATTTAAGAAAAAATGAAGTGTCCACATAAGGACATTAAACTGCCTTTTCTCTTCTCAGCCACTGAATAAAAAGAACAACCATGCATTTCCAGCAGGTTCCTTTTTATTAATGTCCAGTGTATGCAATATTTACAAATCACCCTGAATCCACTCTGAAATTAGGCAGGGTCTGAGGGAAGACCTCTATTAGATCAATCCTCAGCCTTCCGCCCCACCACCACACTCTTCCACACATCCCCCCACTCCCGTCCCCACCGAGAGAGAAGAGACCTAGACATCAATCCTTTCCCAATATATTTCTGTTGTTATCCTTTTAAATCTCTTCACCCTCTCCAGTGCCCCTGTATGCTTATTACAATATTATAAGTGGGGCGCAATGGAGATTGTACCACACTGGACACAGCTCAAGTAGGTCACTACAACTTTATGCCAGATCTATGATATAACTTATAGATAAATTTAAAATAAAAATTGTCAGCTGTCTAACAGTGGCAACACTTATTTTATTGCCAATCACAAGCTAGGAAACGGTGTTGTCTGGGAAAAATGGGTACGATGTTAAAAGTCAGATGTTCCTCTGCTATTTACCTCTTCGACTTTAAAGATTAGTTACATAGACACCATCCTTGTACGGCCCTCTACAAAGCAGGCCAGTAGAATCCCAGATTTGAACCTTATCTGTACTGAACTAGCATATTTTAGTTGGAGTAAACTTGGAGCATTATAAGTGGTTTCACTATCCCCAAGCTACATTAAAAAAAAGGAAGGTAGTATTTTCCATTTTTGAGTCATCCAGCAACATCTGCTATAATGTACATGTGTTTCTTGGGTGATGACAGGGTTGGTCTTAGAGCTTAGATCCTTATAGTCAGACAGCTGACCATCAGTCACTGAGTTCATCCATGATTTGCCAAACTGGAGCAGGTACTCAGAGTGGAATACTGAGAAAGTCATTATTCTTCAACCAAAATTTACACCTGTTTTCTTCCAATAACAGGAACCCTCATCAATATTCCCCTCTCTCGAGCCCAGGGCTGCTGAGGTCTGTTGCAGAACCTGAACGATTCAGAGTTGAACTTGAGTTGAATCATGTTTTTTGCCAAAGATTCATTTTACTAGTTTCCAGAAAACTTGCTGCAAACCAAGGATTGCCATATACTATAGCTGCATTGCATGGGATTAGGGGTAATATATTAGCATAGATTGAGGATTGGTTAAAGGAAAGAAAGTGATTAAGAATAGAAGGATCATTTTTGAGAAAACAGGGTGTAAGTAATGGAGTGACATCATGAAACCCAAGTGAGACAATAAACCTGGAGGAAGATGTAATGAGGCTGCAAAGGATCCAGGCTGGATGAATAGGCAATGAATGAGTGAATAGGCAAGAAAGTGGCCAATGGAGTATAACGTGGGGAAATGTGAAGTTACCTACTCTGGGTGGAAGAATAAGTAGAATTTTCTTTGTTTTAAAAAAAGGTGAGACACAAGTATTGGGATCCTTATACATAACATGGAGACACATCAAGCAATTAGGAAGATACCTGAGATGCTAGCCTTTATTGCAAGCAATTGCCATCTAAGAAACTCTTGGATTCATGTGGTATTTTGGCAAGAACCTGAGGGAAAATAGATTGCAGGAGACATAGAAACTGACTGTAAAAGCTTCTGTAAATATATGTGAAGAGAGAAAGATTAGTAAAGACAAAATGTAGGTCCCTTACAGTCAGAAGCCAGGGAAGTTATAATTGGGAACAAACCAGAGAACACAACTCACCTCCAAGAAATGTTACTGAACAAAAGGGCCAGTGAGAGGGCAGAATTGAAGGAAATCAGTATTAATAAGAAAATGATGCTGGAGAAATTAATGGGGGTAGAGGCTGACAAATCACTAAGGCCTGATAATCTATATCCCAGAGTATTAAAGGAAGCAGCTGAGGAAATATTGGATACATTGGTGGTCATCTTCCAAATTTCTATAGACTCTAGAGTAGTCCCTACAGACTGGAAGGTGGTAAATATAACCTCACTATTTAAAAAGAAAGGGAGAGAAAAAAGGAAGAATTACAGATCAGTTAACCTGACATCAGTAGTGGGGAAGATGCTATAGTCGGTTATAAAAGACGTGATAACAGAACATTTGGAAAGCATTAAGGGGATTGGACAAAGTCAGCATGGTTTTATGAAAGGCAAATCATGCTTAACAAATCTACTGGAGTTTTTTGAGTATGTAACTATTAGAATAGATAAGGGAAAACCAGTAGATGTAATGTATTAGGACTTTCAGAAGGCTTAAAATAAAAAGTACATCATAAGAAGTTAGTGGGCAAAATTAAAGCACATGGGATAGCAGGTAATGTTTTGGCATGGATCAAGAATTGGTTGAAAGGCAGGAAACAGCGAGTGGGAATAAATGAGTAATTTTCCAAGTGACAGGCAATGACTAGTGGGGTACCGCAGGGATTAGTACTTGGGTGAAGGAACCAAATGTAACATTTCCAAATTTGCTGACAACACAAAACTGGGCAGAATTCTGTGTTGTGAGGAGGATGCAAAGAGGCTTCAAGGTGATTTAGACAAATTGAGTGAGATGGGTAAACACATGGCAGATGCAGTACAACGTGGCTAAGTGGGAAGTTATAGATTTAGGTATAAAAAAGAGTATTATTTAAATGCTGATATATTGGGAAAAGTGGATGTGCAAAGGGATCTGGCTGTTCTTGGAAACCAGTCAGTGAAAGTGGAGAGGCAGGTGCAGCAAGCAATTAATAAGGCATGTGGTATGTTGGCTTTCATTGCTAGAGAATTTGAGTTCAGAAATAGGGATGCCTTACTGCAGTTATACAGGGCATTGATGAGACATCTGGAGTAGTGTGTGCAGTTTTGATCTCCCTACCCAAGGATTGATATACTTGCCAAAGAGGGAGTGCAGCAGAGGTTCACTCGGTAGTTACCTGTACTGGTGACACTATCCAATGAGGAGAGATTGTTTCAACTGGGCTTGTATTCACTAGAATTTAGAAGGATGAGAACAGATCAGATTGAAATGTATAAAATGCTAACAGGGCTGGACAGACTAGGTGCAGGGAGGATTTCTTTCCCCCCAGTTGGGGAATCCAGAACCAGGGGACACAATCTCAGGATATGGGATAGACTATTTAGGACTGAGATGAGGAATTATTTACCACAGAAGGCTGTGGAGGTTACGTCACTGAATGTGAAGAGATAGATATATTTTTAGATTTTAATGGTATCTAGGGGTTATGGGGATAAACAGGAGTATGATATTGAGATACAGGATCAGCCATGATCATACTGAATGGTGGAGCAGGCTTGAAGAGCCAAATGGCCTCCTTCTGCTCCAAGTTGCAGTGTCTATGTTTACTGAGCATAGTTTTGGTCTCCATACTGAAGGTTGGTTACATTTCCCTTAGAGGGCATTTAAGAAATGTTGACTAGATTAATTATGGGGATCAGTGGTCTGACTCATGAGGAGAGATCGAGTGGAATGGGTCTACATTCAAAAGGACAAAGAAGAAAAGTACAGCACAGGAACAGGCCCTTTGGCCCTCCAAGCCCGTGCCGATCATGACGCCCTAACCAAACTACAAAAACAACTTTATGTCGTTACTCGGTCCTTATAGGGCATTCCTATGAGTTTAGAAGAATGAGAAGTAATATCATTGACACATAAAACATTCTTAAGGGGCCTAACAGGGTAGATGTTGAAAGGATGTCACCCCTGCCCAGAGTCGATAACTAGGCATCATAGTCTCAGAATAAAGGATCAGCCATTTAAGACTGAGATGAAGAGAAATATTTTCACTCAAAAGGTTGTGAAACTTGGAATTTGATACCTCAGAGGCTGAATATACTCAATTGATAAGTATATTGAAGATAGAGTGATACTTAGACACTGCGGAACCTTGGCATTTGGTAATGGGTCAGGAAGGTGGAGACTGATGTAACTATCCAGCCTTTCTGAATGGAAGAACATTAAGGGGCCAGAGGACCTATTCCTGCTCCAATTTCTACATTGTTATGATTGCACATCAGAAGTAGAAGGATTTTTGACAAAAGGCTTCCAAGGGGAAAAGATCAATCAACTCAGTACAAAAGAACAAAGAACAAAGAACAATACAGCACAGGAACAGGCCCTTCGGCCCTCCAAGCCCGCGCCGCTCCCCGGTCCAGGATTGAATCCTGAATCCAGGATCCCCGCCCAATTTTCCAGCCTATCTACATACCAATATCCTATCCACCGAGCTGTCCCTCACAGCTACGATGCTTTGTTCATTACAACCTATTAACTCACCCCCACCCCCCTATTCCAGACCATGTGATCCCCAGGGAGAGGCGAAAACCCAGAGTGAAAAACCCCAGGGCCAATATGGGGAAAAAAAAAATCTGGGAAATTCCTCTCCGACCCCCTGAGGCGATCGAAACGAGTCCAGGAGATCACAATGGCCCTGATCGGAAAATGCTTCCCAACCCTAGTCATTTCCACTTCCATGAACACCATATGAATTCCCTGCCCCCGAGACAGGTTCCCAACTATCCGCAGTCTCGACTTAAAAGATGGGTTCTGGGACCCATCAGACTCAGTTACTCAAGAAAGATAGAATATTAGAGGAAAAGTCAAACAGCTCTCAACTTATAAAGAATTGGCAAAGGTTTGTGATCCACATGTACTCATAACTGGACGCAAAACAATAAAACACACAACAGTTTAACTCTACACAATTTAAAAATGAACCATATAAACATTTAGCTTACATCAAAATCTAGAATACCCGTATCCAAGTCAAATGACGGCTGCCAATTTGTGTAATTAACCGGTCTTCCGGTTATCCATTTGTTGGTTCCAGTTCTACTCGAGGCCTGCATACCAAGCCAAATTCTGTCTGGTAGCGATGACAAATGGGATACAATAAAATCTGTTGAACAGAAAGTGCAAACAGATTTAAGAAGTAAAATTCAAATCTATATGGAAACAAGATAATTATGTGCACTGGCAGTTTTCTTCCTTCTTTGTCCCACCCATTTCTCATCAAGATAATAATGGGGTGAATTTTAATCTTATTTACATGGCATTTGACAGATTGTCCAGGCATTGGGATCATCGATCGACAGCCCACCAACTAGGAGGTAGTATTACTTGCTGACAAAGGATCAACACATGTCTTAAGACGTGATGAGGCACCTTATCAAGAGTTCTGCCTGCTATCATAATTTTAGTGGCCTCCAAGTTCTGCTTTTTTAAAAAAAAAGTGAGATTTCTTTTGGTATTAACTTTTTGTTCCGTGGTCCCGTGAAGGGCAATTTCTAATGTTTCTTCAATTGCTTGTAGTATATGCAGAACATTGTGATGCCATAGGACAGGCACTGAAACAGGAAGATGGCATAAGGATGCCAAACAATCATAACAGCAAATTACTGCGGATGCTGGAATCTGAAACCAGAAGAGAAAATGCTGGAAAATCTCAGCAGGTCTGGCAGCATCTTTAAGGAGAGAAAGGAGCTGATTTTTCGAGTCCAGATGACCCTTTGGGGGTCATCTGGACTCGAAATGTCAGCTCTTTTCACTCCTTACAGATGCTGCCAGACCCCGCTGAGATTTTGCACCATTTTCGCTTTTGGAATCATAACAGCAGGTCTCAAAGAAGGCTGTCAGTGCTGACAGCATTAACTTAGGCTTAGTTAACGACCAGACTAGAACAGCAAGGGTAAATGTCTCGCTGTCTCCATTTGTAAAAGTTGCAACCTTTCCAAAGCAATTTCTTTTAAAACCTCCCCCATATCCCTCTGCAAGCCTCCTTCTTTTCTCCTTCTCCCCCTCCCATCCCCCACACATCTACTGTATATTTCTTCAACACTCATTAGGAGTCAGCGTATGCAGCTCTCCTTCTCGTTACAATTGCAAACTCACCTCCAAGTCAACAAGTCGTAAACAGCAGTCTGGTTCATTTGGATTGCAACTGGAAGGCCTTTTCACTTCTGTCTTTTCTAATTGCAGCCACTGATCACAGCACTTCCCCATTTGAACACTTGCTGCTTCTCCTCTCAGCATGTTCTTTCCTTGAAGTAGCCTCACAAAGTGCTGCTACTGAGTCAAGGCTGACAACATTATGCAGAACAAGCATAATGTACTAAACTTCCTATTTTATACTAACTTGAAAATACCGAATGCCAACATCCTGCTGGGGATGTTCAGTATTGATTGAAAGGAGGGATTTTAATGACAGGATGTTGAACACTTTTTCACTTTTGACAAATCCAACTGGATGTAGTTGCATTTACTTGATCACTGTGGACCCTACGAGTCCATCATGCCATTAGTCTGGCTAAAATGGTAACAACATACCCACCTCACACTCCCAAATCTGCGCAAGCTGAATGGAAATTTAATTGAGCATTAAAACGGTGTTAATATTAATTACGTCTTGGGAAACCACAGATGTAGGCCTAGAAATGCAAAATGTGCCCAAAAACTGGTATGCAATTTGCAATCCTTGCACCCAACTGCAGAAGCCGAAGGTGCATGTAATGTCAGGCCTTAAGCTTCCTCATCATCATCAAGTTGGTGGGTTTCAGACACAAGTGGGCATTTCTTGCCCTTCCTGGCGCTACATTCGGGCAAGTATAATTTGCTGCTCGCCCGTTAGGCAGCATTTAGAACTGGCTTAGGACATCTCAATCTTGGAGAGGACGTCAAACAGGCACCCTGCTTCCTATCTGAATACGCAAAGGATCTCACACCTGTTTCAGACATATGGCACACAGCAGACTCCTGGCTCATGATCAACGTGCACTTCCTGCCCACTATACTGGAAACAAAACGTCTGTTAAGCGGCCAAAAAAAAAGGATAGGTGTCATCGAATCTCTAGGAAATTCTGGCAAAACAATGACTTTAAATTAAAACAATTAACTTAAACACACAAAACACAGTAGGGCATTTGTTTGCGTTCATTGTACACTCTGGTTCAGCCAACAACATACCTTGTTCTACAGAATTGGCGATAGACGGCAAGTTCCCACCTAGGCTCTGACAGAGTCGTGCTCCAGCTTCCAATGTGGAAACTTGTGGTTTTATAAAGTTATAGCACTAAAACAGATGAAATACGATTTGTCACTACATTTTCTACTACCCATACTTGACATAGCAACTGTTCCTTTTCACATTTAGGGAGTTCTTATTCCAATTCAATGTTGTTTGTGCTTTGGAAAAGGACTTGGCTCACAAAAGAAACATTTATTCTATCGTCCTTTTATACAATAAACCTTTAAAATTAATAAAATTATAAATATTTGTGAGCAATTTGATTAAAGCAACATTTATTTCATTGATGTAAAGCAGATATAAACAACAACATTTAATAGGATAATAAAATGCCTTTCAATTGTGAAAGGATACGGATTTCCTGTTGAGAGCGCAATGGGAGAGATTTTTCACCATCGAGAGGGAAGAACACTGGGCCCCTGAAGATGGCAAGGTATAACCTAACATGTCATTCTGCAAAGAAAGCTCCTGCAAACAGTCTTCCTAGATCAATCTTCAGTCTCCTCCACCCTGACTTCCAACAATAAGTGCAAGAAGCTTGTGGACTTCCATGTCACTAAGATCAAGGCCATTCAATTAACCCCCACTGCTTCACTCCCTTACACTAATCCATTGGGCCAAACCCACTGTAAACTTGAGGCCATCTGAAATGCTGAAGTCTGTGTCCCTAATCACAGCATGTTCTATTCATCAATCACCTATCAGTTGCTCCCAGTCAAGCAACATTTTGGGGGTGATTCTCTCACGCCGCTGCACTAGTTTTCTAGCGTGGCGTGGTGGGAGAATCTCGTGTCCAGGCATGTGCGAGATTCGCACATGTGTTCCTGCCATGCGTGCATCTCCCAGCGCCGGATTTCTGATGCCATCAGATCCACGCTGGAAACCAGCAGGAACACCAAGCAAGTAACTTACATCTATTTTTAATGTAATTTCAATGTGATTAGTGGGCCCGAGACTGAATTCTCTGGACCTGCTAGCTAGCCTCTTCAATCCTGCCAGAGTGTTTCACTCTACCAGGATTTACAGCAAGCCCCCACTTTCGGGGAACAATCAGTATGACCCCAATGGAGGGAGGAGGGGCAATCTGGGTCCCCCAGGGGGTTGGGTGGCAGGGGGGGTTGCCCCCTTGATATGTGCACCCTGGCAGTGCCAGCCTGTCCCCCCGGCACTGCCCAAGGGGCAAAGTGCCCATGCCCAGGAATAGTCAGGGGGCGGGGTGGAGAGCACAGCGAGAGTCCCGGGCTGACCAGTGATCAAGCTGCCCCCTTGATATGTGCACCCTGGCAGTGCCAGCCTGTCCCCCCGGCACTGCCCAAGGGATAGTCAGGGGGCGGGGTGGATAGCACAGCGAGGGTCCCGGGCTGACCAGTGATCAAGCTGCCAGTAAACAGGAAGTTGTCAGATCGGGGCCGCTGCACATGCGCAAAGGCCCCTCTGGTTTCAGCCTCCCAGAGGAGAATAGGCCCTTCTGAAATTTAATGATATTCACGCTGGTGGCCTCCGCATTGCACAGAGTGTGGGAAATTTTAGTGTGAACTCACACTGAAAAAGCCAGCGCGAATTATTCCAGTTTTCCCACAAACTTGACACTTAAAATTTTTTTGGGAGAATCGTCCTCGATTTTAAAATTCTCATCATTATTTTCAATGGCTTTTCCAAGGCCTCACCCCTCCCTATCTCTGTAATCTCCTTCTGCCCTATAACCCTCTAATATATCTGTTCTGGTCTAACTCCGACCTCTTGCGTATCCTTGATTTTGTCCTATCATTGGTAACCATGTCTTCAGCTGTCTAGGCCCCAAAGCTCTGGAATGTCCTTCCTAACCCATACCGCGTCTGAGTCTACCTCTCTTTCCGCCTTTAAGGCATTCACTAAAACTTTATCATTTTGATTCAGGGATCGGTGCTGAGTCCACTGTTATTTGTCATTTATATTAATGATTTGGACAAGAATTTAGGAGGCATGGTTAGTAAGTTTGCAGATGACACCAAGATTGGTGGCGTACTGGACAGTGAAGAAGGTTATCTAGGATTGCAATGGGATCTTGATCAATTGGGCCAGTGGGCTGATGAATGGCAGATGGAGTTTAATTTAGATGAATGTGAAGTGATGCATTTTGGTAGATCGAAACAGGGCAGGACTTATTCAGTCAATGGTAGGGTATTGGGGAGAACAAAGATCTAGGGGTACAGGTTCATAGCACCTTGAAAGTGGAGTCACAGGTGGACAGGGTGGTGAAGAAGGCATTCGGCATGCTTAGTTCCATTGGTCAGAACATTGAATACAGGAATTGGGACGTCTTTGTTGAAGTTGTCCAAGACATTGGTACAGCCAGATTTGAAATACTGTGTACAGTTCTGGTTACCCTATAATAGAAAGGGTATTATTAAACTAAAAAGAGTGCAGAAAAGATTTATTAGGATGCTACCAGGACTTAATGGTTTGAGTTGTAAGGAGAGGCTGGATAGACTGGGATTTTTTTCCCTGGAGCGTAGGAGACTTTGGGGGTGATCTTATAGAGGGGTATAAAAAAATGAGGGGCATAAATAGGGTAGACAGTCAATATCTTTTCCCAAAGGTAAGGGAGTCTGAAATTAGAGACCATAGGTTTAAGCTGAGAGGGGAGAGATACAAAAGGATCCAGAGGGGCAATTTTTTCAAACAGAGGGTGGTGAGTGTCTGGAACAAGCTGCCAGAGGTAGTAATAGAGGCGGGTACAATTTTGTCTTTTAAAAAGCATTTAGACAGTTACATGGCTAAGGATTGGTATAGAGGGATATGGGCCAAACGCGGGCAATTGGGACGAGTTTAATGGTTAAAAACTGGGCGGCAAGGACAAGATGGGATGAAGGGCCTGTTTTCATGCTGTAAACCTCAATGACTGAGCTTTTGGCCCTAATATCTCATGTGACTTGTTATATTTTGCATTATAGCTTTCCTGCAGAGCACCTATGGATGTTTTATGTTAAAGGTGCTAAATAAATTCAAGTTGTTATTGTTGTCCCTGTGATGCCATGGCTGACATCATATTCCTAAAACTTATGCATCTATTATGCTCTTAAATAAAAGAGAAAAATAGAAAGCTTCTTTATTCTTACATTGTCTCCAAAGGGGATCCAACTCTCAGTGCATGGGGTACTTGACACATTGGTTTCTGGAGACCATGTTTCTAATGATGATATATTTAACTTTTGACAAATGAAGGGAAGAGATCTGGAGCAGTCCACAAGATCATTATACTCTGTGGGGTAAAAATAAAACATTGAAGCACTGGCATCATAAATTGGTGAGCATCATGACCGTTATAAAATTAGACAACCACCGCTTGTTGTCTAATTTACGTTTATTCGCAGCCCTGTATACGATGCTGCTGTCTTCGGTGGCACAGTGGTTAGCACTGCTGCCTCACAGTCCCAGGGACCCGGGTTCGATTCCCGGCTTGGGTCACTGCCTGTGCGGAGTTTGCACCTTCTCCCCGTCTCTGCGTGAGTTTCCTCAGGTTTCCTCCCACAGTCCAAGAGACATGCTGGTTAGGTGCATTGACCGTGCTAAATTCTCCCTCAGTGTACCCAAACAGGTGTCGGAGTGTGGTGACTAGAGGATTTTCACAGTAACTTCAATGCAATGTTAATGTAAGCCTACTTGTCACACTAATAAATAAACTTTAGTTTAACTTTTATCAAAAAGGAACTTCATCTCTTTGCCCCACATTAAGGTTAAGCAATCAGAGTTTCCCAGTTTTGAGGCTCACAATCATCACACCCCAGTGCAGCATGCCACACTAACATACACATTATGGAAACTGCAATATAACATGGCATGTCCACACACAAATTACTTTGTAAACTGATTACTTATCAGTGGTAGAACTCTTACGGGAGTCAGAAGCACCACTCCAGACACAAGAACAACATTTTCTGTGCAGTGCTCTGTTGTCGGAGGTGCTGTCGTTTACATGGGATGTTACTGAGATTCCTTCTGTTCTCTCCAGTAGATGACTCAATTCAAAGAAGAACAGAGGAATTTTCCTAAGACCTTGCCAAAAATTACATACTTATTGGGCGAGATTCTCCGGCCTCCCAGCCACGTGCTTCCCGGTGATGGAAGGCAGTGTGCTGTTCGCTGGTGGCGGAATTCTCTGGTCCCGCCATTGTCAATGGGATTTCCCATTGATGTCACCCCCACGCTGCTGCAAAACCCACGGGTGAGGGTGCACTGCTGGCGGGACTGGAGAATCCCGCTGGCGTGAGCGGCCGGAGAATCCCACTGGCGTGAGCGGCCGGAGAATTCCGCTGGCGTGAGCGGCCGGAGAATTCCGGCCATTGTGATTAGTGGGATCCTGCGGTGTCCAATTTATTGTTGTAGTTCCATAGTGATTAAACTTCTAATGTATTAGGTTGGTTGTGAAGTGCTTTGTGATATCCTGAAAGTCAAATGAGAACTATTTTTTATTTGCCCTAGAAAAGGCTACATATCATTGTATTATAAAAAGTCATTCCTTTCATCAATGATTCTATTCACAAACGTAACTATTAGACCCTCCCATCATCTGCAGGATCGCAAGTTCTAGGGGGTAGGAAATAACATGTGCTGGAACTCAATCAAATACATTGATTAGCTAGGTGTCTGTACATTTTTAAAACTGCAATTGCCAAGAACAAGAATCCAGAAGGCTATTTTACCAGGGGGTGGGAGGAGGAGGAAGATCCAGTTGTTGTGGCCCAAGTAGATATGCAGGACTAAGAAAGAGGTTCTGCTGAGGGAGTATTAGAGCTAGGAGCTAAATTTAAAATGGAACAACAAAGGTAATAATCTCTGGATCATTACCTAATTGACAAGCAACTCAGCATAGTGAAAACCTGATTATACTAAAATGCTTGGCTCAGGACACTAAGCTGAGGGATTGGTGCAAGAGGAATGGGTTTTGATTCCTGCAGCATTAGCATCAGTGCTGGGGAAAGTAGGAGCTGGAACATTGAGATGGTCTTCACCGGAACCATGCTGGAAAAGATTAGAGAGACAAATGTGGACCCATTACAGGCAGAGGTGAGAGGATTTATATTGGAGAATAAGGAAATGACAGGGAAAATAAACAAACATTTGGCCCAGATTTTCATAATGATGGAGAGCTTCCTTGTCATGTCAACACTCATCACTCTTTCGGCTAACATCTTATCCATATTGTCACATTTGCTTTAATATCATCTGCCATTTATATAGCATTTTTTAATCATCGGAAACTATGTTCCTCGTTGTTTATTACATTCCCAAATTTCATATCATCAGCAAGCTTTGAAATTATGCCTGGTATATCCATGTCAGGGACATTAATATATCAAAAAGAGCAGTGGTCCAAATATTGACTCCTGGGGAACAGCACTATATTACTCACTTCAGTCTGAAAATCAACTGTTATTCTCTATTTCACTATTCCTTAGCCAAATTTGTATCCATGCTGCCACTGTTTTATTAATTTTATAGCTATTAGATTAATGAATCTGCAATAGAAATACAAAATAAATCTACAAATACTCAAGTTACTTACCACGCCATGTGACATAATAAGGAGTTATAAACCAACAATCCCTATATCGGTTATTGAAGAAGTGAAATCGAGGATAAAGATAAGAGGAACCAAAACTAAAAAAGGAAAAATAAACACAAGTCATAGTGCAATCAAATATACAATTGCTTAATTAAGCAGAAGTTAAACTTTACCCTCAGCTTAGTGTCCTGAGCCCAACAATATTCCCATCATCATAAAGACAGAAGTGGGGACAGTCGCTTATCATTACCCAGATGTTCAGCACAATTTGCGATTCTTTGAATACTGGGTGGAATTTAATACCTGTCGTAGCCCCATAGGTGGGGATTGCAGGGAAGTGGGTGTGAGATTGGGTGCAGGGTGGGGATCTCCACCTCCAACCTCCCCCCCCCCATTAAGTTCACAGAGGGAAGGCCACCAGCAAGCCTTCTGGCCCAGAGACCAAATGCCACGTTTGCTTTCCAACTTGCCATTTGGGGAGATTGTGCAGTTGACTGGCAGTTCTCAGGGGTAGGATTTTCACCTAACTGTGAGCTTAATCTGACAGGAGGCCTTGTACTGACCAGCTAAGTGCCTGATGACCTCAGAATAGCATCAGGCTTCCTCGCAAAAAGCAACATGGGGCTCCCACTGGTTCTCCATCTAGCAGGCAAGTATCCCCTCACCCACGTTGAATGCCAGCTGCTAAAACAGTCAGTGTCCACATGCAGCAAGACCTGGCAACATTCAGGCTTGAACTGATAAATGGCAAGTAACTTTCATGCCACACAAATGCCAGGCAATGATAATCTGCAACAAGAGATAAGTTAATCACCTCCCCTTAATATTTGTGGCATTACCGTCGGTGAATTCCCCGCTATCAACATCCTAGGGTTATGTATTGTCCAGAAATTGAACTGGAGTGGCCAATTAATATTGTGGCTACAAGAACAGGTCAGAGGCTGGGAAGGGCAAGGGTGCACGAGCAAAGAAGTTGTGAATAAAAATGGCGTGGTCAATCGCGTCAAAGACTGGGAGAGAGGTTGAGGAGGGTAAGAAGAGATAATGCATCACAAGATTCCAAACATTTTATTTTGTAACTGGTTGGAGTAATTTCAGTGCTGCAGGAGGGGTAGAAACACAACTGGAAAGATTTGAGTAGGACATTGTCTGAAAGTTGGTCACACACACACATCTGTTCAAAATTTCGTAGAACATAATATTACTACAATTAATACAAATACAAAATCAAAGAAATATAACTTGCATTGCTTTTGGATTGAATATGCACAAAAATGAACTGCATTTATATAAAAATAAGTTTTCACTAAACGCTTGGAAAAGACTGCACTACAAAGGCAAGCGTTGTTGAATTTCTATTACATCGCGAAAGCAGACCAAGAAAATGAATGAAGGGAAATTAATCAGAAAATTTGAACAATATATCTTCTACGCCATTATATTTTATACTCACAATGGACTGCTCAGCACATTGTAATTGATCGCCTTTACCCACCACTTACGCGATGAAGGGAATTGCTGTGAGGAGGAAGAAAAGTCCATTTATATTTTTTATTAAATGCAGTTTCAAATTAGGCTCAAATGTAATTAGTGAACTGTTACTTTAAATATCTTCCAATTTTAGTTCTCTCTGCCAAATAGAACTTCAGGCCTTCCTCCAATTCCAGATTAGATGATCAGGTCTATCTCTGGTCATCATCATTACTGTCTCTGACTTGGTTGCTGGGGTAATTGTTGAGTTATGTAAAAGTTCCCCTTCTTTAATTCTGTGTCATTCATTATAACCTGGTGACCTCAAGGGACAACCTGTGTGCTAATGTCTGGAGAGGGTGGTTTTTCCAGGCTTGTCAGGTGATGCAGTTAGGCTACATATTTTTTGAACATTAA
Organism: Mustelus asterias; assembly: GCF_964213995.1. Classification (NCBI taxonomy): domain Eukaryota; kingdom Metazoa; phylum Chordata; class Chondrichthyes; order Carcharhiniformes; family Triakidae; genus Mustelus; species Mustelus asterias. The sequence goes on along the minus strand of NC_135814.1, from coordinate 44,805,315 downwards.
CTATTATATCAGCAGCGTACAAGCTACAGCCCCCAAGATCTGGAAAATGAAATCTTTTTAGCGCTTAATAGTTTGAACTGTTTGAACGGTTTCTTTTCTAGAGGCTTAAAAATAGATGTTCTTAAAGCACTGTCATTGGTAGGCAGATTCTGGATCAGAATACCAAGGACTGTTGGTATCGATGGGAGTTTCAAGAAACACAAAATATAGAATTTATGTCATCTTCAAGGCTCAGTATTGCGCATGCAAGATCGAAGACTTTGGCTACCTGTTTTATAGCCAATATTTTAATAGAGCTTGAAAGTTCCTGCATGCAGATCCTTCATAAAACATGTTATCCTAATTGTATCTCTGAAAGCGGAAGGGAAAGACATTTCCTTTCTCCTTTATGCTCTGAGATCTTGGATTGTTGTGCTCTTGGTTGTGAAGTGTATGCAACAGCCTGGAACATGCAGGCCTCGTGTGTTGGATACCTATGTATACATGGCAACACAAACATTTGAAGGTGCTGTGCATTGTTAAAAAAACTGCCCGACTGAGAATCAAATTTGAAAGGGAACATTGTGCCGCTGATGGGGTGCACCCAAAGTCACTAAATTATCTGCATACGCTTGATGTTATCTCAGAGCATCCTCTGAAAAAATACTTCAGTCATTAACACTGCAAACATACAGACAAACACTTTACATCAACCTGATACACAAGACTCACCTTTTGAAGATGAGTTTTGATCATTTTTATTGCAGGTCTGGAGGTTATAGAAGCTAATTTGCTCTCATTCCTTGTACAATATAGTTCAGCTTCTTGGTATGTTAGTGAAGTATTGTTCACAAACCAATACTCACTGCCATCAATAACAACAGTGGGCCCATGAATACTCTCTCCATCTAAAGAAATGTACACAGGAAAATGCTGACAGTTAAGAAAATGAAAGTGTGTTAATTTGTGCATAATGTTATTAGAGTTAACAGTTTCTAAGATGTGGAAAAAGAGCATTTTTCAACTAATAATTCTTTTCTGGTAACTTTGATCCATCTATCATGAGCTTAGTCTTGGATATGTTCCCAATGGCATTCTCAATTGCCTGTAGGGATGCAAATAGAAGCAAGTTGAGAATAATGTATTGATTTTTGTCTCCTCTCCATCCAAGAGTGTGTAGTTTTGGTGCATCTTGGCTTCGACTGGAAGCTCAACAGAGGGGGGGATATGTATGAGAATATATTTAGATTCCATCAGTTTGTGCCATGGTCCATTTGGCTGTACACAACTTGAAAAATTACAATTAAATGTGAAGAGAGACAGTGAGCTAGATTTTGCCTGACCTGGCCACATAGTTTTGAGTGATATTCGGTGAGGGAAGAGACATCAGCCAGGGGATGGTTCTATTTATCACCAACCACCCCAAACTTCTGGAGCAGATAGTTGATGCTGAGACTGGCATGTTAATGAAGAAAATAATCAAATGTACTTTTCTTTGTCAATGTGTTAACAATGTTGGAATCTAGATATATTCCCGGGGATGGGGGGGTGGGGGGGGGGGTGCGGCTTCTCTTCAGAACGTTTGCCCACCTTCCTCTTCCCAAACATTCACACTTCAACACCAAGAATGTCCATACTAATTTGCCTGTGGAATGTGCAGAATAGCCACTGGGAGGAGCACCTTGGTTGCTGTTTGATCACTCAATGCACTGCGTTGGGTACGTTGAAATGAACTTCAAAGCCCATGGCTTAGTGTTGAATTTTGCCCCATTAGACACAGAGACTCAAATTCACCCTCACTGAGGTCACAAAACAGGTATTAGGGGGATCAGCTGTCCGCTGTACATTTTACCCAATTTTCCTCTCAACTAAAGACAACAATAAGGAAGGTAAGGTGTGTGTTTAATGGATAACTGATGTACAACTACTGTACTGTTTTCCCATTCTAGTTGAGTTTCACCCCATAATTTCTGTTCAATGTACATTGCCCGAGTGTCATTGTGAGCATAAGATGATGTCTAACCCCTTGTTTTCAGAATTCCATTGGCTGCTGCAGATGCTGTATCTAGGTAGTAACATTTAATTCCAACTTAATCAAATCAGAGATTCTTTGAAGAGCAAAGATATTTCACATACCGATTCTGTTTCAAGCTTGCAGGCAAAGTTGGTTTGAAGAGTGTGAACACCTAATTTTGTTAAAGCAGAATATCTGAAGCTCTGGAGAAAAGCAACTTTTAAAATTGGAGTGCACTTTGTTCCTCACTTGATACATCCCAAATTGAAAATACATTTTTGTTTACTGAAAAGGCTATTGATACATCTGTCAACTAGTCTGGGTTGTCACTTCCTCAAATCTGCTTTACAAGCTAATTAAACCTTCACATTCTGGAACCGGCTGTTGGAAACATTAGTGGATAAATGCTTTACATGTTCATAGATTCCTCTCTCAGCTAACTTATTCAAAGAGGGATACAGCATTCATTCACCATAACAAAACAAGAACTTTAAATTAATTGCTTCATTCTACATTTATGCGCACTCATAAGCAGTACTAGTGAGATTCTGCTGGTTGTTGACACTAAGTTCCTTACTCTGCACCCTGGCACCAAGTTCAAATTTCATGCAGACAGCCACCTTATAGCAAGCAGTAAAAACAATATAACTTCTTTGCCAGCAAGTGTGTCCATACTAATTTGCCTGTGGAATGTGCAGAATAGCCACTGGGAGGAGCACCTTGGTTGCCATTTGATCACTCAATGCACTGCGTTGGGTAAATTGAAATGAACTTCAAAACCTGTGGCTTAGAGTTTTGCTGTTCACCTGAAATTGGCCAAACTGGCATAAAAAGGTCAAACATTTCGAGCACAAATTAAAGTCCCATGATCTTTTGCGCTAGTTTTAAAAGCTTTCAAAGGGCTAAAGAAAAAAATCGAATGAATCACCTTGAAGAATTTCCACAAGTTACATCTGTTTGCGAGCCTTTGAAGGTGATTCTTAAAGTAAAACTTCTTTTAAAGCCACAAGTACACTAACAGGTATCTCTAAAAGCTTTAAAAATGTAATTTGCTCAAACGGGTTACCATATAAAAATGGAACAATAGTCCTGTATATTTTTATAATGTAATTTTCAATTATTTAAAACTCAGTTACTTGCAGGTGGTGGACTAAGCACTGACCAGTATTGTTTTGGTCCCAAAGCCATTTTCAGTTACAGTAATGAAACTGTATCAAGGTTAGTCAGAAAGTTTTTTATGCAAATTAAAATCCTTCTAAAATGCTGCCTGATTGTGCTGACTTGGGGATGATTTTATCTTCAATAATATGCAAATGAGCCTGAGCAGAAAGCTAAGCAAAAGCTTCAATACAGAAAATTACCACAATTTGCGCTTGGATTACCAATTGTAGCTAAACAGAAACGCCTGGCCCTTCTGTTAGCATCAATAAACTGCGTTCTTCCACATCTGCAATACTTCACATTTCCACTCCACCTGAGCCACTCTTATTATCTCTAGACTGGATTGCTTCAAAATCTTCAAGGCTTTCCAAACTCAACTATATACAGAGACAACTCATTAAAAGCTCCATGGCCAGAATTGACCTATTTGGCTTCCTTTCCCTGCCCCAGCTTTCCGAGGGCTCTGACCTTGCTGTCACTGCCAATGGTCCCTCAGGGCTGATAAAGTATCAGCACTGCAGAACATTAAAGTCTTCTTGGGTAATGCTGCATTGGAGTTATCTGAAGCAGACAAGGCTCCTGCATGGATTCAAATGGATAAGCTCTGGCAGTGTGTGGTGCCCGTGTTTCATGAACACAGATTAACAATGTGCTCTTAGGATCTCAGGTGGCTATAGTTCAATTTTGTAGACTCACTGCACTTATCTATCCTATTCGGAGTAACGTGGGAAACAAAATACTATGCAACACTTTTTAAAATAATGTTTGACACTTGAACCTCAGTGCAATTCAGGCGGAGGCTAGTCTCTGTGCATTGACTTACCAGGAATGTACCAGGCAGGTCTCCTCAATTTAGCTCCTGCCAAATCCAAAGGGTGAAATAATTATTTACAGGCAAATGATAAAACAACAAAGTAACATCTAATGAATTGTCAACTGGAATTTCCATGGAACCTCTCCTGCTCTCCTTTTGTAACCTCGACTACAATCCCAGAGAAATGGTGTAAATGGCCGCAAGTGCACACTTGTGCGGTTTTTACAGGGATTCCACCCATCTTCCCTGAAGTCACAGCAAGAAACAGGGTACCGGTAGAAATTCTCCCCACAGCTTTTCTACAACGAGCTTATTTTACTAGTCACAAATCAAACATGCTGTGATTCACTTCCCCCCACTTAGGCTCTTGTTAAATATATATATAAACAAACAAACCAAAAGTTCAAAGCATCATTGAACAATAAATCTTAAAGTTGTTCCATGTTAACTTTCTGCTACTAGCTGAGCCCATTTCCTAACATCATCATCGCTGATAATGTAATGAATTGAGCAATGCCAAGGCACTACATGAAATATTTAATTAAACAAATGATAATTGCAGCAACAAAGTTGACTAACCCGCCATGAACAATTGAAGTTAATTTGAATAAACAACAACTTACCTTTAGGTATTTGACACACCCACTCCAGTTTAATATCACAGTGGAAGGGCATTAAGTGATAGTCAAATTTCTTTCTGACGTCAATCATCATAAAATGATGCCAAAGAGGTCTCTGGGTCTGTGGAAGTACAAAACAAAAATCGGTAACCCACTGCTTATCATCCAAAATACCTACATTCCATACTTAATGCTTCCAATGGATGCCATTAATAGCTGAACATTTCAGCTACAAAGGAGCTATAAAATTGGAGCACTTAACTGCTGACTAAACATTCGCAGGTCTGTGCTTGTAAACCTACTCGAGTAAGGAGTTAAATTTGCTATTGCTCAACTGCAGCTTATTCTTGCAATAGCCCTTCAAAGCAAATATTCTTGTTATTTAATTTATAAAATCTCTCACCACTTCCATTATTATGAACTTTTTAACAAATATTTTCAAACATTTCCACATTTTTAACTGATTCCCACTTGTTTTTCACCTGCAGGTGAAGCTGCTGGCATGGGGGTGGGCTGAGGGTGACACTGCATATCCAAGGCTCAGCTGATGTATGACAGAATTTAGCGGTGGTAACATGGATCCACCTCACCAGTTGAAGAAGCCCAGCACCTCCTTTCCACCGGTGATCCAACACTATTCTGAGGCAATCAAACACTCCATGGACAGTGTCTAGCCTCCCACTGGAAAGGCTCATAGAATCCCTACAGTGCAGAAGGAGGCCATTCGGCCATCGAGTCTGCACCGACCACAATCCCACCCAGTCCCTATCTCCGTAGCCCCACATATTTACCCTGCTAGTCCCCCTGACAATAAGTGGCAATTTAGCATGGCCAATCAACCTAACCTGCACATCTTTGGACTGTGGGAGGAAACCGGAACACCCAGAGGAAACCCACGCAGACACAGGGAGAATGTGCAAACTCCACACAGAAAGTGACCCAAGGTGGCTGTTTTGCACTGGGGTTTATGCATGAATCTCCAGATAGAGATGAGCAGGATGGAGATTGCAAGGACAGCTTCCAATAGGATCACCTACTTCCAAATGCTGGATTCCTTGATCTGGAAGACTGTACGAGAATGAGACCCCCTCCTCATCCCCCAAAAAAGTCCGAGGACAATTGGGTCTCCCTGGATAATGGAAGTATCCTGCCTGCCTGCCACAGATTGAATGGCGACTGAAGGATTTCAATTGGCCTCTGAGATGAAAGGCTGCCTTCCTGCCCTAGACAGAAGGAGGCAGAAAGATGACAGGAGCTCCACCCTTCACCCTTCTGTCTGATCTCAGTCCCAAGACATTAGATTCCACCAAGTATAGTTTTCGATTGGCATGTAAAAATGTTAACAGCATATCAGTTTCAAATGAAAACCCGTTTAGATACGCAGATTGTCCTCCATTCTTTGTAGAGTTCAGATTGCAATCTAGAAGTACAACTGTAAGAGCATAGCTGCTTCACAAACGTAGAAGTAGAAAAATACTGCAATGTGCTGCTGACATCCCCGTGTATTTTCCACGTTCCAAGCTAATGACCGGGTCAGAGTCAAAACCGAGCAATGTTTGGAACTCACCATAAGATGTGCTAGCAACTGAGACATTTGCCAGGATTGCAAAATTTGCCCTTGATGTTTTGAGTGAGAAAATGGGTGCAAGTCAAAAATTTCCAAAGAACAGTCCAAAGATGTGCGGGTTAGGTTAATTGGCCAGGTTACAAAAATTGCCCCTTAGAGTCCTGGGATGCGTAGGTTAGAGGGATTAGTGGATAATATGTGGGGGTAGGGCCTGGGTGGGATTGTGGTCGGTGCAGACTCGATGGGCCGAATGGCCTCCTTCTGCACTGTAGGGTTTCTATGATTTCTATGATAAGCTGCAGCAGAGCATGGGTGCCTATAATTCCCTGGCTGCATTAAATGGACCCAAATCTGAAAACAGCCTCAAAATGTTCTCTTCTGACAGGCAGCAAGGCCAATCCACCAAATTCATACAGGGGAAATTTTTGACTTGCACCCATTTTCTCACTCAAAACATCAAGGGCAAATTTTGCAATCCTGGCAAATGTCTCAGTTGCTAGCACAAAGTTAACAAAAAGCCCATGTCTTCCAGCATCAAATATTTAAACAATTTGCATGAAGTGCTAGCTCAGCATTTTACTTTTGACCTTGAGCTGAAAGATAACTTCATGAGAATATGTAAAATGCAGCAAGTATCTCAAATTTAAAGGTTTGTGGTCACTTCAAGTCAAATAGCTGGTTTAGGAAACAAATAATGTTTCAGTCTGTGTAAAGGTTCAACTGCATTCTCAGTATTTATCAGTCTTTGTTAACAAGGATATTGGTGTTTGTGTGTGAGAAACTGATGTGAAAAAAGCTTCACAAGGATGCATGAAATGCTGTCACTGGCAAGTGGCACGGCATCAAACTCCTGTTTGATAGCTTACAAAGCAAATGTGAAGCTGCACGTTGTGGGCATTCGTTGTGAGTGGCACAGTGGTTGGCACTGCTGCCTCACAGCGCCAGGGACTCAGGTTTGATTCCTGGCTTGGGTCACTGTCTGTGTGGAGTCTGCACTTTCTGCCCATGTCTGATTGGGTTTCCTCCGAGTGCTCCGGTTTACCTCCCACAGTCTGAAAGACGTGCAGGTTAGGTTGATTGGCTGTGCTGAATTCTCCCCGAGTGTACCCGAACAGGTGCCAGAGTGTGGCAACTGGGGGATTTTCACTGTAACTTCATTGCAGTGTTAACGTAAGCCTACTTGTGACATTAATAAATAAACTTTAAACTAAACAAAGTCTGACAAATGCTTGGATCTCCAAGGCACCTACCTAGAGTACATCTTGCCTTAATACTAACCTACTTGGATGTCATCTCTTTGCTCACTCATCTCCACACAGCAATACAGGACCACTATAACATTAAAAGGTTCATATGCAGCATGTTGCCATTTCAAGTAAATGAATACAGTTTTTTTACACAGGCTATACAGCACAGAAGCAGGCCACTTGGCCCAACCAGTCCAGCTGGCATTTATGCTCAACTTAAGCCCCCTCCCATCTTTCCTCATCTAAATCTATCATAGCTCTCCATTCCCTTCTCATTCATATTTCTTGCAGCCAGCATTCTATCACGTTCAGTGCCTCAGGGGGAAGACAACAACACACAACATTCTCCCTCACGCTTACATTCACTGAAGTTTGCAAATACTAATGCAGGAAAGCATACCCTGGAGAGTTTAACCCTCGAGTGCGGAGCACTGTTTGACACAGTGCACAGGTGAAGAGTGGTAATTGTTAATGGAAAACATGGACAGGAAGTTGTTGTTTGGATAACTGGCATTAATGACTTTGCACTTGGGAAAATGCAGCAGTATCATCACATTAAGATGCTATCTGTGCTCCTCCAATTCTGATGTCATGTGCATCCAATTTAAATCACGCCATTGCTGGACCAGTGCCTTTCGCTGCCAAAGCTCCAAGCTCTGCAATCCCTCCATCAACCTCTGTCTCTCTACCTCCCTCATCCCCTTTAAGTTGCTCCTTAAAAACCAACCTATCTGACTAAGCTTTTGGGAACATGTCCTAATACCTCCTTAAGTAGCTCATCATTTTGTTAGGCAATATGCCTATGTAGAACCAAAAGGGAAAATACTGGAAAATCTCAGCAGGTTTGGCAGCATCTGTAAGGAGAGAAAAGAGCTGACGTTTCGAGTCCAGATGACCCTTTGTCAAAGCTAAAAGGCATAGAAAGTGGGAGATATTTATACCGGAGGGTGAGGGAATGAAAGATGAGTCATAGTCATAGATACCAGGGGGAAAGACTGCTAATAGCTGTCCAGAGAGAGAATAAGGGATGTGAATGACCAAACGGCAGAGAAGCTAAAATGAGAGGTTTAAACTGTGACAGATGAAGATGTTGGAGGAAGGTGGGGGGGGGGGGGGGGGGGGAGAAAATGGATGGGACAGAGGTAAAATTTAGAAAAGGGGAAGCAAAGGGGGAGAAAAGGTAAGGGAAAGGGGAAAGAGTGGGGGGGGGGGGGAAGAAAAATGAAGACAGACAATAAAGAAATAAAAGATAGAGAATAGTAAAAAAATTAAATAAAATAGAATGAAAACAAAAGGGGTTGATGTGAGGTAGAGCAAATCATCTGAAGTTGTTGAATTCGATGTTGAGGCCAGAAGGCTGTAAAGTGCCTAGCCGGAAGATGAGATGTTGTTCCTCCAGTTTGCGTTGAGCTTCACTGGAACATTGCAGCAGTCATGATGTGGAGATGCCGGCATTGGACTGGGGTAAACACAGTAAGAAGTCTCACAACACCAGGTTAAAGTTCAACAGGTTTATTTGGTAGCAAAAGCCACTAGCCTTTGGAGCGCTGCTCCTTTGAAGGAGCAGCCTGACGAAGGAGCAGCGCTCCGAAAGCTTGTGGCTTTTGCTACCAAGTAAACCTGTTGGATTTTAACCTGGTGTTGTGAGACTTCTTGCATTGCAGCAGGCCAAGGACAGACATGTGGGCATGGGAGCAGGATCGTGTGTTAAAATGGCAAGCAACTGGAAGGTCAGGGTCCTGATTGCGCACAGACCGAAGGTGCTCAGCAAAGCGATCACCCAGTCTGTGCTTGGTCTCTCCAATATAGAGGAGACCACATTGGGAGCAGCGATTGCAATGCACCAAATTGAAAGAGGTGCAAGTGAAACACTGCTTAACCTGGAATGAATGTTTTGGACCTTGGATGGTGAGCATAGAAGAAGTAAAGGGACAGGTGTTACACCTTCTGTGATTGCATAGGAAGGTGCCATGAGTGACAGGAGAGGTGTTGGGTATAGTGGAGGAGTGCACTAGGTTATCCTGGAGAGAATGGTCTCTGTGGAATGCTGACAGAGGGAGTGAAGGGAAGATGTGTTTGGTGGTGGTATCACGCCGGAGTTGGCGAAAATGGCGGAGGATTATGCTTTGCATGCGGAGGCTGGTGGGGTGAAATGTGAGAACAAGGGGAACTCTATCCTTGTTCTGGGAGGGAGGGGAGAGGATGAGGGTTGTGGTGCAGGAGATGGACTGCATGCTGTTGAAGGCCCTGTCGACAACTGTATGCCTATGTAGAACCTTGCTTTACTGTGCTAAAGGTGTTACATAATTCTAAATGTGTGTTAATGGGTAAGATGATATTGTTGTTAGGGAAAATGATTGAAGTGCTGGTCATGATGACTAATTCATCAGTCACCTGTATGAAACATGTCTGGACGGCACATTAACTGATGTTGTAATATTAGCCAGGAATAAGCTGGGGGTGTAACAATTAACAAGCAGGCAAAACAATCGTACCACAATGGCTAAACAGCAAAAAGGAAAACAAAATTGGTCGTACTTCTTGCTGTGACAGTTCGCTTGCAGAAATACACAAAGTTAAATCAAATGTGACAATGGAGACATTGATAATTATTGGGACACTATACCATGCACATTTGTATAGAACCACTGGGAAAAGGCTTGGGTTAGCAACTTCTGTAAATGTGTTGTTAGAGAGACCAACATGCTAATCATTCTGGCTGATATTTTGTTTTTTTCACACATTTATTTCTCCCTCTGATTCAGTGTGTCAGTAAAACCCTCAAAGGACTTCAGCCAGCATTTGTTGTTGCGCACATCGCACTGTAGCTGTCAGCAAGATTGTTGTGTGAAGAGTGGAGAAAAAATGTAACATAGTGCAAAGATTCGGCAGGAAATAATACAACATTCAAATTGCAACTAAAAGAAATCAAAAAGGCAAAAACAAGAGACATTAAGTCAGCATTTAATCGGGTAGGATGTAACAGAGCCCTAGCAAAACTGAGGTCATCTGTGGTCAACAGGAATAATTTGTGGGGCTGGAGTAATACGCAGCACAGGAAATGGTCACAATTATCAGAACCCATGACATCTCTACAGGAATCTCCTTTGCAGTGTTCTTGGCCGAAGTATCTCCAGCAGCTTCAGTGACTTTCTTTTGTCTTAAGGTCAGAAATAGGGCTATTTGTCAACTGCTCTACAACATTCAACACATTTTCAACTCCTCTAAACTATTTTACCAGCAAAATCTGGATAACAACCATGCTTGGGCTGAAAATAGTCAGTAATTTTTCCATTGCACAGAAGCAGACAATAATCTTCTCCAACAAGCAAAGGCTTAGCCCCATCTTCCTGACAGTCAAAAGACACAGTCATTGCTGAAACACTGTTCAGAAATATCCAGGAGGTCACTGCTGACCAGATGTTGAATTGGGCCAGTCATTGTGGGGTGATCATCAGTATATCGAACCTGACCTTTCTGACTCCTCAAATAATCAAGTCAGGAGTGTAATGGAATATTCACCACTCAAAACGGATGGATGAGTTGTAACAACGCTTAAAAACAAAACACCATTAAGGACAAAGCAGTGTGCTTGATTGGTGCCTGTCACTGAAACCAGGGTTACTACAGAATGAACTAACTACAGAATGTACTGTAGCAACCCACCAAGCTTAAAGAGCATCTTCAGAACAGTAGCAAGAAGTGTACAAGAACGTCAACATAACTAAATTTACTCACAAATCACATCATGCTGAAGTGAATGGAGATGCTGTCCCTACATTGTTGCTTGGTCAAAACTCTGGAATTCCCTGCCTAACATAATCATGGGGTCAGCAGCAGCATAAGGGTATAACAGTTGAAGCATGCAAACATGAGAATCAGGGGGAGTGGCCCCCTCATCCTTCAAGCCTGCTGCACCATTTCATTAGATCATGGCTGATCGGATTGTGGGCACAACTCCACTTCCCTGTCTGCCCAGCATAACCCTCAACTCTCTAGTTTATCAAAATCTGTCTAACTCAACCCTGAATATACTGAGTGCCCCAGTCTCCACTGCTTTCTGGGGAAGAGAATTTTGTAGAATCATAGAATCCTTACAGTGCAGAACAATGCCATTTGGCCGATCACACCTACGCCGACAACAAACCTGCCCAGGCCCTATCCCCTTACCCCTGCTAATTTCCCTGACACTAAGAGGAAATTTAGCATGGCCAATCCACCTAACCGCACCTGGAAGAAACCCAGACACAAAGAGAATATACAAGCTTCACACAGACAGTGACCCGAGGCCGGAATTGAACCCAGGTCCCTGGCTCTGTGAGGCCGCAGTGCTAACCACTGTGCCACCGTACTGCCCATTTCATAGAAGCAAATGGCTCACTACCATTTTCTGAGCGCAAACAGGGATGAGCAACGAATGTAGCTTTGCCGGCATCACAATACATCTTGAACAAATAAACTAAACAATTTAGTTCCAAAAAGTATCAGAATCTCACCTGAAATGCACCGCAGTCTCTGATAGCATAGTCATCTTCTTTAAAGTCAAAGGGTAACGTCACCAGGGAAACCTACCAAAAATAAAAGATTAGAACATGTCCGGCAATAAATGTTTGAGATAATATGCTCTTAGTGGGCATCAACAATCATACACAGGCCACATCAGTGACAAGAGTCTATTATCCATGCTCACCATGGGAGTGTCTTGCTGTTGGATTTGCAAATGATCTCTACTAAGTATAGTTAATAATTGCTGCAAAAAGTGATATGCTGTTGAAGTATTTTATTGCGCACTCGCCAGAACAGGTTCACAAGAATGCAAATTGTAAAGGGAAAGGCAATTTATACTGCATGAAGAGAGAATGCTGATTGGTTGGCAAGTGGACTCTGATTCGTAATCTTGAGTTTTGTCAGCAATACAAGTTCTATAATATCAAACGACAATTTAGTGAACCTTCACTGTGCTGCCTCCAATCTCCCTTCTGAAATGAGGAGACCAAAACTGCACACAGTACTCCAGATGCGGTCTCACCAAAACCCTGTACAATGACAGCAATTTATTATTTTTCTCCAATCCTCTTGCAATGACGGCCAACATGCCATTTGTTTTCCTAATTGCTTGCTGCACCTGCATACTAACTTTGTGCTCCTTACATGAGCATACCCAAGACTCTTTGAACATCAACACTTAAGTTTCACACCTTTTTAAAAAAAGTATTCTGTTCTTTTATTCTTATGATCAAAGTGAAGAACTTCACACTTCCTTATATTATACTCCATCTGATATCTTGTTGCCCATTCACCCAATCTGTCTATGGTTGGAATTCTCCGACCTCGCCCACGGCTGGGATTCTCCAGTCCCACTGCAGTGAATGGAGTTTTGCTTTAGCACCAAATTCTCATTCTCGGGGCATTTGACATTGGAGAATCGTGGCCTATATCTCTTTGCAGCCTGTGTTCTCTCCATGGCTTAACTTTCTACCTAGCTTGATATCATCAGCAAACTTAGATGATCTAAGTCATTAATATAGATGCTGCACACCAATGTACAGGCACACCAGTGGTATATTTTACATTTCAAGTTGTGAACTACTGGAACAAATTGACATTTGCATCAAATGGTGAATTAATGAAAAATCTTTAAAAGAAATGAACAAAATGTCCATTCAACGAAGAACAGAAGTGTACAAATTCGATATAAACTGTTTGAGTCCAGAAAAGAACACTGGACAACAAAAGGAATTTAGAAGAGCTGAAGACTTAATCCAATGGTGGCACAGTGGTTAGCACTGCTGCCTCATAGCGCCAGGGACACGAGTTCAATTCCCAGCTTGGGTCGCTGTCTGTGTGGAGTTTGCACATTCTCCCTGTGTCAGTGTGGGTTTCCTTCCACAGTCCATAGATGTGGGGGTTAGGTGGAATAGCCATGCTAAATTGCCCTTTAGTGTCAGTGGGACTAGCTGAGGTAAATGCGGGGAGAGGGCCTGGGTGGGATTGTGGTTGGTGCAGACCTGATGGGCCAAATGGCCTCCTTCTGCATTGCAGGGATTCTATTGTTCTATAACCTTATATCCCAAGGCATACCCTGCATTTAAAAAAATCAGCTTTGGGATGATCAACATCATTGCTAATGTAGTAATTTTACACCAGAAGTTATTTTGTTACAATGTGGGCACCAGTCCATAATATTGTGGATATGTATGGTGTGTTGGTGTTGGTGTTACATTCAATCATTCTATGATTTGTGGTCTCTATTGCGAGATTAACTTCATCCAGTTTGGTGTCTGAATGTAACACCAACACTGAAAAATACTTCTGAATTTGAGAGAGATGGATGCAAAGACAAATTTAACAAATCACAATGGGAATAAAACACGAGAACATATTTGCAAAGGGAAATCTCTGAAGCTGAAAATTTGGTGCGACACTGGACTTCTAATTAGCTTTTATTAACATAAACAAAATCTGTTAAACTGCAAGAAAAATAAAAAATTACCGGCCTGCTGTCACTCCATTCCCAAGAGCCTTTGGAATCTGGATTTCTCTTGTTCAATCCAACCCAAAACCAACGTTCATCACTGTAAAAGGGAAAAATTAACAGAACAACAGGTTTAGGAAACAGGATTAGGCCACTCAGCCCCACAAGTCCAGATCATGGTTGATGTGTACCTCAACTACATTTACACCCTTGTGTTCCAAAAGCCTCGAAATTGTTATTTAACAAAAATCTCTCAGCCTCCATCTTTAAAATGTCAATTAACCCAGCATCTACCACAATCTTATGTGGAGCAAGTGACAGGCTACCCCTTGTGTGAAATGATGTTTCCTGAGTTGATTTCCAAATGGTCTAGTTTTAAAGCTAAGATGCAAGGATATAGTTCTTTGTATCTAACTTATTGAATTAATCATTTTAAACCCAAATTCAGGAAAATACAAACCAGGTTTACGCAACCTGTCCTTGTATTTGAATCCTTCATGCCTTGGTATTCTCTTGGTTAATTTGCATTTCTGGTTACCATTCGTAACTATCCACTATACAAATGTGTACATGGATACCTGAACTGCTTTGCTCCTCCAAAGGTCCTAGTCCCTCATCATTTGTCATTCTCAGATCCAAAGCTGATGACGTCACACTTCTCCACATTGAACTCTATCTGGTACAGTTACATTGCTTTCATTTAAATACTGTACAATCAACCATTCATATTACAAACCAGTTATGCTACTGCAGCAAGCACAGAGAACGCAGCAAGAGCAGCCTAGCATCACGCGCACCCGGCCCCTTTACACAATGCGGCCGTGCTCTCCCTCCCAACCACAAGCAGAAACCCTGAAAGGATGTCTGCAGGCTTTATTTTTCTTAAACTGCAGCACAATAGGAATCATGAATCATATTAAACGTGGTATTTACTTGTGTTAACCTGATCTGCCAAAGAAATTTAGGAGAACATGTGCGCAGAGATCCCACACAGAACAACAGAGCTCCATTGTAACGCTCCCACTTGGCAAAACAATGTTCAATCTGATTTTTTAAAATGCTTCTTTGTATAATAGATAAGCGACTCAGCAGAACAAAAGGCATGATCATTAAAACAGCTGGGTATGTACCATTGCAGAAATAAGGAATGTACGTCAACAAGACGCTTCAATGAATCATTTTCCATAAAGACACCATTGCCTGATATGCTGTTATACCATCTAGGACAGCATTTCATGCCTATTGCAGCCTACTGATGCTCTAATTCCCCTCGATGTCTAGGTTTCTAAAAATTAAAGTACGTTTGCACCCCAAAGTTACTCCAATACTAGCTTGAAAGTACACCAATATTATGCTGTATAACCAGCTGAAAATGAACCCAATAAAGGTGACTATTCTAAATTTAATATACTTTTTCAATAAAGTTTTAGGAGGGTCCTATCTCAGCACTATACATACACATACTTTATAGCCATAGGTGGCAGGATAGTGCTTTTGAAACTGCGAGAAAGAATCTTCAGTATCATCCCTCCTTCGCTCACTAATCAATTAGTAGTCTTGTGTGAACATATGCACTGGTGGGCCCAATTCCCATTTTTTGTGTTGTAGGTAAAGTCATTCTATACAATTCATTAATGGGACTCTTATCATAAGATATAGGATGCAGAATTAGGCCATTCGGCCCATCGAGTCTGCTTTGTCATTCGGTCATTGCTGATATGTTTCTCCTGCCTTTTCCCCGTAACCTTTGCCCCCTTATCAGTCTATATAGTCTTACCTATCTATTTCGGTCTTAAATACACTCAATGACTTGGCCTCCACAGCCTTCTGTAGCGATGAATTCCACAGATTCATCATCCTCTGGCTGAAGAAATTCCTCCTCATCTAGGTCATCCTTTTACTCTGAGGCTGTGCCCTCAGATCCTAATCTCTTCTTCTAATGGAAACATCTTTCCCATGTCCACTCTATCCAGACCTTTCAATATTCTGTAAGTTTGTGACTATGAATCATATGCACATGTAAAATTAGCTAATATGGATACATGGTTGTAAAGGATAAATAATGGTTGGGAAGAAACGCAGGTGGTGTCACATAAACTACCAAGGACAGACAGATTTTGAATCAACTACTCTCCAAATATTTGACAACCTTGGCTTTAAGTGAAGGATGCAGAAGTAGAAGTCTCTCCACAAAGCAACATACAATGCTTCTCATTTTCTTACCAAATTCATTTATATGCTGACTCTCTCAGCATTTGGCATCAAAGTTTACAATTAAGCTCAATAACATGTGATGGATTGTCAAACTGGCTAAAATTGAAAAGCTATCATGATGCACTTGAAAAAATCATTCCCTTATTCTGTAATGAAACATGTAGGTTTTGAAAGAAAAATTATCTTTGAATACAGAATATTGATGCCACTCATTCAAGACATTGTTAATCTGGTTACAACAGATGAAGGCAAGTATGAAGGAGTACACTATTCAGATTCACTTCCTAGAATAATTAATAATGGCATCACAGTGGAGAAATTTGGGAATCCCGGGATAATACACAGCAGTATTCTCCCACCGACCCTCAGAGGCAGGCTAGACACGACATCTCTTTTGCATGCATGTATTGCTACTATAGAAACCAGGTATGGTTCTAGCAGCCTTAATATCAGGGTTGTCGGATTGTGTATGGCGCTTTTTCGTCTTCTTTCCCAGATGATTGCCCTCTTTTTATACACACTTTATTATGCCTATTATTATTCTATCTTATTATTGCATGGAAAACAAAGCATAGAGCAGACTGATGATCATCTTGGCACTTTTGAATGAGCTGTACAGTACATTGTCACCAGATGGGTCAAAATTCTGAAACACTATTCCAAATGATCAATGGCATGGTCAAAACCAATTCCCCTTGCTGCACACACTTCATCTTGCTTATGCTCAACAACATTTCAAAGCTTTCACACAGCTATCATGACCCAAGGTCAAAAAGAGTAGCTTTGATTTCTGAGGAGCCAGCTTCATGCTCCACGTTACACATTAAATAATGACAGGGGGAAAGAGGGCCTTAAAGTAATGATGCTGCTGCTGATTGGGAAACAGGCACTGACCTGCATAATCCTGTGCTGGTCATCACCAACATGTTTGTAGTGCAGTTTGTATTAGGCAGCTTTGTGTGGCCCTTAACCAATGATTTCCAGCAATTTTAAAAGGAGCAATAACGTCTTATGCAATGGCCTGATGTCCATGGGAAATTGAGTTGCTTGCTCTGACAAATAAAGCACTACCTGTGTGCCACATCTAATGACTGCAGGTTAACTTTGCCCTGCAAAGAATCTCATGCAGAAAAATGCTGTGGTAATCTTGATGACCACTGGTTGTGCCATTCCTACATTTAGTTCAACTGTCTAGTCTGTCTTCAGTGCACAAGGACAGGAATTCTTGAAAAATCCAGGTTAAATGCACTTCATCTTAGAACTCAGCTTTACAGGCAAATAGTGAGTGCAAAGTATCCGCCTTTGGTGCTACACCTCACCTGTCTGTTACTGTTCCTTTGCATCTCTGCTTTCTCTGAAGAACAACCTATCCCTGATAATTTGACATAACTTTTACACCACAAAATGTTCGAGGCATCGAATAATTTTGCTTCAGTCAGAGTTGAAATTTCAACATCTAAAAATAATTTTAATTGAACTGATCTGAATTCAGGAATAGATTGTATGTTCTCTCTGGAAATCAGTGGACGAAACAATACCTAAAAATAGCAATGTTAAATCAGGCCAAAATAAATACTGCAAAAACACAATATTCCTCTCCATCCAAAAATTCAAGATAATACATTTTTTCTCCCTTTAAACATCGACTTTCCATTAACACAAAAATCAAGAAATCCAAATTGTCTGTTTTACATGGAGTAGATGAATGCACTTTGAATATTTGACTTGCATTATGATATTGAAATAAAATTCTTGCCCATTTTCAATAAGAGCTTGCCACCCCAAGTCATGTGCAAGCAAAAATGATGAAGATCTGCTGAATGTCTTCAGCTGACATCCAACCTTCTGTACAACCCAAAACAGCTTCGGATGTACACAGAATAAACCATTTAACTACAGACTAAGTATTTGGCATTCAAGGAATTAAATTACAGTTTGCAAACTATACAAAGCCAAGCATGGAAGCAATAAAGTTAAACCATGCATTTCTTTCTGCATCGTTACTTACCTAATTGTATTTCTCAGCAAGTTATGAAGATATAATATCTCATCATTGTGACTGAAACTTGGCAAGTGTGCTCCGAGTGCCTCACAGAATCGTTCAGCCTCTTCCCATGTTCTCTTTCGTACCACTCTCTCATGATGAAAGACCTACAAGGGTAAATTTGTTAACAATGGTACTTTTGATGCTTTATAAGTTGATATATAGTTCAACATGGAACAAAACATTTAACTTGGTTCACCACACCATTCCTCCTCCAACACCTCTCCATTGTCACCCAGCTCAGTGGGGCTGTTCTCACATGGTTCCATTCTTATTTATCTAATCAAAGCCAGTGAATCATTTACAATGGCTTCTGGAATAACGGAATCTGGAACTCGCTGTCTGAAAGGGTGGTGGAGGCAGAGACCCTCATAACATTTAAGAAGTATTTAGATCTGTACTTGCATTGCCAAGGCATACAAGGCGTGGGCCAAGTGTTGGAAAATGGGATTAGAATAGTCAGGTTGTTTGTCTTTGAATGGCACAGACACAACGGGCTGAAGGGCTTTTTCCTGTACTGTATAACTCTGTGACTCGATGACTCCCTGCCCTCAAATTTTTACCTCAAGGATCTAGTCCGGCTCCACCTGCTCCTCCTCAGCAGCAGCATCATCTGACGGTGCAGATTTAATTTTCACATGTATGCTTATGACACCCAGCTCTTCCTCACCACCACCACCACTTCACTCAACCTTTCTACTTTTGCTAAATTGTGAAACTGCTGATCTGGCATTCAGTCTTGATTGGAGAAAATTTCTGCTCAATTAAATATTGACAAGACTGAAACCATTGTTTTCAGCCCCCACTCCAAATTTGTTTCCCAGCTATCAACTCCATCTGTCTCCCGGGCAACAGGTCAATATTGAGCCTGTTTGTTAATAACCTTGGTGTCAAATCTGATCTCAAGAGGAACTTCTGACCTTGTATTTGTGCCATCAATAAAACTTCCTTAATGTCGTTAAACTTCACCCATCTCAGCTCATTTGCTGCTGAAAGCCTCATTCATGCCTTCAGTATCTCTAGATTCAACTATTCCAACACACACTTGGCTTATATCCAACGTACACCTTAAGGCCTGAATTTTACATTTCCCCTTGCTGGGTTCTGACGTGGGTGCAGCATGAAATTGTGTGGATGGGAATTCCTCTGGGTTCCCGCCCAACCCAATCTCAGTGATTTTACACTGGGATGGGCAAGCACTCGGATAGGTAACACATCCCAATCAAGGATCGTAAATGGCCACTTAAGAGCCATTTCCTACCTGGAGAATGAAATACAGCCCAGGAAAGGGGGCCTCCACCAGAAGCCCCCTTCTGCCTGGGAGCACCCTCCCCTTAAGGCCCAGTGACTCGTGGACATCCCTCCCCATCTAGCCTATTTCTCAACCCATCCACCCCCAAAATGCCAATCACTCCCCTGGCAACCCCACCAGACCTTTCCTCCCTCTCCACCCTGAGACCCCTGACACTTGCTTTTTCCTTTGGTTTCCTGGACTCTGGCTCAGGAAGCTTCTTGCAGTGTTTGTTCCAGCCACTGCAGCACTGTTCTAGGAGGACTGGAGAACTACCAGCCAATCAGATTGGCTGGCAGCTCTCCAAGGCAGGACGTCCTCCTGAATGAGGGGTGGAGTCCTGCCGACAGCCAATCGACTCATTGGCAGTGGGCTCTCAGAGCCGATGGGGACTCTTGGATGGCGAGGGCCGATCCTCAAAATTCTGGCCCGAGTCATCAAAAACTCTGCTCCCTTATCTCAACTTACAGCAAAGCTGGTTCCCTTATTACCCTGAACTGTGTGAGAAACTCCCACTACCATATCCTCCAACCCTCACTCGTTTTCAATTGCTGTTCATTATTTTACAGCTACAATATGGCCAGCAGTCTGGGTTGGATTTGAACACCAAGCACAGAAATAAATCAGAATATTATGACACAGAGACAGATCATTATATCTATAAAATTGAGGCCAGTGAAAAATCAATGTCAGACCAGCGGCACCATCAGGCCCGTGCGTTGACTTTGATTGATTCAGAACTGAAGGAGGCACACACTGAAGACGGCCAGGGATGATATCCTGCAAACAACACAGCCTGGGCCTCTAAACACACCATCTCAAACCTTTCCTAACTTGTAGCCACACTGCACCTCAAACAGAGGCTGAATGTCAGAGACAACCTGAACAGTGCACATTCAAGTCTCTGTTCAAATCCCAAACATGTTGCCGCTATTGATGTACTAAACATAAAGCGTCATACAAACAGTTTTGAAAGAACTTAAATTAATATGGAGTTCCCAGACAACTATTCATGTCATCTATTCATAGGTCTTCTGCTAATGGCACTCAAGTCACTATTGGGAGTGGAAGCAATGGCTGCCTTTGGGACTTGGCATTCCTGGGTTACACAGCCAGGTTAAATGTTAGAATCTTAAACTATGGGGTGGCATGGTGGCACAGTGGCTGGCACTGCTGCCTCACAGCACCAGGAATCGGGTTCGATTCCCGGCTTTGGTCATTGTCTGTGCGGAGTTTGCACGTTCTCCCCATGTCTGCGTGGGTTTCCTCCGGGTGCTCCGGTTTCCTCCCATAGTCCAGGTTGGGTGCATTGGCCATGCTAAATTCTCCCTCAGTGTACCCGAACAGGTGCCGGAGAGTGGCAACCAGGGGATTTTCATAGTAACTTCATTGCAGTGTTAATGTAAGCCTACTTGTGACTAATAAATAAATAAACTTTATTAGTTCTAAGACATGGCAACAAGGTATCACTACAATAAATCGTGATATGGACAGTAATGATACTACCAGTCATCTCAATGCCCAAGAGGGGAAAAAAGTGTCCTCCCAATTGCCATGGGCTCAGCCAACTTTATATCCCGAAATGCTCCCTTTGTTTTCTCCCTCTTTCCAGCACTATTCTCCCTTTCTTTCCTTTACTGAAAGAGTACGATTCTATAGACAATAATATTCTTGAATGTCTAAGTGTCAGACAGCAATTATTGGCAAACTATTTGACCGTGGGTGCTATCACAACTGA
The DNA here is from genome assembly GCF_964213995.1 of Mustelus asterias. Classification (NCBI taxonomy): domain Eukaryota; kingdom Metazoa; phylum Chordata; class Chondrichthyes; order Carcharhiniformes; family Triakidae; genus Mustelus; species Mustelus asterias. Next base: position 44,784,151 of record NC_135814.1, on the reverse strand, counting down.
ACCTTATCCTGCCCGCTTCTCATGTCCACACACCATGTATATTTCCAGTAGTAATCAGGAATATGGATGTTATCCAATTATTTTTGTATGCTATCCAACTTTCACTTTCCTGTTCTACTTTTTATCTTCAAATATGGTAAAATGGTCAATGCTAAATGCAATGCTCAGTTCCTGAGAATTTTTTGCTGTGGGGATAGTTTCCCCAAAGGAACATGCTGCCAGATCTCTTAGAAGAATGGTGGTAAATATGCCTATTTCACTAACCAACAAACCAAATATATTGCCTTATTCTGCTCAAATGTGGGAAAAACAACAACTGAAGATGAAATTATTGTTCTTTAAAAGAAAATGTACACATCACATAAAATGGATGCTACTCTCACCTTGTAGCATTGATCAAGGTCTGCATTAGTCTGCCACCCAGTAGGACAAGAACCTGTTGGGTGAGTTTCCTCAGTTTCTGTGGTATTGCCAATACTCTTCTTACAGATGGACATTGCTTTGAAGCTTTTACAGTTTTTGACCTCCCACCGTCCGAGAGCTTTTCCTGTCGCCATAACAACACATTCACCCGGAGACGCTGGAACAAGCAAGGAAATTCAGTCATTTGTTTCGACACAGTAGTTTTCTGTTTTACTTAAATTGCCACTTTTGAAAGCTCCGTCTAAAAACAAAGCCTTTATACATTCCCATTTACCCAATAATTGCAGAAAGGGGGTATCGCCTTCTTCCTAGAATGGATTAAATCATACTCTCGCTGCTATTGCTCCCAAGGGTGTAGTCATCCTTTGAGGTGAAGGTGACCATGTCCATCATCTGGGGTGTTTGCTAGGGTTTGGGTGGGTACACAAGTGACTGCTATGGCTGATCTGTCACCAAAAGGGTCTGCTGAAACTAGGACTGGATACCAGAGCGGATAGAGTCCTAAGCAAGTTTCTCTTTTGGGATTTCCTCTGCCTGCATTTTCTCTCCACCCCTGATATGCAATTGCTTTTGAAGGAGGCCATATCCCATTTTATTCTGGTTGTACCAAAGTTGTCACATGCAAGGGGTGTATGGGAGGTGGGCTTGCTGTACTCTTTGGAGTGGTTTTGTCCTATATTGGTCCTCATCACCACCCAGATCTCACTTGTGGTTCCAAGTAGCTGTGATGATGCAACAGTGGCCATCCTCTGCCCACTTTGACTCTGCAACTTTGGGATTTGTCTACACTGGCATGTGAAGACCGATTCCAGCAGGGTGAGGAGATGAGACCAATTTGTGGTCCAACAGTCTTGAAGACAGTTTAGCAATGTGTTGTGGATCACATTGAGCTTGGCAAGACACAGAGAAGATCCTGGTCAACCAAGGCACCCAGATCCATCTCGTCTTGGCTCGCCTTGCTACTGAACCAAAACAGGTGAGGACAAGAGAGTGAGGCTGATCGCGTGCAAATCTCCTTCCCCATAAATCTAATTCATGTGCAAGATCAAGTTCATCATCTTTCTATCACAAGGGTTTGTGGCAGTAGCTGCCATCAAGCTCTTTGACTCCATTGGCATCGTAAATAAATCCAATCGTATCCTTGTCTGATGACCATTTGCCAACATTTTCCATTATCTGGAAAGTTAAACAGCAGAGGTCGAAAGCTGGTTTTAACCCATTATAGCTTGAAAGGTGCCGAGGCTAAATGCAGCCCTATGCATTCCCACCTCCCCCCACACTCCCCAACTCCCAGTTAAGATGATCTAACTCACTGCCTACAGGAAATCAATCCTGGGATCTCCTTGATCTACATGGTTCAGTTCTAAATTAGACAGGGCGTTCACCAACTGAGCTAATGGGAAGGACCTGAAATTTTAGTTTTGACAACAAATAAGATTTACTCTTAAGTACCTACCTGGCTGATATGCATTCCAGTTTGTATACGTCACAGGCTCTTTCTCCTCGTGTGTAGTAAACCATGTATACTCTCCAGTTCCATTCTTATCCTGAAAGCTAGTCCAGAAGTACTTGCCATTTTCTGTGGTCTGTTTTGCAATCAGGCTATTAATAAATTCTTGCTCAAACCTACAGTTGAGAAAATATTAATTTACTTTTCAGAAATGAAACCAAAAGCTCTTTTCTATTGAGTAGAAGCCACACAAAGTTGATTTTTTAAATTCATTCATCACAGGATGCAGGAGTTGTGGACAAGGCCAACATTTATTGCTCGTCCATAATTGCCTTTGAGAAGGTGGTGGTGCGTCACCTTCTTGAAATACAATTAAGTGGCTTAGCTGCACTTTGAAATGGTCCGGCAAGAGTCTGGAGTTTGTTAGGATCCAATTAAGGACCATTAACATTTAAAATCTGAACACCCAGCAATTGACTGACAGAACTCTGTGCCACAGGATTTCCCATTTCACAACTAAACTTGACTGTATGCAGGAATTAAAAAAGCAAGCACTATTAAAAGACTACAGTTTAGAATTACTTATGCTAGGCTCAATTCTACTTTTTACTACCCCCCAATTCCTTTATACCTTACAACAACCTTGAAGATTCATACACCTCATTGGCAGCCAACCCAAAGAACGCCACAGCCCTCCCAATACACTTTATTTTTCCTCAATGTTCCAGCTATTATCAGAGGTGATAATTTATGGGGATTCTTCCACAAGCCTTTTGACTAGGCAACACTCAAACTTTTAGTCAATACCCGAGGATGATGGATGAACTACTTGTTTCTGTCAGAAAACACACATGGACGGATAAACTAAACAGAGATCAACAGCCCACCTTGATCACAATATTTTTGGGACGATCTCAAATGTAAACAAAATATTTTTCCTTCAACGTAATTCTTTAATTCTGTAACCCAACTGAATAATTAATATTTCTGATGGATGTAAGTAAGTTAAGTTTATTTATTAGTCACAAGTAACATCATTGCGATGTTAATGTAACAGTAACATTGCAATGAAGTTACTGTGAAATTCCCCTAGTCACCACAGTCCAGCGCCTGTTCGGGCCAATTCACCTAACCAGCATGTCTTTCAGAATGTGGGGGGAAACCAGAGCATCCAGCAGAAACCCAGGCAGACATGGGGAGAACGTGTATGCTCCACCCAAGCCAGGAATCGAACCCAGATCCCTGGCGCTGTGAAGCAACAGTGCTAACCACTGTGCTACCGTGCCACCTCGATATAATAGGTCTCTCTCCAGACTTCCTGATTCCACTAAGAGATCCAGAGATGGGTCACCCATTGTTTAAGATTTTTCACCCCCATCTCCAGCTTAGATCTTGCATCATAAGACCAGTTTAGGTGGGATTCTCTCAAAACAATTCTAAGTGCTGAATTCGCATAGAAACTGGAACAAATTCCACTGGCTTTTTTCAAGCAGGATTTTCAAAATGAATCTCCCACACTCTGCACTGCAGAGTGCACGAGTGAGAATCTCATTAAAAATCAGGGGCAGAGCATTTTCCTGCTGGAGAGGCCAGCAGCATAGTGCTGAGCGAGCCACCGTGCATGCGCCAATCTGCCAGAACAGGAGATCGGCAGTAGCTCTGCACTGCCTGCCTCATGATCGCTGGCCAGCACAGTGACCTCCATCCCCCCAGATCACTGGCCATGCGACCCCCCACCCTGATCGCTGGCCTTCCGGACATGTCCAGGCCAGCCTTGACCCACCTCCCGCTCCCCCTCCTCCACCCCCCCCCCCCTTGGCAGTCCCGATTCTCCCCCTGCAGCCCTGACCCCCCCCCCCCCCCCCCCGCATCCCCTCTCTTGGCAGTCCCGATTCTCCCCCTGCAGCCCTGACCCCCCCCCCCCCCCTTTCCACCCACCCCGATGACCAGCCCCAATCGCTGGCCTCCCCCCTTCTGTCACCAAACCCACGTGCAGAATGGCAGCAGGTCCCCCTCCCCCAGAGCCCCCGCCCCCTCGGCACTGCCGTTGCCCGATGGGCAGTGTCAAGGTTGCCCCTGTGCATTGCCACTTAGTCCCTTGGAAAGTGCTAGAGGGCCAGGCTGGCAATGCCATGCTAGCAATGCCCAGGGGGAACCCTCTCTTACCACACCTCCTGAGCGGCTTCCATGATCCCCTTTCACTGCAGCAGGGTTGGGCCATCAGTGCCCATTAGTGGGGAGCTGTTGTAAACCCTGCTTGAGTGAAACATTCCTGGTCGGGGGGGCAGGAGTGGGGTGGGAGAGGTGGAGAGACTAGCGAGCCTGGAGACTTCAGTCCCGGGTCCGTTAATGAGATTTAAATCTTCATTTGAATATTTTAAACAGCTCCATGCTGATTTCTGGCACGGAGTTGATGGCACCGGAAATCTGGCGGCCAGAGATGCGTGGAGCCCAGCAGGAAGCCCGCTACACAGCCTCCAGTTGAGTCTCCTAGCCCGCTGTGCTGGCTGGGAGAATCGCCCCTTATCTTTCAACCTAGACTTGTTTTATTTCCCTGGCACGGTAGCACAGTGGTTAGCACTGCTGCTTCACAGCTCCAGGGTCCCGGGTTCAATTCCCGGCTCGGGTCACTGTCTGTGTGGAGTTTGCACATTCTCCTCGTGTCTGCGTGGGTTTCCTCTGGGTGCTCCGGTTTCCTCCCACAGTCCAAAGATGTGCGGGTTAGGTTGATTGGCCAGGTTAAAAAAATTGACCCTTAGAGTCCTGGGATGCGTAGGTTAGAGGGATTAGTGGGTAAAATATGTGGGGGTGGGGCCTGGGTGGGATTGTGGTCGGTGCGGACTCGATGGGCCGAATGGCCTCCTTCTGCACTGTAGGGTTTCTATGATTTCTTCTATGATTTCCCTTTGCACGAGGGCTGCTCATCAGTTTCTTAGTAAGAGGTCTCACAACACCAGGTTAAAGTCCAACAGGTTTATTTGGTAGCAAATACCATAAGCTTTCGGTATTTGCTACCAAATAAACCTGTTGGACTTTAACCTGGTGTTGTGAGACTTCTTACTGTGTTCACCCCAGTCCAATGCCGGCATCTCCACATCATCAGTTTCTTAACCAGGCTTTTCCATACAGATGGTGTGGAAAGAGAGAAAAAGAAACCACCATCCTTTGTCTTTATGCATTTTGAAGATTTCACCAGTCTACTCTTGTCCATGTTCTGGCAGAAGGCCAACATTGGCATTGGCAGTGCCCACACAGCAGTGCATTTGCCGCATCTTTTTGGGCACACAAGTTTGCAAGCCTGGGAAACTAATAGCAGGGCTCCTCCTTCAGTTACCATGTCCCAAGAAGCATTGGCGACCATGGATTTTCATTCAATTGGTCCATGATTATGTGTGGCAAAGGACGGCAGTGGTTTTCCAATGCCTTCTGCACATAAAAAAAACTTTGCTATAAATTGTTAAAATGTCATAAAACTTCCTGCGCAAAATTTTCCATTTTTGTGGAGGAAGGATATTGATTCCATAGGAGAAAACTTTCACTCTTGGATGCCAGCAGGAAATTTTAATTATGTTAATTTAATAGACAGACAGAAGTGGGATCCATCCTCTGTTCCAGTGGTCATGTTGAACTTGACAATGTCATCCTGTGCTCGTAGTTGGGGTAGAGGAGTAGAAATAATATGTCGTGTTTTTAAAATTCTGTAATTATGCTGACTCTTTTCAATTGACAACAATGGAACTGGACTTCACTTTGCATTAGGAAACAAAAAATAAAGCTAAACAGAATGAAAAATCAATGCCCTACTTTACATTTCTACAATTTTTTTGTTTGCTCTAAAGCTGCATCTGAAAGCATCCCAAATTACGTTGCAGCTAGTGCAACAAGGTGAAGTGCAGAACTAGGGAGACTGCATGCTAATGTTTGAAAAAAAAACGTGATTTTTATATAAAATCATGGGGGAGATGTCACAATGCAACTGAATCATGACAAAGTGCATTCCTTGATATTTACCAACTGAAAAACAATTTCATGCTGTTGTTATAAAAGTCACACTTTTCGCATATAGAAGCACTGGGTGGGATCACCCACACCCACAACTACCCCAAAAACACAAGTGTCTTTTGAGTGCCGAGGGCGGCCTGCCATAGACCAGCAACGGAACCAGAAGTTCGCCCCCTCCAATGCAGGAGAACTTACGGTAGGGCCTCTCTGTCAGCGGGACCAGATAATCTCTTTGGCAGGAGTAACCAGAAAATCCCACCCATTGGGTGGGATTCTACAGCCTTGCTTGAGCGAGACTGGAAATTCCTGCCCGAGGTCAACGGACAGTTCTGTTGTCCACTCCTTGCCTCCTCTGATTTCGTGGCAGGCGAGGCGGTAGAATTCCAGCAATAGTGTTTGAACAAGAATGGTTCTAAATTGTCACCATCTCCTAAAGTAGAAAGTAAATCATAAGATTTTACGCACCTGCTTTGTATTGTAAGATGACATTTTGATTCAAACTCCACCGTTGCTGATGAATCAACCTTGTAGCAGTAATTTCCATGCCTTTCCCAGGGCTTAAAAGGGAAAACGTAAGATTTAGAGTTGTGTTAAAACTTCAAGAACCAAGGATGTAATAATTATTTTTTATCTTATTGGTTTATATTTATGATGAATAATGTAGGAAAATGCTATACATTAGCAAACATTACTTTTACTATGAACCCTTACATTTATAATAAATTAATCTAAAAAAAATTCCAACTTTTGTAAACTCCCCCCCCCTCCCCGACCCATCTTCATCTGCTTGCTATTCTTGTGCCAATGTTCCACTGCAACCATCTGCCAGGCCCTGTGTAAGAGTAAATTAATGTAACTCACCTCCCTCGATGGGGAGTTCTAAGACTTCACACAATACATCTCAAATTAGATCAAACGTTTGACAAGAATGGAGTTACAAGCACAAATTAATGTCTTGCCAGCCCATAACATAGGATGTTGGTACATAAATACATGGAATTAAATAGCGTGAGAAATAAGAACGGCTTAAAACTCAAATAAAGGCAAGTTAATATTTAAATGAATTGATAATACCTGGGTGAAATGTTACTAAATTCAGATAACAATTACAATGAGCAAACTTTATAATACTTACAGTTGTGTTTCAGAAAAAATACTTCACTTCAATTTAGCCTGTGTATATTTAAAGCCACCAGAAACCTGTACATTTCAAGGCTAACCTAAAAGAATCAAGTCGATGCAGTGCACATGTTACCATACAACATAAAGATTACCTCATTCTGAGGGCATCCTACATCAGACCGACCTGTTTCATTCCTAATTCTTCCTGGTTTCTTACATACATATGGTAGCTCGCGGTCACAGTCTGCCAAGCTCCACCGACCCCACTGTGGGATAAGAAAAATTTCAAGTTGTACCACCAATAAGTTCACGTTCTCCTAGTACAATAATCTTTATAAAAGGAAGAACTTACAATTACATATTTATGACTTCGGGACATCACTTTTTACAGCCAATGAAATACTTCATAGTTGCTATTGTAATGTAGGAGCCACAGCAACGTCCCACAGTCATGTGATCATGATTGCTGCTAATGATGTTTGTTGAAGAATGAATATCGGCCAGGACACCAGGGAGAATTTCTGTGGTCATCTTCAAATGGTGTCATGGGAGATGTTATATCCACCCGAAATGTTAATGGTTCATCTAAGAGACCGCACTTCCTAACGTGCTGCACTCCCCTTAATACTGCACTCGAGTGTTAGCGTAGACCTTGGGGGGGGCGGGACTTTCCGGCCATGCTCGCTCCAAAACTGGAAAATCCCACCCGTGGTCAACGGACCTTTGCATGGTCCGCCTACCCACCCGCTACAATTGCCATGGTGGGCAGGATGGGAAAACTCCCCTCACTTGTGTTCAAGTATCTGGAGTCTGACTCGAAACCAATGTGCCATGGCCAGTTGTGGAAATTCCAAGTGATGCCACATTCAACAGGCAGACTTAAAAGCCAGTACATTAGCAACAAAACATAAAAAGTAATTCATATTAAAAACTTAAACTAGTAAAATGATGCAATATGTTCAGGAAGAAGAAGCATGTGAGAATTCAGAATTTACAGATTTATGGTATTACGGATTAAGTCTGACACTTGAAGGAATTGTTCTTAAATTGTTTTTGTTATTTTCCTTTGAAGGTTTTCATTGTTGTATTAACACTTTGGGGAGGTCAAATAAAGAAGATGATGGTCCTAAAAGAGTCAGTAAGTCAGTCAGCCACCAGTTAGGCCTTCATTAGCATTTACAAGTAGTCCAACCTGGATGCCTGATAAACAGTGACTCAATTTGACATTGGATGTTTTCAACCAAAAACTATTTCCGATACTGTTCCTTTTTGTGTCTGTTTTACACTCAGCCTACTGAAACATTAGTTAGAGGGCGTTCATAGTGACTGGAATTTTTCTGGGTATCTTAAATCTGGCTGTGGCATTAACATCTGTGGCATAAGCATAGTTTTTGCAAAAGGAGGTCAAATAACGAACAGCTTGATCAATCATTTATAACCATCATTATCATAATTAAAACTTTTTAGCCACATCTTAATTATTTTTGTTTACATTCTACAGGTTGAATTTCCAGGCTGACCAGCCAGCAGAATTGGACAATGGTGCCTCGACAATACTGGGCAAAGGATCAACCACCAACTTCTCAATCATTCCAACGCAGCAATATTTCTTGGAGTTTCTCCCGGGTGGCTTGGATGGCCCCTTGAGTCACAGTCGGCTCAATTAAAATATTAACTGTGGTCCTATGACATTTGACTGAACTGGTTGGACCGTGCACTGTGAATGTTCTGACCAGTGTTCGTTGGCGGCCTGGCTGAAGAGAATCCCAAAGGCAAGTTCCTTTTGTAGGGCCAGGAGGAGCTGGAATTCTTCACCAAGCACCAGAAACCAGATTGCCACTTAGTGACTTTCCCTTCCCTGACATTGGGGCCCTTCTCAGTGTCATGGAGAATATCCATTTTGCTCGCTAAGGGGCAGTTGAGAGCTGTGGGAATGCCTCAACATACTTGGACTTCAGCCTATTGTTATGCTAATAGCACAGTGGTTAGCACTGCTGCCTCACAGCGCCAGGGACCCGGGTTCGATTCCTGGCTTGGGTCACTGTCTGTGTGGAGTTTGTACGTTCTCCGCGTGTCTGCACGGGTTTCCTCTGGGTGCTCTGGTTTCCTGCCACAGTCTGAAAGACGTGCTGGTTATGTGCATTGACCCGAATAGGCGCCGGACTGTGGCAACTAGGGGAATTTCACAATAACTTCATTGCAGTGTTAATGTAAGCCTTACTTGGACTAGTAAATAAACTTTAATAAGTCCCAGCCCTAAAAATGGAGCAATAACTGGTTGGTATTGTCCATAACAAACTCAACCACAAGGGATTAGATACAGTTGGAAAAGAAAGAGGAACATTATATCCACACACAACCAACCATGTTGCCACCTGCAAGCACAACCCCTGGGAAGGTAATGCACCAAAATAAATACAATTGTTCTCGTCCAGCTTATTAGCGCTGCTGAACTCCCATTGAGTCTAAGAAACTATCGCTAAACACAGATTCGGATAAGCACCTGATAAGAGGATGGCTGCAACAGCCAAGGTTTCCTCTATTATTGGGTGTGCGCTACTCCCCTCGATGTTGAAAATGAGCTGTTGCCATAATGGCCCACAATCTGGTCACATCCATTGCACCAACATGGGAATGTGCAAAGGGAAGGGAAGCAAATGTTTGGGGGTGGGGGGGGGGGGGGGGGGGGGGGCGTGTTGGGGCAGAATGGAAGTGTGAACTATTCTATTGCTGTAGACTGATGAAGGGGCATTGGGTTGCTCCAGTGTAAATGCCTCTTTTTTTTTTATAAAGAGGGGGCAGAAATAGACTCAAATCATACGAAAGAAACTTGAACTAAATAACATTTACCCTATCTATTATACCCAGGCCTCAAACCGAGTCTATGCTAGGTTGTCATGGAGAGAATAATCCCTTTGGAATGCAGCAGAGGAGGGAAGAAGAGAAACTGTTTTTGATGGCTCAGGCAAGAAACCATCCATGGACATGCAGGGACCAGGGAGGGAGTCCAAATATCCCAGGCTTCATGCAGCCAATGTTAGGACAGTTGTCTGATTTTCAACCAAGAGTTTTAAAAATAAGTCTATTAATGAATTAAAGAAATACACTCCGAGAAGAGAGAATGTAGAAATAACGGATTAGTCATGACTTGCCTTGCCTGCATAGGATACACAGTGTTTTGTAGTGTTAGGGGGAATAGTAGGTTGAGCCAGATCCCAGTAAGTGAAGGTCACGGAAGATCCATCTGACCACTTGAACCAGGCTGGGAACTGATTACTTCTTAATCCAGTCCAGATATCAGATCTGTAATCTGGAAAAAAAAACTTAAGTAACAATAGCTAAGGAAAATCAAAAGAGATCAACAGAAATTTACCAAATTAATCCTGGGATAATTTATAGGGCAGTTCAACAAATAGCATAATTGAATTTTGATATTTGCAGATGGCAGGTGAAGTTACAAGGATTTAAACCTAGAAATATTATAACACCATTTAGGGTCCGGGGATCATAACAGGGTGTACAGTATACACCCAGCCGTCGATAACTCCTTTTCTTATCCCTGAGTTCAACCCATATTTCTTCATTCAATTACTCTTCCAGCATTTCATCCTCCCATTGCTGACAATGTTTGGCCTTATTCACTGGGCTGCTTGCATTTAACCATATCCCACTGATCACTAAACAACTCCTTTGTTGTTTATTTTCTACCCTTTTATCTGCCTTCCATGCTCACTTAGTAGTTTCCTGCCTTTCCTTTCTAGCATTGTTTCTCTCTCTCCTGAACCTATGCCACATTCTTAACCCTCAAAACTTGCATACATTGGGGTCTTCCTTTCTGAGTTCTCTGATCAGAAAATGGATGCATTTTGATTTGTTTTGAAAGGGGAAAGAACAGTGGCTGGAATTTTACCGGCCCTCCCGCCACAGGAATCGGAGCTGGCGAGGGGTGGAGCATGGGAAGGTCTGTTGACTTCGGGCGGGACTTTACGGTCTTGCTCATCCCGAAACTGTAAAATCCCGCCTGAGGTCAAAGGACCTGCCCGTACCTTTGGAAACGGAATAATTTTCCCAAATAAAATTTGTGCTGCAATTTCCACCTCAGTAATTATCTTCACAAACTTTGGTTTGTAAATCCGGTAAATTTCATTGGGGTCGGTTCCTTGAGGACTGTCAGCTTTTGTGATGCTGTTGGCCAGCTTTTGATAGTTTTCCAAGGTTATACTTGTTTGTTTAGATTTAAACCAGGGCTCTTGCACTATTTGCACTGCTCAGAAAGAAATTAGAGTTTACATGGACTCTTACCTTCATGAAGCTTGCTGACAATTAGCTCCACATCTGCTAATGAATGTATGCTGATGAGCTGACTTTCTTTGGATTTACAGGAATTGTTTGCATCATCCCATTTCAACTCTTTGGTGTTCATATAAAAGCAGAAGCCATTGAATTCCAACCAGCCAGCTTCACATTCTGTACTGAAGTACTTCCAAGGATCTGATAATAAAGCAGCCATAATCAGCTTGTAAATTTCATGCAACCTCCACATTCTTTTTGCAATTTCCTCCTTTTATATTACCTTCCCACAGCATTAGTAGACCATAGAGTTGTTGTTTTTGAAGAGCTGTTGCTACAGATATAAATTCTGGGATGCAGAAAATATCCTACCTGAAATTGGTTCAGGCATGTCCTGGATGTCCACTGTGTGTCTGGCTTTGTGCATATGCTAATTTGGGATGTAGGGCAGCATTTAAAACCCTCCACCGTGGTCTTCTAGGTGGCGGGACATTTAACCCGTTTTGGGGGGGCATTGGCAGGCGGGGACCCCACCACTTGCCTCCTCTATTCTGATTAAATCCATGGCGCAAAGGCCTGCGGATGACTTTTCTAACCCTGCCAACATTTGAAGAAGAGATCAGGCATTGGGAAGGGGGAAAACCATGCCTGCCCTTACTGCTAATCCCCCATGACCTCAATCGCATGACTCTCCTACCACCATCTCTCACCTGTGGCTTTGGGGAGGGGGGAATTTGTTTCACAAGTTTCCAGTGGTCACAACTGAAAAGGAGTGAGCAAATATACACCTTCAGAGCCAGCAGGAGTTGGAATAATTTCACTGGCTTCTGCAGCAGTGATCAGCCCCTCTCCTGTAGTCCTTTCCCTCCCCGAGGATTTACTTGAAACAGCTCATCATGAATTTTAGCGAAGACCTGAGGACCAATTTTTTGTGATCCTTAGGTCTCCATGTAATGATGACCATGGCAAATACCATTAATATTGCAAAAACTCATCTAGTTTACGAATGCCCTTTGAGGAAGAAAATCTGCCTTCCCTACCTGGTCTGGCTTACGTGTGGCTCCAGAGCATTGTGGTTGACTCTTAATTGCCCTCTGAAATGGCCTAGCAACCCACTCATTTCAAGGGCAATTGAAGATGGGCAACAAATGCTGGCCTTGCCAGGTGACATCCATATCCCATGAAAGAATGCATTTTTAAAAGCCTACTGTCTTTTCATTTTGTTCTTAAATAATTCTGTAACTGGTGGTGCATGGTTTGACATAACCCTTAAACAAAGAATCATTAAGAATCGATATTACCATGTGACAAAGTAGGCCAGTCATGCAGCTGGTCGAAACATCACAGAAGCAGCTGACCTGATTTTGCAACTTGAGATGTGTCACAAGGCAGATTACCCAACACTGGAGCATTTGGAGAAGTACCAAGTCAAAGTAAAGCATTTGCAAAGATTGCAAAACAATTTACCGTGGCAACAATTGTGCACAATTAATTGGATGGTTGGAAAACATGAGAGATCATTTCCTGACTGCTGACCCACGAAGTTTTAACATGTACATTTGTCAAGATAACTGATAAATTAAAATAACTTATCCATCCATACGTACAATGAGCAAGTCATTTGACGTTAAAACTCTGGATTTGTGACAAGATGTTCTCGAGTGGCTTCAAACTTACATTTTTCCAGAGAGTACATTTTCACAGTTTATTTGATTTGATTTATTATTGTCACATGTATTGGCACAAGTGAAATGTATTGTTTCTTGCGCGCTATACAAAGCAAACTGTAAATAGAGAAGGAAACGAGAGAGTGCAGAATGTAGTGTTACAATCATAGCTAGGGTGTAGAGAAAGATCAACTTAATACCAGGAAAGTGCATTCAAAATTCTGACAGCAGCAGGGAAGAAGCTGTTCTTGAGTCTGTTGGTAAGTGACCTCAGACTTTTGTATCTTTTTCACGATGGAAGAAGGAGGAAGAGAGAATGTCGAGGGTGCGTGGGGTCCTTAATTATGCTGGCTGCTTTGCCAAGGCAGCAGGAAGTGTAGACTGAGTCAATGGATGGGAGGCCGGTTTGCGTGATGGATTGGGCTACATTCACAACCTTTTGTAGTTCCTTACGGTCTTGGGCAGAGCAGGAGCCATACCAAGCTGTGATACAACCAGAAAGAATACTTTCTATGGTGCATCTGTAAAAGTTGGTGAGAGTCGTAGCTGACATGCCAAATTTCCTTAGTCTTCTGAGAAAGTAGAGGCGGTGGTGGGCTTTCTTAACTATAGTGTCAGCATAGGGGGGGACCAGGACAGGTTGTTGGTGATCTGGACACCTAAAAACCTGAAGCTCTCAACCCTTTCTTTGTCCCCGTTGATGTAGACAGGGGTATGTTCTCCTTTATGCTTCCTGAAGTCGATGACAATCTCCTTCATTTTGCTGACATTGAGGGAGATTATTGTTGCTGAACCAGTTCACCAGATTCTCCATCTCATTCCTGTACTCCGTCTCGTCATTGTTTGAGATCCGACCCACTACGGTGGTGTGGTCAGCAAATTTGAAAATCGAATTGGAGGGGAATTTGGCCACAAAGTCATAGGTGCATAGGAAGCTATAGGTGTAGAGGGCTGAGAGCACAGCCTTGTGGGGGACTGGTATCGAGGAGGTGTTGTTGCCTATCTTTACTGATTGTGGTCTGTGAGTTAGGAAGTTCAGGATCCAGTCGCAGAGGGAGCTGCCGAGGCCCAGGCAACAGAGTTTGGAGATGAGCTTCGTGGGAATAATAGTGTTGAAGGCTGAGCTGTAGTCAATAAATAGGAGTCTGACATAGGTGTCTTTGTTATCTAGATGTTTAAACCAGGCAGTTGGGATGTTCAGGCCCATCCCAGTAGCAGGGTCTTCCAGTCCTGCTGAAGTTGAGCCCCACTGTGGGTTCCCCAGCGGCAGGACAGACGAGGCTTGCAAATTGCCATCGGCTTCGGTGGAACTGGAAAATCCTGCTGGCGGCCAATGGCAAGCCAGCTCCGCTGTTGAAAATCCACCATTGTAGCCTGGAAAATTCCAGCTGAAGCGGGCAACTAATTCCCAATTAGGGGTCTCATCCCACCATCATATTAACAGGCAGCAGTGGAGGCCTGCGCCCAAGGTGTAGCCCAGCAGGTTTAGCCCTACGGGCTGCTGGTCTGTGAATGGGGAGAGGGATGGAGTTTGCTTCCATCCTGAGTCTCCTCTGTCACCTAGAACCCACCCACACTCTCAGTTTTGCCTCCCTACATCTGCCCTCCCCCTCCCTGCCTGTCCAGCTCACCAATGTAGGACAAATTATACAAGAAGAAATATTGTGTGCTTGTGATAAAGGGATGGCAATAATCATGGATGATTTTAATCTACGTTTAAACTGGAAAAATCAGACTGCCAGTAGTAGCCTGGTTGAGGAGTTCATAGAATGCTTCTGAGACAGTTTCTTATAGCAGCATATTCTGGAACCAAGCAGAGAGCAGGTTGGTATTGTGTAATCCGTTATGAACAGGAGAGGGTTGTACTTAAACAACCCTAATTTCTACTCGCATAATCCATTTGCAAGATTTGTTTTTTTTTAAAAATTGATATCCCTCTTTTATAAAATGGTGGTGTGTTTTCCAATCCTCTCTGAGTAACTTGTGACACTGGTTTCAGGTTGACTAAATGAGGGTCCTGGTTGAAACCCATTGTGTCTTGGAGCAGATAATGTTTAGGCTATTAACATTATCTTGGGATAGTAGGAGTTGGGCTGGGACATGTACACTGTCTCTGGGGCTGGAATTCTGCCTTAGAAATGTAAAAACATTTGATGTATTTCTCTGGAATTCTAACATCAGCAGTCACAGAGGGCAATTAGCATCCCTAATTAAGTCTCTGATAGTTCTAAATTTCTCTGCTATGATTCACGGCTAATCATGTAAAGCCTTGTCCACTGAAGAAAAGAAATGATATCTTTTACAGAGCCGTCTGTGTGACATAGCTATGTATTTATTTTCCTTCCTGTCTTAACTGGGACAAAGTGACATAATTAATGATCTCAGAGTGAAGGCACCCCTATGTAGCAGCAACCACAGTATGACTGAATTTTACACCTAGCTTGAAAGGGTAAATAATGGGTCCAAGACTAGTTAGTATTTTAAACTTAAATAAGGGAAACTACGTAAGCATGAAAGCTGAGCTAGCTGACATGAACTGGGACACTAGGCTAGGGGACACATCAACTGAGAAGCAATGGCAGGCATTTAAGGGGATATTTCAGAATAAGTATGTTCCTATTGAAAAGAAAAGTTTTAAGGGGAGGGTCCACTATCCATGGTTAACTAAAGGAGTTAAGGAAACTGTCAAATTAAGGAAAAAGCATTCAACTGCACAAAGGTGAGAGGCACAGATGGTTCAGAACAGCAAAGAATAACTAAAAGGTTAAGTGTATGAGAGGAAGCTAGCTAGAAATGTAAAGACAGATGGCAAAAGTTCTACAGGTATTGTAAAAAAAAGTAGTGTCAGTCCTCTAGAGAGAGAGAGAGAGAGAATGGGATGTTAATAGTACATAATAAAAGAAATGGCAGATGAAATGAACAAATATTTTGCTTCTATCTTTACTATGGAAGATACAAAAATATTCCAGTAATAGCTGTAAATCAGGAGGGGGGAGGGTAGTGGAACTTACTGAAATCACAATCACTAGGGAAGCTGTGCTGGGTAAACCAATGGAGCTGCGGACTGACAAGTCTCTGCATCCTGATGGACTTCACCCTAGAGTCAGTGGCTAATGAGGTAGTAGATATGTTGGTGTTAATTTCCAAGAATTCCCAGGATTCTGGAAAGGTTCTATCAGACTGGAAAGTAACAAATATACCCCTCTATTCAAGGAGGAAGGGAAGCAGAAAAGAGGGAACTATAGGCCAGTTAGCAATATGTCTGTCATGGGGAAGATGTTGGGATTGATCATTAAGGCGGCTATAGCTGTGCACTTGTAAATTCTGATGTGGAGATGCCAGTGTTGGACTGGGGTAAGCACAGTAAGAAGTCTCAACACCAGGTTAAAGTCCAACAGGTTTATTTGGTAGCACAAGCCACAAGCTTTCGGAGCACTGCCTCTTCATCAGGTGAGTGGGAGTTTGTGTTCACAAACAGGGCATATATAGACACAAACTCAATTTACAAGATAATGGTTGGAATGCGAGTCTTTATAGGTAATCAAGTCTTAAAGGTACAGACAATGTGAGTGGAGAGAGTGTTAAGCACAGGTTAAAGAGATGTGTATCGTCTCCAGACAGAACAGTTAGTGAGATTTTGCAGCAGAAACCGATAGCCAAGTTCCGCACACGAGGACGGCCTCAACCGGGATCCTGGGTTCATGTCACACTATCTGTAACCCCCACGACTTGCTTGAGCTTGCAAAATCTCACTAACTGTCCTGTCTGGAGACAATACACATCTCTTTAATCTGTGCTTAACCCTCTCTCCACTCACATTGTCTGTACCTTTAAGACTTGATTACCTGTAAAGACTCGCATTCCAACCATTATCTTGTAAATTGAGTTTGTGTCTATATATGCCCTGTTTGTGAATATCATTCCCACTCACCTGATGAAGGGGCAGTGCTCCAAAAGCTTGTGGCTTGTGCTGCCAAATAAACCTGTTGGACTTTAACCTGGTGTTGAGAGACTTCTTACTGCACTTGGAAATTCCACAATAATCAGGAAGAGGCAGCTTAACCAATCTATTTGTTTTACCTGAAGGAGTAACAGGCATGTTGGATGAAGGGGAACCTGTAAACATACTGCATTTGGATTTCCAGAAGACATTTGATAAAATGTCACATCAAAGGTTATGAAAGTGAAGCTCATGGTGTAGGGGTGGATATTAACATGGATAGAAGATTGGCTGGCTGGCTGGCAGAAAACAGGGGGATCTGCATAAATGGGTCTTTTCTGATGACAAGTTTGGGCCTCAAATTTTTACAATTTAGTATCAATGACTTTGATGTGAGCATGAAGGCATGGTCGCTAAATTTGCAGATGACACAATAGGTAGGAAAGTATGTTATGAAGTGGACATGAGGAAGCTGCGGATGGATATAGATAGGTAGAGTAGGAAGGCAAAAATCTGGCACAAGGAGTATAATTTGGGAAAATGTGAAGTTGTTCACTTTGGCAGGAAGTATAAAACAAAAGAGTATTGTTTATATGGTGAACAGCTGCAGAATTCTGAGACACAGAGGGATCTAGGTGTTCTGGTGCATCAGTCACAAAAACTTAGTATGCAGGTATAGCGAGTAATTAAGAAGACTAATGGAATGCTATCCTTTATTCCAAGAGGAATTGAACATAAAATTATGGATGTTAAACATGGCATTGGTGAGACCACATCTTGGATACTGCATTCAGTTTTGGTCTCCTTATTTAAGGAAGGATGTAAATGCATTGGAGAGAGAGTTCAGACCAAGCTTACTAGATGGACACCAGAAGTGAGCGGGTTATCTTATGAAAATAGGTTAGACAGACTGGGTTTGTTTCCACTGGGGTTTAGAAGAGTGAGGGGTGACTTGATTAATGTATACAAGATCCTGAATGGTGTTGAGGTGTATGTGGAAAAGATATTTCCTCTCATAGGCGAGTCCAGAACTAGGGGGCACTGTTTTAAAATTAAGGATCACATTTTTTTAAGACAGATGAAGAGAAGGTTGCGTGACTTTGGAACTTTGCA
This sequence comes from Mustelus asterias, assembly GCF_964213995.1. NCBI lineage: Eukaryota > Metazoa > Chordata > Chondrichthyes > Carcharhiniformes > Triakidae > Mustelus > Mustelus asterias. The sequence goes on along the minus strand of NC_135814.1, from coordinate 44,766,144 downwards.
TCGGAAGGCAGTGGAGGTGGGGATCACTGAATATTGTAAAGGTAGATAGATTCTGATTAGATAAGGGAATCAAAGGTTATCAGGGGAGATGAGAACATAGAACTTGAAACACAAACAGACAGATCAGCCATAATCTTATCATATAGCGGAGCAGGCTCGAGGGGCCAAATGGCCAACTTCTCCTCCGATTTCATATGTTTGTATGTTTGTAATATGATGCTCCCCCGCCCTTGCCAGTGCCCACCAACCCAGATCACAGACTGGCATTTTGGGGCATCCATGGTTCCTCTTCCTCCCATGCCTCCTGCAATACTATCAAAGGCCATTGATCCTGGTGTGCTGCAGAGTTGCTGGCCTCTGGTTGGCTCTATGAGGCTGGATTTCCCCTGGAAACGGATGGAAATCTCACCTCGTACTAATTAAAGAGTAGTCAGCCGAAAAATAAAGCAGGTCGAGCCTGCAAAATGGGAGGCGGACTTGCCCTGACATTTCGGCTGGAGTCTGGGGATTCTGCGCCCAGTGTATAATCAGCACATTATCACAGGGAAATTGTTACAATAAGTGCCTCCTATGTTTTCTGAAATTGAACCACGCTGCTCAACTCCATAATTTTCCTTCAGTGAATGCTAGCTTTTTCTGCCACCGTCACTACTCCCCCACACAGCTGATCAGTGTGCATACTATTTTAAGGTGTCACTTTTCTTCCTGGGCCCTGATCAGCATGCTGTCTGCGATGTTCCTTTGCTCAATGCAGTTGAATAATGCACTCAAAAGATCAATCAGAAATGAGCTTAGGGGCCACAGAGTGTCTTAAACGGATTGTGGAGTCTCAAATTTCTCCTCACAGTGGATTTTTCCCCTTCCCTGACTTTCCTGCTCCAATTGATTTCCTAATTATTCGTTACTAAATAGGATGCAAGAAGAAGTCATTTGCCACATTTTATTGAGGACGACGACAGTTTAATTTATATTGTATAATTGGCAGCTGGGGCCACTGAGCTGCTTGCATTTTGGTATACATTATAGCAGTTTATAATTGTGACTACGCTTCAAAAGTGCCTCACTGGCTGCAAGTACCTGGGGACATCTTGAGGTAGCGAGTGAATGGTGCTATATAAATTCAAATCTTTCTACTGTCTAAACAACCCTCCGTGTCTTGTCTTCATTTTGACAGTGGTAGTGCGATTAAAATAATCCAAACAAATGTACTCCAGCCACAGAAGAAACAACTGATAAAGAGCAAGAGTTGAATCAGTGAGATTGGTTATGACTGAACGTAGGATCCAGCATGACATTAGGTGCAATGATCTTTCTTGTCAGCTTGGATCTAGAATGTCCCTTTTGTGGGGATCATAAATTGAACTCAATTTGAATTTGAATTGGTTTTTGCAGCAAGCAAGGAAATGGATTAAGGGCACGCCCTGTCCAGTCTACGCATTGGTTTTCTAACTCTCGAGAAAGAAGTACCATTTTTAAAACAAAAATCAGTGAGAGAGCAGGAAGAATTGATTTCATGAGGGGAGAAAAAAAGGGAAATCAAAATTACACTCACCACTCGACTCTGTCCTTGTCCGATTGAATGGTTTCTTGCACACATATGGTAGGGCAGCTTCACAAGGGCCAGTTTGCCAGCGACCATCAGAATCAGAGTTCAGCGCGGCACAGCTAGATTCCTCAAGATGGTATAAACCAAATCTACCTAAATGGAATAAAGTGCAAAGTTTCAGTTGAGTAGTTGGTTTAACTTCAGGGGGCTCTCGAGGCAAGTTAATGTGCGTATTACATTCTGCAATATTCCACCGGCTTCGTGCACTGAATGAAGCAGACAGTTTGGAAAAGAAATAAAACGATGATGGGAAGAAAACAAAACAAAAGCAGTTCAGAGGAATGATGGAGATAGAGTAAGACCCCAGTTACTGAGAAAAGCACAATCAAGAAAAGCAATAAACAGAAGGAAGAACAGAAACAGAATGATCTGAATAAATGGAGGGATAGAGCAAGGAAGGAGCAGGAACAAAAAAAAGACAAGACAAGAAACAAAAAGAGAAAAGCCAAAAAAAAGAGAAATGGCCCTTCCTCTAATGCTTTGGTTGACTCCACGAGATCACTACCGGTGATCATGTGAAGTGGGGGTCTGGACGGGGAGGAATTTGTAAAATGTGTCCAGGAAGGTTCTTTGGAACAATATGTTGATAGTCCAACTAGAGAGGGGGCTATACTGGACCTAGTACTGGGGAATGAGCCCGGTCAGGTCATCAAAGTTTCAGTGAGGGAACATGTGGCGAACAGTGACCACAATTCTGTAAACTTTTGTATAGTCATGGAAAAGGATGAGTGTTGTCCTATGGGTAAGGTGCTGAATTGGGGGAAGGCTAACTACAGCCGGATTAGGCAAGATTTGGTGGCTGTTGATTGGGAGAGGCTGTTCTAGGGTAAATCCACATCTGGCATGTGGGAGTCTTTTAAAGGAGCAGTTGATAGGAGTGCAGGATAGGCATGTGCCTGTAAATAGGAAGGACAGGAAAGGTAGGATTCGAGAGCTATGGATAACCAGAGATATTGTGGGTCTAATCAAAAAGAAAAAAAAAAAGAGGCATACATAAGGTCCAGGCAGCTAAAAACAGATGAAGCACTGGAGGAATACAGAGAAAGTACAAAAGAACTCAAACAGGGAGTTAGAAGGGCAAAAAGGGGTCACAAAATGTCCTTGGCTGTCAGGATTAAGGAGAATCCCAAGGCATTTTATACATACGTTAGGAACAAGAGGGTTGTCAGAGAAAGAGTCGGACCTCTCAAGAACAAAAGGAGGGGAATTATGCTTAGAACCCAAGGAAGTAGGTGAGATCCTAAATGAATACTTTGCATCAGTATGCACAAAGGAGAGGGACACGTTGTTTGGTAGTGTCGCAGAGGGATGTGTAGGCCCGTTAGAACAAATCACAATTACAAGGGAGGAAGTGTTAGGTGTTTTAGGAAGCATTAAGGTAGACAAATACCCAGGGCCAGATGGCATCTGTCCTAGATTGCTGAGAGAGACAAGAGATGGAATTGCTGGGCCTCTAGCAGAAATCTTTGTTTCTTCATTGGACACAGGTGAGGTCCCAGAGGATTGGAGGATAGCAAATGTGGTCCCGTTATTTAAGAAGGGTAGCAAGGATAACCTGGGTAATTATAGGCCGGTGAGCTTGACGTCCGTGGTAGGGAAATTGTTGGAGAAGATTCTTAGAGATAGGATCTATACACATTTAGAACTGAATAGTCTCATTAGCGATAGACAACATGGTTTGTACGAGGGAGGTCATGCCTCACGAATTTGGTTGACTTTTTTGAGGAGGTGACAAAAATGATTGACGAGGGAAGGGCCGTGGATGTTGTCTACATGGATTTTAGTAAAGCATTTGACAAGTTCCCTCATGGCAGGCTGGTGCAAAAGGTTGAATCTCACGGGATCAGAGGTGAACTAGCTAGATGGGTACAGAACTGGCTTGGCCATAGAAGACAGAGGGTAGCAGTGGAGGGGTCTTTTTCTGATTGGAGGTCTGTGACTAGTGGTGTTCTGCAGGGCTCTGTACTGGGACCTCTATTGTTTGTGATATATATAAATGATTTGGAAGAAGATGTAGCTGGCCTGATTAGTAAGTTTGCGGACGACACAAAGATTGCAGGAGTTGCGGATAGTGATGAACATTGTCAGAGAATAAAGCAGCATATATATAGGCTAGAAAATTGGGCGGAGAAATGGCAGATGGAATTTAATCCAGATAAATGCGAAGTGATGCATTTTGGTAGATCTCATGCAGGGGGGAGCTATACAATAAATGGCAGAACCATCAGGAGTATAGACACACAGAGAAATCTGGGTGTCCAAGTCCACAGATCCTTAAAGGTAGCAGCACAGGTGGAAAAGGTGGTGAAGTAGGCATATGGCATGCTTGCCTTTATTGGACGGGGCACAGAGTATAAAAGTTGGCATATGATGTTGCTGTTATATAGAACGTTGGTTAGGCCACATTTGGAATACCGCGTCCAGTTCTGGTCGCCACATTACCAGAAGGAAGTGGAGGCTTTGAAGAGAGCGCAGAAAAGGTTTACCAGGATGTTGCCTGGTATGGAGGGTATTAGCTATGAGGAGAGATTGAGTAAACTAGGGTTGTTCTCCCTGGAAAGACGGAGGTTGAGGGGTGACCTAATAGAAGTTTACAAAATTATGAAGGGCATAGATAGGGTGAACAGTTGGAAGCTCTTTCCCAGGTCAGAAATGACAAACACAAGGGGCCACAAGTTCAAGGTAAGGGGGGCAAGGTTCAATACAGATATGCGGGGGACGTATTTTACACAGAGGGTGGTGGGGGCCTGGAATGCTCTACCAAGCAAGGTGGTTGAGGCAGACACACTAGGATCATTTAAGACTTATCTAGATAGCCACATGAACAGACTGGGAATAAAGGGATACAAATGGATGGTCTAGTTAGGAACACATGATCGGTGCAGGCTTGGAGGGCTGAAGGGCCTGTTCCTGTGCTGTATTGTTCTTTGTTTCTTACCAAAACCATTTTTACGTCTAAACCGAGAAAAATCCAAAAGCATAATTTAGTTGCAAGTTATTGCAATCTGCATTGAAATCTCATCTCCAGTAGCTTTTGGTTATTAACCACACAGTTTGAAAATAAGATAACACAGCCTTGGAAATGAAAGGTTTTTACTTACCATCGTCCCAATTAACAAACGCTAAAGGTGTTCCATCTGACCACTGCCAGCCAGCAGCCATGTTCAGCTGATTCAGACCAATCCACATTTTCTTCGGAACATTTGATTGCTCTATTAAAATAACATATTAGTTCTAAATGAAACATGTAGAAGTATTTGATGCAGGTAATATTTAAAAGAGCTTTGGAACTACTGTTCAGGCCAATCACGTTGATTTGGTTAATGTTGGAGGAACTGTTACAGAATCTCCTAAAGTTGGAGTTTAAACCAGACAGACCGGAGGTGCAAGGCGAGTAAGTTAGCAAGATGCAAACCCGTCAAGGCTGAGAATACAGAGGTCCTGCCCAAATTCAACAGCAGGGTCTCAATAATAATCTTTACTGGCTGTTTGCCAGTTGAGAGTTCCAGTGGCAGGAGGTGGCAGCCAAGGCCCTTGGGATTTGTAAATTGGAAGGATGGAGTTGGGGTAGCAATGATGTCTGGGCAGGCTGATGGGGTAAAGCGAGAAACCAAAGGTTTTCAAGGGGTAGGGAAGCTCTTGCTTTCCGGAGCCGTCATCCCTCAACTCCTTTTCATATGCCAGGTTTCCCCAAGTCCTGATAAGTACAACTAGCAGCAGTTAAATTTAAAATAAGCTTCCAAATTGCAGGGTAAACTAGCAATTCATCATAGGACAAGAGGAGAACTGGCCTGATCCTATAGTTAGATAATGCTTGTTGACCAATTAACATTCATGGCTGTAGCCCGAACTATAGTGGAAGAGCTAAAAAAGATAAATGCCATCCACTATCCTATGTATGGAAAATCCATTTGCCGTTGTCTGGATGCCATCTAGTGTTACAAATCAATTATTTATGATATTTCAATACAAAAGCTAAAGATTTTAAAAGATCCTGCTGAGTCAGAGTTCCTGCTGCAGTGTAATCATTTCGTAGTAGGCAATTATTTTTATTCATTCAAAGGATGTGGGCATTGCTGGCTAGGCCACCATTTATTGCCCATCCCTAGTTGCCCTTAAGGAGGTGGTGGTGAGCTGCCTTCTTGAACTGCTGCAGTCCATGTGGTGTAGGTACACTCACAGTGCTGCTAGCAAGGGTGTTCAAGGATTCTGAATAACGATGGTGAAGCAGTGGCTATGTATTTACAGGTCAACATGGTGAGTAACTTGGATGGGAACTTGCAGGTGGCGGTGTTCCTAGGTATCTGCTGCACTTATCCTTCTCTAGATTGTAGTGGATGTGGATTTGGAAGGTGTTGCCCAAGGGACCTTGGTGAGTTCCTGCAATGCATCTTGTAGATGGTACACACGGCTGCTACTGAGTGTCAGTGGTAGTGGGAGGCTGCTTTGTCTTGGATGATGTCACTTTTCCTGAATGTTGGAGCTGAACTCATCCAGGCAAGGATAGTTATGTAGAAATTACACATGGAAAAAAGCTATTCAATCTAATAAATTAATGCTAGTGTTTTCACACACATTAGCAGTAGCCCTAATTTCATATGTTCATTGTATTTCCTTATCTCCAAGTTGTTTCTGTTGCGATTGCACCATTAGTCATGCATTTTTAAAAATTGACATGGTTTCCCTGTGAAAAGAAAAAAAATCCTGATCTCTGACCCAAATTTAATCTTTTATGTATTCCACTTTTAAAAGAAACTCTTGAACCACTGGAAAAAAGTACATCGCTGCCTAGTTTATTACTGATATTTGCATTTCTACTTGCATGTTTTGTACCTCTTGCCATAAAGTCTAGTATTTCAACATTTTTTTTACATCATATCCTACTTGATGTGTTGCGTTTAATGTCTTGTGAACCTTCAAATTTCTCTCCTTTTTCATATTAGCCAGCCTTTACACAAAACATAACTTTTTAAAAAAATAAGTTACAGGATAATCGACTTCTACAGCAAAGTCTGACCAAACATTCTGCAGATTCTTAACTTCACTTTACCACAGGGCGGCACAGTGGTTAGCACTGCTGCCTCACAGCTCCAGGGACCTGGGTTCAATTCCGGCCTTGGGTGACTATGTGTGTGGAGTTTACATACTCTCCCTATGTGTGGGTTTCCTCTGGATGCTCCAGTTTCCTCCCACACTCCAAAGATGTGCAGGCCATGTGGATTGGGCATGCTAAAAATTGCCCCTTAGTGCCCCAAGATGTGTAGGTTAGTTGGATTAACCATGGTAACAGTGTGGGGCCAAATAGGCAGGGCGGGGCATAGGACTTGGGTAAGATACTCGTTGTTGACTCAATGGGCCGAAGGCCTCTTCTGCACTGTAGGGATTCTATGAATAAGTTTGGCAATTTTTATGGAGCATTATAATCATAGTTTGTTCCATATTTTCACAAGCTGTCAGTATTAATAGAGGCCAAGTCATGGGCAGAACAGTACAGGAAATCTTTTTGTATTTTGACAGATTATTTCACGTGCATCATGGATAAGAAACACTAACTCACCAGAAATGTACTTCTGTTCTTTCAGATCAGCAATACTCAGTAAATCCCCTCCTTGAGTCTGACAGGAAAGACGAGCATCACTCCATGAGAGAAAAGACTGAAAGTTAAATTGGTAGCAAGTCTGTTCTGTGCTATCTTTTTCCCAGAAAGTTTTGCATTCAGTATCTGTAAAACAGTGAAACAAAATTCACTTCTACTGCGCTAAATAAATACAGCAAATAGTGATGAGTGTTTAATAGTTAATTTGGGAAAGAGGAAGGAAAGGCAAAAAATTGTATTCTTGATCATTTATTAAAATGCAGTTAGAATAAAATAGTTGCAGATCTGCTGTGCTCAGTCCAAAAAGAAAGCTATAACGATAATCGAAGCACCATCTTTCTCAGTAGGCTGTCTCACAAACTACCAGTAATTTCCCATCCAACTTGTCAGCGACTGAGGACATTTTGTTCCACATTACAGTAGCCATATAGGAACGAAGAACTCATTTTTGATTGAAGTAATGGACAGCATTATGGAAAATTGCCTCAGGAATGAAAGCTGGCATTTTCTGTTACTACATTCCTCAACTCACTCGCAGAAAGAAAAGGCTAGCAATTATAGAGCACTTTTCACACCACCGGACATATCAAAATCCTTTTGAGCCAGTGAGGTGCTTCTGAAATGTAGTCACTGCTGCCATGGAGGGAATGTGGCAGCCGAGTTAAGCACAACAAACATCCACAAACTGCAAAGTGATAATGATCAGGTAATCTTGTGATATTGATTGAGAGATAAAACACTGACTAGAACAACTGGAATAATTGCCCTGTTCTTCTCTGAAATAGTGCCATGGGTCAGAGAGTTTAAGCAACTCTCCCTCAATACTACCCTGGAGTGTCAGCCTTGATTTTTATGCTCAAGCCCTGCACTTGAGCCCAAAAGTTTGTGACTCAAGAGAGGAGTCTGCTACCAAATGAGCCACAACTGATACAGTAACTCCCATCTATTAAAATGTCTGAGAGTTATGGGAAGAGGAAGAAAAGGCAGCGTAGAAGGAAAAAAATTGCTAGGTTGCACAGAGTGGAAAATTGCAAGCCTGTACCAAGTTAGATTCGGTTCCAATTTTGGGGAAAAGTCTTTTCACCTTCTTCCACATAAAACATTCACATCTGTGCTAATGTAAAAAAAAAATCACACACTGTAATTTCCCCACAAGTTAGAAGTAGAATTATAGAAATCCTAGAAACTCTACAATGCAGACGGAGGCCATTCAGCCCATTGAGTCTGCACCGACAACAATCCTACCCAGATCCTATCCCCCTAACCCCATGCATTTACCCTACTAAACCCAAGACATTAAGGGTCAATTTAGCATGTGCAATCCACCTAACAGACAAATTAGTAACAAGTGTTAGTAATGAAGACAGACCACTTATTTTTTCATAGTAACGCTCCATTGCTGGAATGTGCATAACTGATTCTGTAATTCATGTATTTGAGAGGTGTAACTTTTAATTTTAGGAATATAACTTTTAGGTTGGAGATTAAAGTGTTAAATGGAAGATAAATGGAAACCTCAATTAAGAATCTCGCAAACAACCTTAAAGTGCATGAAAATCAAACAAACTCGGGTTAATTACAGTTAAAAGCTAACCCATGTTTATTTTACAAGGTCAGAGTTAAAAAAGTGTAAAGCCCAAACAACGAATCGTCCATCTCTGGACTTGCAATGGAACCAGAGGACTAAATTGTTTATGTCGTTCCCAGATGAAGAGATGCTAAAGGCAGTTGGTCACCAAGGGAATTCCTTAATAGAGTCAGCAAGTCTAAAGAGGGGGCAATTATATCCATTAACATAAATTATTCATTTGGGTGACAGAATCAAAGGGTTTTTTTAAAAGTTAATTAATGTTTTGTTTGGAAAAATCCTCAAATATGTTACATTTTCATGGAGATGCACTGTGGAAGTTTAGACAGTTCTTTAATTTTTCCACAGAGAAGACAATTGCAGTTTTGGTCTTGTGTAGGCTGTAGCTCATCCTGTGGCTGTGTGTGTGGGGGGTGGGACGATACTAAATTATCGTTTACCATGCAGAATGCGGGTGGGGGGCTTGAGCTTAGAATTTGAGGGTAGGGTAGGGTGGGGAGGGGGGGGGGGGGGGGATCTGTCTTACAAGAACTACAGTAACCCTCGCAGTGAAAACCACAGTAAGACTTCACTGCATTCTCCGACCCAAGTTTGAATTGAAAAGTTCACAGTCGTGAGGTGTTGCAGAATTTGGAGGATCACATATCCAAAAGCCAATAGAAGGATGTTTTGAGGAAATTTCATTCCTCAAAAGAATAGTTCAGTACTAAGGAGAAAATAAAGTGAATTTTAGAGGGATGCAGCATCTTTTGGATGGTGCTAGGCAAAGTGATTGAACCTTTAAGACTTTGTACAATAAAACAACGCTTAAGGGGAAGTAAAAAGTAGAATTGAGTTTATAGCATAAATCTTTAGAAGATATAGTTAGTGATAGCTTGGTGGTGCTTGCTTTGTTTGGTTTCTCTTCCTATGCAGTAAAGCTTGTTATTGCTTAAGAACGTTAAGTCTTACGGCACAGATCTTTCAGTTAATCACTAGGTGTTCAAATTTGGTGTCCATGGGGCCACAACATTATACACACCCACTCATCAAATTTGAATTTTTTGGATGGCGGGGGCTCAACCCATTGATTGGCAGCAGGCAGGACTACTGTTCCAATTTGGACAGATGTCCCATCTTGGAGAGCTGTTGGCCAATCAGACTGGCTGACAGCAACTCTCCAGCGCACCCAGGCACAGTGCTGCCATGGTAGAAAAGGCATTGCAATGTTGTGCTTGAGGCAAAGTGTCAGGACATGGAGGCTAGGTAATTGGCAGGGGGCGCAGAGAGGCAAGGGCAGGAGACTCCTTGGGAGGTTGCCAGGGGAGCAGTTGGGTTATTGGTGGATAGGCCAGGGGGTGGGGTGGGGTGGCGTTGGATTGCTGGAGATGTCCAGTACGTCAATCTACAAGACATCCAGGACAAGTGCTTTGGCATGAAGTGTTGAATAATTGGGCTGTTGAAGCTCAAAATGACCTTTCTCTACACTGTACAACGCTTTGAGGAGGTCGTCAGAGCTTAGGGCCATGGCAACTGAAAGCAAGATTGCCATTGGCGTGGTAACTAAAATCAGGGAAGTACACAAGGCCAGAACCAAAGTAGCACAGAGATATCAAAGGCTTGGACGGGTGGAGGAAGCTGTGGAAAAAGGGAGGGATAAGTTCATGGATGGATTTGAAAAGAAGCATGATGATTTTAAAATGAAGGTGCTGATCGACAGGGAACCAGCAAAAGTCAGCAAGGTGAGTGAATGAGGTTGGAGCAAGACATAACAGTGACGTTTTATACATGAACATATAAATTAAGAGCAGGAGTAGGCCAAGGCCCCCTGAGCCTGCTCTGTCATTCAATAAGATCATGGTTGATCTAATTTTAACTTCAACTTCACATTTATGCCTAGCCTTGATAAACAAGGGGGGTGAAAGGTTCTGTCCAGTTCTGACTTCAAAATACTCTTGTCTCAAACTGATTTGTCTTAAATGGGCAATCACATATTGTTAAAGAGTGACCCAGAGTTCTAGATTCGCCCACAAGAGGAAACATTCTTTTCACATCCACCTTGTCAAGTCCCCTCAGGATGTTATATATTTTAATCAAGACACCGTTTACTCTTCTAAACTCCAGTGAATACAAATCTAGCCTGTCCAACATTTCCTCATAAGACAACCCACCCAATGCAGGTCTTAATCTAGTAAACCTCTGAACTGCTTCCAATGCATTTCCATCTTTCCTTAAATGAGATGAATAGTGTACATAGTACTCCAGATGTGCCCTGTATAACTGAAGCACAACTTCCCTGGTCTCATATTCAATTACTCGTGCAATAAATGATAACATTCTTTGCTAATTACTTGCTGCACCTGTAACTAACCTTTTGTGATTCATGCATTAGAGCACCCAGATCCTTCTGCATCTCAGTGCTCCATAATCTCTCACTCTTTAGACAATATGCTTCTCTTTTATTTGTCCTGCCAAAATGGACAATTTCACATTTTTCCACATTATTCTCCATTTGCCAGACCTTTGCCTACTCTCCTAACTTACCTATATCCTTTTGTAGAATCACGTCCTCTTCACAATTTACTTTCCTTTTTTGTGTGTCATAAGTAAATTTAGCAATCAGACCATCTGTCACTTCATCCAAAGCATTTACACAAGTTGTAAGGATGCAGCCCCAGCACTGATCCCGGTGATAATTACTTGTCACATGCTAACAAACAGAAAATTACCCTTTTATGCCTACTCTATTTCCTTTTAGCTGATAATCTATCCATGCCAATATTTTACCTCCCAACACCATGAGCTTTTATTTTCCACAATAACCTTTGATGTGGCACCTTTTCAAATGCCTTCTGAAAATCCAAGTACAGTACAGCAACCAGTTCTCCTTTATCCACAGCAACTGTTACTTCTTCAAATAACTCAATCAAATTTGTTAAACAGGATTTCTCTTTCACAAAACCATGCTGACTCTGCCTGATTAGCTTGAATTTATCCAAGTGCCCTGTTATAACCTCTTTAGAGCTAACATTTTCCCGATGACAGATGTTAAGCTAACTGGCCTGAAGTTTCCTGCTTTGAATCTCCAACCCTCCATCCAATTTGAATAAAGGAGTTACATCAGCTATTTTCCAATCTAATGGAACCTTCCTCAAATCTCGTGAATTTTTGGAAAATTGAAACGAATGCATCAACTACCTCATTGGTCACTACTTTTAAGACCCGAGGATGAAGTCCATCAGGACCAGGGAACTTAACAAATAGTTGGAACTGTGGGTTGACAGGTACCATTTCTCTGGTGACTGTAATTTTCTTGAGTTCCTCCCTCCCTTCGAATTCCTGATTTAAGCTATTTCTGGGATGTTACGTATATCCTCTATGGTGAAGACCAATGCAAAATATCTATTCAATTCATCTGCCACCTCCTTATTTTCTAGTATTAATTTCCCAGAGTCATCTTTACCTTTTTTTTTTAAAGTTAGCCATGGATGGTGGGTCCTCCCTTGGAATTTTTCCTTTCTCTTTGAGCCATATCTATTCTGCGTATTCTAAAATAGCCCCTTAAATGTCTGCCACTGCATCTCCATTGACCTATTCCTTAACCTAAATTGCTAGTTTCACTCGCTCTATTTTCTAGCCCTCATAATTTAAATTTAAAATACTATACTTAAAGTCACTCTTCTCTGCCTCAAACTCAGAGTAAAATTCAACCATACTTTGATCACTGCTACCGAGGGTCGCCTTCACTATGGGGTTATTAATTAATCCTTTTTCATTGCACAATATGAGATTGGATTAATCTAGCCTATCCACTCCAGAACATGCTTATCTAATTAACTATTCCAAAAACATTATCTGAATCCGCCATCTACTCTACCTTTGCTATCAGATTTTTCTGGTTTATATGTAGATTAAAAGCCACCAAGATAACCGCCATACCTTTCCGAAAAGCTCACACTATTTCTTCATTGATATGCTGTCCTACTGTGTGATTACTGTTAGAGAGTCTGTATCATTCCTCATCTCTACCCAAACTGCTTCTATATTCATAGAAGCTACAGTGCAGAAGGCAGCCATTTGACCCATCAAGTCTGCACCGAATATAATCCCACCCAGGCCCTATCCCTATAACCCCATGCCATTTACCCGAGCTAATTCCCCTGACACTAAGGGGCAATTTGGCATGGCCAATCCACCTAACCTGCATATCTTTGGACTGTTCTGGTTTCCTAAACTTGGTTCATCCCCCTCTATTCTACTAGTATCGTCTTTAACAAACAAAACCACCCTTCCACCTTTTCCGAGCTTCCTAAGAGTCACATATCCTTCAATATTTAGGTCCCAATCTATGTCATCCAGCAGGCATTTCGCTATAATGGATTTTAGATCGTAATTAATAATTTCTAGATAAGCACAGGTTTATGTTAACTGAACAATGGGAAGTCAGCCAAGAGACCATCAGAATAGCCAGGTCTAGAAACAATGAAGGCACAGACGACGGTTTCAGCAGTAGACAAATTGAGGGAGGATCAGAGTTGAGCAAGAGGTGGAACTAGATAGTCTTGGTGGTGGAATGGGATTGTGATCAGAAACTCAACTGAGAGTGCAAGATGTCTTATGCAGCTTAAGATAATCACTGGGGATGGAAAAAGTCATGATGTGGAGATGCCGGCGTTGGACTGGGGTAAACACAGTAAGAGTTTTAACAACACCAGGTTAAAGTCCAACAGGTTTATTTGGTAGCAAATGCCATTAGCTTTCGGAGCACTGCTCCTTCGTCAGATGGAGTGGATATCTGCTCTCAAACAGGGCATACAGAGACAAAATCAAGTTACAGAATACTGATTAGAATGCGAATCTCTACAGCCAACCAGGTCTTAAAGATACAGACAATGTGAGTGGAGGGAGCATTAAGCACAGGTTAAAGAGATGTGTATTGTCTCCAGACAGGACAGCCAATGAGATTCTGCAAGTCCAGGAGGCAAGCTGTGGGGGTTACTGATAGTGTGACATAAACCCAACATCCCGGTTTAGGACGTCCTCATGTGTGCGGAACTTGGCTATCAGTTTCTGCTCAGCGACTCTGCGCTGCCGTGTGTCACGAAGGCCACTTTGGAGAACGCTTACCCAAAGATCAGAGGCTGAATGCCCGTGACCGCTGAAGTGCTCTCTCACAGGAAGAGAACAGTCTTGCCTGGTGATTGTCGAGCGGTGTTCATTCATCCGTTGTCGTAGCGTCTGCATGGTCTCCTCAATGTACCATGCCTCAGGACATCCTTTCCTGCAGCGTATCAGGTAGACAACGTTGGCCGAGTTGCAAGAGTAGGTACCGTGTACCTGGTGGATGGTGTTCTCACGTGAGGTGATGGCATCCGTATCGATGATCCGGCATGTCTTGCAGAGGTTGCTGTGGCAGGGTTGTGTGGCGTCGTGGTCACTGTTCTCCTGAAGGCTGGGTAGTTTGTTGCGGACAATGGTCTGAGGTTGTGCGGTTGTTTGAAGGCAAGAAGTGGGGGTGTGGGGATGGCCTTGGTGAGATGTTCGTCTTCATCGATGACATGTTGAAGTCTCTGGAGGAGATGCCGTAGCTTCTCCGCTCCGGGGAAGTACTGGACGACGAAGGGTACTCTGTCCACCGTGTCCCGTGTTTGTCTTCTGAGGAGGTCGGTGCGGTTTTTCGCTGTGGCGCATCAGAACTGTCGATCGATGAGTCGAGCGCCATATCCTGTTCTTATGAGGGCAAGTTTCAGCGTTTGGAGGCGTTTGTTGCGATCCTCCTCATCCGAGCAGATCCTGTGTATACGGAGGCTTGTCCGTGGGGGATGGCTTCTTTAACGTGTTTAGGGTGGAAGCTGGAGAAATGGAGCATCATGAGGTTATCCGTGGGCTTGCGGTACAGTGAGGTGCTGAGGTGACCTTCGTGGTCCAGTACTTCCCCGGAGCGGAGAAGCTATGGCATCTCCTCCAGAGCCTTCAACATGTCATTGATGAAGACGAACATCTTGCCAAGGCCATCCCCACACCCCCACTTCTTGCCTTCAAACAACCGCACAACCTCAAACAGACCATTGTCCGCAACAAACTACCCAGCCTTCAGGAGAACAGTGACCACGACGCCACACAACCCTGCCACAGCAACCTCTGGAAGACGTGCCGGATCATCGACACGGATGCCATCATCTCACATGAGAACACCATCTACCAGGTACACGGTACCTACTCTTGCAACTCGGCCAACGTTGTCTACCTGATACGCTGCAGGAAAGGATGTCCCGAGGCATGGTACATTGGGGAAACCATGCAGACGCTACGACAACAGATGAATGAACACCGCTCGACAATCACCAGGCAAGACTGTTCTCTTCCTGTGGGGGAGCACTTCAGCGGTCACGGGCATTCAGCCTCTGATCTTTGGGTAAGCGTTCTCCAAGGCGGCCTTCATGACACACGACAGCGCAGAGTCGCTGAGCAGAAACTGATAGCCAATTTCCGCACACATGAGGACGTCCTAAACCGGGATGTTGGGTTTATGTCACACTATCAGTAACCCCCACAGCTTGCCTCCTGGACTTGCAGAATCTCATTGGCTGTCCTGTCTGGAGACAATACACATCTCTTTAACCTGTGCTTAATGCTCCCTCCACTCACATTGTCTGTATCTTTAAGACCTGGTTGGCTGTAGAGATTCGCATTCTAATCAGTATTCTGTAACTTGATTTTGTGTCTCTGTATGCCCTGTTTGAGAGCAGATATCCACTCCATCTGACGAAGGAGCAGCGCTCCGAAAGCTAATGGCATTTGCTACCAAATAAACCTGTTGGACTTTAACCTGGTGCTGTTAAAACTCTTACGATGGAAAAAGTGGACAGGAACCAAATAAAATAGCTACAACTTCTCAATATTTCATTGTAGCAAATTTCTGTTGGTCCAATATTGGATGTTGAACAGGTAAGCATAACAAATCCAAACCAGTTGAGAGGTTCAAGGTGGTGGTGGCCGGACAGAGGCGATTGTTAACGGCGAAGGGGGGGGGGGGGGGCATCATAGAAAGCATTCTTTCTGGTTGTATCACAGCTTGGTATGAGTCCTGCTCTGCCCAAGACCGCAAGGAACTACAAAAGGTCATGACCATAGCCCAATCCATCACGCAAACCAGCCTCCCATCCACTGACTCTGTCTACACTTCCTGCTGCCTCGGCAAAGCAGCCAGCATAATTAAGGACCCTACGCATCCTGGACATTCTCTCTTCCACCTTCTTCCGTCGGGAAAAAGATACAAAAGTCTGAGGTCACGTACCAACCGACTCAAGAACAGCTTCTTCCCTGCTGCTGTCAGACTTTTGAATGGACCTACCTCTCATCAAGTTGATCTTTCTCTACATCCTAGCTGTGACTGTAACACTACATTCTGCACTCTGTTTCCTTCTCTATGAACTGTATGTTTTGTCTGTAAGACGCGCAAGAAACAATACTTTTCACTGTATGTTAATACATGACAATAATAAATCAAATCAAAAGCAAAAATGTATTTTTTGATAACAACACCAAAGGTTAGCACATTGATGAAAAATTGAAGGGTCAAGAGAAATTGCATGTTATTGTCTGGCTACCATTAGACAGATAAAAGTGGGACCAAGCTCAGGCAATTCCACCCAACTTGATGACAGAGCAGCAACCTTGGAGGAGGGTAGTGTGGTCAATTTTGTCAAAAGCTATGGACAGGTCAAGAAAGATGAAAGGGAATAGTTTATCATGATCAGTCACAAAGAATGTAATTCGTGACTTTAACAAGGATCATTTCAGTATTGTCTCTGGCCAGAAAACATGATTGGAAGGATTCAGACAAGATGGAGAAGGATTTGGCAACACTTTCAAGAACTTCCAAGGAAAGGGAGGTCAGGAATGGGATAATTGTTTACAGTAATGATAAAGAGTAGTTTTGTTTGAAGAGAAGGATGTTGACAGAAGATTTGAAGCAGGAGGGAGAGGAAACAACACCAGAGGAAAGGCAGCCATCAGCAAGATTAGCTAACATTGGATCCAAGAACGAAATTGAGCGGTCGACAGTTTGGCTGGAACAGGATTGAGGGAGCAAGAGATGAGTCTGAATTATAAGGAAGAGCTAAAGAAATTGGGCATTGAAACCTGGAGCGCAGTGTTTTGAGTTAAACCCAAGCAACATTACGGCCTAGCGAGCAGCTGATCCATTAAGGAACACCAGTGCTCAGGTCCAGCCAATGTTAATAGTTGGGCCTCATTATCATGCCACTGGTAAAATTCCCAACCAAAATATACTGGAAGTTGTCAGGACTCAGCCAGCCAGGTGTTACAATCAGATGGCAGGATGCCAACATGTGACCACAGGAAATAGTCCTCAGCACTAAGTTAAGTCTTTAAAATCATAGGAAACATGGTTTAAGATGGTAAACTATCAGGAAACCTTCGTTCAGACAATGTGTTGAGCACAATGAATAAACAATTACATTGTGTAATCGAGACAAAGGTCATGGAATCCTTTAAGAAATTAATGAGGTACTACAGATTTCTGCATGGATAATTCAAATCATTAAATAGCCTCCCTAATAGTGAGAAGTTACACAATAAAATTATTATTACATATTTAGTTTGCAATTTTGGCCCTGCAATTGCAGAATAAAACATAGAATTACATATCATAATGCAAAGAAACTTATATAATTTGAAAATTGGTTTTAAAATTAAATAAAGGCACATTTGATATGACACATGGTGACAAGTTGAGAAACAGAATATACTCAGTTATAAATGTCTACAGAAAGTAAAGGGAAAATAGTAGTGGGTAAGTCTTATTAGCAGGATGTTAATAGGGGTGTCCCTCAGGGATTGTACTGTAACCTCAGCTATTCACCATATTCATTAATAACTTAGATGACAGGATAGAAAACTATAAATGTAATTATGACAGTAGCACAGGCAGGATGGTAAACAGTGTAGATGAAAGTATAAAATTACAAAGAGATATAGACTGATTAATTGAATTGGCAAAATGGTGGCAAATAGATTTCCATATAGGAAATGTGGACTTAAAGGATAGACAATGGCATTTTCTAAAGAGCAGAAAGCTAGAAACAGTAGAATGGTCAAGTACATCAAGAACATGTCAAAAACAGGAATGTGCAAAACTCAAAAAGGCTAATTGAACGCTGGTCTTCATATCTAGAGGACTAGAATACAAGAGGGTAGAAGTCATGCTGCAACTACAGAAAGCCCAGGTTCGACATCACCTGAAGTACTTGGAATGGTTTTCAGCACCTTAGTTAAGATATGTTGGCCTTGGAGGAGTGCACTGTTGGTTTACCAGAGTGATTGCTGAACAGAGGGTAGAATCACAAAAAGAGACGACACAAACTTGGGTTTTAGTCCCTGGAATTTATAAAGTTAATGACAGATCTGATTGAAATTTCAGATATTAAAGAGAACAAATTGAGTGAAACTATTTCCACTGGTTGGAGAGCCGAGGACTCGAAGACATAAAAAGGTTAGAGTTAAACCTTTCAAGGACTGAAATTAGGAAGTGCTTCCACATATAAAGGAAGGCAAGTTCTGCAAACAACAATTGATGTTGAATTAATTCTTAATTTTAACACCGAGATGGATAGGTTTCTGCTATCTAAAAGATAGCAAGGAGAAACAGGGCAAAGTCGGGTATATGAATTATGTCATAGCCTTGAGGCACTAAATGCCCTATATCTGTTCCTGTGATTTCTTTAATAAGATTGTGACAACATTTCCATCTAATTTCTTTAAATCTCTGGCGTAAACTTCTTTACTTGCCTGGTTTTAAGCAATTCCCCCACTTCCTGTCTTTTTCGTAGTTAGCAGTTGTAGCACACCATTCCTGGTCATCATTTCTCTCGGTGGTGCATTCATAAAACCATTTTCTTCTGTACTTAAATGGAAAGACACAGGGTTTTCCAAACGCATTTCCATCGGTTGTGTAAATGTCTACGGCAAGAAACATTAAATGAATAAATGGCAGAAGTGTATTATAATGCATCATCTTCATGTTATACATTTGCTGAAAGGAGCTTTTTACAAAAATGCTCATAGCTTAGGCCTTTTTAAATGAAGGAATTGCATTGCATTTTGCAACAGTGCGATTCACGTTTTCAGCAAACCTCCAAATTCTATAAAAACAATTAATTCGCTGCGGTACGTGATGGGGCAAAAATGTCACTTCGATTTCCAAAATGTCACTTTTCCTACAATTAGTGTTAAGCAGCTGCTAAAATAATCTTGAAAATTTACTGCACATTTTTACAAGCAGCAGCAGCGTAGGTTTTTGCAATCCCAAGAAACCTTCTCGCTGACCAACAACATACAGAAGTGGATGCAGCAGAGACAAAGAAAACAAGGAACAGCTCCTGAGAGAAGCCCTTCCAATTTCTCAGGATACGTTCAAACAAAGGAATGGCAACTCCATTCCCAGCACTGCCTATTTTAACCGGCAGCTGCAGTGACAGGACACCCCTTCAATCTCACAGGAAGCTGAAAATACTGCCAATACTGAGCAAACAAAGTGTTCCGTTGTTTTGTCATGACATGAAACTTAGTTAAGACATGTGGCAACTTCTAAAAATGAAAGCAGCAGCTGCTTGATGTGCCCATCACAAGACCCAATTTTGACATGATTAAAAAATCAGAATTGCATAAAGCAGATCACCAACTTAAAGGTATTTCACCCTCAGCCAATGCTAAGATAACTAAAATGACTCCAATGATTCCTAAAATTATAATAAACATTACATACCACAAATTGCTTATTACCATTTATTTAAAGTGACTCCTTTATTTCATAAACAAAAAGGTTGATGCGGAACATCCAGCAGACCAGAGAACAAAAATGCTTCGGATCTGGGCCCTGCATCGGAATTGGAAGCGAGAACAAATGAACAGCATTTTAAAATGGAAGTGAACAAAACGGGGAGGGAAATACATCATCAGATTCGTTCGTTGGTCTGTAGCGAGTTAGCTGATCATCCTGGAGATGGTGCTGGCTGTTACTATTGGCCTCAGTGCCCCTAGATGAGAGAAGGGAAAATTGGCAGGCTTTCTGCTCCCGGTCGCTGTTCAGCAGATTCCTGGTGCTGATGTGCATGTTCAGTGACAACAAAGATGAGTTCATCTGTAATGCCCCATGTAGTCGAATAGCTAACTGACATTTGCTTTTCGGCTCATGCATGAAAAGTGGCCACTTTTGAAAATTGCAATCCCAAGAAACCTTCTCGCTGACCAACAACATACAGAAGTGGATGCAGCAGAGGTACTGTCCATCTGCGGAACTGTACCCCAATGAAGATTCAATGTCTAATAGGGAGGCTCACTCACATTACAAAGCTATTCATTTATTCCTGCCTTATTTATTTTTCCACATCTTATCTGTTGTAAACACAACAGCAAAACTTTTCTCTCTGTTGCCACATACCATGTCCAGCAGAGAGGCTGGGCAATTTGATGCCCAGGCTTTGCTACTGCTACCTACTTGCTGGAGATGAGCTTTTGGTCTTTGACTGTAGCAGAATGGGACACTTCAGCGCACAGATTTAAAAAAATTGTCAACCTTCTTTATAAACCCTCCCATTGCCTTAAATACTGCTGATGCTGGGAATCTAAAACAAAGTGCTGGAAAAACACAGCGGTGGGAACTTTCCCGTCCCACCTGCCATGGGAATCATAGCGGGCAGGGAGGGATGGGTGGTCCATGCAAAGGTCTGTTGACCTCAGGTGGAATTTTCCGGTTTTGGGGTGAGCTTGGCCGGAAAATCCCGCCCAGCATGTCAGGCAGCCTCTATGGAGAGAGAAGGATTTAACTTTGAGCCTAATATGACACTTCTTCAGAACACACTGGACTCAAAAACATTAATTCAGATGCAACGAGACCTGTTCAGTTTTTTAAGCATTTTGTTTTTATCTAAACACATTGTACCCCCACGCAACTCCTCAGGTTTTTGAAGTGGTGAGATGTGGTAATTTTCCACACATTTCCGCACATTTCCACTCCATCTGACGAAGGAGCAGTGCTCCGAAAGCTTATGGTATTTGCTACCAAATAAACCTGTTGGACTTTAACCTGGTGTTGTGAGACTTCTTACTGAGATGTGGTAATGCAGAGGAGATTAGGCAGGAAGCTAGGCGATGAAGGGGAAGTAAAAAACATTCAGCAGGCCAGAGCAGAAGATGCAAGCTGGAATGTGGAGTTGCTCCTGCTGAGCCACAGATAGTGCTGTAAAGACAGTCACCTCCCCCACCACAAAGCTGTCCTCCCATCCTATCAACTGATAGTTTCCCCAAGGCCTGACAACTCAGTCAGCCACAATCAAACTATATAAAGGCCAGAGTCTCCTTGCCCCATTAATGTGTGTAAATTACCAATCCACATTTTTGGGGAAGTTTGGCTGCCTGTTCCTGTCAACACAGTAAGAAGTCTCACAACACCAGGTTAAATTGGTAGCAAATACCATAAGCTTTCGGAGCACTGCTCCTTCGTCAGACGGAGTGGAAATGGAAACGGACAGGATCTCCAAGAAGATCGCGCATATCGACACAGAGCACATTTCCACTCCATCTGACGAAGGAGCAGTGCTCCGAAAGCTTATGGTATTTGCTACCAAATAAACCTGTTGGAATTTAACCTGGTGTTGTGAGACTTCTTACTGTGTTCACCCCAGTCCAACGCCGGCATCTCCACATCATGTTCCTGTCAAACCAGGAAGTAAGTGGGATAAAAAAATGATTCGTTTTACTCAGCGCAATGTGTCATGAGAGAGACCAAAACCTGAAATAAAAGATAGTCACTTGGAAATTCAGGAGAATTTTCCTTGATTCAGATTGTGGTTAGAATACAAAGTGCCTTTTTGAGAGGAATAGCATGGACCCAATTAAGGAGAAGCTAGAAAAACACGAGGAAGAAAAGAATAAATGTTGACTAGATGATGAAGGGAAGGAGGTAAAAACAGAAAATGCTGGAAAATTTCAGCAGATCTGATACATCTGTGGAGAGAGAATAGAGCCAACTCTGACCAAGGATCACCCCGACTCGAAACATTAGCTCTATTCTCTCCCCGCAGATGCTGTCAGACCTGCTGAGATTTTTCAGCATTTTCTCTTTTTATTTCAGATTCCAGCATCCACAGTATTTTGCTTTTATCTAAGGGAAGGAGACAGTTTGGATGAAGCATAACATAGTTGAGTTGACTGGCTTATTTTTATGTTGTACATTCAATATAATATCACACAAGAAAATGCAATTACTCCCTACTGAAAAGCCTTATCCCTCCTATTGTCTGATTCCTAATATATGTCATTTAACCACTTCTTATTTTTCACTTCAATATTTTTATGTGCGATTAAATGGGAGTAAGAATGTGTCTTTTCACACATTCTTCCCTTTGTTCCACGTTAAATGCTGTTCACTTCTTTCCAATTTTCACAAATAGCCCACACCCATCATGTTGACTGCTTTTGTGTTCTTCATGTTGCTGCCTGACTTGCTGAGTGTATCCAGTATTTCCTGTTTTTCTATTTCCAATTGACGTCCCCCACCTAAATTCGACAAGCTTCGGCTGCAATGTGGCAGGTGAACTCACAACACCTACCTGAACAATCATTAAGCCTCATACACATCATTAACAATGAGTTGTGAAACAGTTTTTAATCAACATACTGAACCAGTCTATCCTTGAAGCTGGTAGAACTGGATCAGAGTGTATATTTTAATTTAACATAGCCTGGAAAGGCAGTCTGGCAGATTTGCCCTTTCGGACTTGGGCGAGCTCAGTCAATAGCTGTGTGACCGGCCTTTTGGTGAAGATCAAGTGTCAGGTGAAGCCCAATTTGGGATGCCTTGCCTTAACTTGTCAGTTTGGATCTTGTTTGTCTCTCGTGGGGACCATGAATTGGGTTCAATTGGAATTTGAACTTCTGGAGCAAGCAAGGAATGGATTCGGGTTTGCCTGGTCCACTCTGAGCATTGGCTTTGTAACTTTAAGAATGGAATAAAACATTTTAAAAAGTGGCGCTACCAAGCAACTCTGTGATGAACATTGAAGTCCCACACCCAGAGTACATTCTTTGCCCCTGCTGCAAGTGTTTCTTCCAAGTGGTGTTCAATATGGAGTAATACTAATTCATAGTTGAATGAGGGGAGGAAGGCGGCGGCAAAAAGCAAAATGCTTTTTGGTCATGTTTGACCTAATGCCATGAGATATCAAAGGGTCTGGAGTCAATGTTGAAGTGTCTCAGGGCAGCTCTCTCCTGACTATATACCACTGTAACAACACCTCGTGTTGTCCCGTCCTGCCAATAGGGCAGGACATTCCCAGGGCTGGTGATGAAGCAGTCTATGATTCCGCGAGTATGATTAGGTTAGTCTGTTACTTGACGAGTTTGTGGAACTCCCAATTTTGGTACAAGTCCCCAAGCATTAGTGAAAAGATCTCTATATAGCGTTGAGGACAAGGTGTGCCTTTATCGATTTTAGGCAATTTATCTGGTCTTATTCTAACTTGACCTTTCTGTTGTTATTTGATACAATTGAGCACCTTGCTCGGTTATTTCTAGGGGAGATAAGCATCAATCATGTTGTTGTAGAATCATAGAATATCTACAGTGCAGAAGGAGGCCATTCAGCCCATCGAGCCTGCACCGTCAACGATCCCACCCAGACCCTATCCCCGTAATCCCACATATTTACCCTGCTAATCCCTCTGACACTAACGGACAATTTAGCATGGCCAATCCACCTAACCCGCAAACTCCACTCAGACAGTGACCCAAACTGGGAATCGAACCCAGGTCTGTGGCACTGTGAGGCAACAGTGCTAACCACGGTGCCACCGTGCCACCCCTGGTTTGGAATCACTTGTAGGCCAGACTGGGTAAGGCAGCAGGTTTCCTTCCGTGAAAAAGACTGGTGAACTAGATGGGTTTCTTTTTACAACAACATGGTAGATTCATGATCACCACTATGGAGACTAGCTTTTTATTCCAGTGTATTAATTAAATTTTAAATTGCCCCGGCTGCCATTTGTGGGCTTTAAACTCATGACCTGAATTTTTTAGATGGTGGGGGCTCAATCAAATGAGCATTGATTGGCAGCAAGCAGGACTTCAGTTTGTGCTTGGAAGGAAGTCCTGGCTTGGGGACCAAACTAACGGCCAGATTGTCTGACAACTCTCCAGACCATCCAGGCATAGTGCTGAAGTGGCTGGAAAAGGTATTGCAGTGCTGTGCCTGGGACTAATGATGTGAAGGAGCATTGCTCCGAAAGCTTATGGTATTTGCTACCAAATAAACCTGTTGGACTTTAACCTGGTGTTGTGAGACTTCTTCCTGGGACTAAGTGCAGGGAGTCAGTGTGACAGTAAGTGAAAGAGTTCCCAAGGTGGTAGGGGCTGCCCCAAGGGGTCACGTGCAAGGGAGTGCAATCCCAGTCAGAATGGGGCTTCCATTGGAGGCAGCCCCTCCCTCTTCCCTCCTGAGTTAGTGAATTTTTCTGTTTCCCACCTTCAAAGTTAGGTGGCACTTGCCAGGCTGAAAATTGAGGGTGGGCTATAAAGGCCCTTAAGTGGCCATTAAGTGGCTGCCTAAGGGCCTTAATAGGTGAAAGGGTAGGCTTCACATTCGAGGTATTGTACACCCTACAGTAAAATCATGTCCAGTTTGGGAGGGCAGGAACCGCCAGGTGGGAATGCAAAATTTAGGCCCATAACTCTGAAGCATTAGTCTAGGTTACTAATCCAGTAAGATGGAGGTCAGTGTTTTGACAACCGAGCCTGTGAATCAGTGGAAGAGTTGGCAGCATTCAGACTTTGATTCTAAGTGGGGAAAGAGCTCACAGCTGGTGTACCTCTTATTGTTGCTTTGGGAAAGCCGGACTGTAGGTCACTAATTAGGACCATCAACAGAACACGCCGAGTGCATTTAAAGGTGAATGCTTGGCTTTGCAATTGCAAGTTTGTCTCTCCTGGAGTGTAGACCACAACAGACGCAGCAGTAAGTAGGCTATGGTTTTAGCAAACACGAATCAAACTTCTGGCAATTCCAGTAAAGCTTCAGCCAATCTAAAAAGGCAGCATTATGGCTGACTGATTTAAAATCATTTTTAAAATGGGCGACATGGTGGTACAGTGGTAGCACTACTGCCTCACATGCCAGCGACCCAGGTTCAAGTCCAGCCTTGGGTGACTGTGAGGAGTTTGCTCGTTCTCTGTGTCGGTTTCCTCTGGGTGCTTTGGTTTCCTTCCAAAGTCTGAAAGACGCGCTGGTTAGGTGTACTGGCCATACTAAATTGTTCCTTAGTGTCAGTAGATTAGCAGGGTAAATGCCTGGGGTTACAGGGATGAGGCCTGGGTGGGAGTGTTGGCGGTGCAGGCTCGACATTTGATGGGCTGAATGGCCTCCTTTTGCACCAGAGGGATTCTATGAAAATGCCAGGAAGAGTAGATCGACTGCGGAAACATCAGTTGCATTCCAGTCTGATACACTTGCAGGAGAAAAAATATTTTGTAGTATCCCCATAGTCACTGGGGCCCATAGATTAGGAACAGGCCGGGAAGAAATGAGGAGAAAATAGAGGAATAGCATCAAAACATTTTGGGCCAGTCATGGGGAAGGTATTTGCTGTTGGCTTATTGGAGAGGAGCTGCAATTTCTATTTTGTTGGTTCCACTGCACAATTTTAGGCAGGTCTAGTTTCAGAACTGATAATTCCCATGCTGGCTTTAATCTTAATGGAAATGGAAACGGACAGGATCTCCAAGAAGATCGCGCATATCGACACAGAGCACATTTCCACTCCATCTGACGAAGGAGCAGTGCTCCGAAAGCTTATGGTATTTGCTACCAAATAAACCTGTTGGAATTTAACCTGGTGTTGTGAGACTTCTTACTGTGTTCACCCCAGTCCAACGCCGGCATCTCCACATCATGTTCCTGTCAAACCAGGAAGTAAGTGGAATAAAAAAATGATTCGTTTTACTCAGCGCAATGTGTCATGAGAGAGACCAAAACCTGAAATAAAAGATAGTCACTTGGAAATTCAGGAGAATTTTCCTTGATTCAGATTGTGGTTAGAATACAAAGTGCCTTTTTGAGAGGAATAGCATGGACCCAATTAAGGAGAAGCTAGAAAAACACGAGGAAGAAAAGAATAAATGTTGACTAGATGATGAAGGGAAGGAGGTAAAAACAGAAAATGCTGGAAAATTTCAGCAGATCTGATACATCTGTGGAGAGAGAATAGAGCCAACTCTGACCAAGGATCACCCCGACTCGAAACATTAGCTCTATTCTCTCCCCGCAGATGCTGTCAGACCTGCTGAGATTTTTCAGCATTTTCTCTTTTTATTTCAGATTCCAGCATCCACAGTATTTTGCTTTTATCTAAGGGAAGGAGACAGTTTGGATGAAGCATAACATAGTTGAGTTGACTGGCTTATTTTTATGTTGTACATTCAATATAATATCACACAAGAAAATGCAATTACTCCCTACTGAAAAGCCTTATCCCTCCTATTGTCTGATTCCTAATATATGTCATTTAACCACTTCTTATTTTTCACTTCAATATTTTTATGTGCGATTAAATGGGAGTAAGAATGTGTCTTTTCACACATTCTTCCCTTTGTTCCACGTTAAATGCTGTTCACTTCTTTCCAATTTTCACAAATAGCCCACACCCATCATGTTGACTGCTTTTGTGTTCTTCATGTTGCTGCCTGACTTGCTGAGTGTATCCAGTATTTCCTGTTTTTCTATTTCCAATTGACGTCCCCCACCTAAATTCGACAAGCTTCGGCTGCAATGTGGCAGGTGAACTCACAACACCTACCTGAACAATCATTAAGCCTCATACACATCATTAACAATGAGTTGTGAAACAGTTTTTAATCAACATACTGAACCAGTCTATCCTTGAAGCTGGTAGAACTGGATCAGAGTGTATATTTTAATTTAACATAGCCTGGAAAGGCAGTCTGGCAGATTTGCCCTTTCGGACTTGGGCGAGCTCAGTCAATAGCTGTGTGACCGGCCTTTTGGTGAAGATCAAGTGTCAGGTGAAGCCCAATTTGGGATGCCTTGCCTTAACTTGTCAGTTTGGATCTTGTTTGTCTCTCGTGGGGACCATGAATTGGGTTCAATTGGAATTTGAACTTCTGGAGCAAGCAAGGAATGGATTCGGGTTTGCCTGGTCCACTCTGAGCATTGGCTTTGTAACTTTAAGAATGGAATAAAACATTTTAAAAAGTGGCGCTACCAAGCAACTCTGTGATGAACATTGAAGTCCCACACCCAGAGTACATTCTTTGCCCCTGCTGCAAGTGTTTCTTCCAAGTGGTGTTCAATATGGAGTAATACTAATTCATAGTTGAATGAGGGGAGGAAGGCGGCGGCAAAAAGCAAAATGCTTTTTGGTCATGTTTGACCTAATGCCATGAGATATCAAAGGGTCTGGAGTCAATGTTGAAGTGTCTCAGGGCAGCTCTCTCCTGACTATATACCACTGTAACAACACCTCGTGTTGTCCCGTCCTGCCAATAGGGCAGGACATTCCCAGGGCTGGTGATGAAGCAGTCTATGATTCCGCGAGTATGATTAGGTTAGTCTGTTACTTGACGAGTTTGTGGAACTCCCAATTTTGGTACAAGTCCCCAAGCATTAGTGAAAAGATCTCTATATAGCGTTGAGGACAAGGTGTGCCTTTATCGATTTTAGGCAATTTATCTGGTCTTATTCTAACTTGACCTTTCTGTTGTTATTTGATACAATTGAGCACCTTGCTCGGTTATTTCTAGGGGAGATAAGCATCAATCATGTTGTTGTAGAATCATAGAATATCTACAGTGCAGAAGGAGGCCATTCAGCCCATCGAGCCTGCACCGTCAACGATCCCACCCAGACCCTATCCCCGTAATCCCACATATTTACCCTGCTAATCCCTCTGACACTAACGGACAATTTAGCATGGCCAATCCACCTAACCCGCAAACTCCACTCAGACAGTGACCCAAACTGGGAATCGAACCCAGGTCTGTGGCACTGTGAGGCAACAGTGCTAACCACGGTGCCACCGTGCCACCCCTGGTTTGGAATCACTTGTAGGCCAGACTGGGTAAGGCAGCAGGTTTCCTTCCGTGAAAAAGACTGGTGAACTAGATGGGTTTCTTTTTACAACAACATGGTAGATTCATGATCACCACTATGGAGACTAGCTTTTTATTCCAGTGTATTAATTAAATTTTAAATTGCCCCGGCTGCCATTTGTGGGCTTTAAACTCATGACCTGAATTTTTTAGATGGTGGGGGCTCAATCAAATGAGCATTGATTGGCAGCAAGCAGGACTTCAGTTTGTGCTTGGAAGGAAGTCCTGGCTTGGGGACCAAACTAACGGCCAGATTGTCTGACAACTCTCCAGACCATCCAGGCATAGTGCTGAAGTGGCTGGAAAAGGTATTGCAGTGCTGTGCCTGGGACTAATGATGTGAAGGAGCATTGCTCCGAAAGCTTATGGTATTTGCTACCAAATAAACCTGTTGGACTTTAACCTGGTGTTGTGAGACTTCTTCCTGGGACTAAGTGCAGGGAGTCAGTGTGACAGTAAGTGAAAGAGTTCCCAAGGTGGTAGGGGCTGCCCCAAGGGGTCACGTGCAAGGGAGCGCAATCCCAGTCAGAATGGGGCTTCCATTGGAGGCAGCCCCTCCCTCTTCCCTCCTGAGTTAGTGAATTTTTCTGTTTCCCACCTTCAAAGTTAGGTGGCACTTGCCAGGCTGAAAATTGAGGGTGGGCTATAAAGGCCCTTAAGTGGCCATTAAGTGGCTGCCTAAGGGCCTTAATAGGTGAAAGGGTAGGCTTCACATTCGAGGTATTGTACACCCTACAGTAAAATCATGTCCAGTTTGGGAGGGCAGGAACCGCCAGGTGGGAATGCAAAATTTAGGCCCATAACTCTGAAGCATTAGTCTAGGTTACTAATCCAGTAAGATGGAGGTCAGTGTTTTGACAACCGAGCCTGTGAATCAGTGGAAGAGTTGGCAGCATTCAGACTTTGATTCTAAGTGGGGAAAGAGCTCACAGCTGGTGTACCTCTTATTGTTGCTTTGGGAAAGCCGGACTGTAGGTCACTAATTAGGACCATCAACAGAACACGCCGAGTGCATTTAAAGGTGAATGCTTGGCTTTGCAATTGCAAGTTTGTCTCTCCTGGAGTGTAGACCACAACAGACGCAGCAGTAAGTAGGCTATGGTTTTAGCAAACACGAATCAAACTTCTGGCAATTCCAGTAAAGCTTCAGCCAATCTAAAAAGGCAGCATTATGGCTGACTGATTTAAAATCATTTTTAAAATGGGCGACATGGTGGTACAGTGGTAGCACTACTGCCTCACATGCCAGCGACCCAGGTTCAAGTCCAGCCTTGGGTGACTGTGAGGAGTTTGCTCGTTCTCTGTGTCGGTTTCCTCTGGGTGCTTTGGTTTCCTTCCAAAGTCTGAAAGACGCGCTGGTTAGGTGTACTGGCCATACTAAATTGTTCCTTAGTGTCAGTAGATTAGCAGGGTAAATGCCTGGGGTTACAGGGATGAGGCCTGGGTGGGAGTGTTGGCGGTGCAGGCTCGACATTTGATGGGCTGAATGGCCTCCTTTTGCACCAGAGGGATTCTATGAAAATGCCAGGAAGAGTAGATCGACTGCGGAAACATCAGTTGCATTCCAGTCTGATACACTTGCAGGAGAAAAAATATTTTGTAGTATCCCCATAGTCACTGGGGCCCATAGATTAGGAACAGGCCGGGAAGAAATGAGGAGAAAATAGAGGAATAGCATCAAAACATTTTGGGCCAGTCATGGGGAAGGTATTTGCTGTTGGCTTATTGGAGAGGAGCTGCAATTTCTATTTTGTTGGTTCCACTGCACAATTTTAGGCAGGTCTAGTTTCAGAACTGATAATTCCCATGCTGGCTTTAATCTTGAAATGACTTGTCCTCCCCTACTCCACCAAGGGGGTCTTCCCCATTGATTGTTAAGACCCCCTGTCTCACGCCAAGCCCTGCCTGTTTCCTATCCACATGACGCTGAGGAAATCCCACTGGAATGTACCTCGGAATTGGCATCTACATTTTTTTTCATTGGTAAAATTTATTTATTAGTCACGAATAAGGCTTACATTAACACTGCAATGAAGTTACTGTGAAATTCCCCGAGTCGTCACACTCCGGCGCTTGTTCAGGTCAATACACCTAACCAGCAAGTCTTTCAGATTGTGGGAGGAAACCGGAGAACCTGGAGGAAACCCACGCAGACACAGGGAGAACATGCAAACTCCACACAGACAGTGACCCAAACTGGGAATCGAACCCGGGTCCCTGGCCCTGCGAGGCAGCAGTGCTAACCACTGTGCAACCGTGTCACCCAGTAAATATTTAAAAACTTACTTTTTCCAAATCATGATCATGGCAAGGAACACAATTTTGGGATTCCCCTCCTGAGGAAATGCCAATCCAGTTCAAACAGCTTGCATTTTAAACATAAAAATGGAAAATATTTAGTAAAATTCCTTCATAAGGGGAATTTTTGATGGGTTTTGCTCTTCCTCCCACTTGTACTGCATCTACCCCCACCCGCAAGCATCCATGTTATTTCCTCTTTAGAACCCCAATTGCTGCTGTCCCACTTGTGTCCTGGAATTGGCTTTTATGAAGAGTGTAGCCAGAACTTCAAAGAAGTTCTAGCAAGTTCCTGGTTGTTCCCCTAGTATTATACAAAAAGGACAAGATTCAACATACAATTGTCGTCAAGATCACCAATTTACTCTCAATGTATGGACACATTCAATTAACAACAATCTAAAAATACCATTTACACTTCCCTAATACATTGAATACGCAAAATACTGTTTCATTACAATCATCGTAAATCAGTGGTTCTGAGAGCATATTGTAAGTTACAGAAACAAACATTTATACAATGTCCTTAACTTGAAATAAGTCTCAAATTGCTACAATGAGGGGAGATCAAATAGACATCAGGCAAAGTAGGGGACATTAGAAGGAATGAAGTGGGCTTTAATATTAGACTTAAAAAAGAGCAAATCTTAGTGGGAGACTCAAATGGCTGAAGGCCCACCTTGCCTTCAGGGAAGGAGGTGATACTCGAAGTCAGAGACAGTGGAAAGGAATGTTCAGATGGCTGGGCTGAAGGAGGTTACAGAGCTAGGAGAGGTGAGGCAATTAATTCATTTTAGAATGAGATCAGAAATGTTAAGTTATTGGACTTAAAAGGACACGGTGCTAATCAGAACATACATACAAATTTTAAGACTAGGAGTAAGCCACTTGGCCTCTCGAGCCTGCTCTGCAACTCTACATTCCAACCTTCTCCGATAATATTTCACCCCTTGCTTACCAAGCGTTTTCCAGTTCTCATTTAAAAAATTCAAAGAATCTACTTTCATTGTTTTTTTGAGGAAATGCCAAAGACTCACTCGCCCAAGGGAAAAAAACTCCCCATTTCTGTCTTAAATGGGTGACCTCTTATTTTTAAACAGTGACTCCTGGCTCTAGATTCTCCCACAAGAGGAAACATCCTCTCTACATTCACCCTATCCAGACCCCTCAGGATCTTAGCAAGGACAGGGGTGATAGTGGATCAGAACTTGATGTGGGATCGGGCATGAGCAGACTATTAAATGAACTATAATTTACAGAAGGACGATGGCCAGGAGAGCACTGGAATAGCTCATGAGTCTTTCAGCCGTAGCTGGGGTGAAGTGAAGGCATGGCAGCATTTATGTTGGGAGAGGATTATGGGGTCATGTGGAGTCACTAGGACTAATTTCATCCAACTAGATCGAAGGATGGTGAGGTCAGTTATGCAGATATTTTCAAGTCTATGCCTCTTGGACTTTAAGAAACAAAGATGGGGGAACTTAGATGGGAAATGGTGGATTTGGCTGGGGGGGTGAAAGGGCATTATAAGTGGTTAAGAGAATTGATGGCTAATTGTGGTAAATAGAAGGTCAAAGGCAGTTGTGCTTGAAAGCATAGATTTGAGGGAGTTTCCCCACTCCTCCCCTTTCAGAGACAAATACAGAAGGAAGTGAGGTTGGATGAAGGTAGGCGTTTTGGGGTTTAGAGGGATACAACGAAATGGATGCAGCAGATCTTTCCAGAGATCTAGAGGAGGGCCATTGAAGGAAAGGGTAATGAGTTAGCCAGGAAAAGGGGTATGAGAGAAGTTTAGAGAATGTAGAAGAGCAGTGAATTCAGAGATGGAGTGAAATGTCTTGATTGTCTCTTTGGAGAATGTGAAGAGAGATTGGCAGCACGGTGGCACAGTGGTTAGCACTGCTGCCTCACTGTACCAAGGACACGGGTTCAATTCTGGCCTCGGGTGACTGTCTGTCTGGAGTCTGCATGTTCTCCCAGTGTCTGCATGGGTTTCCTCCGAGTGCTCCGGTTTCCTCCCACAATCCAAAGATGTGCAGGTTGGGCTGATTGACCATTAGTGTCAGGTGGATTAGCAGGGTAAATACGTCGGTTATGGGGATAGGGACTGGGTGGAATTGTTGTCAGTGCTGGCTCAATGGTCCAAATGGCCTCCTGCTGCACTGTAGGGGCTCTATGAGTCTATGAGACATAAATGAGCACTCATTCCAGTGGATTCAAAGTTGGAGTTGTGGACAGACAGAGAATGTTAGTTACATAGGTATGACAGAGAGAATGAAATGTTAATTGCAAATGGAGAGCATTCATTATTTGACCACAGATAAAAGATAAGTTGACACTGGTGTGCTGAGTAAAGTTGAGAGCTACTTGTATTGATTTCTGGTCTCCTCCTTCACCAAATGATTGTCAGAAGTTTAACATGAGTGTAGAGAATGGTTGCCTAAAAATGAAAGCTTGAAACCAAGGATTTTTTTTTAAAGGCGGAAGATTACAATCTGTGTGGCTTTTGTGAAAGAATAGCTGAAGGCAAGCGTAAATTAACAAGGTTTGATTACCTGATGTCCTCAGAGTCTAAACCTTATTACCAGTGCAGGAATGATGTGGATACGTGAACATGGGTTACGCCCCTACCAAAGAAGACACAACGTATGGCCTGGGTAAAACTGAAGCAGGATGCCAGTTAGATACAGTGGAAGGTTTGGGTCATGAATGTAGTTTACCAGAAAGATAAATTATTGGATACATTTGAGACACAGTCAGATTTCGAAAGACAGCATTCTGTAGGAGGAATACCCATAATGGGCTTTAACGGACTATATAAAAGATTATAGGAATTCAATTTGGAGACTCTTTGTTCAGTGCTCACATTTAAGTTTCTGAATTGTGCTAAGGATCACACATGGGCAGGCTCCTGGTAGTAATTGGGGTTTGGTTCTTAGAAGGGATTTTCTTTTGGAGCAGGTGTCTGCTGCCTTTAAAAAAACTGTTGGGAGTAGTCAATTCCAGCAGCCTTGATGGCGCAAATGGGACATTTTGTGGTGTCACAAAGGATGGGCACTCAGTGATTGTGGCACTCAGTGATTGTCTAGATACTAGCCTTGGGCACCAGTACAGACAGAAGGCATGAAGATGAAAGCATTTTTAGCAGATCTGGATACCACAGCAGACAACATGATTGAAGTAGGCAAATGAATCTCAGGAATGTCCAGAGAAGACTTTACAGCTCCTTCAGGTGTGACTCAGAATCATTATGTGAGACTGCTCAAGGTTGAGAAGTAAGGCTCCCTAAGTGAACCATGACACAGTATTTGGAGGCTGAAGATGAAGAAAAAAGAATTGTATGAGTTGCAAGATGCTTTTGTCAGTGATGAATGTATCAGTCGCAGATTGGTGTAACTGTGTGGTGTTTGACGGTGGCCATCTGGATAAGAATGGTTCGATTAAGCAGACGCAGCATGGATTCATGAGGGGAAAGCCGTGCTTGACGAATTTTTTATGAAGATGTGACTAGTGCGGTTGACAGAGGGGAACCGGTGGATGCAGTGTTTTTGGATTTCCAAAAGGCATTTGATAAGGTGCCTCACAAAAGGTTGCTGAAGAAGATTGGGTCACACGGAGTTGGGGGTAGGGTGTTAGTGTGGATTGGGGATTGGCTATCCGACATGAAGCAGAGAGTCAGAATAAATGGGTGCTTTTCTGGTTGGCAGATGGTAACTAGTGGCATGCCGCAGGGATCGGTACTGGGGCCTCAACTATTTTCCATTTATATAGACGATCTGGAGGAGGGGACTGAGTGTAGGGTAACAAAGTTTGCAGACGACACAAAGATAAGTGGAAAAGTGAATCATGTGGAGGGCGTAGAAGGTCTGCAGAGAGATTTGGACAGGCTGAGTGAGTGGGCGAGGATCTGGCAAATGCGAGGTTATTCACTTGAGGAAATAATAGCAAATTGGATTATTATCTAAATGGAAAAAAATTACAACATGCTACTGTGCAAAGGGACCTGGGGGTCCTTGTGCATGAGACGCAAAAACCCAGTCTGCAGGTGATCAAGGCGGCAAATGGGATGTTGGCCTATATCGCAAGGGGGATAGAGTATAAAAGCAGAGATGTCTTGCTGCATCTGTACAGGGCATTGGTGAGGCCGCAGCTGGAATACTGTGTGCAGTATTGGTCCCCTTATTTGCGGAAGGATATATTGGCCTTGGAGGGAGTGCAGAGAAGGTTCACCAGGTTGATACCAGAAATGAGGGGTGTTGATTATGAGGAGAAACTGAGCAGATTGGGTTTGTACTCGTTGGAATTTAGAAGGCTGAGGGGGGATCTTATAGAGACCTATAAGATAATGAAGGGGCTGGATAGGGTAGAGGTGGAGAGATTCTTTCCACTTCGAAAGGAAGCTAGAACTAGAGGGCACAGCCTCAAAATAAAGGGGGGTCAGTTTAGGACAGAGTTGAGGAGGAACTTCTTCTCTCAGAGGGTGGTGAATCTCTGGAATTCTCTGCCCACTGAAGTGGTGGAGGCTACCTCATTGAATGTGTTTAAATCACGGATAGGTGGATTCCTGATCGGTAAGGGAATTAGGGGTTATAGGGATCAGGAGGGTAAGTGGACCTGATCCACTTCAGATCAGCCATGATCTTATTGAATGGCGGGGCTGGCTCGAGGGGCTAGATGGCCTACTCCTGCTCCTATTTCTTATGTTCTTATACACGTGGAGTTTGTGAAACAGATTGGCTAAAATGTTATCCAGACTCACTCAGTAGTGAGGATCAGGGTCAAGGAGGCAAGGTCAGGGAGTATGAGAGTTCTACTTGTTTAGGGTTCAGGGATGACAACACTGAGGTCACAAACAGGGTTGAGTCCATGGAAAATAGCTGGAGTAAGCCACTTGATTAGTACAGATGTATTTTAACATTTACGGTTAAGCTTTCCACGAAAAAAGCACAAACAAAACTGGACATGGTGCATGACAAAGCAATTGTTTTTGGAAAGTCAGTTAATGTACAGTTTACCTAATCAGGGCATTATTGTACACCTCAACAAAACCTGATGTTTTAAATCAGAATGTTAAAATGTATTGATGGGATCAGATGATAAGAAAAGCAAATTGTCTTAAAGCTGCACAGAGAATTTGCTGACTCTTTTTAGTCAAAGATTAAAAACCCTGTTGAAGGAAGAAGGTGTGGTTGATAATGAGTATTCAAGGCTTAGAGATTTGTGAAAAATATGAATGATGTAAAAAGCGAGGGCACCATTACATCCTTTTCTAAGCCTTACATTGACATGCAACTTCAAGGTTGTGGAGAAATGGATAAAAACCAGACCCGGTGCACCAGCTAAGTTTCAAACTAATAAAGGAAGAGGAATTTACTAATGATGAGTCTAGAGACCTGACCACAATTCAAGTTCTTCCTGTGAAAGAAATCACGTGGTAATAGAGGAAATGCGATATAAAATCTTAGACGATCAACGAAACTGCCCTTTCGGAGAGTCGGTGCAAACTTGATGGGTTGAATGATAGAATCCCTACAGTGCAGAACCTACGATTCTACGAACTATACTGGCACACGTAGTTTATGCAAAGAATCTACTTCAGATAGTTGGAGAGTGTAGTCCCCCATCAATTGCTCTATGGGAAGAATCCCAAAATATTTCTGTTTTAGGCAACAGTCCCTGCTCTAGAGGGGACTATGATTAGTTGCACTTTTCTGAACATCTGAATGCTTTATATGCAAGGAGAAGAGCTTTCACCAAGACCTAGGAAAAATGCAGAGAGCTCTAACAGACACCTCGAGTCCATCCAAGATGGACGTTAGTCTGTTGCAAAAGAGAGGACAATAAGGAATAGAAAGGTCTGATAAGGTCATAGGCTGTGATACAAGACAGTGGTTATCAAAGAACAATACAGCACAGGAACAGGCCCTTCGGCCCTCCAAGCCTGCGCCGCTCATGTGCAAAACTAGACCATTCATTTGTATCCCTCTATTCCCAGTCTGTTCATGTGGCTATCAAGATAAGTCTTAAACGATCCCAGCGTGTCTGCCTCAATCACCTTGCTTGGGAGTGCATTCCAGGCCCCCACCACGCTCTGTGTAAAATACGTCCCCCTGACATCTGTGTTGAACCTTGCCCCCCCTCACCTTGAACCCGTGACCCCTTGTGTTCGTCACCTCCGACCTGGGAAAAAGCTTCCCACTGTTCACCCTATCTATGCCCTTCATAATTTTATACACCTCTATTAGGTCGCCCCTCATCCTCCGTCTTTCCAGGGAGAACATCCCCAGTTTACCCAATCTCTCCTCATAGCTAAGACTCTCCATACCAGGCAACATCCTGGTAAACCTTTTCTGTACTCTCTCCAAAGCCTCCACGTCCTTCTGGTAGTGTGGCGACCAGAACTGGTCGCAGTATTCCAAATGTGGCCTAACCAACGTTCTATATAGCCGCAACATCATATGCCAACTTTTATATTCTATGCCCCGTCCAATAAAGGCAAGCATGCCATATGCCTTCTTCACCATCCTCTCCACCTGTGCTGCCACCTTTAACGATCTGTGGACTTGTACACCCAGGTCCCTCTGTGTGCCTATACTCCTGATGGTTCTGCCATTTATTGTATAGCTCCCCCTTACATTAGATCTACCGAAATGCATCACTTCGCATTTATCTGGATTAAATTCCATCTGCCATTTCTCCGCCCAATGTTCCAGCCTATCAACATCCTGCTGTATTCTCTGACAATGTTCATCACTATCCGCAACTCCAGCAATCTTTGTGTCATCCGCAAACTTACTGATCAGACCAGCTACATCTTCCTCCAAATCATTTATATTTATCACAAACAGCAGAGGTCCCAGTACAGAGCCCTGCGGAACACCACTAGTCACAGACCTCCAACCAGAAAAAGACCCCTCCACTGCTACCCTCTGTCTTCTATGGCCAAGCCAGTTCTCCACCCATCTAGCTAGTTCACCTTTTATCCCGTGAGATTTAACCTTTTGCACCAGCCTGCCATGAAGGACCTTGTCAAACACTTTACTAAAATCCATATAGATGACATCCATGGCCCTTCCCTCGTCAGTCGTTTTTGTCACCTCCTCAAAAAACTCAACCAAATTTGTGAGGCATGACCTCTCTCGTACAAAACCATGCTATCTATCGCTAATGAGATTATTCAGTTCTTAATGCGCATATATCCTATCTCTAAGAATCTTCTCCAACAATTTCCCTACCACGGACGTCAAGCTCACCGGCCTATAATTACCCGGGTTATCCTTGCTACCCTTCTTAAATAATGGGACCACATTTGCTATCCTCCAATCCTCTGGGACCTCACCTGTGTCCAGTGAAGAGACAAAGATTTCTGTTATTATCAATATGATAATCAAACTATTAATTGCATTTCACTTTATTGTCCAAATGGAAATTCATTTTGGGTACATTGTTCATTTGTTGAAATATTACTTACAAATGAATAACAAGAAAAATGCCCTATCACAGAGGTCTAACTTTAATACAAGTATCTATTAAAAACTATCCTAGTGTATTAAAATAAATCAGCAAGTCCCTCTTTAAGAGCATATTTCATATATACAAAGTTCTTGAGAGGAGGTGAGTTCAGCAACTAATTTGTCCTACATCTAAAGGATTGTTGCCCTTTTCCCCGGATACATCCTGTAGTAATACAGAAACAAAGGGTGATTCTCATTGTACATGACACTTACTTTCAAAATTCTTTGACAGCATAGTTCATTAAGATAGATCTGCTCATCAGATAACCTTCAAGCCTGGTTCAATAATCTCGGTACCCTTGAAGAATCTACTTTCCCAAAACAACAGTCCCAGGATTGACATTTAAAAAAAGGGTAGCACTCACTACAGCTGAATGGGAAACTTTCATGATTTAGGGATCTACTCAGAAGGATTTGCATTTTCTTAAGGTGTATAATCGTACACATCCCTTGGCCACCACATCTGTACAGTGTTCCCCACCTGCTCCCAATCAATATATTATCTACTCTGATACCTAGATATTAGTTAGTAGCATTTTCAATGTCCACATCATGAATCTTCACAGGCACAATATTAATTGGCTTTTTTGCAAGCCTATATCTAGTTCTTTCATCTTGTTTTTGATCAATTTCAGGGAATTATCACACTATTTTACAAACTTCTCTGCTGAGTTCCTGTAATTTCCTTTGTTATTCCTCAAGTAATCAGCATACTTCAGGACTATTCTGATTGACAATCATTTGTGTACAGGATTAAAAGCAAAAAGTACACAGCTCTGAGGAGATCCAGTATTAACAAGGGTCCCAAGTAAATCCCAGAAACTAACATCCATGTTGGGGTCCTGGTTCATTCTTCATGTTTAATTGCGATTGATTACAAACTCTCAGGATTTGAGCGGTGATGGAACACGATGAGGCTCCCTGTACCTCATATACTAATGTGTTTTGCAATGAATGGGTAGACAATACCGGACCAAACTAGAGTCCCAGGCTAGCCACACCGACCCCCACCGATTATGGCAAGGTCTGCAAGACATAACAGGCTACAAGATGGAGGCATGTAAAATCGCCGGCTCCATTACACCGTTCCCTGATGAACTCAATGCATTCTATGAGCAAGAGGTCAGCGAGAGCATGCCCTCCATCCTGGAAGCCCTGGAAGAACCTGTATCTGGGGTCTCCATTGCAGATGTCAGAGCAGCTTTCTTGAAGGTCAACCCACGGAAAGCAACTGGCCTGGATGGAGTACCCGGATGTGCACTCAGATCCTGCGCGGATCAGCTGGCGGAGGTATTCACAGACATCTTCAACCTCTCTTTACAACAATCTGAGATCCCTATCTGCTTCAAGAAGACAATCATCATCCCGGTACCCAAGAAAAACCAAGCAGCGTGCCTTAATGACTATCAGTCGGTGGTTCTGACGTCCATCATTATGAAGTGCTTTGAAAGGTTAGTCATGGCACAAATCAATTCCGGCCTCCCGGACTACCTGGATCCACTAGTTTGCCTACCACCGCAACAGGTCCACGGCAGTCACCATTTCCCTGGCCCTGCACTCAACCCTGGAACACCTAGATAACAAGGACACCTATGTCAGACTCCTATTTATTGACTACAGCTCAGCCTTCAACACTATTATTCCCAAGAAACTCATCTCCAAACTCCATGGCCTGGGCCTCAGCATCTCCCTCTGCGACTGGATCCTGAACTTCCTAACTCACAGACCACAGTCAATAAGGATAGGCAACAACACCTCCTCCATGATCATCCTCCACACCAGTGCCCCACAAAACTGTGTTCTCAGCTGCCTACTATACTCTTTATACACCGATGACTGTGTGGCCAAATTCCCCTCCAATTCGATTTTCAAATTTGCTGACAACACCACCGTAGTGGGTCGGATCTCAAACAATGACAAGACAGAGTACAGGAATGAGAGAGAGAATCTGGTGAACTGGTGCGGCAACAATAATCTCTCCCTCAATGTCAACAAAACAAAGGAGATTGTCATCGACTTCAGGAAGTGTAAAGAACATGCCCCTGTCTACATCAATGGGGACGAAGTAGAAAGGGTCAAGAGCTTCAAGTTTTTAGGTGTCTAGTTCACCCCTGGTCCTCCCATGCTGACACTATAGTTAAGAAAGCTCACCAACACCTTTACCAGCCAGCATAATTAAGGACTCACACACATTGGACATTCTCTCTTCCACCTTCTTCCTTCGAGAAAAAGATACAAAAGATACAAATGTCTGAGATCACGTACCACCTGACTCAAGAACAGCTTCTTCCCCTGCTGCTGTCAGACTTTTGAATGGACTTACCTTGATCTTTCTCTACCCCTAGCTATGATTGTACTACATTCTGCACTCTCTTGTTTCCTTCTCTCTGAACGGTATGTTTTGTCTGTATGGCACGCAAGAAATAATACTTTTCACTGTATGATAATACATGTGACAATAATAAATCAAATCAAACGATAGCCTGGGAAATGGAATACAATAAATCAGCAGCTGGATGGTGGTAAGTGGAGTGTACATGATGCACAGGACAGGGCCATCACATCCAAAGACAAATTGTCTGAAGGACGTGGGTTCCAGAAAGGGTTCAGTGAATAAAGGGCTGCAACCATTGTGGGATTTGCAGGAAAAGCGACTCAAGTTTATACATTGGTTAAATGTTCAAGATAATGGCCAAGAAGTGAGGTCCATGAACTGGCAGAATGGGGTAAAAGAATAGAAATTAAGAAAGTACAGCGTGAATTCTAATAATGGGTCTAAAAGCGACAAGTGATAGAAAATGATTAGGTATTAGAGCAAGTCTCCAATCACACACAAGCAAGATCTTACAGTAGTAGTCCTGTAGTGCCAATAGCGGCTGCAACCTGAATAGATTACACAACAAAAGGAGGACTATAGAATAGTCTGGAGATAGGACTAGATGCAGAAATGCTCATGACTGTGACGTTTTGGCGGCTGGCAACAAACCAGAATGCAAACGGATAAGAGGCAAAACAAAAAAGGAAAAGGAATTTATCGTAAGAAGGAATTTGGAGTTTATTCTTAAGTACCAGATAGGAGCAGTCAGCTTTCAAGCACAGATAGTTTTGTATAGAAAAGATTGAATCTGCACCTACTCTCTGAAACAGCAACCCACCTAGGACTTCCACATAACCCCATGCCTTTACCATGACTAATCCACTTAACCTGCACATCTTTGAACCGTGGGAGGAAACCGGAGCATCCAGAGGAAACACACCTAGACAAGGGGAGAATGTGCAAACTCCACACCCAAGACCAAAATTGAACCTGGATCCCTGGTGCTGAGGCAGCAGTGCTAACCGTTATGCCACCCTCTGACTGGATAATAGTTTTGATATATTGGAAACAAGCATTATGGTGAAGCACCATAAGATGTTTAAGGGCAAATAAAACATCAAAAAATTTCATGTGTAGAAATGCATACTTACAGGTTCCAACCTTGTTCACCCAACAAGATTTAAAAAAATTATTTTTAGTGATGCCTTATGTCAATTTTCCTGATGAGTGCAGCTGATTTCATAAAGTTTTAGATGGATGAAAACAGGAAATGTTTCCCTTTAGCTTGGAAAGCTAAGAAATTTTTTTTTAAAACACTGACTCGTGAAAGCAGTAGATACGCGATTCAATTTGTTGAATATTTTTGGGAAAATTCTAAAATTCTAAAACTGAAAACATTTTACTCATTGAACATTAAATAGATAATCGTTCTTAATGGATAACATACAAGCTATAAAAAGTAGGAATAGAAAAGATTGACATACTAGCGTGAAACAAATGTTAGTGAGGAAGGAAATCTCCAAGTTAAATGGGTTGGTGAAAGTCATCAATTATCTGATCAAAATGTTTGTATGAAGGGGCTATTGGGGATCCTAGAAGAATCCTTTCTGTACATACAATATGAAAATTATTTTTTTTGATTAGCTTCAAAATACTGTTGTAAGCATGAATTGTTAAAATCTGCTAATTGTATAAGTTAAGAGCAAGGATAAACAGCTGGAGGGCTTTCAGTATTTGAGCACCTATAAAGGGACATTTATTGACATTGGGTAGTGAGTAGAATTAGGAGCCCTACACTTGTAATATTTCACTTTGTAAATAACAAAGTGAGTAAAGGTTTACTTCTGATCTCCTCTTTCACCAAATGGTCATTAGATGTTAACATAGAGAGACATATTTTGATGGGGAACAGAGAGCAGACAGTACAAAATTTAAGTCTGAGGCATGGGACAAAGTTG
Organism: Mustelus asterias; assembly: GCF_964213995.1. Lineage (NCBI taxonomy): Eukaryota > Metazoa > Chordata > Chondrichthyes > Carcharhiniformes > Triakidae > Mustelus > Mustelus asterias. The sequence continues at coordinate 44,724,106 of NC_135814.1, read as the reverse complement.
ATTTGCAGAGAGTGTGGAAACAACTTGGATTATCAATTAAACTTGTCATGAATCAAAGTCAGCATTTCTTCCAACACAAAATAAGGAAGTTCACGATTGTTAGAAAATTTCATATATGCAAGAGAGACTGTGACTTCCTGTTTCTATATTATCTTGCCTGTACTCTTCCTCCTTGCCTTTATATTCAAACTTGAAAATATTTTGAACACAAATGGCGAGTACAAATTTAAATGTTCACTGGCCGACATAAAATTGCATTGTATTCTATAAAGATATTTTGTTGTAATTAAATCAAGGTTTCATCCCTAATCACTTTCTGGAATTGAAAACAATAGATTAGGCATGAAAAGTTTCCCGTGGCCCTTTGATCTCGCCCTTTCAGAATACAGCATCAATATTGTATCCAGAATTTGCTGGAGCAGGGCATCTCAGAGTGTGCCTAGTTTATTAGATATTTCTCCTCTTGTCCAGGCTGTTCAAAAAAACCGGGGGTGTTGCAAAGTGCTGGGCAGGTGTGCTGCTAATGGCACAACGAGATTAACATTGGACCCGAGATCGACAGCATACATTCTCATCAAGAACAGAGAAAGAAACAGATGGAGAAATGTGTTATGAAAGGACAGCAAACACAGCTCATCATGATTTTCTACACAGATGTATGGATGTTCATATATAGGCCAAATGAGACATTATTATGTTTGTAAATTTTTCTCCTAAGAATATCCTTGTTTAGATCCCAAATTTCATTTCAGTGATGGTCACAATTGCATGGAAATATCTGGAAAATAGGAAGTCTTGTGGTACAGTGGGTAGCATTCCTGCCTCTGAGCCAGAAGCTATGGGTTCAAGTTTCATTCCAAGACTTGATAGCCAAACATCATATTCGACACTCAACTTATAAATTCTTCTAACCTACAATGGCAGGCAGTAAGAGCAGGAGAGGCTCCTATTCTGCCGGTGATGAAAAGAAAATTTAAGCTTTTACCAGCACTATTCATAGCCCTGGATTGCAACATTCCAATAAAGGTGGATGTGCCAACTTGAACTCCTGCAGGAAAGTTGGGGGAGGCAGTGGCACGGGGTTCAATCCACATTCCAACTGGGATGGATTCAAGACCTTCTCCTTTGCCCTACCCATTGTAGAGTGGTGGAGCTCATGGCACTGTGGGTTGGACCTGCCTTCTGGAAGAGAAGTCAAGGAGAAAATTCTAATGGATGAACAGCACAGATAGCGTACTTTCCAATACAAAGGCTGGGAGACTCATTAACTCGCAAGCCAAATTATCTTTTTTTACTGCATGTGATCCTTCATGTGGTTTGTGGGCAGTGCAGACACGATGGGCCGAATGGCCTCCTTCTGTAGGGTTTCTATTTCTATGAGTGCAGAAGGAGGCCATTCGGCCCATCGTGTCTGCACCGACCACAATCCCACCCAGGCCCTATCCCCACATATTTACCTGCTAATCCCTCTAACCGACGCATCTCAGGACTCTAAGGGGCAATTTTTAACCTGGCCAATCAACCTAACCCGCACATCTTTGGACTGTGGGAGGAAACCAGAGCACCCCGAGGAAACCCACGCAGACACGAGGAGAATGTGCAAACTCCACACAGACAGTGACCCGAGCCGGGAATCGAACCCAGGACCCTGGAGCTGTGAAGCAGCAGTGCTAACCACTGTGCTACCGTGCCGCACTGTAGGGATTCTATGATTCTATGACCTGCTGCTTTGCACTAAAAGCTTTGTAGGAAGTTATTCCCACCTCTTTGATGGAGAAAAAAGTGTTTAGCATGGAAAAAGTTAACTTAATCAAGATTGCATCATTTCTGCTCTCTCCTTTCCTGTCCTTGAAACAAAGTGCTCTGAACCAACATTAAAAAATCCCATAAAATTAAAACTCAGAACAGGTGCAAGTCTCCCAGTACGGATGGGCTAGTAACAGATTTCTCCATTCATCTCAGCATTTAAAAGGGCAACACTGAAGCTTTTATTATGGTAATTTAGCACCTGAGGTATCCCTGTAATGCAAATCAACCAACAGCAGCAACAAACGCCTACTCATGTTTGGCTTTGCCATTAGCACCACTCACGTCTACCACCTGCATATGAACATACAACACAATGGGATGAGTACAGGCCAGCAACATGGCTCACTGCTGACACAAACAGACCTTTACGTGATAATCAAAAACCTCATGGTCAGACTTGAATCAATTCAGTGTGCACACAAGTGCTTTAATGTCATTCCTAGTGCTGCTGAATTATTCTGAAACATAACCAGGGCGATTCCCCAAGTTTCCTACGGCATCACCACTGCAAACAACACTGTCCTTGATACTTATTCAAGGGCATTGGCACAATTTCTTAACTGAAGCAAAAACTCCCTCTCAAATTTCACCTCCTTCCTTTTAGGGAAGTCCCTGAACTTGTAACAATGACATGGTTTTGATAAATGTGGGCACCTCAATCCTGCCACTTCCTTGCTAAATACATCAATGCATTTTTATTTTACAACATTTAAAAGAACAAGTCAAATGTTCAACAACTTTGGAAAAACAAGTTAATTTATCGTTAAAAAATATCCAAATATGGTTAGTTCAAAACTTCCCCAGGAAATGTAATGTCATGTTTAATGCCCAATGTAAATAACTTGCTTAGCAAAGCACACGTTCAATACATTACAACAACTACATTAATATTTATAGTGTATACCAAAATATTACTTACTACGAAATGGTTGTTCACAAACATCATAGCCACCAGCACTTTGTTTCCATGCATCAGTTGCATTGATACTCACTGATGGAGAACCATTTTTGACAGTCACTTTATAGGAGGAGGAGCCATACAGTGTGCTATTATTGCAGCGCCACCACAAAGTTGTAACTTCTGCATCACACTCAAACATTTTTAATGGTTGTTCCTTGTTGTAAGAATCAAGGCCAAGACATGTTTTACTGCCAATATTGAACAGCCGATGCGCAGACACCCACTTCCATTGCTGAAATTGTTCTTGTGGATTGCAATTTTCCATAGTCATTCTCGAAGAACCTACTTGGAGGCATTTCTTTGTAGCTTGATGCTGGATGGCAAAGATGCCATCACCTAAGGAATGAAATAAAGGACAAAAGACATGAGAAACTCAACATAATTTAAGCACTTTCTCACCTCATACACAAGGAGCAAAGATACAAATAATTAATACAAAAGTCTAACTGACCAAGGCACAAGCTTTCAAACTGGCATCCACAAGATCAAATTTTAAATATATGTTTTTCATTCGCAGCAGGGTGTGCTTGATACAGTCTTTCATGAGTTAAGATTGATGGATTGCACATTAGAAAAAGTGTAATGGGAGTGGAGGAACAAACCAAGCAAATTAAACATTACATTACATTGTTGACCACTGGGTTATGCTAAAGGATGATTAATATCTGGCCATTAAATTTAGTTAGACCTCACCCCCCAACCTCAGAATTAATGCCAAGTGTTGCAAGCATGGAGGGCACTATTTTACTTCCCTTTTTTGCTAGATGACGCACTTCACTCTTAAAAATCCCCTTAGCGATTCTGAAACTCTAATTTTAAAATTAAAGTTTTCATGGATGAGTCATGGGTGCAGTACTGTGATTATGTAAAAGAAAAAACACAACATTCAAATGACATAAAATACAAAGTAAAATGTTGCCAGGCGATTTGAAGAGTTTTCATTTAAGTGATTTCCCATTAGCATGGAGTGTGAAAAATAGTTTCAGATTAATTATCTGAATCAGTAAATTTCACACCATGTTGTTATACAAAAGGATTTATAAAAAGCTATTGTTGTGCTAAATGGAAAAGTCAGTGAAGAGTAATTTCATTTTGCAAGTGAAGAATAAAGCAGTAACCATGATTTGTATGCTTACCAATAATTTGATGAAAGAAACTAAACGACAGAATTATTTTTTAAGCCAATATAAAGTAAGGCAGCACTGACAAAATTACTTTTCCTAACACATTACAAAGCAGGTTCATAGCAGTCTACATTCCTGTGCATGAAGGATTTGTGCAACATTCAGGATTGGACTGCCAAGTGGCAAGTAACATTCATATAAGTAATATGAAAGACATGACCTCCAATGCCGGCATCTCCACATCATAAGTAACATTCATGCCAGACAAGTCCCAGGCACTGATCATCTTCAGGAGAGAATCTAACCATCTCCCTTTGACATTCAATGGCATTACCATCACTGAATCCCCCACTATCAACATCCTGGAGGTTGCCATTGACCAAAAATCAAACTGGCCAGCCATATAAATATAGTGGCTGCAGGAGCAGGTCAGAGGCTGGGAATTCTGTGGTGAGTAACTCAGCTACCAACTCCCCAAAGCTTGTCCACCATCTACATGGCACAAGTCAGGAGTGTGATGGAATATTCTCCATGTGCCTGAATGAGTGAAACTTCAGCAACACTCAAGAAGCTCAACACCATCCAGGACAAAGCAGCCCACTTGATTGGCACCCGATCCATGACCTTCAACATTCATTCCCTCCAGCATCAATGCACAATGGCAGCAAGAGCCACTGCAGCAACTCACTCAGGACACTTCAACAGCACTTTCCAAACTTGCAACCTCTACCACCTAGAAAGACAAGGGCAACAGCTGCATGGGAACACCACCAGTTCCCTCTCCAAGTTACACACCATGCCTTGGAACTATAATCGCTGTTCCTTCACCAGCATTGCATCAAGATTCTGGAACCTCCTTCCTAACAACATCGTGCGTATTCCTATACTGCATATGAACACAGGCTGCTATGAACTTACTTTGTGCTGTGTTTGGAAAAGTAATTTTGTCAGTGCTTCCTTGCCTATATTGACTTAAAAAGTATGCTGTCATTTAGTTTTTCAAGTTATTGGTAAGCATACAAATTATATGTACGTGGGTTCTGTACTAATAATCCAGTACTTCATTCTATTGTACATTTTTGAACACTATGGTTGCTGCTTTATTCTTCACCTGTCAATGAAATTACTTTAAACTGAATTTTCTATTCAGCACAACAATAGCTACTACTGCAGAAAAAAGCTGCGTGAAGATACACTTAAAAAAGGAGCACCTTCTCAAGAGCAATTAGGGATAGGCAATAAATGCTGGTATAGCCAGCAACACCCACAGCCCATGAATAAAGAAAACAAACCTAGATTTATATCAATTCAGGAAAATGGCAACCCTGATTAAATGCACCCCCACCCGCCCGCCCGCCCCCGCGACAGACACCATGCTATTTGATTTTATCAACTAAAGAGAGGTTTCTGGAATGTTGTACTTTGAACAGCAGCTTAACTCAGCCACAGGACACCTGTAACTCCAATGTGTCGGCTGACATTGGGCAGGTTCTCAGTGGGAATGAAAGCCACAATGGAATGCTAAATACCAATGTATCATTGCAGAGGGTGACATGGCCCAGTTCCCAATGTATTCTGCACAATCCCGTGAACATTTCTGACAAGCCATTCTGAGGAGGATTGGAGTTCCGACCCACTCAGCTGCGTGTGGGCTGAGCATCCTGAAAGCGATTTATTTGGGTGGGAGAGGGGGAGAGATGTTGAAAATTGGACGGTTCTATTCTCAACTGACTTTAAAGTACACACACACACACAGGGACGTCTTTCTAGAAACCCGGTCTTTAGCTGAAATCACCAGTCCACCCCGACCCAAAAACAAAATAAGCAAACAGGTGACTTCCTTCTTCACCAGTGATAGTTGGAGCTGAGCCAGCGACTGTCTAGCCTTACTCCAGAAACAACTGTTTTCTTTCATGAAAGCCAACAATATAATGACATCTTATTCATAGATAGTCGACAATTCGTGTAAAAAAGAACGGCAATTAACATACTGACAGAATATTAAATATCGACATCCTTATTAAAAGGTATATATATATATATATGCGCATACATATTAATACAGTTCTAATCCTAGCCGTACCTGTACTCTGAGAAGATGTTATTGCCCAGCACTCGGCAAAGATCAGAAGGAAGCAGAGATGAATGTGTGTGCTGCACCAGCTCTTCATGCCTGCGCAGTTTCTCCAGGCTGAGTCGGGTACTCACACTGCGATGCCGACAGAATGTGAAATAAAGCGAGCCAGTCCTTCCCCCCACTGCTGCTGCTGCTGCTCGACACAAACTGCAGAGTCGGATTGGCGGAGGCACAAGGTCCTTCAGTGAGCAATTTCTTATTGGCTGCTCCCGCTCCCCACAATATCTCAACAGTGAATTGAAACAAAAGTGAAAGCTCTTGCAACCCAGTTGGTTTGAAAATCAAACCAGTCTATTTGAACAAATAAATTGACATCCCCCCCTCTACCCCTACCCCTCCCCCTCCATGGCAATTAAATGTGGTAGCTGACCTAGCTTGGGCGATTCCTATCTTTGTTTTATATTTTGTTCTATCATATTTGAATGGTGCGCGTAGCAAGTGATTTCCGGGAATGCTTAAGTTCCTGTGTTCTTTGGGAACAGATGTGGGTGTCCTGTCTGTTCACATACACGCAGTGTCAGCTTTTTAATTCCAGACAATAACGATCCTAACAAAGAAGATTTAAAATGCTCGAGAAATTAAGTTAATGGAACTAGGGCAGGCGGATTGAAAAATAAACAGATAGAATCAAAAGCACAATCTTTCTGACAGAAGGTCATTGAGCAATAGTTTAAACTGTGATCCAAAGAGTTCAGGAGAATTGATGGAAAGGGCAACTCTGTTCCTCTCTCCATAGACGCTGCCAGACCTGCTGAGTTTATCCAACATTTTCTGTTTTTAGTTCAGATTTCCAGTATTTTGCTTTTATTTGAGTGTTTAATTCACTGCCATTTCTCTTCCCAGAATGCCTTTCTTGAAGAAGTACTGCTCTACCCTCCGACATGATTTCCCTCCCAACCCCAACCTGGCAATCCCCTCCAGTCATTAATCACCTCTGACTTGAGGTCCAGCATGATGGCACAGTGGTTGCCTGGGTTTCCTCTGGGAACTCCAGTTTCCTCCCACCATCCAAAAGATGTGCTGGTTAGGTGCATTGGCCGTGCTAAATTCTCCCTCAGTGTGCCCAAACAGGCGCCAGAGTGTGGCGACTAGGGGATTTTCATGGTAACTTCATTGCAGTGTTAATGTAAGCCTACTTGTGACTAATAAATAAACTTTAAGCAACAGACAATACTCGGTCTCAGATGGGTATCAAAGTGGCATCAGCCATCGCCTCCCTTGTCATGCTCAGTTTTATAGAGCTGATGACCTCTGATTGTCTGCGTGGGTTTCCTCCGGGTGCTCCGGTTTCCTCCCAAAATGTGCAGGTGTAAGTTTTAGGGCAAATCCTCCATGATTAAAGAACCCAGAGATAAGGAAAATGGCCGACTGGTTGTCAGGCCACATGAATATGCAAGAGTCTGGGAATAACGAGAAGGTCGAGACAGGGATAATCTAATCAACAGGAAACAAAGGAGAAACCATGACCAGCAGACAAGAAGTAAATAGCCCAGCAGCAAGACAATGAAAACAGAGATCATTCCATCCACAGACAACATCAATGGCTCAGCTCGCTGATGGGATTCCAATCAGGATGACTCAGAGAACATTTAAAAGACATTAAAATGTCAATTAAGGGCGGTCCCGACAGTTCCAGCCCTTTTGTCCCAGTCAATCGAAACTATCAATGATCAGAAACTGTTTTGTGTGAGAGAATCACAGCTTCAAGTTTTAAAAAGGGACAAGCAAGCTCTGGTCTCTCTCTTTTCTCTTCGGACCAGCATGGCAGCACCCTCCACTCTCTTCTCCTGTTCCTGCCTCTCGTTCGTCTCCAGCACGTAGCCCGAAGCCCACTGAGCAATTTAAACTAGGATTGTGAGTACCCTCCGGTAATTCGCGAAGTTCCCGAGATCATCATAGTGGATGAGGCTTTGGGGAAAGGGGGGGCCTTTTGCATGCACCTTTCATAGTTTAAGGCACTAGTAAACTTGTGTAAAGTAAGCATTCCATTGTGTCCGTTTTAATATTCCTTCCATAGCCATAGTCTTATAGAGCATAAGGCATTGTGTGTTGTTTTCCTGGTGTTTGGTGATATTGACCTTGATGTTTTAATAAATATATATATCTTTGACTTCCATTGGAGTCCGTTTTGATCTTTTCAATTTCTCACCAATGGTCTCTGACCAAGTCACAATATTAAATATCCCTTACCATAATTCCGGAGTCTAGAACTGAGGGTACCCTGGGCGCTTCGAAACCGCCCACTCAGGAAAGGCTGCCAGGTAGTGGATAGGCAGCAGTTTCCTTTTCTCTCTCTTGGGAGCGCTACTCTAGTGAAGTAGGCGCAAGGTGGCCGTTGTTCCATCGGCGAGAGAGAGAATCACTCGGGCATTGGTGGGGTTTGGGTAACGGAGAACCAAACCTGAGATAAGCCCACGAGTGGAGTTAAAATGGGGATCCCGCTACACAGGTTAGATTGATTAGCCATGATAAATTGCTCTTTAGTGTCCCGAGGTGTGTATGTTAGAGGGATTAGCAGGGTAAATATGTAGCGTTTTGGGACAGGGCCTGGGTGGGATTGTGGTCGGTGCAGACTTGATGGGCCAAATGGCCTCTTTCTGCACTGTAGGGATTCTATGATTTCTATGGTTCAATGATTGGCCGGCAACTCTGGGCAGGAGGATTTCTGACCTCAGTGTCTTTGACCCTGGGCAGGCAAGCCGCTATCCAGTGAAATGTCTGCATGCTTTATTTGGCAAACCTTCCTCAAAGAGGCACGGAAGGGCACTTGCCAGGTCTCTACTTGGTGGGCCAGATCACCATTGCCTCCGTTAAACAGCACCTATCGCTAACAAGCCTCATATAGACTCATCTCACACACACATTAAAGGGAGACAGTGATGTAGTGGTGTTGTCACTGGAGTAGTAATCCAGAGGCCCAGAGATAGATCTGGGCACTGGGGTTCAAATCCCACCATGGCAATTGGTGAAATTTGAATTCAATAATAATCTGCAATTAAAAGCCTAATGATGACCATGAAATCATTGTCGCTTGTCATAAAAACCCATCTGGTTCACAAATGTCCTGTAGGAAGGAAATCTGCCGTCCTTACCTGGTTTGGCTACATGTGACTCCAGACCCACAGCAATGTGGTTGACGCTAAAATGCCTTCTGGAATGGGGGGGCAATAGAGGGATGGACAATAAATGCTGGGCCCCTAAAAATAATTTTTTAAAATCTCCAAAGTGGCAGACAAACTGCAAGACCCACCTCCCCACTCCCCCACCTCAAAGAAACTGAAAGAGGATGAGGAAGAACCGGCTGATCCTCCACCCCACCGCCACCACAACCACTCCCAACACCTGACCCCAGAGGATGATAGCGAGAATAAAGACACAGCATCAATTGTTAGTACTGTCGTAGGCACTGGCTGTGAGAATGGTACCATGTGTATTTCTGAGGCCTGGGTGGAACACAGACCTGCCAAATGGAACACACTGGGCAACAACCACTTTAGATGGGAGGGACTCTAGAGGTGGCACCTTTCCAGGGAAAGGTCACATACTAGTGCTGCGAGAGAGGAGCCAAATGAGGACTAGCTGTGAGTTAAACTTGTCCTTGGTGCCCCAAATCTTATTCTGATTTTCTTTTGTAATTTATGTTCCTCCTTAATCATTTTGTTTGGAAATTCCTCTGCTTTCCCATTTTTGCTTTTTGACCTTCATCTTCCCTCTGTCAACCTCTCCTTTATTGACTATGTACTGCGAGTCTGACTTTTGCTTTCATTTCTGTTTTGTCCTTATCTTTTTACTCATGCATTAACTGGTTTAATGATTAGCAAGATTTTTCTTGAAGAACATATTTCGCCTGATATAAAAACAGAAAACTCAGTAGATATGACAGCACTTGTGCAGAGAGGAACAGAGGGGCTGGGGCAGAATAGAAGGTGACATGGTAAAAGGGTTTGGAGGGGGAAGAGAGGTGAGAGTCAGCAGGAAGTGGCTGTGAGCTGATCTCCCCTTCCTGATGCCAGATCCCTCGATCAGGCACTGACTTTGAATGAAAGACTCCACCGGGGAACCTGCAAGAAGCCCCACACCAATTTGTTTGTTGTGGTACCTGCATAGCGAGCCTTCCCTCCTGCCACTGGATTAATCTTGGTGGAGGGATAAGGTCGTTAATTGGGCATCAATTGAGGGCCTCAATTGATGGCAGGCAGGCAGGCCTTCTTGTCTGATTAAATGCACTCTGCACCCCTCCCCCCACCAAACTCACCATGGAGAGGGCATTAACTTCCACCCTATGTTTGGGATATGGAACTCAGGAATAGTTCTGGATATGTAAAGAATCTGAAAAGACTGCATACTTAAAAATCTGGAATTAAAAGCCTCATAATGATTATTGTCGATTGTTGTAAAAACCTATTGGGTTCACTAAAGTTCTTTAGGGAAGGAAATCTGCCATCCTTACCTGGTCTGGCCTACATGTGACTCCAGACACACAGCAACATGGCTGACTCTTAAAATGCCACTCAGTTTGAGGGCAATTGGGGATGGGCAACAAATGTTGGATTTGCAATTGATGCCCACATCCCATAAAAAAAAATAAAGAAACTTCCAGACGGTATGTTCCCTGCTCTGCCTTAACCACACCAACTGTCACTTCCCTCCTTATTACCCCCAGCAACAACTCCTCAAGGGAAGTGATCTCATAGAATCCCTACAGTGCAGAAGGAGGCCATGCACCGACAATAATCCCACCCAGGCCCCATTCCCGTAACACCACATATCTATCCTGCTAGTCCCTCTGACACTAAGGGGCAATTTATCATGGCACATCTTTGGAGTGTGGGAGGAAAATGGAGCACCCGGAGGAAACCCACGCAGACACGGGGAGAGCATGCAAACTCCATACAGATAGTCACCCGAGACCAGAATTGAATCTTGGATCCCTGGCACCATGAGGCAGCAGTGCTAACCACTGTGCCACTGTGCCGCTCTCATGGAGTCATGCTTCCTTTCCCCTGATCAGGTCCTGCTATTATCTTTTTTGTGTTATCCGTCTGAAAGAGAAAGAGAGCTGATTTTGAACGAAAGCAGAGAATTCCAAAGGTTCACTACCCTTTGAGTGAAATACTTTCTCCTCATCTCAGTCCTAAATGATCATTTGGCAAACCTTCCTGAAAGAGGCAAAGACGGGCTTGTGGCACACTCTGGCGTCGGCACACGTCCCCCAAAGTGGCACACAAACTGCACACTATCCCTTCTAGCTTTATCATTGCAGGCTGTCAGCAAGATCCGCCTTGCACCCTGACCCCGAGAAACTGGAAGTGGAGGAAGAATACCAGCTGATCCTCACTTCCACACCCCTGACCCCAGAGAAGAGGAATATAGTGAGGGTAAAGGCACAGCACTGTTGTAGGCACTGGTTGTGAGAATGGCACTATATGTAACTCCGAGGTAAGGGTGGAGCATGGATCTGCACAGTGGGGTCCACTGGGCAGCAATCACTTCAGGTGGGAGGGACTTCAGTTTTGATGGGGATCATTTAATCAGGCAGGAAGGCCTGCCCGCCTACCACTAATTGAGCCCCTTAAGTGAGCAACTGTTGCCCAATTAAGAACCTTAGTCCTCCACCAAAATTAACCCAGTGGCAGAAGAGGAGACTCTCTATGCAGGGACCATGACAAACAAACCTGTTAAACCAGTGCGGGGTTGCTTGCAGGTTACCCAGTGGAGTCCGTCATTCAAAATCACTCTGTGCCTGATTGAGGGATCTGGCCTCAGGAAGCGGGTACCAGCTCAGAGCCACCTCCTGCCTTTGCTGCTGATCCTCACCTCCCCTTCCCCTCAACCCCAACCTTGCGACCCCCTCCAGTCATTACTCACCTATGACCTTAAATCCAGCAACAAACAATACTGAGTCTCAGGTGGGTGTCACAGTGGCAGTAGCCACTGTCTCCCCTGTTGTGCTCAGTTTAATAGAACTGATTACCTGATTGGTCGACAGCGCTGGACAGGTGGGACCCAAGTGTCCTTGATCCCGGGGAAGGCACAATGCTATCCAGTTAATGTGATTATGTGGGTGTGATGCCTCCCATGGTTAAAGAGCTGAGAGACTTGACTATGGAAAGATTGGTGACTAACCATAAACAAAGTGGGGCAGCACGGTTGCACAGTGGTTACCATTGATGCCTCACAGCGCCAGGGTCCCAGGTTCAATTCCAGTCTTGGGTCACTGTCTGTGTGGAGTTTGCACATTCTCCCCGTGTCTGCGTGGGTTTTTTCGGGTGCTCTGGTTTCCTCCCACAGTCCAAAGATGTGTGGGTTAGGTTGATTGGCCATACTAAATTGACCCTAGTGTCAGGGATTAGCACGGTAAATGCGTGGGGTTGCGGGAATAGGGCCTGGGTGGGATTGTGGGTGGTACAGACTTGATGGGCCAAATGGCCTCCTTCTGTACTGTAGGAATTCTATGATTCTATGAAATCCTTGTACATCCTTACATTGTGAGGTTAACCATAGTTTGAAAACTTTTATCACTGTTGGGAACTGAATTTGCAATGCCCAATCAACAGGATCAAGAAGATGGTTGAAGCCAATTTAATACTTAGGCCTGACAGGATTAAAATTACATCCTGGGAGTTAATTTTTTTTCAAGTCATACATATGCTATTTAGCATCTAATAAACCTTTCACACAAAAGTACACAGCTACATGGGAAGGCAAATGGCATGTTGACCTTTATTGCAAAGGGATTGGAGTATAGAAATCAAGAAGTCGTGTTATAATTGCACAGGGTTTTGGTGGGGCCACATCTGGAATACTGTGTGCGTGTCCAAGCATGATGGCAGGACACCCAGCCTCCTGCCATGACAACCATTGCAGAACATGCATGTGCATAACTAATGAGGCGTGGAGCGCACAATTACGTACAATTCTGACCCAGAACCTAAGGTGGGAAGGGAAGATTCCACCCATTATCTTTTTAAATTTTGCACTGAATGGAGGTAATTCAGAAATTTCATATTGTTCTTCCCTTGTGACTGGATCTGGGGAATTGGTATGAGCTGATTACTTAGTTCAGACTAAGTTTATTTATTACTGTCACAAGTAGGCTTACATTAACACTGCAATGAAGTTACTGCGAAAATCCCCTAGTTGCCACACTCCAGCGTCTGTTCGAGTATACTGAGGGAGAATTTAGTATGGCCAATCCACCTAACCAACACGTCTTTCAGTCAGTGGGAGAAAACCGGAGCACCCGGAGGAAACCCACACAGACACAGGGAGAACGTGCAGACTCTGCACAGACAGTGGTCCGTGCCAGGAATTGAACCCGGGTCCCTGGTGGTGTGAGGCAGCAGTGCTAACCACTGTGCCACCGACAAGGCAGTGTGAAAGTCTTCAGAAGGAGCAGTGTTCACAATCAGGACTGCATGTACTGTTAAAACATGGATTCCTTTTATTTCTGATGCGCGATTAAATCACTCGGGAGGCTAGATTGTACCCGGGAAATAAAGGCTTTTATTCCTGACAAGAATGGAGCACACTATATACAATACAATCCCAGACTAAAGGGTCTCCAGGCAGTGCAGTGACCTTTATACTTCCCCTGGTAGGCGGAGCCAACTGGAGTGTACCACAGAACAATATCAACAGGTAGAACAGCCCAACCCTAACACCAACAGTAATTACAGTAACATATCTACAAACCCCATAGTGCTGACCATCCATGGCTCAGCACTCATAGTGGTAACCAACTATGGTTCACCACATTCACCCCTCCTTTAAAAACAAAGGCCGGTGGGGCAAAAAAAAAGCAGAACAACTGTTCATATAATCACAAGTTCAGTCGTATTGGAGGACCGCACCGTCTCTGCGACCTCCTCAACACTGGCGGTAACACCGGTTCTGGTGACCGTGGTGACCTTCTCTCCAAGGCGGTGTCCAGTGACTCCTCCAGTTCCTCACAGACAGGTGGACCACGAGGTGGCGACAATCTGCTGGACTCGAGCACGCCTTGAGGTGGTGACAATCTCCTGGACTCAGGCAAGCTGTACACGGGGGTAAGAGGATTAAGTGGTGGTCCCGATACTGCCCGCGCCGTGTCAGGAGGGGAGATAATGGTCGGGGGGTCCCTAACTTGGGGTGTGGGAGCGACTGGGGTGTCCAAGTCCCCTGCTGGCGCCAGATCTCTAATCGAGACCGTGTCCTCTCGCCCGTCAGGATATGCCACATAGGCATATTGAGGGTTGGCGTGGAGGAGATGGACCTGTTCAACAAAAGGGTCGGACTTGCGGGTCCTAACATGCCGCCGCAGGAGGACAGGTCCTGAGTGCGTCAACCAAGACGGTAATGAGGTCCCAGAGGAAGACTTCCTAGGGAAGGAAAACATCCTCTCATGTGGAGTAGCGTTGGTTGCCGTACACAGGAGTGAGCGGATAGAATGGAGCGCATCAGAGAGTACCTCTTGCCAACGGGAGACTGGAAGACCTTTAGACCTCAATGCCAGTAAGACAGCCTTCCAGACTGTAGCATTTTCTCATTCAACCTGTCCGTTACCCCTAGGGTTGTAACTCGTAGTTCTACTTGAGGCAATCCCTTTTGAGAGCAGGTATTGCCTCAAGTCGTCACTCATGAATGACGAGCCCCTATCACTGTGGATATAGCTGGGGTAACCGAATAGGGTAAAAAGATCCCGTAATGCTTTAATGACTGTGGCAGTGGTCGTATCAGAACAGGGAATGACAAAAGGGAATCGTGAGTACTCGTCAATCACATTGAGGAAGTACACGTTCCGATCTATCGAGGGAAGGGGGCCCTTAAAGTCCACACTCAGCCTTTCAAAAGGGCGAGTGGCTTTAATGAGGTGTGCCCTGTCAGGTCGGTAGAAGTGCGGTTTGCATTCAGCACATACCTGGCAGCTTCGGGTTATGGACCTGACATCCTCCACTGAGTAGGGTAGATTCCGGGCCTTTACGAAATGGAAGAGCCGAGTGACCCCCGGATGGCAGAGATCATTGTGGAGGGCCTGTAACCGATCCTCCTGCACACTTGCACATGTTCCACGCGACAGGGCGTCTGAGGGCTCATTGAGCTTCCCTGGACGGTACATGATATCATAATTGTAGGTGGAGAGTTCGATTCTCCACCTCAAGATTTTATCATTTTTGATCTTACCCCGTAACGTGTTGTTGAACATGAACGCCACGGACCGCTGGTCTGTGAGCAGGGTGAATCGTTTTCCCGCCAAGTAATGGCGCCAATGCCGAATGGCCTCCACAATGGCCTGGGCCTCCTTTTCCACCGCAGAGTGTCGAATTTCGGGGCCTTGGAGGGTGCGAGAGAAAAAGGCGACGGGCCTGCCCGCCTGGTTAAGTGTGGCTGCCAGGGCGAAATCCGATGCATCACTCTCCACCTGAAAGGGGATGGACTCATCAACAGCGTGCATCGTGGCTTTCGCGATGTCGGCTTTTATCCCTTCAAAGTCTAAGCAAGCCTCTGTTGCTAGGAGAAAGGAGGTAGACTTGATGAGCGGACGGGCTTTGTCCGCATAATTGGGAACCCACTGTGCATAGTATGAGAAGAAGCCTAAGCATCTTCTCAGTGCTTTGATGCTAGTGGGCAGGGGAAGTTCCAGGAGGGGATGCATACGGTCTGGATCAGGGCCAAGGACCCCGTTTTCCACCACGTATCCGAGAATTGCTAAACGGCGCTTGCGAAATACGCACTTCTCCCTGTTGTAGGTCAGATTCAGGCGAGACGCAGTGCGTAAAAATCTAAGGAGGTTGGCATCGTGGTCCTGCTGGTCATGGCCGCAGATAGTGACGTTATCCAGGTACGGGAAGGTAGCCCGCAGCCCGTTTTGGTCCACCATTCGGTCCATTGCACGCTGGAAGACCGAGACCCCATTCGTGACGCCAAAGGGAACCCTTAAAAAGTGATAAAGACGACCATCCGCCTCAAAGGCCGTGTATTTTCGGTCCTCTGGGCGAATGGGGAGCTGGTGGTAAGCTGACTTCAAGTCAATGGTGGAGAACACCCGGTACTGCGCAATCTGGTTGACCATGTCAGATATGCGCGGGAGAGGATACGCATCCAGCTGCGTGTATCTATTAATGGTCTGACTATAGTCTATGACCATCCGGGGTTTGTGTCCAGTTTTAACCACCACTACTTGCGCTCTCCATGGACTAGAGCTAGGTTGGATGATCCCTTCCCTGAGGAGCCGCTGAACTTCAGATCGAATAAAGATCCGATCCTCAGCGCTGTAACACCTGCTCTTGGTTGCGATGGGCTTGCAGCCTGGCACTAGATTCTCGAATAAGGATGGTGGGGTGATTCTGAGTGTCGAGAGGCTACACGTGGAGCGCGCGGGGCAATTTGGAGGCTGCTGTGCTCCCACTGAAAGTGGAGGGAGTGGCCCATCGTACTGCAGGGTTACACTCCTCAGGTGGACCATAAAGTCCAGTCCCAGGAGCATCGGAGTGCAAAGGTGCGGTAACACAAGGAGCCTGAAGTTCTCGTAAACTGTGCCCCGCACCGTCAGGTTGACCACGCAGCTCCCTAGCACGGTAACAGACCGGGACCTCGACGCCATCGAAATTGTTTGTCTGACAGTCCGTACTCGGAGACCGCACCGTTTCACGGTGTCAGGGTGAATGAAGCTCTCCGTGCTCCCGCTGTCTACCAAACAATGAATTTGGCGTCCGTTTACCTCTATGTCCATCATGGACTTGTCGAGTCTGTGAGGCTTGGCCTGGTCCAGGATGATTGACGCCACCGTTGGGTCTTGGGTACCACTGCAGGCAGCTGAGATGGTTGATGATGATGACCCCTGCTGGTCGTCCGCGATCGGTGCCGACCAAAATGGCTGCGCCCATGGATCGCACGTGGTCGGTGGCACTAAAAGTGGCGGCCCCTGCAGGTCGCACATGTCTTGCGTCTCCGTTGTCAGGAATGGCGGCGCTCTGGAATCGCATGTGGTGGAAGACCTCGAAGACGCTGGAGACAAGGAGACAGGCTCAGGAGAATCACACGCCGCACTGCTATGTTTGGAGGGTGGTTTGGTCCTGCAGACTTTGGCATAATGCCCTTTCTTTCCGCACGCGGAGCACAATACCGTTCTGGCTGGACATCGTTGCCGAGGGTGTTTTGCCAATCCACAGAAGTAACACCGCGGGCCTCCTGGAGCTGCCGCCGTCGTCAGGTCCGAGGTTGGGAACACAATCGCGCAGTTTTCCGGAGCCGCTGAATAAAGTAGAGTCGGTGGCTGTACTTGCCACGATGTTCCCACGTGGTCGGTGGGGTACGTTTCTAGGCTTCTGGAGGCCGTCTCCATAGCGTCAGCCAATTCTACTGTCTTAGCGAGGTCTAGATTACCTTGCTCTAGCAGCCGGAGGCGAGTGTACGACGAGCCGATTCCCGCCACGAACGCATCGCGGATCAAGTCGCTCGTATACTGGGCCACCGACACTGGCTTGCAGTTGCAGGCTCTGGCTAGCTGCTGGAGTTCACCCAGGTACTGTTCTGTCGTTTTGCTGGGCTGCCGCCGTCGAGTGGCTAGAAGGTGTCGAGCATGGATCTCGTTTGGCGGTTTGTTGTACTGCTTCTTAAGTAGTTCGATGGCCCCTTTGTAGTCTTGGGCATCGCGGATTGCTAAGTATACGGTGTCACTTACCCTTGCGTGGAGGACCCGCAGTCTATCGTCGTCGTTTTGAATGGCTGTTGAGGCATCGATGTAGTCTTGAAAACCCTTTAACCAATGGTCGAAAGTGTTCGACGCTCCTGCCGCACGTGGATCTAGTGTAAGCCGATTGGGTTTCAACATTTGCTCCATGGTTTTCAAAATTTTGTCAGTAATAAAATTGATGCGCGATTAAATCACTCGGGAGGCTAGATTGTACCCGGGAAATAAAGGCTTTTATTACTGACAAGAATGGAGCACACTATATACAATACAATCCCAGACTAAAGGGTCTCCAGGCAGTGCAGTGACCTTTATACTTCCCCTGGTAGGCGGAGCCAACTGGAGTGTACCACAGAACAATATCAACAGGTAGAACAGCCCAACCCTAACACCAACAGTAATTACAGTAACATATCTACAAACCCCATAGTACTAACCATCCATGGCTCAGCACTCATAGTGGTAACCAACTATGGTTCACCACAATTTCCTTCCATACTCACTCTGCTGGCTTTTGTGATTGTCTTAAGTGGACAAAATGCATGTTAACTACATTCGTGATGAGACATTAATAGTCATGTGGAGAGAAAATAAATATTTATAATCAATACATAGAAAATTTAACTTCCTATTCATTCAAAAAATAAATACTGGATATGTTGTAAATCTAAAACAAGAGCAGGAAATGCTCAACAGGTCAGGCAGGAAAGGAAATAAAATCTTAGGCAAAACATTGATGTCATTTGTCAGATATATTTATGTTATAAACAGTTCATCTACAATATCTTCCAGTTCTGAAATTCCGGGTGAGATTTTCCAGCGACTTTTCCAGTGGCAGAGGCGGCCTGCCATTGGCCACCAGCGGGATCTTCTGGGCCTGCCATGTCTACAGTGTTTTGCGTGGCTCACCTGTCCCACTGCCAGGGAACATGACACGGGGGGGGGGGGGGGGGGGGGGGGTGGGGAGGGACGCCTTCGACACGATTGTAGGATCCTGACAACAGGAAATGATGGAAAATCTCACCCATAGGAATTACGAAATGCAAATAAATAAAACAGAAATTAAGTGAGAAATAATAAGGGATGAACAGAGAAGAAAGTAAATTCAGTGGAGTCACAAACAGAAAAGTACAACAAAATGGCTGAACGTGAAAGAAAAGGAATAAAAGAGAAAATAATGTATGTGAAATGTTTGCTCTGTTGTGTTTTCATTTATATCCTGTGTGGTGTAAAAGCAAAATACTGCGGATGCTGGAATCTGAATCCTTTGTGGTGTATATGGTTACAACTGGGAGGGGGTAATTTAATTCCTTTACTTTCAAAAATTTATCAATCCTTGCCTTAAAAATATTCAATGAGGTAGCCTCAACTGCTTCACTGGGCAGGGAATTCCACAGATTCACAACCCTTTGGGTGAAGAAGTTCCTCCTCAACTCAGTCCTAAATCTACCCCCCCCCTCTTATTTTGAGGCCATGCTCCCTAGTTCTAGTTTCATCCACCAGTGGAAACGACCTCCTTGCTTCTATCTTATCTATTCCCTTCATAATCTTATATGTTTCCATAAGATCTTCCCTCATTCTTCTGAATTCCAATGAGTATAGTCCCAGTCTACCCAGTCCCTCCTCATAAGCCAACCCTCTCAACTCCGGAATCAACCGAGTGAATCTCCTATGCATCCCCCCCAGTGCCAGTAAATCCTTTCTCAAGTAAGGAGACCAAAACTGTACACAGTACTCCAGGTGTGGCCTCACCAGCACCTTATACAGCTGCAACATAACCTCCCTGTTTTTAAACTCCATCCCTCTAGCAATGAAGGACAAAATTCCATGTATCTTCTTACTTACCTGCTGCATCTGCAAACCAACTTTTTGTGATTCATGCACAAGGACGCCCAGGTGCCTCTGCACAGCAGCATGCTGCAATTTTTTACCAGTTAAATAATAGTCCATTTTGCTGTTATTCCTACCAAAATGGATGACTTCACATTTTCCAACATTGTACTCCATCTGCCAGACCCTTCGCGCGTTCACTTAGACTACATGTAGCTAAGGGAGTAAATGTTTAAGATGGTGGACGGGGTACTAATCAAGGGGGCTGTTTTGTCCTGGATGATGTTGAGCATCTTGAGTGCTGTTGGAGCCACATTCATCCAGGCAAGTGGAGAGCATTTCCTCACACTCCTGACTTGTGCCTTGTAGATGGTGGACAAGATTTGGGAAGCCAGAAGGTGAGTTACCCTCTGCAGAACTCCATCCTTTGACCTGCTGTTATAACCACGATATTAATATAGCTAGTTCAGTTCAGTTTCTGGTTAATAGTAACCCCAAGGAAGTTGATGGTGGAGAATTCAGTGATGGTAATGCCATTGATATCAAGGGGAGATGATAAGATTCTCTCTTGTTGGAAATGGTCATTATGATTGTCACTTGCCACTTGTCATCTCAAGCCTTAATTGAGGCATTCAAGAGGGCATTAGATGATTATTTGAATAGAAACAATGCGGAGAAGTATGGGGAAAACACAGAGGAATAGCACTAAATTATGATGCTCGTTTGGTGAGTCCATGCAGACACAATGGGCAAAATGACCTTCTTGTGCGCGCTAACAATTCTGTAATTCTGTCTAGGTCTTGGATATATGGACACAGACAGCTTCAGTATCTGAGGAGTTGTGAATGGTGCTGAACATTGTGCAATCATTCGCAAACATCTCCATTCCTGCTCTCATAATGGAGGGAAGGTCATTGATTAGCAGCTGAACCAGGTTGGACCGAAGAAACAAACCTGAGAAACTCCTGCAGTGATATCCGGTGACTGAGCTGACTGGCCAGCAACAACTACAAGCAATTTCCGTTGTGCTAGGTATGACTGCAGCCCAATCCCATTGACTTCAATTTTGCTCTGGTTTCAATGCTGGATTTCAAATGCTGCCTTGATGTCAATCAAAGGTTTTCACTTCACCTCACCTCTTGAATTCAGCCTTTGTTGTATTCAGTGCCTTCAGCTGTTTCTTGATGTCACATTGAGTGAATTGAATTGATTGAAAGACTGGCACTGGAATGTTGGGGACCTCAGGAGGAGGCTGAGATGAATCATCCGCTTGATAATCCAGGCTGAAGATGATTGCAATGCTTCAGCCTTGTCTTTTGCACTGATGTGCTGGCCTCTCCCATCATTGAGGATGGGGATATTTATGGAGCCTCCTCTTGTTAGTTGTTTATTTGTTCAACACAACTCATGACTGGATGTGGCTGGACTCCAGAGCTTTGATTGGATCTGACTACGGGATTGCTTTGTTCAATCAAGAACAATTTAATGACAGATGATGAATTGAAATATGGCTACAAAAAGGAACGTATAGTAGATAAAAAGTTTTAAACAATCAAGTTGAAATGTAATTTGGTGACATTCCCTATTTTGTTGCTTTTGCTGTGTGTCTCCTATTGTTTACTGTATTTAAATATTCAAAGCTGACTTTGTTCATTCAAATAATGCACGTCTGTTTAGACTTCTTGATAACATTACTTGCATTCTTGCCTTTCTAATGGCTGCTCAAATAAGTATTTTGTCTTTCATTAAAAAATGACCCTATGGAGAGCAAACGGTCAATTTGAAATGCTTTTGTTCCCGATTAAATATAATTATTATGTTATAATTGAAGTATTTCACATCGCATTTATCAATTTTCCACAATGGTGAACAAAAATAAATTTATCTGACAAATTGCATCTTATGGGATATTATATTGAGTTGATGGTACATAAACAAATTGTTCTGTCCAGTTGGCTATATGATGTTTATATGGTAAATAAGTCTCCTTCCATGCCCTCATCTAATCCTATCAACATACCCTTCTATCCTTATCACTCTCATTAATTACCTAGCTTTCCCTTAAATACATCTATGCTATTTGTCTAAGGACTGCTTGTGGTAGTGCTGTCAACATTCTTACTATTCCTTGGTGCATTAAATCACGACTGGATCTATTCATTATATTAAAGGTTACAACTGGATCTATCAGTGACTAGATTATATTAAAGGCCTCTAGTTTTGGTCTTCCCCCCATGGAGCAGCATTCTGAGTACAAGTACCCCGACCAAATCCTTTTGTTTTCTCAACACCTCTATCAAGTCTTCTCCAGCCTTCTCTTTCCTAGAGGCTTGTTCAGTTTACCCTGACTGCTATAAACTCTCATCTGGACTCACATAATCTTTGGTATCGTCCTTGGGAATCAAGTTTGCACCTCCCCGAGTGCCTCTACATCCTTTCCAGAATATGGAGATTAGAACTCGGCGCAGCAGTCCAATATAGAGTTTTATGATAAACTGCTGGTGATTTTGCAAATGGGCGGGCCTGTAAAAATCTCCAGGTAGCCTTCCCGCTTCCCTACCATCCAACCCTGACTTGAACGCAATTTTACTTGGGTGGGCAAGGCCTAGGGCAGGCCCACTCACCCTTTCCCCGATTGAAGCTTTTTGAGAACAATTATTGGCCACTTAAAAGCCACTTCATACCCAGCCTTGATTTTGAGGCTGGCCAGAGGGGCTCAGGGCAGGGGTTGACCAGTAGTTCACCCTCCTCAGGCCTTGAACTTAATCAGAGAAGGTCTCCCTATAGGGGTCCCTTTCACGTCAGGCACATCCCCGCCCCCCTCCACCTCTGGATTGACTAGCGGCTCCTGAAGATGGGGCCTGCCCCCCAAATGCAACTGGAAGGTGCTTCTCAAGCCAATTATCAGAATGTCACACGGCTGCGGGGCAGCCTGCTGGAGTTGGGCAAGTTTTATGATGAGGGGATAGGAAACCCTACTGCTTGCAAAATCCTGCCCTTCAAACTTAATTAATTTTCTTCTCTCTTGCTGTCTTAAATGTTTTTTTTTATTCGATCATGGAATGTGGGTGTCACTGGCTGGGAAAACATTTATTGCCCATCCTGAGGGAATTTAAGAGTCGACCACATTGTTATGGATCTGGTAATGACTTTTAATTGTCAGTGGGTAGGTGTGAATCAGATGCAATTGGGAAACACACCCAACTTCGTTAAATTAAATTTTAAGTCTGGCGAGGTCAATCGCATGCCTGATCCCAGAATGTAAAATCCTGGCCACGGTGTTTCAATCTTGACTGGTTTTCAGAGGATTGTATTTCTACTAAATTCCAGATCATTGTTAAATAATTCCCACTTCCGCTCTATCTCTTTGTCAATTATTTTCTGTTTACCTTCTCAGCTTCTCAACCCCTTAAAATGTGTTTTTTTGCCCATCTATTAGTCTGGTCCTTGTCTCACTCAGGGACTTTTCAATCATTATTTTAAACTCCTTTATGCTCTGATTCTGTTGCTCAAATGTTTTCCTGCACCGGGGCTTCCCAAACGGTGGATCAGGGCCTCTAGTTGGGCATTGTGATGAGATTTGTGGGTGGTGAGCTGCAAGGCCGTGAATCATGGACTGAGTTCAAAGAGCAGTGAGGTCTCTTTGCATCCTGGGATTTTTTTTTTGTTGGAGGCCTAATGGCTTGCTAGCTGAAGCCAGATGGCTTCTGCTGAAAAAAGATAGTGAATAGGTATGTGTTCGATTTTTTTGGAGAATCTCTGGCTTTTCGTCAACTCCCCTCTCCCTGAGGGAGATGGGATAGGGGAAGGAGGGGGAAATGAGGGAGGGGAAGGACGGAGAATGGGGTACACTTGCTTAACAATTGAAACTACCTTCTCTGCCCTGCTCAACAACTCTCATACCCACCTCCCAACTCCAAACCTCCCCCCCCCCCCCCCCCCCGCACCGCTCCCACCCCCGGCCCAAATCTTCACTTCAGATCACACAAAGTATGAGGCATTAAATGTGGTCACATTGGGAAAAAGTTTGCCTCACATTCTTCTCTGCCCGAGTTTACTTCCTATTACTAGATTTTTTCTACACACTGGGTCTAAAATGAGTCCTGACATACTGCAAAAACTCTATTCCCATGATCAACAAAATCACAGCAGTCATTCAAATGCTAGTCAAATTACGAGCACAAAAATAGACATGTGAACATGTAAAACAAAAGCATAATCTAGTCACGCATAATCTTCTCAAACTTTAGTTTCTTTTTAAAAATCCATTTAGCTGTCAGACCAAAGCTAAGAATTTAAAGGTTTGGTGTTTCCTCCAGCAATGTCTCTGACAGCAGGGGGTGAAGTACTCATTACAGAAGTAATTTAATTTCCTTATACTTTCTTCATTTTGATCCAATTGACCTATTGGATATTAAATTGAGTTAACTCCCAGGCATGGAAACAAATATTGCTCTCACATGACAACCTCTAAATGCTTGAGTAGGTTTAGGGACAATCTCCAGCTTACAACTGAAGCGAGGCGGTTCTAAAATTCCAAGCGTGTTATTTTTGTGTATGTTTGCACAAATAAGATCACACCTGACTTTCATCAGATGTAATTATGCAATATCAACGTGACTATGGGCATGGTACACAGACTGGCACCATGCCATATGGTGTCAAATCTTCTGCATAATTTTAGCGCTGCCTTTTGAGTAGTAAATGGGAAGAGAAGTCAGGGGAAGAAGTTTCCACAAGATGACTAATCGGTCTCAAATTCTGATAGATTATTATTTTTTAAATGTTTCTGCCCTATCAAATGGTGCAGATCTCCTTGGCATATAATAGACCTCTCTTTGCTTGATATATGAGATCTAGAACAAAGCTGTAACATGGGCCTGATTTTAACTCTGAGCAGATGAGTTGTGGCATGAGTTAGAAACTCACCTGTTAATCAAGAATTGAGGACAGGCTATTTCAACTCCTGGGCCAGATTCAAATCCAGTCTGTTCCTGGTAACAAGTTGACAGTAAACAATGGAAGGTCGTACAACCCAGGCATTAGAAAGCTGACATGATTGACTGTCAGGGCAACTAGCAGGAAAGAAATTAAAACTATGGTAGAGAGGCCTAAACATTCCTTGATGTGGAGATGCTGGCATTGGACTGGGGTAAGCACAGTAAGAAGTCTCAGAACACCAGGTTAAAGTCCAACAGGTTTATTTGGAATCACGAGCTTTTGGAGTGCTGCTCCTTCATCAGATGAGTGGAGGCAGGTTCACAAACACGGCATATATAGGCAAAGACACAATTGCAAGATAATTACAGATTACCTGATGAAGGAATGGCGCTCCGAAAGCTCGTGATTCCAAATAAACCTGTTGAACTTTAACCTGGTGTGAGACTTCTTACTGTAAACTTTACTTGTAAGACCCAATTCCTGCTGGATCCACAATTAAAGTTAAAACAAATCAGACTGGCCTTCTTCAAGCTCCAATCTTTAGTCAGATTTTAAGTAGCAAGCCTTTGTCCCAAGGATACAACTTGTAAGGCTACAGCTGAGGTCCAAAGAGCTCTGGGTGTGTGGACTGGTACAGGATGAATCAATCATGGCAACCCCCTGGAATTTTTGCATAAATCACTGTCTCCTGCCTACCATCCCCCCATGGGCTCCCTTTTCCCTCCCCGTCCAATACCACCAACTTACCATGCTCAGGAAGCAATGCCTACATTACTGGGTGAGCCTGATATCTGGAGTGTATAGAAAAAATGCTGTTTAGACATAATGGCCTCTATAGCCTTTGTTGAGGGTATTGCCTTTTGCAACCTACATCACTGTGATCATTGCCTCTCTCCTGTGGAGTGACATGCCTGTGTGGAGAAGACTGGGCTACTCCTTCCTGCTGGCGCTATGGCATATGTCTGGAAGTGACCCCCTGTCAAGGTGGCCAACTGTTCCATAAAGAAAGGGATTGTTCCTTATTTTGGCAGTTTGTCCCAGGTCCCCTAAGGCATGCCTTTTGTCCCTTATTTCTGAGACAGCCAATGGGAGACTAAGTTGTGAATCTCAAGAGTGATGTGAGCAGAAGGTCTGTGAATTGGCCAATAGAGGGACCTTGATGTGACCCCCACAAGATAAGTTTTAAGTTCGTACAAAGCTCCCTTCCCCCTACTCGTAGGGTCACCAGAACTCCTCCAATCAATTCCCCTCCTTCTCTCACGCTGGCAGCCCCTGCTGCTCATATGTGCACCAAGTGGCATCAAGTGGCAACCCTCTCCCTGTCCTAATGCCAAATGGCCTGACTGGTCACCCTGTTGGTCACCCTGTTGGTTACCCTGTCCCTACTTCTACTGAATATGGTCCTGAACTGAAGGTCAAGGTGATGCAGCAGCAGTGGCACCCATGCTGATCAGATGTAGGTTGAATGGGAAAGTGGAGATGAGACATGTGAAGTGCCATTTCCAATGTAGAGCAATCACACTCTCAGCAGCAGTACTGTGAGTAAAAGCCTTTTACTGATGTTTCAGTTTTTATCAGACTTTCTGTTTGATATTTCTTTAACTCTCCCAATTGCTGCTATCTGCCTGCCTTGCTTTCACTGATGAATTCCAGGAAGCATTGGAAACCCATGCACCAACAGTTACATTTGAAAACCTCTGTTAAAATAACTATTCATAGGTTTCAACATGCTGAGTGCGGCAATCCACCTCTCCAAAGGGCGTTTCCTGCATACAGCCACACATAAACTAATAGGCCTTTTTGTACTTTTCTTTATTGCCCTCCACACAGACCTGAATGGCTGCTGGGTATTCCTGCAGCTAAGTACAAAGTTTGTGTAACAACTTGCTTTCATATCATCAGCTGAGACCCACAGTCAGTTTTGAGTTGTCAGTTTCTTGAAGTTCTGTATCAGCTCCATTAAAACTGCTGGTCAGTGACTGCACATTTTCTTGGTTGGTATGTAGGCATCAATAAGCTAATGGCTATGGCTCTGTGACTGTTTGGGAGAGGACCTTCAGAGGAATCCATGTGCTCATTTGTCAGAGACATGGAAGAATTTACGACTTAGATAGATTCCTCCACCATTTACTCGAAGCTATGTGTCGCCTCTGGCACCTCTGCATTTGTTCCCTGTCAGTCTCTGCATCTCCAGTACGTTTCTTGCAGCCACGCCCAGAGGCCCATCATCGGCATTGGGCTCATTATGGGTCTGGCCTCCAGCAGTCCTCCAACTGTCACATCCTTCAACAACTGCTGCGACGTGTCTGTGCTCTGTTCACCAGACTGTGACCCCCAGTGAATGGGTTCTCAGCGAGTTGACTGACTTAGCATTGGTGGAGTGTGCAGGAGAATGATGTGAGAAGTCTGTGTCAACATCCTTAGAGGTGGAGTTCTGGCCTACATCAGACAGTGGGCTGTGTATCCTGACTGTGAGGTCCTGTAGCAGAGAGCAGAAAAAATTAGCTTGTGGTTATGTATAATCCCTTTTCCCAGCACTGTGTCATGCATGTCTCCTGTATGACTGGCTATTGATACCAGGTTGGAGACATCGTCGCTCTTTTATGTTTATACTCTGGTCTTGCCGTCCACAACTAAGCATCCAACCTGCTCTGCTGACCAGTTCAACTGCCTCCTCCTGAGCAGAGGTCAGGGACACTGCCATCAGTCTTTGAGTGCTTGCAGTTATGTGTTCTTTTGTCCTGCACGCAGACAGAAGAACTGAGTGTCATCTCAATGGATAGCAAAGCCTTTTAAGAACAGACAGGCCCATGACAGCTAATGCCACCTCTCCAGTATGGGTTTCACACACACACACACACACTCTCCTGTAACTGGTACATCTTTCATGATATGAACTGCCTCCCACACATGCAGTGCACACATTGCAACTGGTATCGGGGCCCAGAAACTAAAATCCTGCCAGGCATATCTTACCACTTGCACATTTACATTCAGAGTGCCACTTTGCAGTGACGACACTGTGTCACTTATCCTTGCAGGTGGTCTTTGAACCTTTTGCAGCATTGGGACCAGTTTCGCTTGTTGGCCCCATGGTTGCTAACCTCTGCAGCGATCGTTGTCCAGGCTGCTTCAGTCAGACAGGAGAGCCTGCAGCTGCCGCACAAAGAAACAGGACCTCCTGCCATTTTCAGCTGGCCTGGAGGAGAACCTGCAGGGAGGCATTGCTAAACCATGGGACCACATTATTCAGAAACCGCAGGTGGTTTCAGATGCAGCTTTCCAGGGAGAACAGGGGTGTGGAGTGGGTGGTATGAGATCCGTACGTGGTTGTAGCATCAGTTTCACTTTTCTGAGAGAGTGATCAGATCAGCAGTTTTACTTTCAAAACATCCACTCACACAATCAGACTGCTGCTGCTGGATTGCAAAAAAATATAGAAAATAGGAGCAGGAGTAGATCATCTGGGTTCTCGTCCCTGCTCCACCTTTCAATATGATTATGAATCTCAACTCTATACTCCACACTCTCCCCAGACCCCTTCATGCCTTTAGAGTCTAGAAATCTATTTCTTTCTTAAATATAAATATATTCAGTGACTTAGTCTCTAAAGCCTTCTGTGGTAGAGAATTCCACCGTCCGTGTGCAGAAGTTTCTCTTCATCTCAGTCCAAAAAGCCAGACCCTGTTTCTTGAGACTGTGACTCCTTGTGTGGGTGGCACGGTGGCAAGTGGTTAGCACTACTGCCTCACAGCGCCAGGGGCCCAGGTTCGATTCCTGGCTTGGGTTACTGTCTGTGCGGAGTTTGCATGTTCTCCCCGTGTCTGCGTGGGTTTCCTCCGGGTGTCTGGTTTCCTCCCACAGTCTGAAACATGTGCTGGTTAGGTGCATTGGCCATGCTAAATTCTCCCTCAGTGTACCTGAACAGGTGCCGGAGTGTGGCGACTAGAGCCTTTTCACAGTAACTTCATTGCAATGTTAATGTAAGCCTACTTGTGACAATAGTAAATAAACTTTAAACTATATCCTTTAGCCAGAGGAAACAACATCCCTGCATCTAGTATGTCCAGCCCTGCTGGAATTTTATATGTTTCAGTGAGATCCCCTCTTGTTCTTCTGAACTCTATTGGATACAGGTCTAGTTGAGCCAATCTTTCCTCACACAACAATCCTGCCATCCCAGAAATCAGTTTGGTGAACCTTCGCTGTGTCCTTTCTATGGAAAATATGTCCTTTCTTTTGATTCATGTGATTTTTCTGAGGTAGGTATACGCTTTTTTAAGAAGTGTATACCTGTCAAGGTGTCTTTTAACCATGGCATCTGGACCTCTGACATCCGTGTGGTAACAGTGAGGTCATTAGCCTCCTGCCTATGCCTGCTGCAGGATTGGCTTGGTCCCTCAACTCTGAATATCTGACTTCCTGTCCTGCTGTCAGGACACTCAATGCAACTACAAGATTTCGTCCAACATTTTCAAGCTTGGTATTTTTCACCAGTTGCAGATTTTTGCAGCTGATTAGGCAAAAACATTTACCTTTGCAACAAGAGAATATAAAGTTGAAAGAATGTTACACATTTTCATCCATATTTCTGCATGCATAATATTCTTGTGAGACTTATGAGTGCAGATTCCCTTTAAATACTTCATTGAAGAGTGTATGAGAGCAGGTATACCTAAAAATGAGGTGCCACATTGGTAAAGATGCAACACAGGACTACACGCATGATAAATAGCAGAAGCAACATGCAATAGATAGAGCTAAGCAACTCCACAATCAACAATCAGATCAAAGCGCTGCAAAAGACAAGGCTGAAGCAGTTGCGACCATCCTCAGTCCGGATTGCTGAGTGGATGGTCCATCTTAGCTTCTTCCTGAGGTTTCTTCATCATCATAGATGCCAATCTTCAGCCAACTCGATTCACTTCATGTGATAGTAAGAAATGGTGTTACTATCCAAGATCCCCAATTTGTTGGTAAGATGCAGTTAGGGATCAATAATGTTTGAGATCGAATACGCATAAAATCACAGGATTCCATGGGTTTGAACATTCAAAAATAAATTTTATGATACAAAGGGGGTGTCTTACCAGAATTTGGCAGAGTCTTGGTTCCAGTGAGGAAAACCAGCGTGGGGGCAATCTTACCGGCTCATCCCACCGGTTGATGGGCGGGTGAGCCGGTAAGATTGCGCAAGAAGTAAAAAATCAGGTTTGCGCCTGATTTCTCACTTCTTGCAATCTTACCGGGCCCAGATTTCAGGCGTGATTTTTTTGAATTACCGAGCAGAATGGGAAACCTACAGTTTCCTATTGTGCTCTTCATGGTAATGCCTTGGCCAGAGTCAACTTGCTAACCAATCAGCCTAACGTTTTTCCTCCAGCATGAATTTTTGTAATTGATTGAAATTTGGCATTCTTGTGTTTGTTCTGATGAGTGTAAGGTGAAAGGTTTTGGCGACATCTCTTTTTTCAACAATGCTGAATGAAATGTTAAAGCTGAGGTTTGAAACATGGGGTGAGATTTTCAACCCGTGTTCGCTATCAGAGAGAACAGCAATGTGGGTTGAAAATCCAGAGAGAATAGGAATAACAATCCCCTCCAAAGAGATCACATTCCGTGATTTTCTGCAATTTTCCCCCCGCTTGCCAGTGGCATTATGAGGTTCACACCCACAATGGACGAGAACCTCATTTTAATGTATTTACATAAAGTTAACTTTAATTATCAGGCCATCCGCCATATTTCCCCATTTTTCGTGTTTTCAAACCTTGCTGACGTGATGTCATGTTGGCGAGGTTTACAACAGGTTCGCCCAGATGTGAGCCTGACATGGGGATTCCTCTGGGACACAAAGATGAGTATCCACCAGGGGGAGAGGGACAAGCTTGGGCATTGCCCCGGCACAAGTTGGCACTGCCAGGTTGGCACAGTGTAATTGGTAGAGGGGTGGGGAGAGAATTTGCGCTGAAGGGGGAAGGAAATGCCAGTGATGATCGGGGGAGGGTAGGGGAGAGAGAGATGCTGGCAATGATTGGGTGGGATTGGGGGGAGCAGATGCTGGCAATAATCGTTGGGGGTGTGGGGGGTAGGCAGAAAAGGAGATGCTGGTGATGACTGTTTGAGGGGGGGCTGATACCTCCCTGGTGGAGGGAAGGTTACTTTTTGCTCTGTGGAACTGGCTTTGCCCACGTCTTTAGGCTCCATCTCTCAAAATGATGGTGTGAAACATGCCTCCTTTTTTTGACAAAGTTCCATAAACTCTGGAGAGAAAATCTGCTTGTTTCTTTGGAGAGAAACGTGCCGCTTTTCAGTCAGATCCAGCCACTTTCCCATTTTGCGCCCAAGTTCTACTCCTCATCTTTCTCCGTTGCTAAATTGGTTATGGTTGTGTCTGGTATGGGCCCATTAAACGTGCACAAGAGTGTCAGATTTAGACTGTACTGACTGTTTAATGTCTGGTGTGGATGATGGAGGATGAAAAAAATCAGTCCAAGATACATATCCAGGAAACCAAGAACCACTACTCGTAACTGTGAAGGAAGTGAACAAGGGATGGGGAAGAAGTAGGGTAATGGATAAGAGGGAGAGAGAAAGAAGAATCACAAAAGAATGGGGAAATGATGAATCCCAAGAAAGGAATGTAAGAAAGCTGTGAGAGAGAAAGAGGGAATATGAACAGGGGAAATAAAAGTGATGTGTGGAATGGAGAGAGAAAGAATAAGACAGGGAGAAAGAGAGAGAAGAATGAAAGGAAAATAGGGTAATGAGACATTTAATTCAGATTTCAAGTGAATAATTGGTTAACAAACATGGAAAAAGGTATCAGTAAGCTTTCAGGAGGGGGTCAACAGTAGCATAGCCCCCAATTCATGGATTCAAGAAGGTGTTCAGATGTAATGATAATTCCTTGGACCATGTGTTATCATAGAATCCCAACAGTGCAGAAGGAGGCCATTCGGCCCATTGAGTCTGCACCAACCACATTCCCACCCAGACCCTATCCCCATAACCCCACATATTTACCCTGCTAGTCCCCATGACACTAAGGGGCAATTTTCCATGGCCAATCAACCTAACCTGCACGTGTTTGGACCGTGGGACGAAGCTGGAAGAAACCCACGCAGACACGGGAAGAACGTGCAAACTCCACACCGACAGTCACCCAAGGCTGGAATTGAACCCGGGTCCCTGGCACTGTGAGGCAGCAGTGCTAACCACTATGCCACGGTGCCCCCATCTCTTATTGATTAGTCCAACTGTAGTTTTTCATCTGGAAATCAATACAATAAAGGCTTTAGCAGAATAATAACTTGATGCTTCAGAGAATGTTCACAAATGAAACCTTCAATCTAATGGCACCATTATAGACTCAGAAGGTTCAATTAGAGTGCAAAATTAACCTTCTGCAGGAAGCAATCCATTTTGCTATGCAAAACCATCTTCTTCCTTCAGAATCCTTGCCATTGGATTCTTTGTAAATTACATTCTGATGATTGGAAGTCATTTCCAAAGCTTTACGAAAAATAGTTCCCGAAGAATATATAATCGAGTTCAGTATTCTTACATTGAATCTCTATTCATTCAAACCTCAAAAGGTTTCTACGTGAGACCCAATCAATCCTGAGAGGGAAAGGTGTTATAGAGTTTTAGTCATCAACAATGATAACAACATCGATATTATGGCTGCTGTTATTGTTTCCAACCACACAATTACATTTGTTTCACTTTACATGTGCAGTATGCCCAATTGTAAATAAGATGCTTGGAATTTCTGCTAGATTGTGCTGGTTTTTCAGAGCCATTTATTCAAAATTGGCAAAAGCTCAAGGAATTCCAGGTGCAAATTACATCCAGTGCAACTCAAATTTCTGCATCTATTGTACAAGCTTAAACAAAAAAATCACGCTGGAATCCAGCCACACACACAAAACAATGCGCCAAGGTTGAATTAATCATATTTGCAGTTTTCGCTAATTGTTTCCATTTGTGGGCACAAAGCTAAGGTTCTCTTACGTGCAAAGATACCAATATTCATTTTTTAAAAATATATTAATTTTAAACAATACTTAATTTACGAGGAAACGGACAATCGTGCAGCAATGAAATCAGTAAAAGATTCTGCATAGTTCTTTAGAGTTATTTTCAGTTATTTACTATCAGGTTACTCACAGATAGTGGACTTGACACACCAAGTAAAACAACTTCCTTTTTACAATAGACCCATTTTCAGCTGCATTAATTAAACTGCCCAACCAGCATTGACCTAGGCACCAGAAATGACAATGACAAACTTAGCCCAGTTGAGGGATTGTGGCAAAATTGTGACAGCTGTTTCACACACTAGTCAAGCAACAGCCTGACATAGTCATACTCATGGATCATACCAGACACCACCATCACTATTCCCAGACTTATCTGTCCCACTGGCTGGACAGACCCAGCAGATGTGGTGTATATTTAGGGAGTCCTGAACATTGACCCTGGACCCCATGACATCTCATGGCAGCAGATCAAAAATGGGCAAGGAAACCTCCTGTTGATTACCACGTATCGTCCCTTTCAGCTGATGAAATCAACCCTCGTCCAGTGAAGAGTGCAGGAAGGTATGCTTGGAGCAGCACCAGGCAAACCTAAAAATGAGATGGCAACCTGGTGAAGCTACAACATTGGACTACTTGCGTGCCAAATAACATCAGCAGCAAGCGATAGAGCAATGTAATTCCATAACTGACGGATTAACTCTGGTATCCTGCCACACCCAGCCGTGAATAGTGGTGGACAATTAAACAACTGGAGGAAGAGGCTCTACAATTATCCCCATCCTTAATGATGGGGGAGCTCAGCACATCAATACAAAAGAAACATTTGCAACAACCTTCAGCCAGAAGTGCCGAGTGGATGATCCATCTTGGCCTCCTTTGGAAGTCCCCAGCATCACAGTCTTCATCCAATTAGATTCACTCCACATGATATCAAGATTATCATGGATATCGAGGCAATGGACACTGAAAAGGGTATGAGCTCTGACAATTTTCTGGCAATAGTACTGAAGACTTGTGCTCCAGATCTTGTTGTGCCCTAGCCAAGCTGTTCCAGTATGGCTGCAACACAGGCATCTACCCAGCAATGTGGAAGATTGTCCAGGTATGTCCTGTACACAAAATGGACAAATCCAACTCTACCAATTACCCCATCAGTCTATTCTCAATCATCAGTAAAGTGATGGAAGGGGTTATCAACAGTGCTATCCACATTTGCTTAGCTGAAACCTGCTAACATTTTGGTTTCTGCCAGGACCACTCAACTGCTGACTTCATAACAACCTTGTTCAAACATCTCTTGAGGTGAGGGTGACTGCCCTTGGTATCAAGGCAGCATTTGACTGAGAGGAGCCCTAGCAAAACTGGAGTCAATGGGAATCAGGAGGAAACTCTACTTGTTGGAATCAAAACTAGCACAAAGGAAGATGGTTGTGGTTGTTGGAGGTCAACCATCTCAGTCCGAATACATCTCTGCAGGAGCTCCCCAGGGCAGTGTCCTAGGCTCAACCCTATTCAGCTGCTTCATCGATGACCTTCCTTCCATCATAAGGTCAGAGGTGGGGATGTTCACTGATGACTGCACAATGTTCAGAACCATTCGCAGCTCCTCAGACACTGAAACAGTTCATGTCCAAATGTGACAAGATCTGGACAATATCCAGGCTTGGGCAAACAAATGGTAAGGAACATTCATGCCACATAAGTGCTAGGCAATGACCATCTCCAACAAGAGAGAATCTAACCATTGTCGCTTTCATTGCCATTGCTGAATCCTTGATGATCAACCTTCTGGAGGTTACCATTGCCCTGGAAACTCAATTGGGCCAGCCATATAAATACAGTGTTTGCAAGAGCAGGTCAGAAGCTAGAAATCCTGCGGTGTGTAACTCACCACCAACTCTTATATTCATCAAGGAATATATTTTTGAAGCAAAATATTAAAAAAAAACTCTGGGGGTGATTTTACCATCGTGTTGAGTCTGTTTTCGGGCACGACACAGTGGTAAAGTCGGGCGTAAAGCGCTTCATGCGATTGGTGCCAGTTTACATGACC
The DNA here is from genome assembly GCF_964213995.1 of Mustelus asterias. NCBI lineage: Eukaryota > Metazoa > Chordata > Chondrichthyes > Carcharhiniformes > Triakidae > Mustelus > Mustelus asterias. Next base: position 44,689,535 of record NC_135814.1, on the reverse strand, counting down.
GGCGCTATTTTAAAAGCACTGGAAGTCCGGCGTGGTCAACCTCTCACCGGAAATGGGCAGGAGGCAGATTAATATATGGAAATTTAAGATAATGCAATTTACATCTGACGAAGGAAGGGCCGAGGATGTCGTCTATATGGATTTCAGTAAGGCATTTGACGAAGTCCCACAGGGCAGGTTGGTTAAGATAGTTAAGGCTCATGGGATACAAAGAGAAGTGGCTAGATGGGTGGAGAACTGGCTTGGCCATAGGAGACAGAGGGTAGCGGTCGAAGGGTCTTTTTCTGGCTGGAGGTCTGTGACCAGTGGTGTTCCGCAGGGCTCTGTACTGGGACCTCTGCTATTTGTGATATATATATAAATGATTTGGAAGAAGGTGTAACTGGTGTTATCAGCAAGTTTGCGGATGACACGAAGATGGCTGGACTTGCAGATAGCGATGAGCATCGTCGGGCAATACAGCAGGATATAGATAGGCTGGAAAATTGGGCGGAGAGGTGGCAGATGGAATTTAATCCGGATAAATGCGAAGTGATGCATTTTGGAAGAAATAATGTAGGGAGGAGTTATACAATAAATGGCAGAGCCATCAAGAGTATAGAAACACAGAGGGACCTAGGTGTGCAAGTTCACAAATCCTTGAAGGTGGCAACACAGGTGGAGAAGGTGGTGAAGTAGGCATATGGTATGCTTGCCTTTATAGGACGGGGTATAGAATATAAATGCTGGAGTCTGATGATGCAGCTGTATAGAACGCTGTTTAGGCCACATTTGGAGTACTGTGTCCAGTTCTGGTTGCCCCACCACCAGAAGGACATGGAGGCGTTAGAGAGAATGCAGAGAAGGTTTACCAGGATGTTGCCTGGTATGGAGGGTCTTAGCTATGAGGAGAGATTGGGTAAACTGGGGTTGTTCTCCCTGGAAAGACAGAGAATGAGGGGAGATCTAATAGAGGTATACAAGATTATGAAGGGGATAGATAGGGTGAACGGTGGGAAGTGACGATCACAAGGGAGGCCATGGAACCTTTACAGATTAAAGGGGAGGAGGTGCTCGCTGCCTTGAGGCAAATCAGAGTGGATAAATCCCCAGGACCGGACAGGGTATTCCCACGGACCTTGAGGGAGCTAGTGTTGAACTTGCAGGGGCCCTGGCAGACATATTTAAAATGTCAGTATTCACGGGGGAGGTGCCGGATGATTGGAGGGTGGCTCATGTTGTTCCGTTGTTTAAAAAAGGTTCCAAAAGAAATCCGGGAAATTATCGGCCAGTAAGTTTGACGTCGGTGGTGGGCAAGTTATTGGAAGGTGTGATAAGGGATAGGACCTACAAATATTTGGATAGACAGGGACTTATTAGGGAGAGTCAACATGGCTTTGTGCGTGGTAGGTCATGTTTGACCAATCTATTAGAGTTTTTCGAGGAGGTTACCAGGAAAGTGGATGAAGGGAAGGCGGTGGATGTTGTCTACCTGGATTTCAGCAAGCCCTTTGACAAGGTCCCTCATGGGAGGTTAGTTAGGAAGGTTCAGTCGCTGGGTATACATGGGGAGGTAGTAAATTGGATAAGACACTGGTTCAATGGAAGAAGACAGAGAGTGGTTGTGGAGGATTGCTTCTCTGAGTGGAGGCCTGTGACTAGTGGTGTGCCGCAGGGATCGGTGTTGGGTCCATTGTTGTTTGTCATCTATATCAATGATCTGGATGATAATGTGGTAAATTGGATCAGCAAGTTTGCTGATGATACAAAGATTGGAGGTGTAGTGGACAGTGAGGAAGGTTTTCAAAGCTTGCAGAGGGATTTGGACCAACTAGAAAAATGGGCTGAAAAATGGCAAATGGAATTTAACGCAGACAAGTGAGAGATATTGCACTTTGGAAGGACAAACCAAAGAAGAACGTACAGGGTAAATGGTAGGACTCTGAAGAGTGCAGTTGAACAGAGGGATCTGGGAATACAGGTACAGAGTTCCCTAAAAGTGACGTCACAGGTGGATAGGGTCGTAAAGAGTGCCTTTGGTACATTGGCCTTTATAAATCGGAGTATCGAGTATAAAAGTTGGAGTGTTATGGTAAGGTTATATAAGGCATTGGTGAGGCCAAATTTGGAGTATTGTGTACAGTTTTGGTCACCTAGTTACAGGAAGGATGTAAATAAGATTGAAAGAGTGCAGAGAAGGTTCACAAGGATGTTGCCGGGACTTGAGAAGCTGAGTTACAGAGAGAGATTGAATAGGTTGGGACTTTATTCCCTGGAGCGTAGAAGATTGAGGGGAGATTTGATAGAGGTGTATAAGATTTTGATGGGTATAGATAGAGTGAATGCAAGCAGGCTGTTTCCGCTGAGGCTAGGGGAGAAAAAAACCAGAGGGCATGGGTTAAGGGTGAAAGGAGAAAAGTTTAAAGGGAATATTAGGGAGGACTTCTTCACGCAGAGAGTGGTGGGAGTGTGGAATGAGCTGCCGGATAAAGTGGTAAATGCAGGGTCACTTTTAACATTTAAGAAAAACTTGGACGGGTTCATGGATGAGGGGGGTGTGGAGGGATATGGTCCAAGTGCAGGTCAGTGGGACTAGGCATAAAATGGTTCGGCACAGACAAGAAGGGCCAAAAGGCCTGTTTCTGAGCTGTAATTTTCTATGGTTCTATGGTTCTATGGATCACGGGCTCAAGGTGAGAGGGGCGAAGTATAACTCAGATATTAGAGGGATGTTTTTTACACAGAGGGTGGTGGGGGCTTGGAATGTGCTGCCAAGTAGGGTGGTGGAGGCAGACACGCTGACATTGTTTAAGACTTACCTGGATAGTCACATGAGCAGCCTGGGAATGGAAGGATACAAACGATTGGTCTAGTTGGACCAAGGAGCGGCACAGGCTTGGAGGGCCGAAGGCCTGTGCTGTACTGTTCTTTGTTCTTTGTTCTAGTTTCCCCGGCACTCAATCGTCCAGGCCTGCTCCCCCCTTTATGACATCACCGGGAAAGGTTCGCACTGGCGAGGAATAGACATGCTCCCCATGAACGGGGGGGCAGTTGACTTGGCATCGCCAGTGGAACCGGAGGCCATTGAGGCCCCCCAGGGAAGCCGAGGATGGGGGAGGGGGGGGTGCCCTTAGGCAGTGCCAGGCTGGCAGTGCACCCTGGCACCTGGGCAATGCTCACTGGGCAGTATTGGGGATGGGGCCAATGGGGGCAGGGACAATAGGGGTGGAGCTAATGAGAAGGGACCCAGTGGGGCAGGGCCAATGGGGGGCTAATGTGGGGGAGGGGCTAACAGAGGGAGGGGGCACTCTGCAGGAATCGGTGGGGGGGAGGGAGAGGAGGCCAGCTGCCATTCTGCAGCGATCGGGGGGGGGGGGGGAGGGTGGCGGATCCGCGATTGGTGGGGGAGGGGGTCCCTGATCAGTCTGGGTAGCATGGGGGTTGGCAGGGGCTTTATCTTGAGCCATGGGCGGGGGGGGCTGCTTCAGGCTGCCTGCAGTAGCAAGGGCCTGACAGCTCTCTTTGACTGTCAGACCCCTGCTACCGCCCAGCACTTAGAAAAAAAATGGTGAAATCCTATGGATGGGATTCTCCCAAAAAAATTCTAAGTGTCGAATTTGTATAAACACTGGAGTAAATCCTGTTGGTTTTCTCAGCGGGATTTTCAAAATGAATCTCCCACACTCTGTGCAATGTGGAGTGCAGTTTGTGAGAATCTCATTAACGGGCCTATTCCCGCTGGACAGGCTGGCAGCATAGTGCTGAGTGGGCCACTGTGTATGCACCGATCTGTCAGCGCTGAGATTGGTGCATGCGCAGTAGCCCCACTACTGACTGTCTCTCGATCGCTGGTCAGCCCCGCAACCCTGCATCGCCAGGCCTCCCCACCCCACCCGGCCTCCACCAGTAAGTCCTGATCTCCCAATCCTCACCCCACTGGCCCACCGACAGCCCATCTTCCCACTCCACCACCCCGCAGTCCCGACCCTCCCCCCACCTGCAGTCCTAAACCCTGGGCCGAACCCCCTTAAGGCTCCACCCCCTTGGTGCTGCCCGATTCCTGGTGGGCAGTGCCAAGGTGTCCCCTGGGCATTGCCACTTTATCCCTTGGGCAGTGCCAGGGGCCAGGCTGGCACTGCCAAGCTTGTAGTGAGAAATTTAACAACACCAGGTTAAAGTCCAACAGGTTTATTTGGTAGCAAAAGCCACACAAGCTTTCGGAGCTCCAAGCCCCTTCTTCAGGTGAGTGGGAATTCTGTTCACAAACAGGGCATATAAAGACAGAGACTCAATTTACACGAATAATGGTTGGAATGCGAATACTTACAGCTAAGCTTAGTCCAACGCCGGCATCTCCACATCAAGCTTGTAGTGCCCAGGGGGCACCCCCTATCTTACCTCTGAGCTCCTGGGGGGCCTCCATGGCCCCCCTTCACTCCAGCTGAGTCAGGCTGCCAGCTCCCCGCAAGTGGGGAACTGCTATAAACCCCGCTGGAGTGAACCACTCCTGGCAGGGGAAGAGGCTAGCGGGCCTGGAGGTTTCAGTCCCGGGCCCACTAATGATAGGGAAATGAAGATTTAAATAATTTATTCAGCTCTGCTAAAACAGCGCAGTGGGCTGGGAGAATTACCCCAAACAATGCTTGATTGCATTGTTCATGGAGAGTTTTATTTACGACAACTTAGTTTGAATGAAAATGAGCAAGAAAAAGAATTGCTTCTGAAATCTAATGCAACTTTGAGTGTGACCTGCACCTGGATTATTGATTGAGCTCAAAGGGGAAACTTCAATCCTTAGACCAGTGGTTCCCAAACTTTTTTCACTGGGCTGCACTTTTGGAATAAAAATTTGCTCACGCTACACCGAATTTTCTATTGATAAGAAATACATTCAAAAGCAAAAAAAACAACTCCTAGTGCTTGTTTCATAACATAGAACACAACTACTTTATAATATGATCATGGGACATCCAGAAAGTATAAAACAATGCTTGTTTAAACCATGTTTAAATGTTTCTTTGATTGTCCTTGAATCTTCCCGCCACACTTGCCATCCTCTCCCGCCTCACCAGTGTGGCGCGCCACACCCTTTGGGAACCACTGCCTTAGACTGTAAATTCACAATGACATAATCTGCAATTTGATTGCTTTGTAAGCATTAGAGGTAATATGTTGCTTTAACCTTTTGACATTTAACCATTTAACCTCCTTAATATCAATCAAATTGTTTATTGCCCTAAAGAATACTTATTTTAATTTTGGTGTATCTTTATTATTACAGTTCAACAGCTGCAAAGTTCTAAGAGCAACTGCCATTTAGTGGTTGTCAATTGAAGTGGTATTTTGGCTTGCAAGTACAACATCAATCATATCTGCTGCAGGTCTGTGACTTAGCTGTTTTCTTTAAAAAGTAAACATCAAAAGAAGTGCATTGTTTTTTAAAAGCACAACACATTTTTAAGCAGCACTAAACGGCAGTATTGGAAACAGTTTCTCTTTATTTACTCTATCGAAATCCTTGTTAACACCTCTATAAAATCCCCTCAGCCTTCTCTAAGGGGAACATTCCCAGTTTCTCCAGTCTGTCCATGTGATAATAATCTCTCAGCCCTGGAACCATTCCAGTAAAACTCTTGTGTACTATTTCCAAAGTAATGTTACCTTTTCTTGATTTCTTCCTCCTATCCCCTATATACATCCTTTATACATAGCCCATAGAAAGTGTTTGGACATCATAGATGGGCCACTGAATGGCCATAAGAATATCACTCCCACCCTTGCTATTTTTCACTCACTTCGCGAGATAACCGTAAAACTAAACTGAATTTGTCCTTCAGGGGACATATTGCCGGTTCAGATTGTGAACTCAGCCTTTGCACTCTCATGTTTTAGGTTCCAACCATTCTCATATTGGACATATTTTTCAAGGAGTAATGTCCAGCAAATCAATGAAACCAAGAAGTAGCTGTCTTTCCCTCATCCATTTTCTTTGCCAAACTAATGAATCAAGCTCGACCTTAATATTCTGACATCATCCCAGACGATGTTCACACGTACATTTTTCCACCAGAAAAAAATCAGGGGCAAATCCTGAGCCAATTTTACTTCCTATAGACTGGAGGGGCAAATTGGGGTGATCTCTTAGGAATCACTGGAGGCAGGGAGGGTACCAGACGACTGGAAAGTAGCGAATGTAACACCGCTGTCTTAGAAGTGAGGGAGGCAGCAGATGGGAAATTATAGGCCGGTTAGCCTGACTTCGGTCATTGGCAAGATTTTAGAGTCCATTATTAAAGATGAAGGGTTTTGGCAACATGTGTCGATTTGCCTGACTGTCTGACATGGAACTAGTGACATTTCACTACCTTCTCAGCTCCCCAGGACTTCTCTAAGCCCTAACAACTTGGAGGCTGCTAACAGTACCCAGGGTTTCTCTGTGAGCCACAAACCACAAGACCTAAACTACACCCAACCCCAGCAAACGCACAGATAAATTGAAAACAGCGAACCTTCTGAAGACCCATCCATCTCCATAATGATATCGTCCAGGTCACCAAGAACCTGTCCCTGGTCTCTCTATGCCGATGCTGTAGTCAAGAAAACCCAGCAACGCCTCTACTTTCTCAGAAGAATAAGGAAATTTGGCATGTCCGCTACGACTCTCACCAACTTTTACAGATGCACCATAGAAAGCATTCTTTCTGGTTGTATCACAGCTTGGTATGGCTCCTGCTCTGCCCAAGACCGCAAGAAACTACAAAAGGTGGTGAATGTAGCCCAATTCATCATGCAAACCAATCTTCCATCCATTGACACTGTTTACACTTCCCGCTGCCTCGGCAAAGCAGCCAGCATAATTAAGGACCCCACGCACCCCGGATATTCTCTCTTCCACCTTCTTCCGTCGGGAAAAAGATAAAAAAGTCTGAGGTCACATACCAACTGACTCAGAACAGCTTCTTCCCTGCTGCTGTCAGACTTTTGAATGGACCGACCTCGCATTATGTTGATCTTTCTCTACATCCTAGCTATGACAGTGATACTACATTCTGCACTCTCTCGTTTCCTTCTCTAGGAACGGCATGTTTTGTTTGTATAGCGCGCAAGAAACAATACTTCTCACTGTATACCAATACATGTGACAATAATAAATCAAATCAAATCAAATCACAAATCAAACACCGCCTTTCAGGGATCACTGAATGCTTTTAAACTATTTTAGCTCAAACTCCTAAAACACCTCTCTGGACTGTTCTTCTTTGCAAGCAGCATCGCCATCATGTCTTCAGTTCTCCTGGTAAGTAAGCTCATCTTGGGCGGCACGGTAGCACAGTGGTTAGCACTGCTGCTTCACAGCTCCAGGGACCTGGGTTCGATTCCCGGCTTGGGTCACTGTCTGTGTGAAGTTTGCACATTCTCCTCGTCTCTGCGTGGGTTTCCTCCGGGTGCTCCGGTTTCCTCCCACAGTCCAAAGATGTGCGGGCTAGGTTGATTGGCCAGGCTAAAAAAAAAAATTGCCCTTAGTGTCCTGAGATGTGTAGGTTAGAGGGATTAATGGGTGGATATGGGGGTAGGGCCTGGGTGGGATTGTGGTCGGTGCAGACTCGATGGGCCGAATGGCCTCTTTCTGTACTGTAGGGATTCTATGATTCTATGATCTGCTGCTTTATAGCTCTACCTCTTCTATTCTGATTCTATTAAGCAACCACAGGTAACCTTCTAAAGTGCCACCAAAAGAGAAAATGCTGGAAAATCTCAGCAGGTCTGGCAGCATCTGTAAGGAGAGGAAAGAGCTGACATTTCACATCCAGATGACACTTTGTCAAAGCTAAAAGGCATAGAAAGTGGGAGATATTTATACTGGAGGGTGAGGGAACGAACGATGAGTCATAGCCACAAAAACAAGGGGAAAGGCTGCTAATGGCAGTCCATAGAGAGAATAGAAGGTGTGAACGGCCAAATGGCAGAGAAATTGAAATCAGAGGGTTAAGCTGTGACAGATGAAGATGTTGGGGGAGGGGGAGATGTGTGGGAGAGAGGTAAAATCGAGAAAAAGGGGGAAAAAGGAAAACAAAGGTAAGAAAAGGGTGGACAAAATGAGGGGGAAGAGTGGGGGGGGGGAAGAAAAATAAAGGAAGACAATAAAGAAATAAAATTTAGAGAACCGTTAAAAATTAAATAAAATGAAAACAAAGGGGTTGGGTGAGGTCGAGCTAATCATCTGAAGTTCTTGAATTCGATGTTGAGACCGGAAGGTTGTAATGAGCCAGCCAGAAGGTGAGATTCTGTTCCTCCAGTTTGCATTGAGCTTCACTGGAACATTGCAGCAGGCCAAGGACAAATATGTGGGCATGGGAGCAGGATCATGTGTTAAGATGGCAAGCAACTGGAAGGTCAGGCTCCTGATTGCGCCCAGACCGAAGGTGCTCAGCAAAGCGATCACCCAGTCTACGCTTGGTCTCTCCGGTATAGAGGAGATCACATTGAGAGCAGCGAAAGCAGCAGACCAAATTAAAAGAGGTGCAAGTGAAACGCTGCTGAACCTGGAATGAGTGTTTTGGACCTTGGATGGTAAGCATGGAAGAGGTAAAGGGGCAGGTGTTACACCTTCTGTGATTGCATGGGAAGGTGCCATGGGTGATGGGAGAGGTGTTGGATATGGTGGAGGAGTGGACTAGGTTATCCTGGAGGGCACGGTCTCTGCGGAATGCTGACAGAGGGAGTGAAGGGCAGATGTGTTTAATGTAGATGTGTTTCTAAACTGCCATTTTCTTCTAGGTTTCCTGGCAATCTCTAAACACCAGCATTTTAGTTACCTTCACAACAACAGTCTTCCCAGAACTAAACAGTACTTCTAAAACATTAATGTGAGCAATGAATTAGATATTCATCACAATATATTGGAATTTAATCAGCATATCAAAATAATAAATGCAGGAAGGTGTCAAGGAGGTGGAATGCCAATATATCTCACCTCAGGATATAAAGTCTCTAAGGAAACAGACAACATATGCTCCATCAGAGTGCTATAAGTGACATGTAAAACTGGTCGTAGTTTAAAAATGCACATCCTTGAACTTATCAAAATTGGCTTAATGACCTTACCTTCTGGATATATTTGCTTCAGGTTAAGATGCCAAACATAAATATAAATTAATTCAAAAACTGAATATGTATGATTGAGGGGAAGGGTAAAAGGGGTGGGTGGTGGTTGGGGTGAGGGTGGGTGGAATGCGGAGGTAGAGGGTGTGAATTAAGTGGCCAGGAATAGAAGCACCAGGGCACATGGTTTCTTTCCAAGCCCTGGGCAAGAGTGCTACTTGTCAAAAAAATGACAGCCGTGAACAATATAAAAGACAACAGGCTGGATTCTTCAACTTCGCTCGCAGCTGAGATTCTCTGGTCTCGCTGCAGTGAACACAGATTTGGCTGAGTGCCAAGAGCGGAATCTCCCCCCCCTTGCTATCTTGTGGATCCCCATACATTCCTCACTTGTCATCATAGCCTCCTATCCCTGACCACTAACCAAATCTGAAGTACCTAACCTTAGGGGTGTGTTTGGTTCCTGGAACAACATTTCTGCACCTCTTTGTAATTTGCTTGTGAATATGTTCCCCTATCTCCTTTTCAATATCGAGTGGTCTATAAAACACACCATGTAGCATAATAGCTCCTCTACTGTTTCTTAATTCCAGCCAAAAGATTATGTCTTAAGGGCGGCACGGTAGCACAGTGGTTAGCACTGCTGCTTCACAGCTCCAGGGACCTGGGTTCGATTCCCAGCTTGGGTCACTGTCAGTGTGGAGTTTGTACATTCTCCACGTGTCTGCGTGGGTTTCCTCCGGGTGCTCCAGTTTCCTCCCACAGTCCAAAGATGTGCAGGTTAGGTTGATTGACTATGCTAAAATTGCCCCTTAGTGTCCTGAGATGCGTAGGTTAGAGGGATTAGCGGGTAAATATGTAGGGATATGGGGGTCGGGCCTGGGTTGGACTGTGGTCGGTGCAGACTCAATGGGCCAAATGGCCTCTTTCTGCACTGTAGGGTTTCTATGATTTCTATGATTCTATGTCCTTGATCTCTCAGGGTCATTCTAGCACTGTAATATTTCCCTAAATCAAAATTGCTATCCCTCCTCTTTTTTATTTTCTATTTGTTTCCTGAATATCTTATACTCAGAAATATTAATGCATCCAATCATCCACATTTTTGGCTACACCTCCTCTGTTTGCTACATCTTCTTTAGGGTCTTGAAAACCCTTTAATGTACAGAAACCAAAATAGGATGCAGTACTTTAAACTATCGTAAACCAATATTTTACATTGTGCAAGTGCAGCATTCTGAGTTTTATGGTGCATTGTTCAAGCAATTATTTATTTTTCATTTAATTTGCTTTTCATTGGTAGATTGCTTGTGGACCATCAGTGCTTTCTCATCCCCTGGCCTCTATCTTCTTTCATAATTTTGTTAATGGCTACTTTTTTACAGTACACACAAATCCTAGAATTATCCAGACTCAAACACAACATTGAATGTACTATGATCAATGCAAGTTTTGCTTTACTCCAACCTTATTCATCCCCACACCACCAGCTGTTCCTCCCTTTCCCTGCCATCTACCCTTTAGACAAACAAGTAGAGGGAGCAGGAAATGTGTCACAGACAAGTCACAACTGCTATAATTAGCGCCACTGGCCAAACTGGTTTAAAAACAAAATGTTGCAATCGCCTACCTTATGGGAGGTTGGAAAGAAGTAGAAGTGAGAAATGTTTGCAGCCAGGCTTGGAACCACCCCGCCCCGACCGCACCACCACCCCATTGGGCCACATCAGCAACAAGGAGGTGACCTGTAAACTTGATTAATCCCAACATTCTGCTCTCTTGGCAGTATGGAGGTTAATGCTGAGGAAATGCTTGGCATAATAACTAGCAAACACCCCCACCCCTATTTACACTGGTCAGAAGTTCAGCCTCTTCAGTCCCCTGTGAAAATTGGACACCAGCAAGTTGCAACGTGGAGAATCCTGCAGCCTTGGGTCCAGCTCAGAATTCTGCTTCCATTGGACTTCCTGATTTCTGCTGTCGTGGCCTCTACATGTGAAAATCAAGTAAATTGAAAATCCGTTTGTGTGAAATATGCTTTATTAAAGGCAACTGACTTACATTATTCATTAATAAACCAGAAACATATTCTAATGATCCAGCACACAATTTAGTTCCCAACCAGTGCAGTATTTAAAATGTTTAAAAACACTTGCTGTGAAACGTAACATGTTTGCCAGAATTATTTTGCCATCTGTTATATACAACCATGTCAGGGATTTAAATTGAGATATTTTGCACTTTACACATACAGAGTAGCAATAAAATTGTCCATTGTAGAAATGCATAGACATTTTTCCTTTTTCAAACAGGTATAATTCCAAATAAGTCCAGATAAACATTAGATAATAGCACTCATTTGAAAAAGTTCATTAGCTATATTTAGTTAATAACAGAATAACTTTAAAAAAATCTGTTTCACCTTGTCCTAAATTTTTATCACATGTTCATTGTTCATCGCACACACACTGGATAGATGTTAGTACAAGTAAACTACATCACCACCACTGGTGAATGGGTATAAGCAAATGTAGCTAAACAAAATTGTAACATATTTGAGGAAGCATGTTTTCAGAAGCTTGGTAAAAAAAAGTGAAACTACTTAATGTGTGAATAAGGTAAATCAAATAAAGAAACTAACTGCAATTTGTAATCGTCATTAAATATTTTGATTCACCACTTTCTCTGCAGGATAACTGGTCACTGCAAGTTTTTTTAATGACTATTATATGATTGAGACTAAATATTTTGCACATATGGAAAATATAAATGAAAATTCAGAAAATGTGCTATACAACAAACCATCGCAAAAATGGAAACATTATATATCAGGCTACAATGGTTCATTCCATATATTATTATTTTACTGTAAATCCCAGCGATTGTACAGCAACTGTGATTGGTCTGCTCAATTGGTCATTTCATTACATAGACTGTGATAGAAATTAGTTTATGTAGTGCCGATTGGTCCCCTATGGACAGGCTGCAGGCCGCTACCTTCAAGGTTTATGCAGCATTCTTCAAGCAACACTACATAGATGAATTTCTCCTCCAATACCTTCATTCATCCTTAGCTAAAAATGCAATCAAAAGGATAATGGATTATTGACTTTTATCTTAAGAGTATTTGAAAATTGAAAGTAAGGAGTGATGCTGTGGTCAGAGCCCATCTGAAAGTACTGCCTTTAGGTGAGGTCACTGATACTTGGAAATATATAATAGCCTTTTTGGGGATTTTCAGTACAGGTTTATCAAAATTAATTTTTGCGTTCCAAGGGTTAAACTGTGGGGACAGGTTGCCTAAATTTTATTTGTATTTCCTTGAGTTTAGAAGGCTGACGAATGACCAAATTGAGGTATTTAACATTTTTAAGGAATTCAATAGTGTTATATAGTGGCACTCAAGGCATCATCAAGACACTTTGGGCTTTGTTAGAGACAAAAGGCATTTATTAAATAAGTGAAACTATCTACAGAGGTTTGCAGCCCTAGGCAGTCCACCTGGCTGCTCCAGTTTTTACATGTCGACTAGATGGCTTCCAGGTGTATGCTGTCTGAGGGAGGTCTGCACCTTCTGGGGTGATCATTCACTCTCGGTTCCCATTGGTCCGTCTAAACAGTTCTGCTGTGCTGTCTTAAGGAGACAGACCCTACTATCACTACAAATAGGATTAGTGCAGTACAATGATTTCCTTTGAGGTGGGAATCCATAATCTTAACAAGTGAGCTGGAGCAATAAAGAATGAAACAAGGGGCAGCTTTTTCTCCCTCTCCACGGCATGTTTGGTGGTGACGGGAGTTGGCATGCCGCTTGCTGGCGGTGGGATCTTATGGTCCCGCTGTTGTCAATGGGGTTTCCCGTTGAATACAGCCCTCGTTGCTGGGATATCCAAAGGTGGGGGGGCGCGGGGGGGCGCCATCGGCAGGACCGTAAGATCACTCCGGCATGAATGGCAGCAAGATTTCAGCGATTTAATAATTTTACCCTGTAAAGAAGGCAGTAAAAATCTGGAACTCCTTCCTCTAAAAAGTTGTGGTTGCTGGGTCAACAGAAAAGACTGAGATTGATAGGTTTTTGTTAGCCAAGATTAACAAGGGATTTTGAACAACGGCAGATAGAGTTGGGCACAAATGAGCCATGACCGATTAGAATGGCGGAACAGGATCAAGACATCAAATGGCTTCTCTTATTCCAAGACAAAGAATGAAACCACGGACTTTATCTTTATGTTGATGACATCAGCAATTTAGCGAAACTTAGTGCAAAGGTACACCTAATATATATATTTTTACACAATATATTCTCTCATATATATTTTGTTTAATTGTATGGCTGTTCCATTAAGTGAAAGACAATGATTTACAAGGGGATCAAGGAGGTAGGCAGGAAAGTAGAGTTGAGGCAACAATCAGATCAGCCAAGATCTTATCTCATTCTGCCATCACTGGTATTCACCAAGGGGCAAGTAGTAGACTGGTCATGTGGGGAGCCAGAAAAGCAAAGTCAATCAGGGTTGCTTGTGGACTTTCAGGGTGAGTCGCTTGCTCAAAGGCACCCAGTGCCTGATTGAGGGACCTGATATCAGGAAGGGGGCTTGTTGAGTGCCACCCCCTGGTCCAAGTTACTGAAACCTCTGGCCTCTACCCTGTGACCCGCATCTCGCCATTGATCGCCTGTGGCCTGCGTGGGAACATTGGGCCTTGGGTGAGAACATTACTGGCAGCAGCGACTACCTCCCCACTGGGTGTTGAGTGGCAGCTCTTGGGGAGTACAATTTCTGCCCTCGGGGGTCCTTGATTCTGGAGAAAGCACGCTGCTGACCAGTTAAATGCTTGACTGGCACATAATTTGGCATACCTTCCCCAATGGAGTGCTCTTGCTGGTGCTCTAGCACTGGGGAGGGTGGGGTGGCGGGGGGGTATCCTTGTGACTTACATTGAATACCGCTCTTTGTAACAATTCTTACAGATATTGTAGCACTTTTCGTGTGGTTTGAAGGATCTAATGTAAAGATGGATTTGAACTATTAAGTCTCAGTGGCTCAATTGAAACTTTCCTGTGTGATCAGTGTTTTTCTTCATATAATTCATAATCAGAATAAATTGTTCAACTGAAAGGTTGTTGCAATGAGTTTTTGTTCTTATGAAACATCAATATTTCACCGGTACTATCAATTCACAAGCTGAAGCAACATCAATTTGGAAGTTGAAATTCCAGCACAACAGAATTATATTCACCATTTAAAAAAAAATACATGAATTTTGAAAAGCAAGCATATTTAGCTGCTGTTCCACATGCCAAGTCTAACACTAAGAATGCCTGAAGCAACAGGTTGGAATCTGTTTCAGGGAATGATACAGAAGCATTTAGTCTTGAACCCAGCTATTCAATTTTCGCTGGTAATTGCACTTAATGATTATATAGGTCAAAACCAGAGGAGTAAGAAACTGCAGAAAAACTCTTGGAAAAGATTACATAAAATACTTTTCAAATAAAGAGACGCAGTATATTGATGATGGAAGATTTGTTCATCTTCATTTATGCATAGCTTTAAAATGAATCTTTATTTACTTGAGCTATGATTATAAACATACGTAAAAGGATGACTGCTACAGAACACTGTGCAACTTCAGTCTTCCTTAGCTGCTAATTTGAGTCTTTATTAAAAATATGGTCAAATAACCAAAACAACAGATTAACAGTTTGTTCTCTGCAGCTTCACTGTTGTCTTGCCATGCTGAGCCTCTTGTCTACATTCAGATCATCATCCTACATAGGTAGGGATCCAGAACCATTTTTAAGGCCAACCAGTTGGACACATGTGGTGGATGCTCCCCCCAGTATATCTGGGCCAAAAAGTGATGGGGTGGTGGGGTTTATAATGAAATAACTCAGTCCAAAAATTGCTTTCCTATTGCACAACCCAGCAGTTAGCCTGTACATTCCACCAACCATCCATGCAAAAGATAGAATAGACCCTTAATGATTCCATAAAATGAAGGAAATAAAATTAATGGTAACAACATAATAAAAATCAAACCACATTCATGCGCTGCAATAGTGTGGCAAAACAGAAAGACAGTTTGAGTCAATGATGCACATATTTTATATACACGGGACAGGTCCCATCAAAAGACCCAGAAGCGGGAGCCAGTACCATTAGGAGTCAAAGTGTCCGGGCAAAGGGAAAACATGGCAGCTAGCCAAGGTAATTAACAACGTAGAACCATGGGCCCAGAGAATCAAGTGTTGGGAACAGGCAGAAAGACGACGGTGATGATAGTGTCAGGAAGTGAGAGGTAGGTGCTGGCGGTTTTTTGAAATGGTTACTAGACCAGCCTGCACTGCCTCTAAACTTTCTACATCATTGTGGCAGCCACAGCATGTACCCATCTTCCAGCACAGACTGGCAGCCTTCAGCTGAAAGACACAGATCCCTCAGCTCCAGGATATAGATCCCTCAGCTCCAGGATATAGATCCCTCAGCTCCAGGATATAGATCCCTCAGCTCCAGGATATAGATCCCTCAGCTCCAGGATATAGATCCCTCAGCTCCAGGATATAGATCCCTCAGCTCCAGGATATAGATCCCTCAGCTCCAGGATATAGATCCCTCAGCTCCAGGATATAGATCCCTCAGCTCCAGGATATAGATCCCTCAGCTCCAGGATATAGATCCCTCAGCTCCAGAATATAGATCCCTCAGCTCCGAGACACAGATCCTTCAGCTCCGAGACACAGATCCTTCAGCTCCAGGATATAGATCCCTCAGCTCCAGGATATAGATCCCTCAGCTCCAAGATACAGATCCCTCAACTCCAGGATATAGGTCCCTCAGCTCCAGGATAATAGATCCCTCAACTCCAGGATATAGATCCCTCAGCTCCAAGTTATAGATCCCTCAGCTCCAGGATATAGATCCCTCAGCTCCAGGATATAGATCCCTCAGCTCCAGGATCTCAGCTCCAGGATATAGAAGCCTGAGCTCCAAGATATTGATCCATCAGCTCTGAAACATAGATCCCTCAGCTCCAGGATATAGATCCCTCAGATCCAGGATATAGATCCCTCAGCTCCAGGATATAGATCCCTCAGCTCCAGGATATAGATCCCTCAGCTCCAGGATATAGATCCCTCAGCTCCGAGACACAGATCCCTCAGCTCCGAGACACAGATCCCTCAGCTCCAGGTTATTGATCCCTCAGCTCCAAGTTATAGATTCCACAGCTCCAAGACATAGATCCCTTAGCTCCAGGATATAGATTCCTCAACTCCAGGATATAGATCCCTCTTCTCCAAGTTATAGATCCCTTAGCTCCAAGTTATAGATCCCTCAGCTCCAAGTTATAGATCCCTCAGCTCCGATATATAGATCCCTCAGCTCCAAGATATAGATTTCACAGCTCCAGGATTTAGATCCCTCAGCTCCAGGATTTAGATCCCTCAGCTCTGAGATAGAGATCTCTCAGCTCCGAGACATGGATCCCTTAGCTCCAAGATGTAGATCCTTCAGCTCCAGGATATATATCCATCAGCTCCGATATATAGATTCCTCAGCTCCAAGATATAGATCCCACAGTTCCAGGATTTAGATCCCTCAGCTCCGAGACACAGATCCTTCAGCTCCAAGACGTAGATTCCTCAGCTCCAGGAAATAGATCCCTCAGCTCCGAGATATACAACCCTCAGCTCCAAGACATAGATTCCTCAGCTCCGGGATAGAGATCCCTCAGCTCCAAGATATAGGGGGTGACCTGATCAAAAGAATTCTAAGTGCCAAGCGAGTGTGAAAACGGAAGAGGATTGCACTGTATTTTTGGGCAGGTAAAAAAAAATCTTATCTGACTGGTATCAAAAAAATGAAGCCAAACCTGTTTCTTGCCAGCAGGGTGAGAGGGCAGGGCCTAGCTCGCTGAAAGCTGGCAGAGGACTCCATTGTGTTCACAGAATACAGAAGTCTGCAAATGCACAGAGATCTGAAGTCACTGCCTCCCCCAGCCACCACTGGCCATTATGGCCAATCATTTAATTGTCGCCCCCTACCTCCCCCCCCCCAAACTGCTACCGCAGAACTCCTCTGCTGATTCCCAACCCCTACCCCCCCCACCCCACATCTACTCCCTCCCCCCACTACCACAGGGATCCATGGCCCTGAAAGTCTCCAATTCAAAGGAAGGCAGATTTGTTATGGCTGATGTTCCCCTTTCCAGAGGCCTTGCCTGGATACCATCATTTTGAATGATCAACGATTTTAAGGGCCATCTGAAGCTAACATTTAATTCCAGTCACAGGTATGCAAATGTCTTTTTCACAAGCCATCCTGCCACCTCCATGTGGTATCACCACCTCACTCCTTCCCACCGCACTCATAACTTGGCCCAGAGTTCCTGCATCGGGCTTCCGAATAGGTCTCCAGCAATAAGTTCTACAGCCCCCTCTGGTTCCCATTCCAGAGAGTTGCAGTAAATTCTGCCCAATATGTTAATAAACCAACACAAGAGACAGAAGTATTTCCAGCTGCATGGATACCTACATATGTCAAGTTATCAAAATTTAGAACACGAGAATACAATGCCCTGTTCACAATACCAAACAACTGAAGCTTTTGTACAATTTATGTAAATATAACAGGCTCTTCAACTAATGCCTGTTGTTTAGACTAGAAAAATGGATACAAATAAAATCCCTCTATTGAATGCACAATGTGCAGAAAACTGCATTCACATTGTATGACAATGATTTAATCTATGTTTAAATGAGCATTAATTGTTGAATCTTGAGTCAACATATACATCCATCATTTAAAAATTCCAGTCCACTGAACCTTTCTTGTACTATCGGTGTATGAACCCACTTAGTTAATTTCCACCATTCCTTTCGAATGCAGAAATAAGAATGTTTCCATCGCAGTCAGTCCCTTCAGGTGTAGTCTGCCGATAATATGCATTTCCTGAGAATCTGAAAGACGGTTGATTCCTCTTCCACACGTACCACAAACCAAATGCACCCAATACAATGATGATGGTTACCACCAACGTAATCACAATTTTAAGTATTGTTCCATTTCCTATTTGGTATCCTGTGGAGAGAATTTTTTTTTGGGTTACTGAAAATCCAATTATTGGTATTTTAACAAAGATAAATGGAACTACATTGAAGTGATGGTTTTGGAAAAGAAGATGGAAATGGCTGCTTCCCCATTGATTAAGTGAGTGCAAATTAAACAGGCTGCAAAATCCAAAATAAAGCAGAAGCTTCACATCTCTGAAAGAAACCATAGTGTCTGTCGAGTCTGTCGAGTGCGACTGTAGTGTAATGCGTTGATATATAGAAATGGTCATGAGTGATGTAGACCATGAGGTGGGCAGCACGGTGGCACAGTGGTTAGCACTGCTGCCTCATGTGCGAGGGACCCGGGTTCAATTCTGGCCTTTGGTAATTGTCTGTGTGGAGTTTGCACATTCTCCTCATATCTGCGTATGTTTCCACCGGGTGCTCTAGTTTCCTCCCACAGTCCAAAGATGTGCTGTTTAGGTGGATTGGCCGTGTTAAATTCCCCCTTAGTGTCAGAGGGATTAGCAGGGTAAATATATGGGGTTACGGTGATAGGGCTTGGGTGGGATTGTTGTCGATGTGGGCTCAATGGGCCGAATGGCCTCCTTCTGCACTGCAGGGATTCTATGATTCTATGAGGTAAAAAGTGACATCAGTAGTCATGTGCTAGAGACTCTACAGCAGCTGGAGCAGGCAGTATTCATGAGAGATGTGCCTATGTAGTAGGTCATCATATATATATATATTATATATATAGTACCATTGTATGAATAAACCAGTTTGAAGTAACTATCTGAGGCATAGATATCTACCTTATCTAGATAAGATAGACTATGCCTCAAGAATCTGAAACATGGACTGTACCAACCGAAACAATGGTGAGAGCAGAATCTGGAATAGATTTTAAAATAAACATTGGTACATATTTGAAACATATTTTAAAGGGCCTGGAAAAGGGCAGGGAATGAGACTAAATAGTTGCTTCTTTTCAAAGATCCAACACAATCATGATTGGTCAAATGGTAATCTTTGATGCTGTAAAATTCATTACTCAGATAGAATTCTGGGATTGAATTCTACAAAACCTCATTTTCCTTCTGAGAAATTAGTGATTCAATCATTATATGTTCAAGTCCAAAATAGTGGCTTTCGCTCTGCCAATCTTGCTGGCAGCCATTTATATATCAGAACAGTTAACTCAGAATAATCATTTGCAACAACAGCCTATATTTCTATAGCAACTTTAACGTCATGAACCCTCTTGAGGCAATTCACAGGAGCATTGTCAAACAACATATGCCATAGAGCCACATAATGAGATATGAGATCAGATGACCAAAAGTGTGGTAAAAGAGTCACTTGAAATAAAACAGCCTAAAGTTCATGACTTACATTGTTTTCTTCAGAGTTCACAATTAAGCAATTAGCAGTGTATGAATGTATGTTATCCTTACCAAAGGCAAATCTTTTTCAATAATGATTGCTTTGGAGTTGTAAACAATAGAAAGTATGGCTATTCAGTCACTGTCTAGCTAACTGTTTTCATCTTTCTGATTCTCATTCTGAAATAAAATGATATCGACCAGATTCTCCGGAATCGTACTGCTGCCACCGAAAATGGAGAATTTGGCGCTCAGCCAGAACTCCATTCACTGCAGCGGGACTGGAGAATTCCAGCCATGGGCGAGGTCAGAGAATTCCGGCCATGATCGCGTTTGTGTATAACATTAGCTCAAACACTCCTTAACTTCATTTTCCAATTTGTATTCTAATTAATTGGAAAAACAAACAGGGATATCTGTTAAACAAATTAAGATGCAACTTTTTTCACTGAACAAAGCAAATAAATTTAAACTGTTTTGGACTTTGAATATGAGAACAAAAGGAAGCCATTAGCACAGATAATCCCTCCTTCTGAAAACTTTGTCTATCTTTGTCTCACATGAATTCTGTAGTTGTAACAACACCCAATATTGCCATTACCCGAATATTATTAAAATTTCCCTCCTTAGTGTTCTGTCAAATAACTTGGAAAAACTGATGATGTTTAGATAACATGTTATACTTGAAATGTGGTGAACATGCGATGCATTTGAAAATTATTCCTGTGGCAGTGCTTATGGTGAAATGGGGGACAACTGTTTTATAATATTAGGTGTGCTTGATGCCTTACAATTCAATATGTTATCAAGGGTACTAATTTGATGAGAATGAGTGAACCCAAATCATGCTTTAATTGCACTGTATTCTGGGATCTTTGAAACGTGCGTGATGTTATAACATTTATTGTTAAATCCAATTAACAAAATTCCGTTCAGCAATCTTTGTATCCCTTGGAAAGCAGAGCAGCTGATTTAGGCAAACAATCAATATTGGTTTCAATCAAAAAGATGTCCCGAAGTTGACAATCTTGCAAAGGCTTGAGCCTATTTATCTGATGTCCTTAACGTAAAGAACATTTTGTTTCAAACTCTGCCCATAAGCAACTTACCCTGCAGCTTTGGGGTGTAGGTATTTCCACTCAAATCTGAAATGGTAATATAAATAAGTCATACACAAATTATTGAGCATTTTTACATAAATATCGCATATTAAGAACAATTAGGCTGAATTTTCCAGTGGGCATTGGGACAATGATGTTAGGCCATTTGTGGGTCCCAAACCCACCCACCCTGCGACCTTCTGAGAGGCAGCCACCAAATTAAGCATGGCAGACAAATCCCAAGGTTGGAGGCCCAGAGGGCCTGCAGGTATGTCAAGCCAGCAGCTCCACTGGGGGAGGTGGTCACTGCTGAGGCAAGCAGGTGAGTGAAGGGCCCTTGAATATGGTTGCCTGCAGAGGAGTCACTGAATAAAGAAGCCTGAAGCCAGTAGGGCCATCAGGATGTAGGGAAACCTCTCCATAGTGGTAATGATGGACACAGATCCCTATGGTCCCCTCTTTGGGGCATGAAGCCTCAGGCTTTGTTGGCCACAGGGCCTGATGCTGGGAGGCTGCTTTCATTGAGATGGAAGCCACAGGTGGGGGGAGGGGTCATCATGTCTGCAGGAAAATACTGGTGCCATTGCAAAGTGTTCGCCAGCCAAATTTCCCAAATTGGCTGCCCACTCTCTGTGGAGTGTGCAGCCATCCATTATCCCAGCTAACCCCTGGGAAAGTCCCCCCAGGCATCGAGAAGCCAACTTGGTGCTGTTTCTCTCAAGGTTTCTGGCCTTCCTACCTCATAGGAGCAGGAAAATCCCACCCATTTTCCCCCAGTAGGGAAAATAGCAATCATGTTATGCCAAATTCTTCAGTAAATACCACAAAACAAATCACACTTGAATCCCAGAACACACAGACTGATAGTTGTACATAACTAAAAATGGCATGCAGTGCATTACTGTGTTCAATCATGAACTCATGATGCTAACACACTGAGGCAATGCAGGTTACACAAATTATCTTAATGGTATCCTTAGTGCCATCTAGCTTTGTAATACAGATTTACAATCTGCAAGATATGGAACAGCAGGCATACATAATGAATTTCCATTTTTAAAACAAATATACTAGCCTCAGAAATGATTGGTTTGGAGGATGGAAATCTAATGCGGTGGTAGCTGAGGGGCAGAAATTAATGACTGAATTGTTCCTCTTCCATTATGGTGCTAGAGACACATTTTGATGGGAGCATCAATTCTGTTTTCCACCTTCCATTTTAATGATACATTTTGGAATGGGATTAGTGGATTACTGTGCAACTCTGGGCATTCCGTTAGTTCTGCTTGCTGTACTGGTAGCAGTTTAAATACACCTGCATAAACCATAGTACAGGGCCAGAAGTCGGGATCAGTACGAAGGCCAATTGACTCTCAATTAGAAACAGGTAGGTCAGTGACTGAGAATCTCTGAAGACATTTGTCCAACTTCAGATTCCCAAAAAGGGATAAATGCAGTTTTCTACTTTCAGCCGGAAGGACCGCTGTTTTCTCTGACGATACAGTGGTAAACCCTGTGTAGAAATCTCATCAGGTCCACAGGATAGACACTTCAATGCACAATAAATGGCATGGGCAGCCGATCCTAACCTTCAGATCATCCCAACCTTGGACAAGTCGAGATAAGAGCAAACAGGTCTAGAAATCCTGGCAGTGTAGAATTAGAACTACAATTCCTGAATGACAGCAATCAAATGGAGTGAAGGTATGAGAGTGGGCAGTGGCCAGATTCCACCTTAAAGTAAGTATATCTTAAAATCATACCCAGTTGGCCATAGCAGGATTTACCTGAATGCATCTGATGTCAGATGCCTCAGAGCAAACCAATGATGCAGTGGGGCTTTAGGTCTTAGATCCCTTATTGGTAAAGGCAAAGGGTCTAAACCTTTTTTGAGGTGTGGGCACAGCATGCTGATATTGTGGCCTATTCCAATACAGTGACTAGTGCGCTTCCAACTCGTAATAGTCATGTTCTTGCTGTCTGCCTTAAAGGAGGTTTTGGAGGATGATTAGTGGTTAGAAAACAGGCCTCAGTTGAGTTTTGGGACCTCAGTTCTTTTTCAAACAGGCAGTATAGCTGTTGTGTAGATCATTCCTTTTGCATATTTTTCTCTCTTGTTAATTTTCTTCTCTTGACTCCTTGTAGGGATAAGGTTTCACAGGTCATGATCTTGTTTTACTTTTCTATTATTTGTGAATATGGAGGCTAGATTAAAAATGGGAATCAAATCTTGTTTTTATGTGAACATCCAGCAGTGATTGCCATTCAATGAGCAAAGGGGAAGCAGGAATTCTGGCTGATTTTCCTAAGGCTAGTTGCTACCCAAACTCGCATGATACCTTATAAAAACAAATTACTGTGGATGCTGGAATCTGAAATCAAAAGGGAAAATGCTGGAAAATCTCAGCAGGTCTGGCAGCATCTGTAAGGAGAGA
The DNA here is from genome assembly GCF_964213995.1 of Mustelus asterias. Classification (NCBI taxonomy): domain Eukaryota; kingdom Metazoa; phylum Chordata; class Chondrichthyes; order Carcharhiniformes; family Triakidae; genus Mustelus; species Mustelus asterias. Next base: position 44,666,482 of record NC_135814.1, on the reverse strand, counting down.
AAAGAGCTGATGTTTCGAGTCCAGACGACCCTTTGTCAAAGCTAAAAGGCATAGAAAGTGGGAGATATTTATACTGTAGGGTGAGGGAATGAAAGATGAGTCATAGCCACAAAAACAAGGGGAAAAGCTGCCAATGGCAGTCCATAGAGAGACTAGAAGGCGTGAATGGCCAAATGGCCGAGAAGCTGAAATCAGAGGGTAAGCTGTGACACTTGAAGATGTGGGGGAGGGGGGGGGAGATGGGTGGGTCGAGGTAACATTGAGAAAAAGGGGGGAAGGGGGAAGCAAAGGGGGAGAAAAAGTAAGAAAAGGGTGGGTAAAATAGGAGGAAAGAGTGGGTGGGAAGAAAAATAAAGACAACAAAGAAGTAAAAGATAGAGAACAGTTAGAAATGAAATAAAATGAAAACAAAGAGATTGAGGTGGGGTGGAGCAAATCAACTGAATTTGTTGAATTTGATGTTGAGACGGGAAGGTTGTAATGTGCCTAACCGGAAGATGAGATGCTATTCCTCCAGTTTGTGTTGAGCTTCACTGGAACATTGCAGCAGGCCAAGGACAGACATGTGGGCATGGGAGCAGGATCGTGTGTTAAAATGACAAGCAACAGGAAGGTCAGGGTCTTGATTGTGCACAGACCGAAGGTACTCAGCAAAGCGATCCCCCCAAAGCGATCTACGTTTGGTCTCTCCAATATGGAGGAGACCACAATGATACCTCGCATGATACCTTCCTTGTCTGTGTGTCTCAGTTGTTCACTGAATGCATTTCCACAATTGCCAAAAGCCTCATTAATTTATTTTGTGGATGAAGATACATTAGGTTACACTTTCAACAATTTAAAATGACTAAATTATTAAAATAAAAGCCATGTTTATTAACTAAACTAGGGGTCCATTAGTTTCATCTATCCTTGGAAGACTTTTGCTGCATACCTGTTTGACAAACGGCTCCGAATCCCTCAGCACAATCAGTCATAAACCATGCACCATCAGAGGACCTTATTGCAGCGCAAAAACCAACAGTAAAATTATTTGCATCAGGTTCTTCTGTGCCCCAGTTTGAATAAGTTACTGGGGTTCCATCAAACCATTTGAATGCATGATCTGCAATGTAACATAACAGAGACAACCATAATGAAGTGTATTCAGTGCCACATCCCTAGCAAAAATGTATACACAAATGTAGCAGTTCCTTTCATATTAACACTGTTCTCACTATCATTCCATGAATTAGACAGCTTCCTGTGACGACTACCACCCAATAAGTCACATCAATGCTGCCCATGGTTGGCAAGCTTCAGTCCTGTTTGCTGCAAACAGTTCCCTGAGGTATAGTTGTTGTTCCCTCCTCTTTGATGAAATGTATAACAATACATGGAAATAATCCAACAACAGTTTGGCAAGTTCAGCCATGATTTATGCAATTCAGCTGTCAAAAATTGTGTGATTGATGGTGGGAAATAATTTCTGTAACTAATACATAAAGTTGGACCTGAAACAGTTGGCACTGCTAGCAGACAAACTTTTTCAGAACTTGCTCTCTCTTGTAGATCAGCATGCAATTGTGATTGGCATTGCACGATGTAAGAAAATTAAATGAAGCTAATGCCCAAAATGAGTATAAAAAACATAGATGATTTAAGAAGGGGATGCTATATAAATTCCTTCTGAAAGTCTGTTAGAGGGCTGAGAATCTCTCAGATGTCTGTGATTATTTAATTTCGTCAAGTTAGGAAATTATCCTTCAATCAGATGACCTGCTGAGGAGCAGCAGTTGCAAAATGCACTGTTTGGAAAATTGTGGGCCTGCAGTGCTTGATTTCCTGCCTAAAACTTAAATGGACTGAAAGTCAGGGGCTGGAAAGCCACAATTCTCTGACCATGGCTCCCTGCACACTGCTCCTTTCTTGAAGCGGCCATCTTGGAATCAGCCCCATTAAGTGTACAGCAAGTGAACAGGTTTTCCTTCAACTTGGCAAATACACAATCGACAAATATAAAATTAAACACCAGATAAAATGAATCTTTTACATCATGAGCTTGGAAATTTATAAAAGGAACAACGTTATTTTATCTATTTAACATCTCATTGTAACTGTGCATATGCTGCTGACCTACTGTACTTAAAAAAGGTTGAAAATGCTCTAAATTTTTAAAGACATTTATGATAAAATGGTGAGTTTCTTTGATACAGGGCAGTGCTTTTGATAAAAAGTACTCTATCCTCGACTTTATTTCATTAAATATGGTTCGTCATTACTTACCAATGGTGTCAAATGTGATGCCCAACCAAATCGCATCTACAATGTGACTGTAAGTTTTGACTTGTTCAAAAACAAAGTTGTTTTCCTCTTCATCTTTAATATGTAAAATAAAAGCTTTTGTGGCTGTAAAATGCAGAAGATCAAGGTAAGTTTCCATGAATGTAAAATTGACCCTCCTGTTTGCTAAATGTGTATTGCACTTATTAAATATGTTACTTCTTTTTGGAAAAAAATACTTCAGACTGTTTATAATTACAGAGAAAATTATAAACTTACTTTGTACTTGAAAGATTAAAAAATAGAAAATCAAGGAACCTGACAATCTTGCATTCACTGATCTTTACAAGAAAGTAGACATGAGTAATGAATGTTGGAATGTCAGGAGGAACAATAGTTGATGATTCTTTCATGTTTAGCATTGCTGTCAATATTTCTATCACTGCGTAAAAAGAGTAAAAAAAAAGGTCAGGTGAAATGGGAGTCAAAAGGTCAACTAGTTATAAAATAAATCAAATGTTATTAATGCTAAACTAAAGTATTCCACAATTGCAAGATGCATTGAAGAATGTTTTCCTCCAGGCCAGAAAGTGAATTAGAAAGACTAAAGAAAATCCTTTCAAGATGTCGTCACGGCAGTGAGAGAAGTGAATAGTAACAAGTAGCTTTCATTCCAGGCCATAGCTCAAAAGACATGACAAATATATTACAATGGGACAGGAAATAAATCAAGGAAGAGATCCTGAGAGTCCAAGTTAAATAGGGCAACTTGCAGGGAGTCTACCACAGCAGGGACAACTTTTTGAGCTTGGTGAAGAAACAGTGAATGTGGAGAATCCGATTCAGTCAAAAGCGTTCTGGCTAAGAGGTTTCCCAGCTTCAAAAAGACCTCCAGAGACAAACAAGTTTCTGTAATGTTTTATTAATAGCAGTAAATGTTACTTCACTGCAATCCTCAAAATTAGGTCATGGCTGCAATGAAAGGGAGATGTCATGGATGAGAGCATAGACGGTTCTGGGAAAGAAATCCCCAAATCAACTAGTGCTGGAAGGAAGATGCAGAGTTTCTGAGAATTGGGAGGGAAATCATGTCAAAGAGGCATACTGTTAGAGGGCGTCAAAGTCTGTAGCGCTGGGAGTAAATGTCTTGGAGATTTAGAATATTGGTGGAGTTTACAAGCAAGAGCAAGTTTATTAGCCATGGGGAACGGAGTTCACTGGTGTTCGAGCACTGTGAGAAGTGAAAGGTACCGACATGGGTACAGGGAATTGGAGTGAAAGTTCAAACTTAAGAAGGACTAAGAAAAGGGGATCAAGTAGTGTTGGAGGGGTTAGGGTATGTTGCATGGAGGGATGCAGGAAAATGGAGACTGGCAGCCTTCATTGTCTGGCTCCCTGCACCTGCCTCACAACTCCCACGTCCCCCAGAAAAGAGAGTTGAAATTATTTGATAAACTGCTTTTCACAGCACCAAGGTGGGAGTTTATTTTTAAAAATGCTTATTGTGGTTAAACTATATTCGCTATCAGCCTGGAAAACTGAGTTCCACCTGGGCAGCATCGATTCTTGACTCTGCTGATTTCCAACATCCACTGCCTCTGATGTTCAGTAATTGGCAGGTCTGAGTTTCCCAAGGCTTAGTTGCATTCTTTGATTATTGCTGCTTCTCCTTTGAGAGGAATGATAGCTTATGCAAGAATACAGGAAGCTAGACTGTTGTTTTCAGCACTCTATTGATGATTCCAACTGTGCTGTGATTTGTATAAGCACTTCCAACTCTAGCTGGTGTGCAATATTTTACTATTGAGAAAACAAGGTGGGTGTCTGTAGGGTGCAATAACCAACTGGTCCCAATCAATCTGTAGATTAAGTAGATCCCAGTCTTTACCTTGGCTCCAAGATTATTTGCAAAGTCCCCTTGCCAGGACCAAAACCTGGAGCATTGAGGTGTTTCTTTTCATGCTGGTTTTTCAAATTAATGCAGAAAAAACATTTTCTGGGTATTTGTAAAAAGCTGCCACAGTTTATAATAGTTCTTAAGTATTTTCAACTCTTTTCAAAGTCTCCGTTCTACTTGAGCAAGAGTCCTTGCTTGGATGGCTAGTGCAAGGTCATCTGAACTATTCAAATTTCCTCTGGCAATGACAAGACTGAGCCAATATAATCAAGGACTATTGATCAGCTTTCTGAGAGGAACTGGGGACTTCTGAGGGTGTTTACTTGCAGGTAAAATGTTGGCTTGCAGGCTACTATACTAGACATTTTCAACACTTGAAACTATCCCTCCATCAAACGCAGCCGACAGGATACAAAAAGCACTCCTGTTTTGTGACTACAATATTAAACGGTTTGTTAGGGTGCCAGATCATAAACCCCAAGATGTATTATGAAGCCAGACTAGACGCCAAGAATTTTTAAAAATTAAATGTGAGGAAAGGATGCTTTGCCTCAGGAGTGATTCCACTGATAAATTAGGGATTTTTAAAAATCAAAACAAGCTTTATTCATAACACAGTTTAAATATACTTCTAAAAAAATGAAACAGTCTAACTCTTAACTATTTAACAATCTTTAAACATGAAAAGAAGTAATAACTTCTAACTTATTACTATTTTGCTCCAATTAAGCAATATTTCTCTTGTAGACTTAAACCCCACTTTAAAATTAGTTAAGAAATTCAGGCATACTTGCTTTGACATGCGCAACTGCCTTGGAGCTTTCAGGGCGGGCTTTTCAGAGAGAGAGAGGCTCCAGGCCTCTAACCAGCCTTTAACCAGCTGCAGTCAGCAACTGCTGTTTTTAAAATGAAAATGAAACTGCTTTTCTGCTACAAACCTAGCTCCTCCCATTTCTAGTATCACATGACTGTGCCTGTATACCTAACTTACCATATTATTTTAATCAAAAAATACCCCACTAAGCCTTCTGCTGAACAAACACATATGTGGCTAAAATGAGTAATTATCCTGCTTTCTCAGCATCTACTGCCTTCCCTCCAGACAAACACCTGTTTGTGACAAAACACTGCCTCTTAAAGCAGTCCCCCCTTAAAATTAAAATATTTTAATGGCATAATATCATCACATCTTAAAAAAATGAACCAACAATGTGAAAAGATGGCTTAATTTTTCAAAACCTTTAGTTTTCACACTATTAGTACTCTATAAGATGTATATCTTATCACATCTAAATATACAAATTTAACAATATTATAGTCCCGTTTAGTCTTTCTTTTCCAATATTGAATGCTCCACCCTTCTTTCATCAAAATTGTGATAAAGTATCTGCAAACGTGGCCTCTCCTCCTGCTTTGCTCGGCATGCTGCTATTGTTCAGCTGCTTCCTCTTTCTTCTCAGAGGCCTCCTTCTGTTCTTGGTCCTGCTTTGATTCCGAGTCCGTGGCCGGTTCTGCTGTCATGATTGTAAATGAATGCTGGTGATGTCCTTGGACTGCTGGGCAGGATTCGGAGGGTAAAACATTACATTGAATACAAACTGGCAAAAACCACTTTGGATTTGCTTTCTAATCTCCTTCGCTGAATCCAGTCAGTTCTTTTGATTTTCAGAGTCCCAAAATGTCAAACGAAATAATCTTTTTCCAGAAGGTTGAACTGTTCACAGAATTTGTCAAAGAGAACCTGCCCCTTTGCACACTTTCCCAACTTCACGTGTGTGCTCAGGGCCTTCCAGTAGGATCACTTTATCTCTGTCCCCTTTCTTTTTAACTCGCCTTAGTTTCTCTGTCAGGTAGTCCAACTCCCCTTTCTGTTGTAAAATGGTATTTCCAAAGTCTCCCAATTTTAGCTTCAGGTTAGGATTTTCTTCTTTTTCTGCATCCTTGGTCAGCACCAGTGGGTTGTCAATTACAACACAATCTGAATTCTGAAACTGTTAGAAAGCCTTCTTACATATTTCTCTCTCCCCCAGCAAGCTACATTGATGAAGTAAATTAGACAATCTCTAATCGTGGAAATAAAAGTATATCTTTCTGTTCCAATGTAGTTTATTAATCAATTGTTTGTTCTGGATCTTCATCATCATTTTCTGCATATTCTTTGGCTAACCTAACTCACAAATTGGCTTCTTTGGTGTCAGGATTTGTTGTAATTACGGTTTTAGCTATCATTGTGGCACTTAAGCTGTTGCGAAAACCATTGTCATTTACTCGAACCTCAGCTATGAACAGTACTGTTTCTCTGGGTATCCATATCTGTGCAAGCTGTAAAGATTCATCATCCCATTTGGAATGATGGTACCTTCTCATCAAACAGGCTTATTTCAGATTGTTGCCCGGTTGTCTGGTAGAATATTACTTCTGCTCCTCAACCTCCATCTTGGGATCACATATGACAGCCGACTGATCTACATTATTCCTCTCATAGACAACAAGTCCTACAGTGAATGCTTAATTAATTCCATCAACTCAGGAACAGATTCCCAATTAGTCAAAATTTCCTGCATCTGTCTCCACCCTTACTCACTTTCCTTATTCACATCAGCATCCAGTAACTTGTTTAATTTTCTCTGCATTTGCCAGTTTCACGTTGCACTGATCTGCCTTGTGTCTTCATTAACTGAGATTTATAAGCATTCACCAGCGCTTTGTCGTGTTTGATTAAGATTTTTGGCCGTTACATCTCAGACTGAGCAAATATCAGGTTCTCCTTCGGAACATGTGCCAACTTGAGTGGAATGAGTCTATATGGCCTTTGCTCAATTGGAACAGCATTTCCTACATCTACAGCATGCACAATTAATTTGGTATCGCCCAGTTTGTTCCCACATTAGCTCTGTGTGATTGTAATAACTCTTTCAGGTTATTTTGATTTTTCTCCAGAAGGTAACAGTAATTTATCCCAATTTCTGATCACTTCCCCATTGGCCAAACTAATTTGAGGAATGTCAAATTCAGAATTATCTGGGTTTGTTTCTTCACTCTGAGTTGTAACAGCCAACACACATCCTCCTTTTGCTTTCCTTCCTTATCAAAATACTGTTTGAGCATATTAACATGGTACATACACCCTTATCAGATAATTCACCTCACTTAATTATTTTTTGTTTGATCCTAGGCTCACTAGACCTTGCTTTTAATGGTTTACCTGACCCACCATATTACATTAATCAAAAAACACCATTAAACATTAACCTTTCAGCTAAATAAACACATATGGCTAAAATGAGTAATTATCCTGTTTTCTCAATATTTGCTGCATTCCTTCCAAACAAACCAACTGCTTGTAACAAAACACTGCCCCTTAAAGCAGTCCCCCTTAAAAAAATATTAACAGCACAGTATCATCACAAGTTTCAGTCTGAGTTGAACGTGCAATTTCCTGGTCAAAGGTATTCTGTCCAGCTCTCAGCCCACATTTCTGCTTTGTGCTGCGCAAAGAATGGGTCATTGGGGTAACATCTTTTCCAGGTATTTGTTCACAGGAAGAGGTGACGAAAATTAATTCCCTTCATTCCCCAGAGCATAAAAAGCATTTCCCAACAGTGATATGGGGAAACCTGGATATTTAAGAATAGATCACAATGAATGTACAACCTGAGATCCCAGGGTTGGATTCACTCAGTGCTTGGTTCTATTAAGGAGGATGTAGCAGCTTTCCGGGAGCGATTGGGAAGAGGAAGCAGGTGGTTTCAGGTCTGATTTTAGCAGCTCCAATCCTATGAACTGAGCTGGGAAGTTTCAACTGTAAACATTGTGTAGAACAATATTGGAGGGTTCAATTAAGAGGTAAGTAAACAGGCAAGTTGAATTGTAGAGAAAAAAATGAATGACTGAATAGCCTTGGCAATCATGATGACATTGGTCTGGTTGGATTATGGTACATTGGTACAATGGCCATTGGAGAAATTAGTAGTCAGCTTGCAAATTGCATTAGGAGAAAATTGATTAGCAAGTGGGACCAGAAAGACGAGAGAGCAAGCCTTGTCTTGGGCTCCAAATCATGCTTGTGGAGTGATTGAGCAACAGTACAATCTGAATGCCTAATCAAGGAAATTTCAGTCACGGGGCAATTAAAATAAATACACAACTCTAGAGTGAGAGATGAATGGGTGTTTGATGGGGAATAAATGCACCAAATAAATAACTTTTATTTTTAAGTCACTGACACAATGGAGGGCATGAGGCTAATTACAGCCTCTTCAGCGTTGTATTCCCTGAACATGAAAGCATCTGAAAGATTATGGACAGGATTTTCCGGCCGCGCTCGCCCCAAGGCTGGAAAATCCCGCCCAAGGTCAGCAGGCCTTTACATGGTCCACGTCCCGCCTGCTGCGATTCCCGTGGCACGCGGGATGGGAAAATTCTGCTTTATAAGCTGAAAGGGAAAGTTGACTAGAAGTTACTGGGATTTGACATGTTTACTGTCAGAAAATACTGCCAAAAACCTGTTACAGCAGAAAATATACATCAAAAATGTGTAATAGATGAAAGTCATGATCTGGAACTGTAGGATGATTCAAATCCTTGTGAATTTGCTACCACTTTAGAAATACTGTAAAGCTGCAACTCGATATCAGCTCAAATTTACACCAACATGAACAGTATATTAGACTTTATGCTAAGTTTTTCAGGGTGGATTGTCTTACCCAGGTTTCCGCAAACTTCTTTAGCTTCGTCCATTGTTAAGCTTGAAGTATTGTATAAAACTAGGTCAAAAAGATAACAATCGCCACGGAATGGGATCCAGGGCAAATCTTTATCTGCATTTGGGCAGTTCAGTTTGTAAGCCGGGAAACTCAATGTTGCAGCTGTAAACAATAGATTAATTAGAAATATTCAGTTCACAGACTTTCTTCTCACACCTGGGAGCCGATAGTAACCTGGCTAAATGGTGGTTAATGAAAAACTGGTCCCATTACAAGTTTCTGCCTAGTTAATGTTGACAATCCAGCTTCCACCACTTCTATAGAAATCTGCCATTGGGTAGCTAAAGCGCTCAGCTTTTTCAAGTGGCCTTAGAATAGGCAAATAATTGTTCTAAAACGGACATAGATTACAATTTGAGGATATAATTGAGTGGATTATACACCATGCACCCTCCAAACACTTATACTGGGATTCAGCCTCAGAAAGGTACTTATTTTGTGGGGTGGTGAGGGAGTAGGGGCAGTGCTGGTTGGCAATGGGGAAGAAATATGGGGTCAGGGCAGAGGACAAGCAGTGCTCTGCTACCATGGGCCACCCCCATTACTTTCTGCTGGTTGGATGCTATTGCCAGTCCCAATCCATTTTCATAGAATCGTAGAATCCCTACAGTCCAGAAGGAGGCTATTTAGCCCATCGAGTTTGTACCGACCACAATCCAACCAGGCCCTATTCCTGTAACCCCGCACATTTACCCTGCTAATGCCCCTGACATTAGGGTCAATTTAGCATGGCCAATCAATCTAACCCGCACATCTTTGGAATGTGGGAGGAAACCGGAGCACCTGGAAGTAACCCACACAGACACGAGGAGAAAGTGCAAACTCCACACAGACAGTGACCCAAGGCCGGAATAGAACCTGGGTCCCTGGCACTGTGAGGCGGCAGTGCTAATCACTGTGCCCCCATGCTGTCCCAAACTGCACCATCGCTCTTTTTAAAAATTAATTTACGGGATGTGGGCGTCGCTGACTAGGCCAGCATTTATTGCCCACCTGTCCTTTGGAAGGTGGTGGTGAGCTGCCTTCTTGAACCTGAAATCCTGGAGGTGTAGGTACATCCACAGTGCTGTTAGGGAGGGTGTTCCAGGATTTTGACCCAGCGACAGAGAAGGAACCGCGATATATTTCTAAGTCAGGACAGTGAGTGACCTGGAGGGGACCAGGTGGTGGCATTCTTAGGTATCTGACGCTCTTCTACACTGTCTGGGTGGCACGGTAGCACAGTGGTTACACTGGGATGCATAGATTAGAGGGATTAGCGGGTAAAATATGTAGGGATATGGGGGTAGGGCCTGGGTGGGATTGTGGTTGGGATTGTGGTTGGGGCAGACTCGATGGGCCGAATGGCCTCCTTCTGCACTGTAGGGTTTCTATGATTTCTATGATTTCTAGATGGTGGTAGTTGTGGGTTTGGAAGATTCTGCCTAAGGAACCTTGGTGAGTTCCTGCAGTGAGTTCTCTGATATTATTTAAATAAGGCCTGTGCTTCAAAATAGCCTTGATCTTTTTTTACTCTTTCTCAGGATGTGGGCATCATTGGCAATGCCAGCATTTCTCAAAGAGAGATGGTTAGATTCTCTCTTGTTGGAGATGGTCATCACCTGGCATTTGTGGCGCATGAATATTATTTGCCACTTATCATCTCAAGCCTGGATATTGACCAGATCTTGCTGCATATGGGCATGGACTGCTTCAGTATCTGAGGAGTTGCAAATGATATTGAACATTGTTCAATCGTTAGCAAACATCCCCAATTCTAATTTTATGATGGCAGGACAGTCTTTGAAGAAGCAAAATGAGAATCACAGAGTGCAGAAGAGGCCCTTCAGCCTATCCTTCCTTCCTATATAATGTGGTGACCAGAACTGCACACAATACTTGAGCTGTGGCTTCATCAAGGTTCTATACAACTCCAATGTGACTTCCCTGCTTTTATAATCTATGCCTCCATTGATAAAAGCAAAATCCCATGTGCCTTTTTCACCAGTCCACTAACATGCCCTTCCGCCTTCAGCGATCTTTGGACAAATACAGCAAGGTCTATTGCTCCTCAGAACTTCCCAGTGTCATGCCGTTCATTGAATGCTTCTTTGTCAAATTACTCCTCCCAAAGTGTGTCACCTCACACTTTTCAGGGTTAAATTCCATCTGTCACTTATCTGCCCATTTGACCATCCCATCTATATTTTCCTGTAGCCCATGACACTTAACCTCACTGTTAACCACCCAGCCAATCTTTGTGTCATCTGCAAACTTATTAACTCTACCCACCACATTGTCATCTATGTTGTTTATATAGGTGATAAATCCCTGCAGTACGCCACTGGACACTGGCTTCTAATCACTGAAGCAGCCTTCTGTCATCACCTTTTGTCTCCTACAACTAAGCCAATTTTGAACCAACCTTATCAAATTACCCTGTATCCCATGTGTATTTGCCTTCTTTATAAGTCTCCCATGTGTGACTTTGTTAAAGGCTTTGCTGAAATCCATATAAACTACATCAACTGCACTACCCTGATCTCTCTCTAACAAAGCCTTGCTGATTATCCCTGGTCAAACTTTGCCTCTCCAAGTGGAGATAGATTCTCTCCTTCAGAACTTTTTCCAACAGTTTCCCAAGCACTACCCTCATCTATACGCTTGGTCACCTCATCAAAAAATTGAATCAAATTTGTTAGGCATGATCTCTCTCTAACAATGCCTTGCTGATTATCCCTGTTCAAACTTTGCCTCTCCAAGTGGAGATAGATACTCTCCTTCAGAACTTTATCCATACAGTTTCCCAAGCACTGACGTGAGACTCACTGGTCTGTAGTTCCCTGGTTTATCTCTATAACCCTACTTAAATAGCGGAACCACATTAGCTGTTCTCCAGTCCACTGGCACCCATTTTTATTCCTAGCCTCTGCTCCAGCTGACATGATGGTCCTGAGTCTATCAATGAAGACTATTACAACCTATTTTGTGCAGGAGCAGGTTATCCCCAGACAGCAACTTCTGAATTTCTATGTTTATTTTGTTGATGAGCAGATGCTGGATTTTGCTGTTTGATTTATTCCATTATAATAGTGAGCACTGCAGGCCTCATCACTATTGTCCTCACAAAATCCAGACCTCAGAATTAAAAGGTTTTGAAGCTGAATTCTTACTTTGCAAAGTTTGACAGAAAGCTCCTTGAAGTTGAGTTTCACAATTAGTAGTCTTCCAGTAGCCATTAGTATCCATGAACGCACAATCATGAGATGTGTGAGGACCTTCCTCTGTCCAATGGCTAAATATAGTGCCACTACCATCTGACCAAATAAAGCTTTCACCATCCTGTAAACAATGACAAGAGCATTAATAGGATAATAGCCTTTGTTTTTAGACACTAATTATTCAACAAAATTGAAGTTATTAATGGTAGTGCAGTTTTGGACATACATCTGGGCTGGAAAGTCCGATCCAATGTGCCTGCGAAAGCTTATTCACAATGATTGTGAGAAAAGCTTGGTGGTATTGATCAGTGATGCTGACCAGTTCAGCTTCTCTTTGTCTGCATTCATTTAATGCTTCATACCACGTTAGATTCTTCTTAATTAGTTTGTATGTGTAGTTCCCATATGCAAAAGTATCAAGCTTTGGATAGACAGATGATGTATTGATATGATGGATGGATTTATCTATAGAAACAATAAAACAAGCATGACGATATTTACCACACTGATGATCATGATCAATGAATGAGCACTGGAATAATTGATAGAAAGATATTCTCTATAACCTGTGCAGATGTGATAAAAATTATTCCATCAAATACAGGTCGTAAAGCATTAGTAAAACTGTTGAATAGTACAATGCAAAAGAAGATTAAAAGAACTGTAAGTCTGGCTCAGTTGCCCACTACATGTTGACACTCTGGTGCAGTACTGAGAAGTTCCATGGCCCTTTGAGAAGGCAGAGGCCCATTAGCTGAAGATTCCAGCGTCAGGATGGGTGAGCTTTTAAATGTGGCTTCCTTCCTCTCTTGTTGCTGAGTCCTTCCTCATTTCAAGGGCCAAAGTATTCCCCTTTTTCCGAGAAAAGCCAATACCCTCTGAACCCCACCCCATCTGCCCCCCACCCTCTCTGATGCACTTTGCCATCGACCCCCCATCCTTCTCCCCCCAGTGTAGCCCTGGTACCTTCGCCACCTCCCCCCCCGCCACATCTCACCCCCCCGCCACCCCCCCCACCCCTCAATGCTTCCCCAGTGCCTTCACCACACCATCCCCCCTCCCCGACTCAATGCAGCCCTGGCGTCTTTGTCACCATCCCCCCCACCGCCCCAACTGTAACTCCAGTGCCTTCCGCATCATGTCGGTGCATCCCCCAATCAAAGCGTCCCTCTAGCGGAGTCTCTCCACCGAAAACAACATGTTGGAAAAGTGGCATTGAAGCCGTCAGCACCTACAGTGGCTTTCTCTGTCATATCGCCCTGGACTTAGTAATAAAAAGACAAAGGGCGGGTTCCAAGGCATCATTCTGGTGGGTCAGGCCAGCAACCTAGATTTTTGAAGAATAAAGCGCCATTTTCAAAGACTGACCTAGTGCACAAATGTTAACCAGGAAACTCCAACTCCCCAATTACCCCTCCTGTGGCACTATCTGGGAACTGTCCCCTGGCATTGCCCTCAGGTAGTGTCTAAGCATTGTCTGGATAGTGCCCGCTCATGCCCCTCTCCCCCCTGAGCAATGCACTCACTTGAACTCCTCTGTGCAAGCCTTGGGAGGCCAGTTGTGATTCACACTGGTCTGCTCTCACACCGATGTGAATGGACTTTCTTATTGAGGGGAATGATTCAATCACAGAGGCCTGATAATGAAATGTTAATGTATGGAAATGATCCCAATGAATGCCATTGCATTACTGGCAGGGGTGGAACAATCAAGTCACACTTTTACATCAGCATAAAATGAGATTTAGGCCTCTTGTGAGACTTTCCGCTCCCATCGCTAAACTTGCCCAAAACAATCGGGGGCAGAAAATCCCAGCACCAATGTTATTTTTGATTTGGATTTCAGGCTTTATTTCTTTTGCTGCACCCAAATATCTGCTTTAGCCTCTTGAAATAGCCCCTTAGCCCTTCCCTGGTGGTCGAGTGGTTAGGATTTGATGCTTTCACAGCTGCGGCCCGGGTTCGATTCCCGGTCAGGGAAGCAGATTTTGGGTAGCACACGGTGGCGCAGTGGTTAGCAGTGCTGCCTCACAGCGCCAGGGACCTGGGTACAATTCTTGGCCTCGAGTGACTGTCTGTGTTGGGTTTGCACATTCTCCCCTTGTCTGCGTGGGTTTCCTCCAGGTGCTCTGGTTTCTTCCCACACTCCAAAGATGTGCAGGTTAAGTGGGTTGACCGTGCTAAATTGCCCCTTGGCGTCAGGAAGATTTGCAGGGTAAATGTGTGGGGTTACGGGAATAGGGCCTGGGTGGGATTGTTGTTGGTGCAAGCTCGATGGGCCGAATGGCCTCTTTCAGCACTGTAGGGATTCTATGAATAGGACTTTATTGCCAGATCATTTCTTTATTTCCTTTTTGAATATAAAGACATAAAAAAAAATGGTGCACCTTTTGGTTTATCTGGATTGTAACTTCTGTGTGGAACTATTTCAAGTAAAAACACGTACTGTAATAAGCCAAGAAATTGAGCTATTTTCAGAATAAGCTGTACGAACATCTATAAACCACAGCACAAGATTGTCAGTGTCTTCAGGAATAGGTTCGCTTCATACACTTACTAAACAAAGAATAATTTCAATCTTTGTGTCTCAGAGCTAGACTATCACGGACATAACAACAGCTCACCATAGCTATAGCTACATGTTTAATATGATCTTTGTTAAGATTTCAATTTTCAAATATTGAAGTAATGGATCACTGCTACTCCATGCCTCAAAGCTAATGTAGTACGTATTTATTAATTAAAAACTATTAAAATGATTTCTCTGAAGAACTTCACCTGGGTATTTTTGACAAAAAAACCCATAATTGTTAGTATTACAGGTTCTTGTGTACCACCTGCCAGTGGAATGGTGAGCATGGCTATTAGATAGTACAGCACACCTTTTCGACTCCTCGTGTAAGATAGGGCTATTAAGATGTTTTGAATTCTGCAAAACAAAGAAGTTTACAAGTGTTAGCTGTTATAATTAGCTATGTTTCAGAAATATTTTATTTAAACATCCTTAAGGAGATATTCAAGGATAAAGAACTTCAATTATCTATCCTTAGATTTTTGTGTGTAAATTATGCTAAAAAGAACCAAAAAGCTGAGTAAGTACTAAGAGCTCTTTCATATTGGATAGTGGTGGTCAAAAATTGTCAACTCCTTGCTCAGCTGGCAGAAGAGTAGTGAAGTGAGAATAGTGGCCTCTGCTTTTGAGTGTACTGAGTAACCAGGGTCAGGTAGGGGTCACCTTATAAGTGTCGGATGGGTAACTTTGTCAGTGTGATTCATCTTGGACACCTCCAATAGAGAGAACGATAGATAAGAAAACAGTTCTAGTAAGCTGCTTTTCAGATAACCTCAAAAAAATATAATTGCTGTGCAGTTACCCCATTTATAATGAGACTGATATTACTCATACTGCGGTCCTCCTTTGGGCCCAAAGGTCCAGGACTCAGGCCTGAACTGCTCCACCTAAATAGGCCTCACTTCCTCTACTGACCAAATGTGTATGCTGGGTTCATTCCATTTAGATTGTTGGGTATTGGAGAGGCTAGGAGGGGAGAGTCAATGATGAGGCAGGTCTATCTCCCAGGCTAGGGTAGGGTCAATGATCAGGGTAGCTGATGAGGTTTGACCGAGGCATCGCCTTATGCAATTTTTCAAAGCCATCTCGGCCTTTTGGCTAAGATGCAGCATCAGGTCAAGCCCAAGATGGGATCAATGCCTCATCTTGTCAGCTTGGAACTTGTTTGTCTCCCTTCTGGGAACCATGAATTGGGTTCAATTGGAATTTGGATTTGGATTGAATAAAAATTTGAAAAAAATAAATTTCGTCAAATGCCAGGATGATGCATCCAACATGCTGCTGACATTGAAGATTTTTTCACCCCATGTCTTTGCTCCATTTTGGAAACCTGGTTCGGAAAAACCTCAAAAAGTTTGATCATCTCTCCCTTGTCCAGCGTTTGATACCATCTGTGAATTGGTTAGAGTGGGGGTTTGCAATAGCAATCAACTAAGAGTTAGGAATTGAGAGGGGGAAATAATTATTACATTTTGGTAGGCAGCCTTCATAATATTAAGATATCAACCCTGATTCAGAAGCAAGGCATTAGATGGCAGGATTTGCATTTCCAGAAAGGTGATTTGTCATTAAGATTAAATATTTTTCCGTGAGTATTTAGGAAACTATAGCAAATCTGCAAAAATACTCTAATCCTTGAATATGTGAACTAAGCAGAACAAATAACATGTTCAATAAATAAGCTAAATAAAGGTAAACTAAGCTGAAAAATCTTTCAACCTGTATTTTAGAAATATTGTTAAACTCACATCTTCCAATTTGAAATTGTTAATTGCTACTAATAACAGTTTAGGGCCAAAGTCTTACATCATCCCTGCCTGATCAATGTAGGTATAAATCTGCCACTGCTAGTACCCATTCCATCTACTTGAGAAGATTGCAATCTATAATGAGGAACATGAGATGTTAAGTGAATGAATCAAACGACTAAAAGTACTAAATGCAGTCCACCCACAGCACAAATAAGTTATTTCCAATTGAATGAACACTTCATGATAAAGGATTCATATCCTCAATAGCAGCAAAGTAAAATAACCTCACTTCCATTGCTGAGCAAACCAGTATGCTGGGATCATTCAATTGAGCTGTTGGGTATTGGAGGGACGAGCATCAAGGGCATTTCAAAGGGCTATGTATGGCTATGCATGGCTATTCTACCATCCCAGGCCCAGTCAAGGTTTGGCCACTGATCACATGCTTGGTGAAATCCTGTTATTTATGGTCCCACCAGGATGACGCATCCAACATGCTGCTGGCATTGAGGAATTTTTATCCCCACACCTTTGTGGTATTTTGGAAATTTACAGTGTTCAGGTAATTTACATGCTCTATACATTGACAGGTTGGAAAATTATACATTTGAACTTTAAACAGCAGCTTCTGTATATTATTATATCATATCTGTAAAGCAGCAGTTCAGTTTCTGATATCATTATTGCCATTAAAAAAACAAATTACTGAAAGCGTCATGATTTTAAAAGTCAATGTTAATGTGCAGTCAGGACTGTCGCATGAAGCAACACCAGCTTACACAGCAATGTATAATTATACACACATACATTTATGTTATATGCATGTTATGCATATTTTATACATCTGCCGCTCCATCCCCTTGTTCTCTTTTAAGACCCTCTTTAAATTCCACCTCTTTGACCAAGGCTTTGGACAGGAGGATTCCCTGTTCTCCTTTGAGGAAAGTCATGGGAAGTTAAACGGTACACCATTTCTTTGAGGGAGAAGAACCAACATGAAGACTGTGTTTTGTTATCAATCCCTGTATGTTATTTGTGCTAAAATACCTAACCTTCTACTCTTACGAGATGCTTTGGCATTTGCAAGGCTAATTGAGATAGTTGACTGATGGACTTTTTGGAATTCAATGGAGGTCTCCCAGGAAGTATCTTCTAGTCTATATTTGCATTTAGGGAAACCTGATATGGATGACTGATGAGAAATAAAAGTATAATGAAAACTGCCTGGATAGTGGCATTGATTTAATTCATAAGGTAATGGAATTGAACCTCTTCCTGTTCATCTAGGCCAATGTATGGGCACAATTAATTACTCCTTGGATTTTAGCAAAATCAAATATCTGTTGGAATTGGATATGACTATTATGCTACAGTTGGGTTCAGGGGAACAGACAGAAATGTTGATTTTCCTAAATTAAGCATCAAGCTGACTGATTCTTCAAATATGTTCTGTGCTTGCCTAATTCAAAGCACTTGAGATAAGTATATAATCCCTACCACTGACCCCTCTAAGATCAGCTAGCAACATAAATCAAGGATTAAACCATGAGGAATTCTAGTCTGTACAATTAAATCAAATGTTTGTGGAGCCTTGTTTTGGAAGTTTATTGTAGCTCTGCGTTTCTCATGAATCATACAAATTTCTACCACAATATGGCAAGCATAACTAAGTATATTTTCATTTTCTTCATATCTATTCAAGAAAAATGGTTGAGAATTATTGTTGCCACTTTCTCACCTCTTTATATTGCCCAAGAATATCCCAATGATCTCCCGAGGGTGAGGAAGTAGCTGCAAGTCTGGGGCAGCTATGCATATAGGGTGGGGAGCCTTGTCAGGACCTTCTATTTTCCTGCAAGTGCACATCATTGAGAAATGTTCCCAGAAGTTAGGTCTTACACCTGGGCCAACTCAGATTGGAGGATTTGAGAAGGCCATTAGGAAGGCCTTGCAGCCTAAAGATAAATAAATGGAATCTTTATTTCTTGATTCTGAAAATCTTTGGGTTAGGGCCTTGTGGCTACTATTTTTGGACAACAATTAGAAGGTGTTCTATTCAGCAGCCTGTACTGTCAGAACTCTCAGGCTGCAAAACACTGAGCCGGTGGGAGTGACCATCATCTGAAAACCCAGTAGCAAAACCTTGCTCCTCATCTGAGGTGTGGTGATCATCTGGTTACATCATTACCAGTCAGCTTTCTCTGTCAAAGGGAAAGTCACCATAAAGTCACGGTAAAGTCACCATAGTCCCTCAAAAGGGGAAAGCCAAAGGGCTTTGCCAAAGCCAAAGGGCTTTCCCCTTTTGAGGGACTATGGTGACTTTACCGTGGCAGGTTCAAGTTAGATCAGGCAGAATGCACTTGGCTGAGGCACAGAAAGGGTTGGCACAGGCAGATCTATATTCAAGTTAGCCTAGGTAAAGGTAAAGTCACCATAGTCCCAGATGATCATAGGCAGCTTTCCCCTTTGAGGGGGAGAGCTGACTGGTGATGATTTAACCAGAGGATCACCACACCTCAGATGAGGAGCAAGGTTGAGAAGGCTGGGCCTTCATAAATAACCTCAGCCAGTACGGGAATTGAACTTGTGCTGTTGGTATCACTCTGCATCACTAACCTGCTGTCCAGCCAACTGAGCTAACCCAGCCCCCAATTAAGTCACACTTACTCTATTTGTTAGTTGAAAGACAAAACTGTACAAAACTTATTAATAGACAGCACATTTTCAGGTGGCAGATTTGAAAAAAACAAACTCACAGGATCGTTTTTATAAGGATCTGCAGTGTCTCGTGCTGGTTCATTTGGTAACCAGTTAGAATATTTCACAGGCCTCCCATTCACCCAACGTTCAAAATTATCACTGTGCAGTCCTATCCAAACACTAGTTGATCTATCCAGGAGTTGAATTGTTAAAAATGCTGTGAATTTAAAAAAAAGTGGAAACAGAATTGACTCAATCTCTGAGTAAAAATTTTGCTACTGATGGCCTAGTTCATAATTGTTGCTATACTTATGGGAAAATAAATCAAGTGTTAAAAACAATTAATACATGTCACTGGGCAATGAAGCAACAGCATTATCTTATCAGCCACCTGAGCAATGGCATCATTCTTTAATCGGGTATAGGGATGATTTTATTTTTCCCTGTCTGACCGGGACTGGGCAGGGGTTGAGGGGTAGGTTGTTCAAAATGGAGTCTTTTGCAGCACCATCCCATTCCTGCTGGAATCCTGCTATCATTTTGACTCCTAACTACAGGTTAGCTAGCTGAGACACCCGACAGAAGCAGGTAGGGCTATCACATATTTAAGCTACTAATAGGGGCTTCATTACACTAAATGAAACACAATTGCAATTTAATCCAGTCTCTGGATTGTCTTTCCTACATTTTTCCAGTTCGATTGATGGAAATATGGGCTGCTCATTAGGCCCTGGATTCTATTGGAAGGGAGGTGGGGTGAGCCTCGGATGAAATGAAGAAAGCATAGCTTCCAGATAAAGGTCATGGAGCCAACCTTCTAGATATATTCGTGGGGTCGGAGTGGATTGCCATCTTGCTCTACTGCCCTATCCCATCGGAAAGCTGGGCCATTGTGTTTATTATATAAGTGCAGGAACATGCAATTATATACGAGACAAAAATCTAAACATGCAAGATTTGTGTAAAATGTCCCATCAGCTATTTTAAGTTACCTTGTTCTATTTCATTTTCTATTGTAGCAAGTGTTCCGCCGTATATACTGCAGTACATTTGAGCAGAATACCAGTGCTTTAGCTGACTCCTATCCTTTGGGGCATACAGCAGGAAACACTGTTACAGAGGAAACAAAAGTCATGAGCAAAGTTTCCTTTATAGTGCGAGTTTTGGGTTACATTTCTACCGATAAACATGCTAAAACTCTGCCTACTTGTTATTTGCCTACAAAATAAGTGACTACATTTCACAAGAAATGAAATGTCTGCAAACTGCTTTGTAAAATCCTGAGAATGTGAAAGGCGTGAAACAAATGTACGTTGTAAGTTGTTTTTCTTCTGTTATTTGCAGATAAAAAATCAACCTAATATGATACAAAAATAACAGTATACAATTTTTTTTGTAATTCAATATACAGCTTATTACTTTCAATATATATTTTAATGTCTTTACTCCACCATTGGATACGTTTACTAGTGCTGCAACCAAAAAGGTATATCTGTCTTCTTAAAAGTATTCATTATGTAAAAATTCCAATGAAAGTTTTTTTTCTCTTTCTAAAATCACCTTATGTTCAAAATACAGCCAACCTTTTGGACACAAGAAGTCTGGGAGGTAGCTCTCAGCTTTGTGAATCTCTACCAGTGATATATTGTGACGTTTACAGATGAAAGGAAGAGACAGAAAGCACTTGCTATCACCCCAGCGCCCTGTCAGGATAGAAACATGTAAATAAACACTAGATTATAGTCCAAATGACGAGGACAACATTGCAATACAATGACAATACAAGAAAAATATGAAAATGCAGATTTTAATATACATTGTACAGTAGATCTAAAAACAGTTCCTTACTTATGCAAATTAATACATTTATAATAGTGCTTGCACCTTTCCAGGAATTATTTGATAAACTAATTGCTGTAATAAGCTTTAATTTTTATTGAAAATGTAGTGTGAAAATACATGGGGCGCGAATTTCCAGCCAAGACCGGAAATTCTCGCCCAAGGTCAACAGACCTTTATATGGTCCGCTGAATATTTTGTCCCACCCGCTACAATTCCTGCAAAGGGCGGGATGGGAAAATTCCTCTCACGGTGTCAACACAGTCAGTTTGCTATAAACATAAGGCACCTTCATGCTTGTCTCTTTATGACTCTTTCTATTCTATATTCTCAATTGCTATCCTATTTTCCCACTTATTTGCCTCACTTCATTTCCCAGAGCTAAACTCGGCAACATTTCTATCCTTGGGCTCCAAAGATATCAATCTGGGAAGCTGATGACCACTTTATAAAATGCATTCTTCAATTTGACCAGAGGCATTCTTTTTATCCCAGTCCATCATAGGACAGTTAAACTCATCCAATGCTATTATTGTCTTGTTTGTAAATAGCTCTCCAAACTGTCAGTAGATATGACCTGCTAATTGCTGCTGCTTGATGGTCGGTAATGCAGACTGATAATTGTGTCATTTCTCTTTCTAATCATATGTCTCAACAAAACTGTCAGGACATCCTTACATTCTAACAGTGTGAAAGAATTCTTCACGACACTGCAATTCCATCTCCTTTCTTCCTTTCCTATCTCTCTTGATAATCTTACTTGTAATATGAGGTTCATTGTTCTCTCCATATCTCAGCCACATGTCTGTTACAGCTAATTTATCATATTCCTCTACAGCTATTAATATTTCTCACTTTCCAATTTCATTTTGCATGCTTTGTTGATTTACCTATACCCCACTCAATCATGATTCCAAATATTTTGAAAGATTAGAACCATAGAACCACAGAAAGGTTACAGCACAAGAAGGCCATTCAGACCATTGTGTCTGTGCTGGCCAAAAAATAAAGAACTAGCCGTGCATTCTAATCCCACCTTCTAATACCTGGTCCATAGCCTTGCAAGTTACTGCACTTCAGGTGCAGATCCAGGTACCTTTTAAATGAATGGAGTGTTTTTGCTTCCACCACCAAACTAGGTAGACAATTCCAGACATCCACCACCCGCTGGGTGAAGAAGTTTTCCTTCATGTCCCCTCTAATCCTTCTACCAATCACTTTAAATCTATGCCCCCTGGTAGTGACTTCTCTGCTAGAGGAAACCAATCTTTCCTGTCTACTCTATCTAGGCTCCTTGTGATCACCTCAATCAGGTTACCCCTTAACCTCCTCTGTTCTAAGGAAAACAACCCTAGCCTATCCGATTTTTCCTATAGCTGCAATTTCAACATTCCAAACCCTGTCAATTTCCTTGTAAATCTCCTCTGCACTCTCTCAAGAGCAATTATGCCCTTCCTGTAATGTAGTAACCAGAACTGTGTGAGTGGCAGAACAAAGTGTGCAGAGGATGCTGAAAGTCTGCAAAGGGATATAGATAGTCTAAGTGAGTGAGCGAGGGTCTGGCAGATGGAGTACAATGTTGGTAAATGTGAGGTCATCCAATTTGGTAGGAATAACAGCAAAATGGACTATTATTTAAATGGTAAAAAATTTCAGAATGCTGCTGTGCAGAGGGACCTGGGTGTCCTTGTGCAAGAATCACAAGGAGTTGGTTTGCAGATGCAGCAGGTAATTAAGAAGGCAAATGGAATTTTGTCCTTCATTGATAGAGGGATGGAATTTAAAAACAGCGAGGCTATGTTACAGCTGTATAAGATGCTGGTGAGGCCACACCTGGAGTACTGTGTATAGTTTTGGTCTCCTTACTTGAGAAAGGATATACTGGCACTGGAGAGGGTGCAGGGGAGATTCACTAGGTTGATTCCAGAGTTGAGAGGGTTGGCTTATGAGGAGAGACTGAGTAGACTGGGGTTATACTCATTGGAATTTAGAGGAATGAGGGGAGATCTTATAGAAACATATAAGATTATGAAGGGAATAAATAAGATAGAAGCAGGGAAGTTGTTTCCATTGACGGGTGAAACGAGAACTAGGGAGCATAGCCTCAAAATAAGGGGAAGCAGATTTAGGACTGAGTTGAGGAGGAACTTCTTCACACAAAGGGTTGTGAATCTGTGGAATTCCCTGCCCAGTCAAGCAGTTGAGGCTACCTAATTGAATGTTTTTTAAGGCAAGGACAGATAAATTTTTGAACAGTAAAGGAATTAAGGGTTATGGTGAGCGGGCGGGTAAGTGGAGCTGAGTCCATGAAAAGATCAGCCATGATCTTATTGAATGGTGGAGCAGGCTCGAGGGGCCAGATGGCCTACACCTGCTCCTAGTTCTTATGTTCTTATGCAAAATTCCAACTGTCTATATGGATTTCAGTAAGGCATTTGACAAAGTCCCTCATGGCAGGTTGGTTAAGAACGTTAAGGCTCATGGGATACAAGGAGAGGTGGCTAGATGGGTAGAGAACTGGCTTGGCCACAGGAGACAGAGGGTAGCAGTCGAAGGGCCTTTTTCCGGCTGGAGGTCTGTGACCAATGGTGTTCCACAGGGCTCTGTACTGGGACCTCTGCTATTTGTGATATATATATAAATGATTTGGAAGAAGGTGTAACTGGTGTTATTAGCAAGTTTGCGGATGACACGAAGTTGGCTGGACTTGTGGATAGCAATGTACATTGTCGGACAATACAGCAGGATATAGATAGGCTGGAAAATTGGGCAGAGAAATGGCAGATGGAATTTAATCCAGATAAATGCGAAGTGATGCATTTTGGAAGAACTAACGTAGGGGGAAGTTATACAATAAATGGCAGAGCCATCAAGAGTATAGAAACACAGAGGGACCTAGGTGTGCAAGTCCACAAATCCTTGAAGGTGGCAGCACAGGTGGACAAGGTGGTGAAGAAGACATATGGTATGCTTGCCTTTATAGGACGGGGTATAGAGTATAAAAGCTGGAGTCTGATGTTGCAGCTGTATAGAACGCTGGTTAGGCCACATTTGGAGTACTGCATCCAGTTCTGGTCGCCGCACTACCAGAAGGACGTGAAGGCTTTAGAGAGAGTGCAGAGAAGGTTTACCAGGATGTTGCCTGGTATGGAGGGTCTTAGTTATGAGGAGAGATTGGGTAAACTGGGCTTGTTCTCCCTGGAAAGACGGAGAATGAGGGGAGACCTAATAGAGGTGTACAAAATTATGATGGGTATAGATAGGGTGAACAGTGGGGAGCTTTTTCCCAGGTCGGAGGTAACGATCACGAGGGGCCACGGGCTCAAGGTGAGAGGGGCGAGGTATAACTCAGACATCAGAGGGACGTTTTTTACACAGAGAGTGGCGGGGGCCTGGAATGCGCTGCCAAGTAGGGTGGTGGAGGCAGACACGCTGGCATCGTTTAAGACTCACCTGGATAGTCACATGAGCATTCTGGGAATGGAGGGATACAAACGAATGGTCTAGCTGGATCAATGAGCGGCACAGGCTTGGAGGGCCGAAGGGCCTGTTTCCTGTGCTGTACTGTTCTTTGTTCTTTGTGGCTTAACCAGTGTTTTATACAGTTCCAGCATTACCTCATCCAATAAAGGAAAGCATTCCATATGCTTTCTTTACCACCTGACCCAACTGTCCTGCCACCTTCAGGACATGCATTCCAAGGTCTCCCACTTCCAATATTTTCCCATAAATTGTGTATTTCCTTATTTTGTTTGTCCTCCCCAAATACATTACCTCACACTTCTCTGGATTGAATTCCATTCATTACTTTCCTATCCACTCAACCAAACCACTGATACAATTCTGGAATTGACAGTTATCCTCTTCACAATCAACTGCACGGCCATGTTTTGTGTCAACTGCATGGCTGCGGTTTTTAAGCTCATGTTTTCTGGTGAGATCTTGTTTTCTGATGATCCTCCCCATCCCTTGCTGGTGATGTAATGAAGTTCCCGCCTAGGAGGGTCAGGAATCTTATTTTAATAATTAACAGGCTTTCCCACTGTGTCATTCCCCACATTTTGAATTTCCCCTCTGTTGGCGAAGTTTCTAGCAGCTTTTTAAAAACATGAACCAGGTGAGGGAAACCTGCTGAGGGAACATAGATGAGTATAGCCCCCTGCTGCAGCCCCCCCCCCCCACAAACCCCCACCCCTGGGAAAGGGACATGCCTGGGCAGTAATTTGGCACTGCTGGAGAGTGGGGAGGGGTCTCTAGAAAGCTGCTTTAGGGGTGTTCTCCTAATCAGTTGGGGGTTCCCCTTGTGTGTGTGAGGTGTGTTTCCCTCGTGGGTGTTGAGGCCTCCTGTGAGAGGGTCTGCATAATCTGGAGGGAAAAGCCGGCAGTGCAGCCTGCAAGCTGCACATCGGTTTACTCACCTCAGCCAGCACTCTGTGCAGAGAATGAAAAGTTCCACCCCAAATTTCCCAATCATGCCACCCACGTTTAAGTGTGAATCATTGAATTATACAGCAAATAGCATGGGATCCAATACTGAGCCATGTGGAATGCCGCTAGAAATCACTTCCCATTTGCAGAAAGATCCATTGACCATTACCCTATGTTTCCTGTCACTGCACCACTTTTGGATCCAACTGTCCACCTTCCACTGTATCCCACGGGTATTTACTGTTCTAACCAGTCTGTCATGTGGGATCTTGTCAAATCTGACTAAAATCCATTTCCCATAGCTAAACTCAGTAACATTTCTTTCCTTGGGCTCCAAAGATATCAATCTAGGAAGCTGGTGACCACATTATAAAAAGCATTCTTCAATTTGACCAGAGGCATTCATTTTATCCCAGTCCATCATAGGACTGTTAAACTCATCCAATGCTGTTACTGTCTTGTTTGTAAATAGCTCTCCAAACTGTCAGTAGATCTGACCTGCTAATCGCTGCGGTTTGATGGTCAGTAATGCAGACTGATAATTGTCTCTTTCTCTTTTTAATCATGTATTTGTCTCAACAAAATTGTCAGGACATCCAACGTAGCCAACATCCACTACACTACCCTCATCAATCCTCCTTGATACTTCCTCAAAATATTTGATTATATTAGTGAGGCATGACCTTCCCATAAAACAACCATGCTGGCTATCTCTGATTAACCCAGTGACAGTTTATCAGTTTCTCAGAATTGATTCTAATAATTTTCCCACCACCAAGTCAAACTGACTGGCCTATAATTATTTGGCCGATCCCTCACATCCTTTTTAAATAATGGTACAATGTTTGTAGACGCTCAATCCTCCAGTACCTCGCTTGTATCCAATTAGTTTTTTCCCTGGTTTCCTCATTTAATGTTTCAAGACTGTTTACTCCTTCTACAATATTGTTTGTATCACTCATTGTCTCAAAGCCTATGTATCAAGGTAACTCAAGGTTTCCTCGCAACTGATTCGCTCTGCTACTCAAAGGTGGTCATCCCTTTTCCTTTTTCTACATTATCGCTGTGTCTGTAAACTTCTGAATACTGCCTCTTGGCTGACCACATCCTGCAAAATACAATTAATCCTCTCTGATGCTTTGGATTGTGACCAATTGCTACATGAGCACAGAAATTCTCTGCTCCAGAGACACACATTTCTGACAAATGTGCTGCCCCTGACACACTGGGGATCTGTGATAGAATAGCCTACATATTATTTTCCACACACCCTACAATGCTTGCCTTTGTTCTGTGTCTAATTTTCCAAGTTAAAATATAGACAGTGTTTGCCTGACCACCTAGCAACACCAAACTTTTGAACAATGTAAGCATTTTTTGTATGTATTTATTAAAAACAAGTGGGTGGGCCTTTCAACTTTGGCAGGGCATCAATGAATTTCAATACAAGCAAGTCACATATTGTTAGGAAGA
The DNA here is from genome assembly GCF_964213995.1 of Mustelus asterias. Lineage (NCBI taxonomy): Eukaryota > Metazoa > Chordata > Chondrichthyes > Carcharhiniformes > Triakidae > Mustelus > Mustelus asterias. The sequence goes on along the minus strand of NC_135814.1, from coordinate 44,639,594 downwards.
ATAAGGAAGCCACTTACAATTTGAATAGTAATTCTAAATGGGATGGAGAAACCAGGGATCCAGGGGCAGATACAGAAACTATTAACATAGTAACGCATGTTAATGAGGCCACTAGAATAAAATAAAGCACTGGGATTCATTTCTAGAGGGATACATTGAAAAGCAGAGAGGTTACGTCACATTTACAGAACCTTGGTTAGTGCACACTTGAGAAAAATGTGCACAGTTCTGGTCACCATATTATATAAAGGATATGGGGAGAAGGTACAAAGCTTTTCACACATGTTCTTCACAATGAGTCTCATGAGGTATGTTTTCAGGTGTGGGAGACAATAAAGGGATGTGGATAGGTCTAATATGATGTAGTAACGGGAGAAGGTTGTGCATGCTCTAGAATATTAGAATCTAGTGAAAATTATGGGAGTGACTGAGATGGAAATGCTTATAATTTTTTGATGAACTATTTAGTTTTGTTTTCAGACTCCAATGAAATGGATGGGTGATTGCCATGCTGGCTTAAGTTAGTTTTGGTTTCTGTCATACCCATCCTGATTCGTGTAACCTCAATTACACAGCATGTCAATTTGAGCAGAAGTTCAGAAATGATCCCATGTACAAAAGACGACAACCTTTTATAACAATATAGAAGACTTGCTCAACACCCACCTCATCTATATGTAGCCCACAACCCATGACTCTACCATCAGTGGCAGCCCCTTTGGTCATCTTGTTCTGCAGACCCTGGAATTCTCAATCCTTCTGCTTTGCAAACTCCCAAAGCCTTTTTAAAACCCAGTTCTTCGATAGCATCTTAAGACATTTCCCCTAAGAGGTCAGGTGAAGGGAAAATTAGAAATCTAAAGAGAAACGTCAGGGGAATAGAGTGTGATTTGGTGAATGACAAGCAGAATGAATCAGAAAGGAACAGAGAGTTTAACACTAACAGTGCCTCATTGAATCACCATGTAAAGAATAGTGGTTGAAAGAAAAACTTAAGGTTCTTTATCTGAACGCACAAAATATTCACAATTAGGCAGGTGAATTACCGACACAAATAGAGATAAATGGGTTTGACTTAATTGCCTTAACATGGTTAGCAGGCAATTGGAACAATGTAATATTCGTGGGGTGTTTAATTTTCATGTAGACTGGACAGATTAAATTGGAAAATTGGGTTGGGGGGGGGGTCGGGTGGAGAGGGAAGAGGAGGCAATGGCACAATGGTTTTGTCACTGGACTAGAAATCCAGAGACCTAGGGTAATGCTCTGGGGACCTGGGTTCAAATTCCACCACAGCAGATGGTGAAACTTGAATTCAATAAAAATCTGGAATTATGAGTCTTATGGTGACCATGAAACCATTGTCGATTGTCATAAAAATCATTCTGGCTCACTAACGTCCTTTAGGGAAGGAAATCTACTATCCTTACCTGGTCCGGCCTACATGCGGCTCCAAACCCACAACAATGTGGGTGACTCTTAAATGCCTCTGGAGTGGCCTAGCAAACCACTGAGTTCTGGGAAATTAGATATGGGCAATAAATGCTGGCCCAGTCAGTGATGCCCACATCCCATGGACAAATAAGAAAAAATCAGGAAGATAGTTTTGTAGAATGCTCTTGCAACAGGTTCCTCGAAAATACATTGTGGAACCAACTTGGGATAATTCAATCTTACATTGTGTAATGAGGCTAGGGTTAAATAACAACCTCAGAGTAAACGATCCTCTGGGAAAAAGTGATTATAATACCCTATTAAACTTGAAAGTAGCATCCTTCAATCACAAACAAAAATCTCAAACAAAGTCAATTTCATAGGAATTAAGGGAGAGCTGGCTAATGTGGATTGGGTAAGTAGACTAAAATACTTGGTGGTAAATAAATAGTGGGAACATTTAAAGAAAGGATTCAAAATTTTCAATAAAAATATGATCCACTAAAAAACAAAAAACATGATAAGATCTTTTTGTGGCTGACTAGGAAAGTTAGGATAACATGAAATAAAACAAAGAGGCTTATAATGTTGTAAAAGATAGTGCTAATCCTGAGGATTGGGAATGTGTTAGAAACCGGTAAAGGAGTCCAAAAAGCTGATAAAAAGGGAGAACAATAAAAATTGAGTATGAAAATTAATTGGCTAACAACAAAAACAGATTGTAAGAGTAAAAAAGAAGAGAGTAGCTAAAGGAAATGTTTTGCCCTTAGAGGTAAGGACAGTTGAAATTGTCATGGGACAGCATGTTGACATTGAATACATACTTTGTGTTTCTCTTCAAAGTAAAGTCTGAACCAGATATATACCAGATTATATATCAGATATAGAGGGTAATCCATATCTGATATAGATATTGGGACTAATTAAGTCCAAGGGACTAATTAAGTGAGAAACTTACTGTAACTAATATTAGCATAGAAAATTTATTTGAGAAATTTAAGGGACTAAAAACCATCAAATCCTTAGGGCATGATGGCCGGCATCGTAGCATTCTAAAAGAGGTAGCTAAAGAGACAATGGATATTATGGTTAAGATTTTATTAAATTCTCTTGATTTTAAAATGGTTCCAATGGACTAGAAGTTACTAATGTAACATCACTAGTTAAACAAGGAGAAAGAAAGAAAATAGGGAGCTGCAAGGCAGTCAGCCTGACATCATCATTGGGAAAGCACTAGAATCTATTATTAAGAAAATCTTATTTCACTTATAAAATGATGCTGTATTACATCAGACAGTCAAATTTGTTTTATGGAAGAGAAATCATGATTGTCAAATTTATTACTTGAAAACATAACTAATAGAGAAAGGGGAGCCAGTAGGTGGTATTCCAAAGGCATTCAATAAGGTATCATATAATACATTCATGTGCAAGCTATAGGCCCATGGAGTAGAGGGTGGTATATTAGGATTGAGTGAGGATTGGTTAACGGACAGAGAGCAGGGGTAAACAGGGCATTTTCAATTTGGGCAGGCTCTAACTGGCGGATTGCCACAAGGGTCAGTGCTAGGGTCTCAGGAATTTACAATTTATATTAGTGGTTTCGATAAAGAAATCAAGAGTAATATATTCAAGTTTGCCGCAAGACACGGCTAGGTAGGAATGAGGAGGAGACAAAGAGGCTGCAAAATGATGCAGACAGATTAAGTGAGTGGGCAACAAAGATGGCAATAGAGTATATTATGGGGAAGTGTCAGATTATTCAGTTTGCTAGGAAAAATAGAAAAGGGGTTATAAATCTTTGGAATTTTCTAATGCGAATACTCTACCATTGAGTATATTCAAATCTGAAATAGGCAGATTTTTGGTTTCTCAAGGAATCAAGGGAATAGGTGGGAAACTGGAGTTGAAGCAGAAGATCAGTTATGGGCTTACTGAATAGTAGAAGGTATTTGAGTAGCAATATGATCTACTCTTGCTTCTATTCCTTATGTTATAACACTGTCCTTACTCTTATTTAGGTCTGATTGTTACATTGGGAGGATATTCAAATTGATCTACAGGGTGTGGGGAGTGGAGAAGTGGGTGTTGAGACAAAGACTTGTGGGATATTTTTGAGTTACTGAGCAGCACAGGACTTGCACAAGTTGCTTAATAATGATTCTATATCAGATTCACATTATTTATGGAAATTATAGAGAATGTTATTACGCTGTGGTGACAATCAGATGAAAGTGTGCGAATGACTATTGTTACATTTTTAATTTTAACAATTTTAATGAAGGCTCATAAAATGTGATTTTAAAGGTAAGAGCTAAATGCTGAATTTTCTTTCTACAGCGGAATGATTGTTGCAGTGTCAACTCTGCTCAATTCATAATGTAATTGGTTTGCTAAGGTTCTGTTAAAGAATGCTTCCAACTGCTCATCACTTTATAAATACCTGGCAAAGCTATGTCCCCAAATATTAACGTAACACATTTCATGATTGGTATAATGGAATAAATTACCTGTTTTTGATGACATGTAAACACATCTGTCACTATGTTTGGGCAAACGGCTTGGATAGTTGTCATCCCAATTCTTGTAATACATTGATGAATCATCTATCCAACTATATACAAATAAATCATTTAATAGGATAAATATCATTAATGATTGACTAATGACACTACAGGACAATTTTTGGAGTTTGTCTCTTCTTACCGAAATCCGGCTTTGGAATTTTCCGCATACAATCCAATCCACCACTTTTCATTGCCATTTGTTATAAGCTGTAGAACAACAGTGAAGAATACATGAAAAAGGACTGCATGAATTGTGTCTTTTGTTACAAGTTGCAGAACATCTTCAGATCAGAAAGAACTCTGAAATAAATGCTAGTGAAATACATATAGCCAGATGAGCTGGTACTCAATAAGTCCAATATACGGCATTCGTGCTGAAAAAATCAATATGCACTTCCGAGATTACGATTATTATTATGTATGAATAAATTAATGGTTAGTTTTCCTATTCCCTGATGGCTCAATAGGCAGATGGACTGAACCACTGGAGATTAGGGAAGGCAGAAGCGATAGAGAATGCATAACAGAGTTTTGGAGAAATTGGAGTTTAATTTGGATGGAACACTTAACCTGCAAAGGGAACATTGGAAAGGTTGGGCCTGGAAGCAACTAAGGCAAGCAAGAGATTTCACTGGGGTTAAGGACAAGGTGGGTGGAAATCAAGTGAAAATACGTAATAGGATATAGGCTTTGAAGCTCTGCATGATAATGTGCATTCAGTCGAAGTACCCAGTCAGTGAAGTAGCTAAGAATTAAGATTAATATAATTTGGATACTTTCCCTATCAATGAACATCCACCAATAAATGAGCTGCCTTGAGTATCTGGCAGGGAAGTACATCTTCATATTGTTCTTCAGAAAAATCAAAAATTTGCAAAATTTTGTATTTAATAGACAAATTAGGTCATTTTAAAGTTGGTTTTCAATTCAAGTCCAGTCCAATCAGAGTGAGGACAATTCTAATTGATGAATTTCTTTCACTTAGATCTGATTTATCTACTGTTTTGTATTTTTTCTGTAATGTTTGCACAAAGGGCGGCACGGTAGCACAGTGGTTAGCACTGCTGCTTCACAGCTCCAGGGTCCCGGGTTCGATGCTCGGGTCACTGTCTGTGTAGAGTTTGCACATTCTCCTCGTGTCTGCGTGGGTTTCCTCCGGGTGCTCCGGTTTCCTCCCACAGTCCAAAGATGTGGGGGTTAGGTTGATTGGCCAGGTTAAAAATTGCCCCTTAGATTCCTGGGATGCGGAGGTTAGAGGGATTAGCGGGTAAATATGTGGGGGTAGAGCCTGGGTGGGATTGTGGTCGGTGCAGACTCGATGGGCCGAATGGCCTCCTTCTGCACTGTAGGGTTTCTATGATTTCTATGAAATGATAGAATTTCGCTTTGCAAATTGCACTGCATATTTTACTCTTTGTGAACTGGAAAACAATGACTTTTTTTTCCAGATTAATTTATGAAATATGGTTAAAATACATAAATATATTGTTCTTGGACTTAAGGATTTATAATGATTTAAGTAATTGAGTAGTTAGATTGAGTTTTTTTTAGCACATACAGTAAGCACCAAGCCAGGCTTTAGCTTCCACAGTGGCTAAATGGAACTCCCTGAGCCCTTTGCTGAATTTTGTTAGGGGCAGTTTTCAATGATATGAGTCATTGATTGGGATGCACTGCAGCTGCAGTCGGGTTCCTTGGAAGGCCTCACTTGTGCCGATTTGCTGCACAAAACCAGCGCGGAAACAGTTGAGAAGTGTCCAATGTTGGCGTGGCAGGTTGAAGCTGGTTGGGCGGGCTGTGGGATCTGTGATGAGGATGTGGCTTTTAGTGGTGGCATGCAAGTTTCATTTCTGCTACACACATTGTTTGATAATACTTGAATAAATAATGCACCAGTCAGATTAATGTATTATTGAAGAAACTGCAAAAACAAATTCAGAAGTCCAATATGTGAATGTGCATGGGCCTAACCGATGTAAAAAGTCTGAACTGCACATGCGTGGCATTTTCTGAGCCGGAACATGCATGGTTCGGATTACCAACATTCTGAACCATATATGTGCAGCCCCCTCCTGGCTGATGCATGCACATGAGTTCCTAGGTTCTTTGGGAATTGGAGATAACAACCACTGAGTTGAAGACAAAGGCCCAGTGGCTCCTACGCAAAAACACAAAAAAGGCGCAGAAGGCTGGGAGAAGTGAGGGAGGTAGGAAGAGATTGAAAAGAACGAAGTCCCCAGTAAGGGAAGGAAATAGAGGTAAGAAACAGGAACCAATAAAGTTAAGAAAAGGAGAAACTGGCTCCAATATTTGACATGCAAAAAGTGATGAGGCTTTCATTGTAAACTTCTTAAACTAATGAAAATGGTATTAAATTGTGGCTTGACATGTTTTTTAGGAGGCTTTAGAGATGAAAGGCTATTGCGAGAGGGCTGTTCAGTTGGAGAAGAGAGGAGGTGCCTCAAACATTTTATAGTTTAATGGTATGGCATGACATAAAAAGGTTGGGAACCACTGATTTATGTGTACCTTTCTCAACCATTGGGAAATGTAACACATTCCCAAGTGTTTGCAACTTTAAATCAACTGCATGAACGCAAGCAACATGAATACAGCCGCTGTGGAAATAGCCCTACCATACAAATATTGATATTTCTACAACCGTGAGGGAGATAGCTGGTATTACAGAAACACTTCAGAAAGTGCTTTTGCAACATAGAGCCAGTCCAAGAATCATTCTGAAACCTTAGGTTGTTGCAGTTATAAAGTCATCTCCATTGTGAAAGTCTTCTCTTACTTTACCTTTTCGATTCTGTTTTTAATGAAGTCCTGTTCTTTAGGCGTGTTTATAGACACCAAGTTGCTACCCATCAAGCTACAAGCCACAGCAGCTGCAAGCCATTTCCCCTCCGTCTCAAAAAACAAATATTCAGCTCCTTGAAAGAAGACCCAAGGTGCAAATGCAAATTGCTCTTCTGCACAGAGGAAATAATTCAGAATTTACATGAATATAAATTAAGCTACGAACAGACACTTTGTTCCCAACAGCATTTTAAAACTGCCCCCATGATACAATTTTCATACCCATTAACAGACAAATACGGTTTAAGAGAATATTTTGATAGAATTATGATGCTACAACAAACTATCCAGTAATGATCTTATTGAAAGTACAAGTGGTTTATTTTCACATTAGTGTAGTGTCCAGGCTAAATATTACCAATATGTAAAATTTTTGAATTAAATAAAAGACCAAATTATTTACATGCTAAAATTTGATTTCTGGGCCTGGAGTTTCTCCCCCTCATCAGAGCAGGGGCAGACAAGACTTCAGTCCACTGCTTTGTGAACTTTACCCATTTTCATAGAAACCCTACAGTGCAGAAGGAGGCCATTCGGCCCATCGAGTCTGCACCGACAACAATCCCACCTTGTCCCTATCCCCGTAACCCACATATTTACCCCACTAATCCCTCTAACCTACGCATCTCGGGACGCTATGGGGCAATTTAGCATGGTCAATACACCTAACCTGCACGTCTTTGGACTGTGGGAGGAAACTGGAGCTCCCGGAGGAAACCCACACAGACATGGGGAGAACATGCAAACTCCACACAGACAGTGACCCAAGCCGGGAATCAAACTCAGGTCCTTGAAGCTGTGATGCAGCAGTGCTAACCACTGTGCCACAGTGCTCTCCTGGTGGGATCCTCAATGTATGGAGACCAGGCGCCCCGGTTTTGTTGGGACAATGCCAGTATTTCATAAAATGTCCAGGTGCCCTGATAATTTGATCAAACCAGCTCAAATTTCCAATTTGCTGCTTTTGCCTCTTTACGTGAGCCAGATCAGAGATTTGGAGTCCCCAGTTAATTTAAGGAGACTGCAATACAGGTTCCTCCCTCCATGATGGGTCATCAGCTCCTGTTGTCTAGTTTGTTAAAGGGAGGGAAAAGTCTGGACTGGTCCTGCTTTCACTGCTCTTCCTAGCAGACTTAGCAAGAAGCAAGATAAAATTCAACCTTGGTTGGGTCAGTGATTGTGTTAAATGTGGGGGATAATTAACTGAATCATCTTCTTCATAAAATATATATTGCATTGCTTTACAGGCAATTATTCTTTGCATTTACTGCTGAAATTTAACTGGTGCATGGGATTAATTGGTCTCGTCTATGGGAGAGGACCCGTAGAAAGCGAGGATGGAAAATCTGGCGTTCCAGCCAAAACTCCACTCACTCTCAGTGGCGCTGGAAAATCCCAGCCATGAATGAGCACAGAAGAGTTTGGCCTGTGTGTTTATTGCTACTTTTGCTTACCATCAATGTACCAGTCCGGTTTTTTCAATTCAGCTCCTGAACATAAAAAAAAGGATCCATCGATTAAAGGTACACTTCGCACATTCCATTATGAGGTAAAATAATAATTGTTAAACTCTTTTATGTTTTAAAAAAAAGCATTTTTACCTTTTGGCATTTTACACATCCACCCCAGTTTTTCATCACATCGGAACGGCGCAATGGTTTTATCAAATCTGTACGCAGCACAGATTCTAACGTCATCATCTTTGTCTTTGTCAAGTGAAAACAAAGAAACCACCTAGAGAGCAAGGGATCATATATTGGCTTAGTTTCTCGTGTCAACTTCATACTGGGCAATCTGAGAAGCTACTTTCTTTTCAGATGTTCATTTCCAGTCCATATTGAATGGATTATTTATTTTACTTGTTCAGCAATGATTTATTGCCCATTTTGTGAAGGATGCATACATAGTAAGATGCACTGTAAAAAATAATTATTAATCCACAGTTTCCTGCAGTTGCTTTTGTCAAGAATAAGCATTCAATTTATATCTATCTATGTATCATAGATCAATGGGAGGTTTTCAGGAGAGGATGGCACCTGTACAAGAGGGAGGGGTCACAACTAAGTTGGAAGGGCACAAATATCCTGGCTGGGAGCTTTGCTAGTGCAGTTCGGGGGGGTTTAAACTAGTATGGCAGGGGGGTGGGGATCAAAATATTAGGTCTACAGGTGTGGAGGCTGGGGACGAGCTTGGGGCTGGGACAAGGCTGGCAAAGAAGAAGAGCACTCTGGGGGAGGACGACCTCACTGAGCCTGGAGGTCTGGAGTGCTTATACTTCAATGCAAGGAGCGTAGCAGGTAAGACAGACGAACTTGGGGCCTTAATGCGCACGAGGAATTTGGATGTGGTTGCGGTGACAGAGACTTGGTTGAAAGAGGGACAGGACTGGCAGCTGAATATTCCAGGGTACAAGTGTTTTAGGCGAGACAGAGGAGGGGCCAAAAGAGGTGGGGGAGTAGCGGTATTAGTTGGAGAGCATATTACAGCGGTGCAGAGGGAGGACAATTCAGAGGGGTCGTGTAACGAGTCACTCTGGGTGGAGCTTAGAAACAGGAAAGGCGCAGTCACTATGTTGGGGGTGTACTACAGGCCCCCCAACAGCCCAAGGGAAGTGGAAGAATGGATATGTCAGGAGATACTGGATAGGTGCAGGAAAAATAGGGTTGTTGTAGTGGGAGACTTCAATTTCCCTGGTATAGACTGGAAATCGCTGAGGGCAGGGACTCTGGATGGGGAGGAATTTGTAAAATGTGTACAGGAGGGTTCGTTGGAACAATATGTAGACAGCCCGACTAGAGAGGGGGCTATACTGGACCTGGTACTGGGGAATGAGCCCGGACAGGTCTTCAAAGTTTTGGTAGGGGAACATGTGGCAAATAGTGACTACAATTCTGTTAGCTTTAGGATAGTGATGGAAAAGGATGAGTGGTGTCCCAAGGGTAAGGTGTTGGATTGGGGGAAGGCTAACTTTATTGGGATCAGGCAGAAATTGGCAGCTCTTGATTGGGAGAGGCTGTTTGAGGGTAAATCCACATCTGGTATGTGGCAGTCTTTTAAGGAACGGTTGTTAGGGCTACAGGACAAGCATGTGCCTGTAAAAAAGAAGGATAGGAAGGGTAGGATTAGAGAACCGTGGATAACCAGGGAAATTGAGGGACTGGTCAAAAAGAAAAGAGAGGCGTATGTTAGGTCCAAGCAGCTAAAAACGGAGGGAGCTCTGGAGGAGTACAAAGAAAGTAGGAAAGTACTCAAACGGGGAATTAGAAGAGCAAAAAGGGGTCACGAAATGTTCTTGGCAGACAGGATTAAGGAGAATCCCAAGGCATTTTATTCATACGTTAGGAACAAAAGGGTTGTTAGGGAAAAAATCGGACCTCTCAGGGACAAAAGTGGGGACTTATGCTTGGAGCCCAAAGAAGTAGGGGAGATCCTAAATGAATACTTTGCGTCGGTATTCACAAAGGAGAGGGATGTGTTGACTGGGAGTGTCTCTGAGGGGAGTGTTGAACCGTTGGAGAAAATCTCCATTACAAAGGAGGAAGTGTTAGGTTTGTTAGAGAATATAAAGACTGACAAATCCCCAGGGCCTGATGGAATCTATCCAAGGCTGCTCAGGGAGACGAGAGGTGAAATCGTTGGGCCTCTGACGCAAATCTTTGTCTCGTCACTGGACGCAGGTGAGGTCCCAGAGGATTGGAGGATAGCCAATGTGGTCCCGTTATTTAAGAAGGGTAGGAAGGATAACCCGGGTAATTATAGGTCGGTGAGCTTGACGTCCGTGGTGGGGAAGTTGTTGGAGAAGATTCTTAGAGATAGGATGTATGCGCATTTAGAAAGGAATAAACTCATTAACGATAGTCAGTATGGTTTTGTGAGAGGGAGGTCATGCCTCACTAACCTGGTGGTGTTTTTTGAAGAAGTGACCAAAATGGTTGACGAAGGAAGGGCCGTGGATGTTGTCTATATGGACTTTAGTAAAGCGTTTGACAAAGTCCCTCATGGTAGGCTAGTGAAAAAGGTTGGATCTCATGGGATAAAGGGGGAGGTGGCTAGATGGGTGGAGAACTGGCTTGGTCATAGAAGACAGAGGGTGGTAGTGGAAGGGTCTTTTTCCGGCTGGAGGCCTGTGACTAGTGGTGTACCGCAGGGCTCTGTATTGGGACCTCTGCTGTTTGTGATTTATATAAATGATCTGGAAGAAGGAGTAACTGGGGTGATCAGTAAGTTTGCGGACGACACAAAACTGGCAGGACTTGCAGATAGTGAGGAACATTGTCAGAGGCTACAGAAGGATATAGATAGGCTGGAAATTTGGGCAAGGAAATGGCAGATGGAGTTCAATCCTGATAAATGCGAAGTGATGCATTTTGGTGGGAATAATGTAGGGAGGAGCTACACGATAAATGGAAGAACCATAAAGGGTGTAGAGACGCAGAGGGACCTGGGTGTGCAAGTCCACAGATCTTTGAAGGTGACGTCACAGGTGGAGAAGGTGGTGAAGAAGGCATATGGCATGCTTGCCTTTATAGGACGGGGCATAGAGTATAAAAGTTGGGGTCTGATGTTGCAGATGTATAGAACGTTGGTTCGGCCGCATTTGGAATACTGCGTCCAGTTCTGGTCGCCACACTACCAGAAGGACGTGGAGGCTTTGGAGAGAGTACAGAGGAGGTTTACCAGGATGTTGCCTGGTATGGAGGGGCTTGGTTATGAGGAGAGATTGGGGAAACTGGGGTTGTTCTCCTTGGAAAGACGGAGGATGAGGGGAGACTTAATAGAGGTGTATAAAATTATGAAAGGCATAGATAGGGTGAACGGTGGGAAGCTTTTCCCCGGGTCGGTGGTGACGTTCACGAGGAGTCATAGGTTCAAGGTGAAGGGGGGGAGGTTTAACACAGATATCAGAAGGACATATTTTACACAGAGGGTCGTGGGGGCCTGGAATGTGTTGCCGGGCAAGGTGGTGGAGGCGGACACACTGGGAACGTTTAAGACTTATCTAGACAGCTATATGAACGGAGTGGGAATGGAGGGATACAAAAGAGTGGTCTAGTTTGGACCAGGGAGCGGCGCGGGCTAATTGTTCTTTGTTTCTCGTTTCAAGGCTTCATTCTATGATCATCTTGCTGGTGCCAGTACAGAGCGAGACTGCGGATAGTTGGGAACCTGTCTCGGGGGCAGGGAATTCAGATGGTGTTCGTAAAGCAGAAGGGGAAATGAATAGGGTTGGGAAGCATTTTCAGATCAGGACCAGTGTGATCTCCTGGACTCGTTTCGATCGCCTCAGGGGGTCGGAGAGGAATTTCCCAGATTTCTTTTTTCCCCATATTGGCCCTGGGGTTTTCACTCTGGGTTTTCGCTCTCCCTGGAGATCACATGGTCTGGAATGGGGGGGTGGGGGTGAGTTAATAGGTTGTGATGAACAAAGCATCGTAGCTGTGAGGGACAGCTCGGTGGATAGGATATTAGGATGTAGATAGGCTGGAAGATTGGGCGGGGATCCTGGATTCAGGATTCAATCGGCCTCGCAGGTGGAGGATGCGGTCAAGAAGGCGTACGGCGTACTAGCCTTCATTAATCGAGGGATTGAGTTTAGGAGTCGGGAGATAATGCTGCAGCTTTATAGGACCCTGGTTAGACCCCACTTGGAGTACTGCGCGCAGTTCTGGTCACCTCATTACAGGAAAGATGTTGAAGCCATTGAAAGGGTGCAGAGGAGATTTACAAGGATGTTGCCTGGATTGGGGGGCATGCCTTATGAGGATAGGTTGAGGGAGCTTGGTCTCTTCTCCCTGGAGAGACGAAGGATGAGAGGTGACCTGATAGAGGTTTACAAGATGTTGAGAGGTCTGGATAGGGTAGACTCTCAGTGGCTATTTCCAAGGGCTGAAATGGTTGCTACGAGAGGACACAGGTTTAAGGTGCTGGGGGGTAGGTACAGAGGAGATGTCAGGGGTAAGTTTTTCACTCAGAGGGTGGTGGGTGAGTGGAATCGGCTGACGTCGGTGGTGGTGGAGGCAAACTCGTTGGGGTCTTTTAAGAGACTTCTGGATGAGTACATGGGATTTAATGGGATTGAGGGCTATAGATAGGCCTAGAGGTAGGGATATGATCAGCGCAACTTGTGGGCCGAAGGGCCTGTTTGTGCTGTGGCTTTCTATGTTCTATGTTCTATGTTCAATCCTGGACCGGGGAGCGGCGCGGGCTTGGAGGGCCGAAGGGCCTGTTCCTGTGCTGTATTGTTCTTTGTTCTTTGTACTCATTGGGACGATCCCGATGCTCAGATGCCGGCGACTCTTTTTGGTATGTGGGGGTAACAATGCTGCCGATGATGATGGGGCAATGTCCATTGGGGGTGGGGGAGGGGGCAGAGGGTGGGAGGAGGTATCCCAGTTCAGTAGGAGATTGGGGACCCTGCGCAATGACGCCCAAGTGCTCTGAAGCCAACTTCGTCAGCGTACCTAGGCTCCTACCAACGCAAATCTCCCACCTGTCAAAAGAAAATTGACAGACTGCCGGAAGATTGCAATGCTGAGCTCACCCAAGATGGGCGCGGAGGACTCCCATTTTCACGCTGTTACGACAGTGAGAATTTTTGGGGGGAAATTCATCAAATTCCTGATAATAAATGAAGGAGATTAAAGAATGCTTACATAAGAATGAGACTAGGAAAATTCACTACCATGTTTGAAGCAGCAACAATTAAAATCGCTGAATTAGAAAGAGTGCTTGCCAAAGAAGCAAAATAAAATCATATTCCAATCAGTTTGGTAATAAATGGTTTGAAGTTCTCCCGATAACTCAACAAAGTGATCCATTGATTTCTTCAGTTTTAAAAATGAGCCAAGGGCACAGCCAAGATCTGTGGTTGGCAGAACAATCCTAACAAACATTTAACCGCAACCAGATCATTAATTTCTCATTTCCAGGTTTCATTTTTTTATAAAGTCATATTGTCTTTGTGAAACTTTGGCCAGGATGTTTGGCACCCAATCGTGTGGGGTAGGTGCAGTGGTGCGAGTTGGAAATATTGCGAGAATAGCCAAATCACATTTTATTTTGATATAAACGTGAGATTGTCCCCTCTCCCCATCAGCATTTCCCAACGTTTGACGTCGGGATCATCATTTGCGTTCATTAACATCTCATTATCAAACCCCTAGACCTGAATCATCCTCCCGCCAACAGAAATTCCATCCCTGTCCATGTGATGGCAGAAAGGCATGAAACTCAAGGTTTCCCAAGGTGTGCACCAGGCAAGCAGGCCTCCCAGTGGAGCCTGGGAAGAACAAAGAAAAGTTCTGGAACAGGCCCTTCAGCCCTCCAAGCCCATGCCAATCATGATGCCCTAATTAAACTAAAAAAAACCTTCTGCGTTTACTCAGACCATATCCCTCTATTCCCTCCCTATTCATGAACCCATCCAGATGCCTTGTAAATGTTGCTAATGTGCCTGCTTGCCTGCTTCCACCACCTCCTCTGGCAGCACGTTCCAGGCACCCACCACTCTCTGCTTGAACAAGTTCCCCCGCACATCTGCCTTAAACTTTCCCCCTCTCACCTTGAACCTGTGCCCCCTTGTAATTGACACTTCCACCCTTGGAAAAGCCTCTGACTATCCACCCTGTCTATGCCTCTCATAATTTTGTAGATGTATAGTGTCAGGGAGCAGTGTCAGGGAGCAGTGTCGGGGGAGTGCTCCCAATCCCAAAGTGCTGCGGCACTTCCAGGATGAACATTTTTGTACTGGGGTGGCCTTTAAAATGGCGCCCCAATCCCCGAATCACCAAATTGCCGGCGGGGCAGGTGAATCAGAGGCTGCCTCGCCTGTGATACGTTGTGGGAAATACCCCTTGATGATTTTTCTTCCAAGTCCCACACTATACGGCAGAGAAAGTCGCCATTGCAGTCGGCAATTTCAATGCTGCTTTTCCCACCTTCAATCGACTGTTGCCGATTTCTGGAAAGATCTTGGCCTTTCAATTTGAGAGAATTGTATCCCTTTAAAATCTCTGTTCCCTTCTTCTGTCCTCTTTTGAAAGCCTATTCTCTTTAAAATCTGACTTCCATTCCCTTTGGAAACCTCACAACCTGTTCTGTGTTTTGTTTCGAAAACTCTGCTCCCTGCCTATTTGTGAGAACTGGTCATCTGACTCTCTCTCCATCTCCTGACATGGGGATTAGCTCCAATGCTGTAAGGAGTCTAGCAAGTCGAAGACCGAAGAGTAAGCAGAGAACAAGACAAAAAGTAACAAGAAAGTGAACTAAAATTAAGGAAGGGAAGAGGAAGAAACATAGAAACATAGAAGATAGGAGCAGGAGGAGGCCACTTGGCCCTTTGAACCTGCTCCGCCATTTATTATGATCATGGCTGACCGTCCAACTCAATAGCCTAATCCTGCTTTCTCCCAATAACATTTGATCCCATTTGCCCCAAGTGTTATATCTAGCCTCCTCTTGAATACATTCAATGTTTTCGCATCAACTACTTCCTGTGGTAATGAATTCCACAGGCCCACCACTTTTTGGGTGAAGAAATGTCTCCTTATCTCTGTCCTAACTGGTCTACCCTGAATCCTCAGACTGTGACCCCTGGTTCTGGACTCCCCTACCATTGAGAACATCTTCCCTGCATCTACCCTGTCTAGTCCTGTTAGAACTTTGTAAGTCTCTATGAGATCCCCCCTCATTCGTTTGAACTCCAGCGAAAACAATCATAACCTAGTCAATCTCTCTTCATAAAATATTAAAGAGTAGTGAAAATAGAAAAAGCAAGGAAGAGCATGTGAAACAAAAGTGAGAAAGAGAAATGAAACAAAAGGGATAGAGGAGAGGGAGGAAGAAACAAAAGGAGAGAAACAAGAAAGGAATAAACAGAGAGAGAGACAGAATGAGATTTCCAGAGATAGAAGTGAAAGAGAATGATCTTAATACCATGTGGAGTTGGTTTATTTGGTGTGGCCTTATCTAAAACCAGTAAAATAAATCATTTTGTTCAAATCTAGTGTTGAATTAAGCATGCCTTGATTAAGGATATGTAGGTAAGATGCAAAACAGAAGGTCACTCATATCATTGCCATACAATGTGTGGTTCATATCTAACCCCCAAACCGAAATTCAGAGGTTGGACTGTAAATTTTCGACAGCAAAGAACTGTGACAAAATATGGAGAACGGTGCAAAAAAAGACAGCAAGCGATAAATAAGAGAAAAAGGACCAATAAATTGGTCTTTAAAGAATTCCCAAGAAAGTACTGAAAATCAAAGAAAATCCATCCTTCCATTCAATATGGAAAAGATTGGACAGACATACTACAGATGTGTAGCAGGTGAAACAGAAAGTAGGTTAAGTTTCTAAATCAACACTAATGAAGAGCAAACCACATCAACACAGTAATCAGTGTAAGCTCTGAAGGAAGGTTTTTGACCTGAAACGTTGGCGGGATTTTAAGACCTCGCTCGAGTGAGGCTCGGAAAATCCCAGCCCGAGGCCAACGGAGAATTCCGTTCTGCGAGCCTTGCCCGCCCGTGAGGTGGTAAAATTCCCGCCGTTAACTCTGTTTTCCTCTTCACAAATGCTGCCTGACCTGTTGAGTATTTCTAGCTTTTATTACAGCAATTAATGTGATGTAGGAAGTGATCTGGGAATGGACTGTGAAGTAAAAAAAACATGGGTTAATTAATGACATCTTTGATCTGGAGAAAATGGCAGGAATTTTCTGACCGTTCACACCAGCGGGATTTCCCCATCCCATGCAGTGATCGGGAATTTGGCTTGTTGCCAAAATCTCTGTCTTCGCTGCAGCAGGAGTATGGCGTGAACGGGCAGTAAGATCGCGCCCCACGTATGGCACTGAGAGTTTTGAGCAAGAACCACATTCACGAAGATTCACAAAGCACTATAAAAGGGGAAATAGCACCATCAGGAATGTCAATATAAGCATGACACTAAAATATTCTGCTATATTTCATGCTGAAGCAGTTCTATATGGCTTTGAGGATGTTAAAGAAACGTCTTATATAAATGCACGCTCTTTCTTTCAGCTTCTTTCAAATGATAATGCTGCTCTCATTCTTGTTTGATGTTTCCAGTGTCCTTGGATTTTTTTAAAATCACTATCCCTCGGAACAAGGAACATAAATTCTGAGAGGACCAATCGTTCAAACTTCGTCGTGCATGCAGAGTTGTAAAAAATTGATGCAACATCATTAACTGGGAATATGCTGTGAATTTAAATAGTACATAAATCATTCGGAATTACTTACTGCACTGCCATCACTCCAAGCCCAGGAGCCAGCAGAAGCTGGATTCCTTTTGTTAAACCCAATCCAGAACCATCTTTCTTCTTCCCTAGAATATAAAAATAATTCTAGGCTGACATTTTCCCCAGTTCATTTTATTTGCACTGTACTCAAATTAGAAGTCTTGTGTTTTGCCTCTGGAATTAATAGTTCGGCAGACACCCACCCCGTTCATAGCAACTTTCAGGCTTTTCCAATGAAATGATTTGGTCACACATGTCCATCCAAGTACATGTGGGGGGATGTTCCACTCCTGCCTTTGTGGGGGGGGGGATCGGCAGTGCGGGGTGAACAATCTTGAGGGAGTACGCCAACGTCAATGGTATTTTCTGTTGTGATTGCCCCCCCCCCCGCCAATGACGTAATGGGTATCCCAACATTGAACACCAGGAACCCCATTTGAGTATATTTAAATATAATTACACCTGATAGTCCATCCTACCTCCCCATTAAACTGTCCATTCACAGTAGCATGTCCTGAATCACAACAGGTTCCACATGATGTCCACCGGACGAGCAGAACTCACCAGAAGCACACAGTGAATACAGCTCCTAATGGGGAGAGGGCCCTGGCACTGCCCACTGGCACTGCCCGGGTACTATCCCCAGCATTGCCAGGGCACTGCCACCTGACACTGCTCTCTGGTGCTGTACAGGCAGTGCTGGCGGGGGAGGGGGAGAGGTGTTGCATATGTGGATGTTCCATGTCCATGGGGGTGATTCTGTGGTAGGATGGCGGGCGGGGGTGGGGGTGGGGGGGGGGGGTCTGTCGGTGGGCTCCATGAGGGGAGTTCCATGGGGAGGTTCTGCTTCTATTTTTTAATATCCTGGTGCCCATGTTTTAAAATGTTAACTTGCTGGCGGAGTGGGCTCAATCACAGCCCACCTCACCAGCATGTTGTCATGGAATCTGCCCCTTAACTTTATTCTTACGAAAAGCCCAAAAATATGGCAGAGTAAGCTGACCATGTGGCTGGCTGCTTCCACCCCATTGAAAGTTAATGTTTATTTATTAGTCACCAGTCGGCTTACATTCACGGTGAAATGAAGTTACTGTGAAAATCCCCCAGTCGCCACATTCCGGCGCCTGTACGGGTACACAGAGGGAGAATTTAGCATGGCCAATTCACCTAATCTGCACATCTTTGGACTGTAGGAGGAAATCGGAGCACCCGGAGTCAACCCACGCAGACAGGGAGAACGTGCAAACTCCACACAGATAGTGACCCAAGCCGGGAATCGAACCCGGGTCCCTGGCGCTGTGAGGCAGCAGTGCTAACCATTGTGCCACCGCGTCCACTGCAACACTCTGCAAAAAGTATCAGAAAATTCCACCCATGGTTTATTATAATGATATGAAAATGATACATAGGCAACATTTTGTTACATTCCTATTCGGGACCATCAACATTTAAACAGGAAATTCAAACACCCAACAATTAACTGACAGAACTACGCTACAGAATTTCACATTTTGTGACAAAAAAACTCTTCTGTATATATAACGAGAAATTAAAAGCAGCAAGCACCACTAACTGAACACCAGAGCTTATTAAGACTAATGCTATAAACTCCATTTTATGTTGTACTGCACCCTGGAGTTCCCTCATCTTACAAAATCTTAAAGGTTCATTCACTTTTTCTGGCACTAATCCAAAAGTGATTTTATTTTGATTCTCTTTAGTAATCCAGCTATTCCTCAATGTACAAATTTCATGGGGATCCTTCCATTAGCTTTTGGTCATCAGCCTGCAAACCCAGAAGCTGGCGGCCCACCAGCAATATTAGGCTTGATTACAGCCTTCAGTGAGTCAGAATGGAGTCTCTGCATCCATATGGAAATCTCACCTTAGAGACCTGCTGGTCAATCCGACTGACCACAGCTCCATAGTCCTCTCCGAGCAGCACTACGATTGAGTGGTGGATTCTGCTGGGACTACAGCTAGTCCCCAAGGGAGAAAAGTCATGAAGCCTGCACTCAAGAGATAAGTCCAGTATTTTGGATTGGTCTGGCTTGGAGGCCTCAGCAAGCTGGGCGAAGGGAATAGGGGCTGAGTTAGAGATGCCAGCAGGGAGGTTAAAGGAAAGGCACAGCATAGCCCCTAAAGATGGTAGCCCTTCCTCTTGCTTGACAGTATCTTTGAAATAATAGCTGCTAAGTTACCTGCCATCCCTCCACGTTCCCCTGCCACACGTAAAATAGCGACAGAGGCGAAATGGGGACCTTAAGTGGCCATTAATTGACCAGTGTAATATGGGAGACAAATTGGGGCTGGGTGGAAGGTGGTGGGAAGGTCACCAGTTTTATTTCACAAGCTCCCTACCTTCAAATATGCCAGTGGGGAGCTGTAAATCCAGCCCCCTGATTCTGGGGAAAATGTGAATAAACCCACATTTCCAACAAAGACAGGACAAGTTACCCAGGCTACTGGCAGCATTACAAAGCTTAGAGCAAACTCTCTGCTATTCATGATCTTACCTTTCTCGATCTGACCTCACAATCAACATCCCCCAACCTTTGATTGCTAGTTGCCATCGTTTGTTGACCATTTAACTTATCTGTAAATTGAAATGTTCCACTCCCTAAACTAAAAGTTATATTCTGAAAATTTAAGGATTATGAACCAGATTTTCGCAACAGTATCATTTAGTTCCTCATTTTTACCCAACATATGTCCTGACATATAATGTTGCAATGGCATTTGGCAGCAATTTAATCTGATGGGAAGGAGTATTATTGACAGAAGGCCAATTGATGACTACCTCATTTTCTTTTCAAAAATAAATCATTTTCTTCTGCTGTTCTGGGGCAGGTTATGTTGTTGCATACTTGTCACGTCCACAGCAATGAATTCCTTCTCTCCCTTGTTGGGAGAACCACCAAAACTATGAAAATAATCCTGATTCCAAGAAATCAGCTGAGACAGATGTAAAAATATTGGCTGAGTGGCAACATCAGCTCAGTGTAAGCAACATATCCAGTTCCTGCTCCACACCAAAACTCCCTGTGACGAATATTGAAATAAATCTGCCAGCAGCAATTGATGGGGCAAGGTTCTACTGAATTAGCATTGGTATAATAAATGCAGCTATAGAGTCATAGAGGTTTACAGCACGGAGCAGTTGTGCCATATTTCAGAGTGCAAAGATGCTTTATTCAACAGTAGCCTTCACATCTTCTTCTGGTCCCTTGATTTGCTGTTGAACGTCTAGTTTGCAATATGCCATGAATGATGGAGAAAGGAAAGTGTTAATTTGACACCTGAGCTGCTCCCACAATGGTCTTTCTATGACAGCATATTTACTACAGACAAACTACCATCCAAGTTTCTTGAGGAAGGGGAAGGGGAAAGGTCAGGTACTAGAGAGTACCCCAGTGGCTGTGCCCCTTAACAATAAATACTCCTGTTTGAGTGCTGTTGGGGGGGACAGCCTACCTGGGGGAAGCAACAGTGGCCGTGCCTCTGGCACAGAGTCTGGCCCTGTAGCTCAGAAGGGTAGGGAAAGGAGGAGGAAGGCAGTAGTGATAGGGGACTCTATAGTGAGGGGGTCGGACAGGCGATTCTGTGGATGCGGTCAAGAAACGCGGATGGTAGTTTGCCTCCCTGGTGCCAGAATCCAGGATGTTTCTGATTGCGTCCAAGATATCCTGAAGTGGGAGGGAGAAGAGCCAGAGGTCGTGGTACATATTGGTACCAATGACATAGGTAGGAAAAGGGAAGAGGTCCTGAAAAGAGAATATAGGGAGTTGGGAAGGGAGTTGAGAAGAAGGACCACAAAGGTAGTAATCTCGGGATTGCTGCCTGTGCCATGTGACAGTGAGAGTAGGAATGGAATGAGGTGGAGGATAAATGCATGGCTGAGGGATTGGAGCAGGGGGCAGGGATTCAGGTTTCTGGATCATTGGGACCTCTTTTGAGGCAGGTGTGACCTGTACAATAAGGACGGGTTGCACTTGAATCCCAGGGGGACCAATATCCTTGCGGGAAGGTTTGCTAAGGCTACTGGGGAGACTTTAAACTAGAATGGTTGGGGGGTGGGAATCAAATTGAAGTGACTGGGAGAGAGGAGATTAGCTCACAAATAGAGAAAGCTTGTTGACAGTGTGAGAGTGAGGATAGACAGGTGATAGAGAAGGGGAGCGCTTAGACCGAAGGTTTGAGATGTGTCTATTTTAACGCAAGGAGTGTTGTGAACAAAGTGGATGAGCTTAGAGCGTGGATCACTACTTGGAAATATGATGTGGTGGCCATTACAGAGACTTGGATGACTCAGGGACAGGACTGGTTACTTCAAGTGCTGGGTTTCAGATGTTTCAGAAGGGACAGGGAGGGAGGCAAAAGAGGTGGGGGAGTGGCACTATTGATCAGAGATAGTGTCACGGCTACAGAAAAGATGGACACCATGGAGGGATTGTCTACGGAGTCTCTGTGGGTGGAGGTTAGGAACAGGAAGGGGTCAATAGCTTTACTGGGTGTTTTCTATAGGCCGCCCAATAGAAACAGGGATGTTGAGGAGCGGATAGGGAAACAGATCCTGGAAAGGTGTAATAATAACAGAGTTGTCATGATGGGAGATTTTAATTTCCCAAATATTGATTGGAATCTCCCTAGAGTAAAGGGTGTAGATGGGGAGGAGTTTGTTAGGTGTGTTCAGGAGGGTTTCTTGACACAGTATGTAGATAAGCCTACAAGAGGAGAGGCTGTACTTGATTTGGTATTGGGAAATGAACCTGGTCAGGTGTCAGATCTCTCAGTGGGAGAGCATTTTGGAGATAGTGATCATAATTCTATCTCCTTTACAATAGCATTGGAGAGAGATAGGATCAGACAAGTTAGAAAAGTGTTTAATTGGAGTAAGGGGAATTGTGAGGCTATCAGGCAGGAAATTGGAGGCTCAAATTGGAAAGAGGTTTTCTCAGGGAAATGTATGGAATGTGGCAAATTTTCAGGGAATATTTGTCTGGAGTTCTGCATAGCAACGTTCCAATGAGACAGGGAAGTTATGGTAGGTTATAGGAACCGTGGTGTACAAAGGCTGTAATGAATCTAGTCAAGAAGAAAAGAAAAGCTTACAAAAGGTTCAGGGAGCTAGGTAATGTTAGAGATCTTGAAGAGTATATGGTTAATAGGAAGGATCTTAAGAAGGAAATAGGAGAGCCAGAAGGGGTAATGAGGAGGCCTTGGCAGGCAGGATTAAGGAAAACCCCAAGGCATTCTACAAGTATGTGAAGAGCAAGAGGATAAGATGTGAAAGAATAGGACCTATCAAGTGTGTCGGTGGGAAAGTTTGTATGGAACCGGAAGAAATAGCAGAGGTACTTAATGAATACTTTACTTCAGTATTCACTATGGAAAAGGATCTTGGTGGTTGTAGTGCAGACTTGCAGCTGACTGAAAAGCTTGAGCGTGAAGATATTAAGAAAGAGGAAATTGGAGGCTCAAATTGGAAAGAGGTTTTCTCAGGGAAATGTATGGAAGAAATGTGGCAAATTTTCAGGGAATATTTGTCTGGAGTTCTGCATAGCAACGTTCCAATGAAGCTACTGTGGGAGGCGAGGGAGGAGATTGCTGAGCCTCTGGCAATGATCATCAATGGAGACGGGAGAGGTTCCGGAGGATTGGAGGATTGCGGATGTTGTTCCTTTATTCAAGAAAGGGAGTAGGGATAGCCCTGGAAATTATAGACCAGTCTAACCTCAGTGGTTGGTAAGTTGATGGAGAAGATCCTGAGAGGCAGGATTTATGAACATTTGGAGAGGTATAATATGATTAAGAATAGTCAGCATCGCTTTGTCAAAGGCAGATCATGCCTTACGAGCCTGATTGAATTTTTTGAGGATGTGACTAAACACATTGATGAAGGAAGAGCAGTAGATGTAGTATATATGGACTTCAGCAAGGCATTCGATAAGGTGCCCCATGCAAGGCTTATTGAGAAAGTGAGGGGGCATGGGATCCAAGAGGACATTGCTTTGTGGATCCAGAACTGGCTTGCCCACAGAAGGCAAAGAGTGGTTATAGATGGGTCATATTCTGCATGGAGGTTGGTCACCAGTGGAGTGCCCCAGGAATCTGTTCTGGGACCCTTACTCGTTGCGATTTTTATAAATGACCTGGATGAGGAAGTGGAGGGATGGGTGGTAAGTTTGCTGATGACACAAAGGTTGGAGGTGTTGTGGATAGTGTGGAGGGATATCAGAAGTTGAAGCGAGACACTGATAGGATGCAAGACTGGGCTGAGAAGTGGCAGATGGAGTTCAACCCAGATAAGTGAGAGGTGGTTCATTTTGGCAGGTCAAATAGGATGGCGGAATATAATTTTAATGGTAGGACTCTTGGCAGAGTGGAAGATCAGAAGGATCTTGGGGTCCGAGTTCATAGGACGCTCAAAGCAGCTGTGCAGGTTGAGGCTGTGGTTAAGAAGGCGTATGGTGTACTGGCCTTCATCAATCGAGGAATTGAGTTTAGGAGTCGTGAGATAATGTTGCAGCTATATAAGACCCTGGTCAGACCACACTTGGAGTACTGTGCTCAGTTCTGGTCGCCTCATTACAGGAAGGATGTGGAAGCCATAGAAAGGGTGCAGAGGAGATATACAAGGATGTTGCCTGGGTTGGGGAGCATGCCTTATGAGGATAGGTTGAGTGAGCTCGGCCTTTTCTCCTTGGAGAGACGAAGGATGAGGGGTGACCTGATAGAGGTATATAAGATGTTGAGAGGTATTGATCGGGTGGATAGTCAGAGGCTTTTTCCCAGGGCTGAAATGGTTGCCACAAGAGGACACACGTTTAAGGTGCTGGGGAGTAGGTACAGCGGAGATGTCAGGGGTAAGTTTTTCACTCAGAGGGTGGTGGGTGCGTGGAATGGGCTGCCAGCAATGGTGGTGGAGGCGGATTTGATAGGGTCTTTTAAGAGACTTTTAGATAAGTACATGGAACTTAGTAAGATAGAGGGTTATAGGTAAGCCTAGTAATCGCTAAGGTAGGAACATGTTCGGCACAACTTTGTGGGCTGAAGGGCCTGTATTGTGCTGTAGTTTTTCTATGCTTCGACTACAGACACGGTGTGGCGCTAGAATTTCTTTCCTCTCTCCTCTCAGGTGACATGGAGGGCAAATAGCTTGGTTACTTTGAGGACATATGTGCTGATACGTGTCAAATTTTTGTTTCAAAAGTGTTGTTCAACATGTTGCGGACGATACTCCCACCCTGGCTATGAGGCATCAGCGGGGGCCGATTTGTCATAGAATAGAATCCCTACAGTACAGAAGGAGGCCATTTGGCCCATCGAGTCTGCACCGACCACATTCCCAGCCAGGTCCTATTCGCACAACCCCACACATTTTACTCTGCTAATCCCCCTGATGCTAACAGACAATTTAGCATGGCCAATCAACATCTTTGGACTATGGGAGGAAACCGGAGCACTCGGAGGAAACCCACGCAGACACGGAGAGAATGTGCAAATTCCACACAGACAATGGCCCGAGGCTGGAATTGAACCTGGGACCCTGGGACACACAGTGCTAACCACCGTGCCACCCCACGGTTTGCGGGATTCATGCTGGGCTCCCGGGCCTCCGCGTGTCTCCCAGCCTAAGTTTTTTTTGTGTTGACGGATCCACGCTGAAAATCAGCGTAATGGCGATTTGCAGGCCATTAACGGGTCAGCAACTAGAATCTCCACCCTTGCTAGCGTCTCCCCCCTCTCCGGAGTGACATCATGCTGGTGGGGTTTACAACGGCTGTATAAAAGTCTGGACCTGGTGTGGCAGCACTGAACAGGAGTAAGGAGGTAAGTTTTATGGGGCTGCAACCCCCGGACTTCAGGGCAGGTTGGAGGCAGGGCCAGGAAAATTTCTGCTTGGTGTGGGGAAGTCCCTGGAGAGCTGGAAGTGCTGTCCCCAGGCCCAGGGATGTTCCATGTAGTCTCCATGGGGTGGGGTGGGCTCCTTTACTGAGTGCTGGTCAGGCTGCTGTCTGCAGTCACTGGGCTGTTCCATTATTCTGGCTGTGGGGTGTGGTGAGGGACTGGACTGAGTGCTGGAGTTTGGGGAGTGGGCTGGGGGTGGGGTGGGGGTGTGCACCACGAGGGCTCATCAGTTCAGGCAGCTGATGCTCTAAGGAGGGATGCTCATGTTAATACAGACACTCATACTGCATGTATTCCAGTGACTGGGAACCCATATTGTGATAATTAGGAGTCTGTCCCTGCCCCGTGACCCTCACCTGCAACACATGTCTGGAAGGGAATGCTGTAGTTGCATTCATGGTCATGGCTCAAGGAAGCGCAATGGTCACGCCCGCACACCAACCCTGCTCTCCCTGCCTGCCATATTAGCGATGCCAATGGCAGGCAACCTAATCAGGTGATGCATGGCACCACAGATTGTGTTGTGTTGCCAGCATCCGCAAGAGAGAGTACTGGACCCAGTGAGGAATTGTGTGTGTGTGTGTGTGTGTGTGCGCTGGGGTAGTTGCAAGCAATCACATGTACCTATCAATCTCTCTCTCCCTAAGCCCCACCGTGCAGAATGGATCTTGGTCTCATTGATTTAGAGCTGGCCATCATGGTGGCGGCTGAGGAGGTGGAGACGGCTCAGGAGGTGGAGCGCGTGGGGAGGGCACTCCAGGAGCAGCCAGTGGCAGGCCCTCAGGAAGGAGGGCAGGGGGCTGCCAGTGATGCCCATGAGGTGGGAGAGCAGCCTCCCGAAAAGGTGGCCAGGAGAAGGAGGATGCGGAGACCAAAGCAATAATAGACCTGGAGGTCATTCGGAGGCCACGTGCCATTGCCGGCTCTGCCTATCTCAGGACACGGACCGGCACGTGAGAGGTGCTGGCATCTCAGGAGAGGGGTGCCAACCCGCTCCCAGTAGAAGTTAAGGTGACAGCGGCACTTAACTTCTACGCAACAGGGTCGTTCCGGATACCCAGTGGCGACCTTTGTGGAATCTCTCAGGCCTCAGTCCACAGATGCGTTCGCCAGGTGACAGATGCCTTGTTCACCCGGGCAGGCCAATACATCCATTTTGATGTTGGAAAGGATCAGCAGGGGCCCAGGCTGCAGACTTCACTGCCATTGCTGGGATGTCCAATATGCAGGGGGCAGTGGATGGGACACATATCACCCTGCGGTCCCCGCGAGGTGAGGTGCAACCATTTATCAACAGAAAGGGGTTCCACTCACTCGCTGTACAAATTGTCTGTGGCCATCGGATGAACATCATGCAGGTCTGTGCCCACCACCCAGTGAGTGTCCATGGCAACCATGTGCTGAGGTGGTCGGACATCCCTGGGCTCTTTGACGATGAGCACAGGCTGCCAGGATAGCTTGTGGGAGACAAGGGTTACCCGCTGCGGTCATGGCTGATGATGCCAGTGTGGAGGCCCGAGATCGAGGCAGAGGCCTGCCACAATGTGGCCCAAGCTGCCATTCGGTCCGTAATGCAGCATTGCATAAGCCTGCTGAAAATGAGGTTCCATTGCCTGCACCGCTCTGGGGGTGCCTCACGCATCATAATTTTGTGCTGCATCCTGCACAACAAAGTGCAGCAGCGCGGAGACCAGCTGGAGGAGGAGGAGGAGGACCACATGAAGAGTCGGGCACTGGATAGCAGGTGGCGATGGCAGGTGCAAGGCAGGGCAGGGCTGCAAAGGAGGCCCTTATAGCAGCCGGCTTCACCTTGTTGGTGCCGTGCAGCGTGGGGGCTGCTCCCAACACCCTTCCACCACACACCAAGAGCCACTGCAGCCACCACCCCCCACAACCCAAAGCTGGCCCCTCAACCCCCTGACCCTTCCCCTTCCCCACCCTCTCTCAGTGCACTCCCCCACCCTTCCCCACCCTCTCTCAGCCCACGCCCCCCCCCCAACTTCGAGAAACATCACGACAGGTTAATGGGCCTGGGCTGGCATTGTTAGTGAGCCTTTGGTGAAGACTGGAGAATGATGACGACTCGCTGTAAGGCACGCTGGGATCCTGCCCCTGGTGCCAATCAAGTCTGAATCCTACCTTTTCTCCAAATGCACACTGTCACCTGGGCCCACGTAGCAGTAAGAGGATGTGGGGCAATGTGTCAGGGGGGTTCGACCGGGGGTGGGGGTGGTGCTTGAGCAAGGGTTCGGTGGATGCTGGGGAAAGTAGTGCGGGCGGTCTATAACGTTTGGCCTAGGGGCTGGTATTGCGCAGCACAGCAGTCTGTGCCTCGATGCGTGGGATTGGGCTACACTCAGCTCTGTGGGGGCAGAATCAGGGACAGATTAGTCACAGCTGTGAGGTACAAAAACCTTTTAATTGTGATCTTAACATTGACAAAAACCTTTACTCTGACTACTGCTGACCCGTGTTGTGGATAACTCGCAAAGCATACGAGCTGTTTGTTGCTGTGCTACGCTGTTTGTACTATTGCATGTTTAATGTTGATATTGTGTTATATCCGGCGTTACCTTTATAATTTATTATTGTGAGATGGTGTTATATCTGGCCTGTTAATTTGAAAGTGTAATGTATTTTGTATTTGTAAATAAAAAGATTGACTACTGCTGACCTCATGTGGTCGGGACTGTCGGTGGGGGGTGGGGGGGAGGTCAGGGAGATCGGGGCTGGGTGGGGGGGGGGGGGAACATAGGGGCTGGCCCAAGGAGGTCCAGGAGGCCAGCAATTGTGGGGGCTGGAGGGGCCGGAAAGCCAGCAATGCGGGGTTGCGGGCTGGCCAGCGATCTGGAGGCCGGCAATGCAGGGCCACTGCGCATACACTGATCTGAAAGATCGGCGCATGCGCAGTGGCCCACTCAGTGCCATGCTGCTGGCCTCCTGGGTGGGAATAGACCACGCCCACAGATTTCCAGAGTGAATCCCACTGAGGCACTCTGCGATGCACAGAGTGTCGGAGATTTCACGCAAAAAATACCGATGGGATTTCCTCCCATTTTCTCGCACGAATATTTTTGGGGGAATCCCAACCCTTGTGTTTTTGAATCATTTGTACAGGATCAGAAGGCTCACTAACTGATGTATGAGGAACATTTGACAGTGACACAAACCTGCTCTTCAAAATTCAAATTTGAACATGTTGCAAACCCAGTTGCAAAATGCAATGTCAATAAAACAGAGAACCAATTCCACAAATACTGGTTAAAAGAAAACTGCATCCCTGGAGACGTTAACCACTGAACAACTGAGTCAACAAAACAATAGGTAAGCACAACCACTATTTTACAACTCGGAGAAAAAACAGTAACATTTTATCGGAAGTTAAATGCAAAAACATCTGGGTTCAAGTTAACTTTTCACAGCTGCCCATAATAAATAAATGACCAGTAACCTATTGGCTTGTTACATGTACTGACTATGGTGGAACCATGTTCCTTTTATCTTTCCTATTGAATAGTCATGCAAATCCATTAGTATGTGGATGAAGACTGAATGAGGAAGAATCCATATTTCTCTTTCAAATAATAGGGAATCCATTATCTGAAGAAAAATTGATTACCACAAATTTAAACGGTTCTACCAGTTAAAGTTGAAATAGGGCTTTTTCACAAGTCAGTTTAGAGTTAAGCCTTTATAGATTGTAGAACATAGATCATAAAATTCTACAGTGCAGAAAAAGACCATTCGTCCCATCGAATCTGCACTGACCACAATCCCACCCAGGCTCTATCCCCATGTATTTACTCTAGCTAGTCACCCTGACATTAAGGGGCAATTTAGCATGGCCAATCCACCTAACCCGCACATCTTTGGACTGTGGGAGGAAACTGGAGCACCGGAGGAAACCCACGCAGACACAGGAAGAATGTGCAAACTCTACACAGTGACCCAAGCTGGGAATCGAACCTGGGTCCCCGGCACTGTGAGGCACCACTGTGCCTTTGTGCCTCTCCAACCACTGTGCCACCGTGCCACTCCTGTGGAGAAAATTCCATTTGTAAATCAGTTTCATCACTGATTAGTATTAATTCAGACAATTGTTTTAGAGTTAAGATGTAGTATGTGATTGGAAATTCCACAGCTATCAATTTTGTGAAATTCAAAAAATGCAGCCAGTTTCGATCTTTCTCATATATACAAGTGTAGAGTATTGTATTCAATTCTGATCGCCACATTACAGGAAGGATGTGGAGGCTTTGGAGAGGGTGTAGAAGAGGTTTACCAGGATGCATTAAAGGGTATAAGCCATCAGGAGAGGCCGGACAAACTAGGGTTGTTTTCTCTGGGGCGGCAGATGCTGAGGGGAGACCTGATAGAAGTCCATAAAATTATGAGAGGCATAGATAAGGTTGACAGTCAGACTCTTTTTCCCAGAGTTGAAATGGATAATATGAGGCGGCATGCACTTAAGGTGAGAGGGAGAAAGTTCAAGGGAGATGTGAGGGGCAAGTCTTTTACACAGAGGGCCCTATTTTAGCATTTTGATTCTAAGTGCTGGGCGAACTTAAAACTGGGAGTGTTTCAGATCAGGCTTTTAGACCCATTCTCAGGTGCCCCCATACGCACTCTGTCTGAAAAAATATCAGCGATTTTGAATCGCACTGCAGAAGCCTGTAGGCGGGGCTTATCGCGCCCGAAATGCTGCAGCTCCAATTGAAGCTTTCAACTGCGCATACGCAGTGAAAAAAATAGAAAAACGCTCCCCTGCAAATTCGCTTCCAGGCTGGATAATGCCTCCCTCGGCCCTCATAGACATTGCCCCACCCCCACAACATTACTGATCCCCTTATTCCCCCCACCCCCCCGCACTACCGAGACTGATTACGGCTCCCTGCCCCCCTTACCCCCCACCGATCACACGCAGCGTGGCAACAGACCCTCTCTTCCCCCCCACTGATCACACGCAGAGTGGCAACAGACCCTCTCTTCCCCCCCACCGATCACACGCAGAGTGGCAGCGGACATCCACCTCCTCCTCACCAATCACACGCAGAGTGGAGCGAACCCCCCTTCCCCCCCAACCTATCATACGCAGAATGGCAGCGGACCTCCCATCCTCCCCACCGATCACACGCAGAGTGGCAGCGGACCCCCCCCTGCTCCTGATCCCCTGTCTCCCCTGTCCGCCCCACCAGAGAGCCATCTGATCCGCCTCCCCCCACCCGAGAGCCATCTGACCTGCCTCCCTTCCCTCCCACCACTGATCTGAGTCAGAGAGCCACTGGAAGCTCTGAACTTACCTCCTCAGAAGCTGGAGTACCTGAGCCGGACCTTTGTGGACCATGTCTGTTTTGCGCCAAATCTGGACGGACGAACATGGTGGTAAAGGGGGAAGTGCCGGTAAGTTTGGGTGTGCAGCCCATTAAGTCAATTTAATTGCATGCAAATGCATTTAAATTGATGCCATGCCCATTTTGGGCGTGGCCCCGACGGTGACCATTTTCGGCCCTTGGTAAAGGGGGAATGGGCGCAGAGATGGGCGCAGATCGCGCTACTCGCCTCACGCCCAACTTTACCAAGTTTTCATGCCTGAAAATGGGCACAACTTGATGGTAAAATGGGGCCCAGAGAGTAATAGGTGTCTAGAATGCACTGCCAGGGGTGGTGGTGCAGGCAGATAGAATAGGGGGCATTTCACGAGCTTTCAGAAAAGCACATGAATATGCAAGGAATAGAGGGATATGGACCAAGGGCAGGGAGAATGGATTAGTTTAATTTGGCATCATGTTCAGCACAACATCGTGAACTGAAGGTCTGTACCTGTGCTGTACTGTCCTATGATCTAAACAAAATTATTAAATAATACAAAGTTATCCAAAAGCAAAGTACTGCAGATGCTGGAAATTGGAAAAAAAGAACAGCTAATGCTGGTTAAGCTCAGTAGGCCAGGCAGCATCTGTGGGCAGAAAGAGAGAGTTAACCTTTCAGGTAAATGAAATTTCATCAGAACTGTCGAAAGTTCGTCAACCAAAATCATTAACTCTGGTCCCCTCTCAGAAGATGCTGCTTGATCTGCTGGATACTTTCAAATACAAAGTGCTGTTCTGACTTACAAAAAATCCAAACAAGAATAATTGAATATCTATGTTACACTCAAAAATAACACTTTATATTTTACCTGGCAAACATCCAACTCAAAATTTCATTCAGAAAAACTTCCTCACTGTAGTGACTAAAACTTGCAAGGTGGGCTCCAAATGCTTGACAGAATTCTTCTGCTTCTTCCCAAGTTCTCTTCTTTAACACTTTCTCATGATGAAATATCTTTGAACAGAAATTGTACACGAATAAAGATCACAGACCATTGCCAGGCATGCCACATCTTAAGTCTTGCCATTGAACTGTAATGGATGACTTTGTGGTTGACTTTTTGTCTTCAAGATGTGGGTGATGCTGGCAAGCCCACATTTATTGCCCATCTCTCAATGCCCTTAAGAAAGTGGCACTTGACATTCTCCTGCATTGTCGGAGTTCCCAAATTCCCTTTCCATCCTCTCCGCTAGTTCTCCTCTTCCTCCTTTTGTTACATTGTCCCACATACCCTCCTCTTTCTTTTATTTTCCTCAATGGTCTTTCACCATCCTTCCTTCCTCCCTCATCGCCAGAGTTTGCTCAAGATAGCCATCTTCCATTTTCTACGATAACTTGAAGCACCAGGGCAGAGAAACCTAGTATAACTCATTGTACAAATACAGCCAAATTAAGTTTAGCTTCCTCATATATCGACAATTTAAAGATATTTTTTGAAAATAAATAATTTATGAAAATTAATAATGTAGTAGACAATTACATTTACCGTAAGCTATTCCAGTTGACTACTAATCCTAAAATGCTCACAGGCTGATAGATGTGAAATACTATATGAGGATTACAATTTGATTTAATATAACATTTTATACCTTGTTATAGTATTTCATTATCTGTGCTATATCAAGATCTGAATTCAATTTCAGTACAAAGCACCACATCTTCTATAACTGAGAATAGTGAAGATCTAAAGCAAAAAATGGAAAAGAAACATGTTTGCTTATCTTGCACTGACAGTTGATTTGAAAGTAAATGTTTTCACCTTGAAGCAGTGCCGGAGATCTGACCTTGATTCCCATCCAAAATGACATTTAGATTTAGCTTTCATGGCTCGATCAGGGAAGGATTCTGATCTTACTGCAGATGCAGTTCTTTGCTCACACAAAGACATCGCTTTGAAGGTTTTACAATCTTTAACTTCCCAAAGGATATGGGATTTTCCTCTTGCCAATGCAACACAACCACCTGAATGAGCTGTAAAGTACAGAAGGGAAATCAGAGAAGATATTAAACAACTTTCCAAATGTTATTTTCTTCAAATCCTTAATCTATTCTTCCCTCTTAAATATTAAAACAGAAACTTAGAAATGACACAACAGTAAAAGTTCAGCAATAATTATAGTTAAAAGTAAATTTAAAATTAATACATTTTAAAACGGTGCATTTTTAATGATCTACCTGGTTGATTTTTATTCCAATTTGTGAAGGAAACTGGTACATTCCTATCATTTGTTGTTAACCAGGTATATTCGCCTGTATGGTTCCTATCTTGAAGACCTATCCAGAAGTGCTTGTTTTCTTCTCCAGCAAAACTACCGATCAGACTGTTGATGAACGCTTGTTCAAACCTACAAAAACAAAGTTAAACTACAAAATTAAATAGAGAAGCCAGGTTTTTTATAGTTCCTGTGATGCTCAGAGAGATTGATGCAACATTCATTCATATTCCTACTATGATGACCTCCAATGCACTTCAAAATCTGGCCAATGCTGCCTGATTCTTCATGTCTATCGCATTTCATATAGTATTTCATAAAATGCACTACATGCAGACATAGGCGGGATTTTCCATGCTCCCGCAGCATGTTTCGTGAAGGTGGCAGTGGCAAAACCTTCTGATCTCACTGCTGTCAACAGGTTTGCCCGTTCTACGCACACCCCACCACCGGGAAACCTGCGGAGGGGGTTCACTGTCGGAGGGACCGGAAGATTCCACTGGTGAGAATAGAGAGAAAATTCCAACCATAGTCTAATTTGTGATCTCAGGATTAATATGTGCAATCTTGTTTCCTAATTTAAGGCTAAATTAGGCACCAAGAATGTATGTACCAATATCATAAATTCCATAAGCAACAATGGGCGGCACGGTAGCACAGTTGGGCGGCACGGTAGCACAGTGGTTAGCACTGCTGCTTCACAGCTCCAGGGTCCCGGGTTCGATTCCCGGCTCGGGTCACTGTCTATGTGGAGTTTGCACATTCTCCTCGTGTCTGCGTGGGTTTCCTCCGGGTGCTCCGTTTTCCTCCCACAGTCCAAAGATGTGCGGGTTAGGTTGATTGGCCAGGTTAAAAATTGCCCCTTAGAGTCCTGAGATGCATAGGTTAGAGGGATTAGCGGGTAAAATATATGGGGGTAGGGCCTGGGTGGGATTGTGGTCGGTGCAGACTCGATGGGCCGAATGGCCTCCTTCTGCACTGTAGGGTTTCTATGATTTCTATGAACAATAACCAACCATTAATTTGCTAACACAGGTGCATGTTCACAACATTAATAATAAAAACATGATTAGGGTAGATCAAATTGGCATTACTGTGATGAACAGCTTAACTTGTATAGGACCTTTTATTTCTCACCATTTGATCTGTTAACTTGTGAAAATACAAAGGTTCACTTGTTTTAGACGTATTTGGAGGTAAAAACTTTGTTTTTAAAAATGAGAAGGGAATACACAGCTAAATGCACCTGTTCTTTAATGGAAATTAGGGGCTGCATTTTCAGACCTGAAGAGACAAGAATGGAGCGGAGTTCCATTGAGGAATGTGGCCAGCATTCCCGTCTCCCATTTCTGCCCTCCGCCATTTCTGTGAGGGTGGGGTAGGAGCTGGCTTTGGAACAATCCGATTGCCCATGTCCCAGTTTTCGCAGCATTTCTTTGGTTTTATTTTTATGCGGGTGCATCGCCGTCAGGATGGCTGATCCCTTTAACTGCCAGATTGCCCTCCTGACCCACTCATGCTCTGTGATATTGAGCATTGGCTTTCTGACAGGCTTCCCAAAACACCAAGCATTTTGTTACGTACAGCCACTCAGCTTCTTCTGTAGCTCAATGCATCAAGATTCTGCTCTGACTCTGTACAGCAGAACCAGTACGTGACATTGTCCCCAAGTGATCTCGCACCTGGCCTATTCTTTCCCCATCCAGGCTCCAGTGTACCTGTACCTGGTGTCTCACCACATGCAGATCCTTTATCCTATCTTCTAAAACATGTGCGGTGCAATTTTCCCACCCCAATACACTGGTCGAGTAGAGTAGCAGGGCGGGAAATGTTAGCAGGAGGCCAATAACGAGAATTGTGAGCGACATCCAGCCGGTTGTGATCTTCCCAGGCCATTTTTTATGACGTTCCCCGACACAAGGCTGATTACAATATTCATAGGCTGATTTAAATCTCTTTGGTAAGCCGGGGACGCAATCGTCCGGGCTCACTTGGGGTTCTGACCCCGCTAGTGGAGGTCCACATCAGCGGGGATCACAGATGGTCCCCAGCAATGGGAATGAGATGTGATGGCCTTGCTGGTGGAACTGGAGCCACTGAGACCCCCTGAGAGGTCAGGGGCAGATGGGTGATGCACCTTGGGCAATGCCAGCCTGCTACTGCCAGGCTGTCACCCTGGCACTACCAGACACTCTGGCACTGCCAGCCTGGCACACTGGCAGTGCCCACTGGGCAATGCCAAGTGGGCAAGGCCTCATGGAGACGGAGTCAGACTGGCTGGAGGGGAGATAGGAGGGGAGGAAAGGGCACTCTGCTGCTGGCCTCGCCAGCAGGATTCAGCTCCGCCACCCCCCCCCCCCCCCCCCACTGACGTCAAAATTCAGCTCACCCAAAAACCTTCCATTTTCCCGCCCGTTGGGCATTTAGATTTATTTTGTAAAATCTCGCCTGTGCAGTGTCAGGCTTGGAGCTGTTGGCTGTGAATGCATTATCGTGGTTACCCTTGCCTGCTGGCCACATACCACTGAGCAGTGTTCCCAACATTTTCTATTTTTCCCAAATAGATTATGCACCAGTGACAGCATCACAACTCCGGTGACATACCAGGAATGATTCCGTGATGGGGAAAGTATGGGATATGGTGTTGAAGGGGAGGATGGCAGGAATTCATCCTGATCTAAAACCATACATATCACAGAAGAATGAGTTAGGAGTCCAAAGTGGGTGCTTGTTGTGGGGAATCAGTGATAATTCCTCCAAACGTATGACACAAACTGTTGGAGCAACTCCATGAAGGGCATCCTGGTATGGTCTGGATGCAGGTACTTGCTTAGAGTTACTTTTGGTGGCCAGTTCTGGACACCCAAATAGAAGAAAAAGCAGGGCAATGCCAGTCTTGTGTTTGGGTGAGGAACTTACCACTGTTGTCACCCCTTTACTCATGGGAATAGTCCAAAATGCCATGACAATGCCTGTATATTGATTTTCCAGTTCAATAGAGGGGGATATGCTTTTGGTTATAGTCGACACATATTCTAAGTGTCTGGAAGTAATCACAATAAAATCCACCAACGCGGAGAAAACCATTGAGAAACTGAAAGAGATTTTTGCAAGGTTTGGCAAGCCAGAACAAATTGTCAGTGACGATGGGCCACAGTTTACGTTGCAAGAATTTGAAGATTATCTCAAGTGAAGTATTTTCCATCATATCACATTAGCATCCTATCACCCAGCTACTAATGGGTTAGCTGAAACACACACTGAAAGCTTCCCGAGGCCAAGGCTCGTTAACCCAATGTCTCAATAGCTTTTGGGCATCCTACAGGAGTATACTACACATGCAACCACTCAAAGTTCCCCTGCATTGCTACTCATGAAGAGGAAGCTGAGAACAACATTTGATCTGTTAATACCCTAAGAGACATCGGCGATAGTAGAACGAAACCTACAGTTGCAAGTAGCCAGGAGATAAATGAGTGCTAAACGATGCTTGTTTCACCAAGGGGAACAAGTGTTGGCACATAGCTATATTACCTGGGAGAAGTGGGTACTTGCAATTGTCTTGACTCAAACTGCTCCTGTATCCGATACGATCCAAACCAAGGATGAACTGGTTTGGAGACACCATACTGACCAGTTGCTAGCTGCCCAAGGTGGCTTGCCAAAACCACCTTGAGATGTTTGGTCTCGTTGCATAGCCTAATGTGTACTCAGATTGGTGATGCAATGTATAAACACCTCTGTAATGAATCTGGGAGTCGGGCTTAGAAGCAAAAGGGGAGGGAGGTTGTGTAGTCGGGGAATTACTGTTTATGGCATGGCTTCTTTAAAAGGATGGTCACTTGAACATTCTGTGACATCACCGAGGACTTCACAGCCTGCTGGAGGTTGGGGATTGGAGCCGGTACAGTGAACATCTAAAATAAACCTGTAAAAAATAACTTGTGTGGACCTCCTGAATGAGATTGATCTCTCCACATCCCCCTCCCCCCAGCCACAGACAACACAACAGCCACCATGACTGAAAGGCTGCCAGTGTATTGCAAGCTGTGAGTTGTGGGTGTAAGGTTGTAACTGTACATCAGGTAAAGAATATGAATTTTAGGGATGAGCACTGATTGATAGACACTTGGCAGGCAGGCGATGGGTGTAGTGAACAAGGCTGGTGTTTGATCAAACATGGCAGTTGCTATGTTATTTGAAGAAGAGTTCACTTACCCTGACAAGTCATGCCAGATCATTAACCTTCTTCCTGCAATGCATCCAAATTCTTGGAGCAACATTCCTAACATTGACCTTTGCTAATACTTATTGCCATTATCTCCTCAGCATAGCTGCATACAGGAATCATTTCAAAGAGCAAACAACCCCAATTGAATCTGCTGTCTCCAACAGTATGAACAGATGCTGGTTCATCATGTGGCATGAACTCCACACATATTTTCGGGATTAGCCAATTTCCTACCCATTTACTTTTCCAATTAAGAAACTTCCAAGATTACATATATGACTACAGGTTTGGGATATGTTTTTTATATTGTAGGCCCTTTTACTGCCCCTTGTGAATGATTGTCACAGAAGATTTGTTCTTCATCTTGGTATTTTGGAATATGCCAACTTCAATTGTGAGAAAACAGAGATTAGATTGTCACTGCAAATTTCCAAATTATTGTAGAAGGTGTAACTTCATGAAATTATTATGACAACACTGGCAACCACTTAATTAACCTTTTATCAAGTGTTTAAAAGTGCAAAAGATAATTTTTTTAACTGAACAAATAAATGTATTGTTTTCC
Source organism: Mustelus asterias (assembly GCF_964213995.1). Classification (NCBI taxonomy): domain Eukaryota; kingdom Metazoa; phylum Chordata; class Chondrichthyes; order Carcharhiniformes; family Triakidae; genus Mustelus; species Mustelus asterias. The sequence goes on along the minus strand of NC_135814.1, from coordinate 44,602,177 downwards.
TAAAAACAATTTACTGCGGATGCTGGAAATCTGAAATCAAAACTGAAAATGTTGGAAATACTCAGCAGGTGTGGCAGAATATGTGGAGAGTGAAACAGAGATAACAGTTCAGGTCATGACCTTTCACCAGAACTCCCACTTGATAAACCCGTAGCTGCTGCTGTGAGCGAAAACAAGCAAGAGAGAGAAAGACTGAGAGGGCAAGAATAAAACAGACCATCAGGGAGAGGGCAGGGTTGGGTGCAAACTTTTGATGAGTATTGGATGAGATTCCACATGTGGGGCATTAATTTCTAAGACGTACCCTGCTTCTTACAAAGATTGAGCTCAGAAAAAAGCTTAGAAACTTTTGATCTGGAGGATAGGGATCTGGCAAGGAACTAGAAGAGATAGTGTTTCAAAATCTGTAGAGACTAATAACTTTTAAGAAGAAGTTCAAACTTCCAGTGAATGACTGAATTGATCATGCAAAAGTTTCAAGTTAAGACTTTTACTGGAATAAACAAACTAAAAACTGCATTGACTGAACACTATTTCAGTAGACAACTTATACTCTAAAGTACGAAAAGATCCCCATTAAACTTTCACAATGACCAAAACTCTCTCCACAGTTATTCTTTACTCTGACTCTTAAATGGACACTGCATTCTCCAGGAACCAGTCCACAGCTATTCTCAGCTCCCTTTCTCTTTTCCAACCAGAAAACCTCTACACTGTAAAATGGCTTTCATGTTGAGGGATGAATTGGATATCCTGACCCAAAGTTAGGTGGATCTTCCAGGTCTCATGTAAAGCATCATGGACCTGGTCTGTTCAATCCAGGCACAAGCTTCTACCCTTTCCTGCATGGTGAACATTTCCATCTCTGGCACTCCCTCTCTCTCTTTCTGATTCTTGTGGACTGACTGTGAGATTCAGTTTTTTTTAGGAAAACTAGCAACCTCATCTTACAATTGCTTACTATGGACCCTTGCCCTCTCAAAGCCCATCTCCATGGCAACATGAATTGCATGGACCTTGTATCCAGGTGGAAATGCTAATGAGCTATCCACTAGACTCCTAATTTCATTCCATCTTGGAATTAAATAGGGGATTTAACATAAAAATGTTTACAAAACCTGACATCCCTAGCACTTCCCGAGACTAACAGTCTATCCACCATCAGCACAGCATCCTGATCATTGTTTACAGGTGTGAATATTTTGCACTTCCTTCCCAATAAAACAACCTGGACCTCATTTAATTTTTAACAACCTCGCCACCCAAGCTTGTTGTGAACAGAATTCAGAGCAGGTCACTTGATGATTTTCATTCATTCATCTTACCCCAAAACATAACAATCTTATAAAACTTTGCATTTGTAACAACAGAAAAGCACAGCTCTTCATTATTTGAATGACATTCCCCTGCTAATCAAAGACCAGCAGGGAGTTTAGGGGAGAGATATGGAAGCGATGTAAATTCTATGGGTTGTTGGGGGGGAATTGCTGTGTGGGGCGGCACGGTAGCACAGTGGTTAGCACTGCTGCTTCACAGCTCCAGGGTCCTGGGTTCGATTCCCGGCTCGGGTCACCGTCTGTGTGGAGTTTGCACATTCTCCTCGTGTCTGCGTGGGTTTCCTCCGGGTGCTCCGGTTTCCTCCCACAGTCCAAAGATGTGCGGGTTAGGTTGATTGGCCAGGTTAAAAATTGCCCCTTAAAGTCCTGAGATGCGTAGGTTAGTTGGATTAGCGGGTAAATATGTGGGGGTAGGGCCTGGGTGGGATTGTGGTCGGTGCAGACTCGATGGGCCGAATGGCCTCCTTCTGCACTGTAGGGTTTCTATGATTGAAAAATACTAAACAATTGATTCCCTCCATCCATCAACAAAAAATGATCTAAGAATCATATTTTTTTTTACCTGTTTTCAATGGTAACAGGTGAGCAATAATATCTTTTTGAAACTTCCTCATAGGTTTGTAGATGATTGCCAATCTTATAGCAGGATTCTTCATATCTTTTCCAGTCCTGAAAAATGAAAGAGCACCTTAGTTCCCAATATAAACACGTGGGAAAAATGTTCTTTAGTTGTTCACTGAAGTTATCAGAAGCTAGGAGAAGGTAACTGGGAGGGGAGGGGTGTGTGTGGGAGATGTAATCTGGAGTAATGGGGGGGAAGGCAATCAAGAGAGAGATGACAGGGAAGGCGCCATCAATGGATTTCAGAATTGCTGTGTGGCCAGTAGGAAGAGCTGGAGTTTTTTTTCTTCCTCTCGAAGAATGATAAAATATTAGTTGTTGGCAGCCATGGGTGGTATTGAAAAATGCCCACCTGCCCATCATTTTCAAAAGCAGTGCATTAACAGGCATTAGTCTGCTAATTTATATACTCCTGTGACCTAATACCCATTCTAAGCATCGGCCTGGGATACAGGCAGTCCCCGGGTTACGAACGCCCGACTTACGAACGCCCGTACTTACGTACCGACCTCCGTAAAGCCTATTATTTTTAGAAATGGAGTTACATACAATGGTTTGTACTAACGAACGGGCGGACTACATTGCACGACGCTCAAAACACTGCGTGATTTCAGCGGTTCATCCAAGTTTTGTGTCATTTCCATTTACTATTATTACTGTATTATTATATTTAAGATGTTTTAGGTAAAATATATACTATATACTAAGATAAACATTTGACTAATTGATGCTAGATGTGAACCGTACGTAACTGTTCCGACTTACATACAAATTCGACTTACAGACAGACTTAAAAACGAAACTCGTTCGTAACCCGGGGACTGCCTGTACATAAATGTGGGCTTCATGTATCTGGCAGTGGGACCAAAGATTGTGCATATTAGGTGCAGGGGATCCCACTGATAAACTGGTCTGCCTTGCGTCAGTTTAATTCTTGAAAAAAATGGGTGAATTCTACTATGTGCCACATTTGGATGGAAATTAAGATTTTCCTTTCAACGAATATAAATTTATTGCTTCTAGATAATCAAAGAAAACAGTAGAAAAAAATTGCTGCTATATTAGTGTTATACTAATTAAGAGTTAACTGGCCATTGCTTAAACTTTTTGAAAATTACAAAGCACATTTGTCAACCCATGACTTTGCAGATTTAAGGAGGTGTGGTAAACAATGAAGAGGTTTGTCTTAATTTCCTAGAAGAGTGGTTTCCAACTGATGTGCCGTGAAAACTCCTCAAGTGTGCCGTGATAAAAGTTTCAAAATGATTCAGAATTCCTGTAATTAAACTAAAACTAACCTTTGTCTTCAGCTCTGTGGTTGGCAACTCCAAGATGCGACGAATTTTGGGCCTCCTGCGTATGTGCCAGCCGGGAAAGAGCTGCACATGCGCGGTTTAGATTGTTAATGTTGGTCAGGCCCTTGTGTATGACCAACAGGACTTGGAGCTGAAGACAAAGGTCCCATGCCCGCACAAAAAGTGAAAACTCAAAGAGGGTGTTAAAAACCCTGGGGAAAATGAGAGAGACAGGGAAAGGTTTAAAACAAAAACAGGTGAGAAAACAGGGAGAAGTAAAAACAAAGTTCTCAGTAAGGGCAGAAGACAGAGAAAACAGGAGGTGCGCCTCAAAATCTTTTAATAGACTAGTGGTGTGCCATGACATATAAATGGTGGTCCTAGAAGCCATCCTCCCGTGATTTCTTCGCCTTCAAACAAAGAAGGCATGAGTGACTGTTGGAAGGAATTGGGAGAAAGTGGGAACTCATCTCCATTATTCTGTGCTGACGATTGCAAACCAGCTGGACAGTAACACAATAATCCCTTACAATTCTTAAGGGACGCAGCATGGTGATCAGGAGACAGCTGAAAAATGGGTGCTATCAGTGACCCCCGATCTTTGGGAAAGCGACAGCTGACAGACAGAAAGAGGTTGCCCCATTATATTGCAGCTGCTGGTCAGTGGACAACTGATTATATTATTGGCCCTACAGAATGACGCACTGTTGATATATTAATGAACAACACTGACAGTGCAAATTGATAATGCCGACACAGTGGTTAGCACTGCTGCCTCACAGCGCCAGGGACCCGTATTCGATCCCTGGCTTGGGTCATTGTGAAGAGTTTGAACATTCTCCCCATGTCTGCGTGGGTTTCCTCCGGGTGTTCCAGTCATCTCCCAGAGTCTAAAAGACGTGCTGGTTAGGTGCATTGGCCATGCTAAATTCTTCCTCAGTGTACCCTAACAGGCGCAGGATGTGACGATTAGGGGATTTTCACAGTAACTTCATTGCAGTGTTAATGTAAGCCTACTTGCGACAAATAAATACATTTTAACCAGCAGTGTACACAGAAGATGGGCGATTATGTCTGCATGTCTTCCTAACAGGACAATATCACTCTATCACAGCCACCTTTTCAGCTTTCAGCACATTTCTTCTGTCATCTCAAGTAGCTGTGTCTAGGCCAGTAGATCTTTGAGGTTATGGTTTGAGGGCCTTGATGGTGCACCATTTACCACTGGATATAATGGGTACAACTTTCCAGCTCAAGGTGGTTCTCCTCTGCCAACAGCAATAATAATTGCTGAAGTATTATTAACAGATAACAATAATGGAATCCAACACCTACAGTATACAGCTCAAAATCTTCACAGTGTTTAGAAATTAGTCAAACTGGCCAAGGACTCACTGCTGATTTTGGCTTTTGAGGTTCACAACACCGCACATAAGCTATGGAATATGATGCACTCTTCACTTGACTATTTATTGGCTTGAACTTTTCTGTGAACTGCAGGAATGGCTTTTTCCATTAACCTTGCGTACAGCTGGCCACAGACTTTTGGAGAGCTTGTCAGCAGAGACCTTTTCTCTTCCGGCATGTTTAAATTTGGTTTCCTCTACTCAGGGGATCTGTGGCATTTGTAAAAGGACAAGCAGCAGTGAAACTATTGAACCTATCAGGCTCAAGAATCTTGCCTGACACACACACGAAGCAAAGTAGGAAATAAGAAAAGGGCATTTAAGACATTGTACTAAAAGCCAATAAAAGTTTGGGACATCCACATGGGATTGAGGGAAATATATAAAAGAACAAACAGTAAAACGATTGAAAAAATCTTGAACATTAATTTTCTTCTGAGGGAACTGGGCTCCACACTCATCAAATTATTTTTTTCAGGGATAGAGAGGTTGTTCAGCAGTAATCATCATTTAATACACTGTTAAAATTCAGTTACTCCCAATTAAACAAGTCTCAATTTTGTTATATATATAACTTTATATAATTATATATACAAATAATTATATGACTGTCATTTTAAGGGTGAGAATAGTGGATAATTAGCCCCAGCTCACACCATAACGTTGATTGCTATGTAGATCCCATTAGCAAAGTCTGCAACAATAGAGGAGCAGGGGACCAGTGACAACAATTTCTATACTTCCTTGTTTATCTGCAATGTGTAGGTACCATACATTGCTGTCAATTTTCTTACCCATCTTGAGTTCTCTGTATGTAGGATAGTCTGACACATAGGCGAAGACCTCCACCATAAACAGGGCAAGGACAGAGAACCAAAATCCACCCAAGCCAGAACAGGGATCAAACCCTGTACTGTTGACCAATCTGATCCAGTCAACTAGCCTCTCCCCAACCCAACCGCTGACCAAGGGGTCAGAGTTTACCTTGCAATAATAGCAAACCTCCACCGTTGAGTACAGTAAAATCCAGAGATAATGAGCGCAACTATTTCTGTGCCTTTAGTGCTGCTGCATAAATAAGCCACTTCCTCTGAAGAGCTAAGTGATGGCATGTTGGAAACAAGTGGGAATCATGCAGTAAATCAATCTCTTGATAGAACTGCTCTGTTACACTCTCATAATATACAGATGTTCCATCCAAAACCAATAACAATTTGCACACAATAATGGTTAAAATATGAAATTAAATCTATATTGTATTCCAAGAAATAGATATCTTACCCCAGGACAGCCTTTATCCTTTCCAGGTTGTCCTTGTTCCACTTTTCCTGGTTTCTTACAGATGCTCCACATATTTTCCTTACAGTCTTTAACTTTCCACTGGCCATCCTGTTAATTAAAATAAAATTCTTAGTTCAAAGACAAAAGTCAAATAACAGTAACCACACATTACTATGCTGTTTTGGATTTCTACTTGTCTATTTGCAAATGTTTGCACAAATCTCACCAGATGTTTGTCTGCTCTGGTCCAAAAAGTGTAACAGGTTTACGTATACAATTATTCCTGTCACTAAAGAATATTAACAAATGGATATCGCAGATAAAAATTCACTACTACATGCAAAATGAAGATGATTTCGCAAGTAGACTTACATTGACCCTGCAATGAAGTGAAAAGCCAGTGTGAAAACACTGTGAAAATAGTTAAGTAGTCAACGTTGTTTTGCTACAATAAAGTACTATACAAATCCAAGTTGTAGTTTTACCATCAGAAAGACTATTGCTGGATCGTGATAGAACAAAATAAAGCTTTTTTAAAATTTGCAACACATACCAAAGAAGGAATGCTGTCGAGGTTCATTAAGAAGTTAATAAGTTGTAAAATACACTGTTTTGACAATTAAGCATCATGGAACCAAATGCAAAAGAGCTCATTTTGACAGCTAATATCAGACTTTCAATGAAGGTTGTGAAATGTTCTTGTTTCAAATACAAAAAGACACATGGGTGGTCAGATATGATTATTAACTCTTCCTTATAGTAGCAAGTTAAAAAGATTGGATGGCAAAAGTAACAGCTAGCTTGCAAATGTACAGTTCAATGATAAGTACAAGAACAGGTCATTTACCTAAAAAACATCAAACATTGAGCTAGAAGAAAAACAGGCATTCAGCCACTAACCCACTTTTTCCTCAGAAGATTTACAATCACTGAGTTTTCCCTAGTTACTTAATGTCTTAAAAGAAAGTTCCGCATGAATGGCCCTTTATCCCCAAAGGCATTCGACAGGTCTCTGGAACAGCTAAACACCCCACATCACACTGACTCACTTGCTTCCGCAGACGAGACCTGTGGGTTTGAAAACTTGCAATAGTTTTGATAAGGCTTACAGGAGCCTTTGAACCAAAAGTGTGTGGCTAAACTAAAAACTGTTTGTGCACGGAGTTTGGCAGCAGATCAAAACACAAGGCAGAAAAGAGTGGGTAACTAGAACTAGTCTCTTTCTAAATCTGCTCTCGTTAGTGAAAGCTTCGATCAATTTTAATCCATCCTAACAATACACTTTAGTAATGTTTTTCTAATATAAAACTCATTTGTTTTTCTGAACATTTAATTATAAAAACAACCACAAAAGGGTTTATTTCTGAACATCTAAATCACATACAGTGTTTGTAAGGTTAACAGGAGGGATATTATTTCCAAAACACCACTCACGTGGTTAGTGGCCAGACAGTAAAACAACAGTTCAAGAAGGCATTGAAATATTAGTAAATATATTTACAGTCTTCTGTGATGACACACAGTGTTCTGTGGTGTAATATGGAACCTGTGGCTCATTCTTATGCCAGTAAGTGAATGTCACAGGAGATCCTTCTGACCATGCAAACACAGCTGGTGTCCTGTTGCTGGCAAGTCCAATCCAAACTTCTGGTACAGTTTCTGGCAGAAAGATTATGTATATATATTTAGTTAGGTCAGAGGGAGCATGAAGTAATTTTCTCAGTACTTACCTGCCAGCTCTTTCTTCACTTCGTATTCATACTCTTCATATCATGGCAGCAATTAGGTCAACATGGTGCATAGATTCTGGTTAGCTCAGTTGGCTAGATGGCTTGCATGTGGATTAGATTAACATCAACAGGACAGGTTCGAGCTCTGTTCTGGCTGAGGTAGGTTCGAGGCCTGCCTCCTTGCTCCACCCATAGTAAAAAATCAGAACACTGCCGTGGTTCAGTGAGTAATTGCCAAGGACCTACCTTTGAGCAGGAAGCTCACAAAGCAGTAGGTGGTTTACCCTATGCACGTCCAGGAGATTTGTTTCATCAATGAAGGATTATTTAGAAATTTGTCTAAAAACTTGGCAATTCACTTGGCAAACAAAAACCTTTATGGTAGGGACTATGTTACAAAAAAACTCACAACATTTAATCGTCGTTCAGAAACAAGAAAAACATTCAATGGAGTTGTATCAATTCAGGTGCAAAGTACCTGAACACAGGTATGGTCAAATTGGCTGCAAATTCATATGCACTGACAAGCTCCCTAACTCGTATATTGCAAACAAATGGAAAATATCAACAATCTCAACCAATTACATCAACAGATTTCAGAGAATTATTCTCTTTGTAGCAAAACTCAAATGGTTTGCCAGACAACTTTCTGGAAAGCTGTTAGGTAAATAGATCTGGAGGTGTCCTGCTGTATAACCTCTAAGGAATCAGTTCTGACGAAGGGTCATAGTGACCTGAAAAATTGCGTGGAATTTTATGCCAGTGGGGATAATACGGTCCTGCCAAAGTCAACGGACTTTTGAATGGCCCCCACCGCGACAGGACTCTAACATTCCACCCATTAACTCTGTTTCTTTCTATAGATGTTGGCTGCCCTGATCAGTATGTCAACATTTTCTGGTTTAATCCCAAGGAGTCTGGTCTGTTCTCTGCTGCATGTTGCACACGCTTTGCCATCCAGCAGGCCAATCCATTTGAGCCAACAGCAGAAGCTGACATGCAAGCTGAACAGCATACACGAGAGGAGGACATGGTGGATAAGAAAATTCAAGGCCGATTCTATCCTGTAAGCTTGTGTTGTTATCAAATACTCGAGCACTACATAATAGAATTTTAGAAAGGGAAGGTAACTTATAGTCTTTCCCCTGCCAAGAACTACAATTCACTATGGTCCAACCATCCAGTGCCTGTTTTAAGTGCTCTTTTATCTACCCCAATGAGGTGCCAAGAGTGGCTTCAGCTTGAATTGTCCACGGTTGTTGAGTATACAGTGTAGGGAGTTGAGATAATCATGGCCAGTGATCTCAATAAACTCAGACCTGAGAAGGACCAGCTATCGCTCTGAGGCTGTACTCACCGTTTTTAATTTGGTTAATGAAAACAGCCACATCCGCCAATGAGTGCATACTAATGAGTTCACTTCCATGTAGGTGACAGGATGTCAGTGCATCTTTCCAGTTCAAATCTTCCTTATGCATCTTATAGCAGAACCCATTGTAGGAAAGCCAGCCAGGTTCACAGTGTGTGGTCCTATACTGCCAGAATTCTGTCATTGAGGTCAAAGAAAAAGAAAAAAAAACTTGCATTTTCATAAAATTCTTCACAATTACATGAATTCCCAAAGCACTTTACAGTCAATTAAGTACTTAGTGATGTGTAGTCACTGTTGTAATGGTGGAAATGTGGCATCATGTGACAATGATGAGGTTTTAGCTGCTGTTTGAGGGTTGGTCAGGATATTGGGGAGAACACCCCTCTTTTTCTTCTAAACGGTACCATGCAATCTTTAACAACCACCTGGAAGTGGAGCCTCAGTTTACGGTCTCATCCAAAAGATGACACCTCCAAGTGTGCAGCGCTCCCTCTGTGCTTCACAGGCATGCCAGCATTGATATTGTGGACACACCACTGAAGTAGAATTTAAACTCACAACTTTCGACTTTGTGTAAAAGAGAGAGTTAGCACTCAGCCACAACAGAGTAATGAACTGTCTATTTCAAGCCTGTTCTACTTCAGGATTAAGTAGCAGAAGCAAAAAGCACAGAACACAAATGAGAATCCCATCATAACAAGTTGTCAAAGTGAATTCCATTTATGTTGTACTTTGTGCACACACCTGAGTAACTGATCATTAAAGCTGCCAGATTGTTGCAAAATACCGACTGGGAGAGGAGAACCTGGTCTGACTTAGAACCATAGGACCATAGAAAATTACAGCTCAGAAACAGGCCTTTTGGCCCTTCTTGTCTGTGCCGAACCATTTTATGCCTAGTCCCACTGACCTCCACTTGGACCATATCCCTCCACACCCCTCCACACCCCTCTCATCCATGAACCCGTCCGACTTACATACATCTCCTGTCCCACACAATGTGGTTGCCTTTTTAAATGCCCTGAGGGTAACCAGGATCTGGAATAAGTATTGCCTTACCCATGTCCCAAGGACGAACATTGAAAAATAACAAAGTAGGTGACTTTTTTTTAGCTTCAGCTTTCTTCTTAACTCACAGGCTAAATGAGCCAAGCAGTTTCAAACTGAGCTGAAGGAGCAGGAGGACCCAAAGTTCAAATTCTGTTCATTTTGACTCTGTTAGTTGATCTCAGCCAGGGCAGCAGTGGCAAAGCTACAATTCATCTCAGCATTCCAAGCTAAGGTAAATAAAACCTCTATTATTGCAGGCTTCCTGTTTCTGGACTGCTTGCTGATCAGCACTTCCTGTTGGAAGTGTATGCACAAAGGACATTTGGGTGAGGGAAGGATTGGCCTTAGTTAGGGTAGCCTCCAGAGTTCAAGAGTTCATGGATGCTCGTTGCAAATTCACACATGAAGCCACGAGATCAAAATGTTGGAAGGTCACATCATCCTTGGTAATGTTCTACAATAATGCTTTATTTAATTTAGTACATACAAGTAAGAAATAGAGAGAAGAAATATTCAGAGGAATCCTAACTTACCAAAGGGTTCCACTTTTGTAGAGTTGGTCATTTTTTTACAAATATAAGGCAGGGCTATTTCACACACAGCACTACTCCAGCGATAATTTAATTTAGAATTCAGCATTCCACAATGGTACGTCCCCCGCAATGAGCCCCGAGGCTGATCTACAGAACATAACATTGCAAGGTTTAAATTTAAGTTGCTGCAATTGACATTTAAATCTATTCCGAATGCACTCATATTCAATGAGGGAACATTTGTGTAGTTTGAAAAATGCATGAAGAGGAATGAATGCAAATTGCTGCGGTAGGTCACAAAAGTCATGGAGAGGGTGGGGATGGCAGGTGATGGGGTGGGTCAACATTCTAACTGGGGTGGCACGGTGGCACAGTGATCAGCATTACTGCCTCACAGCACCAGGCACCCGGGATCAATTCCCAACTTGGGCCACTGTCTGCGTGCAGTCTGCACGTTCTCCCTCTGTCTGTGTGGGTTTCCTCCGGGTGCTCCGGTTTCCTCCCACAGTCCGAAAGACATGCTGGTTCGTTGGATTGGTCATGTTAAATTCTCCCTCAGTGCACCCAAACAGGCGCCGGAGTATGGCGACTAGGGGATTTTCACAGTTTAACTTCATTGCAGTGTTAATGTAAGTCACAAATTTGATTGAGTTTTTTGAAGGGGTAACCAAGAAGGTAGATGAGGGCAGTGCAGTTGATGTTGTCTACATGGACTTTAGCAAGGCCTTTGACAAGGTGCCGCATGGTAGGTTGTTGCATAAAGTTAAATCTCACGGGATCTAGGGTGAGGTATCTAAATGGATACAAAATTGGCTTCTTGACAGAAGCCAGAGGGTGGTTGTACAGAGTTGTTTTTCAAACTGGAGGCCTGTGACCAGCGGTGTGCCTCAGGGATCAGTGCTGGGTCCACTGTTATTTGTCATTTATATTAATGATTTGGATGAGAATATAGGGGGCATGGTTAGTACGTTTGCAGATGACACCAAGATTGGTTGCATGGTGGACAGTGAGGAAGGTTACCTCCAATTGCAGCGGGATCTTGATCAATTGGGCCAGTGGGCTGACAAATGGCAGATGGAGTTTAATTTAGACAAATGCGAGGTAATGCATTTTGGTAGATTGAACCAGGGCAGATCTTACTCAGTTAATGGTAGGGTGTTGGAGAGAGTTACAGAACAAAGAGATCTAGGGGTACATGTTCATAGCTCCTTGAAAGTGGAGTCACAGGTGGACAGAGTGGTGAAGAAGGCATTCGGCATGCTTGGTTTCATCGGTCAGAACATTGAATACAGGAGTTGGGACGTCTTGTTGAAGTTATACAAGACATTGGTAAGGCCACACTTGGAATACTGTGCGCAATTCTGGTCACCCTATTATAGAAAGGATATTATTAAACTAGAAAGAGTGCAGAAAAGATTTACTGGGATGCTACTGGGACTTGATGGATTGAGTTATAAGGAGAGGCTGAATAGACTGGGACTTTTTTCTCTGGAGCGTAGGAGGTTGAGGGGTGACCTTATAGAGATCTATAAAATAATGAGGGGCATAGACAAGGTAGATAGTCAATACCTTTTCCCAAAGGTAGGGGAGTCTAAAACTAGAGGGCATAGGTTTAAGGTGAGAGGGGAGAGATACAAAAGTGTCCAGAGGGGCAATTTTTACACACAGAGGGTGGTGAGTGTCTGGAACAAGCTGCCAGAGGTAGTAGTAGAGGCGGGTACAATTTTATCTTTTAAAAAGCATTTCGATTATTACATGGGTACAATGGGTAGAGAGGGATATGGGCCAAATGCAGGCAATTGGGATTAGCTGAGGGGTTTTTAAAAAAAAATAAGGGCGGCATGGACAAGTTGGGCCAAAGGGCCTGTTTCCATGCTGTAAACCTCTATGACGCTAAGTCGACTTGTGACACTAATAAATAAACATTTAACCATAGTAAATTTCTCTCCAGAAATCGATCACTTAGAACTAGATTTTGAATTGAGAGTCAGGGTATAGGTTATGGTGGCTTAACAAATTGCAGTTATGGAATCCAAAATCAAAGATATTAATTTAATAAATTAATTTAATTTAAATTAAATGAAAAAAATCTAATTGATAGTACTCATGATAAAATTAACCAGACATCTTCCTAAATACCTGGGTCCCAATTTATAAAGCTCAGAGGTTCTCCATCAGACCACTGCCACCCAGTCGCTTCATCCAAATGATTGAGGCCTATCCAAGCCAGAATTCCAACATTTTGCAAATGCTCTGTAACAAAAGTTTACTGCAGTGTGAAATTCAACAGAAATAGTTATTACAGCATTGCATTGAAGGTTTCACTCTGTGTCACATCCTTTGTTAGAATAGAGAAGCATACATCAATGAACCAAAAATACGCGACAAAATAAATGAATGTTATGTGGTACTGCACGGACCAATTAATATTTCTATAGTTTTCACACATCAGGTTAGTGCATCAAAGAAATTATTTTTCCCGGAATAAAACTGAAGAATAATGATGGTTGTTTATGCTATAAATTTGAGTTATTATTCTACCCACTGAGTGACCAGTCAGCGGAATAACTCAAGTGATTTCAAGCAGCAGTTATTCCTGGATGTGTCCAAATGCTAGTCCACTGTCCATAATGCAATTATTGCAATGCAATTTTTTGAAAACATGAATACAATTTTTTTTGTTTTTAATTGAAACCATTTAGATTAGACTTGCACACCAGCTGTGCTGCAATTTTCATCCGGTAACCAATGCATTTGATGAGCTGAAACCTTTCATCTATCACTGCACCATTCAACGATGACATTCCTGCTGCCAGTAATTCTTCCTGTGTCAGTAATGTGGACTGCCACAATGTCAAAAGCTGCAAACTTTGTCCCAAGTTGTTTAATACCAGGGCAATGCCTAGGTTCTATGAATCTATGAATGTCATTCTGGTAAGTGAATTGCCGTGCTATTTCCAAAACGCATCATGCAGCAATGCAGCTCATGCTCTAATCACATTGGGGGCAATTCTCCCAAAATAACTCTCAGTGCCGAATTCACGTAAAAACTGGAGTAAACCCGCTGGTATTTTTAGCGGGATTTTCAAAATGAATCTCCCACACTCTGAACACTGCAGAGTGCACTAGTGAGATGAAAATCTGGGGATGGGGCATATTCCCGCTGGAGAGGCCGGCAGCATAGCACTGCAGGCCACTGCGCATGCGCCGATCTGTCATAGCGGAGATCGGTGCATGCGCAGTAGCCCTAGATGGCTGGTCTCCCGATTGCTGGCCAGCCCCACGACCCCACATCGCTGCCTGTGTGACCTCCCCCACCCCCCACCCCGCCCCAGTGCTCCCGATCGCTGCCTCCCAGATGTCTCTGGGCCAGTCCCAAATTCCACCCCCCCCCCCCCGCCACCATCTGGGCAGCCCTGGTCTCCCCAACCTCTCCCCCTCCCCCCCCAGCAGCCCCACCCCCACCCCGACAGTCCCACCTCCCCCCCCCCCCCCCCCCCCCCCCCAATCATCCCCTTTCCTCCCTCTGCCACTGAACCTGACTGCGGAGTGGCAACGGGATGCCCCACCCCCACCCATCGCCCCTATAGGCCCTGCCCCAATAGGCCCCACCCCCTCTAGCCCCACCCTCTTGGCACTCCCCGATGCCTGGTGGGCAGTGCTAAGGTGCCCTTTGGGCAGTGCCAGTTTGCCCCTTGGGTAGTGCCAGGGGCCAGGCTGGCAATGCCCAGTAGGCACCTGCCCTTACCCCTGACTTCCTGGGGGGCATTCGTGGGGTCGGGCCTCCAGCGGTGTCGGGCCGCCAGTTCCCTGTTAGTGGGGAGTTGCGGGGGGGGGGGGGGAGGTGACGACGCTAGACTTCACTCCCGGGCCCACTAACAGGATTCAAATCAACATTTCAATATTTAAATCAGCTTGTTTTCATAAACAAAATGGCGTCCTGATTTCAGAATCCTGGCGTTGCCGGCATGTTTAGGCCCCGCCCCTCCAGCTGGCTGTGTGTTTTCGCCAGCACTTTGAAACTGCACAGTGTGTGGGGAAATCAGGCGAGAAAAAGTGTTTGTGAAACCAATGAGTTTCACCCAGCTTTTCCCTCCTGATCCATCACACTGTGCAAGTCTGGGGAGAATTGCACCCATGGTTTTTTGAACCTAAAAATCTGTTTATTCAGTTCATGCATTTCTGTTAAAATTGATGTCAGTGATTTTGTGTAAGATGTCGGAGGTAGAACATTGACTTTGTTTTGTGGCAAATGGTGGCAGCTGGTCTGCTGCCAGTACTTTATGTTTAGTCCATTAAAATAAATAAAAAAATGTCCTTCATATAGAAGCAGCTACGTGAAGGGGTGTTTATCAGTGCTGACAATAAAGGCATGAGTTAAAACGCAGAAATTTTAAAACACAGCTGAACAAAAACCTTTACAAAATAGGTGTCCATGACATATTTACAATTGCCTCAGGTTCAGATCAGAACCACTCCTTGGTTATAAACTTACTGCTGATGTATTCCTGTTCCTCCAGATCTCTGATACTCAGCAAGTCTCCTCCTTGTGCCTGACATGAAGCACGGGCCTCATTCCAAGAGAGAAGAGCCAGAAGATTAAATTGATAGCAAGTCTGTGAAATGGGATCCTTTTCCCAAACCATATCACATCCGGGATCTATAAAAAGCAAAACATCAATCATTATTTGTTGGAAGTTAGAAATTTTAAACTGCAAATGGTGCACAACTATCTTAAACTCTTACCTAAATTTGGGCAAAACCCCCATACTTCATCAACATCATAACTGCTGGTAGTTGAACACCAAAGGAGTTTATCTTCTCTTCCTTCATTAGTACAGTCATAGTACCATTTATTATTATATTTAAATGGCAGAGCACAAGGCATCCCACGGGAGTTTCCGAGTACAGTATGAATTTCTGAAAAATAAAACATTAAGGATTTTTTTTTAACCAACGCTCGTATACTTTCTGAATGCAAATATCTGTTAAATCAGATAATAATCAGTTAAAGTTCTGTCTTATCACCAATGTAATAACCTTAAAGATCTAACAGTACTGCCACACGGTGACACATGGGCTTGTAGTGAGTCCAAATAATATTCTCATGTACTTCCAGACTTCCCGATAAGTACTGTTGACCAAACAAAAAATCTTTGGATCACGCAACTGTGAGCCTTGAGTAGGAGGAAGAGACAGCGCTGTTGGCTGATAGCATTGAGTACTGCATCTTCCAGGTGGTATTCTTACTATAGCATGTTCCCCTACTACAAATACTTATTGGCTGAAAAGTTTTCTATAGAAAACTAAACTGTTAACATTGAAGAATAAATTTTCAGCTTGGCTGTGAGGTGACTTTCACTATTGTAACTTGAAGTATTTGAGAGTTCACCCAATGGAACCAAGGTTTCTCGACACTCTTTAGAGAGTTTTGATAGTCTTGGAGTATCTTTTAAGATGTTATAAAATCAGTTGTAAGTTGCACATATTGCAAGAAAGATTAAGTTATTTTACATCAAGATTGTGATTGAGAATATGAAGTGTATTCCAAAAGTTAAAAGAGTCTGGGACTCTGCTGTTTGTCATTTTTATTAATGACTTGGATGAGGGCGTGGAAAGATGGATTAGTAAATAAGCGGATGACACTAAAGTCGGTGGAGTTGTAGACAGTGCGGAGGGAAGTGGCAGGTTACAGAGGGAAGCTACGGCATCTCCTCCAGAGCCTTCAACATGTCATTGATGAAGACGAACATCTCGCCAAGGCCATCCCCATACCCCCACTTCTTGCCTTCAAACAACCGCACAACCTCAAACAGACCATTGTCCGCAGCAAACTACCCAGCCTTCAGGAGAACAGTGACCATGACACCACACAACCCTGCCACAGCAACCTCTGCAAGACGTGCCGGATCATCGACACAGATGCCATCATCTCACGTGAGAACACCATCCACCAGGTACACGGTACATACTCTTGCAATTCGGCCAACGTTGTCTACCTGATACGCTGCAAGAAAGGATGTCCCGAGGCATGGTACATTGGGGAAACTATGCAGACGCTGCGACAACGGATGAATGAACACCGCTCGACAATCACCAGGCAAGACTGTTCTCTTCCTGTTGGGGAGCACTTCAGCGGTCACGGGCATTCGGCCTCTGATATTCGGGTAAGCGTTCTCCAAGGCGGCCTTCGCGACACACGACGGCGCAGAGTCGCTGAGCAGAAACTGATAGCCAAGTTCCGCACACACGAGGACAGCCTCAACCGGGATATTGGGTTCATGTCACACTATTTGTAACTCCCACAGTTGCGTGGACCTGCAGAGTTTCACTGGCTGTCTTGTCTGGAGACAATACACATCTTTTTAGCCTGTCTTGATGCTCTCTCCACTCACATTGTTTCGTCTCTTAAAGACTTGATTAGTTGTAAGTATTTGCATTCCAACCATTATTCATGTAAATTGAGTCTGTGTCTTTATAAGCTCTGTTTGTGAACAGAATTCCCACTCACCTGAAGAAGGGGCTAAGAGCTCCGAAAGCTTGTGTGGCTTTTGCTACCAAATAAACCTGTTGGACTTTAACCTGGTGTTGTTAAACTTCTTACTGTGTTTACCCCAGTCCAACGCCGGCATCTCCACATCAAGGTTACAGAGGGACATAGATAAGCTGCAGAGCTGGGCTGAGAAGTGGCAAATGGAGTTTAATGCGGAAAAGTGTGAGGTGATTCACTTTGGAAGGAGTAACAGGAATACAGAGTACTGGGCTAATGGTAAGATACTTGGTAGTGTGGATGAACAGAGGGATCTGGGTGTTCATGTGCATAGATCCCTGAAAGTTGGCACCCAGGTTGATAGGGTTGTTAAGAAGGCGTACGGTGTGTTAGCTTTTATTGGTAGAGGGATTGAGTTTCGGAGCCAGGAGGTCATGCTGCAACTGTACAAAACTCTGGTGCGGCCGCATTTGGAGTATTGCGTACAGCTCTGGTCGCCGTATTATAGGAAAGATGTGGAAGTGTTGGAAAGGGTGCAGAGGAGATTTACCAGGATGTTGCCTGGTATGGTGGGAAAATCGTATGAGGAAAGGCTGAGGGGCTTGAGGTTGTTTTCGTGAGAGAGAGGAAGGTTAAGAGGTGACTTAATAGAGGCATACAAGATGATCAGAGGATTAGATAGGGTGGATAGTGAGAGCCTTTTTCCTCGGATGGTGTTGGCTAGCACGAGGGGACATAGCTTTAAATTGAGGGGTGAGAGATATAGGACAGATGTTAGAGGTAGGTTCTTTACTCAGAGAGTAGTAAGGGCGTGGAATGCCCTGCCTGCAGCAGTGGTAGACTCGTCAACGTTGAGAGCGTTCAAGTGGTTATTGGATAAACATATGGATGATATTGGAATAGTGTAGATTAGAGGGGCTTTAGATTGGTACCACTGGTCGGCGCAACATCGAGGGCCGAAGGGCCTGTACTGCGCTGTAATGTTCTATGTTCTATTTTTTCTTCCCTCCTAGTTGTGGTGCTGAATGGGCAGATTCAGGCAATGTGTGCTCAGTCTGTCCGTGCCTCTGTGCATTCAGTTATTTGGCTAGAGCAAGCCCGCTCCCTGCCAAGAATTTGCGTGGGAATCAGACTGAAGGTGCAAGACTGATTGGAACTAGCAGGCCTAAGGTCAAAGGGTCCTTAGATATTCTATAAGTATCATCCAATCGAATGGAGAAGTCCACCACCACCAATTCCTTGGGGTGTTCCTACAAATTCAGACTATTTACAGGGGCATAACTCTGAAATATTTTCCCCAAATATTTAGCGCCTCTCTACATAATATATGCGCAATAAGAGTATGAAATTCAGTCTAGAACAAATGCAGAATCTTGCACTTATGAAGCTTCTTTCAGACCCTCAGGACATTGGAAACACTTCACAGTATAGTTATTGTAATGCAGGAAAATGCAGCAAGCAATTTGTACACACATTGGGTCCATAAATATCAATTAACTTAAAGATAACATAATCTGTTTTAATAATGTTGTTTCATGGATACAATTGGCTAAGACCCAAGGCGAACGCCCCTGCTTTTCTTCAAATAACAAGATGGGATTTTTTACATCCATTCAAGGGAGGCAGACCAACATCTGACCTGAAAGACCCAGCCGGAAGTTTACCACCCCGCCCACCACAGGAATCGGAGCCGGTGACGGGCGGACCATGGCAAGGTCCATTGACCTCGGGCAGGATTTTATGGTTTTGGGACTAGCAAAGCTGTAAAATCCCACCCAGGCTATCTTCAACAGCTCAGCCATTCCTCACTGAAGCATAAACTGAGGCTCTGGGCTCAAGATTCGGGAATAGACTCAAACCTACAAACTTCTGACTGAGGCAAATGTGCTGTCACTAAGCCAAAGTTGAAACCATGGAATCTTATCAGCTCCACGGAGACAGGATTGGAGGTGAAGAAAAATGTGAAAATAGCACTTCCCCAACCCATTTCCACCTCCAAGCAAGCTTGGCAGAGATAGGGCCAATTCAGTAGCAACGGGTTGTCAATTAGACCAATTAAAGGTTCAGTTGGGGAAAGTTCCAGAAATAAATCTTCCCAATGTTGAACAGGTCCTTCCTGGTGAGGCTGAATTGTTGACAGGTACAGCTGCTGTCAAAAGCAGGCTGGGAATTGCTGACACCTCCTCTCAATTGCCCCAGCAATGAGCTGCAGCGATGAGATGGCCACAACTGTGGCCATGTGAATCACCCTGTGGCCACTCTTTATCTCCGAATTTTCAAAAGGCTCCCTTTTGAGGTATCCTCACTGTCTGTCACCGACCTCAACAACTCCCGTCCATCTTCCAGAGTTCTGGGTCCTCTGATTGAACCACCTGGTGTACTGAGTTGGATGGCGAATGTGGAGGCAACCTGTAAATTGCCACCCAGAAGACTGCAACGCTGCGCAGCCAGGCTACACCAGTGGGGATTGGGGCTTGCTTTTGGTCCCGACAACAGGAACATTTTTAAACTAGTAAGAGTCCACCTCATGTTACGAAGGCATGTAATATGGATGTTTTGATTTCATTTGATTTATTATTGTCACATGTATCAGTATACAGTGAAAAGTATTGTTTCTTGCGTCCTATACTGACAAAGCATACCGTTCGTAGAGAAGGAAATGAGAGAGTGTGGAATGTAGTGTTACAGTCATAGCTAGGGTGTAGAGAAAGATCAACTTAGTGCGAGATAAGTCCATTTAAAAGTCTGACAGCAGCAGGGAAGAAGCTGTTCTTGAGACAGTTGGTACGTGATCTCAGACTTTTGTGTCTTTTTCTCGACGGAAGAAGGTGGAAGAGAATAGATTACAGGTTCTCAAGGGTCAGCCTTCACAAACATTCCCAAGTTCTCTCACTTATGCATTCTAACAGTACTGCAGATGGCTTTGATTAAAGCACTCCCCTGCTCTCCTGATCTCACTAAATAATGCCGATTCTTGGCAGATGGTATACAATCCACTTACAGCGGCAGCACAGCATGCTTTATCCCAGTCCAGGTCACCATTCCCTTG
The DNA here is from genome assembly GCF_964213995.1 of Mustelus asterias. Taxonomy (NCBI): domain Eukaryota; kingdom Metazoa; phylum Chordata; class Chondrichthyes; order Carcharhiniformes; family Triakidae; genus Mustelus; species Mustelus asterias. The sequence continues at coordinate 44,582,013 of NC_135814.1, read as the reverse complement.
AATTTCTTTTCAGGCAGCAATATGTGACTTATGCTGTTCCAGCCACATAGTAGCTCTCTAAATTAATGATACTACCAATGCGGTATTCAATTCTGATCGTACACAGTGAAACAAAAGAAAAAGAGGGCAATATTCAATTCCACAGAACAGCAGAATTCTCACAGACATAAGGAGCAACTGAGTGAAAGCAGGTAGCACTCAAATGTCTGTATGATAATCCCCTCAATGTTATAAATAGATCGAACTCTCATTCTATGCACATGCAGCAAAAATGCAATGGCAATGACCTTATTCTACTTGAGCATGCCATAAATCCAGAAAGCTGCCAAGACACTGTCATCTAACAATTCACCACTCCAGTACTCTCAACTCGCAAGCATGTATCAAGATAGTAGATTAGCATTCAAAACTACTTCCTGCAGTTATGGTTTATGACTCTTATAAAGCTGCTGCAGCTGGAGGACATAAAGAAATCCCAAATCTCGGACAAAAGGGTGCATGCCTGCACTCTGACGTTGGAAAGGAGGGAAGTTGACCTTGCCGAATTCAGTATAATCAGATCATTACCACAATTAGAATGCAGTACGTTCTCTCTGCATTTTCTACATGTGCAGGAAATGCTGTGGCAAGAGACAAGCAAAGAGTTTGAGGGGTTGAACTGGATAGCTCCCGAACACAGGATAAAAGCAAGTTACTGGAAGATGCTGGAATCTGAGACAAAAGAGAAAATGCTGGAAAATCTCAGCAGGTCTGGCAGCATCTGTAAGGAGGGAAAAGAGCTGACGTTTCGAGCCCAGCTGACCCTTTGTCAAAACTAAAAGGCATAGAAAATAAGAGATATTTATACTGTAGGGTGAGGGAATGAAAGATGAGTCATAGCCACAAAAACAAGGGGAAAGGCTGCTAATGGCAGTACATTGAGGGAATAGAGGGCGTGAATGGCCAAACAGCAGAGAAGCTGAAATCAGAGGGCAAGCTGTGACAGGTGAAGATGTGGGGGAAGGGGGGAGATGGGTGGGAGAGAGGCAAAATTGAGAAAAGGGGGAAGGGGGAAGCAAAGGGGGAGAAAAGGTAAGAAAAGAGAGGACAAAATAGGGGGAAAGAGTTGGGGAGAAAGAAAAATAAAGACAATAAAGAAATAATAGGTAGAGAACAGTTAAAAATAATGAAAACAAAAAGGTCGGGGTGGGGTAGAGCTAATCTGAAGTTGTTGAATTTGATGTTGAGACGGGAAGGCTGTAATGTGCCTAACCGGAAGATGAGATGCTGTTCCTCCAGTTTGCGTTGAGCTTCACTGGAACATTGCAGCAGGCCAAGGGCAGACATGTGGGCATGGGAGCAGGATCGTGTGTTAAAATGGCAAGCAATGGAAGGTCAGGGTCCTGATTGCGCACAGACCGAAGGTGCTCAGCAAAGTGGTCCTTTGCCTGAGTTTTGCCATTCACACCTTCTATTCTATGCACTGCCAGTAACAGTCTTTCCCCTTGTTTTTGTGGCTATGACTCATCTTTCGTTCCCTCACCCTACAGTATAAATATCTCCCACTTTCTATGCCTTTTAGCTTTGACAAAGGGTCATCTGGACTCGAAATGTCAGCTCCTTTCCTTACAGATGCTGTCAGACCTGCTGAGATTTCCAGCATTTTTTCTTTTAGCTCCTGAACAGAGCTGCGCACATCGCCATGTGCAATTCACCCACGTCAATTCAGTGACATGCAGGCTGCCTGATTATGAGTGATTGCTTGGTGCAGCCAGTATTAACTCCAATGGTTATTGGCTGCACACATCTGTAGATGGCCCAAAATCTTAACTTGCAAGCACCAGCTAAAGTTAGCCTGAGATGAAAGCCTGAAACTTTTAAAGAGAAGACACACTGTGGCTGGAGCACATGCAGTGAGTCACACAGGATGTGAATTCGACCCGTCTTACAATGAAAAATAGCACAGAATGGGAGAGAGCCATGTTGGCTCAAATGCAGTTGACATGGCAGACTCTATAAAATGAAAGCATTATGACTTGTCAGGATAGGAGGCGGTTACCTGCATGATTCACTGCCAATGGTCACACATCAGGAAGTGGACTCTGTTTTGCTTCTGGTGCAGGGCAGTGTTGACATGTGGCTCCCACAAAGCAATGTGTGCACAGCCAATGGGCTCTTGCACCATTTGGAAGCCTGTAACAGTAGCACTGTTATGTGCTCACTTTACCTGCTTGTCTTTTACAAAAGAGAATGTAATTTAGTTAATTTGTTGGATAGAGAGCCTCATGCAACCTATTATGCAACAGGAGACAGAAAACTGAAATATCTCTCGCTCCCACCTGGAAGGAGCCAGACAACTAAGAGTTCACGGCTATGGTCCTCTTCACAGCCACTGGCATTCTGGTTCTTGCCCTGTCTGAGGTTGCAATGAGGACATCCTGATTGAAGCAACAGACATCTCGCTTATGTTTGCTTGCTGAGATTCAGGTGGGAGCATTGCTCCCTGAATACCCTGGGCAGATGTGTCTCTTGCTGAGATCCTTTCTCCTCCTCCGTCTTGCAGCAGCTTCTCCTGATAGTCGTGGTCTCTGTTCATTCTCTAAGTCATGATCGATTCCAATAGGGAAATCTGTTTGTGCGCACGTTGTAAAATCAACAAAAAGTCCTTTAGCGCCTGCTGCACCACTCTAGGCATTTACAATGTGAAACAACCCCAAAAAGTACCACACAACTGTGGAATCATAGCAATAGCCAGAATAAATCAATCATCCACCAGCTCATGTATAAGGATTTAACGATCTCTTAAAAAGTCTTGGCAGGGATCCTTCCTGCTGTTGAACACATGTTCAGCTATGAGTTGGCATTGCTGGAGCACTGAGCCAGTGTCAAATCATTGCTACACACTGACTGAAATCAAAATCTGCTTGCTCTGCGTACTTCTAATGGAGATTCACTGTGTGCATACATCACCAACAAGGCATTCGCTCCACAAGAATGCATGCATATCGCTTTGAATCTCTCATGGTACAGGTAGTGCCTAAGAAAAGGTGATAATGAGCCCAATTTCTCATCCTCAGACTGCAGCAATTCTTAGAAGGTCAAAACTCTAATTGCTGATGTTCCTTTCTTTTCAAGCTGTTCTAGCTGACTGTGAGGAAAATGATTACGTGCCCAGGCCCAAGTTCTAGAACTGCCTGCTTCACAGGAACTTTGGAAATGCTATAATGGTCTCCATTTCTGGAGAAAAGGAAAACATTCCTACAACATGCAGCAGGATAGGTAGGAGGTTCTGAAAAGACTGAATGTGGTTACCCCTGTACATGGACCTTAGGAGGTGAATGAGTGCTTGCATTATACATGCACCAAGCAGTGAGTTCACAATATGTTGCCACAATTATTTTCTGCCATTCAACAGGTAATTTATTTTAACTGGTCGATTCTTTTTAAATGGCTACTGGAACCTATTAATCAGCTGCATGAGAGGAAACACTGCTTCCCACTGTCCAATCTTAGTGATTGGCTGTTGTACATGACAAATTTATGTAACACCATTAACATAATAAAACGATCCAATAAAATGTTTCATAGGTACATTATGGAGCAAATTTTGACATCAAGCCACATAATAGGCATTGGATTAGATGGCCAAAGGCTTGGTCAAAGAGGTAGGTTTTAGGGAGCATCACAAAAGAGGAAAGAGAGATGAAGAAATGAGAAACATAAGGAGGAAATTCCAGAGCTCAGGGCAGCTAAAGGCACAGGCATCAATAGTGAAGTGATTAAAATAATGGAATTCAATGAATGTAGATATCTCGGAAGGTTGTGAGGCTGAGATTACAAAATTAGGGAGGGGTGAGGCCATAGAACAATTTGAAAACAAGGATAAGAATTTTAAAATCTACATGCTGAGAACCAATGTAGCAAGCACAGGGGTGATAGGGGAACAAGACATGTTTTTTATTTGTTCATGGAATGTGGGCTAGGCCAGCATTTATTCCCCATCCCTAATTGCCCTTGAGAAGGTGATAGTGAGCTGCCTTCTTGAACTGTTGCAGTCCATGTGCTGTAGGAACATCCACAGTGCTGTTAGGAAGGGTGTTCCAGGATTTTGACCTAGTGACAGTGAAGGAAAGGTGACATAGCTCCAAGCCAGGATGGTGGGTGACTTGGAGGGGAACTTGCAGATGGCAGTATTCCCATGCACTTGCTACCCGTGTCCTTCAAGGTTGTTGTGGGTTTGGAAGGGGATGTCTAAGGAGCATTGGTAAGTTCCTGCAGTGCATCTTATAGATACTACATGCTGCTCCCACTATGTGTCTGTGATGGAGGGAGTGAATAGTGAATGGGTCGCCAATCAAGCTGGCTTCTTGAGTGTTGTTGGAGCTGTATTCATACAGGCAAATAGACAGTATTCCATCACACTCCTGACAGGCTTTGGAGAGTTAGGTGGTGAGCTACTTGCTGCAGGATTCCTAGCCTCTGGCCTGCTCATATAGAGACAGTATTTATATGGCTGGTCTAGTTTAGTTTCTTGGTCAATGGTAGCTGCCAGGATGTTGACAATGAGGGATTCAGCAATGATATATATATTTTCAATTCATTGGATGTGGACATCACATTTATTGCTCTTGAGTGGCTACATATAGGCCAGACCAGGTAAAGATGGCAAATTTTCATATCAGTGAACCAGATGGGCTTGTACAAGAATCAACAATTCAATTGCAGATTTTAAAAAAGTTATTGAATTCAAATTTCACCCCAACATTTCTCTGGGTCTCTGGATTACTAGCCCAGTGACAATACCACTATGCCACCCAATGAATGCCATTGAATATCAAGGGGAGATGGTCATAGCCAGGCATTTGTGGGGCATGAGTAGTACTTGCCACTTAATTGCCCGAACTTGAATTTGCCAAAGTCCTGATGCATGTGGACATGGACTACTTCAGTACCTGAGGAGTCGTGAATGATGCTAAACATTGTGCAATCATCAGCGAACATCCCCACTTCTGATGTTGTGATGGGAGGGAAGATCTTGATTCAAGTTAAGTCATGGGCAGCAGTGTTTAGGATGACCTCAAGTTTGCAGAGCATAGAATGTGACAGGCCAGACAGGAGAGGGTTGGACTCGTCAGGTCTCAAAGCAACAACATGAATGAGGGTTTCAGCAACAGCAGAGCTGCGGACAGCGGGGTGCTGGGATTGGAGTCAGTCAATATTACGAATGCAGAATAAGTGGTCTTAGAGGTGATGCTGATATGTGGACGTAATTCATCTTGGGGTCAAAAGCCACCAAGGTTGTGAATGATCTGGTTCAGCATCAGATAGTTGCTAGGGAGAGGATCAAATCAGTAGCCAGGGAACGGAGTTTCGAACAGGACCAAAATCATTGGCTTTGGTCTTGCAATATTTAGAGAAAATTTCTTCTCATCTAGTACTGCTTGTTGGATAAGTAGTCTGATAGCCTACTGACAGTGGAAAAGTCAAGAGAGGTGGTAGTGAAGTAGATCTGGGTGTCAGTGTATATGTGAAAACTGATAGTGTTTTCAGATGATGTTATTGAGGGACAGCATGTAGATGAGAATTAAGGGGGAAGGGGGCAAGGATAGATCCTTGGGGACACTATATAGAATGGTGTCAGAATGGAAAGATATACTTTGACCATGATAAGACAGACAAAAATGGAACCAGAGAGTACAGTTTCATTCTGCTGGATGACATTGGAGATGCATTGGAGGAGGATGGTGTTAAAGAGTGCAGACAGTTTGAGAAAGCGAGGAGGGATGAATTACCTTTGTGACAGATCCATAGGCTATCATTTGTGACTTTGATTAAAGATATTTGTAGATAGTGACAGCGGCAGCAGCCAGTTTGAAATTATTCAAACATGGGTTTATGGGAAAGATAGGCATGGATTTGGGGATTTCAAGGACTTTGGAAGGAAAAGGAGGGTGGAGGTGGGATAGCAGTTTGCATGGACAAGGGCTGTTTTTTGAAAAGCAGAGTATGAGGAGTTTTGAAGGGAGAGAGAGAGAATTGTCCACAATATCAACTAGTATGGGAGCCAAAAGGAAAGGTGAATGGTTAGCAGTTTAGTGGGAATAACAGCAAGGGAGAAGGAGGTGGGTCTCATGTCTAAAATGAGATTGGAGTGGGGATATGTGGAGTAGAAGGGAAACTAGAGAAAGATGCAAGTTCAAGGCCAAAACAGCGGAAAGCTGTAGAAGAGGTTTGGTCCAGTGGCTTGAGGCAGAGACAGCTGAGTCTCAATCTGAGTAATAATCGAAAGAAGTTCATGAGTCTTTGCACTTACCATTGGAGATGAGTGCAAAGTGCAGAGAAAATAGGAAAGGGTTGTTTAAAAACATAGACAAGAACTGACACAGATTCACTAATTAAGTTGACTTCCAGAAGTTGTCTTCCCTGAGGGAAATTTTAATGGTTGCGGTTTTCTCAGGGTCTGCCTGGAAGGCAGATATATGAAAAATATGGTCTAAGGAGTTGATGGTGGGTTTAAAGAACTAAAGTTTATTTTTAGATACAGGCCTGTGGCCTATAAACGCCGTAACTTCAATTGCACCCTGGCACTGTGCTCCTCCATGAATATCATCCACATGGCAGAAAATGTCAACCAGTCCTTCCAGAATGCCAGTCATGGTACATTGAAGGGTCTTGGGCATTGAGGCAATTCCACATAATAGGGAGTTAAAATAGTACCAGCCAAAGGGCATGATAAAAGTGGTTAATAATGTTGACTGATTGTCTAACATGAATGCCAGAAGTCGCCACTAACATCAAATTTAGTGAAAACTGAGCTCCTCACAAGCTTCTCCAATCTTTTGTTGACTGATGCCATGGGGTGCATTTCTCTTTCTCTGGTCTTGTTCATGTTCAGGAGGTCCACACAAAAAAATGAGCCGTTAAGCTTGATTACAGCTACCATGCTGGAGCAGCAAACAATAGGTTGTGTTACCAGTGATATCAGGCGACATGGAATCAATCCCTTGCCTCACCTTTTTCAAGAGAGGGTAGGGGACCTTTTGTGGGTCCAATAAACACACCACCTTGGCATCTGGCTTTAAAATAATGCAATAAACTGTGCGGAGTTTCCCCAGGCCCATAGACAATTTCAGAAATTGCCCTTTTGAATTGATCTGGTTTGTACTATTGTTCAGCTCTTCAACCTTGTGAAGAAGCACAGATTTGCACAGGTTCACTGGCTCAGCAATGAGCATTCTGATTTGGAATAACGTGGAGAATTTCTGTAGTTTCCCTTCCACTATAGTGGCAGTCATCTGTCCTTGCACCTTGTGTGGAGTGCCCATTGGATCATGCAGTTGAGTCACTGATGGTAGGAGAAAGTAAGGCCTCAGCCATAGTACTGTACCAGAAAGAATGGATACTCCTATATCTATGTCCATGGTTTTGTGGCCGTTGATCATGATATCTGCAGTCCAAAATGTGTCCTTAGAGTTTGCAACTTTGCTCAAGAAAATCACTTTGTGTTCCTCTGAATCCTCTATTTCCTGATTGAACTTCCTTTAAATTTTTGACCTGAAAATTTCTTGCTGCTGTAACATCATATTTTAAAATGCCCCCTCTTGTGGCAAGAGCAGCACTCTGCATTCATAACTGGGGTGAGCTTTGAGCAGATGAGATTTTTTTCCCACCACAACACGAACATGGAACAATGGCACCGACTGCATCCTCTTCCTTTTACCTGTGTTCTGGCAGGCTTGTTGATAGCCCTAGTGTGGTGAACCATCGTTGGTTCCCACTAGGTAGTACTGAGCCAGGGTCTGGCCAGTACTACGAGTATGTATATATGTTGCTGTTGGGGTTAGGGATGGGTTGTTCTACTTGTTGCTGTTGGGGTTAGGGTTGGGCTGTTACACCTGTATTATAGTTATTATGGTACATCCCAGTCGGGCTCCGCCTCCTGGGAGAGGTATAAAGGTCACTGCTCTGTCTGGGACCCCTCAGTCTGGGATTGTGTACTATACATGGTAGCTTCGTTGTAATAGTAAATAAAAGCCTTTATTTCCTTGAGCATCTCAAGCCTCGTGTGTGATAACGCGCATCAATTTTATTTACTATTAATTAAACTCTCGTCGTTAAAAAAAAGAAAACGATACAGAGAGTATGGAGCAAATGTTAAAACCCGAACGTCTTACAGTGGATCCACGTGCGGCGGGCGCCTCTAACACCTTCGACCACTGGTTGAAATGTTTTGAGGACTACCGTGCAGCCCCGGCAGCGGTCACCACAGACGACGACAGACTCCGGGTCCTCCACGCGAGGGTAAGCGACACCGTATATCTCGCGATCCGTGCGGCCACCGACTACACAAGGGGCCTCGAGCTTCTTAAGAAGCGTTACATTAAACCGCCAAACGAGGTGCATGCTCGATACCTCTTAGCCACTCGACGACGGCAGCCCGGCGAAACGACGGAAGAGTACGCGAACGAGCTCCTACAGCTAGCCAGGGGCTGTAACTGCAAAGCAGTGTCTGCAGACCAGAATATGAACGACCTCGCTCGAGATGCGTTTGTGGCGGGAATCGGATCATCTTATATCCGACTCAGACTGTTGGAGCAAGGTAATCTTGATCTCACTAAGTCGATAGAACTAGCGGATACGTTGGAGACGGCCTCCAAAAGCCTAGTATTGTATCCCGAAGACCACGTGGAGACAACGTGGCAGGAGCAGTCGCTGATCCCTCCTCGTCCCTCGGGTTCGAAAAGCTGCGTGATGGCCTGCCCACACTCGGGCCTGACGACGGCAGCAGCTCCGGGCGGCCCGCGGTGTTACTTCTGTGGGGGAGTGAAGCACACTCGGCAGCGATGTCCCGCTAAAGCTGTGTTGTGCTCCGCCTGCGGTAAGAAGGGGCACTATTCGAAGGTATGCCGATCCAAACTTACTTCCAGGAACAGCAGTGCGGCCTGCGACTCCCCGGAGCCCGGTTCTTCGTCGTCGGCATCGTCGAGGGTTTCATCCACGTGCGAGGCCAGGACGCCGCCATTACAGTCGACGGAGTCGCAAGAGATGCGCGACCACCAGGGGTCGCTGATTTTGGCGCCATCACCCACGTGCGACCTATGGGAGCAGCCATGTTGGTTGGCACCGACCGCCAACGACCAGCAGGGGTCATCTTCATCTATCTCAGCTGCCTGCAGTGGCGCTCACGAACCAACGGTGGCATCGATCATCCTGGACCAGGCCAAGCCTCACAGACTCGACAAGTCTATGATGGACATTCAGGTAAACAAACACTTGATTTATTGTCTGTTTGACAGCGGGTGCACTGAGAGTTTTATTCACCCAGACGCTGTGAAGCGGTGTGGCCTCCAGATCCAACCTGTCAAACAGACGATTTCGATGGCATCAAGGTCCCGGTCTGTTACCTTGCTAGGGAGTTGCGTGGGTTTACGAGCGCTTCAAGCTCCTGGTGTTACCGCACCTTTGCGCGCCAATATTCCTCGGACTAAATTTCATGGTCCACTTGAAGAGTGTAACCCTACAGTACGGTGGGCCACTCCCTCCGCTTTCAGTGGGAGAACAGCAGCTTCCAAATTGCCCAACGCGCCCCGCCTGTAGCCTCTCGATGCTGAAGATTACCACACCCTCCCTGTTCCAGAATCTTGTGCCAGGCTGCAAGCCCATCGCGACTAAGAGTAGGCGTTACAGCGCTGAGGATCGGATCTTCATTCGATCTGAAGTTCAGTGGCTCCTCAAGGAAGGGATCATATAATCTAGCGCTAGTCCATGGAGAGCGCAGGTCGTGGTGGTCAAGAGTGGGAACAAACCCCGGATGGTCATTGACTATAGTCAGACCATTAATAGATACACGCAGCTGGATGCGTATCCCCTCCCGCGCATATCTGACATGGTCAACCAGATTGCGCAGTTCCGGGTGTTCTCCACCATAGACCTCAAGTCTGCCTACCACCAACTCCCCATTCGCCCAGAGGACCGACAATACATGGCTTTTGAGGCGGATGGTCGCTTGTATCACTTTCTCAGGGTTCCTTTTGGTGTCACCAATGGGGTCTCGGTCTTCCAGCGTGCTATGGACCGAATGGTGGACCATAACGGACTGCAGGCTACCTTCCCGTACCTGGATAACCTCACCATCTGCGGCCATGACCAGCAGGACCACGACACAAATCTCCTTAAGTTCCTACGCACTGCATCTCGCCTGAACCTGACCTACAACAGGGAGAAGTGTGTATTTCGTACGCGCCGTTTAGCCATCCTCGGATACGTGGTGGAAAACGGGGTCATTGGCCCTGATCCAGACCGTATGCATCCCCTCCTTGAACTTCCCCTGCCCACTAGCGCAAAAGCACTGAGAAGATGCTTAGGCTTCTTCTCTTACTATGCCCAGTGGGTTCCCAATTATGCGGACAAAGCCCGTCCGCTCATCAAGTCCACCTCTTTTCCCCTAACACCAGAGGCTCGATTGGCCTTTGATAAACTAAAAGCTGACATCGCGAAAGCCATGATGCACGCTGTTGATGAGTCCATCCCCTTTCAGGTGGAGAGCGATGCATCTGATTTCGCCCTGGCCGCCACACTTAACCAGGCGGGCAGGCCCGTCGCCTTTTTTTCCCGCACCCTCCAAGGCCCCGAAATTCGGCATTCAGCGGTGGAAAAGGAGGCCCAGGCCATTGTGGAGGCCGTCAGGCATTGGCGCCATTACTTGGCGGGAAAACGGTTCACCCTGATCACGGACCAGCGGTCAGTGGCGTTCATGTTCAATAACACGCTGCGGGGCAAGATCAAGAACGACAAGATCTTGAGGTGGAGAATCGAACTCTCCACCTATAATTACGACATCATGTATCGTCCAGGGAAACTCAATGAGCCCTCGGATGCCCTGTCGCATGGAACATGCGCCAGTATACAGGAGGACCGTTTGCAGGCTCTCCATAATGACCTATGCCATCCTGGGGTCACTCGGCTCTAACACTTTGTAAAAGCCCGCAATCTGCCCTACTCGGTGGAGGATGTCAGGTCCATAACGAGAAGCTGTCGGGTATGCGCGGAATGCAAACCGCACTTTTACCGACCTGACCGGGCACAATTAGTCAAGGCCACTCGTCCTTTCGAAAGACTGAGTGTCCACTTTAAGGGCCCCCTTCCCTCAACAGATCGGAATGTGTACTTCCTCAACATCATTGATGAGTACTCGAGATTCCCTTTTGTTATTCCCTGCTCGGATACATCCGCTGCCACGGTTATCAAGGCATTCCGTGATCTTTTCACCCTGTTCGGGTACCCCTGCTACATTCACAGTGATAGGGGCTCGTCGTTCATGAGCGATGACTTGAGGCAATACCTGCTCTCATACGGGATTGCCTCTAGTAGAACCACGAGCTACAACCCTAGGGGTAACGGACAGGTGGAACGTGAGAATGCTACAGTCTGGAAGGCTGTCTTACTGGCGTTGAAGTCAAAAAGCCTTCCAGTCTCCCGTTGGCAAGAGGTGCTCCCTGATGCGCTCCATTCCATACGCTCACTCCTGTGTACGGCAACCAATGCTACTACCCATGAGAGGCTGTTTTCATTCCCTCGGAAGTCTTCCTCTGGGACCTCATTACCGTCTTGGTTGACGTACTCAGGACCTGTCATCCTTCGGCGAAAAGAAAAGAGCTGACGTTTCAAGTCCAGATGACCCTGTGTCACAACTGGGCTATGGATGCAGAGTACTGCTCTAGCCACAAGAGGGGGGATTTTAAAATAGTTACAGCAGCAAGAAACTTCCATTTTCTGGACTTGAAACGTCAGCTCGTTTCACTCTTTACATATGCTGCCAGACCTGCTGAGATTTTCCAGCATTTTCTCTTTTGGTTTCAGATTCCAAAGTCCATTGTAATTTGCTTTTATCCAACCAAAGGTTTGATGGCAGCAGGGAAGAAGCTGTTCTTGAGTCGGTTGGTACATGACCTCAGACTTTTATATCTTTTCCCTGACGGAAGAAGGTGGAAGAGAGCATGTCCAGGGTGCATGGGGTCCATGATTATGCTGGCTGCCTTTCTGAGGCAGTGGGAAGTGCAGACCGAATCAATGGATGGGAGGCTGGTTTGAGTGATGGACTGGACTATGTTCATAATCCTTTGTAGTTTCTTGCGGTCTTAGTCAGAGCAGGAGCCATACAGCAGGAGCTGTGATACATCCAGGAAGGATGCTTTCTGTGGTGCATCTGTAAAGGTTGGTGAGAGCCGTAGCAGACATGCCAAATTTCCTTAGCCTCCTGAGAAAGTAGATGGGCTTTCTCAAGTATAGCGTAGGCGAGGAGGGGCCAGGGAAGGTTGTTGGTGATCTGGACACCTAGAAACCTGAAGCTCTAAACCATTTCCACTTCATCCCCATTGATGTAGATAGGGGCATGTCCTCCACTACGCTTCCTGCAGATGATGACTATCTCCTTCATTTTACTGACATTGAGGGAACGGTTATTGTCGTCACACCAATTCACCAGATTCTCTATCTCTTTCCTGTACTCCGTCTCATCATTGTTTAAGATCCGACCCACTACGGGGGTGTCATCAGTAAACTTGAAAATGGAGTTGGGGGGACTTTGATAACTTCTTTGTATTGCGCGGTTTCTTCATCAACCCTGTAGTTGTGAAATGTTGCCGACACAGTTGCCGATTGCACAGAGGTGAACTCTGAGCTGATCCTTATTTAGTATCTCATCAAAACAAAAAGCAGTCCGATATAATCTGAATCAATGACACCAGTGTGCAGCTTGGTTGAGGCCCCCCCATGAGGTTGAGGTACCTGGGCAGAGGTAAGACATTTTCCATAGCTGTGCAATTCTTGTCTCCTGCTATGGGGCTCTGGTAGTGACTAATTGCTCCACATGCTGCCGTAGGCCTTTCTCGAGTGTGCTCTGCTGGGCTGATGGCCTTTATTTTCCCGCCTTTATGAGCATCAACTGCAATCCTTAGCAAATGGGTTGAAGACCGCTGCCACCATGCATTATCATCATGATCCTTGGCGGCTTTGACAGAAGAGAGCTGGAAACCGCACAGCTGCAGTGAACATTTATTGACTATTTACACTATTTCCAGAGATGGACTTTTGCAGAACTCCATTGATGTACTCGAGCTATTGAGATATTAAGATGCTGAAATCTCGGGCATTAATGTTATTAAAGCTGCAAAATACAGTTTAACCTTGCTACATAGCTATTGCGCTATGATCGATGGGAAAAGAAACCAATTGCTGCCAGATTGCCATAAGGCAACTGCAAGCGACTACAAGGCCACCTGGTCATTACTCATATGTCTGTGGTTGACCTACATAAAAATAAATCTTTTGGATCCCCTTTTTCTTAAGAAAAAAGGAATTTTGCTCTAGACACAGGAAACCGAAACTATGAGTAAGGGGGCGTAGTTGAAGGTGTTTTGAAAGGAATGTGATTGGAAGTTAATTGTGGCTGAACAATGGGGAGGGGCCTCATTGGCCATCTGAAAGCAGTGTTAATCGATCTGAATTATGCATTCATGTACAATGTCAAATAGTATAAAAAGGGGAGCTGTCCCTACTTCGGGGCTCTCCTTTGCTGGACGTCTGTCGAGCAATGGTTTGCCAACTTACAGGTAAGACGAATAAACTGCCTTTGCCTTGAACAACAGTCAGTGTCTGCGTTTGCTTCAAGAATGTAGCAAGTCTCCTCGAAACATAGAAACATAGAAAGACTACAGCACAAAACAGGCCCTTCGGCCCCACAAGTTGTGCTGAACATATCCCTACCTTTTAGGCCTACCTATAACCCTCCATCCTATTAAGTCCCATGTACTCATCCAGGAGTCTCTTAAAAGACCCTATTGAATTTGCCTCCACCACCACTGACGGCAGCCGATTCCACTCGCCCACCACCCTCTGTGTGAAAAACGTCCCCCTAACATTTCCCCTGTACCTACCCCCCAGCACCTTAAACCTGTGTCCTCTCGGAGCAGCTATTTCCACCCTGGGAAAAAGCCTCTGAGAGTCTACCTGATCTATGCCTCTCAACATCTTATATACCTCTATTAGGTCTCCTCTCATCCTACGTCTCTCCAAGGAGAAAAGACCAAGCTCCATCAGCCTATCCTCATAAGGCATGCCACTCAATCCAGGCAACATCCTTTTAAATCTCCTCTGCACCCTTTCAATCTTTTCCACATCCTTCCTGTAATGAGGCGACCAGAACTGAGCACAGTACTCCAAGTGGGGTCTGACGAGGGTCTTATATAGCTGCATCATTATCCCCGGACTCCTAAACTCAATCCCTCGATTGATAAAGGCCAGCACACCATATGCCTTCTTAACCACCTCCTCCACCTGCGGGGCCGATTTTAGAGTCCTATGGACCCGGACCCCAAGGTCCTTCTGATCCTCTACAGTACTAAGAGTCTTTCCCTTTATGTTGTATTCCTTCATCCCATTTGACCTGCCAAAATGGACCACTTCGCATTTATCTGGGTTGAAGTCCATCTGCCACTTCTCTGCCCAGTCTTGCATCCTATCTATGCCCCTCTGTAACTTCTGACATCCCTCCAGACTATCCACAACCCCACCAACCTTCGTGTCATCGGCAAACTTACCAACCCATCCCTCCACTTCCTCATCCAGCTCATTTATGAAAATGACAAACAGCAAGGGTCCCAGAACAGATCCCTGGGGCACACCACTGGTGACCGACCTCCATTTAGAAAAATACCTATCTATACCCACTCTCTGCCTCCTTTGGGCAAGCCAGTTCTGGATCCACAGGGCAGCAGCCCCTTGGATCCCATGCCCTCTCACTTTTTCTAGAAGCCTTGCATGGGGGACCTTATCGAACGCCTTGCTAAAATCCATATAAACCACACCTACCACTTTCCCTTCGTCAATGTGTTTAGTCACATTTTCGAAGAACTCCATCAGGCTCGTAAGGCACGATCTGCCTTTGACAAAGCCATGCTGAGTATTCTTGAGCATACTAAACCTCTCTAAATGCTCATAAATCTTGTCCCTCAGGATCTTCTCCAGCAGCTTACCAACCATGAGGTTAGACTCACCGGTCGGTAATTTCCTGGGCTATCCCTATTCCCCTTCTTGAAAATAGGAACCACATCCGCAATCCTCCAATCCTCCGGCACCTCTCCCGTCTCCATCGACGATGCAAAGATCATCGCCAGAGGCTCTGCAATCTCTTCCCTCGCCTCCCACAGTAACCTCGGGTACATCCCATCCGGACCCGGCGACTTATCTATCTTGATGCCATTCAAAGATTCCAGCACAACCTCTTTGTTAAAGTCCACATACTCAATCTTTTCAGTCCACCGCAAGCCCGCAGTACATCCACCCAGGTCCTTCTCCTCTGTGAAAACCGAGGCAAAATACTCATTAAGCACCTCTGCCATTTCTACTGGTTCTGTACAGATTTTCCCGTCTTCACCTTTTATAGGCCCTGTTCCTTCATGTCTCATCCTTTTACTCTTCACATATTTATAGAACGCCTTAGGGTTTTCCTTAATCCTACCTGCCAAGGCCTTCTCGTGACCCCTTTTGGGTCTCCTAATTTCCTTCTTTAGTCCCTTCCTACAAGCCGTATACTCATCTAGATCCCTATTTTCGCCAAACTCTCTGAACCTTTTGTACGCTTTCCTTTTCTTCTCGACTAGGTCCCGCACAGCTTTCGTGCACCACGGTTCCTTTAACCTACCAACTCCTCCCTGTCTGCTCGGAACATTGTCCTGTGGAACACTAGACAGACATTCCTTGAAAAACTGCCACCTCTCTTCAGTACATTTCCCTGAGAATACCTCCTTCCAATTTTTCCTCTAATTTGCTGCCTTATGTCTTCATATTTCCCCTTACTCCATATAAACGCTTTCCTAGCTTGCCTGATCCTCTCTTTTTCCAATGCAAGCATAAAGGAGATAGAGTTATGATCACTATCCCCAAGATGCTCTCCCACTGAGAGATCTGACACCTGTCCAGGTTCATTGGTCAGTATCAGATCAAGTACAGTCTCTCCTCTTGTAGGCTTGTCCACATGCTGTGTCAGGAATCCCTCCTGAACACACCTAACGAACCCCTCCCCATCCAATCCCCTTACCCTCGGGATATTCCAATCTATGTTTGGGAAATTAAAGTCTCTCATCACAACAACTCTGCTATTATTGCAACTCTCCAGGATCTGGTTCCCTATCTGCTCCTCCACCTCCCTGTTACTATTGGGCGGCCTATGGAAAACTCCCAGCAAAGTGATCGACTCCTTCCCACTCTGAACTTCCACCCACAAAGACTCTGTAGACAATCCCTCCACAGCATACACCTTCTCTACAGCTGTGACACTATCCCTGATCAGCAGTGCCACTCCACCCCCTCTCTTGCCTCCCTCCCTGTCCTTCCTGAAACATCTGAATCCCGGCACCTGGAGTATCCAGTCTTGTCCCTGAGACATCCAAGTCTCCGCAATGGCCACCACATCACACTTCCAGGCATCGATCCATGCACTGAGCTCATCCCCTTTATTCACTATACTCCTGGCATTAAAGCAAACACATCTCAATCCTTTGGTCTGAGCTCTCCCCTTCTCTATCCCCCGTCCATCCTCCCTCTTGCACTGTCTATAACCCTTCTCTGTTTGCAAGCTAACCTCCTTGCTCCTAGTCACCTCGTCTCGATCCCCTCCCCCCAACCTATCTAGTTTAAACTCTCCCCAGTAGCCTTAGCCAACCTTCCCGCCAGGATATTGTTCCCCCTCGGATTCAAGTGCCACCCGTTTTTTCTGTACAGGTCACACCTGCCCCTAAAGAGGTCCCAATGGTCCAGGAACCGGAATCCCTGCCCCCTGCACCAGTCCCTCAGCCACACATTCATTCTCCACCTTATTACATTCCTGCCCTCACCTTCCCGTGGCACAGGTAGCAATCCTAAGATTACTACCTTTGCTTTCCTCCTTCTCAGCTGTCTCCCTAATTCCCTATACTCTCTTTTCATGACCCCTTCCCCCTTCCTTCCCACATCAGCGGTCCCAATATGTACCGCTACCTCTGGCTCCTCTCCCTCCCTCCTCAGGATTTCTGGGACTCGACCAGCGACATCCTGGATCCCGGCTCCAGGGAGGCAGACCACCATCCGAGACTCCCGTCTGCCTCCGCAAAAACGCCTGTCTGACCCCTTTACTGTTGAGTCCCCGATTAACACTGCCTTCCTCCTCTTTTCCTTAGCCCTCTGAGTTACAGGGCCGGACTCCAGTCCGGAGACATGGCCACTGCTGCTTCCCCCAGGCGGGCTGTCCCCCCCCAGAAACGAACTTAACATTTGGAGGCACCGCTGAGATTCCAACATATACAGATGTCCAGAGGTGGACTGGGTAAGTGATCGTCCTGAGTGGCGGTGGCGTGAGATGGACGGACCCACAAGGTAAGATTAAAACCTTGGTCTCTCTCACGACACTAAGGTTCAGCCAACCCCTCATCCCCCGAGGTTCTGTAGTGACGGAATCCGGAGACGACTTACGTTCTTGAACATTGACTGGTCTAAGATTCGGGTCGGGAATTGAGGAGACGCCCGATAAAGGTAAGGGGTTGGAAGCCGGGTGGTATAGGAGTCCCCCAGTTTGAGGGTTAGGGAAGCCGGGTGGTATAAGAGACCCCGGTTTGAGGGTTAGGTGTTAAAGGTGGATGTTCGCAGGAGCCCACTGAGGAAAGTGGATGTTCGCAGGAGCCCACCGAGGGAAGTGGATGTTTGGGGATCGCGACCCCAGGAGCCCACTGAGGGTGGGGGGTTAAAAGGTTAGAGTAAAAGGGTGTTAATTAGGTGAAGTTAGAGACGTGACTACTTGTGCCAATCGAAAGGAAGTGCCTGTCTCAAACGCGCAACAGTAAACCGGAAGTTAAGAGGAGAAATCTCCCACACCATGGTTCGGACCCTGAAGTGGGCGTAGAGGCAATAAGGCACTGACAATCGTGAAACGCAAGTGGTCAACGTCTTCTGACAATAGGTCAAACTTTGGATAAGTCAGGGGATGGGACTCCTTTAAAGAAATTTGTCGGGAAAACCCAAAAGATGAGGAGCGACTCAGACGTTTATCAGGGTGTTTAAACAAAAAGTTGGGAAATGAAAATTGTATTAAAGCAGAGGAGGCTATTTGGAAACGCGACGCGGGAAGTAAATGGAAAATTTTAATGTTATCTCGGGGGAAGAGAGCCGATGAATTAACCGAGAAATCAAAGTGAGCCAGCTGGGAGGATAATACACGTCGGAGAGGGATCAGTGAATGTGACGATGAAGGGAAACCCAAAACTTGGGAAATGTTGAAGTGGGAATGTGAGAAATATGAGAAGGACAAAAGAGATAGAGCAGAACAAAGAGAGGTTGGAAAGGAAAAGACGAGAATGTCAAATAAGGATTAGAGCGGCAAGCCGAAGAAAGGAAAGATAAAAAACCGGAGGTACCTCCTGACATATCTGGCTTGCCAATGTTGTTCCAAAGTACTGATACCGATGAACAGCAAGAGGAGGAGGATTGGGGAAGTCGCGCTAGCGCTCCAACCGCTCCCCAATTACAGCCAGATGCGCCCCCACTTCCGCCACCCTATTCGCCTCTGACCACTGCCCCTGCTCAGACGCAGACCCCTACCGTGCAGACTCTGACCCCACCTGAATACACACCACAACAGCCCCCTGTTGAACCCAAAAGCCGTCCTCCCCATGAAGACCCTGTCTCAGAAAGATATACTTGTCCAATTGCCTTTAGAACAAGATCCAAAAAGGGAAAGAACAAAAAGCAGGCTGTCAATAGACCAGAAAGAGAGAGAGAGGATCCTTTTAAAACTCATAGGGGAAGCCAGACAAAACCTCAAGTGACGTTCCCGAGTGACTCTGAGAGCAGTGAAGATTATGATAGTCCCGAATGGCAGCTGCTAATATTACCCTCCACCAGCCCCTCACCCACCACCTCACGTATCACATTTCTCCAGTTTAATTCCAGAGAAATCTATGTTCTCTGGGCACTTTCCATTATATAAATTGAAAGCTATGTACTTTATCTAAAATCTAATTAAGCTAAGTTGGAGAAGCATTTGCGTGATTAACCACACACGGTTTCAATGATACATACTGTTATTCATTTATCACTGTCTTTTGCTTTGTGCCCACAATAGATGATGCTAGGTTATTTTCTCATACCCATTGGCCTTAGCAACTGCGTTCAACAGCTTAATCTCACCAATGCCGGGGGTAGTCTAGCTAGTGACGGTATAATCTACCACATTTGGCCTAAATTCCATTGCCCTAAAGTCAACCCATCTTGGAATACTGAGGGAGCCCTAAATGACCTGCTCCCGGTACTACTAAGTGAGTTGGTAGCGTACAATGGCACCTACTTTGTATGTGGCAATTACACCTATCCATGGCTCCCTCGGGACTGGTCTGGATCTTGCTATTTGGCCTACGTAGTCCCCATTATTCGGCATTATGACTCCCTACATCTCCACCCCAAGGCACACCTGTTAAGATCTAACGGGCCCTAACCGAAGCACAGCGGTATTGGGGGATAGTCATCACTTCTCTTGGGACTGGATTCCTGGCTCAAGAGCTGAAACAAATGGCATCTACCCTTGAGAAAATAGCTAAGGATGTGAGCACCGCTATCTCAGAGATCTCTACTGAGATCGTAGCCATACGAACAGTTACGCTCCAAAATGGAATGGCTTTTGATTACATGTTGGCGGCTACCGGAAGCACCTGTGCTTTAATAGGCTCTGAGTGTTGCACGTACATTCCAGACTCTTCGGACAACATCACTAACTTAGCGGAGCATTTTGGGAAAATGGCGGACGACATTAGAGCCGAGGGAAAGAAATTGAAGGACTACAGTCCCTCTGGGTGGTGGCCCTTTGGGAGTCTCTTTGGGGACTGGGGAGGAATGGTACTGCATGCGGGTATCATTATTTTGGTGGTTTGCTTATTGCTACTTTTGCTGAGATACGTTTGCCAATGCATAACCTATGCCAAGCAAGCCCCCCTCTAAATGTTGGAGTTATCATGAAATGATAAAAGGAGGGAATGAGATATTAAGATGTTGAAATCTCGGGCATTAATGTTATTAAAGCTGCAAAATACAGTTTAACCTTGCTACATAGCTATTGCGCTATGATCGATGGGAAAAGAAGCCAATTGCTGCCAGAGTGCCGTATAAGGCAACTGCAAGCGACTATAAGGCCACCTGGTCATTACTCATATGTCTGTGGTTGACCAATATACATAAAAATAAACCTGTTGGATCCCCTTTTTCTTAAGAAAAATGGAATTTTGCTCTCGACACAGGAAACTGAAACTATGAGTAAGGGGATGTAGTTGAAGATGTTTTGAAAGGAGTGTGATTGGAAGTTAATTGTGGCTGAGCAATGGGGAGGGGCCTCATTGGCCATCTGAAAGCAGTGTTAATCGATCCGAATTATGCATTCATGTACAATGTCAAATAGTATAAAAAGGGGAGCTGTCCCTACTTCGGGGCTCTCCTTTGCTAGACGTCTGTCTAGCAATGGTTTGCCAACTTACAGGTAGGACGAATAAACTGCCTTTGCCTTGAACAACAGTCGGTGTCTGCGTTTGCTTCAAGAATGTAACAAGTCTCCTCGAAACGAACTTAACACTATGAGCATAATAGTTATTGACCCTTATACTATATACAGTATGCTGTATACAGCAGAGGAATATGCTTATAGTACTACATTGTGCCTGTATATTGAATTGTGATGTGGCTGAACAAAATTATAAATGCCTTTTATTAGTAACCAACTCACCGTGCTTTTCTAGACTCTGAACACATGATGGCTCTGCAACAACAGGTTTTATTAAAACACAATGCTTCTTTGGCCAGAATGTTACGTTGACGAGGCAGGTGTGTTCCCAGCCTGGAAGAATGTGAAATCGCATGAGATGACGCAGGGAGTGTGTCCCGATGTTATTGCGCACTCATGTGATAATTTGGTTGGTGAGCGGGCATTGCCTGTGTATCCGCTGACAATTAAACAGCTAGTTAGGGGAATTAAAAGTCCAACTGTCTGGAATTTCATGTTGCCCATGCGATTTTTAGGTAGGTGGACGGGCAACACAAACAACACGGACAGGCGGCTATCCTGTATTTTCACTTTTCGCATCCAAGGATGGGATAAAAGGGGGCAGGAGCACTGGCTGAGTTGTTAGGAATTCAGGTTAGAGTTTGCTGTAGCACTGGTGTTGAGGTTTCGGACCTATTCCTCTGCTTTCTTGTGAAGTATTTGCGTTGTTAACCTTGTCCTGAGGGCTCCTTTGCTCTGGTAATTCTTTTGGAGCATTCACTGCAAGGGGCAGTGCCACCTGTATTTCAGTAGACAGGGATTGTGTACTCTGCTGGAGTCCTCCTCTGAGTAAGACAGGGGCAGAAGGGAAAGGAGGTCAGTTGTCTCAGGCAGCAACATAGAATACCCGGGAGGAGAGGTGCAGGAACAGAGGGTGTAGGTCAAGCAGGGAGAGGGAGAATAAGTCTACAAAAGATGCCACTATCCCGCTGCCAGAGTGTATCAGCAGTGAGCCAGTTACTTCAGCATGTCTGAGGTCCAGTGCCACAGAGAAACATCATTATGCTGCATGATTGACTGGAGATCGCCTCCAACTGTGTGGGTGGACACCCAATGCAAGTGGCTCTGAAGGTCACAGTTGCTCTTAATTTTTACGCAACTGGATCTTTCTCGTGGTCAGTGGGGGGATCTGTGCAGTGTGTCCCATTCAGCAATCCATAGCTGTGTCAAGTTCATAACTGACACTCTGTCCTCACATTCATCCATTACGATGGACCAAGACAGCAAGTATGAACAAGCTAGAGGCTCTGCAGCTATTGCAGGGTTCCCCATGGTTCTTTAGACAACATCTGCATCCACGTGGCCAACAAGGTGCCAGTCGGTCAAGCGGGTGTCATTGTGAATAGGAAAGCTTATTATTCCATGACCAGCTGGAATGCAACCAAAGGACCCAGATTCAGCAAAGGCTGTTCATGGCTGGTTGCTGGGTGACAAAGAGTATCCATTAAAAAGATGGCTCATGAAAACATTCCTGCACCTTAGGTAAGAGGCAGAGGAGATGTACAATCAGAGTCCTGCCTCCAGAAGTGGTGGTTGAGAGAACAACAGGACTACTAAAGATGAAGTTTCATTGCCCAGTCCATTCTGAGGGACTGGCAAGGGAAGACCCACTCAAGGATGAGGAGACCGAAGCAGCTCCATGTGCCTCAGAGGAAGACTCCACAGATGGATTTGATGAGGTGCCCAGTCAGAGGGTGAGAACGAGCAGGCAGCCTTGATGAACCTTCAGGGAAAGCATTAATTCAACACTCCCTCAGCTAGTCTGCCGAGACTTGGCTTCCATCTCAATGCAAGGGCACTGCCTTCTTCACACACATTTTTGAGAAGGCAATGCCATGACCCAATGTCACCTCAGAATCTCTGTAATAAACTTTGCTGCTGCTGCTCCTGCCGTCTATATAAGGTACTGATGAGGCCTGCACCTATGAAAAACATGAAGGACACTAAGGTCATTGCAAAATAATACTTATTTATACCTTTATCAGACTTGCAAATGTGGAGCAGAACATAAAACGGTGCTTCATCCACCTCTCACTTTGCCAATGACCGCTTGAGCCAACCAGATGCTGAGGCCATCGCTCCTGCAAAATTGTAAGATTTCTCCTCCATAGTTCTGTTTTCCCCCTCTACAACTCCAGGCAGCCTTCAGGGAGTTTTAAACCACCCCCCTTGGGTCACCATTGGACCTGGCACCTGCCATGCTGTTGTCCCCGCCAGCTGCTGACCAGCCAGCATGAATTTGGGTCATTCCTTCGTTCGCGGGCGGAAGTGGACACCAAGGTGACCTCTGGGCCTGCGGATCATGCAAGCACAATGACTGCAAACTTCAGGCCCTTGAGTTTTTCTGAGTTTCTTTTCACCCTTTTAATATCTTGCTTCCTCAAATGATTTGTAGTGTAACTGCGCTGCAGCAGAAATGCTCCTCTCACAGCCCCTCCCTGTCACCCACTAACCACCGCTCTGCCCATGTGTCCTTCCTGAGCCAGGATCTGCAGATGAACAACAAGAGTTTGCATTTACATAGCACCTTTAACGTAGTAAAACATCCCAAGACACTTCCAAGGTGCATTATCGATCAAAATGTGGCACTAAGTCACATAAGGAGATATTAAGGCTGATGATCAGAAGCTTGGTTGAACAGCTATGTTTTAAGGAGTGACTTGAAAGAGGAAAGAGAGATAAAGAGGTGGAGAGGTTTAGGAAAAAGATCCAGAACTTGAGTTTGATGTACCTTTTTTCTGCTGTTTACGAAACAATGCCCTCTCCCTCTTTCTCTCTGTTTCATCTCCTCTCTCCCATCTGCTGCTGCTCCCTCCCCATTCTCACCTCCCTGCCATGGTCCAATTATGTTATTTTTCACCATCAATAGGGCACTAGACCATGGCTAAAACATGTAAAAAACCAGAGAAGCCATTAAACCAATGTTAAAAATATCCCAAGGATAAGGAAATTCAGGTAATGACTGGAGAAGGTGCGAATAATTCCCTTGGAGAAAGTGGAAAGGAAATTTGATTTGAAATCATTGAGGATTGGACAGATTAGATTGGAAAAAATGCTTCCTTGGTCAAAGGATCAAAACACAGAGGGCCCAGCTTTAAGGTAATTGACAAAAGAAGCAATGGCGACATGAAGAAAAACATTTTCTCCCAGCGAATGGTGAGGATCTGGAATGCACTGCCTGACAGTGTGGTGGAGGTAGATTTATCGAGGCATTTAGAGAGAAAATCAGATTGTTATCCGTAAAAGAAGAATGTGCAGCGCAACGGGAGAAAGGCCAGGGAGTGACACTTGATAAAATGCTCCCATCGAGAGCTGGCACAGACACAATGGGCCAAATGGCCTCCTTCTATGCTGTAACACTCCTGAAATTCTGTGGCTCCAATGGTGAAAAGAAATGGCAGAATTTGCCTTGCTGAGAAACCAACATTTTAAAATTATTTTGGGTGAAATTGGATTCAAAACGCAGTTTTCAAAAAATTGTAGAACTCAAGAATGGAGCTTGGAGCTTACTCAGTCGAACTATATTAGCATGTTCTGAATTACTTCAGCACTTCTTACCTTCATATGGATGTTCACAGGGACCTTCATCCTGGGTCATATATCTTTTCCACCTGTCATACACAGTCCTTTCTGCTACAATACGTTGTCCTTTTCCAACGGCCAATTTATACTGTGAGGCACTGGTTAACACCTTACCACTGCAATGCCACCACAATATTCCTGTTGTTGAATCACAGTTGGATAGCTTCAACGGCTGTTGGTGAGCACTGATATTTAGACCAAGGCACATACTGCTGCTGAGATGGAAAAGGCGATGCTTTGATACCCATTTCCACAGCATGCTACTTGATGCCCTATTGCAGGCGTCAAGGATAAGCTCTTGGTTTTCCACATTTATGCATGTGTTGAGATGCTCACTCTGCAGAATAAATATGTTGTCACCTACAGGGGTAAAAAAATGAAGTTTAACAATTTTACAAAACATTTGGTGAACAAGAGTCAAAAGGATGTCAAGACAAATGCATACACGGTCAAAACAATTACAATATTGCTTTGAGAGAAACAGAAATCACATTGCAACAACATTTCCAAATAAATTAAACAAAACATGTACTTAGAATCATAGAATAGAATCATAGAATCCTTACAGTGCAGAAGGCGGCCATTCGGCCCATCAAGCCGGCACCGACAATAATCCCACCCAGGCCCTAACCTTGTAAACCCACGTATTTATCCTGCTAATTGCTCTGTCACACACATTTTTGAGAAGGCAATGCCATGGCCCAATGTCACCTCAGAATCTCTGTAATAAAGTTTGCTGCTCTGCCGTCTATATAAGGTACTGATGAGGCCTGCACCTATGAAAAACATGAAGGACACTAAGGTCATTGCAAAATAATACTTATTTATACCTTTATCAGACTTGCAAATGTGGAGCAGAACATAAAACAGTGCTTCATCCACCTCTCACTTTGCCAATGACCTCCTGAGCCAACCAGATGCTGAGGCCATCGCTCCTGCAAAATTGTAAGATTTCTCCTCCATAGCTTTGTTTTCCCCCTCTATAAGTCCAATTTAGCATAGCCAATCAACCTCACCTGCACATATTTGGACTTACCTTTATTTAATGTTATTACAGAGCATTGAATGGATGAATACAGGAAAATTGTTGGAGACCAAATGTATGACCTAAGATTCCAGCCAAGACTCCGTTGAAGTCCCGATGCACTGGCCTCTGTGAGAATTGCGTAGGAAATCTGAACTTCTGATGGACAATTCTCCTGTTCCCTGGGACACTGTGAAAGTCTCCAACTCTGAGCTGAAGTTGAAGACTTTGGACGGTTCCGTGGGACTCACCTGAATAGTTGCCCAGGAGGTGTTACAACAGAAAATTCCTGGTCTAACTGCTGGATAACTACAGAATTGACCCTCAATCACTCACATTGATCCTCCCCTATCCCCAATTTCAAGGACCTGATCCACTTATCATTTCATTTGCCTGCCACCCTACCCACTTATCTCACTCACCCTACCTGCCCACTCACTGACTCATCCACCCACCCATTTATCTATTCACTAACTTTCATCCATTCACTAACATTCACATTGGACATTAAAGCATGTCAGTTAATGCTGTAAGAAGGAGGCATGGCCTGGCTTCCACCTGGTGCTGCCGTGTTACAATGGATTTCTCCATGGGACTGTACACTCCGCATTTCTGATGAAGCCGGGCTTAGAGGATCCAACCAGAAATGTGGAGTACTGTCCGAGCATTGAAAAGTTGAGTGGAAAAAGTGGAGCGGCAATGCGACGATGATTGCTGCTTTGGAAAATCCAGACCAATGTGAAAATTGGTCAAGACCTGAAATGTTTCAAATAACTTTGCTAGCTAAGAGGCATAATGGCCTCTATCTAATTGGTCAACAATAATATTTGCAATTGGGGCAACTGACTTGATTTCCTATTTTTCACTTTTCTAGTTATTGGACCACAAAGCCTGCTTCTGTCTGAGTTTCATCCAAAAATAGCAGCACTTAGCTGGACCAAAGTAAACCAAGTGAACGTTATTTGCTGCCAATTTTCCAAATGAAATGAAGATTGTTGCACATTCCAAATGAACTGTGCTGTGCTGTTGCACGCTAACAAGCAAGTATGTTATACTGCGTAACAGCTGATCTTTAAGTTAATTTGTGGAACATTAATGTTCAATAAAGAAACAAAAAGGTTTCTGGACTGCATTCGCAGGACTCTCTCCGTTAACAACATACAATTTTGGCCTTTAGAAGAGCTTGGATAGGCCTCATTTGGAATACTGTAGCGAGCTTTACATATCCATGTTTTTGTTTGTTTATTCCTCCAAATGATGAGTGATATTGAGGCACTGGAAAATATTCAGAGGAGAGACACATGAATGATTCCTGGTTGCAAACACCTTAGCTACTCAAATGGGTTAAAAAACAAACTGGATCTAGTGTACTGTACTGACCTGGAATGCACTGCCTGAAGGAATGGTGGAAGCAGAATCGTTAGTAATGTTCGAAGGAGAATTGGAAATACTTGAAGAGAAAAGAAAATACAGGGCCATGGGGAAAGAGAAGGGACTGGCACTAATTGGATAGCTCCCTCAAAAAGCCAGGACAGGCGCAATGGGCCAAATGGCTTTCTTCTGCACTGTACAATTTGATTCTCTATGATTTCAAATCAGTAACAAGAAGGCAAGGGGAAAGGCAGAGTGCCAGCGATACAAGCCAGGATCAAAGTGTGGCTTCAGTTTAAACTGAACATGGTCCAATAACACTTTTTTTGTTATAATATGTGACATAACATGGAGCCACTACAAGCAACTGTCAAGAGGTGATATGTAAATGCTTTATTGGCCAGAATTTTGCTGGCACGTCGCCCCGATTCTGGGAGTGGTCGAGGTTCGGAGAATGGCATTCTCTGTTGGCCTTGGGTGGGATCGTACGAACCTCGGGCGGATGTGCTGGTAAAATTCCACCCATTATGTGTTGTGCTGGAAGTACTGGCTTTTGTTTCTGTTCATCTAGAAGTGACAGTGAATTTGTCATGAGTAATGATACAATTATGAAGTTTGTTAGATTGTTGTATTTTGGGACTGTAGTTTTAAATTTATGGTAAAGGAAGATGACCTGTTCTGCAGTTTGCCTGACAATAAACCTGAGTGGTTTAATTGTTAGAGATCAAAGGAAAGCTTACATTGTTTTACGGAGAAGTGGTACAAGGTATTGCTGATAAAAGAGACATGCTGTTAAAGGTTTTCATCTTGTACTCACCAAGGCAGAATCACAAGAATACCAAATTTCAAAGGGCACAGCAACTTATAACTGCATGAGAAGAGGGTGCTGATTGGCTGGTAGAGACAACGTCACGGAGAATGCATCACAGAACAGTTAACTGCCAAGCTTTTGTTTAAATTCGAACCAGGCAAGTTGACTCTTGGTCAAGGTGTTGCCCCCACTAAGATTTTGTTCAGTTGAAAAAGATGCAACATGGGAACATCGAAGGACTCTATGGAGATTGTAACTAAAATTGTAGCAGCTTATTTTCATTCACATATAGGAATCGGGTTAGTTGTTCTTCAAATTCAGGGGTTAGGGATTAAATTCAATAATATTGCAACACCGGTTTAGCAGGATTTGAAAAAGTCTACCAAAAGAAAATTCATGGAAAAGTCAAACTACAAATTAACTAGATCGACCTCTAAACTTTGAAATGACCATTCCAAAAGTCTGTTTAAATGAAAAACAGATTTTGTTTGGCACATGGATGCAGTATTATTTCATTGCGAGAGTATTTATTTATAGCAAAGTGATTTGCAATGTGCGGGAAAATGTCCAAAGTAAAGAACATTTTATTTGTTTAATAATGGGCCCGATTTTACCAACAATTTGCGCCCATTTTTGGGCGTGAAATCGCAGTACAGTCGAGTGTGAGGCCTTTATCGTGATCTGCACCCGCGTCCGAGCAAATCGCCACTTTACCGAGAGCCGTGAATGGCGGGGATCTGTTGCGCGCCCAAATCGGGCGGACCGATGATTTAAATGCATTAGCATGCATTTAAATCGAATTAATGAACTGCCCGCCCAACTCTATCATCATTTCCCACTTTACTGCCGCGTACCGTTCCGGATCCGCACTTTTAGCAACCTGCTAAATAAAAGTCTGAAGCCGATGCTGCAGCTCCCGAAGAGCTGGTTCAGAGCCTCCAACAGCTCTCTGACCCAGATCATCCTCTGGGGGGTGGGGGGGAAGGGAGGAGGAGGGAGGCGGGTCAGATGTATCTCGGGGGTGGGGGGAGGAGGAGGAGGCGGGTCAGATGTATCGCGGGGGAGGGGAGGGGGAGGGGGAGGAGGCGGGTCAGATGTATCTCTGGGGGGGGAAGAGGTGGAGGCGGGTCAGATGTATCTCTGGGGGGGGAGGTGAGAGGGTTGATCGTTGTCTGGTGGTGGGGTGGAGGCCCGATCACTCACTGGTGGGGGGGGGGGCGGGCGGATGGATCTCTGGTGGGGGGGGGGGCAGGGGGTCCGCTGCCACTCTGCGGGCGATCCCTTCTCCCCACTGGAGGAACGAATCCCTCCTCCCGGAGTGGATGTGCGGCCATGCCATCCCACAAAACCTTCAGGATCAAGCGATTCCTCGCTGAGAAGGTGAAGCAGAACCGGCCGATTCCACAGTGGATCCGCATGAAAACCGGCAACAAGATCAGGTACAACTCCAAGAGGAGACACTGGAGAAGAACCAAGCTGGGCCTACAGTGATGGTGTATCCCTTCGGGGGTCGATTTTCATATTTATGTCCATTGGAGATTTTGCGCTAGTTGCTTGCTCTGGGAATGTTTGTTCTGTTTGTTAGGTATTATCTTTCATGGAGATTGATTGAGAGATGTTGGGATGGATGCAGAAGATATTTTCTGTGTTGACGAATAGGGGAGATGCTTTCTTAATTTGTGACAAGGGAAATCGTTCCATACTCATGTATGCCTACACTATTTTCACAGTGATGAAGATGAGAGGGGTTTTTGGATGTGACAGATATTTTCTAGACTGATAGATGAGGGAGATATTTTCAGACTGATGGATACGTGAGCTATTTCACACTGATGGATGGAAGATCATTTTTCAAACTGTTGAATATTTCCCATGTTTTCATAGTTATGGATCTGAGCAAAATTTTCATCATGAAACATATGGGAAAAATATTCATTCTAAAGGATATGGGAGATCCCGGCTCGGGTCACTGTCTGTGTGGAGTTTGCACATTCTCCTTGTGTCTGCGTGGGTTTCCTCCGGGTGGTCCGGTTTCCTCCCACTGTCCAAAGATGTGCGGGTTAGGTTGATTGGCTAGGTTAAAAATTGTCCCTTAGAGTCCTGAGATGCGTCGGTTAGAGGGATTAGCAGGTAAATATGTGGGGGTAGGGCCTGGGTGGGATTGTGGTCGGTGCAGACTCGATGGGCCGAATGGCCTCCTTCTGCACTGTAGGGTTTCTATGATTTCTATGATTTCTATGAGATGTTGTTTCACTGATGGGAATGGGCAATAACTTTGTGTCAATGGGTCGGGGTGACATTTTCATAATGATATATATTGGCGGCATTTTAGTGC
This sequence comes from Mustelus asterias, assembly GCF_964213995.1. NCBI lineage: Eukaryota > Metazoa > Chordata > Chondrichthyes > Carcharhiniformes > Triakidae > Mustelus > Mustelus asterias. The sequence continues at coordinate 44,552,300 of NC_135814.1, read as the reverse complement.
TGATCGTAATATGGAATGACTTCATCCTGCTGGATATGGGCGATTCTTTCATATTGATGGAGATGGGCAATGCATTCAACACTGTTGCCCCCTCCCTCCCCACCGATCGCCCGCAGAGTGGCAGCGGACCCCCCTGCCCCCCCACCAGAGATCCATCTGCCCCCCCCGCCCCCCCGCGATACACCCTTGCTGCTGCTTTTCGCTCCGAGCCGCTCTCTCCACTTTTTGCTTTTTTTTCCTTTCCGGACACGGGCGCGCTTTAAAAAATTTTTTTCAAACTGCGCATGCGCAGTTCAGAGCTCCGATCGTTCCGGCAGTGCTAAGCCCCGCCCACAGCGCGGATTGGTCTGGAGATGACTGAAAGCGTATGGGGGCATCTGAACATGGATTTCTAGGTCAGATCTGTACTACGCCCAGATTCGGCACTTAGAATGAAAATGGTAAAATCGGGCCCAATGTGTAAACCAATCTCCAGTAATTGCAGTTAGAGAAAGGAATAAAAGTGACTGTTTGGTGCCAAAACATCACAGGGTTCTCTTTTGACTCTCTATATGACTGAAAACAAATGTTTTTCATAGCAATGTTCTAGCATCATAGTTTCAGTCACACTTTAGTGTGAATAGGAAACTGAGTTCCATGAAAACATGTTTTCTCTTTCTCCTCTCTAACCGTAACTCCCCTCCTTACCCACCCGTAACTCCCCCCTAGCCCCAGTGCAGACCTGAATTGTCCAATCAGAGCATTGCATTTTTGGGTGAGAATATTTATTTGAATGCAGGGAGGAAAATAAATAAAACATTTGCTTTCTTTCCCTATTTCCTGGCCTGGGCAACATATATAGCATTTGCTGGTTTGGAATAGCAGATGACCTGTCTAGGATCAACCGTTAGGAGAAAACATTTGGGCATGGAGTTTCCTCCATTGGTACAATCTGGAAGTTAGGCTCAAAATTGTGTCCAACACTGCCCATTTTGCTGATGTCAAGTTATCCCAAGTATCTTCGCAATCTAATTTGAATACACGGGAACTTAAAAAACAGGCTTAAATGTACATGGCAGTTCAAATGTAATGGACGTTTATGGGTGACACCGTGGCACAGTGGTTAGCAATGCTGCCTTACAGCGCCAAGGACCCAGGTTCGATTCTGGTCTTGGGTAACTGTCTGTGTGGAGTTTGCACGTTCTCCCCATGTCTGCGTGGGTTTCCTCCAGGTGCTCCACCTTCCTCCCAAAAACATGTACGTTAGGTGGATTAGACATGCTAAACTGCCCCTGTGGTAAATGTGCAGGGTTTCAGCGATGCCCTTTCAGAGAGTCGGTGCAAACTCGATGGGCCAAATAGCTTATTTCTGCCTTGTAGGGATTCTATGGCAATTGGAATAGAAACAATGGAGGTTCAGGAATACAAAAGTTAAAATGTCTGGTCTGGCCTCAGAGTCTGCAATACTATTCAGCAAACATTGAACTGTTGATACTGTAGCTGAAAGAGCCAATCCTGCAGTTGATTTATGCATTGGAATATCTGGCAGAGCCCCAGTCAGGGGACAATGATGGAATTGACACAACGTTATTATGGTGGAGGTTCAGACAGCGCTGCAGGCTGTCGTGTCAGACAGCAGAGTGTGTTGAGACAAATGGCTTTCACACTCTTGCTGAGGATTCACAAAATCTCACGGCTGTCATTATTCCACTGATCAGGGTGCTGGACAGTGGTTCAGGACCTTCAGAGAACCAAATAACTGATGCTTTCACCTCTCTGGGCAGCATGTTGTCAACTGCACACTAGAGACTGCATGAGGCAACACAGAACCTTCACCCTTTGCATAAATTCAAGGGTTTATATTTCTTGAATTCAGAATTACAGTTATTAGAAAGTTGGATTAGATTTTTATTTTTCAAATTTATTAACTGTTTTATGTTTAAATAACAATTGCCTAATTTAAATGCATTTCTTAAAAGTATTTTTTATTGAAACAAAATAGTAGAAGTAAGATTTTCATCCAACATTTGTATTTGCAATCAGTTTTCATGTCAACTTTATATGAATTTGAAAAGAGCTGTGTACAATGTTCCCTCTAATTTTGTTTGCTGTGCATGGCCTATTCATTTCATCATGCGATACCTTTTGCATGGCCACACACACATCTTCAACGAGACAACTTGCGAACAGCCCATGTGGTATCTTCCAGATTGCTATACATCCACACATGTGCGCACTATAGAGAGAACATTGGCAATATCCAAGTCTTCTTCCGGTTGTAATGTATTTGTGGCTCGATTGTTCATTGGATAAAGATCTGTGCCAGATGCCCAGCCCCTTCAAAGATGAATCTCCTGCAGAAATGACACTCTCTTTGTACCAGCTCCTGCAGTGCAATAGCTCCTACCTATATTGGCTCCTCTCTCTCAGCATGTCACAGTCCAGCCCTTCAGTCATGACAAAGTGGTACAGGGGACAGCTTGCAAAGACAGTCCTTGTTCTTCTCTATGTAAAGTATTGAAGTACATCCCACACCTTTCAAAGTACCAGAATTCCCTCAACGTTTCTCTCAATGATCTGCCTGCAGGACACATACACTTGGTTATGCCTCTCTCCCACTCTGGCGATGTGGATGCACAAGAGCATTATCAAAACAGCAGCAGATGTTAAGCTTACTCATCAATTATCCATTCATCCATCCATCAGCCCTTCCTCCCTGAGTATGTGTGTGTTGTTACTGAATAGTGCACTGTGCAAACATCATGGCAGACACACAAGTGCTGGGTTGCGTGTTAATGTGCAAGAAACCAGACAACACAAACTATGAGGAAGTGGTCGCTCTTTTGGTTTATGTTGCTTTTGTTAAGAATGTGACGTTTATTAGATGATTATGTTTTGGGACAATGTCTTTAATTTCAGATAAAATGGAGGAATGAAGGAGGGGGTCATGTGACCTACTCCAAATTCTGCCCCACAACAAGGCTGCGTGGCTAGGTTGCTATAGGGACAGGAGAGCACAACTTGACATTCTGGGAGGAAGGTACAAGATATTCAAACCTGTAAACAATGACAAGAGCAGCTGTGCTGACTGTGGATGGACTTTCAGTCTCCAAACTTTGAATACAAGAATATAAGAAATAGAAGCAGGAGTAGGCATCAGGCCTGGAACAGGGTGTAATCATCTGTTGAATGTTGTCCTTTGAGTAATCTGGCAAAGGATCCCTGTGAACACCTGGAAGGATCTGTTGTTCAGGTTCTGTGGTATCTGAGCTGAGGCTTCAAGAAAGTCAGGGAAAATCATGGTCTACCAGACAGCATTTGGGAAATGCAGCCAGCACATAGTCAGCTCCTCATACATCTTTTGGAACGTCTGTCAAAATCTTTATACTCTCTGGCCTACATATCTGAAATGTGGTGTCAACTTCTTCGGAGGTACTAGAACATAGAACATAGAACAGTACAGCACAGAACAGGCCCTTCGGCCCACGATGTTGTGCCGAGCTTTATCTGAAACCAAGATCAAGCTATCCCACTCCCTATCATCCTGGTGCGCTCCATGTGCCTATCCAATAACCGCTTAAATGTTCCTAAAGTGTCTGACTCCACTATCACTGCAGGCAGTCCATTCCACACCCCAACCACTCTCTGCGTAAAGAACCTACCTCTGATATCCTTCCTATATCTCCCACCACGAACCCTATAGTTATGCCCCCTTGTAATAGCTCCATCCACCCGAGGAAATAGTCTTTGAATGTTCACTCTATCTATCCCCTTCATCATTTTATAAACCTCTATTAAGTCTCCCCTCAGCCTCCTCCGCTCCAGAGAGAACAGCCCTAGCTCCCTCAACCTTTCCTCATAAGACCTACCCTCCAAACCAGGCAGCATCCTGGTAAATCTCCTCGGCACTCTTTCCAGCGCTTCCACATCCTTCTTATAGTGAGGTGACCAGAACTGCACACAATATTCCAAATGTGGTCTCACCAAGGTCCTGTACAGTTGCAGCATAACCCCACGGCTCTTAAACTCCAACCCCCTGTTAATAAAAGCTAACACACTACAGGCCTTCTTCACAGCTCTATCCACTTGAGTGGCAACCTTTAGAGATCTGTGGATATGGACCCCAAGATCTCTCTGTTCCTCCACAGTCTTCAGAACCCTACCTTTGACCCTGTAATCCACATTTAAATTAGTCCTACTAAAATGAATCACCTCACATTTATCAGGGTTAAACTCCATTTGCCATTTTTCAGCCCAGCTTTGCATCCTATCTATGTCTCTTTGCAGCCTACAACAGCCCTCCACCTCATCCACTACTCCACCAATCTTGGTGTCATCAGCAAATTTACTGATCCACCCTTCAGCCCCCTCCTCTAAGTCATTAATAAAAATCACAAAGAGCAGAGGACCAAGCACTGATCCCTGCGGCACTCCGCTAGCAACCTGCCTCCAATCCGAAAATTTTCCATCGACCACCACCCTCTGTCTTCGATCAGACAGCCAGTTACCTATCCAATCGGCCAACTTTCCCTCTATCCCACACCTCCTCACTTTCATCATAAGCCGACCATGGGGGACCTTATCAAACACCTTACTAAAATCCATGTATACGACATCAACTGCCCTACCTTCATCAACACACTTTACTTTACTCTTTGGGCTTCCTGTCTGTGTCTCATTCTCTCCTTCCTCGTCCATTACAAAATAAAGTGGGAGTTGAGTCATCACAAGGAGCATCTTGCTATTTTACTTCCAAAATTGCCTGTAAATGTGCTTTTCTGTAGCAGCAAAAGACGATGGAGGCTTCAATCCTCTCTTGGTCAACTGATCTGCACTTGCTTCAAGTGACCATAGGTGCCTGCAACCAGATTTTGGGGTGCACAATGAGAAGAGACCCCACTCAGACAAGAGTAATTAGAGGATACTTGCATCCAAGGGTTGATGGGTGATTTGCAAGATACGTGGGCGGAGATTCATTTAGATGAAGAGTTTGATGGACAGGTATAAAAGATCAATTGAACTTGATCATATTGTGATTATACAAGTAACTCATTTAAGCAGAATGTTTCACACTCTGTAATTTGCACCTAGAGAGAGATGTGTAGCCTGACCAGAAATACCGAAGAAACTCAAGACCCCAGCATTCAATTAGTTTCTTTCTTTACTGGCACAATCAAGAGACATTCCACTGCATATTATCTAGCTCTGTGAATTTAAAATAAACAGTCAGATTTTCACACACCTGATATATTCTTCGAGCATACAGGAGCTAGATTCAAATCAGATGTGCACTTGACTGGAAGGATATCACTGTTGTCACAAACTGTGCTTTCCTTATTTATTTGAGATGGACTTTTATTTCCTGCATGCAGCTAAATAGTAAAGTTGTTGATTTGTGGAAGTCACGTTGTGTAGTTTGTTGGTGTCCAACTAAGAATCTCAATATATAGCATGGAGAAAAGAAGATAGCACATTCATTCAAGAACATTGTAGTTCTTATATTGCCATGATGATGCCTTACTAGTTTTTGACAAGTAGATAGGGCACAGGATTTGCAGTTAACAGCTACCATGCAGTGCTGCGTACTTGAACTTAGACTCCAATGACAAGTTCTGTGCAATTATGTTTCCACACACAACACAGCACTCTGCTCCTTGGCTAGTAAATTAATGTTTGAGAAGTAGATGGGGCTTTCATTTACAAATCCAGGGCTTGGCAAATTGTACAGGAGTTGCACTCTAACATAATGAGCCAAAGTTGTGTGAAACAGCCTCTGTTACTGATCAGAAAGCAAGTTGACCTTGGAACTACAGTCGCTTCTGCAAAATGAAAACTGCTTTACAACAATGCAAAAGCACAGTTCAACTGCACCTTTAGTTTTCTCCTTTTTCTGATTCAGTTATTTGAAAACTTTTGATATCATTTTCAAGTTCAAAGATCAAAGCTAAACAAACCAATCTTTGCAAATGTTTGCAGATGATACTGCGCTGCTTCTTTGGATAAATATTCTCTATTGATACTCATACATTTAATATTCTATCTGTCTAGCTGTTTCACAAGAACACTAACAATATTCAGCGAATAATCAAAGTCCTGTAAAGCTTTGTCTAACAGCATTCTACGAAAAACTACACTACACAGATTGGAATGGATTTAGCAGGCCACTATGCAGAGGAGCTGGGAGGGGCAATAAATGTTGGCCTTCCCAGTGATATCCACATCCCAAGAGTTAATTTTTAAAAACGTGGATAGTGTTGGCACTTTATTCATTGCGTTTGATATCCTTTACATTTCTGCAATGATCTAGCTATGGGGCAGAAGTATTTGAAGCCAGGATTTGCTAATAGAGTGATGGAAGTGGGCAGTACTCAGTAGAGAACATTGGCCAGACCACTCTGCAAGCCACTTCCATGTTGGAAGAGAATGGCTATGGAAATTAACTATTTTCTGACATTATTAAATTATAATAATGTCCATGAAAACCCACAGAACTAATGCAAAAATTGCCATTATAAAGCAGCCTTATATGATCATGATGTCCTGTCTCTTATTCATAAATCTTGTCTTATTAGCTGTTCCTTCTTCACGTCATTCAAAGTTTTGAATCTATTAACCATTTCAGTACTGTGGGTGACTGTCATTTCCTAGTTATGTCTTTGGTTTTTCCGTTATCACCAGAAACTGGCAATTTTAAACATAATAACTCCTCATTGTTCGCCAACACTAAATATTTAGTCATTTACTCAACAATTGGCTTTCTCCCTCATTTTACCATTAAATTACAATCAAATAATAGGCTAAGTGCCGCTTTCAATTTTACTTTATTGAATAATCATTTCATAGGGTTAACTAAAGAAGAATTCTGTCTCAGATTAGAGTTATATCTCTGTTGCTTGCCCATAAACATGAATTTAAAAAGGCCTTTTTTGGGATGGGCGGGAAAAGTGTCTCAAAATATCTTTAAAGATTTCAATTTGCAAATCAGTATCTGCGTGTGAAATGCACTGTACTTACAGCAAATGTAAAATAAATAAAATATTTTAGAATTCATGCTTTTCCAAGTCTATACAATATAAAACTCGTCTGTTAATTGCTCATACGTATCAATTTAATCTAAAAACAAAAGAAAATTCAATAGTTAGTGTCATGATATTGGATAAGAGCAAAGGGAATCTTTTACACACAACTTAAAGAAACGTTAAGTGAATTACTGTGTATTTCTGAGTTGTTCTGAATACGCGAAGGGCCAAAGGATATCAAAAAGTAACCTGAAAAGACATATACATCATGAGAAACTGGTGGTGATTGATTACAACCCCACACATAAATCCCTGCACAACTGTTCGACTCCAAATTATTATTTTTTCACCTGCAGATTGCAGAGACATGAACAAATTAATAGTAATGAAAACTGTCAATGAATGATCAAACTGTCCTCGACCATGTTTGACTGAAGGACAAATTCAAAACAAACTTAAGTCAAATCCAAACAACCAACTTAACCGTGCACAAGCTTAAGGGTTTCGTGTTTGTTTATCAATGGATGGGGAAGCCCCTCTCATTTCCCTTTTTTTTGGTAATTTTAATTACTTCACGCAAACCTCTCGTAATTTGTAAGTAATTATAACTGAAGTTCACTCTTCAAATCCCACACGCCCACTGAAGAATGCTCGCGGTTCAGTGAGCCGTGCCACTCTGGTAAACCCGGCTGCTGCCGCTCCTGTTCCTCCCCAAGCAGCCCGAAGACGGAAAAGTTTTACCACCGATCCCCGGGTTCCACTTACTCAACAACTTGGACAACTGGCTTCCATTCAGGGGCGAAGCGGTTCCGTCTGCTTCCTGCGAGGAGGCTTCAATGCAGCAAGACCAGAGCAACATCCACTGCACGAACCGAGCCATTATTGAGCTGTGAAGCTGAGATCCTTTCTCATCAAAGGAACTAACTGTGCGCCTTCCACAGCAGAAGCAAGTGGAGTGAGGCTCCTGAGATACACCAGCCTTCTCCTCGAACCTCGGCACGTCACTGCTTAGTGTGGTACAATGTTTCCGCCTCAATGTACAATATAACACGCCCTCTCACAGTTACTCTCATCAATGGCTTCTGTCACAAGCTTTATGATCCGTTTGATTTCTCTCATGTGATTCATTCCTTTCTCAAACGTATTTACACCATTACATATAAACTGCTTTCTTTAGCTCCCCTCCAATATGACAGCAATATCCCACTTATCAAACCGCTACTTAACACTCAAAACATTTATATAAACTCAAACTTCTGCGAATCTGAAATCAAAACAAAGTACTGAGAAACCTCAGCAGGTCCAGCAGCATCTGTGGTAAAAGGAAACAGAGCAAACAGAGTCCAATGTGACTCTTCTTCAGAATGTAAAGTAGCCAAGTCTGGAGGCAGCAAAAGCATGAGTGAGAATTTCAGTCACATCAACTGAAGCAGGGGCAGAAATAAAGGGGGAGATTTTCCAGGCTTGCCGTGCCTGACGCAGATCCCAGAAAATTGTGCGCAGGCATAAAAATTGTTTTTGTGCCCGGCACCAAACGGGTTGCAATCATCTCGGTCCCTTCCGACTGCCGCAAACCGGATTGCCCCCAGAAATGGGGTAGATTAGCAGATTTAAAGTAGCATTTAAATATGCTTAGCCCGTTCGATGTCAGATTCTCCCAGCTCCCGGGATCTTCCAACCCTCGTTCACGGTGCAAGCCTGTCGAGGATCACTACTGGTCTCCACTAGTAGTGGCCAGACATGATGGCCATGTTGGGAGGCTCAGAGGCCATTCAACTCCCACCCCCTTCAGTTGGTTAGGGACATGGCTGGGCTGTGCCCATCTGGCGGTGCCCACCTGGCAGTGTCTACATGGCACTGTTGGGCACTGCCAGTGTGTCAGGGGCAGTGCCAAGGGAGTGGGGCCTGAGTGGGGTTAGGGCCTGATGGGAGGCTATGACAGGGGACTATGAGGCGGTCGTGAAGGAGTAGGGCATTAAGGGGAATCATGAAGGGGTGGGGCATGAAAGGATGGCTCATGAAGGAGAGCATGTTGGGGGTCATGAAGGGGATCATTTTGGGGGTCATGATGGGGGGGCATGTTGGGAGTCATGAGGAGGGTGCATGTGGGGGCCATGCAGGGGACCCACTGGGAGAGATTGAATGACAGAACTGTTGATCTTCCAGAGCCAAAGAATGGTGATTGGGCCAGAAAAGAAACAAAAGGTGTGAACCATGTTTGTTCTTTTTATGGGGTGATCTGCCAAGAGCATCATGTGATCCAAGTTACCAAACAGCGACCAGATGGCCAGAATTTGTAATTGTAACTGTAACTGGGGCCTCTGCTATTTGTGATATATATAAATGATTTGGAAGAAGGTGTAACTGGTGTAATCAGCAAGTTTGCGGATGACACGAAGATGGCTGGACTTGCGGATAGCGAAGAGCATTGTCGGGCAATACAGCAGGATATAGATAGGCTGGAAAATTGGGCAGAGAGGTGGCAGATGGAGTTTAATCCGGATAAATGCGAAGTGATGCATTTTGGAAGAAATAATGTAGGGAGGAGTTATACAATAAATGGCAGAGTCATCAGGAGTATAGAAACACAGAGGGACCTAGGTGTGCAAGTCCACAAATCCTTGAAGGTGGCAACACAGGTGGAGAAGGTGGTGAAGAAGGCATATGGTATGCTTGCCTTTATAGGCCGGGGTATAGAGTATAAAAGCTGGAGTCTGATGAAGCAGCTGTATAGAACGCTGGTTAGGCCACATTTGGAGTACTGCGTCCAGTTCTGGTCGCCGCACTACCAGAAGGACGTGGAGGCGTTAGAGAGAGTGCAGAGAAGGTTTACCAGGATGTTGCCTGGTATGGAGGGTCTTAGCTATGAGGAGAGATTGGGTAAACTGGGGTTGTTCTCCCTGGAAAGACGGAGAATGAGGGGAGATCTAATAGAGGTGTACAAGATTATGAAGGGCATAGATAGGGTGAACAGTGGGGAGCTTTTTCCCAGGTCGGAGGTGACGATCACGAGGGGTCACGGGCTCAAGGTGAGAGGGGCAAAGTATAACTCAGATATCAGAGGGACGTTTTTTACACAGAGGGTGGTGGGGGCCTGGAATGCGCTACCAAGTAGGGTGGTGGAGGCAGGCACGCTGACATCGTTTAAGACTTACCTGGATAGTCACATGAGCAGCCTGGGAATGGAGGGATACAAACGATTGGTCTAGTTGGACCAATGAGCGGCACAGGCTTGGAGGGCCGAAGGGCCTGTTTCCTGTGCTGTACTGTTCTTTGTTCTTTGTTCTAACAGTCAAGTTAAATTAAAAAATAACTTATTAAATATTATTCCCTCAAGATGATTTAAATGCTGTGCCATAAGTGATTTTCAAAGTTAATGTTATTATTTATTGTAAAACAATTTTATTTTTCATTGATAAGTACTCCAAGAGTTAAAATTATTAAAACATTCATCTGATACAATTCCCTGGGTATTCCAGATCTTGGACATTTCATCCGAGTTTGGCAATGAGTCAGGCTAGGTACATGTTCTACTTAAAGCAGAGAAGTCTCAGAGAAGATTTGATAGTGATGCTTAAAATTATGAAGCGTTTGGCTTGAGGAAATAAAAAGATATCCTTTCCAAAGAGGGTGAAAACTAGAGGATACAGATTTAAGGTGAAAGAATCCTGAGGCAATTAGAAGAAAAGAATCTCTGAAAACAACATGTTGAAATGCACTGGAGTGGGAACATATCCAATAGCATCCTTCAAAAGGGGATTAAATAAATTCTTAAAGGATGAAAAATTGCGGGGATATGGGGAAAGAGCAGGGGAGACTGGATTAGTCTTTGAAAGACGCAGGAGCCAATGCACACTTGATGGCTGAATGCCTCTTTCGGTGCTGTACTATTCTATAATCCTAGATCCAAATTAAGTAGGGGGAGAGGGAACATTCTGGTTTGTTGCTGATTTAAATAACATTAATCACATGCAAATCCAGATCCTGATGACCGCCATAACAGTCGAGACCACAAGTTCCCATGGTCAGTTCTAGCTATTTGGAAACCAATTTTTTTCCCTCCTGCCCCCGCCCTCCACAAACCCTGCTCCTGGAAGGAGGGGAAAATTCCAACCAATGTTCCTCTACTTTCTGGGGCCAGAATTAACAGAAAGAGAAAAGACAACCTACTATCTGAGATAGTCATGTTTCAAAGCAAGAGCCAGAAAGAGACAGGACTGATGTCCTGAGCTAGAAGTTAATAATCAAGACGTCAGTGATTGGAAATAGTTTGAAAGAAAAATAATGCCAAAGATTCTAGGTTGGTCCACAAAAGGGACATTGTAATTTACCATATAATTGGGGAGTGAAGTGAGGTTCAATGATTTGAATATTAGTTTGTAAGTTCACTTGCTTTCTGTGAAATATCACAGCTAACAAACATACCTTGCCACATCTTAGCAAATGTTTCTCAGCCTGCCTCAAAAAGATTGGTAAAATGTATGTGCGGCATATTAAAGACATGGAAGGAGAAATTCATTCACATAGCTGTTGTGGTGAACCATCGTTGGTTCCCACTGGATAGTACTGAGCCAGGGTCTGGCCAGTACTACAAGTATGTACATATGTTGCTGTTGGGTTAGGGATGGGTTGTGTTACTTGTTACTGTTGGGGTTAGGGTGGGGTTGTTACACCTTTGTATTGTAGTGTTGTGGTACATCCCAGTCGGGCTCCGCCTCCTGGGAGAGGTATAAAGGTCCCTGCTCTGGCTGGGACCCCTCAGTCTGGGATCGTGTATATAATTGTTAGCTGCTTTGTTACAGCAAATAAAAGCCTTTATTTCCTGAGCATCAAGCCTCGTGTATGATAACGCGCATCAGCTGTGCTACTCAGATTTATGATAATTCCCAAGGGACTGCACTGTTCTTCATTGATATCATTAAAGAATGCCACAGGGAATTGACGTATTATGTGTATCACTGCTACAAATGGCACTACAAAAAAAAATTTCTTCCTGAAGATATCCAATTAGGATCCTAAAAGGATCATATTGTTACACCATCATATAATTAGATATTGGACAGTACAGGGACATACCTAAACGTAATATGCTCAGAACTGTTTCTGGAAGAGAAACCAGCACTAGTATATTTGAGAGAATATCTAAGGCAGAATCAAAACTGGTAACTCAGTTCCGGGGTCCAAAATTAACCTATTTATTTACTAGATTATGTCATAGAATGTCCGTTACTCTTATCCTCTGAAAGGTCTGGTCTTCATTGACAATTGTAATGGAGTATAGTTTGTAATTTTTCCTCCCCTCACCCTTTGCCAGTTCTATTGGTGATAGTCGTCCTCTGGCATCTTGGCCAAGTTGCCATTCTTAACAAATGGATCTCCAAAATGAGTTTTGGCATGATATTGAACTATTGGAAACATTGCACTCAACCCAAATGCTGTACATTCTAACATCCATTCAAGTGATATTCCAATCAGGAACAGGAACACAACTTATTTTATCTCAGCAAGTGGTGCTGAGGCAAATTGCTACCAAACACTGTCACAGCTGAGAATAGTAAGTTCAGTGTTGTCAGTGAACTATGCTGGATCTTGTGCTTGATAAGGTTCAGCTATTAACATTACGCAAACAGGATAGCAAGTGTATTTGTATTTATTTAAGAATATAATTTAAAGTTGAGTTCTTGTCATATTTAAGATAGTCACAAAGTCTATTCATGTGACAAGAAATACAAACAGTTATAATTCAATTCTGAAACATCTGTGATTTCATGAAAATCCTGCAGTTTTAAATACAAACCATCATCTAATTGTTGACACTGTTTACACACTTCCACTTCGAAAATATATTCACCAAACAATTGCTTAATTTAGATGTGAAAATTGAATTCATTGCTTTAAATCAAACTAACTTGTCTGCAGAATGGTATTTACTTTGGCTTTTTCTCTGTAGATATTTTCCAAAGCTACAAAAAGGCAATGATACTCTGGACATTCTTATGCAACCTGATGAAGGAAAATATTAAGTAATTCAAAATTGTGCCATCTAGTTTTAAAAAACAACTTGGAGGATTGGTTTTCTGGCAGAGTTGAGACTATTTTGTCAGCCAAGTTAAACCTCACAACAGGGCCACAGTAATAAATCCAGAATGTACCACCATACTAACATGCAGCAAATTCATCATTTTAGACCAGAAAATATAGGGAGAAAGGATCTTTATCTGACGAAAGGTTGTTGAATGATATGCAAATTCATTCCAGCTTTAGCAAAATCTAACTTTTTCCAGGTGTTTTGATCCTTCCATTCGAGAGAGACCTTCAGAAAAAGTTCCTGAGGCTCAGGAGTTCCATTGTTTATCCAGTCATCAGTGAACGAAGGCCCTTTCCAGAGGTTGCCTTTACACTGTGACCTGCTACCACTAAGCTTTCACTTAGGCTATAAAGTCTTTTCCCCAGCCTATTGTCATTTATTGCCTTTTGAAAATTAAATATATGAGGATCTGGATCAAACAATATAGGCAGTTAATGCACTGCCCGTACACTGTTGCATAATTATGACTGTTGTGACTTTTAGTTTAATGGCCGAATGCAGGAAGGAAGCCTGACTTAAGTTTACCTCCATCTTCCACATATCACTTAAATCAAAAACTTCATTGTCGGAATATGGTATAATATCGAACAATAATGAACCATAGCTTTGGCTGATCTGTTAAGCAATATATGAAGAAATTCAATAAAATGCCCTAATTGAGGACAACTAAGTTGATACTTCCTTGCAGGCCCCATAGGAATTTTACTTTATCTTAATACAAATTTTACAGCTAAGGATAGGAGCCTACATAGACCATGCTACCACACTACTTGCACTATAAATCAGTGGAAGGATCTACCCCGAGCCTCCATCAATTCCAAGTTTTGAGCGTACCTGGACTTAGGGACCAAGAACTCATCCCAGAAAGAGTCATGGTAATGCATGCAAATTGGAGTCAAATTGCAGTCGAGAATACAATGCCATTTCTGTCTCCAACCCCCACATTGCTATTGCCAGTTCCTCAATGCATCCACAAAACATAGTTGTAAAAGCTGGGAGGCAGCTATTCCCAGCTGTTTTTAAAATGATTGTCAGATGCTTTCAGCTGAAACGTTTAGAAGATTTGAGAGAAGTTTTGCATATATTAAGTAGTGATTTTGCTAGTTCATTTTCAAGTGTATTGAATAGTTACATTTACCTTTAGAAAGTTTCTAGTTTGCACTTTTTTCAAGAGGTTCTTTCTGTAAATTCCAATCCAGCTGGAGAACAAGAAGGAGGGTAATGGATTTCTCCCATCCATACTATTTGCTCCTGACTGCTCAGAGACAGAAGCTATTACTTGTATACTTATGACTGCTGGAAAGGAGCCATGGTCAGTAGCCAAACTATGATACATTTAATTTGATAAGTCAACATCAAGCAATCGTTTCCAGTGCCTTAATAGGTCTGGCAGTTTCCTGCAATGGAGCCCACAAAGAGTGTGCATAGCATGCATATGACAACATTTTTTCTGAATTCTGCATAACTTTGCTCAGCATCAGAAGCACACAATGAAACTACCACTGGGTAAGGACCTTCCACATCATGAGGAAGTCAACATGTATACTGGTGAAGGAGAAGGAAGACACCAATGTTTGGCTGTAGCTCACTGAAAGCCACTTCACCTGAATTGCTCCCCCACAATTAATAGTCCCATTCAAAATCTGTCTTAGTCATTCTACCCTTGGCATACACCCAAGCCAAACGTTGCATTATTAGTGGATCTGAATACCAGGATAACTGCTACAGGAATACTCTCTGTACACACACAGCTCTGTCAAATGATTCATGGTTTTCCTTACAGAAATTATGACAGACTAATTATCATTCGGCTGTGAGCCCATAATGCCAGTATTAAGTACTCTCTTACTTGCTGTAGTAGTCCTGATAAGTACTCCACAATGGCTTTAATATCTGAGATGCAATGTTGCTATGGCTCAATAATGGGCCCATCAGATGCTTATATTCAGCCTCGAGGAGCTTGGACCTCAGCAGGTCCAGCTACAGACTCAAGAACTCGGCAAGATTGTCCTAGCAGATGCCAAGTTGACTTTCAGGCAGCAGAGAATTTAGGACTGGTTTACTAGGATGATCACAGTAAGAAGTTTAACAACACCAGGTTAAAGTCCAACAGGTTTATTTGGTAGCAAAAGCCACACGACAGACTAATTATCATTCAGCTGTGAGCCCATAATGCCAGTATTAAGTACTCTCTTACCTGCTGTAGTAGTCCTGATAAATACTCCACAATGGCTTTAATATCTGAGATGCAATGTTGCTAGGATGATAACAGAGATAAGGAACTCCAATTATACAGAGAAATTGGAGAAACAGGAATGGTTCTGTTTTGAGCAGAGAACTTCAAAGCAAGTCCTAATAGAGATGTGGCATTTAGAATTATGATGGCCACAAAAGAGCAAATAGGGAGAACTGTTTCCTCTGACAAATATGTTGGTTACAAGAAGTCACAATTTAAAACATCTGGCAAGGACTAGAGGAAGAATTTTAAGTTTTTGTTCACTCAGAACACTATTGAAATCTGCAATCATAGAATCATTGAATCCTACAGTGCAGAAAGAGGTCATTTGGCCCATCGAGTCTGCACCGACCACAATCCCACCCAGGCCCTACCCCCATCTCCCTACATATTTTATCCACTAATCCCTCTAACCTACGCATCTCAGGAAACTAAGGGGCAATTTTTATCATGGCCAATCAACCTAACCCGCACATCTTTGGACTGTGGGAGGAAACCGGAGCACCCGGAGGAAACCCATGCAGACACGAGGAGAATGTGCAAACTCCACACAGACATTGACCTGAGCCGGGAATCGAACCCAGGTCCTTGGAGCTGTGAAGCAGCAGTGCTAACCACTGTGCTACCGTGCCGCCCAATGTACTAGCTGAAAGGGTAGTGGAGAGAGATTCCACAGGAACTTTAACAATCCTCCCTAAAGAGGATTAGTATGCAAGTTTATGTGGGAAAAGATGGGGTTGGGACTAAATTAGACAATTCTTTCAAAGAGCCAGTACAGATACAATGGACCAAATGGTCTCCTTGTGAACTTCCATAATCCTAAGAGACAATAAAATGTTGAATTTCCATTGTACCACTGCTCCTACTACCAGGCTGCAGCTCATCATTCTCACTGATCTGTAGAAGAGCTGAGTGCCGGACATCTCTGGTCCGAACTGTCGAGTACCAGTCATTTCCTGAGTTTCACTGGTTTCCCCATCTAGGTCTACCTCCCCACACCCAACTCAATCTGCGTAACTAATATAGAGCATAGGGAGAAAGGTTATTATGGAATGGTAAAAATAGACAGGATATCCTCACAATCTCCAATGCTGAGTATCCTCTGTCTTGGCTTGAAATGCTGATGACTATTCCTCCATTGATGTCACTGATAGATCCCCTTTTCTTCATGTACTCATGCTTCAATTGTGTGTCACTTTCTTCTGTAAGAGGACTGACAGTGAATTGTGTACCCTATCAAAGGGATTTAAAGCTAAGTGAGACAGTTTAACATTGTATTTGTGATGAAAGGAAGAATCAGCAAATATGACCGTTATGTTGTTATATTATTCATAAAGAGTTAGGAACTGATTGTTATGTGAATATATATCCTGGGGTGCTAAAGTAACTGTTGCACTGCAGTCACGTGCCAAGTAATAACTTATCAGTCTGCCAGCTACATGGAGAGATGCAAATATTATGTATTCACCAGTTTGCTGTATATCTTATATAACTGATTTATCTCAGAGCAATGCAGGGATTACACTACTTCAAAATCTATGACAGGTTTATTTGCAGTACTTTAAAATATCTCAGCAATCACAAGATTTCTATACACATTGGGCGGGATTTTACGGCCTTCTCGAGCGAGACTGGAAAATCTCACCTGAGGTTAAAGGACATTTCCATTGTCTGCCCCTCACCTGCTACGAATCCGTGGTGGGTGGGGCGATTGTCTCAGCCAGAACTCAGGTCTGTTTTCTGGAACATTCTGTATGGTGTCAGTTATTTAAGCTCTCTAGCTCCAACCACAGGCTTCAGCAATCAATTCAGTTTAAGTTTACTTTATTGTCCATACAGAATTCATTTCAGGTATATTGCTTGCCTGCTAAAAAAACATATAAATTAATAACAATAAAAGAAAAAATCCTATTGTAGAGATCTAACTTTAATTAAAATATGTACAAAAACTATTCCAATGCATTAAAATAATCAATGAATCCCATCGTGAACAGAAATTAGTGAATAGACTAACAGAGTCAAATACAGATCAGTCAAACCATTGAACATTACAGGCAGGATTTTATGGCCTCACTTGAGCCAAGACCAGCAAATCCCGCCCGAGGTCAGTGGACATTTCCATTGTCCGCTCCTCGCCCTTCGATTCCGTGGCGGGTGGGGCGGTAGAATTCCGACATGCATATTTTCTCCATTTTAATTGAAGATATCATATTATAGTAAGTCATCATAAACTAACAATTTTGTAATGGACTAGAACTACAATTATTCCCAAAACTGGAATGATTGAGTTATTGTCAGCTTGACAAGTGTCTGGCACAAGTGTGAGAGAAAGTTATTTGTGTATTAAAGAAGGTGAAAAGAGATAAAAGATCGAGGCTAAAGATCCATCTCTTAGTGAGTGCAGACTCGATGGGCCGAATGGCCTCTTTCTGTACTGTAGGGTTTCTATGATGATTCTATGAATGTAACACTACCAAAACTGAGTCAAATTAGAGATGAGACCAGCAAGGATGAAGACTTACAGGTGTTCTCTCAGCAAGTGATCCAGTGATGGCTTGGTATGATACAGCAAACACAACCAGCAGTTGTGGTCTATCAGAGATTAGATCTCACTTGCAGATGCTCATCAGTTAGCCGATCCAGAATAATCATAAGACCATAAGACCATAAGACATAGGAGCGGAAGTAAGGCCATTCGGCCCATCGAGTCCACTCCACCATTCAATCATGGTTGATTTCAACTCCATTTACCCGCTCTCTCCCCATAGCCCTTAATTCCTCGAGAAATCAAGAATTTATCAATTTCTGTCTTGAAGACGCTCAACGTCTCGGCCTCCACAGCCCTCTGTGGCAATGAATTCCACAGACCCACCACTCTCTGGCTGAAGAAATTTCTCCTCATCTCTGTTCTAAAGTGACTCCCTTTTATTCTAAGGCTGTGCCCCCGCGTCCTAGTCTCCCCTGTTAATGGAAACAACTTCCCTACGTCCATCCTATCTAAGCCGTTCATTATCTTGTAAGTTTCTATCAGATCTCCCCTCAACCTCCTAAACTCCAATGAATATAATCCCACGATCCTCAGACGTTCATCGTATGTCAGGCCTACCATTCCTGGGATCATCCGTGTGAATCTCCGCTGGACCCGCTCCAGTGCCAGTATGTCCTTCCTGAGGTGTGGGGCCCAAAATTGCTCACAGTACTCCAAATGGGGCCTAACCAGTGCTTTATAAAGCCTCAGAAGTACATCCCTGCTTTTGTATTCCAAGCCTCTTGAGATAAATGACAACATTACATTTGCTTTCTTAATTACGGACTCAACCTGCAAGTTTACCTTTAGAGAATCCTGGACTAGGACTCCCAAGTCCCTTTGCACTTTAGCATTATGAATTTTGTCACCGTTTAGAAAATAGTCCATGCCTCTATTCTTTTTTCCAAAGTGTACGACCTCGCACTTGCCCACGTTGAATTTCATCAGCCACTTCTTGGACCACTCTCCTAAACTGTCTAAATCTTTCTGCAGCCTCCCCACCTCCTCAATACTACCTGCCCCTCCACCTATCTTTGTATCATCGGCAAACTTGGCCAGAATGCTCCCAGTCCCGTCATCTAGATCGTTAATATATAAAGAGAACAGCTGTGGCCCCAACACTGAACCCTGCGGGACACCACTTGTCACCGGTTGCCATTCTGAGAAAGAACCTTTTATCCCAACTCTCTGCCTTCTGTCTGACAGCCAATCGTCAATCCATGTTAGTACCTTGCCTCGAATACCATGGGCCCTTATTTTACTCAGCAGTCTCCCGTGAGGCACCTTGTCAAAGGCCTTTTGGAAGTCAAGATAGATAACATCCATTGGCTCTCCTTGGTCTAACCTATTTGTTATCTCTTCAAAGAACTCTAACAGGTTTGTCAGGCACGACCTCCCCTTACTAAATCCATGCTGACTTGTCTTAATCCGACCCTGCACTTCCAAGAATTTAGAAATCTCATCCTTAACGATGGATTCTAGAATTTTGCCAACAACTGAGGTTAGGCTAATTGGCCTATAATTTTCCATCTTTTTTCTTGTTCCCTTCTTGAACAGTGGGGTTACAACAGCGATTTTCCAATCCTCTGGGACTTTCCCTGACTCCAGTGACTTTTGAAAGATCATAACTAACGCCTCCACTATTTCTTCAGCTATCTCCTTTAGAACTCTAGGATGTAGCCCATCTGGGCCCGGAGATTTATCAATTTTCAGACCTTTTAGTTTCTCTAGCACTTTCTCCTTTGTGATGGCAACCATATTCAACTCTGCCCCCTGACTTTCCTGAATTGTTGGGATATTACTCATGTCTTCTACTGTGAAGACTGACGCAAAGTACTTGTTAAGTTCCTCAGCTATTTCCTTGTCTCCCATCACTAGATTACCAGCGTCATTTTGGAGCGGCCCAATGTCTACTTTTGCCTCCCGTTTGTTTTTAATGTATTTAAAGAAACTTTTACTATCATTCCTAATGTTACTGGCTAGCCTACCTTCATATTTGATCCTCTCCTTCCTTATTTCTCTCTTTGTTATCCTCTGTTTGTTTTTATAGCCTTCCCAATCTTCTGACTTCCCACTACTCTTTGCCACATTATAGGCTCTCTCTTTTGCCTTGATGCATTCCCTGACTTCCTTTGTCAGCCATGGCTGCCTAATCCCCCCTCTGATAACCTTTCTTTTGTTTGGGATGAACCTCTGCACTGTGTCCTCAATTACTCCCAGAAACTCCTGCCATTGCTGTTCTACTGTCTTTCCCATTAGGCTCTGCTTCCAGTCGATTTTTGTCAGTTCCTCCCTCATGCGCCTGTAATTACCTTTATTTAACTGTAGAACCTTCACATCTGATTCTGCCTTCCTTCTTTCAAATTGCAGACTGAATTCTACCATATTATGATCACTGCTTCCTAAGTGTTCCCTTACTTTAAGATCTTTTATCACGTCTGGCTCATTACATAACACTAAGTCCAGAATAGCCTGTTCCCTCGTGGGCTCCATCACAAGCTGTTCCAAAAAGCCATCCTGTAAACATTCAATGAATTCCCTTTCTTTGGGTCCACTGGCAACATTATTTACCCAGTCCACCTGCATATTGAAATCCCCCATGATCACTGTGACCTTGCCTTTCTGACATGCCCTTTCTATTTTGTGGTGCATTTTGTGCCCCTGGTCCTGACCACTGTCAGGAGGCCTGTACATAACTCCCATTATGGTTTTTTTGCCTTTGTGGTTCCTCAACTCTACCCACACAGACTCCACATCGTCTGACCCTATGTCGTTTAGTGCTATTGATTTAATTTCATTTCTAATTAACAAGGCAACCCCGCCCCCTCTACCCACCCCTCTGTCTTTTCGATAGGTTGTGAATCCCTGGATGTTTAACTGCCAGTCCTGAACCCCCTGCAACCACGTCTCTGTGATGCCTACCACATCATACCTGCCAGTCACAATCTGGGCCACAAGCTCATCTATCTTGTTCCGGACACTGCGGGCATTTAAATATAGCACCTTTAATTCCCTATTGACCGTCCCTTTTTGTTTTCGTAGTGTGGTGGACCTTGGTCTACTGAGCCTTTCCAGACACTGTGTCATATTTTGTGAGATGGGGACTATCGTAACCTCTCCTGAGTGCTGTCTTTTCGTGATTTTTTGTAATCCTAAGCAGCTACGCTTCCCACTGATTCCTTCACCTCTTGGTTCCCTGACTTTCCCTTCCCCCCCAATCTCTAGTTTAAAGTCCTATTGACCACCCCATTTACTCTCTTCGCCAGAACACTGATCCCAGCTCGGTCCAGGTGGAGACCATCCCAACGGTATAGGTCCCCCCTGCCCCAAAACTGATGCCAGTGTCCCATGAAAAAGAACCCTTCTTTCCCACACCACTCTTTCAGCCACGTGTTAACTTCCCTTATTCTTGCCTCCCTATGCCAATTTGCACGTGGCTCGGGCAGTAATCCGGAGATTATGACCCTTGAGGACCTGTTTTTTAATTTGAATCCTAGCTCTTTATAATCTCTAAACAGGTCCTCTTTCCTAGACTTGCCTATGTTGTTGGTACCAACATGGACCACAACAACTGGATCCTCCCCCTCCCTCTCCAGTATCCTTTCAAGCCGGTCAGAGATGTCCCGCACCCTAGCACCGGGCAGGCAACATACCATACGGGACACTCTATCCTGCTCACAAAGGATCCTATCTATCCCCCTGATAATAGAATCCCCTACAACTACAACTTGCCTATTTACTTCCTCCCCTTGAATGGCCTGCTGAACCATGGTGCCTTGGTCAGCTGACTCATCCTTCCTGCAGCCCTGTTTGCCATCCACACAGGGAGCAAGTGCCTCGTACCTGTTGGACAGGGTCAAGGGCTGAGGCTCCTGAGTTCCTGACTGCTGGTTCCCTTTACCTGCCTGACTTGCAGTCACACCCTGCTGTCCCTGGCCACTGGCAGGATTTAAACTATTTACTCTGACAGGTGTGACTGCCTCCTGAGACACAGTGTCCAGGTAAGTCTCCCCCTCCCGGATGTGCCTCAGTGTTTGAAGCTCAGACTCCAGCTCATCAACTCTGAGCCGGAGTTTTTCAAGCAGCCAACACTTACTGCAGATGTGGTCGCTGTTGCTCGCAATGGGATCTGCCAGCTCCCACATCAAGCATCATATGCAAAACCGCGCAGCAAAGCCGCGTAGGAAGAGCTTCGACAGAAGACAGATGAAAGTCACATAGAAATGGAGAAATGCGATGGAATGGAAATTGGAGCCTCTACCATTACTATTCATAACTCCGGACTGCAATATGCATGTAAAAGTGCATACTGCCATAGCAACTTGGACTCCTTGGAGTTGGCTCAGTTATTTGGATGGTCAGTGTGGGTCAGATCAGTGCCAACAGCATGGAGGTCAAGCACATTCTAACTGGGGTGAATTTGAGACCTACCTCTTGCCCTACTCATGATGTGATGTCGCACCTGCCATTACGCAGAGAACTAAAGAAGAAATTATGAAAAAATGTTACTCATTGGAACAGTTATCTTGATGTTGTGTTGTTTTTAAAAGAGAACTGTCATTTGTAGAGAGCTTGGAGCTAATTGTTATGTGTATATTCTGGGATGGCACATCCACTGTTGCACCGCTGCCATGTCCCGAGTAACAATTTATCAGTCAAACAGCCTACACTTAATGAAGCCCTAGTATTCAATGAAGCCCTAGTATTTTGAGTCTGAAGTATGAAAGGCCCAGATTCTCTGGTCTCCGGATTGTCGTATCCCAAAGGTACCCTGAAGGATGTGCTGTGGAGTGCTTGAAAATTCCCATGCGGCCACTACACAGAAATTGCCCGGAAATTTCAACTTCTGTTGGGCAATTCCCCTGCATCTGGAACCCTCCAAAATTATGAATTAAAGTCTGAGACTTCAGATGGTTCTGACTCACTTAGCAGAATAGTTATCCAGGAAAAGTTAGAAGGATTAAAACAAGTTCCATCTCCTTGGTAATTATGCTAGTTGCCCTCTGATTCCTCGCTGTACCCCGCCCCCCCCCCGCAACTACCCACTCTCCCCCTCCATGATTCACCTCCCCAACCCCTCCGATCATCCAATTACCCCCCAACTACACTACATCCCTCTGTCTGACAACCTGGCTAACTCCTCCGACCACATAACTACCTTGCCAACCGGTTGACTACTCCCCACCTCTGACTAACCATTCACTACCCCACCACCTCTTGATGACCCTCCCAACCCTTCCTGATAACCCCCACCCCCCAACCTTTTCCACCCCACTGTCTATCCCCACGCCTGACTACACCCAGCCTGAGGTACCCCTCCCCCTTTCCCCGCCACCCTCATACCTCTAACTAACTCCTGAGTGCTGGCTACCCCGGACTACTCCCTCATACCCCACCAGTTACCGCGACCCCCAACATCCCCAACCCACCTTGTCCCATCACCCACTTACCTTACTCACTTACCTACTCTCGGTAGCTTGTCAAAGTTGAATTTAAACAAACAGGCATTTATAATTTTTGGAATACTGCAGCAAGTTTCCGTTAAAAAAGGGGCATGGCTTGGTTTCCCCCGATGCTCCTACACAATGAAGAAAGGCCACCTGGAGGAGGCACACTCCACATTTCTCAGGAGCCCTGGTTCAGAAATCTGGATGAGACATGTTAAGCTCCAATGCATGGTAAGCAAATGGGAGTTGTTGTTAATCTGACGGTGATTGCCATTCTTCAGAAGAAAAAGCCCATTATTTCTAAATTCTGGGAACCAGAAGGTATAGCAGTGACCAAGAGAAAAAAAATCAGTTGTGATTGCAGTGGCAGGTATTGAGTAAATGCAAGCAGAAGGAGGCATAGTGAAATGTCACATAAGATTGGAAACGTTGCTTGGGAAGCAAGGCAGAAAATGGTTGATCATGCTGCAACTACATTTAAATGGTATGGGTCTGTTGAGAGATTAGAAAGTGAGGACAAGTCTCATCCTGACCATCCCGATGAGTTGTTATTTTTTTTACTTCACTACAACCATATCCTTATGTCAATGATGCCAGCATTGACCTGCTCAACAATCTCTCTCTCTCCTGTTCTGTGGCTTAATTTGATGGACCTGTTGCCAGTCAGATGGAAAATGGACTTTCTCTTTCCCACTTACTCCACAAGTGTCTCAACAGCTGAATCAGAGAATGGAGGTGGAGGTTGGTCAGGTGGGTTAGAGGAGAGTTAGACAATATTAAGCTGCATGTTTCTTCAATAATTTGTTTTTGATTGACCGCCTTTGAAAGGAAACCTCCCTTTCATATGGATTGAGACTGCCTTTAAGTGAAATCTAATTCATTGGATCTCCCACCCTTTGAATTGGCAGAGTGACTGTAAGAAGTGTGATTATTGCTGGCAACATCCAGCATTTAGCCAAGGCCACAAAAAATGATTGGGCCTTTGCTGAGCAAAACTAATGCCAAATATACCATTCGACTTCCAATATATACAACAAATTAAAATTGACTCTTTAATGTCGAATTTATTCTCAAACAAGAACCAACATGAGCATGACTGAATATTTAAGGACAAAGGGGCGATCTTACCAAAAAGATTTTAAGTGCCGAATGAGCATGAAAATGGGAGAGTTTCAGACCCGTTTTTTTGGTGAAAGATTCAAACCATGTGCCATTTAGAAAAAAAGAGGCAAAGTGTGATTCTCGCCAGTAGGGTGAGTGAATGGAGTCTATTCACGCTGGAAGCCGGCTGCTAACTGCCAGAGGGCACTATTGCTCATGTGCCAGAGATTGTCACTCCTCCAGTCCTCCAGACATCACCTCCCCCACCCCACTGATCGCATCCCCTATCACCCCCCTGATCGCGACTCTCTCCAATCACGCCCCCCATTCCCCCGCCAGGCCAATTGCTGGCCCCCATTCATCCCCCCAGTTGATCACTACCCTCGTTCACCCCCCCAGTCGATCACTGCCCCTGTTCACCCTCCCAACTGATCGCCGCCTGTTAATCACCGATTGCAAAATGTGCAGCTCCAATGGGCTGAATCCATTTCAGGCCCTACCCCCTCCCTTTAGGCCCCAGCCCCTCCCCTTAGTACCTGCCTCTTGGCATTGCTGAGTGCCCAGTGGGCACTGCCAGGGTCCCAGGCTGGCAGTGCCATGGTGCCCAGTGGGATGTGCTGGGGTGCCAGGATGGCACTGCCAGGGTCCCAGGCTGGTACTACCCATGGGGCACGGTGGCCCCCTGTCCCCAACACCCGGGTGGCCTCAATGGCCTCTGGTCCAACCAGTGAATCCATCACATCAGGTCCCCGTTTCTGAGGATCTTTTGTGATCCTTGCCGGCGATGACCTCCACTGGCAAGGCCGTAAAGGCAAGTGAGCTAGGATGATTATGTCCTGGGCTCACTAATAATATTTAAATTACAAAATGAAGATTATAATCAGCCTCACGCCCTTCCTGGGTGTGAGGCTGATTACACTGGCAATTCAGTGATGGTATAATCGTGAGAGGCAAGAAACCGGGCATAAACCCCATATTTCGTCTCTCTCGCAACTTTACCAGCTCACCATGCCGATTAACCGGTGTGACAAAAGGGTAAGATTGCCCGCAAAGTGTTTGCTTAAGTCAAGAAATTCTGATAAATATGTAGATATGTTAATTAATCATGGTAAACGAGTACACTAAATATTTTTCCAGTTGTTAATGCTCAGTGCTGGATTTTTAAAATTTGGATTTTTATGTTATTTATGATTCTTTAGAATTTTTTATTTTAGAATATTATTTATTCTGTGTATTTTGATTATGTAATTATAGTTGAAAAGAAACTAAGAAAATTTGAAGCTTCAATTAAAATGTTGGTATAACAACCCAGCATCTATGAGATCTTTGTGACATATTTAGATATTGGTGAATAGTATTTACATAGTCTGTTGATAATTCATCAATTATATTATAATAGTTCATCCAGTCTAGGCTTTTGATTTAATGTGGGATTGTGCAGCCTTGATCACCTTCATCTTTATCCTTTTTCTTTTCTATTCAAGAACTAAAGTATTCAACAAAACAGCTGTTCTATGTCACCAAAAGCTCCCATTGATATGTGACATATCTAATATCAGTTTTGACAATTGTAGTAATTAAGCAAGAATAGTATAAATCCTCAACTGGATCCCTTCAGGATACCTAACTATCCCTACCAGTCTGGACTACATGTGTCTCCAGTCCCATTCTACGTGGTTGATACTTATCCTCTAAGGGCAACAGCTTTGTCCAAATTCCAACAGCATCATAAAGAAAAAGGTCAACATGGTCTATTTACAAATCAGGATTTTATTTCTACAAAACTGAAAACATTGATTTGTGAGCATGACATTCATCTTTCAAAGATAACTAATATGTAACATGTGCGATCATTCTTCTCAAGGTCCAATCTTTGTTGAGAGTAAAAATTTCATTAACCAGTGATGTACTAATTATTTCTTTGCAACAAAACAGTACAAAAACAAGTTGAAAAATACAAAAACACCTATATACAGAAAGCAGTAAATGTGTTGAAACATCTGGAGCACCAAACAGAATAAATAAATTGATCAGACTGTCTTGTTACATGTAAGTGTTCTCAATGAAGCTTACCATAATAGTTCAGAGTCCAAGTATTCCAAAAATATACAGGATCATTTTTGCTATTAGTGGCTGTACTATGGCAATGTTAAGGATTTTTGTGGTACAAGTTCTCGGCTGTGTCCTGCTGCCAATTGGAAATGTGATTCTGCTGAGGCCTGTAGTTCATTGTTTATGTCTGAGACCCGCCCCATAATCCTGTGGATGAATGCCACATTATACAATATAGCACCAGATCAGCAGAATTTGTCAGCCCAATACTGAGTGTCCCTATGTAAATTCCGAATAGCATAATTTCATCTTTAATAGCTTAAACATGTCTTCAATTATCAAATTACATAATGTGTCTTATATAGCTCTGTTCTGTGTCAGATAAGTTAAAAGCTGTGCGCCAACATTGTTCAACTTCTTGTATATGTCTGATAATGTTGGATTAAGAGACTATTGCTCAAGCATTTGAAGCAGCACTCCGATAATAATCTGGGCATTACAAGTCAATCTCATATTCATTGAAATCAATGAAAATGTCCACATATTGCAGGTTCTTAACTGAATACAGTGGGTGGAATTTTACCAGCATGTCCACCCAAGGTTTGTACGATCCCGCCCGAGGACAACGGAGAATGCCGTTCTCTGAGCCTCGCCTGACCCCGGAATCAGGGGCAGGTAAAATTCCGGCCAGTGAGTCAGAACTGGCAAGGGAATTCTGTCTTCTCATCTGGGAGGGACTAGGAATCATCCAAATCATGTATTGGTTAACCCTCTGAGTGCAGCAGAAGAGCACTATGAAATGACTTGTTTTTTCCTGTCGTTTAATGGCCATAAGGTGCCCATTGTGGCTTGAACCAGCAAACTGCAATCCACTGGAACGTCACCTCAGATTCTTTGTTTGATTAGCATTGTTGTAAGGCGTATTAATCCCCATTTACAAAAGTGATTAGTGGATCTAAATACGAGAATGAAATAATTGTGCAAACAAACTTGTTGCTGAATTTAGGGTGAGAAAATTATTTGTGCTTATTATTTATGCGATCAACATTTGTAGAATGTCAGCATTTCTCATCATATCCAACAATGAGTGAAAATGTTCAAAAAACTAGCTGCTACTGTTGCTGTTTAACAAATGATTTTAATTAAATCAAAGTGCTGCCAACCTTTTATTCATGATTTCCCTCCCAGCTTTTCCTATGATTAATTAACGATTTGATGAAGCAAAGTCCGCAGGCACTGGTTGGTTTCTAGTACCTCAGCCAAGGGCTATTCTTCACATTGAACCATCAGTGACAATGAGTGACAATAGGCCATTTTGGAGTTTGCCAAAATATTTTGACCAGGAAATCTATAGAATTATCCCTCCTTCACCCCGATCCTCCCTCGCTGACATTGCTTTGCCAGAAGAGCTGCAGAAACCCTACCTATGAGTGTAAACTGCTATTCCACCCCACTGCTGATGATGTAATGCCAGCAAAGTGTAAGCAGAAAATATTTTTTTTGGCTGCCACGACAATGTAACCAACTTCGCTGAAAGGAAAACTGCAGCCTCTCTGCTTTTTGCCGGAGCAGGATGAGCAACCCTCTGCAGACTGAACTAGAATGAGTCTGCAACCGGATTGCAAGGTGATAGGAAAGGGAATAATGGCTGGATAGGTTGCTTTGGAGGAAGTAATTTATTTTTGATTTGATTTGATTTGATTTATTACTGTCACATGTATTAACATACAGTGAAAACTATTGTTTCTTGCGCGCTATACAGACAAAACATACCGTTCATAGAGAAGGAAACGAGAGAGTGCAGAATGTAGTGTTACAGCCATAGCTAGGGTGCAGAGAAAGATCAACTTAATGCAAGGTAAGTCCATTCAAAAGTCTGACAGCAGCAGGGAAGATGTTCTTGAGTCGGTTGGTACATACATACAGTTGTGCATACTTCGATGAGTGCAAATGCCACTGTTAATGTATTTATTAACTAAATACAGCAACAAGCAAGCAGCAACATGAAATCCAAGCAGGACAAAATAAATGTTCCAGAACATTGGGCATTAAAGTAATTTCTGTGGTCGCGGCTCATTTTTAAAGTTATTCATTAATTCTCTCAATGCATCTTGGGGATCCAAAGACTCCAGTGCAGAGATAACAGATGGATTGAATGCACGCTGGAGGTGGAGAACTCAGGCAAAGATCCTTTTAGCACATTCCTTAAACAGAATAAGGGAATTCAGGGATGGGAGGCCGTGAAAGTTGAAAGGGAGTGAAAACACCCCACTAATGAAGAATATACATATCGATGTTAATGAGCTATCATTGCCTTTGCACAACCCTAATAACCTTAAAGTGGCTTCCCGTTAAGGAACCTTTGGCTCATGAACTGCAGTAACCATTAATCTAAGTTCTGTTTTGAAAAGCAGTGAGAAAAAGCATTGATTTTTTCCACTCTGCAGCAAATAACATCTTGCATTAATATAGCACCTTCAATGTAATAAAACACCCGAAGGTACTTCACATGAGTGCTTCACATTGAGCCAAAGAAGGAGAGGAGACAAGAAACTAGATATTATGACATATCTTAAAGGTGGAAATTAAAATGGAGAGGTATGGATGTTTATGAAATGAATGCCAGAAGTTAGGGCCAAGATGGCTGAATCCAGCCATCAATGGTGGGGCAAAATACTGGAAGGGAAGGGATGGAAGTGTTACAGAGCAATGGAGCGGCAAACATTGGAAATAATTTAATATGGATGGAACATTTTTAAACCCAGGAGGTTTTATTCTGGGTGATATGTACACGGGTCTAGGTGTGGGCTGGGAGGCAATGGCTTTGCTTTTCTCAATATTTAGTTGGAGGGAATTTCAGCTCAGTCAGGACTGAATGTCAGACAATCAGTCTGACAACACAGGCAGCAGAGGGGTTGAGAAAGGGTGATGGTGAGTGAGGTAGAGCTGGGTGTTGTCAGCATATATGTATAATGTGTTTTCAGATGATGTCGCCTGGTGCAGTGTGTAGATGAGATATAGGAGGAGGCCAAAGGTGCATCTAACTGACAGCCTGCATTTATTCTCAGCTGAAAACAGCTAACTCAACACAGACTGGGGACTTTGCCCATCTCTTAGTGCCTTAGCTAGCTGAGGCCAGGGGGAAAAAGGAATATAATCTACATAATACACGTATATGTAATACAAGTAAAAGGGAATTACTTCTACCCTTTCCCAAGGATAGTATAAGTTAATAAAAGGATTTCAATATTTTCTTCGCATAGAATGAATGCACAGGATCTGTAATACCTGTACAAATATAAAGCTAAGTTATTAATATTGTTGATCAATAAATTTCTTTTTTTAACAAATATAGAATCATTATACACATTTAATATTGTTTAATTGCATTCCATCAAAGTAAGTTTCACACAATTTGACTTAGCAAACCTATGTACCTAAATATTTTGTACTTCTATTTTAAACTCAATGGGCGGAATTTTACAGCCCCTGCTGCCAGCTGGATCTTCCAGTCCTGCCGAAGTCAGTGGATTTTTCAATCGCTCGCTGCATTTTCTGACCCCGCCTCCACCATGGCAGGACCATAAAGTTCCACCTGTTCTTTCTCTTTAAATCAAAGTCATTGACCTACTGTTTTTGAAACAGTGCTGGGAGTGCCAGTTTGTGTCCGAGCTCCAAACACTTGCGGTTTACTGTCTTATAATCATTGTACACTCTGTTACTTGAAGAATATTAGGTCTGTGTTTGCTGTAAAATATTGCTGATAATATTAGTTTTATTAATGCACAAATCAGATAGCAACATCTGATGAGCACAAATGTGCAGTTAAATACAAAAAATCACAAGCTGCTCTGCGTGATACGCTCCTTTTCCATAAATGGCATGAAAATAGCATCTCGCTATCAAATGTACGATATGCTGTGAAATTTTAGATACTTATCCACCATTTAAAACTAGGGCTTGTCCATTTAATATCAATGTCCTTTTAACAGTGTAATCAGTTTTAATTAGCGCCAAGCAACCACTCTGAGATTGAAAATTAACTCGTGTAGAGTCTCATTCC
Organism: Mustelus asterias; assembly: GCF_964213995.1. NCBI lineage: Eukaryota > Metazoa > Chordata > Chondrichthyes > Carcharhiniformes > Triakidae > Mustelus > Mustelus asterias. The sequence goes on along the minus strand of NC_135814.1, from coordinate 44,521,788 downwards.
TTCAGCTTTTAATTGTTGTTGGAGATTTAAAAATGAAATGACTTTTCTTTGTACTTCTTCTTTCTGTTTCTTCTTCTCCCTCTCTGAATCTCATCTTTCTTCTTTCCCTCTATGTATTTTAATTTCTGTACCTTATTTGACAATGAATTCACAATTCTAATTTACACTCCCTAGTCCAGAATCTGAATTGTCCAATACACAATCCTCAACCTAATTGGTTAAAAAGATGCACATTCTACACACTAGTCCCAAGTGCACTATACCATTTTGATTTCTCACCAACAACAACTTGCAGTGAAAATTCCAATGGAACGTAAATGGGTAAGTGCAAGTTTATTGAATGAAGGATGGCACTTATTCATGCTATGCTCATTCTAAGCCCTATGATTCATAGAACCGTTGGAGAAATAGATCATGGGTGAAATCTTACCAAACAAATGGAAGAGTGTTGTTTCTGGCGAGAAAACTAGCTCTCCAGAGAAATAGGTTGGTTTTCTGTCCAGATCTTACAAAACTCTGCCAAAAAAAAAATCAATGGGGCATGTTTCATTCCATCATGCAGGGGGCAGGGCTTCAACACACTGGCAAAGCTCAGCTGCACTGAGATCAGGGTGTCATCTTGAAAGGGTTCCCCAGTCAGAACAGCAATAAACCTCCTCCCAGGGCACCACAGAGGTCTCAGGGACTCTCCTCCCCAGACACCCCTCCATCAGAGCTGGCATTCAACTCTGGCCGCTCCAGCCCCCCCTCCTCCCCCGATCACCGGCCCCTTCCCCCACCCACCCCCCCGTGATCATTGGCCCCTTTCCCCTGATCATCGGCCCCTCCCCCCACCCCACAGCACCCACTTCTACCCCCATGAATCCCAACAGCCATTGTCGGCATCCCCTTCTCCCCATTCACTCTGGCCCACCGCCACATATAAATGAATCCCCCTTCCCCCATGAGGCTGCTACTGGGGTCCACCCTTTGGCATAGGTTGCCAACTTGTGCCAAGGGGCATTTCCAAGGGGCATTGCCAGGCCACTGCCTAGCCATGTTCTTCTCATGATGTGGAGATGCTGGCGTTGGACTGGGGTAAACACAGTAAGAAGTCTCACAACACCAGGTTAAAGTCCAACAGGTTTATTTGGTAGCACAAGCCACTAGCTTTCGGAGTGCTGCCCCTTCAAGGGGCAGCGCTCCGAAAGCTATTGGCTTGTGCTACCAAATAAACCTGTTGGACTTTAACCTGGTGTTGTGAGACTTCTTACTATGGTCTTCTCTCCCAGGGGCTATACTTACCTTTGCATCCTAGGGAGCCCCACAACAGGTTCACATCTGGGTCACTATCTGGTGAGGAGTGTGTTAATATTAAAATGTATTGAAATGTATGTAAATCAGGTTCACACCTGTTATAGGTGTGAACCTGATGACATCACTGATGAGGGACATATGCTATGGAAATCAATTTTTAATACATAAATATTTTAACCAACCAATTGAGATCCATATCAATTTGTTTCCTGTACAGTTTTGTACTTAAGGTAACTTTATTGTTCATGATTTGAAGCATTTCTTCACCCCTTTCAGAATATTAATGCACTAAGATTGAAAGGAATATAAAAGTAAATCTGGAACCACCTGTAATGATCAACTTTCAAAGCTATACTTGACATTTCACTGGGAACATTGATATAAATTCCAGTGGTGGTGGAATGTGTGTGGAACTTTTTACAACATGGCTCCATAAAAATATAGAAAACGTTGATTTTAGCCACAAGTTTTTTGAAAAGGATGTTGCAGGCCCCAGGGCTTATGTTCTCTCAGTTTAACAGGGATGTTGCCGTCTCAGCTAAAATCTCCGGTTATTTGTTTCAAACAAGCTATTGGATTTTGAAAAGCAGGCTTTGCTATTTGAATTTCAATACACGAAGGTGCTTTGAATCAGTTACGGAAATGTACAGTATACCAGAAAACTAATCAGTTCTGGATTTTTGCTACATTCAGCATGAATTTGACTATTAGGTTGAATAATAAAGCTATTTCATATTTTCCAAGAATGTTGCTTATGTTGCCCAGTTTCCAGTGCAGGCTGCTCAGAGGGTATGCAGCCAGCTCATATAAGCCAATACAAATTTCACAATTATTTTGGCATAATTCTCTACTAATATAATTGGTTCTCGACAGAGCTGGAAGCAGGCAAGGTCTTAGTTATATAATACGTAGCCATGTTCCTTACCCACAGCATAATGTGTTTTTAAGACAAATATAGATAGGTTCTTGATTGGTAAGAGGATCAAAGGTTATAGGGAAAAGGCAAGAGAATGGGGTTCAGAAATATTAGCCATGATCGAATGATGGAACAGACTTGATGGGCCGAATGGCCTCATTCTGCTTCTATATCTTATGGTCTCTTAAAGTTATAAACTACGAGAGATTATTAAATAATGCATTTCCAAATCAACAATATGGATTTGGAGAGGGGGTTGGGATAGGGGAGTTGGTGAAGGGTGCTGTAAATTGACTCACACATCAAAATGTGTGGGGATTGCAGGATGCTTTTAACCTGTATCCACTCATAACCTTGCAGGCAGTATAATATATTTGTGCTGCCTATTCTTTTCAATGGCCATTGTATACAGCCAGCTCTCCCATGCTGTTCATTGCCTGCATATGCCAAACATTGCAAACAGTTAATACTGCTTAAAGGTAGTCTGTGCCTCTCAAAGTATTGTGGATGAAAGAAGTGGTGGGAGTTTCCAAAAAAGCCCGTCTGCACCGTGATACTTTAAACAATAGCTGAATAAAGGGGAGAATGTGCACTGTGTTTAGACAGTGCACTTGGTGGCAAAGATGGAAAGAAAGAGATGTTCTGCATCTATAGGGAGGTAGGGGACCCCCCAAGCTCTATAGACCTGGATTTTCTCTGACTCCCTTGCATCAATTCTGATGATGTAATCTTCCACACTACTGCTTCTGAAATGTAATCCAGCTTTCCCATCCAAGGATTCACTTCCAAAGTAGTTGACATGGCCTTGGTCGCATCTATTCTATTTCTCACACACCTGCTCTCACTCCTTTCCCTCACTCCCAAAGCCATGACAGGGTTTCCCTTATCCTCATCTAACACCACATCCAACAGACCTTGTTCCATAACTCCAGTGCGATGTCACCATCAAACATATCTTTCCCTCCCCTTCCAGCAATCGGGGCGACCCCTCTCTCCATGATACCTTGATCCACACTTCAATTATCCCAACACCCACTTCCCTTCCAATGGCACCATCCTGTGCAAGTACAGGAGATGCAACACCTGCCCTTTCACTTCCCACTGTCCAGGCCCCTAAACATTCCTTTCAGATGAAACAGCAGGTCTGACAGCTTCAGTGGAGAGAGAAACAAGAGTTAATGTTTCGAGTCTAAATTACTTCTTCAGAGCAGCAATTTTTCTGTTTAGTATACTGGATTCACTGTTCATGATAAAAATTTTACATAGGTGGGACCAAACCTGGACTGGTTGATCACTTTGTGAAACACCTCTGTTCAGTGTGCAAGTGTGACTTGAGCTTCCGATCATTTGTATTTTAAGTCGCCATCCCACTGCCTGTCTAACTTCTGTGCCTTTGCCTCTTTCACTGCTCAGTAAAACTCAAAGTACTGCATCTCATCCTTGGATTAGACACTATATGCACTTCCAGACTCAATTTCAAGGTCACAAGCCACTGCTCCCATTTTTCCAGACAGCATGCGCTGGGAATGATCCTGCTGTTGTAATTTACTACTTGACCAGACCTATCCTTTATTTCTTCACTTGTTGTGGTATCATTCTTTTGTCATTTAAGACCAGGGGTAAATTTTCCAGTCCTGCCCACTGTGGGAATTGTTGGGGGTGGAACAGACAATTTGACGACCAAGTGTGGTCTAACTAGTGCCTTGTATAGTTTCAGTGAGACTTCCTTATTTCTATACCCCATTTGAAATAAAAGCCAACATTCCATTTGTCTTCCCTATTACCCGCTGAACTTGCATGCTAGTTTTTTGAGATTTATGAACAAGGACCCCAAATCCTTTTGTGCTGCAGCTTCCTGCAGTCTTTCTCCACTTAAATAATATTCAGCTCTTTTATTCTTCCGACCAAAGTGCATAACTCACATTTTCCAATATAAAATCCTGCCCTCTCACACCATAAGATGTAGGAGCAGCAGTAGGCCATTCGGCCCTTTGGATCTGCTCCACCATTCAATGAGATCATGACTGATCTGATATGATAATCCTCAACTCAACTTTCCCACCTTATCCCCATAACCCTTGATTCCCTTAAAAATCTGTCTATCTTTGCCTTGAACATCCTTAATAGCCCATCCTTTACAGATCTCTGTGGTAAAGAATTCCACAGATTTACTACCCTATGAGAGAAGAGATTCCTCCTCATCTCTGCATGAAATGGGTGATCCCTTACTCTGAGATTATGGCCTCTCATCCTACACTCTTCCACAGGGGAAACAGGTTCTCAGCATCTACCCTGTCAAGCCCCCTGAGAATCCTGTATGCCTCAATAAGGTCGCCTCTCATTCTTCTAAACTCCAATGAGCACAGGTGCAACCTTCTGAACCTCCCCTCATAAGAAAGTCCCTCCACACCTGGGATTAGCCTAATGAATCTTCTTTGGACTGCCTCAAATGCCAGTCTATCTTTGCTTAGACAAGAGGACAAAAACCATCCACAAAAATCTGGTACCATATTACAGGAAGGTAATTGCTCTGGAGAGAGTGCAGAGGAGGCTTACGAGAATGTTGCCAGGGCTAGGAAAGTGTAGCTAGGAGGAGAGATTGAATAAATTGAGGTTATTTTCCTTGGAACAAAAAAGGCTGAGGGGTGACCTGATGGAGGTGTACAAAATTGAGGGGAAGAGAGAGAGTGGTGCTGGGTGTCTGGAATTCGCTGCCCAAGTTGGTGGTGGAAGCAGAAACCCTAAACTCTGCACATCAAGTGCTGTTAGCTACAGGGCTATGGACAGGGTGCAGGAAGGTGGGATTAGAAAGAGCATCTGGGTTTCCTTGGGCTGACATGAACAAGATGGGCTGAATGGCCTCCTTCTGTGCTGTAATTTTTCTATGGTTAACAGACACAAAGTGGAGAGTAGGATTGATTCTCAGGATGATCCGGTACCACATGGTAGAGTGCTGGGTCCACAGCTGTTCACAATCTATGTCAATGATTTGGAAGTGGGGAATTTATAAATTTTAAATAAATAAATTTATAAATAAATTTACCAGGATGCTGCCTGGTTTGGAGGGTAGGTCTTATGAGGAAAGGTTGAGGGAACTTGGGCTTTTCTCATTGGAGCAGAGGTGGTTGAGAGGAGACTTGATAGAGGTTTATAAGATGATGAGGGGGATAGATAGAGTGAACGTTCAAAAATTATTTCCTCGGGTGAATGGAGTGGTAACGAGGGGGCATAACTATAGGGTTCATGGTGGGAGATATAGGAAGGATGTCCGAGGTAGGATTTTAACTCAGAGAGTGGTTGGGGTGTGGAATGGACTGCCTGCAGGGATAGTGGAGTCAGAAACTTTAGGAACATTTAAGAAGCTATTGGATAGGCACATGGAGTACTTCGGGATGATAGGGAGGAAATAGCTTGATTTGGGTTTCAGACAAAGCTCGGCACAACATCGTGGGCCGAAGGGCCTGTTCTGTGCTGTACTGTTCTATGTTCTAATATCCCAAGTGTGGTCTAACTAGTGCCTTGTATAGTTTCAGTGAGACTTCCTTATTTCTATACCCCATTTGAAATAAAAGCCAACATTCCATTTGTCTTCCCTATTACCCGCTGAACGTGCATGCCAGTTTTTTGAGATTTATGAACAAGGACCCCAAATCCTTTTGTGCTGCAGCTTTCTGCAGTCTTTCTCCACTTAAATAATATTCAGCTCTTTTATTCTTCCGACCAAAGTGCATAACTCACATTTTCCAATATATTCCGGCTGCCAGGTTTTTGCCCATCCATTCAACCCATCTATATCCTTCTTTAATCACTCCTGGTTTCCATCCAATACAGATCTTCCCTTTGCCCTCTCCTTCCCTCCCCCATTTTCTCGACCACTGCACTTATCTAAAACCCACTACACGTAGTTGTTTCCGGTTCTGGCATAGGGTCATCGACTTGAAACACTGCAACTTTGCTGCCACAGCGTGGGAGCCCCAATAGCTTGAAAACTAGGAGCAACCCTGCCTCGCTGTCTGTGGGACCCCTGCCCGCATTTACATGTGCCTGGCATCTAAGTCGTTGCTGTTGGGGCTGCTATCTCTTTAAAGGACAGCCACCTGACCCAGGGAGCTGCCAGCCAATCAGAGAGCCAGTAGCTCAGTAGTCTCATTGGCCCCACCAGAAGTGCGTCTGGACAAAAAGGACACACTGCTCTCTGAAGCAGCTAAGTGAGGTCTGGTATCATCTTTCAGTTCTGTTATCCTTCCAGTGAATCTTTTTGAATCTTCTCCATTGCCTCTATATCCTTTTTTAATATGGAGATCTGAACTTTTCACAGTACTCCAAGTGTGGTCTAACCAAGGTTCTTTGTAAGTTTAAAACAACAATTCTGATTTTAAACTTTCTATCCCTCTCGAAATAGAAGCCAGTGCTTTCTTTGGTTTTGAATGGCCTTTGTAACCTGTGTTGCTCTAATTAGTGATCCGTGTAACTGTACCCCGAGACACCTCTGACCCTCTAATATTTAGACATTTATTTTCTAAGCAGTATATGGCCTCCTTATTCTTCCCACCAAAATGTACCGCCTCGCATTTCTCTATATTGAAACTAATTTTCCAATTACACACCCATTCTGCAAATTTACTAATATCTTTCAATGCATTTTATTATAATCCTCCTCTATATTAACTATACTCTCCCGTGTGGTATTATATGCAAATTTTGAAATTGCACTTTTGATTTCTGAGTTCAAACTATTTATGTAAATAATGAACAGCAGTGGTCCCAGGCTGATCCTTGTGGATCACCACTTCTGACATTTTATCTAGTTTGAGTTATTGGTTTTAACTCCTACTCTCTGTTTTTGTAGTCAGCTTGCTATCTATTCAGCTAATTTTCCCCCAACTCCACATGGTCTGACTTCAATCATGAATCAACTATGCGGTATCATACTGAAGGCTGCTATTCCAAGTCTACTCCATTACCCTCATCTTCTCTTTCTGTTCCCACTTCAAATAATTTAATAAGATTCAGCAAGCATGATTTTCCCTTGTGAAATCTGTGCTGATTATTCTTTATCACATTTTCAGCTTTTAGATGTTTTTCTGTCACATATTTGAGCATAGATTCCATGACCTTGTCTACCACTGCAGTTAAGTTAATTGTCTACAGTTCTCTGGATTTTCTCTATATCACTTTTTAAATTCTAAATCGCTTTAGATATGCATTAGCTGTCTACCGGTCCTTTGATATTAACCCCTTTTCTAATGATTTTTAATAAATAAGTACTAGTGCCTCTGCTTTGTCTTCCCTATTTTTATATGCACGATGCAACCCATCCAGTCCAGGGATTTTGTCCTCTCTAAGTTTGCTCAGTTTATCAATGACCTCCCCCTTGTCTATCTTAACTGTTGTTAATGTTCTGCCATAGGAATTAAACTGTGAGTGAAACAGAAGTCACTGCTTTGCTTCTTATTTTTCTCACAACTATTTTTTTAAGTGAGCTTTATATATGGAGAAAAATATGACTTGGGAAATTACGTTACACAGTTTTATTGTGCAAAAGCTTAATTCATTCAGATCAAATTCCTTTCTTCATAGTTTTAGTGGAAGTGGTAACCTATTAGAAATCAGCAGATTACATCCCCATGAAAATAGTAGACCAAAGAATTTAAAATGACAATGTTAGTGTTTGTACAATAATATTTCAGATAGCAATTTCCAAGCTTGCATCTTTATGCAAATAAAATAAACATAGTACTAATTGAAAAAAATACAGAATTGATCCATCTACAGAAAAATTTTGTCAACAGCATTGTCCTAGTCTTAAGAATTCTACGGGGCAGGAGGGTGGTGTGTGGTTCTTAGAAAAGTAACAACTACATTGCTAGGGTAAGTTTCTCACAGACAGTTCTTCAAATTGAAATGATTTGCTTATTTATTTATGTTTATTTTATAATTGCATAAAACTTCAAGCAAATTTTTGAATATCAGTAACCTTCTCCAGTTTTATAATTCCCCAAGATCTCTGGGCTCCTCCAGTTCAACACATCCCCTATTTTAATCATTCCATCATTGGCAGCCAGGCTTTCAGATGTCTAGCACTAAATTCTGAAATTCTCCATAAAATCTCCTCATTCTCTACCTCTCACTCTCTTCGCTCTTAAAATCTCCCACTTGGTTAGATCTCCGTATCTGGCTTGGTGTCAAATTTTGTTTGAAAATGCTCCCGCAAAGTGCCTTGGGCTTTTGCTCTATGTTAAAGGCACTATATAAATACAGGTTATCATTGAAACAGCGCAAACATTCCAATATATACATAAAGTATTCAAAATATACACATGGTGTTGCAACCTCTATACATACTAGGCAGGCAAAACCTAAAACATGCATATAACTGTAGCTGTTCTCGACAAAAAAAACATAAAAGTGCATCAGATCTGTTTGTAAAACTTACAATTTTCCAATAAATTAAGCATTAATTCCCAACAGCAGTGACTTCTTTTTTTCCATAGTTTTTGTAGGTCACATTTTTAAATGTGGAAATTGACCCCCTGTAAAGTGGATTTGTACCCTGAAAATACAACAATACTTTATGAAGGAACAGAAACATTTATGTAGTTATGCACATAAAGCAAAGTGAATTATATGAACCACCTCTATTGCCACAGTAAGTTTATCATAGACTTTCTCCCTCCAACTTCCTTTTCAATGTCACTCCAAATGAGGCCACCAACCTTGTCAGCAATGACAATTACGACAAAACTAAACTGGAATTTACCAATATGTTTGGCCAAATAACACCAAGTTGTATATTTTCCGTGTTGCCCACTGCAGCTTTACCTATCCAGCTTATTAGAATTATAAAGTATACATGACATCTCTCTTAGCTCAGCAGCCTTTTAAATATTTGCATTCTATGTTAAATTTGAGATGCAAATTAACAGTGTAACTTATTTAATTTTAAATACATACCGTTTGCCACTTAGCCTTTGCTCGTTCAGCTTCAAATTTGGCCACTTCTTTGTGGTCGTGAATGGATATAAACATCTTCCAGATACTGAGGATAACCAAACCAACGACAAGGATTGCCAAAGAAATCCCCAAAACTATCATAAGTACATTTGGAGGCAAGGGGCATTCTGTGCAAACAATACAAGATTTCAAAGTGTAGCAGTTGCTAAAATGCAGGAATGTTGTTGTTATGATGTGACGTGGTGATTGACACAAGGGTTAATGTTAGAGAATGGGAGCTCAAGGTGAAATACAACATTGGATGCACTATACTGTGTGTGATAGTGATGGTGACCTGGATTTTCATTGAGTTGGGTTAACTTGGGAGCCCTTTAAAAATGCTGGGCCTGACCTGATTCTGGGATTCCCAACCCCATTCCTGGGCTATCTAATTATCGGGAGTGCCTTGAAAGGGTAAAACTGCTTCCTGGCAGAAGCCCACATCTGGCATTTTTGACCTGGCCGGCTCCATTGTGGAGACAGGTATTTCCTACTCCTCCCCAATTATCTTGCAGACACACCAAATTTTTAAAGAGTTGTGGTTCATGGCCCCCAAAAGGAGCCGTGATTGCTAGTGTTCATGAAGTGTTTAAAAGATAAGCTCAAAAGGTCCACCTCATGCCCCCCTAGGCCAGGTTCCACCCTCCCACTGCTCCCTAATTTTCCTTAAGCCCCTATGCCCGGATCTGCCTTTCCATTCACCCCCTCAGGCCTTCATACTAGGCTCTTCCCTTCCACCCATTCCCTATGTCTGCTTATATCCTCTATGCTAGGCCCTGCTCTTCCACCCAAATCCTCAGGCCCCTAATGCCCCGCATGCCAGGCTCTGCCTTTGAAAAATGTAATTCACTAATCACTTTCACCAATAAAAAATGTCTGGGTGACAATCTAATATAAGTGGCAATCATTCAGTCCCTTTGAAACTTCAAACACCATAAATACTTCAAACTACTTGAGTTATGTCAACAAACATTGTGAAACTGACCACAGAGATCAAAAAGTCTGAGCTGTCATCGAATCATAGAATCTCCACAGTGCAGAAGGAGGCCATTTGGCCCATCATGTCTGCACCAACTCTCTGACAGATCATCAATCAAACAATGTTTCTCTGGATGCAGGTGTTCTGTTATTCTAATGGATGTCTGGACTCTCAGCCAAATATATATTGAGGCAAAGTTCCGCAAAGTTTGTTGATTGAACTCAAGTTTCAAGAGTTTGTTATTTGTGATTTTTGAAACTTCACAGGGCCAGAATGTTTGACACTTTCATTAGCTCACTGTCCATGTTTTTTGCCATAGGAAAAAGTGATCAGTGGATTCCATTTTTTTCAAAGATTTTTAAACATTCCACTTTACAGTGGTTTTCATTGACTCTAGAAAGTATCATTGGATCAATGGGCATGGAAGTGCCATAGCCTGGCATGGGGGCATGAGGGGACATGGGGGTGGGTGGAAGATATGTGATGGCATGAATGGCAGGGGGAGTGCTTGGAGGGTCAAGGGGATGAGAAGTGGAAGGCCTTTTCATTTTTCTTTCATTGGGACCAAGTTCTACTGCACTGAGATGGTCTTTTCACCAGTCTGCCTCCATACCCAATGGTCCCTGTGGTTGCCTTCGCACTTCTTTCTGGATCAGCTGCTCCAACTTCAGCAGCACCTAACCCCCAGCAATGAAGGTCCCACCTTGGTGTGCATTTTCTCTGAAGACGGGCATGCCAAGCCAGCAATTTTCCAGACTTTCCCCTATCTGCTTTGTGGATGAAAATTCAGGCATAAATCTCACTATATCCTCCCCGCTACTCTGATCAAAAACTGGTGAAGAAATCAAAATATTAAGCGTCTGTAATCATTAAATGTGATTGTTTTACTGCTGGTTAATTATATTCTTATCATATTGAGCAATGCCTTTGTAAGCCCTTTTAAATGATAAATGAAAAAGCATTTTTCATTTGGGCGGCACGGTAGCACAGTGGTTAGCACTGCTGCTTCACAGCTCCAGGGACCTGTGTTCGATTCCCAGCTTGGGTCACTGTCTGCGTGGAGTTTGCACATTCTCCTCGTGTCTGCGTGGGTTTCCTCCGGGTGCTCCGGTTTCCTCCCACAGTCCAAAGATGTGCGGGTTAGGTTGATTGGCCATGCTAAAATTGCCCCTTAGTGTCCTGAGATGCGTAGGTTAGAGGGATTAGGGGGTAAAATATGTAGGGATATGGGGGTAGGGCCTGGGTGGGATTGTGGTTGGTGCAGACTTGATGGGCCGAATGGCCTCTTTCTGTACTGTAGAGATTCTATGGTTCTATGATCACTGATTTCCAGTCAACCTCTTGATTGTTCCTGCGACCCCCCCCCCCCCCCCCCCCCCCCCCCCCACCATGAGTGACCTAATGGGGTTCCCACCATGGAATGATGGTGGGAACCCTATTATAAAAAATATAAGTATGATTAGCGGGCCTCCCCACTGCAACATCCCCCCACGCTCGATATTAAAGGGATTCAATGGGGTACATGCAGAAAAACTACTTGTTCTGGTGGAAGAATCCACGACAAGAGGACACAGCCTTAAAATTATAGTCAGGCCATTTATGAGAGAAACCAGGAAGCATTCTATCACAGAAAAGTTAGTAAAATCTGGAACACTGTCCCCCAAAAGGCCCTAGATGCTGGCTAATTGAAATTTTAAAGACTGAGATTGATGATTTTGTTAGGTGATGTTATCATGGGATATGGATCAAAGGCTGGCAAGATGCAGGCCAGCTGTGATCTGATTGATTGGTGGAACTGACTCAAGAGACTGAATGGCCTACTTCCATTCTTAAATTCCTTAGCTGGTGGCTCTTCCTAAATTCATAAAATTTTATATCCATTTACTTCTCACCTCCTCTCACTTGTCTGTTTAGGATCAGTAGTTTTGTTTAAAAAATCATTTGATTTGTCAGCACAATAAATCTTCATTGGTAACTATCAATGAAAAGTTCACATTTAGTTTAGATGTCGAATCCTTAATTTAACAGATTTTTCCTCATTTTAACAAATGGCTAATTTTTGCCTTGCAGATGTGTAACATCCAGAAATGTGACAAGGAAAGATACGGCTAGAAACAAGACTTAGAGTTAAATTAATATATCGCCCAAGCTCACCTGTTTGTTTTAAATCAAAAAGATGTGATCTTCCATATCCATCCGTAATAATACGGAATGATATTGTGCAATCATTGCCACTTTTCAAAGAACAGTAGACAGATTGGTTTTCTTCAAATTCTACAAAAATAGTTTGGAAATATGCACATTAAGTTTTAAACATGTTTTTTTAAAATCAGTAAAATCACAACTGCTACCCACTGACCATGGTCTTGAATAATTGTATTTGTCTTTTCAATGAACGATAAAATAATTCTGCATTTCAGCACTTTTCAAATCTCACTTCCTACACAAATGTTTTGCCAGAAAGCTATGCCTGACTTCAATAGCTGCATGGGTGGTCCATCTGCAATGGCCAACAAATGCATCTGTCAACTTTCTTTCCTAAGAATTTCATTGAATCGGCTGCGCACATTATTTTACCATTCATAATATACTTTCTTCTGAACTCAATAGCCCACAATATCCATGATACAATGAAGACTAAAATGTGTTCATTGTTAGTTCTGACAACTAACACGTCTAGATTATATGACATTTAATTTATGTTCATACAACCAAAATGATGCTGAAACCTCCTGGATACGCTAGGCACTTTTAAAGTGAAGAAAGCTAAAACATTTGAAATATATTCACCAGAGAACTTGCAACTATAAAACAAGTGAAGCATTAAAATTCAGAAGTCATGTTTGTTTTTAAGTGACCACCACTTCATTCCACTGAAAGTGTTGAGGGGCTACAATAACAAATCTATACTGACTTTTATTTTAAGTTATTTGAGATCTTTATTATTCATTACTCAAAATAACTAAATCCAGTATTTGGCCCTTTCAATATTACATTTCCTGAGACCCTTTTGACATAGCTGTACCAAGTTTATTAATTATTAATAGATCAGTTGGCAGTGCACCCATGATTCCCCATTATGTAAACCCTGGGAGGAATTTTCCAGCCGTGCTTGCCCCAAAACTGAAAAATCTCGCCCGAGGTCAACGGATCTTTGCATGGTCCACCCTCCGCAATTCCTGTGGCGGATGGGATGGCAAAACTCCTCTCCTGTGTTTGAGATGACCTGCAGGATTTTGTACATCTATGAAATCAGCCTTTTTTTTTATCAGACACTACTTCCAGAAAAAGTAATTTTCTTTGCAAAATTTTGAAATGTTTATTGCAATCATTATGAGAAACATGAGTCAAAAGTGCAAGACAGAGGAGACATTTAGCTACTAAGTTTCTGAACAGCTAATATTCTAACTGTTGCATATTAATACTTATTGCCTTGGCCAGCACTCCATTATACATCTGACTTGAATCTGGTAGAGAGTGGAAAACTTCTGGGAGTCAGGAAATGAGTCATTTGGCACAGAATACTCAATGTCTGACTTGTTGTTCTAGCGACAATATTTATATGGTCCAATTAAGTTTCAGGTCAATGAAGGCCCCTCCCAGGATGTTGGTGGGGGTTTCAGTGGTGATAATATCATTGAAATTCAAGGGGCTGCCCATCCCACCTTTTGGTTCAGTGATAGCACTCCAATCGCTGATGCAGAAAGTTCAAGTCCAATTCCAGACACTTGACATTTCAGAGGAGTTCTGAGGGAGTGCTGCACTCGGAGTTGCTGTCTTTTTGATGGGAAGTTAAACCAGGACCTTGTCTACATTCTCAGATGGGACATATGCGAGTATTTAAAGAACAACAGGAAGTTTTTCCAATGTTCAACCAAAGCCACCAAAAAAATTGTTATCGGAATTTTCTGAAACTTTTGGATTAGGCAAGAAAAGTTATGCGAAACTCACCGTCTTCACAGACACCTTTTCTCACCTGATTAACGACACTCTGTACAATTTCAGAATGCTAGCGAGGATCACACAGCCAGCTAAAGGGGCGAGGCCTAAACATGCCAGGAACGCCGGGATTCTGAGGTCAGGAGCATCCCAATCTCAAAATGAAATTTAAGTGCCCCCCCTGCTCCCACATATATTATATCATAAGCATGACGTGGTCTTCATATGAAAAAACATCTGCAGTCTAATTTCTCTGTTAAAATTAATTTTTTCAGAATTGACGCTGGTAAAATGGATTTTTTGACATGCACCCTCATTAAACATAGAAATATAGACATATAAAATATAGGAGCAGGAGTAGGCCATTGAGCATTCAATGCATTATGATCATGGTTGTTCACCCAACTCAGTAACCAATTCCCACTTTCTCCCCATATCCTTTGGTCCCTTTAGCTCCAAGTGCTATATCTACTCCTCTTGAAAACATACAATATTTCAACTGCTTTCTGTGGTGCTAAATTACCCCTTAGTGTCAGGGGGATTACCTGCGGAAATACTTGGGGTTACGGGCATAAGGCCTTGGTGGGATTGTTGTTGGTGCAGTCTCAATGGACTGAATGGCCTCCTTCTGCACTGTCGGGGTTCTATGACATCTGTGACTTGTTCTTTGACTATTTGAAACCCACAGATCTTCAGAGATTAAAACAATGAGTTGTATCAAAACAGTGATTTTCACAGTAATTTCATTGCAGTGTTAATGTAAGTCTACTAGGGACACTAATAAGTAAACTTAAACTTGTTTCGGTTTTATTTTTTGATATGAAAGTAGTGTTTGCTACCTGCTGTTTGATTGATCGTTGAATCAACTAACATGCATTTTTCTTGGCATTCTTCTGCTGATCCATCCGCATTAGACAGGAAACACTCAACACAGCTCCTGCAAGAGAAATACCATCATACAAGATCAATAACTGCCAAGCCTTTGTCCCCATCATTAAAAAATGAAATATCTGTGTTTCTTAAGGTCTAGGAACCAACACAACTTGTACAATGCAAGTGTAAGGCATATACAGCTAGACAAAATGCCTCTGGAGAAGTTCAAAGGCAAGTATCCAGGTTGACATTTACAAAGTTGATACTTGACAAGCATTATTCAAAAGAGTATTTTCCTCAGAGGAGCCAAAATATTTTTTGAAAACACTTCTGGCACACTCTTTGTAGATAAGAAAGCTTTAGATATTCGTAGCTCTTTAAAAAAAAGCATCTCATGTCATATTACATAATAGGGAATGTTTGTAAAACAGCTACAGAATCTCCTTCGAGACATGTAATTCAATCATTAATTATCTTGGAGACAAAAATGTGCCAAAGGGCTATTTTAAAAAGAGGAGTTGCTGAAAGATAACACAGAACAAATGGCACTCCACTGCTAGGGACAGAGATTGTTAAATATCTCTATCTACAGCAGCTTATGAGTTGTTGCATAGAATTTTACAGCACAGAAGGAGACCATTTGGTCCATTGAAGTAATAAAGGTCAGCAAAGAGGGTCTTTGGGAAAAGTCTGACATGTATTTCTTTAAAACATCAGTACTTTCCACTTTGATGAGAAGCAACTGAATTTCTGTTAATGTGGAAACTTGAAGCACAAAATATTACATCTTTGTATCTTGATGTTTCATTTGTAAACCAAAGTATAAGACAGAGCTGAGCAAAATTTTCAGCCTGAGGGCCATATCTGGATATGGAAATTGTGTAGTGGGCAATAATTGTTCAAGAAGCAAATGATTTGTATTCAAACAGGGAGAACACAATTTTGTTTAAAAATCACCAGGGCTGTAACTTCTGAACTGCCGGCGTTGGCCTGGGGAATTCCTCTCATAGGTTTTCTAAGGGTTTGCACAGCAATTTGCACACTGATTTAAATTGCAAATCTTGAATGGTTCCACCAGGGTACACCAATAGTTACTCAGAAAAAGTTAAAAGAATTAAAACGTCTTCTAACTTCTGGATAACTATTGTAAACGCCCACACTGACACCCACTGAACTCCCCCCACATCTCAACTAATTCCCCCACAACATATTCCCCTTCACCCTAACCCCCCAAGGATTCTGCCCCCTGTGGAGCTGACCCAACCCCCGTTGTACATCTGATCTACCCGCTTGCAACCCACGGGCCCGACTGGACGAGACCAAACTTCACCCCCACCCGCCCCAACCTATGGACTTGACCTGACATATTCAACACCCATCAGCTCCATCTGACCCTCCCCAGACCCTGGCCTCTGCACCCTGACCTCTGAACCTATCACTCCTGACCCCCCAATCTCTGACCACCACCTCCTGACCTCCAACCCCACAACCGACCGGACTACATCGGACTCCAATCCCACTCCCCGACCCGTGGACCTGACCCAACATATCCAACACAGCCTGACCCTCCCAGCCCGGCCTCCGACACTCCCACGCCTGACCTCCAACACCACCCCACCTCTAACACCCAACACCCACTTGCCCTCAGACCCTTCCTTGAGACACAGACCCTCCACCACCCCCAACAGGACTCTGCCGGGGCCTGTGAGGAGACTTTCCAGGAAGGTTCTAAGCAGCTCCAACGATCGCAATTGTCAACATAATTGTTGAGAGCAGTTAAGTATTTATTTATTGTGATTCCTGTGGGCGATCGCTTTTCATTGCTAGTTGGAATTTTTGGCCTCACCACTATGTTAAAATAATACTACTGGACAATGCATTGTTAGAAAATTGCATAATTGAGTTGTTAGTTCATATTACTACAGAATTGTATTGTTCCTGTCAAAACACAAATTTTATTAGAGCTAAAGCTTTTCCTTGCATTGTGCTAGGTAAAATTGCTGCAGTTTCCCCATTATTGATGACTTATTTACATTTAATTCTGCAGTCAGCTTTGGTGCATCATCAATCATTCTCCAGTTGGTTTTGGCAATAAGCAAAATATATTCAAATTATGTTAGCTTTTAAGTAAGCCAGAAGTTATTAAAGAAATTTCTTTGTTAATCAACTTAACTCTGAATAATAGATATTCAATATAGATAAATTTTGGTTAAAATAAACATAAAACTTTTTTATTATTATAACTATATTATAACAAAGTGTTACAATAATTAAATCAAACTTACTCCCTGTTTAATTGAGGTGGCATGAGCTAGGGTTTAATAATAAGAGTGCAGCAGTAGTGCAGTGATAGTTATTGTTGAGAGTTAGCGAGCTTGTTGCAACTTACCAAAGGCTAAACCAGATTCCTCGGGTAGAAATTCACACTCCACAGCTGGTGAGGGTTTACAACTGAAGGGCTCTTGATGGGGTTTCTTGGGGTCCTTTGGATCTCTGCACACTCAGCTTTCCAGATTTTTTCACGACTAACATGCTGCTAATCCAGTCTTTAGGCTTTGTCACTTTCTTGATTACTCCCATCTTTGCAAGTTCCTCTCTCTCGTCTTTCAGATTGGGCTTGGGGGCAGCTGGAACTTTCCTCAGAAGATGTTGCGTTGGTCTCAGACTCATCTACCTCAAGATGACATTCTCCTGGAAGACCTCCAAGATCTTCTTTGTAATTTGTCAGGATCTGTTCAGTAGTCAATGGCTTAGTGCTCTGTGAAAAACTGCCAATCTCTTCTGGTACATGGAAGGTTATCAGTCAAAGCCTTTTACTCATTTCCACTGAAATGAGAGCATTTTGCTTTGTACATGCTATCTGGAACTTCTTTCTTCCTGTTTCGTTGGGATCTCAGCTTAGTTAATCCTCTTGGGGTGAGCATTGTTCCTTCATATAGACTCAAATGTGCGTTTGAGCGCTTTCTTTTCAGGTCACCATCTTGAGCAACTTCACACTAGTCCATGAAGCTCATGGTGTTGCACGTAGCACTGGTGTTGTGGTGATTATCACTTTGTATACGTGAGAAACTTTTTTTTCCCAGACTTTGATTAAAACAGGATACTCACAGGTATCTATCTGAAACTTCATACTAACTTGATGCTTTCCTTCTGCAGTCATCCAATAGTCATGAACCATTTTTATCTTGCGACTTGATGGTGTCAACCTGTTCTTGGCTCCGTGTGTGGTGTCCACCACAATATTACATCCAGTACTCTGGCCTTGAGCTTTCCACTGTGCCTCTGTAAATAGTTCTTCCTTTTCTCTATTGTCTTGTGCTTTGTAAGACCTGGACTACCTCTCTGCATAGTGAAAGTCTAGTTCAGTTCTACCATCAATACTCTTCAGCTGATGATGAATCACTTCAGAGTCTCTGTGCATGTTTGTAGCTATTCTTGCCTCTGAGTGAGAAAGTTATAGTTGGGAATCTCGTTCCAGATCCTTCAGCAGGTAACCAAGCCCGACACTTCCGCGTAGTACTGAGGGAATGCTGCACTGTCAGAAATACCATCTTTTGGATGAAATGTTAAACCAAGGCTCTATCTACCTTTTCAGGTGGACATAAAAGGTCCCATGGCACAATTCTCCTCGTGTCCTGACTAACATTTCTCTCTTGACCAAAATCACTAAACAGATTTATTTCATTGCGGTTTGCGGGACATTGCTGTATGAAATTAGCTGCTAATTTGTCTTTTATTGTAACAATGACTACATTTCATTAAATACACCATCAGACTTGACAATATACCATTAAACTTTGTATGTCCCAAACTCCAGGTATTTTGCTTTGTGGATTTTTGGTTATGGAATTAGACCAGTTATTTGTCCTATATAATCTTTTCTTATCAAACTATGGAGATTACCGTTTAGAAATGCAGGGATCATAACAAGTTGGGCATTTTTCACAGTTATCCCCAGAGGCCCCTGGGTGCACGCAGACACATTTGCCACAGATACACTCTCCACGTCCACTACATAGGGCTCCATTTTCAGAAATACAAAGGTCTGTGCTTGTGGTGCAATTACAATATTCACCAGTCCATCCTTGGTGGCAATGGCATTCCCCACAATCACACTGCCCATGACCTAGGAAAGAAAATGAATATTAAATCTTTGCTGAGACTCAATGTCAGCATTTCATTGAAAGCTATGTGCAATTTCAGCACGTTATATGTTTAAATGTCACGGTGGCGCAGTGGTTATCACTGCTGCCTCACAGCGCCAAGGACCCGGGTTCAATTCTGGCCTCAGGTGACTGTGTGACTTGCACATTCTCCCTGTGTCTGAATGGGTTTCCTCTGGGTGATCCGGTTTCCTCCCACAGTCCAAAGATGTGTAGGTTAGGTGGATTGGCCATGCTAAATTGCCCTTTAGTGTCCAAAGATGTGTAGGTTAGGTAGGTTGGCCATGCTAAATTGCCCTTTAGTGTCCAAAGATGTGTAGGTTGGGGTAAATATGTGGGGCTATGGGGATAGGGTGAGAGTTAGTGCAGACTTGATGGGCCAAATAGCCTCCTTATGCACTATAGGGATTCTATGAAACATGTTGCACTAGAAATGTCAATTAGGAATCTTAACAGATACTAGCACTGAATCCAAGTATTAATTTAGTTTGAATTATTCTGCAAAATTCTAAACAGACTTTCCTAGACCAGTTTGATTGACTTATTAAACAAATACATACAGGGATAATATACCCTTCTGAGTCAGAAAGTTAGATGTTCAAGCCTCACTACAGATCTGTGCATAATCTAGGCTGAAACCAACAACACTGATGGACCGCTACATTGACAGAGATGTCATCTATCAGGTAAGTCACTAAACCAAAGTGCCTGTTGAGGTGGATGTAAATAATTCCATACAACTATTCAAAGAAAGGTAGGGCTGTTCTCCTAGTATTCTGGGCAGTATTTATCTTTTAACCAACATCATGAAGCACAGATCAACTGGTCTTACATGGCAGTGCAAAAGACAAGGCTGAAGCATTTACTACCCCGTCTTCAGCCAGAAGTACCAAGTCAATGGTTCATCCCCACCTCCTCCTGCCTGGTCTGCCGGGTGTTTCCAGCATTTCCTGTTTTTATATCACCTGAGACCATTAGGATAATAATAGAGGGATGAATATCCTTTCCACAACGATCCATTATGCTACTTTACCAGATGACAAACAATAAACTGCAGCACAAAACCTACTCTCAGCATAATGAATTACTCTCAACACAATTAATTAGTGTTAGCCTGGACTCGGTGATAACACTGTCACCTCTCACTCCCTTAACCAACACCTAAATTCAATTATCTGGTCACTTGTTTCATTGCTGTTTAGCGCAACTTGCTATATGTAATTCCACTGCCTCATTTCCTAGACTGTAATAGTGACTACCCTTCAAAAACACTTAATTGGCTGTGAAGCACTTCAGGATAGCTCTATGGTCTTGAAAGTTGCTAGATAAATACAAGTTGTTTCATTTTTAATGATTAAAAGATGTGATTGTCTTTCTTGCAAGAAAGCCATGGGAAAACAAAATATATGTTGAAATTTGCATTTCTTTGTAAGTGAGTTGGAAAAGGAATATAATAAAACCTTCTGTGGTTACATGAAAGTGCGATTGAAATTGGAGAAGGGTGAACTGCAGGAAACAGCATCTGAAAGAGTGTTCATATATCAGACAGATGATGGTATCAAAACAACATACTTTTGGTCTGGATTTCTCAATGTGTTGGAATGTTACCAGGGAACAAAATAGACCCAATGGATACACGCTGAGACTTCATAATTTTATAGAGTTTACCCTCCTGGCACAGAGCTTTGCATGACAGGAATGCATATAAAACACTCGGGCAAGGAGATCAAAAGCTTGATTCACAGCATGCATGATTTGGCAACCATCAGGACCAAAATGAAATTTAATTTAATCAATACCAAGGTAAGTTCTGAAAATTTGACATTGCACTGATTAAAATGTATTTGACTTTTGTCATGGTTGGAAATTTATTTACCCAAAATGCAAAATGGAATTTGAACCAGCACTAACCAAGACTCAAACGCAATAGCAAAAACCATGAAAAGTAATAATGCACTGGAGCACACAGCATTTATACCCTTTGCCAAGGGGAAATTGAGCCCAGCACTCCTTGTGCATCCATACATGTTTATGATTATTTTATACAAATTTTCATAGATTTCCAAAGGTTGAGAAATTCAAAACAGGGCATCAGCAATCTACAACTTAAAGCTAACATCTGACTAATAAGTGTGCCAATTCCTAGTGTCCAAATTTTTGGACACTAGGAATCATCACATTCGCAATAGGCCCCAAATCTTTGGACACTAAAGGGCAATTTAGCATGGCCAATCCACCTAACCTACACATCTTCGGACTGTGGGAGGAAATCGGATCACCCATTAAATTTCACTAAATTTCCAAAGGTTGAGAAATTCAAAACGGGGCATCAGCAATCTACAACTTAAAGCTAACATCTGACTAATAAGTGTGCCAATTCCTAAAAGATGGCAAATCACAAGAAACTAAATTAGAAGAAAACATTTTCAGAACTTAATTCACAAAGATACCTTTCAATAAATTGTTACTATTACATTATTTGTGCCTTCAATCATTACATATGTCTGTATATGAATACTCCGACTAATCTCTTTAAGCATTCGCCAATCAGAACTATAGAAGTTCTTGCAATGCCGACAGAAGCTTACAGGCAATTGGCAACTCACTGGGTAACAGAAGTACTTTCCTGTTGTTCTCATTTTAGTGGCAAGGTGCTCTGAAATTTTCACTCATAACATGAATAATGTTAGTTTTCAAAATTCTTGATATCAAAGTTGGGGGGGGTTTGAAGAAATTAATTTATGGAACAGTATCAATTAATGCAAGTATGATTATGATGGTGTTTAGTGCAACTTGCTATGTCTATCAGAACTGGCACTTAAATTATTAGCCAGGCTATTTTGGGGAGGCAAATAGGCCTCATTTGAAAACCTAAGGAAATGCAACTCTGTACCACTTTGTTATGAAACAATCTAACTGAACATAACTGGCGGAATAAGGTTACACCATTTGTGTAAGCTTGGCTATATCTTCTGAATGCAAAATTTGCGGGTGTATACTGAAGACATGCTAACCTTATTTTATCCATCGTTCTTCATCATAAATACGTGTACTTATTTGAGTCGTTTTAGATTAAAGTTGAGCTTTCAAACTGAGTATTTTGGTACTCATTGCTGGTTTAGAGATAATGTGACTTAGATTAAAAGTCAGGAATGTACTGTATAAATGACAAGCTATCTAAAAAATAATCGATTCAAAGTAAAACTTTACATACCTCCACACAGAAGCCCTTTAAATCTCACACACGAAAAATCATCACATTCGCAATAGGCCCCGTATATCTGTCCAAACTCAGATGAGTAACAGGCACACTGTCCACAGTAGCAATCTCCTCGACCATTGCAGGAAATGTTTTCTGCACTGTGCTTGCAGCTACCCATGTTTATGTTCTCTTCTGTACATTCACAATGAGGACCTAGTCGGCCAGCGTTGCAAACACATACACCACACTGAAAAGAGCCATTGCCATTGCTGCATCTTGAGCTATTGTGCTCTGCACTTGTTTGGCAGCTGCAGCTACAGGCTGACCGTACTTCAATCTCCAGGGTGTCTCTGAATCCTAAAGGCTTTATTACAATATGTTTAGGTTCCTTCAGACATTCTGCCAATTCAACAGTCACATTAAAAGAAACCTAAAGTTAAATAAAACATAACACATTAATATCTCATTTGTGAACGTAGGTTAAGAAAATTCAAAGGGTGATACTCAGCCAATCATCTATCACATGATGGATAACGTTTCATGTCATCACAGCATTTAAATTTGTACATTAGAGATCCTGTTCATATAATTTGTGATTTCTATTGGCCAGAATTATCTGGCTGTTTGCTTGTGGCGGGTTCTCTGGCCCTGCCGCCAGTGTATCCCCCAACGCGAGTTTCCCGGTGGTTTGGGATGGCTACAGTGGGAAATGCCATTGACAGTGGCAGGAGCAGAAGATATTGCCACAAGCGAATGCTGCCGTGAAACCCACTGATGGGAGGCCGGAGAATTCCAGCCGTTGTTTTAAAAACAAATGTAAGTATGAATGTTTATTTGTTACCACATATTAGACTTATGAATAAGGTCAGAGAATGCAGAATTGGGGGTAAGGAACAGAATGGATAGCTAGCTGGATTCAAGACAGAAAGCAGAGAGTCAGGGTAATGGGTAATTATTCAGAATGGCAGAAGGTGAGAAGTAACATATCACTAGAATCACTGCTGGGATCACTTGTTCATAATTTACACCAATGATTTAGACATTGGAATCATAAAGCACAATTTCCAACTTTGCAGATGACACCAAAGTGGATGGGACAGCCAACACTGAGGAGGGCTGCAACAAATTGCAAGAAGAATTGACAACATTAAAAAAATTATTCACAATCAAATACACAACATTTAGATGTTTCTGTTCAGAGAGGAACGCTAAGCCTTACTGTCTCTCCGATGTAGAGATGAGAACACTTTTTCTCTCCATGAATGATGGCACCGTCTTGACAGATAGCAGTGAAAATGAACTGCACTCCATCAGTATCTCCTGTCACTTCCAGTTCCACCTCAGATCGCAGCTCCTGCAATGATAGGAAAGAGATCGGAGAAATTTACACCACAAGGTCGCATTCCATTGTGCTGGCACTGCTTCTATGTATATGTCATTTTCCATACACAGTTAAATCATTCTTTATAAAGTATTTGTCCACTTCCCTTTCAAAATATGTGATGAATTCTGCTCCATCAATTGTGTTTGCTGGGGGATCTGTGCTGACAAATCTCTGCATAAATTCCTAGAATCTCACATCACAGGAGGAGGCCCATGGTGCCTGTGCAAGTTAATTTGTCCCAACTTTTTTCTTTTCTCTGTTGGTAATCATCTAAAATATATGCACTCCAGTTACCAACTAACTTACCCAGTGAAAATAACATTTCCCTGCTTACCTTATCACAGCACAATTCACAATTTTGAATCCCTCTGTCACGATGATGTTATCTGCGGGGGTGTCCCTACTTGAAACATTGGTTTGTGGTGGTGTGTTGTTTTGATTTTGGAATAGTGTGAGGAGTCATGTGAAACCCCAGTGAGAATAACCAGTTCAGTTGTTTTACAGCAATTATTAAAGACTAGTTATTAAATTAAAGACAAATACACACAAATAAGACTACAGCACTCTAAGAGGATTAAGTATAGGAATCACTAAACACACACACAGAGTTTATATAGAAATTACCTCCTTGTTCCAAAATATATCTATGATCCCTGAACTAAAGACCTCCCCTTCCCAAACACCATCCAAATTAAATAAATCTATAAGTCAAATCTTGCTTATTGTTACCACACAATACAAGGTTGGGGATCAAGTCTGGGAAGTGTCTTTTCTTGGCCCAGTGAAGATATTTAAACTACCTTCACAAAGGTTTCGGCAATCCCTTAGCTCTAAGACTTAGATGCGGGCCCAGCCTCCTGGCTGTGAATTGTGCACTAGCTTCTTATGCTATGAGACACTAACTGGCCTCTCAGTTGCTAGATTTAAACTGGCCTGCCTGCTTCTGAGGGTGCTGGCAATTACACCAATTTTCCTCTTTGAATCTTCATTCTGTGTATTTGGCTGTCTGCATTCTCAAATTCTGTGACTCTAGAAATGCAGTAAGAAGTTTAACAACACCAGGTTAAAGTCCAACAGGTTTATTTGGTAGCAAAAGCCACACAAGCTTTCGGAGCTCCAAGCCCCTTCTTCAGGTGAGTTGGAATTCTGTTCACAAACAGGGCATATAAAGACACAAACTCAATTTACATGAATAATGATTGAAATGTGAATACTTACAACTAATCAAGTCTTTAAGAAACAAAACAACGTGAGTGGGGAGAGCATCAAGACAGGCTAAAAAGATGTGTATTGTCTCCAGACAAGACAGCCAGTGAAACTCTGCAGGTCCACGCAACTGTGGGAGTTACAAATAGTGTGACATGAACCCAATATCCCGGTTGAGGCCGTCCTCGTGTGTGCGGAACTTGGCTATCAGTTTCTGCTCAGCGACTCTGCGCCGTCGTGTGTCGCGAAGGCCGCCTTGGAGAACGCTTACCCGAATATCAGAGGCCGAATGCCCGTGACCGCTGAAGTGCTCCCCAACAGGAAGAGAACAGTCTTGCCTGGTGATTGTCGAGCGGTGTTCATTCATCCGTTGTCGCAGCGTCTGCATAGTTTCCCCAATGTACCATGCCTCGGGACATCCTTTCCTGCAGCGTATCAGGTAGACAACATTGGCCGAGTTGCAAGAGTATGTACCGTGTACCTAGTGGATGGTGTTCTCACGTGAGATGATGGCATCTGTGTCGATGATCCGGCACGTCTTGCAGAGGTTGCTGTGGCAGGGTTGTGTGGTGTCGTGGTCACTGTTCTCCTGAAGGCTGGGTAGTTTGCTGCGGACAATGGTCTGTTTGAGGTTGTGCGGTTGTTTGAAGGCAAGAAGTGGGGGTGTGGGGATGGCTTTGGCGAGATGTTCGTCTTCATCAATGACATGTTGAAGGCTCCGGAGGAGATGCCGTAGCTTCTCCGCTCCGTGGAAGTACTGGACGACGAAGGGTACTCTGTCCACTGTGTCCCGTGTTTGTCTTCTGAGGAGGTCGGTGCAGTTTTTCGCTGTAGCGCGTTGGAACTGTTGATCAATGAGTCGAGCGCTATATCCTGTTCTTATGAGGGCATCTTTCAGTGTCTGGAGGTGTCTGTTGCGATCCTCGTCATCCGAGCAGATCCTGTGTATACGGAGGGCTTGTCCGTAGGGGATGGCTTCTTTAATGTGTTTAGGGTGGAAGCTGGAGAAGTGGAGCATCGTGAGGTTATCCGTGGGCTTGCGGTACAGTGAGGTGCTGAGGTGACCGTCCTTAATGGAGATGCGTGTGTCCAAAAATGCAACCGATTCCAGAGAGTAGTCTATGGTGAGTCTGATGGTGGGATGGAACTTGTTGATGTCATCATAGAGTTGTTTCAGTGATTGTTCACTATGAGTCCAAAGGAAGAAAATGTCATCGATGTATCTAGTGTATAGCATCGGTTGAAGGTCCCGTGCGGTGAAGAAGTCTTGTTCGAACCTGTGCATGAAGATGTTGGCATATTGAGGTGCGAATTTGGTCCCCATGGCTGTTCCGTGTGTCTGGATGAAGAACTGGTTGTTGAAGGTGAAGATATTGTGGTCCAGGATGAAGCGGATGAGTTGTAAAATTGCATCTGGAAACTGGCAGTTGTTGGCGCTGAGCACTGAGGCCGTTGCAGCAATGCCATCGTCATGGGGGATGCTGGTGTAGAGTGCTGAGACATCCATTGTGATGAGGAGCGCTCCTGGTTCTCCACATCACTCTAGAAATGAGCATGTATATCTCTCCAGTGATCTCTCAATTATTGAGGTAAACTGTTTCCTACTGATAGGGCAATTCACACCTGGTTTTGTCTAGATGCCTGCTAATCCCATTCCTGGGAAAATCACATCTTTTGAATGCTGGCTACATCTGTCGCTAAGCAGATTTCTATCTGTTGCTGGGGCAGATCATATTCTATCATTGTGTTAAATTCTGATTACTGCTGTTACTTGAAAGATTCATGACACCCTCATAAAACAATTTTCATATTTTACATTCATTTTCAACACAACACTGTTGTGCTTGAAGCATAACAGGGAGTGTGTATGAAGTATTAACATAGGCTTTTAAAAATTTGATATATTTTATAAAATGTTCTA
Organism: Mustelus asterias; assembly: GCF_964213995.1. Taxonomy (NCBI): domain Eukaryota; kingdom Metazoa; phylum Chordata; class Chondrichthyes; order Carcharhiniformes; family Triakidae; genus Mustelus; species Mustelus asterias. The sequence goes on along the minus strand of NC_135814.1, from coordinate 44,494,916 downwards.
AACAAAATTTGGTTCAATGTCAGGTGTATAAGTGCAAAGAGTTCAGTACGTTACTGAACTGTGATGCTACTACGTCTCACATTGGGTTAGGTGCTTTACTGTCATGCTGAATGAAGCTAATCAAATGCAGTTTAGGATTATTGCCAGAATATGGTGCAGACATTATTCAGCTGTCAACTGTGAGCAGATTAATGTTTTGGGCTTGTATGTTTTACATCAAACTCAGTCTTCTGCGAATTTCTTACAAATATACGCTGCTGAATAGAGCATGGAACCAGGTGTACAAGTGTTAATTACCGTCAAATTCAGGTGTTCCAAAATTTCTGAATGTAGCCCAAAACAGACAGTTTATGTTTAGAAAATTATGCCCTCTTAAAGCAACATCTAATGGTGAGCATGTACAGTTTAGTATATAACCGTGTGGACATATTGTGTAATGAGTTTTAAACCTTCTGAGATTTCATACACTTTATTTCTGGTTTCAGTTATACAATGTGGAAATAAACATTCCCAGAAGGAGAAAGGAAAAATTATAGTTGAGCTAAATTGTACTCATCTCATGTGTCTTCTTATAGCTGGTTCAAAAATGGGATTGACAGAACCTTCGGAAGAGCTTTCCCAACCACCAACTCAGTCAGGTAATGCCATGTGAATTCATGGAATCATAGAATAATGCAGGACAGGAAGAGACTATTTGGCCTATCATGCCAGTGTTGAATCTTAGAAAACTATCATAGAATCATAGAATCCTACAGTGCAGAAGGAGGCCATTCGGCCCAACGAGTCTGCGCTGACCACAATCTCACCCAGGCTCTATCCCATAACCCCATGCATTTACCGTAGCTAATCCCCATGAGACTAAGGGGCAATTTAGCATGGCCAATCCACTTAACCCGCACAACTTTGGACTGTGGGAGGAAACTGCACTACCCGAAGGAAACCCACGCAGATACGGGGAGAATGTGCAAACTTCACACAGTGACCCAAGCCGGGAATCGAACCCGCGTCCCTGGTGCTGTGAGACAGCAGTGCTAACCATTGTGCCACCGTGCCGCCCCTATCTAGTTAGTCCCATTCCCCTACTCTACCCCCACAGCCCAACAGTTCTTTTCTTCTCCAAGTACTGATCCAATTCTCTTTTTAAAGTTAATGCTGAATCTGCTTTCACCAACCCTTCAGCTGGTGCATTCCAGGGCATGACACCTCATGTTGCCTCACATTCCTTTACCAGTTACCTTAAATCTGTCCTCTGGTTACCGGCCCTTCTTCCACTGAAATGGTTTATCTTAATATTCTTATCAAAACACTTGAAACAAATCTCCCCTGATTGTCTCTGCACGAAGGAAAACAACCCCAGCTTCTCTAGTTTCTCCATATAACATTATTAGACAGGGTAGATTCAGAAAGAATGTTCCGGCTGGTGAGGGAGTGCAGAACTAGGAGTCATAGTTTGAGGATAAGGGGTAAACCATTTAGAACTGAGGTGAGGAGAAATTTCTTCACCCAGAGAGTGGTGAAACTATGGAATTCACTATCACAGAAAGTAGTTGAGACCAAAAGATTGTGTGATTTCAAGAAGAAATTAGATATAGCTCTAGGGGCTAAAGGGATCAAGGGATGTGGTGGGGGAGAATCAGGACATTGATTCTAATGATCAGCCATGATCAAAATGAATGGTGGAGCAGGCTCGAAGGGTTGAATGGCCTACTCCTGTTTCCATTTTCTATGTTTCCATAACTATAGCCTTTCACCTTTGCTACCATTCTAGCAAATTTTCTCGGTATTATCTCTAAGACCTTAACATCCCAGCTTATGTGTGGTGCCCAGTGCAGTGTCTGGAATAGCAGGGGTTAATGTGGGACTGAGAAACAGTGTCTCCCACAGTGTGATGTAAAGAGACACATGACCAGCGGCCAGAGAGAGTTGTGGATTGAGCAGAGACCTGTGTAGAAGCAAGCATGGAGTTAGTTCAGAGCTTGGGCTATTGGTATGTGTTATCAGTAGACAGTTAATGTTAAACCATACATGACTCACAACTACCTTGTGAGACCTACCGAACACGCAATATGGTGGCAGCAAATAGAAAAAACCCAGAATCTTAGAGAAGCTGGAGCAGAAATTCTAAAGTTGGAAAATTAAAGGAGCCACATTCTGACCTGACTGAAAGCACCTGAAGTGGAGACACAGAGGGAGATCACCTGAAAGAAGCTCCATTGCAGAGTTGGAAGCAGAAAGGCAGAAGAAAAAATTCCACTGTGCAGCTGAGGAATCCACAAGATCTCGTGGAGGTTCATTGTCAATTCCCACAGAATGCAGAATCAAAGGATCTAGCAGGAGTAAGCAAAATCAGATCTAAGCCAGGCCAGTTTTAAAACCATCTAGAAGGTCAAAATATTGTGGGGCAGGCCCAGAATAGTTCATTTAATAAACGGTGCAAAAACATAAACCCCAAAGAGGTCAGGACTGCCTCACCATGGGAGAATCCAGGAAGGGAGAGTCGGAGAGTGCAGACACAGCGAGGAGAGAGAGCGCAGACACAGCGAGGAGAGTGCAGACACAGCAAGGGGAGAGAGTACAGACACAGAAAGGAGAGAGCGTGTAGACACGGCGAGGAGAGAGAGCGCAGACACAGCGAGGAGAGAGAGCGCAGACATAGTGTGGACAGAGAGTGCAGAAACAGTGAGGAGGGAGTGCAGACGGTGCGGAGAGAAAGCGCAGACACAGCAAGGAGAGAGTGAGCATAGACACAATGTGTTGAGGGAATGCAGACACAGCAAGGGAAAGAGCACAGACACAACGAGGGGAGAGAGTGCAGACACAACAAGGAGCGAGAGCGCAGACACAGCGAAGGGAGAGAGCTCAGACACAGTGAGGAGACAGAGTGCAGACACAACAAGGAGAGAGAGCGCAGACACAGCATGCAGAGAGAGCACAGACACAGCAAGGGGAGGCAGTGTAGACACAGTGAGGACAGAGAGCACAGACACAGTGAGGGGACAGAGTGCAGACACAGTGAGAAAAGAGAATGCAGACACAGTGAGGAGAGAGAACACAGACACAGCGAGGAGAGAGAGCGCAGACACAGCAAGGAGAGAGTGCAGACACAGCAAGGAGAGGCAGTGCAGACACAGTGAGGAGACAGAGAGCGCAGACACAGTGAGGACAGAGAGTGCAGACACAGCGAGGAGAGAGAGCGCAGACACAGTGAGGACAGAGAGTGCAGACACAGCGAGGAGAGAGAGTGCAGACACAGTGAGGACAGAGAGTGCAGACACAGCGAGGGGAGAGAGCGCAGATACAACGCTGTCGATGACTCTTTTCACTACTTTTCCAATGATTGAGAGTAAACGGCTGTGGACAGCTTAAACCTGGGCAATTTTCCACATTGTTGGGTAGATAGCCGTGTTGTAGCATTGGCGGGGGTAATATGTTAATAAAGGTGAATATCTAGTTTAGCCGTGATGTGTCCCTTGATGTCCAAGTCGCCATTCAACTGGTAGAAATTCTTGGCAGTGAGATGCTGGCTTAAATCTAGACTTTCAGTTTGAATTCGGATAAAGTGAATTTAACCTTTTTTTCTCCCTCATTGTTTATAGAGAAACAAAATAATATATATGCATTATTTTTAAAACAGTTTAGGATATCTGCGTAAAATGAAAGCTAAGAAGACTTGAAACATCCAAGAATTCTTTTATGTCTCAGATTCAGACATTCACAATTATTTCTTACAGCACAACATTAAACTACTTCTTTGGTATGTGGTTGTTAGCAGCATGTTTGCATCGAATAAACAGATGCCTAATCCTGTTCATTCCAAGTTCAGGAAAGGCTTGCACAAACCTGCTGCTTCCCTTACCTGCAGACTGTGAATCAGGCTATGAAAGGCCTGCAGGACCTTACTCATTACAGTAAAGGCATATTTATTTACCTCTAGCATTTGTTACTCAGTTGTCCAGGCAACACAACTGGCAGCTTCTTTTGCCTTAGTAACATGATCTGAAGGTGCATCTGGAAACAATTTTAACCAAGGTGGAATTCATTCAAAATCTGACCACATCTGCTGATTGCCAAGCCCGCTGTAAACCCAGACAATTTGTGTTGGAAAGATGAAGAGCAAACCTAGAGCTCCATGCATGTTTCAACAAATCTGATCCAGCAAGATGACTGTTTACTGCATATCGCAACTCCAGAATGCAGGGAAGAGGCAACATTTCAACTGACAGCTTTGTCTGGGAGGGAACTCCACAGGTGGAAGAAATAATTTGGAAAGCTTTTTATTTACTGTGGATTCTTTGGACTGAAATCATGAAGTGCCGCTGATCCAGCCGTGAAGTCCGAACATTAACTTAAGGGATCAAGCTTCAGTGTTCGACACATTCACACTGCAGGGGCCCTTACATGAGGTCAAAGGTTCTTGGCTGTGGTTAACTCTAAAGTGGTTTAACAAGCACGCAATGTTATGTCAAAAACAGAGCAACTGGAAGTAGGCAGTAAATGCCAGCATTGACTGTGATGTTCCCAAGTCCCAAACCAAGAATGAACAAAGTAAAAAAGAGTGAGAGTAGCTGGTGGAGATGGTAGTGAGGAAAGTTAATGCGACAGTGGGTGGTCGGGTGAGAGGAAGCAGAACAGAAGTTGGATAAACAAATCTGGTGATGTCTGGTTGCACACTAGTACAGTTCCCTCCTACTTTTTAGTCCCCATCATTGTCTGGATTTTTGTCACCAGATTGGTGAGGGTTTCCTTGTTGTACTGGATCGATGAGCTGCATGTTGCACAGCAAAGTTGTGCAACGTGCAACAAGACAACCACAATGTGAAAGTTTCAGCAGGTTTCAACTTGCTGAGATTTTCCAGCGTTTTCTCTTTTGGTTATGTGAAGGACGCTCTTTGGGCTGTGGAGTAGCAAGCTCCCAGACCTATTCAGGCAGCAGAAATATTGTTTGAGCAGACTGATATAGTGTTCAATTATGGGTTTTGTGATCCCATGGCTTTGGTTATAGTTGCTTTCAGTGGGTTAACGTGGATTTTGTCGACGTTTCATGTACATGTGTACAAAGGACAGCCCTTGTCCCCAAATAGGTCAATTGGTGGGAGAGTGGTGGACTGGCAAATTATCTATGTGTTGTTATGGTTTTCAGAAAACAGGGCACAGATCTGCATTATTCAGGCAGTGGTCTCTCACCAGCTGAATATCAACTGAGTGGTCATAAAATCAAAGAATCCCTACAGTGCGGATGGAGGCCATTAAGCTCATCAAGTCTGCACTGACTCTCTGAAAGAGCATCTTACCCAAGCCCTCTCCTCTGCTCTATCCCCATAACCCTGGACATTTACCATGGTTAATCCTCCTAGGAGTAATGTGACTAGGCAGTACTCAATGAATGGTATGATACTAGGAAGTTCTGTGGAACAAAGGGACCTTGGCGTATTTGTCCACAGATCTCTGAAAGCGGAAGGGCATGTTAGTAGGGTGGTGAAAAAGGCATAGGGACCGTTGCCTTTGTCAATCAAGGCATAGATTACAAAAGCAGGGAAGTCATGTTGGAGTTATATAAAACTTTGGTGAGACCATAGGTAGAGTACTGTGTGCAGTTCTGATCACCACATTATAGGAAGGATGTGATTCCAGTGGATGGGGTGCAGAGGAGATTCGCCAGGATGCTGCCTGGGATGGAACAGTTAAGTTATGAAGAGAGGTTGAATAGGCTTGGGTTTTTTCATTGGAGCAGAGAAGACTGAGGGGTGACCTGATCGAGGTGTACAAGATTATGAGGGACATAGACAGAGTGAACAAGGAGCAGCTACTCTCCTTAGCTGAAGGGTCAGTCACGAGTGGACACAGGTTCAAGGTGAAGGGCAGGAGGTCTAGGGGGGATGTGAAGAAAACCTTCTTTACCCAGAGAGTGGTGACGGTCTGGAATGTGCTGCCTGGGAGCGTGGTAGAGGCAGGTTGCCTCACATCCTTTAAAAGGTATCTGAATGAGCACTTGGCACATCATAACATTCAGGGCTATGGGCTAAGTGCTGGTAGATGGGATTAGGTGGGAGTTCAGGTGTTTCTAATGTGTCAGTGCAGACTCAATGGACCGAAGGGCCTCTTCTGCACTGTATGATTCTATGATGCTATGAATCTACACATCTTTGGGCACCAAGTGGCAATTTGGCATGACCAATCCACCTAACCTGCAAATCTTTGGAAAGATTGTGGATATCCACAAACACTGCTGGCTAACTGGGAGAGTGTCATCATAGCTACATGCAAGCAATAATTGACAGCTTGAACTAATGAGAAGCCTATTATCAGTCCAAATCTCACATTATTTTCCTGCTGAATTTTGGCATTTATGGAGAATGTAATTCAACCACTGGCTTTGGTAATCTGCCTGATTTAGGTATAAACGGAAATCTGATGCGACTGATGTCACCCCCATAGCCTGGAATGGGATGAAGGCAAAAAGATCAAAGGCCATTGACATTTTCAATTCCAGAGCCAATATATGGCCAGGTGGGAGAATGGCTTCAGATCTTGTAAGAAAAGACCACACAGGGTCTGTGACAGCCTTTCCAGGAAAACATATAGTTGAAAATTCATCTCACGTGGTGGTCCAAAATGGGCAATAACAAATTGGCAGATGCTTTCAGACTCTATTCAGTTTTATGTTTCATTTGGAAAAAAATGAGCATTTGGATTCACCCGACGCTGCTTTTGTCAGAGGGAGAGAGTTAAAATCTATTGTGCTTTCAGGAAAATGTAACTATATTATGTTATATAGTTAAATGCAACTATACTATGTTATAAATGTAACAATTTGCCATTTTATAATATAGGATAGCAGCCTAATGTAAAATAAGTGATTATGTAATACATGGATTTGGTTCAAGTTTGAAACTTACCAGTGATTCCAGAATAGTTCCAGGCAGGCAGTAATCTACTTACACTGATACAGAAACAAAGTTTAAAGTTCATTTATTTGTCACAAGTAAGGCTTACATTAACACTGCAATGAAGTTACTGTGAAATTCCCTTAGTCGCCACACTCCGGCACCTGTTCGGGTCAACCAGCATGTCTATCAGAATGTGGGAGGAAACCGGAGCACCCGGAGGAAACCCATACAGACACAGGGTGAACGTGCAGACTCCACACAGACAGTGACTCAAGCCGGGAATCGAATCTGTGTCCCTGGCTCTGTGAAGCAGCAGTGCTAACCACCGTGCCACCCCCAAAAGATGTTGCTAACACACAAGGAAAACAATATCTAGAGAGACAATGGACAAGTTTATGTTTCTGGTGTGCACTCTGGTACTAAAATAAAGAAGTGTACCTTGTATGCCTTAAGAATCAATTGAAGGATATTTCGAGAATCACTTTCAAGTAGTTCCACTGTGGCACCAGGTATCAATTCTGCATAATTCTACAAGGAAACAACAATTATGTGATGATTAATTTTAAGGGCAACAATCATACCCATAAAATAAATTGTGGAGCAATAATAATTATAAAGCTTTATTTCTAAAAACCATAAATATGTGAAAAATCATGAAAAAATCTGATAATAATGTTGAGGGACCAACTCAGTTGCTTTTTCTGTAAATAAATCGAATTTAGTTGGAAATATGATAGCCATTTAATTGAATATTCTATCTGTTCACAGCCTGGGATTTAGTGCAGTAATTAAGATGATACATGCCTTGTATCACCGAACATAGTTTTCCAAATTACAGAGTTTGAATTATAATAGTCAGACCTACAAACATTTTGAGTTTTCCAAGTATTTGGAAATTTCTTGGAAGAGGTAATCTTGCACCACTATTAATGCAGGTCATGTGTAGCATAAAGGTGACTGAAGTGACATGAATATTAAACCAACCTAAAGTGCATTGCACAATGGTAAACGGTCAACACCGATAAGTGAAATGAAACTGATCAACACAGCAACAAAGGCTTTGTTTAAAACACCAAAAGTGATGATATATTTTTCTCTGGTTAATATGAGAGAAAAGGTCGGTGCAAGTATAAAATAGGAAAAGGTGTTGAAAATAAATAAAACATTTCCATTGTAAGCAATGAATATAGATCATCAGGAATTAGCCTGATTAAAATAGAGTTTGAATAACCCTGTCAGTATGTGTTTCAACATATCTCTCTGTGTTATAGCGTTCAATTGCTCTGTGCTTGATTATGTGAATCTGTTAACTGTTGTTGTTCATCGTGCTTGATTGGTTCAGCCTGGGAGCAGACTCAGGGAACGGTAAACAAAGTTATAGCCAGAGTTGAAGCATTGAATAGACATATTAAAGCACAGTGAACAAAACCTGTTACACACACAGGACTGAATTTTTTGCCCATCGGGTGTGCAGACTTGGTGGGCCCAGAAGCAGATGCAAAACACATTCCTGGCTGCAGTCAGCTCCAGAGCACAACTTCACACTGGCTGGCCAATTAATGGTGTGAGGGAGGGATGCACGCTGTGAAAGGCTGAGCACTGCCAAGGAAGGTTGGAAGAGAGTGGGCACTGAGAAAAGGGATGGTGTGAACTGGTGCTTCCAATGTGCTCTCCTCAAGGGCACAGCCGCTGTCTCAGGGAGATGCTGACCTGTGGAAAATAAATATCAACGGAAAAACTATGCCATGAGTGTCTCGGCAGCACAATCATGTAAAGACCTGAGTCTCCTGACACGTTTCTTAATTTAATTTGAGCCTTTCATCCCACCCTGGATCAAAATGTGTACCGATATTGTAACAATGGTATAACTATTAACAGCAACAAGGTGTCTGACTTTAATGGAGGATACCCTGTAGCTATAGCATGCCTAACATAGTGCAGAATGTCCACTTAGCTGCTCATACCCAAAACTATTATTTACTTGTATTTATTTTTGTTGGTTTGGGGATGAGTAAGGTCACATTATGTATCAAAACAATGAAAGTGAGATGCAAAATGGATACAAAGTCTGTAAATTTCTAAAAGAAGTAAATAAACAACATCTTGGGATTACCATTGACCAGAAACTGAACTGGGCTAGCCATATAATTTCTGTGGCTACCAGAACAGGTCAAAGGCTAAGAATCCTATGGCTAGTAACTCACCTTCTGACTCCCCAAAGCCTGTCCACCATCTGCAAGATACAAGTCACCGAGTGTAATGGAACACTCTCCACTTACTTGGATGAGTGCGACTCTAACAACACTCAAGAAGCTCTACACTATCTGGGACAAAGCAGCCTGCTTGGTTGCTACCCCTGCCACAAACATTCATTCCCTCCACCACCAAACAGTAGCAGCAGTGTGCACCATCTATAAAATGTATTGTAGGAAATCACCAAGGTTCCTTAGGCAGGACCTTCTAAATCCACAACCACTACCATCTAGAAGGTCAAGAGCGGACACCTGGGAACACCACCATCTGGAGATTCCTCTCCAAGACACTCACCATCCTGACTTGGAAATATATCACTATTCCTTCACTGTCACTGGGTAAAAATTCTGGAATTCCCTCCCTAACAGCACCTTAGGTGTACCTACACCTTAGGGACTGCAGTGATTCAAGAAAATAGCTTACCTTCTGAAGGGCAACTAGGGATGGACAATGAATGCTGGCCTAGCCAGTGACGTCCAGATCCCATAAATTCAATAAAAAAACTAAACAAATGATTGCCCCAAGATCCAAACAAAACACAGTTTATATCAAAAACACAATTACTATATCATAAATTATTTCTCACAATTGTCCCTAATTAATTCTCCAGGGGTATTTACTTGTAAATATTGATGTTTTTGCATCAGCGTTGGGATAAACATCTGGAGTCATCCGTGATGATTGTTTAACATTCTTTAACCCATTTTATGGCAAATGAGTAAAATTAAACCAATAAATTAAGGGACAAAATAAAAAGGCAGCCCCTTGGAGAGATAATGCATCAAACAAAAACAAATTCCAAAGGAAACTTAAAACAATAATAATAATGTAATAATGTTGCTCACTAGCAATTAAATCTGCTGAACTCTACTCAGACTGCTACAGTGAGATCTTAATCAAAGAAAACAAAGATTGATCAGGATAAAGCAATTTTATGGATGGAGTCTGAAGGGGTAAGTAAACATCTGCTTAATGTGCCATTTGGGTGGCATAGTGGCACAATGATTAGCACTGCTGCCTCACAACACCAGGGATCCAGGCTCAATTCCGGTCTTGGGCGACTGTGTGGAATTTGTATGTTCTCCCTGTGTCTGTGTGGTTTCCCTCTGGGTGCTCCAGTTTCCTCCCCAAGGATGTGTAGGTTAGGTTGATTGGCCATGTTAAATTGTCACTTACTGACAATGTGTGCTTTAGGCGGATTAGTGGGATAAATATGTGGGGTTACGGGATAGACCCTTGGTAGGATGCTTTGTTGGAGGGCCGGTGCAGACTTGATGGGTCAAATGACCTCCTCCTGCACTGTAGGGATTCTATTATTCTAATTACCACAGAGCAAAAAGACATATGTGAACAAACAGTTGTGATCTGTTGTAGAGATAGTTCAGGCTGCTGAACAAAATCAATTTCTACAACTGAGTTTTGCTGTAAAGGTATTATACTCTAAAATTACAATGTAATTTTCTTAGTGAGAGGAAAGTATCAACCTCTGGAATGCCGGTGAAAGAACAAGATAATCAGGTCATATGCAATAAAAACAGAAAATGTGGGAAAGACTCTGCAGGTTTGGCAGCATCTGTGAAGAGAGAAACATAAGCTGGAATTTCCGACTATCCACATCAGTGGGATTTTCCCATCCCTCTGCATTGAACGGAGATTTGGCTTGTCGCCAAATTCTCCATCTTTGCTGCAGCAGGAATGTGGCATGAACGGACGGTAAGATCGCGCCCATTGTTAACATTTCAAGTCCAATATGACTCTTCTACAGAACTGAAGAGAGGTAGGAATGTGATAGTTTTTCATTGTTAACAAAGGAGGAGGAGCAGCAGGTAGAGTAAAAGAAAAGGTCAGGGATATGTTAGAGGGTGAGACTAAATGACAAAGATGTCATTCAACAGCATAAAGCCCATCACATTCCGACCTCCCTTCAGTTCCAAGGAAGAGTCATATTGGACTCAAAATGCTAACTCTTTTTCTCTCTCCACAGCTACTGCCAGACCTGCCTTGTTTTTCCAGAATTTTCTATTTTTATCACAGATCTCCAGCATCCATAGTATTTTGCTTTTATTTCAGGCCATACAAAACCTGTCAGTCTAAGAAGGATTATTCAAGAGGGCAGGGGAAGAAGACAATTATTCCTTAGATTGCAACTTTAAAGAGTACATATTTTCCAGTTACTTTTTAGTACAAGTAATTAATTCCTAACTATTCTCATTTGCATTGCACAGTTTAATGGGCCACATCCATTTATTTATCAAAAAGGGAGAGATTAGAGTATAAAATACATCAATTTGACATGTCAAACAATTGTAATTATATTCAATCAGACATATAGTTTAGCCTTGAAATCAGTGGCCCTTCAGGCACGTTTCTGCCACTTGGCATGAGTCCACTGAAAGGGCTGCAATTTCAGTCAGGCTCCAGGCATATAGGCTTGAGTTCAATGACATAATCTAGACTGATTCTTCGATGTTGTGTTGGGAAGAGTTCTACATTGTAAGCAATGTCATTTTCAGATGAAATAAAGTCATATCTACTTGCTGAGGTGGATGGAAGTGATCCCATAATAATATTTGAAGGAGAATGGTGTCTGTCCAACATTTATACCTCAATCGACAGCAGCAAAATAGGGAAACTAGTTATCTATCTAATTAGTAAACATTTGGGTTGAATTTTCTGGTACACTGATTGAATGCTAGGTTTCCTGGCAGGTGTCTTTTTATGGATTTTTTTGTTAAATATTTAATTCCTGTACTGTAAACACAATGTGACTGAAATTCTTAAAGAACTCTCAAATCCAGATGTTCATCTCTGTTATATCATAACTGGTGTATTAGGCTATAGAAGACCCTTACTTTTCTCCAGCTTGGTCCCTGTTTTTCTTTCATTTAATCACCATCCTAAGGCAGCAATAGCATTCAGCTTTTACGCAGCAGAACTCGTACATTCCATCATGATGTTGCAATGCCCAAGGACAATGCAACAATTGAAGTGAGGCACTTAAAAGCTCGCCATATAAAACATCCTGTCACACATTCCGTTATTTGAGAAGTAGATACCACATTAGTTTCACTTGTAAGTATGTACAAAATGTATCTGTGTGGCTTGAATGCTGATATAAATGTAAGAGGCTACACACAGGCAACATGGTTATGGTTACAGAATTGAATGGTTCTGTCCTGTTCATCGTGTAATTGCATTGCCAGCTTTTAAAGTTTCTTGGTCACCCCCTGTTAGTTCTTTTCAGTTGACAGAAAAAAAGAAAGTTAAGGTACAAAAGAAATTAACAATTTGTAAATAAAATTTGTCAAACTGCTATCTATGTGAATGGATCACACCTAAAGGAAAATTGGAAATTGTGGGGTGCAATCAATATATCTTGCATGTACACCTCCATATACCTCATCAAAATAAAGGGCAAGAGCTGTGCTTGACTCCTATACTGCAAGAGTCTTAGCATTCAAAGGTCACATTCACAATGTCCAAAGGAAAGGCTGTCTATACAGATTCAGATATGCTTGGGCTATAATGACTAAAAATACGTAATATCTTTACTGTTTGTATCATTTATTTTAGCTTATGCGCAATCAGTAATTCTTAGGATTACTGAGCTATGTTTTGTGCCAATAAAGTTTCATTTTATTCCAATTAACATAAACTCATGACAAATTGAAGGCTTGCTCTGCAATAGTGGGCAATGAATTACCTTAGACAAATAGAAGATTAAATGACAAGTTTCAATTGTTGTGATTCATAGAACAAAGGTGAGTCACTTTGGAAGTGATCACTGTCAAAGTCTAGATACAACAAAAGCTCTTTAAATAAACTCCATTTAGCTGGGTGGCCACACTTAATTTTCAAGACTAAGGATTGAGGGCTAGGTCAGAGCCATGTTTAGATTGTGGTTACACTGCTTCAAAACATTTAGATATAACAGCAAAGATTCCCCTGTGTGTGTACCCAGGTTCATGGGCTCTCGGGCACGGTGCATATCGAAAAATTAAATGCTTTCCTTGCATGTGTATTCTCCTGACTTGCTGATACTCACAATTTCCAAGCAATCTAATGTGCCTACACATTGGCCAGGAGACATTTCTTTTAATTATTATAAGCTCTGTGTTTGTTTTAATTAAATAATTTAAAAAAAATTTCCATGGGATGTGGGTGTCGATGGCTGGGCCAGCATTTAGAGCTCATCTCTGAGGACATTTAAGAGTCAACTACGTTGCGCTGGGTCTGAAGTCACATGTAAGCTAGACCAGGTAAGGATGACAGATTTCCTTCCCTAAAGGAAATTAGTGAACCAGATGGGTTGTTACGACCATTGACAATGGTTTCATGGTCATCATTAAACTTTTAATTCCAGATTTTTATTGAATTCAAATTTTACTATCTGCCAAGGTGGGATTTGAACACAGATCCCCAGAGCATTACCCTGGGTTTCTGAATTACTAGTCCAGCAACAATACCAATGCATCACTGCCTCTCCTGATTACAGATAATTAGATTCTAATAAACGACCCACTGTACATTTTGATGTAAAAGTTATTTTAATGTTCAACTGTGAATTATTTCTCAGGGATTAAAAATAATATAGGGCACTGGGTATAGAAGATTAGAAAAAATAGCCTTTCACTGCCACAGCCTGCACTTTAATTCAACCCAAAATGATCTGATGAAGGTCTCCTTTGCCAATTTGCAGTTGTATGGAGAATGATTTTGGTCATCTGAACTTATTTTCTTTGTGACCATGTGTCCACAAGACAAAATCTTTCCTAATTATAAACTAAATAGCAACAAATTGGCAATCTCACAAAGTACACAGGATGGCTAGTGTAATGGAAAATGGCACTCACTACAGTAGAGGGGTCTGATTCTGTGTTTGGTGTTAAAGCAATTACTGTGTGGCGTGAAGGGAACTTTATTATGCATCTAGCACATGTTATAGAACTTACTGACACTCGCATGGGTTATCAGAATAGGAATGCACTTAATTTCCACAAGTTAATGACCCTCATCCAAAACCCAAAGCACAAAGCAAAGTAATGAAAAATGAAATCAAATGAAGTCTAAAAAGAAGTAAATTAGTACTGTTTCATTTACAATTTCCACCATTGTGCAAATAATTGATCTAAATTTAATGCTCAAATTACACTGGCACCTCAATAAACTCAAACTTCAGGAACTGCTCTTTTCACGCCACACATTTCCTGATTTGCTGTCAAAATTGCCAGGGAACATGTAATATGTCCACCTATATGTGGGCAGGCAAACTGTCAAATGATACAAATGACTGAAGAACATCATCTGGAAAGTTTCCATCATTTCTTTCCTGGAGACGTTGAATACGCATAGTATGTAGTCTCACAACACCAGGTTAAAGTCCAACAGGTTTATTTGGTAGCATGAGCTTTCGGAGCACTGCTCCTTCATCAGCGGCACTCCGAAAGCTCATGCTACCAAATAAACCTATTGGACTTTAACCTGGTGTTGTGAGACTACTTTCTGTGCCTACCCCAGTCCAACGCCGGCATCTCCACATCAATGTTGAGTACAAAAGGCATATTTGCCCTTCAATATAATCAGCTCCTTAGGCTCAGGTGCAATTTTTTAAAAAAAATTCTTTTTCAAATTTTCGGTTTCACTGGTCTCCAGTCTACACAGAAGCACTTTAAGGCCTGCTACTCAAATCATTGACTGTTCTGGTAGATTCCAGAAAGTCTGCATGACAAATGAAAATGGGCCTGAGGCTAGAAAATTGGCTAAAGTCAGGGGCACATCCTAATGGTGGGTAGATGTCACGCAAAACCAAAAATTACATAGAATCAACAACAGAGGCAATTGATTTGACTCATCAATTCTATTCCAGTGTTTATAACTCCACATAAGCTTCCTCCAATTCTAATTGCCACTTCCCAAACTCCCTCAAAAGCCCATTCCCTTGTCTCTAATGTGTGCACCAAGATTCCAAAGTGGAAAATGGCAGTCCCTATCTGTTTTTCCATTACGTATCTGAATTGTGGGTATTCAATGCTTTCGGTGCTTATTCAGCACTGAAATTTTTGCAATTCTTTCAGTTATAACAGTGAAGTAAATTACCTGGTATATGTCCAGCTGCTCAGCTGTCACTGCAAAAATCAGCAGGATGTTATTTTCCACAAGTGTTTCGATTAGTTGCCCAAGTGAGGGATATTCCTACAGATATAAAGTAAAAGAAAAAAGGTAAAATAAAAATGTTTAGGGAATTTATAATGCAGCTGATCATTAGGCAAGTATACAAAAGTAATGGACAGAAAAAGACTCTCTGCTCCATCGAGCACGTCCCGCATAATTGTGATGCCTCAGGTATTACAATGAATGCAGTCCCCACCCACCTGCAGTAATGTAATCCCTCAGAAAGACAAAAACTTAGATAAAAACTCAAACTAATTAGAGAAAAACATTCCTCTCCAGAAACCTTTAGGCAAACAAAGCAAGTCTAGGAGATAACACTGGTCATGATTTACTTTACAGACACCTGCCTCTTGCACAAGATAATCTCTGCCTGACCCAGGAACAGGTGCAGCTGTCCCTTGGAGAAATACAGGTAATCAATGTTCACCACACAGGTTGACAACATGTTCACAGATGGACTATTCTCTGGGAAAAGAAGAATCACCTTATTTCTAACCTAGTTCTAATCTTTATGTAATTTGCAAGCTGAACCTCTGGTCCTCCCTAACTTATTCATTTGAAATAATTGCTCTAGGTAAGCAGCAACAAAGAACAAAGAAAATTACAGCACAGGAACAGGCTCTTTGGCCCTGCAGGCCTGCACCAACCGTGCTGCCTGACTGAACTTCCAGGGACCATATCCCTCTATTCCCATCCTAGTCATGTATTTGTCAAGACCCCCTTAAAAGTCAGTATCGTATCTGCTTCCACTACCTCCCCTGGTAGCGAGTTCCTAGCAGCGAGTTCCAGGCACCCACCACCCTCTGTGTAAAAAAAACTTGCCTCGTACATCTCCTTTAAACCTTGCCCTTCGCACCTTAAACCTATGTCCCCAAGTAATTGACTCTTCCACCCTCGGAAAAAGCTTCTGACTATCCACTCTGTCCATGCCCCTCATAATCTTGTAGACTTCTATCAGATCGCCCCTCAAGTACCGTCATTCCAGTGAGAACAAACCAAGTTTCTCCAACCTCTCTTCATAGCTAATGCCCTCCATACCAGGCAACATCTTGGTAAATCTTTTTTTTACCCTCTCCAAAGTCTCCATATCCTTTTGGGAGTGTGGTGACCAGAATTGAACACTATATTCCAAACACGGCCTAACTAAGGTTCTATAAAGCTACAATGTGCTTGCTAATTTTTAAACTCAATGCCCCAGCCGATGAAGGCAAGCATGCCGTATGCCTTCTTGACTACCTTCACCACCTGTGTTGCTACTTTCAGTGACCTGTGTACCTGTACACCCAGATCCCTCTGCCTATCAACACTCTTAAGAGTTCTGCCATTTACTATATATTTCCCATCTGTATTAGACCTTCCAAAATGCATTACCTCACATTTGTCTGGATTAAACTCCATCTGCCATCTCTCCGCCCAAGTCTCCAATCGATCTATATCCTGCTGCATCTTCTGACAGTCTTCATCGCTATCTGCAGTTCCACCAACCTTTGTGTCGTCAGCAAACTTACTAATCAAACCAGTTACATTGCCTTCCAAATCATTTTTATATATTAGAAACAGCAAAGGTCCCAGCACTGATCCCTGAGGAACACCATTAGTCATAGTCTTCCATTCAGAAATGTCCCCTTCCACTGCTATCCACTGTCTTCTATTACCGAGTAAGAAGTCTAACAACACCAGGTTAAAGTCCAACAGGTTTATTTGGTAGCAAAAGCCACTAGCTTTCAGAACAGGTTGTCCCTTTGTCAGGTGGGTGGGAGTTCCCACCCATAGGAACTCCCACCCACCCGACGAAGAGACAGCCTGTTCCGAAAGCTAGTGGCTTTTGCTACCAAATAAACCTGTTGGACTTTAAGCTGGTGTTGTTAGACTTCTTACTGTGTTTACCCCAGTCCAACGCTGGCATCTCCACATCATGATTTCTATTACCAAGCCAGTACTGTATCCATCTTGCCAGCTCACCATCACAAGTCACCTCATTTACATAAACCTCTAAATTACCTCTAAATCTATGCTTTTTTGATATATAAAGACCCAACTCATTGAGTCTACCAGGATAGTCAAGGTGTTCTAAACTGGGAGTTGGTTTTGTGGATACATTATTCTTGTGGTCATTCTCTGGATACACAAAACCACTCCCAGCACAGCCTCAGGTTCCATTCTTGGATGCCATCCTTTTCCTCATGTGCCATAACCACCTATTCTCATTATTTATAAGAATGGTATCAGTTTCCATTTGCATTATATAGCAAAAGGTCTTACAAAATACAGCAATAATCTGCTTAGAATATAAAAAAGCTGACAATAGCTTTACCTCTCCGCTATCACCACTGACTCCATGACAGACATTGGGTGGAATGTTATCATTTTTTTTTTCTAAGCATTGTCTCAGGTGGGAAAAGCAGAGGGCAGCTCGCTAGCTGACTTGTGGGGTTTTCCCGTTGTAATTTCAAACAGTGAGGAAAAAAATTGTTAAGAACCTGCCCTTTAAAGGGCATCCTGATTAAAAAAAAGACATGTCCCTCAGCACATGGGAACCCCCCCCCCCCATCTTGAACCAGCATAAAAATACAAAATACAGCAAAACTATATATAGTATATGAAAAGTCTAATCATGACCCATAAACATAGTTGATGAATATGAAACAAATCACCTACACTTCTTGATTTTGACATTTTCCATTCTAAACTGGAAGAAAATAGATTCTCTGAAATTTGGAGTCACATCAAAATAAGGAACAAGATATTTGGGACAGAAGGAAACTCAGCTCTGAGTCATAATTATGTTTCATAATGCCTGCTTGTCACAAAAGCCAGATCAATGGTACCTGTGACGCAAAGCGACTTTTGAATGAGTCAAGAGTCTGTGTTTATTAAAGGTAGGCACAGGTTTGCTTTTGGAATGAACTTAGTTCAGTTTTCGGTTAAATATTTCAGCTCTATTTAAAATTTGAAATCCAAATAAAAAGTTTTGGAAAATTTTTACACTTTCAATACTTCGACCGACTCTTTATGACTGAAATCAAATATACTGGTCCTAAATATTGAAAGACCTATGAAGTGTCTGTCTGAAAAACTGATTTTATTTTATGAAGGGAGAAGAAGCAGGTGAACGAGGTTGTAACAGGGCTTTATTGATTATATGAATATCAACAGATTTATCAAAATATATTGATCATCTCAGGTTATCCATGTCAGTCCTGCCCTCCAGCAAATATTTCGGGAACAATATACAGCAACAATGCCTTTCAAACCATCTCTTATTTTTTTATTTGTAATGGATGGGTCAAAGGCCTGCTTGTTGGGTCTCTATTTGAAGTTATGAAGTGCACAGTAGATGATTCTCCCTTTTACTTTATTTCCGTCCTTTAGGCTGCAATATTCATGCAAAACTGCTATTCATAACACTGGTAAAGAAGTAGGTTTAAAGGAACATTTGGTGCATGGTAGTCATGCCACCATCAGTTTCTCTCCATTAAGTAAAGATGGACACTAAATCTGGTTCCGATGTCACAATGCACCATTAGGTTTTATTGTTTTTCAGAAAATTACCAGGAGTGAGCTTTGTTTATTAATATTTAACCGTTTGGTAGCCTCCACAATTGCGGAATTATGTGAATTGGAATATTCAGGTCTTGGCAAACTAGATTGAAAAAATACCATCTATCAAAACTTTAAAAATTAATTTAAATTAATGTCTTATATATTTCAGCTTTGCTAAGAGTAAATATTTATATTTTCAGGAAATGAGAGTGATTAAAATTAAACTTATGTTCAGAATATTTAAACATGGACCTGAAACCTAAGTAGCCCCCAAAAATTGGCAAAGTTATTTTGCAGCCAATCCTTTTGGCTTTCAACAGAAACAATTTTCATGTAAACACAGCATTTAAACAAATGTTTTATTTTACCATTGTTGTGGACTTGGCATATTTGTTCCGGCTGTCTAAGTGGCATTTTCCATCATGAGGGATAACAATTCCAGCCAACTTGCTGTCCATTCCGAAGTGTGTATCAGCATCAGTCACAAATACCAACATGTGCAAGGAATCATTGCGCCAACCAATTGTTTCCTAAAATATAGATTATTTTTAATATTTCAACTACTTGCCTTTGGACATTTGATCACTTCTTTTTGACTTTGCGGCAAAGCCTAATTTACCTTACAGACAGTTGCTTGTAATATTGCATCAAATCCTCCTTCAGGAGTATCCACATTTGCAGAAATTTGTTGTTTTTGAACAACTTCATTAAATTTGGTGGTGTCCTCAGTCAATGATAGCATGTGTCTGTAACCAAATGTGGGCAAACAATATACGTCGTGGCGCCTATTTAAAAGAAAGATATGTTTCCAACTCCATGCACAATCAAATTCAGGGTGTAACAACACTTGAGTTTGGAAAATATTGAGCACCTCATGAAAAACACTGCAGCTCAATTTTGCACATACAGCTCAAGGAAGCTTAATCATTTTTATCAGGAAAGGATGAATCCTCAAAATCAAAATTACATCAGTTTCTATGGCATCCATTACGCTCAAAATTATTTTGAAATATTTTAAGTAATAATTGAGGTTCTAATTAAAGGTAAGATATCCCTCACACTATTCAAACTTTATACTATTTCTCGAAAGAAGCATATGAGATTATACACATGAAATATTTTCTCAATGATGGTATTGACACATTCAATTTCATCAAATCATAGAGTCCCTACAGTGCAGAAGGAGGCCATTCGGCTCATCGAGTCTGCACCGACCACAATACCATCCAGGCCTTATTCCCATAACCCCACGTATTAACCCTGCTAATCCCCCTGACACTAAGGTCAATTTAGCAAGGCCAATCAACCTAACCTGCACATCTTTGGACAATGAGAGGAAACCGGAGCACCCGGAGGAAACCTACACAGACACGGGGAGAGCATGCAAACTCCATACAGACAGTGATCCGAGGCTGGAATTGAACCCGGGTCCCTGGCGCTGTGAGGTAGCAGTGCTAACCACAGTGCCGCTCAATACAATTTCTGTATTAAAATATTGGTTGGGATTTTTAAAATTCATTCATGGGATGTGCATGTTGCTGGCTAGGCCAGTATTCATTGCCCATCCCGGAGGACACCATATTGCTGTGGGTCTGGAGTCACATGTAAGCCAGACCAGGTAAAGACGACAGATTTCCTTCCCAAAAGGACATTAGTGAACCAGATGGGCTTTTACGACAATCAACAATGGATTAATGGTCACCGTTCACATTTAATTCCAGATTTTTATTGAATTCAAATTTCACCATCTGCCATAGTGGGATTCAAACCCGGGTCCCCAGAACATTACCCTGGGTCTCTGTATTACTGATCCAGCGACAACACCACTACACCACCGCTTCCCCAGAAACAGAATCCTGAAGTAAGGTGCTTCTGGTGCTTTGTTGATACCGATTTCATCAGCAAAAGCAAAGCTTTACATATATGTCTGAATAAACATGCACTGAACTTTTTGTTACAAAACAGAATAAGAACAATTATTAGAATAACTCAATTTTGTCAACTGAACACTAGACTGGTCTTCTTGTCTACTGTTTGGTTGTTGTTACATTCATGCACTTAAATGTTAAAACAATGCAGGAAGTAATATCTGCACTGTTTGGTATTTTAATGTAATATAGAGTTCCGGCAAAGGAAAGGACCCTCTCAACACATTTTTAATCCAATCTGACATTGCATGGAAGTGGTGTGAAATATTCCCTCAATAATTTTCACATCAATTGTCCAGTCAAATCCTATGGATTTATACTGCAAGTTTAGCATTGCGATCAGGTGCAAACCTCTTTGCATTGATGCTGAGGGAAAGGCACTCCACAACTGCTATTTTTTTTTATATAACTGCATTCTAATGCTAAAGTGATAAAACTGAGATGGGTAAATACTCAAAGACTGAATAGAATATGAACAATAACTGTGCAGTAACTTAGCAGGAACAGTAACTTTGACTTGGAGTTAAGAATAAGTCATTTTATGAGGCTGACAATTGTTTCATTTTAAATTGATGTTAAATTATTATCCCTGCTTTGGGGGGCCATCTGAAAAAGTAGCTTTATTTTGGGTTGGGATTGACATAGACCATCTTTAGTGACAAAAATGATTATACGTTGTTAATTCGCACCCTGAATTTCCTACACTTCCAGGGCTTCTGAAATAGACGTGATCATTCGACCTTCATCATAGCAATAATATAAATCACATACCAGCAGGGATTAACTAAATCACTCTTTGTCGTTTTGATATAAGGAGACATTGGCTTGTCTACGAACGTTCCAAACCCCAGTTTAAAGTTACTGGTTAGATTGGCCATCTCTTTGGAGAGAGAGGAGCCCAGCTCTTTAATTTCATCCAAGTCATCAGTCATAGAGGCAGAAAGGTCCATTAGGTAATAAAGGTCAACTGGATAATCTTCAAACTGCCGCACATCCACTCCAAATGTCACCTGACTACCTATTAGAAAATTAGTTTGATCATATTAAAATTCAAAAACAAATGCTTTGAGCTGCTGAGTATTTATATCCAAAAGACAAATGTGAACTCATGCACAACGTTTACCTGCATTGTGTATATTTATAGAGTTTCAATCCTCATTCATTCTATTCCTCAATTAGGGGTCAACTATAGATTGAGAGGGACCTCTGCATAAATAAATTAAATTCTGCATTTTTATCCTTATGACTTTTTAGTACAGTACAATTAATAGAGTTTACTTTACTCAAACCTGTTGTTACTCAAGATGCTATTCCCATTCAATGATTAATGTTAAAAAATATCAGAGATTCAATAAGATTATTCTACTTCTGTTTCTAGTTCAAACCATTGCCTTTGACAGAGTGTTTAAATCGCGAAATGAACTTTCTTTTCCTCTCGCCGCAATTTCAAGTAGATAAAGGCTACCTGACCCTGGCATTCAGGGCTGGAGGGAAATCGTCACTTGACCGGGGTAGCTTGTACTTAGTATTTCAGTGAAACTTGTGTGAAAAGTGGTGTGCACTTCTTTTTTAGATGTATGTCCGGGTGCACACGAATGCCACTCTTTATCGCTCTTACCTGGTCGCAGGTTAAGTACAAGTTTTTGTGGGGAGATTTGTGTCCTTTTCCCGCCTCTCTTCTCGGTGCCCGGGGTTAGAGGCTCGCCTCTTATCATCTTAAGGTTGCTGACGGAAAATTCTATGAACTCCCGGGGGCATTCCCGCAGCAAAAGGTTACCAAGAGTGTCACACCTTCCACCAGCGCCTGAACCGTCACTGAAGCCCTAAAATGAACAAGAACACAATCGTTTCCTACACCTCGTCTTTGTTTCCAAAACAAAGGCTGGAGATGTTAAAAGAAATTTGAAATCTGTTAACAAACACATGGTGGCTCTCTACATGATTCCAATGAGGAAAGTAGCAACATTCAAACCTCCAAACCAACATTCCATTTGGATCTTCAAAATATACTTTTGAATATCAATAAATCCCTTCAAGCGAGTTTTACCACAACCCGGGTGCTTGTTCTGTTGGAAAACATGAATTCCAGTATTGGCTGGCCGCAAGCTATTCACTTCGAGCTGGATAATGGGGACACAACCCCATTTGTAATATTTTTTTTTCCATTTTGTTATTATATACAAGGTGCATTCTGTTCCACGGGCTTGCATTCACTCGCTAAGTAACTTAAGAGGAATAGTTGTACAAGTTTGCTCAAATCTAATTTTCTGAGCCCGAGGCTATTTAAATGAGTGAGGCGTACTCAGGTAAAACAACACTTTGGGCCGGTGTAAATGCCCGGTTTGATGTGCGGATGACAGATGTGCTACAGGGGCAAATGGGTTGGTTTTAGAATCCTTCGCCTTCAGTAATGTTTGCTGCAGACGTTATGAGCAAACACTTTGCCATATTCATCCATAAAATGGATTATTCATTTACTTATAACATAGTTTAGCAGACTGCAATTGGCACCACTGAACTGCATAAGAAGCAGAATGTTGTGGGTTTAATGGATTAACTATTAACCTCATGGTCAAACTCGCGAGTAAGCAACAGAAAGGAAATCTCACCTAACGCTAACAAATAATGGAGTAAATGTAAAGATTTGTTTTTGAAAGACCTGATAATTAAAAAAAAAACATTTATTCTACCTCTTTGAAGCACCAACCACACAGCGGGCCAAGCCTCAAACAGTCTTCACAAGTGAGTGCATTTCCAGAGGCACAGGAACCTGCCAAAGAAACAATGGAGGAATGAATGACCAGAACATGAATCGAAGGAATAATTTGCCTGCGACAGAGAATGAACATTCCTGAACATTTGTCAAATTGCACTAGTTGCTAAGTGTAAACAATTAGATCATTTAAAAAAAATATTCTTTGAAATGAAATGGTCAAATGAATGGATTACGACTATTGTGATTCCCGAACAATAATAAATCTACCCCTTCCCGAGAAATCAGGTGTAATGTTCACATGTTAATTCCTGATCTGTATTTGGACGAATGCTACTTGCGCATATTGAGTAACATTGCAAAACCAAACAACATTTCAGTTCACTACACATCAAATATTTTCACTGCACAATGTCAGATAGCTCAGGTAATACGCAAGGTCACGGAGCAGAATTTACCGGCCCCTCCATGCTGCGTAAACAAAAAGAAAGTCACAATAATAAGTGAAATGTGTCGTAACCACGAACTCACCTTCTGCACCACTCATTACTTTTGCCAGAAGCAGCACCATTGTCACCAGGTCCACTCTCATGTCTTGGGATTTCAACACTCAGCACACTGAGAGAAAGGATGCGTCCCAAGGCGAAGGAAGAATTGAGAAGCTTCTGATACCTGCAGCCTGGCGCTTTGTGGGGGTGGAGCTGCAAACACAGAGCAAAGGACGTGTTCCTTACCTGGGGAGGTGGAGCAGACTGCTGACACTTGGAGTCTGGGAGAAGTACGGTCACCATGGTGCAGCCGCCTCGCCCCTGCCCTTCGCCAACTTCCTCTTTCCTTTTATGGTAAAGACAGGTATGAAGAAAACATATGAGAAAGGTGCAGAGACTGTACATCACAGGGAGCCCGCCTGATGGGGAAAGGCAGCCGGAGCTCACCTGGCCCACTGTGAATCGCACACTTCCGGTACATTGCTGCAGAATCGTATTATTCATCGTCGCAAGATTATTGCTAAAGTCCGGCACACCTGAGAGTTCAAAACACTCCGAAACCACGTT
Source organism: Mustelus asterias (assembly GCF_964213995.1). NCBI lineage: Eukaryota > Metazoa > Chordata > Chondrichthyes > Carcharhiniformes > Triakidae > Mustelus > Mustelus asterias. Next base: position 44,470,366 of record NC_135814.1, on the reverse strand, counting down.
GTGATGAGTTTGTTTTGATTTTCTAAGGCCAGGATTTCCGTGATGATAGATGGTTCGGTACAGATCACGTAAATAGAAGCAATCACCTTCGAGACAACTTTGCCCACAAGGGCCAGTGACACAGCTCGGTCTCCCATTATTTACACGCCTGGCTCCACAACTGACAAGCCCCAACAAACTTCCCCGACTCAAAGTAACCCGGTCAGTGGCATACCTGAGAAAGGCAAAGCTGTTGAGAAAGGTTGTTGTAGCGAGTGGGGACTTGTCCATTGGAAAGTATAACTACAATATTCATCAATTGAATTAACTGCCATTGGGGAAAAGATCCTCAAGATTGTATTGTGTAACTTAATTCAAAATATCAGATAGTCTTTGTTCTTATTTGCCTGCATTACACTGCATTTGTTATCTATTTACCTATTCTGCTATAATAAAAACATAAAATGCTGGAAGTACAGAGCGGAGCCCATAGGATCTGTGGAGAGAAACAGAGTTGATATTTCAGGTCAACAACCTTTCATCAGAACAGGATTCTGGTGGAAAGTCATCAACCTGAAACATAACTTGGGAAGCCTTGTTGAAACTATACAAGGCGCTAGTTGGACCACACCTGGATTAATATGAGCAATTTTGGTCCCTTTATCTAAGGAAATATATTCTGGTATTGGAGGCAGTCCAGAGAAGGTTCACTAGGTTGATTTTGGTTTGGAGAGATTTTCTTATCAGCAGAGGTTGAGTAGGTTGGGCCTGTACTCATTGGAGTTTAGAAGAATGAGAGGCGATCTTATTGAGACATTTAGGGCAGGATTTTATGGCCTCGCTCGACCCGAGACCAGAAAATCCCACCTGATGTCACCGGACATTTCCATTGTCCGCCCCTGGCCCGCTCCGTGGCAGGCGTGGCAGTAGAATTCTAGCAATAGGATTCTCATGGGGTTTGACAGGGTAGATGCTGAGAGATTGTTTCCCCTTGTGGGAGAGCTTAGGACCAGAGGGCATAATTCATAATTTCAGAGTAAGAGGTTGCCCTTTTAAGACAGAGATGAGGAGGAATTTCTTCCCTAAGAGGATAATGAATCTGTAAAATTCTTTACCCAAGAGGGCTGTAGAGGCTGGGTTCTTAAATATGACTGAGACAGATTTTTAATCAGTAAGGGAAGAAAGGTTATGGGGATAAGGTGGGAAAATGGAGTTGAGGATTATCATATCAGATCAGTCATGATCTCATTGAATGGCAGAGCAGACTTGATGGGCTGAATGGCCTACTTCTGCTCTTACATCTCATGGTCTTATACCTCAGTATCACCTGGAGGGTGCCCTTCACCAGAATTTGTAATCTTCTTGCTGTGTACAGGGTTTTTGTGGGTGGTATCTGTTTTGGATCACCAGCTGTGGCTCTTTGTTTGATAGGATTGTCATGCTAGCTTTTGTGTGTAATTTTAAATTTGTTAGATGGCCATTGACAGCCATGTCTGCAGTCCAAAACATAACATCAAGATCTTTGACCTCACCCAAGAAACATGGTTCTGTGTCCCTGGGTTGTGTCTTGACTTTGTGGATCGACTTGCGGCCTTCCAATCGTTTCAGAGTTCTTGTCTTGCACAGTTTGCCATAGTGACCAATCTGATGTATTGGAAGCATTGGGCTGCACCGTGAGAACAAATTCTTCCCATAATTTTCCACTTTAACTGGTTCTTACTCTTTGCCTGATATGACTAATTTTGGTCAAAGTAGCAGATCTTCCATGATGTTTGTCACAGTAAGTTGGACAAGATACTAGTTATGATGATAGAAATGTTGTGCAACACAAGGCCAAGGATGTCAAACTCATTTGATATGGTGTACCTGGTTCGATATACCGGCAATTAGCACAGGTCAGATTAAGCATAAGCTATTAAAATAGAAATAGATAAAGATAAACTTTTGGTACATATATTTAGATTTTATTTCTTGCTACTGCAGTTCCCTGATGCCTGGCAACTCTCACTTTGAACAAATCCATGACATAATTTGTCTCCTTAAGCACTAATCCTAGTGGTAAATTACACAATCTTACAACTCGCTGCGGAAAGCAATTTCTCATGCTCCCTGTTATAAATCTCTCACATTTAATTAATGGTCTCTCATTTTTGACCTGTCAACCACTTGAACCAGACTCCTCCTATCTAATGTGTACATGTTTGACAATTTTAAACATCTGTATTATATTGTCTGTATTATACATGCTCTGTGTACGAAACAGATGAGCCCCGACAGAAAGGGGACAAGTTATAATGAATCATAGAATCCCTACAGTACAGAAAGAGGCCATTCAGCCCATCGAGTCTGCACCGACCACAATCCCACCCATATCCCTATATATTTACCCACTAATCCCTCTAACTTATGCATCTCAGGACACTAAGGGCAATTTTTAGCATGGCCAATCAACCTAACCCGCACATCTTTGGACTGTGGGAGGAAACCGGAGCACCCGGAGGAAACCCACGCAGACACGAGGAGAATGTGCAAACTCCACACAGACAGTGACCCAAGCCGGGAATCAAACCCAGGTCCCTGGAGCTGTGAAGCAGCAGTGCTAACCACTGTGCTACCGAGCCGTCCATGGACATGAGATTAGATTTTTATTTCTTTTTGCCATGTCAAAATCTTTTGAAAAATGTTTCTCATTACACAGGAATATTGTATAAATTGAGATACCATTTCCTAGTTCAAACATTATTTACTGTGTTTAATTATGTTCTTTTTTCCACCTATGTTGAAAGACTGAGAAAAAAATCAACAAAATGTTCTGACCTGAAAAGAAGCTCCTTAAGAACCAGGGGTTCAGGGGAAAAATCGTTAAAAAAATTGCTCCAGAGAAAGGTCTTCAAATTGAAGGCAGAAATGTAACCTTCTTTACTGCAGCAGGAGACTCCATTGAATCTCCTTTGGAAGTCCAGCTTCAGAGTACAGAATCAACTCAACCTGCATGGATGAGCTGAATCTTTTAAAATTCGAGGCTGCAGAAAGTTCTGAGAATTCCTTTTAGTAATTCAGTGTCCAAAGTGCCATTTGTAAGAAGCCCATCGCTAAAACATGATGCCCAAGTGGGAGCTTGAACTTGTCCAGAAAAAGAGAAAGAATTAATTATGTAAGGAATGTTGCGACTGCCCAGCTCAGCAATAAACAAGCAGAAGCTCCAAGTCAACTGACTTGACAGTTTAAAAAGTAAACCACAGAGCAAAAGAAATCAACAGGCAGCCATTGTTAAAAGCTTTCCTTAAAGAGGTGCCCCATCACCATTTTGCGAAGCCTGCCAAAACCAGCAAATACAGGGAATCCCTTTGTCTCTGAGTCAACAGAAATGCCATCTTGAAATCCAGGAAGCTCTTAAAGCTGCACGTACACTTTATAAATCTTTTAACATGGATTACAATTTTGCACTTCCAATTCGGACTAATTCAGGGTCCAGACCAATCACAAAATTGGGATCTATGGTGGAAAAGATTTTTAAGGCTTCAGGGTTAAATAAAAAGTAAGAAGAGGAGCAGGTGAACATACTGCTTTTCTTGATTGGCCCGACTGTAGGCATAAGAGTAAAAACATTCGTCAATGGTTCTTGCTTGACCATCTGAAGGCGGAGCTGCATCCGAATAGCACCATCTCTCCAAATGCCTCCTGTTATGTATCATTAATGCAGAGGCTGCACCTTGATACTGAGCCCCAAGATGCCACTGGACATCAGGATGCAGTGATCTGTAACACAACAGCATGCACCCAAAGCTGGGGGTTAGCTTAGCATTGTCCTCACAGAGAGTAGTTCAGCAGGATCATTGTGTGACTATTGACAAAAACACTTCACCCGACATTCACTGGAAGCTACCAAGTTAATGTTCTGCGTTGCTTTGGTATTTGGGAGAGATATGGCCTAGTTAAGTTTGACACAGCAGTCAGTGATAACTTATTCTCTTCTTCAATACTGCTGAACACTCAGATGTGCCCGGGCATCTTTTTCACACCATTACAATCTATAACATTGTCCATCTCACAAAGGCCAGTCATTTCGAGAAACCCGAAGTCAATGAGTGCACAGTCATGCCATGAATAACATATCGATTTGCGTTCTATTACTGCGTAACAAGATTCTGTGGAGCACCATTAGGCAGCAGGTCAGGAGCAAACTATGTGGATGGATTCATCAGAATGAGCACATACCTCTGACAGCATACACTCATTCCCATCCAGCAGACATTTCAAATGTCAACAAGTGGAACCAACTTCCATCACTCTGTGTCATGTGTGGGGAGAGTAGGGGACAAATGAAGGGATAACATTCAGCCTTGAATGCAGAGAGAAATCTCATTGCAGGGAGGCATGAAAGGCTATGGTGCTCGATGATGAATATAAATTTAACCAAAACCTCTTTGATTGAGACTTAATGAAACTGAGGGATAAGATGGGAGATAATGGGGACATTTTGTTACCTTGAATGAATGCAGGATCTTGCGTCATTGATTAGCCATTCAATACCTGAGATTTGGAGAGGGATAAATGCAAAATAAATTTACCATAGTGCAGATTAAGGACAGTGCCATCATTGTGCCTTCAAAATGTCTTAATTTTATTAATTCTATCGTTGTGTCTAGGTGCAGCCCTGACATTCACAACAGACTGGAGGCAGCCTGCTGTGCCCTGTTTTCAGAGGTGACTTTGGCTGGTGGCTTCTGGAGGCCTGAAGCCTTGAGGGCCCTGCCTGCTAAGGGTCTCCTGTTCTGACGCAGGTCCTTCTTGACCTGACCTGCTGAAGTTGATGGGGTCACAGGTGGAGGGAATTTGGAGAGGCCACGCTCTTGAGTGCTTCAAGTGGATGTCCCAGGGGTGTTTTGTTGGCACTCCTCTTCCCTTGTAGTTACTGGGGGCCCGCCCCCTTGGCACTGCCCAATGCTCGGTGGGCATTGCCAGTGTGCCAGGCTGGCAGTGCCAGGGTACCCAATGGGTAGTACCAGGATGCCAGGCTGGCACAGCCCAAGGGGCACCCCACCTCTGTCCTGACCTCCCGGGGGGGGGGCTTCAACGGCCTCCGATCCTACCAGCGAGGCCATCATGACAGGTCCCCGTTCATGGGGACCATATGTGATCCTCTCCGGTGAGGACCTCTACCGACGATGCTACAAAGGCAAGTGAGCCTGGAAAATGCTGTTCGGTGCACTGAGAGAGAATGTAGCATGGTCAATGCACCTAACCAGCACATCTTTCAGACTTTGGGAGGATACTGGAGCATCCAGAGGAAACGCACGCAGACAGGGGGAGAATGTGCAGACTCTGCACAGACAGTGACCCAAGGCCGAGAATCGAACCCAGCTCCCTGGTGCTGTGAGGCAGCAATGCTAACCACCGTCCCACCATGCCGCCTTATAATGGTAATGACAATAAGGAGCAAGAGATGGTGCACGTGGTGCAAACTACAGTACACGTTTTGCTTATTGCAATGAGACTCACCCTATTATTTTCTACAATTGACAGTTTAGTGTCCAACTGGTGCTTTATACTTGAAGCCTTTGTAAGAGCTTTGTGGATTTTGTCTTGAAAAAATGTAAGAGCTGCAACTTGTACTTGACTGACAGCAGGACCATCGCAGAATCAGTTGTAAATGTTTGGTAATAGTACTTCATACACCCAGCAGCAGTACATTGAACTGATTTCACTTGTCTTAGCTTGGTAGTAAATCAGTGATAATACTGCTGATTCACCACCAAGATACATCGAATCACTGTCAAACATCAATCCTTATTCCAAGTCATGAGAGATTTATAGTCAGGTTACATGTCATTGAAATTATCTCACACAGTTTGACTTATCTGCATTATCCACTCACTTCTGTCTTCCGCAGACGGTTAATGGTACATTGGTAAGATATCTTATTTATTGAACTATCAATTACAATAACTGAACCACTTGCTTGCCTCAGAGTGCCTGATTGTGCTGGGGAGGATCATGTGAAAGATCCGATCACGCTGTTGTTGTAGCCCCCTTGCAAGGCTTCATGTCTGGGAAAAGGGATTGGATCACAGGGGAACTGCAAGACTAACTGCCAGCCTCAGGACCTTCTGGTTACTGTTGGAAAACAAGTCAGAAAATTGTATGGAAGTCTGGAAAGGAAGGTTCCACTTATCTTCTTCAACTTTCAGCTTGGTCCCACTGGTCACTGATTTAAGCGGAACCACATTCAAGCTCCAATGCTAGTTTCTTTGTGCACCCCATAAAGTAGAATCTACAGACTCTCAAGAGTTTATCTCTGGACCTGACTATTCCAGAAAGGAATATCAGAGCCCATTTCTTTTTTTATTTGACAAACTTGTTTTGGATTGAAGTACAGCAATGGGTTATTGTGATGACATCCCTTGCAAATTACATGATGCAGCAAGACCTGGACAACATTCATGCTTGGGCTGTTAAGTGCCATATAACATTTACATAAATACCAGGCATTGACCATCTCCAATAAGAGAGAATCTAACCATCTTGACATTCAATGGCATTACCATTGCTGAAATCCTGCTCTCAGCATTCTGGAGGGTTACCATTGACCAGAACCTGAATTGAACCTGCCATATAAGTACTGTGACTACAAGAGCAAGTCAGCAGCTGGGAATTCTGCAGCAAATAACTCACCCCAGACTTCCCAAAGCCTGTCTACTATCTACAAGACACAAAGCAAGAGTATGATGGAATACTTTACTTGCCCACTTGACTAACACCCAATCCACCACCTTAAACATTCATTCCCTCCACCACTTGACTTATCTGCATTATCCACTCACTTCTGTCTTCCGTAGACGGTTAATGGTACATTGGTAAGATATCTTATTTATTGAACTATCAATTACAATAACTGAACCACTTGCTTGCCTCAGAGTGCCTGATTGTGCTGGGGAGGATCATGTGAAAGATCCGATCACGCTGTTGTTGTAGCCCCCTTGCAAGGCTTCATGTCTGGGTAAAGGGATTGGATCACAGGGGAACTGCAAGACTAACTGCCAGCCTCAGGACCTTCTGGTTACTGTGTGTACCATTTACAAGATGCACTCCAGCAACCCACCCCAAGGCTCCAACAACGACAACTTCCAAACCCACGACCCCTATCACTTAGAAGGAGAAGGCCAGCAGATGCATGGGAACACCACAACCAGCAGGTTCCCCTCCTAACCACACCATTCTGACTTGGAACTATATTGCCATTCCTTCACTGTTGCTGCATCAAAAACCTGGAACTCTCTCCCTAACAACACCATCGGTCTCTAAACCACAGGGGCTGTAGTGGTTCAAGAATGCAGCACACCACCACTTTCTATAGGGCAATTAGGATGCGCAATAAATGCTGGTCTAGCCAACAATGTTGCACATCCTCTGGAAGAATACATTTAAAAAATGATGATGCATATTAGCTGAGTTTGTGTGTTTGCAAACAAATGAAAAGTTATGAGCAAATATAACATCCTTTTCAACTTCTGGAAAGGATTATTCTGCTCCTGACCTTGAAAATGTAAAATGCAGTTTTCTTTACTGTTTTTCGAACGAAACTTCAAATTTAAAAAAATCTTGTTTTTAAGACAAAGCTTTGCTCCTCTTAGTATCACGTTTTTGGCAAAGTATTTGCACCATCATTAAAACATATTTCAGTGAGAAATCTGCTTTGTTCCTTCACTCTGTAATTCACAAACACTAACTTCACTGACATACAGCAATTTGAATTTGTTGGTTAGTTTAAAGACATTATTGTTTCTTGAAAAAGATGTTGGTTTAAACTCTAACATTCTCTGTAACTTTTGTTTAGCTTTCTGACCATTACAATCAGGTGCAAGCCCACAGACTTCTTTATCTTTAAGGTTGAGACTGTCTGATCAGCTGGCAATGACAATTTGTTCCCTTTCTTCTTCCCACTCAGCCGGATTGTTGCTAGATTTCCCCCCGCCTTGCTCCTTAACTCATATCTTTTTCTCGTTTCACTCCTATCTTAACTCATGCCCTCCCTGAGCTCATCCTGTCCATGAGTCACACCTCCTACGTCCTTGGCCCGACTCCCACTAAACTTTCAATAACAACAGCAAAAGCAACTTATATTTACGTAACACCTTTAATGTAATAAAATATCTCAAGGTCCTTCATAGGATCATTTTAAAATGGGTAAGATGCTCTTTTGGAGAGTCAATATAGACTTGATGGGTTGAATGGTCTCCTTCTGCACTGTAGGGATTCTATGGAAATGCCACAATGTCCTGTAGCATATAATGTTCAGAACTTAATTCCAACAAAAGAAACGACATAAACATCATTACAGCACTTTTTATGTCGCTTTGAAGGCAACATTATTTGGTATAAATTTGGTACAGTTTATGTTGGAATGTCGGCAAATTTAGGAAATCTTACCATTCAAGGGAGAGGATTTAGGATTGTGAAGGTCATTTGAGCAGGGTGCTGTTAGAGAAATGAGCCACATACGGATTTGAGAACAGAACCTGCCTGATTTTTTTTCTTTCAAATGACTGAAATTCAATGATGTGGTAATCAATGAGTTTAAACCATTAAAATGATCATGAATGGGGCTGTGATTTTATGATGTAAACCTAATTGGTTTATTAATGCTCTTTAAAGAAATAATTTGTTCCTGTCTCAATTTGGCCTGTGTGTGACTCCTGTCCACATTTTCTGGTTGATGCTCAATGCCCTTAGGGTAAACAATGATGGACATTAAATAGAACTTCAACAGCAACACTCACATCCCAAGAACAAATTAAAAATAACTTTCTACTTTATCTCATTCTTTTACATTCTCTCCCTTCCACATCCCCATATCCCCCCACCTTCACGTCAGTTTTCTATTCATATGATCATACTGCCATTAGTCCCATATGCCATTTAGCTTTCAACAAATCTTTTATCTGGTACCTTGTCAAAAGCATTTTCAAAACCTGCATAAAACCGCAGTAGCAGTGACATGGAAAATCATATATACATATAGAGTCATAGAGTCATAGAGGTTGACAGCATGAAAACAGGCCCTTCGGCCCAACTTGTTCATGTTGCCCTTTTTTTTAAACCCCTAAACTAGTCCCAATTGCCCGCATTTGGCCCATATCCCTCTATTCCCATCTTACCCATGCAACTGTCAAAACGCTTTTTAAAAGACAAAACTGTAGCCGCCTCTACTGCTATCTCTGGCAGCTTGTTCCAGACACTCACCACTTTCTGTGTGAAAAAATTGTCCCTCTGGCCATTTTTGTATCTCTTCCCTCTCACCTTAAACCTATGCCCTCTAGTTTTAGACTCCCCTACCTTTGGGAAAAGATATTGACTATCTAGCTGATCTATGCCCCTCATTATTTGATACACCTCTATAAGATCACCTGATAAGATTACATTTGTATATATGTAATATATACAAATATAAATCAAAACCAATTGCGTACTATTCAATCAATTAACTCCTTTACAAAATAGCAATCTGAATTACCTGTTTAAAAGCTGTATAAAAAAAAATTGAAAAATATAGGCACAGACTTCAAATATCTATTTGAATATTACAAAAATACATATGAATATATGAATTAGAAGGTGTAGGGCACACGGCTCCATGAGCCTGCTCCGCCATTTAATAAGTTATTGGCTGAACTAATTTTAACCTCAACTTTCTGCCAACCCCCAATAACCTTTCACCCCCTTCCTTATCAAGAATCGATGTACTTCTGTCTTAAAGATATTCAAAGACTCTGCTTCAACCAGCTTCTGAGGAAGAGAATTCAAAGGTCTCACAACCCTCAGAGAAAAATAAATTCTTCATCTCTGTCTTAAATGGGCAACCCCCGATTTTTAGATAGTGGCTCCCGGTTCGAGATACTCCCAAAAGGGGGAACATCTTTTTATGTTTCATTCAAGTTACTTTGGTTGCTGTTCAGATGGAACTGAGAAATCAACTCACGGGGGTTGAATAATATAAATTATAATTAAAAATGGATATTCTGGGATTTTTGCTAGGTTAGCTTGACTTTTCACTGATTTATGATTTACTGCCCTTACTCATTCTCCCTAATGGAAGAACATAGGTTGGAGTGAATCTGTCGCTGTGTAAATTTTACATGGCTGATTCAAAAGAGAAGGCTCAGTGTTGAAACATTATTCTCATTCCACATTTTTACATTTCAGGGAGGATAACATGTGATGCATCAGTACCTAGCTAAACACACGCTCCCCCACGGCTCAGCTTGCCTGATGTATTATATATACTGTGTTACTTAGCCCTTGCGAAGGCATGGGGATCAGACCAGGTATAAAATTACCATAGATACATCCTAAAACATACTTATTTATTGTTCTTAAGCAACTTCCAACCAGGAAACCAGGTAGGTAGTTCAATACCATACATCAAGCTCCCTAAGGGAGCAAATCAAAAAGTTACATTTCCCTACCTTGCAAGTTCTTCATAGGATCCTTCACACTGCTCTAAGGGTGGAAACGATAAACTGAGCATGTTCTTAAAAATGTTTGCTTTGTGACATCACAGAAGTTGGCAAAACAGGTAGGTAGGCTTTTACTCCTGCATTGTAAAATCCTAGGTGTTACATTGCAGAACTAATTTATTTTTTATTCAGCTAATCTTGACTAACTTCATCTTAAAATTACTAACAAAAACTAATCCTAATTAGGTCAGGATACTGAGTGAAGACACCCAGTGTGAAAACATCTGAATCTCCCACAATTCGGATAATTTACAAACAATCTGAATGGTTCTGAATCTGTGACTCACTGTGAGAGCCATCACTGTAATACCGGTTCAGGAGGTGTCCAAGCTGAGGAGCACCTAGTTTTGCAAAAAAGTCACTTTGTGCAGTAACACCATTGAAGTTAAAATTTGGTAAATGATTCAGTAGTACTCCACACAGCTGGCTTATCGAGACTGTATAATAAATACCTGATAAAGGTACACTTGCTGAGGCAGTACGATAAACTCAATGATAGCTAATTGAACCCTTATTGCCTCTATCATTCAGATCATAACAATAAATAATGCACCCTTCTGCCTGTTGTTACAATCCTGTTGGGGGTGGTTAATGTTTAAAGGTGAAATAGGAACATCCTGTAATTAACTAACAAAACTATGCCACAATGTTACACACTTTTTAAACAAAAACAAACTCTATTGTATATTAAATATAATTGAACAAAGTAAAGACTATTAACTCAACATTACATCTTATGACATAAATTCAGATCTACTTTTCACTTCCCGCCAAGAGATCTTACGAAATTTTGAACGTTAATTTACTTCTCCTGGGACCAACCCAAAGGTATAAAAGAACAAAGAACAGTACAGCACAGGAAACAGGCCCTTCGGCCCTCCAAGCCTGTGCCGCTCCTTGGTCCAACGAGACCAATCGTTTGTATCCCTCCATTCCCAGGCTGCTCATGTGACTATCCAGGTAAGTCTTAAACGATGTCAGCGTGCCTGCCTCCACCACCCTACTTGGCAGCGCATTCCAGGCCCCCACCACCCTCTGTGTAAAAAACGTCCCTCTGATATCTGAGTTATACTTCGCCCCTCTCACCTTGAGCCCGTGACCTCTCGTGATCGTCACCTCCGACCTGGGAAAAAGCTTCCCACTGTTCACCCTATCTATACCCTTCATAATCTTGTACACCTCTATTAGATCTCCCCTCATTCTCCGTCTTTCCAGGGAGAACAACCCCAGTTTACCCAATCTCTCCTCATAGCTAAGACCCTCCATACCAGGCAACATCCTGGTAAACCTTCTCTGCACTCTCTCTAACGCCTCCACGTCCTTCTGGTAGTGCGGCGACCAGAACTGGACGCAGTACTCCAAATGTGGCCTAACCAGCGTTCTATACAGCTGCATCATCAGACTCCAGCTTTTATACTCTATACCCCGTCCTATAAAGGCAAGCATACCATATGCTTTCTTCACCACCTTCTCCACCTGTGTTGCCACCTTCAAGGCTTTGTGGACTTGCACACCTAGGTCCCTCTGTGTTTCTATACTCCTGATGACTCTGCCATTTATTGTATAACTCCTCCCTACATTATTTCTTCCAAAATGCATCACTTCGCATTTATCCGGATTAAACTCCATCTGCCACCTCTCCGCCCAATTTTCCAGCCTATCTATATCCTGCTGTATTGCCCGACAATGCTCTTCGCTATCCGCAACTCCAGCCATCTTCGTGTCATCCACAAACTTGCTGATTACACCAGTTACACCTTCTTCCAAATCATTTATATATATCACAAATAGCAGAGGCCCCAGTACAGAGCCCTGCGGAACACCACTGGTCACAGACCTCCAGCCGGAAAAAGATCCTTCGACCACTACCCTCTGTCTCCTATGGCCAAGCCAGTTCTCCACCCATCTCGCCACTTCTCCTTGTATCCCATGAGCCTTAACCTTCTTAACCAACCTGCCATGTGGGACTTTGTCAAATGCCTTACTGAAATCCATATAGACGACATCCACGGCCCTTCCTTCATCAACCGTTTTTGACACTTCCTCAAAAAACTCCACCAAATTTGTAAGGCACGACCTCCCTCTTACAAAACCATGCTGTCTGTCACTAATGAGATTGTTCCGTTCTAAATGCACATACCCCAGAGCTCTGAATTTACTTTTCTTCTCCTTAGTATTCCAGATATTCCTCCGAGGTAAGACCTCCTTCCATTAGATTTTGGCTATGTGACCCTTCACCTTTTCTTTACCAATCTCTTGAATGTGGATGCCTTAGCTCCTTGTCTGAGTTGTCGGCAGATATCCAGCTGTCTCCCCACAGCTTCCTAGGGTAACTTTGCTGACTGATTTCTATCAAAAGGCTCTGTGAGGACCATGGTAGGTTTCTTCCACTTGCTGCAGGCTAAAACAAATCTTCCACCTGCCTGTTCCTCACAAAGTCTATGCAGCGAATGTATTTTCTCTGCCTGAAAGGCAGGTTATCTGATTATCATCCCTGTTGGTTCTCTCAATCTGGTCAGATGCATCTTTAAGATGCTCCTTAAAACCTACTGAGTTTTTTTGTCATCTGCTCTAAAATCGCCTTATGTAGCTCGATGGCAAATTCTCTTTGATAACACTCCTATATAGTGCTTTATAACTCCTTGGGACTTCTTAATACATGAAATCTACCATAAAAATGAAAGTTACTGCTCTAAGTAAAAAAACAAGTTAAGATCAAAAATATGTGAGACAACATTCCAAGGACTCTGACAGTGGAATGATTAGCTTACCCAAACTGGATAGACGCAACTTTCATATCACTCAGAAGAAACAGGACTCTAAATTTTCTAATTACTTGAATAAAAGATATTCAAGGGAGCCCCTGTAATGGACCTGGATTCTTGTGTCTCATGCTTACCATTGCTTTGTATTTGAGCCTTTAATTATTACACCTTGTACCAACTAAACAGAAAAACCACTGCAAACCTGAAAAGGATGAAATGCGTCCAATGTTCTTGATGGCAAGCCATTGGAAATTGGACAAATCATTTTGAAAATGTTTTGCAACCAAGAATATTCAATCTATTTTGATTGCTGTTCATTTTGATTGCCAAAGAATAGCAGCATGAATACAACTTCCCACAACAGGATCTGGAAGGTAACTAAAAGCAGGCAGAGGAATGGGAACCAAAGCAAAGGTGAATTAACAGAAGGGAAACTAGAAAGTAGGGCCAGTAAGACTCAGAGGAAGAGCAGGCAGAGTGTGGCTATTGATCAAAGAGGGTCTGGTGGACCGAAGTGCATTTGTTTCAATATGAGAAGTGTACCAGGTAAGGCAGATGAACTTAGAGCTTGGATTAGTACTTGGAACTATGATGTTGTTGCCATTACAGAGACTTGGTTAAGGGAAAGACAAGATTGGCAGCTTAACGTTCCAGGATATAGACGGGATAGAGGGGGATGTAAAAGGGGTGGGGAGTTGCACTACTGATTAAGGGGAATATCACAACTGCACTGAGGGAACACACCTCGGCGGGCTCATATAGCAAGGGAATATGGGTAGAGTTTCCAACAGCCAGCGGGAGATAGAGGGACAGAAATGTAGGCAGATTTTGGCAAGATGTAAAAGTAACAGGGTTGTTGTGGTGGGTGATTTTAACTTCCCCTATATTGACTGGGACTCACTTGGTGCTCGGAGTGTGGATGGGGCAGAGTTTGTAAGGAGCATCCAGGAGGGCTTCTTGAAGAAGTATGTAGATATCCAAGTAGGGAAGGGGCCATACTGGACCTGGTATTGGGGAATGAGCCCGGCCAGATGGTTGACGCTTCAGTATGGGAGTGGTTTGGGAACAGTGACCACAATTCAGTAAGCTTACAGGTACTGATGGATAAAGATCAGTGTAGTCCTCAGGTGAAGGTGCTAAATTGGAGGAAGGTTAATTACAACAATATTAGTCAGGAGCTGAAGAATGGTAGATTGGGGGTAGATGGTTGAGGGCAAATCAACATCTGGCATGTAGGAGGCTTTCAAATGTAAGTTGATAGGAATTCAGATTGGCACATTCCTGTCAGGATGAAGGATAAGTATGGCAAGTTTCAGGAACCTTGGATAACGAGAGATATTGTGAGCCTAGTCAAAGAGAAAAGGGAAGCATTTGTCAAGGCTAGGAGACTGGGAACACATGAAGCAAGTGTGGAAAACAAGGAAAATAGAAAGAAACTTAAGCAAGGAGTCAAGAGGGCTAAAAGGGGTCACAAAAAGTCATTGGCTAGCAGGATTAAGGAAAGTCCCAAGGCTTCTTATACAAATATAAAGAGCAAGAGGGTAGCCAGGGAGAGGGTTGCCCCACTCAAGGGCAGGGGAGGGAATTTATGCGTGGAGCCAGAGAAAATAGGTGAGGTATTAAATGAGTACTTTGCTTCAGTATTCACCAAAGAGAAGGACTTGGTGGATGATGAGTCTGGGGAAGCGTGTGTAGATGGTTGGGTCATGTTGAGATCAAAAAGGACGAGGTATTGGTAGTCTTGAGAAACATTAAGGTAGACAAGTCCCCAGGGCCTGATGGGAAATGCCCCAGAATATGGAGCGAGGCAAGGGAGGAAATTGCTGAGGTCTTGAGAGAAATCTTTGTATCCTCACTGGCTACAGGGGAGGTCATGATGTGGAGATGCCGGCGTTGGACTGGGGTAAACACAGTAAGAAGTCTCACAACACCAGGTTAAAGTCCAACAGGTTTATTTGGTAGTAAAAGCCACTAGCTTTTGGAGCGCTGCCCCTTCGTCAGGTAAGTGGGAGTTCTGTTCACAAACAGAGCATATAAAGACAGAAACGCAATTTACAAAATAATGGTTGGAATGCGAGTCTTTACAGGTAATCAAGTCTTAAAGGTACAGACAATGTGAGTGGAGAGAGCATTAAGCACAGGTTAAAGAGATGTGTATTGTCTCCAGGCAGGACAGTTAGTGAGATTTTGCAAGCCCAGGCAAGTCGTGGGGGTTACAGATAGTGTGACATGAACTCAAGATCCTGGTTGAGGCCATCCTCATGTGTGCGGAACTTGGCTATCAGTCTCTGCTCAGCGACTCTGCGCTGTCATGTGTCGTGAAGGCCGCCTTGGAGAACGCTTACCCGAAGATCAGATTGTCTGTACCTTTAAGAGGTACAGGTACACAGGTCACTGAAAGTGGCAATGCAGGTGGAGAAGGTAGTCAAAAAGGCAGACAGCATGCTTGCCTTCATCGGCTGGGGCATTGAGTTTAAAAATTGGCAAGTCATGTTGCAGCTTGATAGAACCTTAGTTAGGCCACACTTGAGGAATATAGTGTTCAATTCTAGTCGCCACACTACTAGAAGGACGTGGGGGCTTTGGAGAGGGTACATAAAAGATTTACCAGGATGTTGCCTGCTATGGAGGGCATTAACTATTAGGAAAGGTTGGAGAAACTTGGTTTGTTCTCACTGGAATGACGGAGGTTTGAGGGGCGACCTGATAGAAGTCTGCAAGATTATGAGGGGCATGGACAGAGCGGATAGTCAGAAACTTTTTCCTAGGGTGAAAGAGTCAATTACCAAGGGGCAGATGTTAAGGTGCGAGGGGCAAGGTTTAAAGGAGATGTACGAGGCAATTTTGTTTACAGAGGGTGGTGGGTGCTTGGAACCCGCTGCCAGGGAGGTAGTGGAAGCAGATACGATAGTGACTTTTAAGGGGCGTCTTGACAAATACATAAATAGGATGTGAATAGAGGGATATGGTCCCCGGAAGGGTAAGGCGCTTTAGTTCAGTCGGGCAGCATGGTCGGTGCAGGCTTGGAGGGCCGTAGGACCTGTTTCTGTGCTGTAATTTTATTTGTTCTTTGTACAGAACCTGTCAACATTAGCTAAACTAAAAGCACTGTTAAATGAGGGTATATTCTATATATCATTTGCAACTTAAGGGTGGGATGAGACGAATCTGGAATTTACAGAAAAGATTTAAGTTGAGTCTCAATATTATTGGGAGTGACACACATCATTAGAGTTTGTAGCACCTAAGCATGAAAACGACACTATTTTCAATTTACAAAAATATTCAACCTTTAATGTAGTTAAAAGTCTGAAGACACTCTTCAGAAGCATTATCAAACATTAACTTACACAAAGTGATATTTGGGCTTAGTCAAAGAGTTAGGTTTTAAGTCGCACCTTAAAGGAGGAAATAAAAGTAGAGATGGAATGGTTTCAAGAGGGAATTCCAGAGATAAAGCTTTGGCAGCTGAAGGAACGGTTGCCAATGGTAGAGTGATTAAAACTACAGATACTCAAGAGGCCAGAATGGAGGAGTGCAGATATCTGTCATGCTTGTAGGACTGTTGGAAGATTACAGAAATCGGAGTTCACAACAATAATCTATGCCTGTGTTTTTATGCTCCTCTCAAGCCTCCTCACACCTTATGCCATCTAACGTTATCAGCATGTTACTTAACTGTACATTTTGTAATCAGAATCTTGTTCTTCCACAGAAATTTTGTTCAGCATGTGACAGACTGGCTGAAACATTCTATCTATAGAGTTAATTGCAGGAGAAGTCACATGGGGAAAACGATATTACTTACGAAGCAGCTTCACTAAAAAGTGACAAATGAAAGTATTTTTGACAACTACGGAAAGACTCACTTGAGCATTGACTCTATAGTTTGGCCTTCTCCAAGGGGAGGGACTCAGTCATGCTTGAGTTCCAATCAATGGTCAGGATTTCCTGGCTGTGCATGCCCCACTGTCGCCGCTGCAAGCTGGCGAAAATGGATGGAAAATTCCACCCAATGTGTAGAGAGTAGAATGATAGCCAGTGAGGGGAAGTAGAGCTTTATTATCAATTGAACAATCTCAGAGTTTAAAAAAAGATATGCACAGTTATATGCATCTGACATTTTACAGACTACTATTCATCCTTTTGTGTAAAATTGCAAATGGTTCTGGAATGTCCAGTTCTGATTTGTGTTCTTTCTCCGGGGTCCCTGATAATGCTGTAATATTCAAATGTTGGAAACCATGCCTTGTGAGATGTGAAAGCATGTTTATATCCTTCATTTAAATGTTGTACACGTGGCCTTTCATCATACACTACAGTATTGCATGAGCTCATTTTGTAGAAAGAGTTGTTTGAAAAAAATACTTCTGCCATTTCTCTGTTGCCAAATGCTGTCTTCCCATGGCCTAGCACACCAGGGTTACCTGAGGTGTGTTTTTAATGCCATTAAATTTAAGTTTCATCCAAGTGCAGTGAAAAAGTCTAGAACATTGTGTGATGTGATGACTGAAAATTGCTGCTTGGCTAAAAGACAGTGGAGCCCACAACTACCTTCCTTAAATTAGTTTAATTGTTTTAACCATTATTCCATCTTGTTTATTCTGTGCTGTATACAATGCAAAGTAAATGCACATCAAAGTTAATATCAAGAGGAGATGAACTGTGAGGATGGCTGACAAAAATGTAAGCTCTAGTATAGAAATAAGTTGTTGGGTGGCACGGTGGCCCAGTGGTTAGCATTGCTGACTCACAGCGCCAGTGACCTGGGTTTAATTCCAGCCTTGGCTGACTGTGTGGAGTTTGCACGTTCTCCCCGTATCTGCATGGGTTTCCTTCGGGTGCTCCAGTTTCCTCCCATAGTCCAAAGATGTGCAGGTTAGGTGGATTGGCCATGACAAATAGACCCTTAGTGTCCAAAGACGTGTAGGTTAGAGGGATTAGCAGGGCAAATGTGCAGGGTTACGGAGATAGGGCAGAGAATGGGCCTGGGTCAGATGTTCTTTTGGAGAGTCTATGCAGCTGTGCAGACTTGATGGGCTGAATGGTCTCTGTCTGCATTGTAGGGAGGAAATCAGAAGAAAATTTAGAGTTTTTTTTTTACAGAGGTAACTAGTAGGTAACTAGTAGGGTAAATAAAGGAAAAGCAATCAATATACTTAGATTTCCAAGACACATTTGATAAGGTGCCACACTAAAGGTCAATATGCAAGAAAAGGGCTCATGGAGTTGGGGGGTAATACATTAGCATGGATAAAGGATTAGTTAATGAATAGGAAGTCAAGAGTGGATATAAATGCATTTTCAAGTTAGTAGGCTGCGACTTGTGGAGTGAAGCACCAGGGCTTCAGCTATTCACAATTACATAAGTGAGTTAGACAAAGTTACAAAGAGTAATGTATCTAAGTTTACTTACTATGCAAAACTAAGTAGGAATGCAAGCTGTGAGAAGGACACAAAAAGTTTGTGAAGAGATGTAGACAGATTGACTGAGGAGTAACAAAGTGACAAATGGAGTTTAATGTGGGAGAGTGTGAGATTATTCAGTTTGTGGTAAGAATACTTTTACTTGTAAATGTTAATGTTCAGATGGACTTGGGTGTACTCATATAAAGAACACGGAATGTTAGCATGCTGGTCCACAAAGCAATTGGAAGGCAAATGGCTTGTTGGTCTTTATTGCAAGGGAATTAGAATACAAGAATAAGAAAGTCTTGTGATAATTTTATGGGGATCTGGTGAAACTCCATTGGAATAATGGGCAACATTTAACCCAAGCACTGGGCTCTCACATGCTGGCTGGAGAGCTGGCAAGAGCACCGTGGTGTCTCCTTTGGTGAAAGCCCACTATAATAAGTTTCAGATAAACAAATAAGTGGCCAGTGTTGGACCTTCCCTGGGGTCAAGGACCCTGAGGTGGAAGTCCATCTATCAGATACCAAAATAGTCTGTTGCAGGCAGCCCCAGTGGATTGGTGGTTGCTGCTGACAATGCACCCACAGAGGCCTAGGATCAGTAATGAACCAGGGCACAGGCAAATAAAAGCAGGATGGGGATCACAGAAGATTGGGGGAGGGGGGTTAACAGTAAGGGCAGAGGGATGATTCCTAATAGGACCCCCCTTCCCCATTATTGGACCCTCCAATCAGTTCCATCCCACCTGATTAAATCCTTTCTACCCGCACTCCCACAGGGCTGTAGTGCTCCATTGTTGAAAAGATTTAAGTCTGAGATAGATAAATGTTTGGTCTCTCAGTAGATCAAGGGATCGGGGAAGCAGGTGGGAAAGCTTGAGTTGAAACAGAAGAACAGCCATGATCACATTGAGTTTTAATTTATTTATTAGTGTCACAAGTAGACTTACATTAACATTGCAATGAAGTTACTGTGAAAATTCCCCGGTCACCACACTCCGGTGCTGTTTGGGTACACTGATTGGCCAATGAATGGCAGGTTCAACGGGTCTACTCCTGTTCCTACTGCTTTTGTCATTATGTACTGACTGTGCAAGGGGCAGTATCACAGCTCAGTTCAATCCATATGGCCAGATATGTATACCTTTCACCAGAGCTCACACTGAGGCAATTGGGATTGGATTGGAAAATGTGGAAGATTGGAAAATCTGGCTTCTCCCTCTGCTGGGTCAACTGTTATCAACTAAGACATGTCTGAGATTAGTTAACAGCACAAACAGAAGTTAACATGGCTTGGTTTACTTTAACAATAAGGTATCAGGGAGGATCTAGTTAACAGTGTTCTTAAGGGATACAAGCCTAATTACTTTCACAGTGCTTTCATCATAGTTTACAAACTTTTATTGGTAGCAACAGAGGGCAGAAACCAGAAATCAATCAAACTTTTTTGCCTTATGCACAGTTCACTACACCATGCCTGAAGTGAGCTCATTACAATATATGTAAATAAGAACCATAGATGTTGCTTTTTGAATCACCAGGCTTTAAGCTTGTGGTGAACCATAGATGGTTACCACTATGGGGACTTGTATATATGTTACTCTTGTTACTGTTGGGGTTAGGGTTTGGGTGTTCCACCTGTTATAATTGTTTATGTGGTCCACTTCGTTCGGCTCCGCCGTCTTACAGGGGTATAAAGGTCACTGCTACTTCCTGGCAGTCTTTAGTCTGGGATAATATTGTTAAGTAGTGTGCTCCTATTTGTCGTGAATAAAAGCCTTTATTCCTGGGTACGTTCTAGCCTCCCGTGTGAATTAATCGCGCATCAATTTTATTCACGACAAATACTGAAAATTTTGTTCGAACAAAATGGAGCAGATGCTAAAGCCTGATCGGCTAACCTTGGATCCACGTGCCGCTGGGGCGTCGAACACTTTCGACCATTGGTTGAAGTGCTCCGAGGATTACGTTGAGACCTCGGCAGCAGTCCAGTCCGACGACGACAGATTGTGGGTCCTCCACGCCAGGGGGAGCGACACTGTGTATGCAACAATTCGCGATTCCCAAAATTATAAAGATGCTATCGACTTGCTCAAGAAGCTGTATAATAAACAGCCGAATGAAATTCATGCTCGTCACCTATTAGCCACTCGACGGCGGCAGCCCGGTGAAACTACGGGACAGTACCTGCGCGAACTTCAACAGCTAGCCAGAGCCTGCAACTGCAAGGCGGTGTCGGCTACTCAATACACAAACGACCTCATTCGGGATGCGTTCGTGGTGGGAATCGGCTCATCCTATATCCGCCTGCGGCTGCTAGAGCAGGGTAACCTGGACCTGGCTAAGACGGTAGAATTGGCCGACGCAATGGAAACGGCCTCCAGAAGTCTCGAAGCCTACCCCACCGACCACATGGGAACAGTGTGGCAAGCACAGCCGCCGCCTCAGCTGTACTCGACGGCTCCTCGGAACTGCACGATGATGCTCACAACTTCAGCCCTGACGGCTGCGGCAGCTCCTGGAGGCCCACGGTGCTATTTCTGCGGTTTGGCGAAGCATCCTCGCCAAAGATGTCTGGCCAGGGCGGTGATTTGCTCCGCCTGTGGAAAGAAAGGGCACTATGCAAAGGTGTGCCGAGCGAAGACCCCTTCCAGGCCCAGCAGTGCTGCGTGGGACTCCCCAGGATCCATCTCCTCGTCTCCGGCCTCGTTGATGTCTTCAGCCACGTGCGATCCACGGGCGCTGCCATTTCCTATGACGACGACGCCAGCCACGTGCGACCTGCGGGTGCTGCCATTTTCAACATCCTCGACCGTGTGCGATTCATGGGCGCAGCCACTTTGGTCGACACCGGCCGCAGGGGACCAGCAGGGGTCCTCGTCGTCGACTATCTCAACTGCCTGCAGTTACGCTCAGGATCCAACAGTGGCGTCAATCATCCTGGACCAGGCCAAGCCTCACAGACTCGACAAGTCCATGATGGACATAGAGGTAAACGGGCGCCTGGCGCATTGCTTGTTTGACAGCAGGAGCACGGAGAGCTTCATCCACCCGGATATAGTAAAACGGTGCGCTCTCTGTGTGCAAACTATCAGGCAGACAATCTCCATGGCATCGAGGTCCCTATCTGTCCTCGTTCTTGGGAGCTGTGTGGTAACTCTAATGGTGCGGGGCACAGTCTACGAGAACTTCAGGCTCCTCGTGCTACCGCACCTTTGCGGTCCGGTACTCCTGTGGCTAGACTTTATGATCCACCTGAGGAGTGTGACCCTGCAGTACGATGGGCCACTCCCTCCACTTTCAGTGGGAGAACAGCAGCCTCCAAATTGTCCAGTGCGCTCCACATGCAGCCTCTCAACACTTAAAATTACCCCGCCTTCCCTATTCGAAAATCTCATGCCAGGCTGCAAGCCCATCGCGACTAAAAGCAGGCGTTACAGCGCTGAGGACCGGATCTTTATTAGATCTGAGGTTCAGCGGCTCCTCAGGGAAGGGGTCATTCAACCTAGCACTAGCCCATGGAGAGCACAATTCGTGGTGGTCAAGACTGGAGA
Source organism: Mustelus asterias (assembly GCF_964213995.1). Classification (NCBI taxonomy): domain Eukaryota; kingdom Metazoa; phylum Chordata; class Chondrichthyes; order Carcharhiniformes; family Triakidae; genus Mustelus; species Mustelus asterias. The sequence goes on along the minus strand of NC_135814.1, from coordinate 44,448,137 downwards.
CAAGCCCCGGATGGTCATAGACTATAGTCAGACCATTAATAGGTACACGCAGCTGGACGCGTATCCTCTCCCGCGCATATCTGACATGGTCAACCAGATTGCGCAGTACCGGGTGTTCTCCACCATCGACTTGAAGTCAGCCTACCACCAGCTCCCCATTCGCCCAGAGGACCGCAAATACACGGCCTTTGAGGCGGATGGCCGTCTCTACCACTTTTTAAGAGTCCCTTGGCGGCACGGTAGCACAGTGGTTAGCACTGCTGCTTCACAGCTCCAGGGACCTGGGTTCGAATCCCGGCTCGGGTCACTGTCTGTGTGGAGTTTGCACATTCTCCTCGTGTCTGCGTGGGTTTCCTCCGGGTGCTCCGGTTTCCTCCCACAGTCCAAAGATGTGCGGGTTAGGTTGATTGGCCATGCTAAAATTGCCCCTTAGTGTCCTGGGATGCGTAGATTAGAGGGATTAGCGGGTAAAATATGTAGGGATATAGGGGTAGGGCTTGGGTGGGATTGTGGTCGGTGCAGACTTGATGGGCCGAATGGCCTCTTTCTGTACTGTAGGGTTTCTATGATTTCTATGATTTCTTTCGGCGTCACTAATGGGGTCTCGGTCTTCCAGCGTGAGAGGGACCGAATGGTGGACCAAAACGGGCTACGGGCTACCTACCCGTACCTGGACAACGTCACTATCTGCGGCCATGACCAGCAGGACCACGACGCCAACCTCCAGAAGTTTTTACGCACTGCGACTCTCCTGAATCTGACCTATAACAAGGAGAAGTGCGTATTCAGCAAGCACCGCCTAGCAATCCTCGGATACGTGGTGGAAAACGGGGTCATCGGCCCCGATCCAGACCGTATGCATCCCCTCCTTGAACTTCCCCTACCCACTAGCATCAAAGCACTGAGAAGATGCTTAGGCTTCTTCTCGTACTATGCACAGTGGGTCCCCAACTACGCGGACAAAGCCCGTCCGCTCATAAAATCTACCTCTTTTCCCCTGACAGCAGACGCTCGTCTAGCCTTTGAAGGGATAAAAGCCGACATAGCGAAAGCCACGATGCACGCTGTTGATGAGTCCATCCCCTTTCAGGTGGAGAGTGATGCATCTGATTTTGCCCTGGCCACCACACTTAACCAGGCAGGCAGGCCCGTCGCCTTTTTCTCTCGCACCCTCCAAGGCCCTGAAATTCGGCACTCCTCGGTGGAAAAAGAGGCTCAGGCCATTGTGGAGGCCGTCCGGCATTGGCGCCATTATTTGGCTGGCAAACGGTTTACCCTGCTCACGGACCAAAGGTCCGTGGCCTTTATGTTCAACAACACATTAAAGGGAAAAATTAAGAATGATAAAATCTTGAGGTGGAGAATCGAACTCTCCACCTTCAACTATGATAACATGTACCGTCCGGGGAAGCTCAATGAGGATGCCCTGTCACGTGAAACATGTGCCAGTGTGCAGGAGGACCGGTTACAGGCCCTCCACAATGATCTCTGCCATCCAGGGATCACTCGGCTCTTCCATTTTGTAAAGGCTCAGAATCTGCCCTATTCCATAGAGGATGTCAGGTCGATAACTCGATGCTGCCAGGTTTGTGCAGAGTGCAAGCCGCATTTCTACCGGCCTGACAGGGCACACCTCATTAAGGCCACTCGTCCTTTTGAACGACTGAGTGTCGACTTCAAGGGGCCCCTCCCTTCGACGGATCGGAACGTGTATTTCCTCAACATTGTTGACGAATACTCCCGATTCCCCTTTGCCATCCCCTGTTCTGACATGTCCTCTGCCACGGTCATCAAAGTCCTGCGGAGTCTTTTTACCCTGTTCGGCTACCCTAGTTATATCCACAGTGATAGGGGTTCATCGTTTATGAGCGATTAATTGAGGCAATACCTGCTCTCTAAGGGAATTGCCTCAAGTCGGACTACAAGTTACAACCCCAGGGCTAACGGACAGGTCGAGAGAGAAAACGCTATAGTCTGAAAGGCTGTCTTACTGACGCTACGGTCTAGGGGTCTTCCAGTCACCCGTTGACAAGAGGTACTTCCTGATGCGCTCCATTCGATCCGGTCCCTCCTGTGTATGGCAACCAACGCTACCCCACATGAGCGGATGTTTGCCTTCCCTCGGAAGTCTTCCTCTGGGACCTCACTGCCGTCTTGGTTGATGTACTCAGGACCTGTCCTCCTGCGGCGGCATGTTAGGGCCCGCAAGTCCGACCCTTTGGTTGAACAGGTCCATCTCCTCCACGCCAACCCTCAATATGCCTATGTGGCATATCCTGACGGGCGAGAGGACACGGTCTCTAGCAGAGATCTGGCACCTGCAGGGGACCTGGAAACCCCTGTCACTCCCGCACCCCTGGTTAGGATTCCTTTGCCCATTCTCTCCCCTCCTGACACGGCGCGGACAGCATCGGGACCTCAACTTAACCCTCTTACTCCCGTGTGCAGCTTGCCTGAGTCCAAGGAATTGTCACCATCTCGAGGTCGACAGTCGGGAGAGGAACTGGAGGAGTCAGTGGACACCACCTCGGAGAGAGGGTCGTCACCACGGTCACCAGAACCGGCACTGGAGCCAGTGCTGCGGAGGTCGCAGAGACGGTGCGGACCCCCGATACGGCTGAACTTGTGAACATGTGGACAGTTCGTATTGTTTTCTTACCCCACTGGTCTTTGTTTTTAAAGGAGGGGTGAATGTGGTGAACCATAGATGGTTACCACTATGGGTACTTGTACATATGTTACTCTTGTTACTGTTGGGGTTAGGGTTGGGGTGATCCACCTGTTATTATTGTTTATGTGGTAGACTCCGTTCGGCTCCGCCTTCTTACAGGGGTATAAAGGTCACTGCTACTTCCTAGCAGTCTTTAGTCTGGGATAATATTGTTAAGTAGTGTGCTCCTATTTGTCGTGAATAAAAGCCTTTATTCCTGGGTACGTTCTAGCCTCCCGTGTGAATTAATCGCGCATCAAAGCTCACCACTGTAGCTCCTGCTACCCACCAGAAAGGCATCAGTACAGTCGTGCATGTGCACTCAGCCTTACACTGGGACACAAATAAACACAGCCGATGCTTACAATGTGAAGAAAATCATGTTCACGGATGGCTTCTAAGTGACACATTTTACCTGCTGCTCCCATAATGCCTGAACCGCCGCAGAGAAGTGCCATAATGAGCCACTTGCCACAACATGAAAGGTTGGTTGTCGACTGTCCCTTTATTTGAAAATGACATCTACTCAGAATTGTAGGTTTTGGCCATGGGACCCCATTTGAATGAACAGGCCAATTCTCAACCTACAAATCTTTGGGCACAATGGGCAGGATGGGATCTGGAGAGCAGGTTTGTTTTCACTACTCAGTTCTGCTTCATCATTAAGAAGTTGTGACTCAAAGCGTGATGCAGCTTGACGGATGAGTTGTCGCCATTTTGAATGATTGGTAGCAAGTTTCTCCAGTCATGAGTGTCAATGCTGCTCTTCTTCAAAGAGAGCTTCAGGGTGTCTTTGGAACGCTTTCCTTCTACCCCTCGGCACATTGGCCATTTGAGAGCTGAGGAGTTAGGACCTAGAAGGGAAAAATGCTTTTTTGGCAATCCAGACACAGGGTGGGATCTTGAGCCAGTGTTCACTGTCTGCAGGAATGGCAGTGCGGGCTCAAAATGTGGAGAGTTCAGAAAAGCATGGTTCTCGCCAGCAAGATCGCGATTTCTGATTTTGAGCTGACCTCACCGGTGAAGTGACATGAAAGATGCTGGGGACGGGTGCAAATCTAATTTGAATGCATCAGCATTTCATGAGCGAGTGTTCACTCTGGATAATTAAGACAGAGATAGATAGGATCTTGATTAATAAGGGGATCAGGGGTTATGGGGAAATGGCAGGAGAATGGGGATGAGAAAAATATCAGCCATGATTGAATGGCGGAGAAGACTTGATGGCTGAGTGGCCTAATTCTGCTCCTATGTCTTATGGTCTTTTAATGAGCTCGCAACAAATATTCAACTGGCACCGGCATGATGTTACAATGATGGCATTTACAACAGCTCCAAGTAAGCGTGAACCTGGTGCCATCACTCCTGAGGTGAGCACTCAGATGGTCATTATTTCTCGGATAGTCCAACATGCAAGGAGTGCCAGCGATAATGCTATGGATGCACACAAGTGCAGCTCGGGGCTGGGGGTGAGCAGGAGTCACTGTCGCCATAGGTGGGGTGGGGAGGTGTGTGTGGGTTGGTCAGAGGTCTTACCTTCCCTTCATATCGGGTCACCGCTTGTTCTGAAGGGATGGCTGCCAAGCAGGTATCACTTCCCGGTTCCTCCATGCAGGGTTAGTGTTCAAACAGCAGCTGAGTGGATGTCCTTCCTTGTTGAGAGCTGCAAACTGGGTGGGAGGCAGCCACAATAGAGGGGCAGTATTGGGTGCAACTATGTGGTCTGGGGTTGTGCTTTGGGAGAGGCCAGGCAGAAGGGCAGCATTGGGGTATCAGTGATGGGGAGCTACCCTACCTCATGAGGCATAAAGACTCTCTCACTTGGGGGAGGGCGAATGCAGTGAAGCCTGCAACCCTCACTTTGCCAATGCTGTTAGGTCAGAGGGGATTATTGGACAGGAAGTTCAAATCCATTTTTCTGCGAACTCTGACTCTTAGATCTAGCAGAGTGTGTTGATTGCTCTCATGCAAGGCTGCTTAACTGCCCAGCATTGAAGACCCAAAGAATGAGGCTGCTTTCTTGAGAATTGCTTCAAAAGCTAATTGTATACCTCTCAAGAATCAGCTTGTTGCCAGAGCGACGAACTGAATTTTCTGAGAAGAGTCCAGCATGCCAGTTTAATATCCAGAGCTAGATCTAATTGCACAGTCTGGGAACAAAGGTTTGGAACACCAAGCCCCAAGAAGGTAGATGCATCTTTCAATTCAAACCTCAGCAGTACACTGCTCGCACTGTGGAGAACCCCCAGTCAAGGTAATAGATGGCACCACTCCCCATGTTCAATATCATGCCTGGCACCATTTTGATGTGCCCTGTCAGGATGCAGACCTTGTGTCATGCATTCTCTCTAATGCACTTCAGCACTATGCAAGGTCAGGATTTATGCTCTTTGGCTGGGGGTGAGGGATGGGGGGAATGTATGGGTCAGATGTCATGAGACAATAGAGGATCAACACTATTCATTCTGTTGGAGTACAGGGCAAGCTATATGGGGATGGTGTGAGGGAGAGCAGGAATTCACACAGGTAATGGGAAGCACTGGGGCACTCAGACGCTTGGAACAATGAGAGTCAGGGCTCTATTAGTACTCCTCAGTGCTCACTGTGTGTCCTCTCTCTCTCAGTGCTTGATCCATCAGAATCATGGAGCCTGTTGAGCTGGCCTTTTTACTGATTGGGATTGACCAGCAGCAGAGACATTGATGCGCTGCTGCATGTGGCCAGGACCAGCGGCCTGCAGCTGCTCAGGGAGCAGGACCACACACGGAGGAGCAACGACGGAGACAGTGGCGGTCAAGAATCTTCCGGCATCGATGCTCCCACCTGCAGTTGTCCAAGCTGCAGTACCGGAAAAGACTGCGTCTGTCCCGGGGGACAGTGGACCATTCTGCCACATGCTGCATGAGCTGCCACCCTCTTGGTGGAACTGGAGGTCACCCAATGCCTGTGGCCCTTAAAGTTAGAGCTTCTCTGAACTTTAATGCCAGTGGTTCGTTCCAGGGCAGTACAGTGGACATCTGTGGCATCTCCCAGTCTGCTACTCATAAACGTATTGGGGAAGTGACAGATGTCCTTTATGCCAGGGCTAAAATGTTTAATAACTTTGACTGGGGCCAGGTGAGCCAGGACACCAAGGCTGTGGGCTTCACCCACCTAGCAGGGATGTCCCAGTTCTGATAGACTGCACCCACATGGCTCCTAAGTTACCATACAGTGCCATTTAGGAACTGCAAGGTATCCCACTCCCTCAACATCCAACTCATCTGCAACCCCACAATGTGCTTCCTACAGGCGTGTGCCCATTTCCTGGGGAGCACCCATGACGGTTACGTCTTGGGTCGCTCGCAAATCCCAGCTGTCTTTGAGAGCGGTGGCTGGGGGGGTGACTGCTCAGGGACAAGGGATACTCACTTAGAAGGTGGCTGATGACACCAGGGTGGAGGCCACAAACACTGCCGGAGACTCGATACAATGAGGCTGATATTTCAATGCGCGTGTTGGTGGAGCAGGTGATGGGACTGCCTGGACAGGTTGGGGATGCGCCACAATACAGCCCCCAGGGGGTCTCCCGCATTATTGTGCTCCACTGTACTCTCCACAACATAGCGCTGCAGAGGGGAGACAACCTAGACCTGGAGGAGATGGCAAGCGCCAGATTTCCTCAGATAAAGAGGATGTTAAGGAGGGCAGTTGGCCTGGTGATTCCGAGGAGGAGGAAGATGTTGGGCAGTGGACAGGGCCAGAATTGATTGATGAGCAAAGGATGCCCTGAGCGCTTCTCATTTTGGGGACAAGCGGGTATAGGAGGTGTTATAAGGTCAAGCTAATGATGCTGTGCCGCCATTAGCTACCATTAGGCAGGGGGCTGAAGTCATTGGCCTGACTTTGCAAGGGAATGATGATGACTTGCAGCAAGGACAAAGCGATGCTTCTCTCAGCCTCAGTGATGTGTCAGGAGTAAAAGAATGACTAGGGTAAGATTAGGGCCAGTCAAGGACGGTAGTGGGAAGTTGTGCGTGGAGTCTGAAGAGAAAGGAGAGGCACTAAATGAATATTTCTCGTCGGTATTCACACAGGAGAGGGACAGTGTTGTTGAGGGGAGTACTGAGATGCAGGCTGTTGGCCTGGACGGGATTGAGGAAGAGGTGTTAGCAATTCTGGAAAGGGTAAAAATAGATAAGTCCCTTGGGCCGGATGGGATTTATCCTAGGATTCTCTGGGAGGCTAGAGATGAGATTGCAGAGCCTTTGGCTTTGATCTTTGTGTTGTCATTGTCTACAGGAACAGTGCCAGAAGACTGGAGGATAGCAAATGTTGTCCCCTTGTTCAAGAAGGGGAGTAGGGACAACCCTGGTAATTATAGACCGGTGAGCCTTACTTCCGTTGTGGGCAAAGTTTTGGAAAGGATTATAAGAGATAGGATTTATAATAATCTAGAAAGGAATAATTTGATTAGGGATAGTCAGCACGGTTTTGTGAAAGGTAGGTCGTACCTCACAAACCTTATTGAGTTCTTTGAGAAGGTGACCAAAGAGGTGGATGAGGGTAAAGTGGTTGATGTGGTGTATATGGATTTCAGCAAAGCGTTTGATAAGGTTCCCCATGGTAAGCTATTGCTGAAAATATGGACACATGGGATTGAGGGTGATTTAGTGGTTTGGATCAGGAATTGGCTAGCTGTAAGAAAACAGAGGGTGGTGGTTGATGGGAAATATTCATCTTGGAGTTCAGTTACTAGTGGTGTACCACAAGGATCTGTTTTGGGGCCACTTCTGTTTGTCATTTTTATAAATGACCTGGATGAGGGCGTAGAAGGATGGATTAGTAAATTTGCGGATGACACTAAAGTCGGTGGAGTTGTAGACAGTGCGGAGGGAAGTGGCAGGTTACAGAGGGACATAAATAAGCTGCAGAGCTGGGCTGAGAGGTGGCAAATGGAGTTTAATGCGGAAAAGTGTGAGGTGAACAGGAATACAGAGTACTGGGCTGATGGTAAGATACTTGGTAGTGTGGATGAACAGAGGGATCTGGGTGTCCATGTGCATAGATCCCTGAAAGTTGGCACCCAGGTTGATAGGGTTGTTAAGAAGGCATACGGTGTGTTAGCTTTTATTGGTAGAGGGATTGGGTTTCAGAGCCATGAGGTCATGCTGCAACTGTACAAAACTCTGGTGCGGCCGCACTTGGAGTATTGCATACAGTTCTGGTCGCCGCATTATAGGAAAGATGTGGAAGTGTTGGAAAGGGTGCAGAGGAGATTTACCAGGATGTTGCCTGGTATGGTGGGAAGATCGTATGAGGAAAGGCTGAGGGACTTGAGGTTGTTTTCCTTAGAGAGAAGGTTCAGAGGTGACTTAATAGAGGCATAGAAGATGATCAGAGGATTAGATAGGGTGGATAGTGAGAGCCTTTTTCCTCAGATGGTGATGGCTAACATGAGGGGACATAGCTTTAAATTGAGGGGTGAGAGATATAGGACAGATGTTAGAGGCAGGTTCTTTACTCAGAGAGTAGTAAGGGCGTGGAATGCCCTGCCTGCAGCAGTAGTGGACTCGTCAACATTAAGAGCATTCAAATAGTTATTGGATCAACATATGGATGATATTGGAATAGTGTAGATTAGAGGGGCTTTAGATTGGTTTCACTGGACGGCGCAACATCGAGGGCCGAAGGGCCTGTACTGCGCTGTAATGTCTGACTCCTGCATAACAGAGAGCTGCATGTGCCATGCTAATGAACAGGCACATCATGGGGTTCATCAAAGCTGGAATAAATAAGTCTCAGGCACTGCAGGCCCCTCTAAGTATGTACTCAACATATTTCAGGGTCCCTCCTTCAACATATATGGGAGGTGGAATATTTGTCTATTCAAGAGTGGGCTGATATGAGTTCTGTTTTGGCAACATTCAAGAACAGGTTGGGTTTCTTGTGTTCAGAATTAAAGAAATCGAGAGTGGCTTGCAAATCTGCTGCAGAGTGGGGGCAATGATACTGCAGTCATCCACAAACTCTGAGTACATGATGGTCAGTAAAATTCCAGCCTGTCTCTGGGAGAATTTCCTCACCCACAGCAAGTCAACGATTCAAGAGAACGCGTGGTAGAAATTTCCCTTCTACGGACCAGAGAGAAAATACCTTGATAGTTTCTACAGCATGATTCACAGACTCTCCCTTCTTGAGGATAGTTACAATCGTCACATTCCTGAAATCGGGGAGGGGGTTGGCACTGTTGGAGGTACTTGCTTTTTTCTCAAGTGAGTACATGGAATCTTGACGTGCCTACCAGTTTAAGACCTCAGCTAAAATACTATTGTTTTCTCTTTGGTTCAGCAAAAGTCTTAACTTCTGTATTAACTCCTCGCTACCATCAAATAAAGGATCAATTTTTCAATGGATATCTACCCTAGGAAATGACATCAGATTTATTTTCCAAACTTGACAATGCCAATCGTCACCAACTGATCGAATAAGTCATCACAAATTAGAGACATCCTTTCCAGTACGTGTTAACCTCTCTGAATCACAAAGCGTGACAGAAATTCATACATTCCATGTGAATACAACCAAGTCCAAAGTGAACAGATACAAACCTGCTCTTTCCTGACATCACGCTTTCCCACTGTGATAGTGGACGAAATGTCTTTTCGGCAGTCGCACAAAACAGGCGATAGTGAATCTACAGCCCATTTGACATGACACATGATACATTGGTACCAACTGTTTCTTTGCTGGGGCTTGATTTGGGCTCCAGTGCAGTTATTTAATGTTCGATTGATCAGTTGCTGCACAATTTTGTACACTAACTTTACAGCCCACATGCAGGCGTGATGGTCCTTGAACATTTTTTTAGGTGAGTACTCTGACCACATATTCAGGATCAGCCTCTGCTATTGAAATGGACACATCCTCAGCCATTGCTTCTTCTTCTGGCACTCTTAAGACTCTCTGAATCACTCAGGTGTCAGATCTTCAATTGAACCACTCTTCCCCTTGAGCTGATGTGCAGGGATTGAGATTGAAGGGTTATTGCAGAACAGCATGTGAAAATGGTCATTTTAGGTACTTATGGATGGACTTGAATCTGAATTTCATGCTTCATTATCATCCTCGCTATCCAAAAGTAATTCCATCCTCCATTGTCCTCCTACCTAGCCCCTCATTGTGGATCTGGAGACAAGCTAAAAATATTATTACCCCACTGGGAATAGGAGACAAAAATGGAGGTGAAAGCTTGTGGCTTTGAGGTCACAGTGACAACGTAACTGTTTGGTCACTGACCTGGCATTGGGACAATGGCTGTAAACTTTTCCATCTTGCACAACCAGAACACAATGACTCCGTGATTTGCTCCTTTTAGGATGTGAACTTTTCAGGTTGGAAATGTCACCTTTGCTGACCTGTCTTACATGGGGATTGTGCAGTAGTTTGTTCAACAACAAAATTGAGTGAATTAGGTGAAGGTTAGCAATTGAGGAAATAAGTGCTGTGGGGCACAGGACACAAGTATGAGTGATGGTGTTATCAGTTTGATAAAATAGAGGAAGGCCTCTCAGGATTGTCCATGGAAGTAATTGCTGTTTGAAGGATTGTAGTTATACTGCACATTCTGCAATTCACAATCTCCTTAACCTGAATGCATTGCGAAAGGTTATTTGTGAAGCTCTTAGATAAAAGATGAAGACAATGATGGTATCCAGGGAGCCCAAGAAAGGAAGAAGGGAAAGTGGCCTATGTGTTACCTTGCCAGTATGGTATCCGACTTGGAGGCAGTTGTGTTCCCTGCACCTGCTGCCCTTGTTCGAAGTGGTGGAGGTCAAGGGTTTGAGAGGCGCTGTTGAAGAAACCTTGGTGAGTTACTTAATACATTCTGGAGGTAGCACACACAGCAACTACAATATACCAGTTTAAAAGATGGATGTTTAAGCCAACAGGTTTGTTACCAATCAAGAGGATCACTTTTCCCTGGATGGTGTCAAATTTGAATCAAGTTGCAGCTGTAGCCATACACCTAAGTGGAGGGTCTTCCCTCACACTCCCCCTGACTTTTCCTTGAGTGGCTTAGGGGGATTTGGCGAGTTAGGAGTTGAGCCACTTGGTGCAGAATTCTTGCCTTGGTGGTGATAATGTCATTGAATGTCAAGAGGAAGTGATCATGTGGTTTCTTATTGGAGATGGCCATTGCCTTGTGCAATGTTGCTTGCCACTTATCAACTCCAGTTTGGGTAGTGTCCAAGTTTTAGTGCATGTGGGCTAGGACTGTTTCATTAACTAAGGATTTGTGAATGGAACTGAATGCTATATCATCAGTGAACAACCCTATTTCTGATTTTATGGCAGAGGCAAATCATTAATGAATCACCAGAGACTGCAGTGGTTCAAGAAGGCAGCTCACTACCACCTTCTCAAAGGCAACTGGGGATAGGCAATAAATGCTGGCCCAACCAGCAACACCTGCATCCCATAAATTAATTTTTTAAAAGTTGAAGATAGTTGATTTTATGATAGTACACTGATAAGTTGATTTATTAGTGTCACAAGTAGTCTTACATTCACACTGCAATGAAGTTACTGTGAAAATCCCCCTAGTCGCCACACTGTAGCACCTGTTCAGGTACACGGAGGGAAAATTTAGCATGGCCAATGCACCTAACCCGCACATCTTTCGGACTGTGGGAGGAAACCAGAGCATCCAGAGGGTACCCATACAGACAAGAGGAGAATGTTCAAAGTCCACAAAGACAGTGACCCAAGCCGGGAATCAAACCCAGGTCCCTGGCACTGTGAGGCAGTAGTGCTAACCACTGTGCCACCCAATAGTGAAGAAATGATTGGCCTTCAACTTCAACCATCTTTCTTTGTGCCAGCTATGACACCTGCCACTTTCAAAGCTTCCCTCCAATCTCAGTAACTGTAGGTTAACTAGGGTTCCTTGGTGTCACATTCAGTTCAAATGTTGTCTTGATAAGGGCAGGCACCTGCCTTCCCTTGAGGAAATCAGACTGTGTTTACATTTAGACCATGGCTGCATTGAGGTCTGGAGCTGAGTGGTGCCATTGGAACAGAAATTTAGTTTTGATGAGTAAATGACCACCTTATAGCATTGCTGATGACAACATTGATTATGTTACTGAGAATTATGAGTAGGCTGCTGAGAAAAATCCATGATGTGGAGATGCTGGCATTGGACTGGGGTAAACACAGTAAGAAATCTCACAACACCAGGTTAAAGTCCAACAGGTTTATTTGGTAGCAAAAGCCACTAGCTTTCAGAGTGCTGCTCCTTCGTCAGGTAAGTGGGAGTTCTGTTCACAAACAGGGCATATAAAGACACAAACTCAATTTACAAAATAATGGTTGGAATGTGAGTCTTTACAGGTAATCAAATCTTAAAGGTACAGACAATGTGAGTGGAGAGACGGTTAAGCACAGATTAAAGAGATGTGTATTGTCTCCAGACAGGACAGTTAGTGAGATTTTGCAAGCCCAGGCAAGTCGTGGGGGTTACAGATAGTGTGACGTGAACCCAAGATCCCGGTTGAGGCCGTCCTCATGTGTGCGGAACTTGGCTATCAGTCTCTGCTCAGCGACTCTGCGCTGTCATGTGTCATGAAGGCCACCTTGGAGAACGCTTACCTGAAGATCAGAGGCCGAATGCCCATGACCGCTGAAGTGTTCCCCAAAAGGAAGAGAACACTCTTGCCTGGTGATTGTGGAGTGGTGTTCATTCATCCGTTGTCGTTGCATCTGCATGGTCTCCCCAATGTACCATGCCTCAGGACATTCTTTCCTGCAGCGTATCAGGTAGACAACGTTGGCTGAGTTGCAAGAGTATGTACTGTGTACCTGGTGGATGGTGTTCTTATGTGAGATGATGGCATCCGTGTCGATGATCCGGCACGTCAGGGTTGTGTAGTGTCGTGGTCACTGTTCTCCTGAAGGCTGGGTAGTTTGCTGTGGACAATGGTTTATTTGAGGTTGTGCGGTTGTTTGAAGGCAAGAAGTGGGGGTGTGGGGATGGCCTTGGCGAGATGTTTGTCTTCATCAATGACACGTTGAAGGCTCCGGAGAAGATGTCGTAGCTTCTCCGCTCTGGGGAAGTACTGGACGATGAAGGGTACTCTGTCTGCTGTGTCCCGGGTTTGTCTTCTGAGGAGGTCAGTGCGGTTTTTCGCTGTGGCGCGTCGGAACTGTCGATTGATGAGTCGAGCGCCATATCCTGTTCTTATGAGGGCATCTTTCAGTGTCTATAGGTGTCTGTTGGGATCCTCCTCATCTGAGCAGATCCTGTGTATACGGAGGGCTTGTCCGAAGGGATGGCTTCTTTAATGTGTTGAGGGTGGAAGCTGGAGAAGTGGAGCATCGTGAGGTTATCCGTGGGCTTGCGGTACAGTGAAGTGCTGAGGTGACCGTCCTTGATGGAGATGCGTGTGTCCAAGAATGCAACCGATTCCAGAGAGTAGTCCATGGTGAGTCTGATGGTGGGATGGAACTTGTTGATGTCATCATATAGTTGTTTCAGTGATTGTTCACCATGAGTCCAAAGGAAGAAAATGTAATCGATGTATCCAGTGTATAGCATCAGTTGAAGGTCCTGTGAGGTGAATAGGTCTTGTTCGAACCTGTGCATGAAGATGTTGGCATATTGAGGTGCGAATTTGGTCCCCATGGCTGTTCCATGTGTCTGGATGAAGAACTGGTTGTTGAAGGTGAAGACATTGTGGTCCAGGATGAAGTGGATGAATTGTAAAATTGCATCTGGAGACTGGCAGTTGTCGGCGTTGAGTACTGAGGCAGTTGCAGCAATGCCATCATTGTGGGGGATGCTGGTGTAGAGTGCCGAGACATCCATTGTGACGAGGAATGCTCCTGGTTAAACTGCTCCATGTGTGCTGCGTTTCTGTAGAAAGTCCGTAGTGTCGCGACAAAAGTTGGGGGTTCTTTGTACAATGGGTTTCAGGATGCCCTTGACATAGCCGGAGAGGTTCTCGCACAGGATCCCATTGCCCAATACAATGGGACGGCCGGGTGAGTGCGGCTGATGAATCTGGTGTTGACGCACCTCCTGATGGCTTGGGCATACATGTCAAGTCGAGGGCAGCGGCCTTCCGGAAGAGTCCAATTCGACTCTTTCCTCTTCGGTTGCTGCGCTGTGAATCTCTCTGTTGGCTGTTCCGGTTCATTGGCTGTCTCACTGTGTTCGTTGTTGGCCTCTTGGGGTTTGTGGAAGAACTCCCGCAGCCTCATTCGCCTGATGAATTCCTCTGTGTCTGCTGCGAGACTGATGGGGTCTATTTTGGTGGTGGGGCAGAAATTGAGCCCTCGGCTGAGAACTTCGATTTCGTCTGGTTGAAGTGTGTAGTCAGACAAGTTGACAATGGACTTCCCTGTAATGGTACTGTTTTCTACTGTGGTACCGGGGGAGGCTTGGTTGCTGCTGGTGGTGATGCCGAGTTTCTCAAGTTTCCTGTTCTTGGTGTGCATGTAGATGGCGTAGTTCCTTTGTCTCGTCTGCTTGGCAGAGTTTCGCAGCTGGTCTGTGTCCTGAGCGCAAGTTGAGAATATGGACTCTATCTTGGTTTCCTGGATGCGGCGTTTGCTGTAGAGCTGGTGTATGAGATGGTTGAGGAGTGTGAGAGAAGTGCGACGGCAAAGCCTCTCAGTGTAGTCTGTGTTATAGGTTGACCTGAGTGGGTAAAGACTCTTTCCCACTCCTGGCTGGAGACAATACACATCTCTTTAATCTGTGCTTAACCCTCTCTCCACTCACATTGTCTGTACCTTTAAGACTTGATTACCCATAAAGACTTGCATTCCAACCATTATTTTGTAAATTAAGTTTGTGTCTTTCTGCCCTGTTTGTGAACAGAACTCCCGCTTACCTGACGAAGGAGCTAGTGGCTTTTGCGACCAAATAAATCTGTTGCATTTTAACCTGGTGTTGTGAGACTTCTTACTGAGAAAAATCCAACCAGATAATTACTGACCGATCATAGAATCATAAACTAATACAGTGGAGAAAGAGGCCATTTTTGTCCACTGAATCTGCACTTGTTCTTTCAAAGAACCATCCAGTTAGTCCCACTCAACTGTTCTTTCCTCCCCTTTTTTTTCTCCCTCAAATATTTATCCAAATCGCTATGGAAGACTTCTATTGATTCTGTATGCACTATCCTTTCAGGCAGTGTATTCCAAACCTTGTTGCATGAAAAAGTTTTCCTCATGCTGCCTTTAGTTCTTTTGCCAATCACCTTGAACTGTCATCCTCTGGTTATCAATCTTGCAGTAATTGAAAACAGTTTCACTTTAATTACTGTATCTAAACCTTTCATGATTTTGACATATCTATCAAATCTTATCTTACCTTTCACTGGTCTAAGGCAGAACAAACCTCACTTCTCCAGTCTGTTCCTATAACTGTAATCCCTCATTCCTAGAACTGTTCTGGTAAATCAGTACAGGATTTATGGGTAAAGTGGCTTGGTTCAAGGGCTCGAAAGTTAGAGCAACCTCATTTTAGCCATTTCTGGGAGCACCAACTTATGAGTCTTTTGTCCATTAGACAATTAACTTTCTGCCTATGGGGCTCCCATTCCTTTTAAGGGCTAGATCACATCCCCAAGAGCTGTCGTCCAATTGGAGGGCCAACAGCTCTTTAGTCCCTGCAGTGCCATTTGGGAGTGGTGGCCACTACTGGACTGCACCCAGCAGGACACTGCCTGCAGCTAAAGTAGAAGGGATAGGGGAAGCTGGTGAGGGCTGGACGGATGGGTGGCGTTGCTGAATTGACAGCTCTTGGGACGATAGGGAAGTTCTCTCTGTGGGCCTTAGAATGCCTGATCAGGAGGACTCCCACTCTCCTTGAACCTGCAAGGAACCTGTGGTATATAACTGGTGGTCACCCCACATGGCTGGTAAAATGTCAGTGGTGGCTGAAAAAGGCATGTAAATGGCACCCAATTGGCTTCTAGGTGGGAGGGCCATCTGCCAACATGCCAGTGGCAGTGGGAAGGCAACAGAAACACCACACTTTTCTCTTCCACATAATCTTTTGCCCCACTCCAGCCTTCCAACCCACTCCCTGAAACCTGTAAAATACTGGCTCTCTTCTGAACCCTCTCCAAAGCCTTTACATCGTTTCAAAAGCGTGGCGCCCAGAATTGCACACAATACTGCAGCTGAAACCAAACTAATTTTTAATGCAAGTTCAGCACAACTTCTTGACTTTAGTACTCTCTGCCTCTATTTATTAAGCCCAGGATCTCTCTTTTCTTTTGGCAAGTGCAGACAGCATATACCTAAGCATTAATATGCTTTGTCCGATAAATACCAGAGCCTATGCACCTTGTTGCCACTGATACATGACAAGGTACACAAGTGATTAAAATGCTATTTTAACCTGTACCAAAATTTTATTGCTTTCTTTCAGAATTTGCACCTATACAGATTTCCTTTGTAAACAGCTATCAAACTTTCTTTGATTATCTTTTTCCATAAGCTAAGAAATGATAACATTTTTGTATGCAACATAATACAGGTAGAAAGAGAATGACATAAAATGCACAAAACTGAGATTCTATAGAGCACTACTTTGACCAAAAACCCAAGACTAGAAATGAAAAGTAATTAGATTAATACAACTGTAAGATGACGTATTTTCACTTGGTCGTTTTTTATTCAAAAGTTTTCCAAAAGAAAATCAACAGAAATACTAAGGTACCAATCTAAATTAATTTACATTTCAAAAATGTTTTCTTGGCTTAAACAACACATCTTAGGAAACAAAACTACAGAATGAGTCATTTGGAACCGGACAAATAAGTTACCACTGGCAAGTTTGTGGCACGAGTAAAACAAAAATAAAAAATTAATTCTCTTGATCATATAGACATCTCTATGAAAATCTTTTTCAAACAATCTGTACAAAAGGTCTTTCTTCATAAATTAAGTTTCTTTATAATTTAATGGCTGTCTACAATGTCATGTTTTAGGTAACTGATCATTTCTTTATGTACAGCGGATTTTTTTTCCAAATCTTATCCAGATAATGAGTATGGCACTTAGTTCAGATATTAACAGGAGCCAATTCCACATGGTTATATAGACCTCTCAGATTTCAGTCTTGAACAATACGTAACAATCCAATATTTGTCTGTCGCTCTGATTCTAGCAATCATCCAAGTACATGGTAATGCTGCAATTTGCCTGGACTTTGACACAACAGAAATATTCTAGGGAGTACTGATCAAGTAATACCACAACTGTTTTGCTTTATACAAGATATATGTGTTGAGAATCTAACAAAGCTATTTAAAAAAAACTCTTCAGCAGCAAATATTTTGAAACTATGAAATTTACTGATGACAAGAACTTAATACATTGACATATTACAATAATTCTGAAAAATAGCTAAACATATGAAAAAATAACTTGTTTAGCCCTAGCTCCTGAGCTAGAGTAATTTGGTCTAGTGAGGCAGGCAGGCCCAGCAACCTGACCCAGTAAAACAGAAAATACAACCCTGAGGTAGATAACTGATCAAACAGCTGACCAGACAAATGCACAGTCTCTTGGAAGACAACCTATTTTATTTCTTTTTAAATACAAAGTCATGAATAAATGAGGTGAGCTCTACTGGCTTGATGTGAAATAAAACTGATTCTATCAGGTAAAGCTCCAAATAGTTATCAGTGATTTCATAGCTTCAAAATCATTCTTATTACTCTAGCACATGTAGTGAAGATGATGGTAATGGAAATTATATAAAGTGTGGCACTGCTTAGATCAAAATCTTCCTTCATGCTTCTTTGTGTCCCTACATTTAAAAAAATTAAATGCAAATGCACATAAAAAGGCACATCTAATCGCAAACTGGTCCGGCACAAAACAAAGTAAAAGTGTACAGAAGAAATTCTAGGCTGAGAGAAAATTTTTTTTTTCCATTTGACTAGTTGCTAGCTCATAATTCTTTGGTAATATTAACTTTCAAAAGTGCCAAGTCTTTTTTGATATACCTAATGAAGAGCTAGTACCCATTCAAAATTATGTCACTCTCAGTTTATTTTCGATGAACAAAACTGGTTTAGCTTTCATATTTTTCTCTAAAAGCAACTCATTTATTTACTACCTTGTGAGCATTCATAAATCACCTAAGCTTTAGCAACTCTCTTAAAACCTGCTAAAGCAGAAGAAAAAAACATTCTGTTATGACAGGTGCACCCACACTTACCCCTTTTATCTACTCTAAGACTACAACATCAATTTATTTTGAAAAAAGCCAAAAGATTTTTTTCATTTTTACTATGTAGCAGAATTCCTAACTCATTTCTATTATCAGATGAATTTACAACCCAACCACCTTAAAAACACTTCATTCTGTTAAAATTTCATCAAACTCAGAAAATGTGTTTCACCCAACACATGCTTTTTCCTCTTAAAATTTCTACCTCAATTATTACTTAGCTAAGAACAATTAAAAGTATAAAAAAAATCTACAATACATTAAAAAGGTGTGATCCACAACCAGTCAAATTAGGACTATCAATTCTATAAAAGTCTATTTATGCTGATTTACAAGGCATTACTGAGCCATTTTTTATGGCCAAAGCACTATCTTATAGAGGTTTTGAAAATGCTTCAGCTACTGAAACATGAGGTTTAAGGCAAATTGTAGCTCGAGGAAAAAATCTATATCACATCACTTTACCGATAATAAAGTAGGCATCTAACAAAAGAACTCTTAACAATTTAACACTTCACAACAACACTCACACAGCAAGCGTAGTATATCAGTGGAAGATACCTGGTCTACTTTGAAACTTCAGAAAAAATCCTGGTATATAATACAGAAGAAGTAATATAAGTCATAACAGAAGTCTTTAGTCTACGAAGACCAATCTGCCATGCACCTTGAATAATAA
The DNA here is from genome assembly GCF_964213995.1 of Mustelus asterias. Taxonomy (NCBI): domain Eukaryota; kingdom Metazoa; phylum Chordata; class Chondrichthyes; order Carcharhiniformes; family Triakidae; genus Mustelus; species Mustelus asterias. Next base: position 44,429,510 of record NC_135814.1, on the reverse strand, counting down.
ATTTCACTCTCTCAATCTATGCATACAGAAGGTTTATGTTACTGTTTAGACAAATTCTTAAAAATAAGCTTTCTTTCCTTAATAAAATAAACTTATTTCCCGGAGGTTTATTTACCCCTTAATGAATGTAAGCATTTATATGTACTTCACAGAACTTATACCAAAATAGTCTGTTTCAGTTGATTTTATTACAAATATTTTTTCAGAACCTGTGCAAAAGGTTGACAATGTTAAAGCATATTGGATTAGAATCCGTGATTGTTTCAGTCCTTGAATGTCTTCCGCTAAGTGGGGAAGGGCCATCATTGCACATCTGAAATACAAAAATCAGGAAGACAAACTTTTACAAAGGACATCTTCACTGTTTTTAAGCAGATGAGCATCACAAAAGATTTTTCATTTTTCCTGCATTATCTCTTTCTGTATGTTCCATTTGCCAAAGTAAACAAAGGAACATATAGAACCATCGCTGAATGAAGGAAAAATGAAACATTTGCATTTTATATCATGCCTTTTGCATTCTTAGGATATCTAGTGGTCAATTATTTAGGCAAGTATGGCAGTCAATTTACCCACAGCAAGACTCTATAAATATCAATGAGTTATATGATCTCCAAGAATGCAGCACTTTCGTTTGAACATCACGAGTGTGAATCTTCACATATGAAAGTACGTTTAAAATACAGGCATGTATCTTGTCCTGTAGGAATATCGCCTGTGAGAAAAAGGCAAATGATGCACAAGAAACCTGAAGGCAAAGCAGAAACGTCGTATCCTGATTATAGAAATGTAACTATTCGTGAAGTACACCACTTCATAGCCAAATAGGCCATACTAGATAAAAATGTCCAAATTATAAAATGGTCTAATATTACACAAACGTAAACATCTTATTTTAGCTGAATGTCAAATTGTATTTTATGTACTAATTCCAGTGAAAAGATGAGAAATTAACATGAACGTAAATAACTGATTGAGCTATTTTCATTAAAAGTAAGCAATTTGGCAGTTTCTTACAGAAAAGGCAGGAGCAAAATAAATATTGAAATGTAGGTGTATGTTTTAGTTTATTAATGAGCTGCAGATATTTGTCATTTCATTAAAAATATGGCTAGAATGAACTGATGCTTATTCAATCTAACGTTAACATATCGTGAAACGTGCACACTATTTCCTTAACCTTGAAGCTGTGCCTTTCTGCTGATAAACTGTTGGATCCAAACTTTTACATCAAAAGTTGACATAATATTTGATTATAGTATCAAAATAATCAGAGGAATTACTTATTAATTCACAGTTGAACTTTAGGACTATCCTAAAGTAAAGACATTCATGAACATTTTACATATTGGGGGAGATCCTACTATCCCAGGCCGAGAGATTTCAGTGGGGCCAGATCCGTGTGATCTACACTGGGCGTCCGGCCCGAGCGCTTCTCCTGAAGCCGCCAGCTCCGTGCCGGAAATAGGCGTGGAGTTGTATTATGTATTCAAGAGGACATTTTAATGTCATTTGAATATGATTAAAGGCCCCAGGACTGAAGTCTCCGGGTCTACTAGCCTCTCCCACCCCGCTAGGAGTATTCCATACAGTAGCTCCACACTTTCGGGAAGCTAGAGGCCCGATCGCACTGGAGTGAAGAGGGAGGGAGGGGGGGGGGGGCAATTGGGGCTCCCCAGAGGGTTGGGTGACGGGTAGAGAGGGGTGCCTCCTGGGCATTGGCACTCTGGTAGTGGAGCACAGTGCCAATGCCCAGGGGGCATCTTGGCACTGCCCACCGGGCATGCGGCAGTAGACCGCTCTGCATGCTGAATTCAGCCTCTCCAGTGGGAATAGGCCCTGCCCCTGAAATTTAATGATATTCGCGCTGATGGCCTCTGCAGTGCACAGAGTGTGGGAAATTTTTGTCTGAACTTTCACTGAAGAAAACCTGCGTGAATTACTCCAGTTTTCAAGCGAATTCGACACTTTTGAATTTTTTTGGGAGAATTCTGCCCATTATCCACTATGCCATTCAAGCAACTAGATACATTATGAAAGTGCAACCAAAATGCTTTTAAGATGTTTCTGATTTAAATTACCCACAGTGCATTGGCATCTGGTTGGTGTATTTTTTGTCAATTTGACCTAAAAACTTCAAAGGGATAAATAAATCATCAATACATACAACAATTATTAGCTACCTGAGAATTACTTGCTTTGCTGATAGGAGTAGGGAGAGTGTTCAGTTGATGTCTCTACAGAAACTTGCTGCTGCTGACTAGGCTCCTGTGATAATGAAATGCAATCAATAAGGCACATGCTGAAATCATTAGATCCTTACTACAATTAGGTCATTTGTCATGAATTCATTTGTAGATTTTCACTATTATCATTTTTTAAAAAACAGATTACTAGCTCGCATTCTCAAGATTAATTGCATCAATCACAGACAAAAGGTCATTTCACTGTTGAGACAATGATATCAGAAAGGCAGTACAGACAGTATAGTTTTCCAATCATAGTATTCTACAAAACATGCTTTTGAAATGGGCAGAGTTCTGTTAATTGCATCAAACATTTATTGAGATATCAATATAACAAACATATTAATAGTTTAGTAAGCATTATACAATAAGCACTTGACATTAAAATAATTATCCATGTACATATTTAACCCAAGTACAGAATTACTATTTTGGTATAAAAAGTGGCACGGTGGCACAGTGGTCAGCGCTGTTGCCTCACAGTGCCATGGATTGGGTCACTGACTGAGTGGAGTTTGCACGTTCTCCACTATGTGTGTGTAGGTTCCCTCCGGGGGCTCTGGTTTCCTCCCACAGTCCAAAGATGTGCAGGTTAGGTGAACTGGTCATGCTAAATTCTCCCTCAGTGTACCCAAACAGGTGCCGGAGTGTGGCAACTAGGGGATTTTCACAGTAACTTCATTGAGATGTTAATGTAAGCCTACTTGTGAGTAATGATTAAACTTTAACTTTAAGTCCTGTTATTGCATATTCAATGCCTAGACTGAGTTGTGTGCATATGCATATTTCACTTTTTGGAATAGAAAGTGGTGACAATAGTTTATTTGCACGAGTAAAACATGAGTTTTATTCTCTAATTGAGAATATTTCGACTGACTTCCAAGTGGGTGTGGAAAAGTTAACTTGTTATTTTGAGAGATTGAAATATCTGAATGTATTTCATTGAGGACCCAATTTAAGAAAAAAACAAAATTCTTGTTTCAATAACTGCTTATAATCGATGAAAATGTTATAAGCACACCAATACTCACCTCCACTGGAACAGGTGCTGTTGACACATGTGTGTACTGGGGGATATATGTTCCCTGCATAGCAGTAGCAGCAGGCATGTACTTTAAAAATAAAATAGAAAGAAAACAATATGAACAGTCTTTGATGGCCATAATCTTGCTGTTGTGATCATGAAGATCTGAATACACTAATAAATTAGACTTGTGGTACACTCTAACCTTCATTCTAAGTTAAATCAAAGTGTATCAAATTAATTAATTATGTGCCCATTCCAACACAGTCACAATATTTTACAACTGACATATTATACATTTGCAAACCACTTCATAAAACTTCTAAAATGATTTGCATATTTAAAAATATGCATATATATTTTTGCTTTGCAATTTTTTGGTATATATTCTTTAACTCCAATTGTTCAAAGTTATCAATTACAACCATAAAAATTAAAAACAATTCTTGATCTGCTACTTTCTCTTAATGAATAACTGCACGATGTGTGGAAAAAAAATAGGGGCAATAAGATTTTTAAATAGCCTGTATGAAGGGAAAGAGTTGGGGTATTGGAGGTTGGAAGTTAAACAAATACAAAGCAAAATGGTAAAGGGGCCAACAGACAGGGAGGAGGAAACGACTTGGCAAAATAAGGTGTCTTAGGCAGTACTAGCGGGATTACAGATAAAATCAAGAGACTGGTAGCACAAATGGATAGAGAAACACAACAGGAAAGTAAACAGTTGTATTAAATGCATTTAAACTACTTTCCAAAGCAGCATGTTCTAAAGCCTAGAAGGGAACAGATGATATTCTATTAAATTATGACAACGAACCAAAAATAATAACCAGCCTACTAGTAAGGGAGGATCTTGAAAATAATGGCATGACTAAGTTTGCCATCCAGCTTGAAAGGATGAGACTTAAACAAGCTAATGTTGAGGAAGGAATTGACTGGAATAAAATTAGAGAAATTAGTTAGGAAATCTAAAGACCAACAGTGGAATCTATGTAGAACAAGTAGATTACAGAACAATATTTGCAGCTCAAGGGCAATAGAGTTACTTCTGAGATTTTTTCATTCATTTGTGGGATGTGGGCATTGCTGGCTAGGCTGGCATTTATTGCCCATCCCTAATTGCCCTTGAGTTGATGGAATGATTATCTGTGAGAGATGTTTGAACCATCCTTAAACCATGAGGAGCTATAAATTTATTGCAGGTGATAGAGCAATGGCACCTCTCATGTCTTTCACACTGAAATCAATTGAAAAGCAATTCAGATAGAGTGGATAAGGGTTTGTCAATACACTATCACTGATTTTGCACTGAAGTCAAAGACAAATGTGTATCTTTAGAATGTAAAGATCAAAGTGTAGGAATGAAATTGAAAGACTTACAGCAAGAAAGAAAATAAAAGATAAAGACAGAATGTGGATAAAATATGCAGATAGTATAAAGGATATTAACAAAAGTTTTTTTGAGTACATCAAGTAACTGAAGAAAACAGATTTCATTCCAAATTTGCATGTGTGGTTCACACGTGACGCTGACGCGGTGGCCCGGAAAAGCTGGCATTGCCGGAAATCCTGAGATCCAGGCACCCTTTGATCTCCAATAAGAAATAAGGAAATCCCCCCACATGCACACAGAGACCATCACTGCCTCCCACCCCCCCAATGGAGCTCCCCAGCAGGGCCCTCCAATGGCACTGCCCCGGCATGTCCCTCTCCTCCAAGGGCTGTACTTAATTGTGTGCCCCCAGCTAGTTCCTTTTTCCAGGCTTACGTTTTGCGAAACCTGTTATAAACCTCCCTGGGGCAATTTCTAATGTAGGAGAAATGATACGACGACCCTGAAGAATTCCTGGAATGATGTCCTGGAGCTGAGATGATTGACGTCCAATCATCACAGCCATTTTCCTTTGTGCCAGGTATGACTGTGAAAGGTCTCCCTCGATTCCCATTGACACCAGTTTTGCTACGGTTCCTTGATGCCATACTCGGTGAAATACTGCCGTGATGTCAAGGCCAGTCACTCTCACCTCATTCCTGGCATTCAGCTCTTTTGTCCATGTTTGAACCAAGGCTGGAAAGATGTATGGAGCTGGGTGGCCCAAAGTCTGAGTCTCACTGAACAGGTTTTTGTTGAGTGCCGCTTAACAGCACTGTTACAACACCCGCCTTTACTTTGTCAATGATTGAAAGAAAGCAATTGGCCAGATGTCATTTATTACAATTTTTATGGACAGGACATATTTGAGAAATTTTGCAGTGTGTCAGGTAGGTGCCAGTGTTGTACCTGTACTGTAACAGCTTGGGTAGGGATATGATAAGTTCTGAAGCACGTCGTCAATACTGCAGCTGAGGTCAGAAGCTGAGTGACCCTGGCGGAACCTGAGCTGAGCATCCATGAGCAGATTATTGCCGAGTAAATGCTGCTTGATAGCGCTGTTCATGATCCCTTCCATCACTTTACTGATGATCGAGAGTAGACTGATGGGGTGCTAATTGGTCAGATTGGAAGTATCCTGTTTCTTGTGTACAGGACATACCTAGGCAATTTTCCACATTGCCGTTTACATGCCAGTATTGTAGCTGTACTGGAACAACTTGGATAGTGCTGCGGCAAGTTCTGGATCACAAGTCTTCAATATTGCTGGAATATTGTCAGGCCCCTTAGCCTTTGCAGTGTCCAATGCCTTCAGCTGTTTCTAAATATCGCTTGGGGTGAATTCAATTGGCTGAAGACTGTTGTAAATGCTTCAGTCTTATCTTTTACACTGATGTGCTGGGCTCCTCCATCATTGAGAGGATGGGGATATTTGTGGAGCCTTCTCCTCCAGCGATTTGTTTAATTGTCCACCATCATTTACGGTTAAATGTGGCAGGACTGGAGAGCTTAGATCTGATCCATTGGTTGTGGGATCACTTGTCTATTACTTGCTGCTTATGCTGTTTGGCACGCAAATAGTCCTGTTTTGTAGCTTCATCAGGTTGTCACCTCATTTTTAGGTATGCCTGGTAATGCTCCTGGCATGCCCTCCTGCAATCCATATTGAACCAGGGTTGATCCCCTAGCTTGGTGATAATGGTAGAATGAGGCTATTGCCGGGCCATTAGGTTATAGATTGTGGTTGAGTTCAATTCTGCTGCTGCTAATGACTCTTAGTGCCTCATGAATGCCCAATTTTGAGATGCTAGATCTATTCAAAGTCAATTCCATTTAGCACGTGGTAGTGCCACACAAAATGATGAAGAGTATTCTCAATGTGAAGATGGGATTGTGTCTCCACAAGGACAGTGTGGTGACACTCCAATGTTATGGACAAATGCATCTGTCACAGGCAGGTTTGGTGAGGATGAGGTCAAGTATGTTTTCCCTCTTGTTGGTTCCCTCATCACCTGCCACAGTCCCAGGCTATTCGTTATGTCCTTTAGGACTTGGTCAGCTCAGTCTGTGGTGGTACTACTGAGTCACACTTGGCGATGGACATTGAATTCCCCCATCCAGAGTACATTCTGCGCCCTTGCCACTCTCAGAGCTTTCTCCATGTGGTATCCAACATGGAGGAGTACTAATTCATCAGCTGAGAGGGGATAGTGTGTCGTTGTCAGCAGGTGATTTCCTTGCCCATGTTTGACCTAGTGTTATGAGACTGCATGGGGTCCTGAGTTGATGTTCAGGATTCCCAGGGCAACTCCCTCCCGACTATATACCACTGCGCTGCCTCCTCTGCTGGGTCTGTCCTGCCTGTGACACAGGGCATACCCAGGAATGATGGTAGTGGTGTGAGGGACATTATCTGTCAGGTATGATTCCGTGAGTATGACTACACCAAGCTGTTGCTTGACTAGTCTGTGAGACAGCTCTTCTGTTGTATTTCCGCTGCCAAGGTCGATGCCGGTGGTCCATCTGGTTTTATTCCTTTTTGTTCCATATGCAGTTGTTGAATACAACTGAGTGGCTTGCTAGGCCATTTCAGAGGGCATTTAAGACAACCACATTGACATGGCTCTGGGGTCACATGTTAGCCAGACCAGATAAAGATAGCAGATTTCCTTCCCTAAAGGGTATTAGTGAAACCTGATGGGCTTTTACAACAATCTACAATGGTTTTATGTTCATCTTCAAGACTTTTAATTCCAGATATTTTGAGTTTTAAATTCCACCATCTGTCATGTTGGTATATGAACCTGGGTTCCAGAACATTACCCTGGGTCTCTGGATTAATAATCAAGCGACAATACCACTGTGCCACCTCCCCTAAATTGATTATCTGAAAAAACAAACTGATTACAGAGAACCTGCATGTCTTTGTCAAAGCTAAATTGGTGTACACCTCATCTGGTAGAGTTCTTTGAGGACGTTAAAAAAAACTTGCATTTGTACATACCTTTCATTCCATTATGAAGTTTAAAGAACTTTAATGCCAATTAGTTACTTCTCCCATTATGTCATTGTTGTAATACGAATGAGATACCTAATTTACACACAGCATGGCCCCACAGTGTTAATGGTCTTGTTGGTCTCACTTGAGGGTTAAACGTTTGCCACAGAAATGTAAAATTCCTCTGCTTTCCTTTCAATAATATTACAGAGCTTTAAAATCAAGCTGAACAGGCAGAACGGGCCATATTTTAACATCTCATCTAAAAGATAAGAGCTCCGAAATGCAGCAGTTAATCATTATTGTATTGAAATGTCAGACTAGATTCCAAGCTCAATACCTCTGGTGGGTGTGACCAGATAACCTTCTGACTCAGAGATGGAAGTGATACTATTATTTTATTTGCAAATGTGCAAATGATAGAATAAATGTTGGCGGAAAATCAAAATATAAAACTATTAGTTGGGGAGATAAATTAATAGGCAAAATGTCTGAAGTACCAAAATATGTCAGAGAATCTAGGTAGACATTATACACACTTCAGCCACTAAGCAGTTTAAGGATCAGCACTGTAGAGTTTGGAAAGTACTCCTGTAGAATAGCATGAAATGAACAACCATTCAGCAGATGTGCAGCATCCTAAACTGCATTGCTGCAATTGACTGCTGTTCTGGAGTCTCCAGGTCTGGGTTTTTCTGCTGTTACCTTCTTACACCTGGAATGGCTGAGCTTGAACTGGAAATAGCATGGTAACGCAAAGCTCGGTGATCGTTCATCAGGCAGGGTGATGTGGAAAGAGTTTCTTACAGCTGTTAAAATTCCTTCCTTCCTCATCTTCCAGCCTCATGAGAGTCTGCCTGATTACAAAAGGCTAGAGTAAGCATTTCTAACTATCTTCAACTAGAAGTGTCAAATGGATGAGCCATTTTGGCTTCCTCCTGAGGTACCTAGCATCACAGATGCCAATCTTCAGCAAATACAATTCATTCCTCGTGTTATCAAGAAATTTCTGAAAGCACTGAATACTATAAAAGCTACGGGTCCAGACAACATTCCAGCAGAAGTTCTGAAGACTTGTGCTCCAGAACTAGCGAAGCTGTTCTAGTACAACTATAACATTGGCAACTACCTGACAAAGTGAAAAATTGCCTAGATATATCCTGTCCACAAAAATCAAGACATCAATTACAACCCCCGCAGCTTCCTCTTGATCATCAGCATAGTGATGGAAGGTGTTTTTGACAGTGATATCAAGCAACACTTACACAGAAGTAATCTGCTCACTGATGCTTAGTTTGAGTTCTGCCTTGACTACAGAACTCATTACAGCCGTGGTCCAAGTATGGACAAAAGAGCTGAATTGCAGAGATGAGCTGAGAGGATTGTCTTTGACATCAAGGCAGCCCTCAACACCAAGTGGGACATCAATGAGGTCTGGAAAAACGGAATCCATGGAAATCAGAGAGAAAATTCTCCACTGGTTTGAGTCACATCTAGCACAAAGAAAGATGGTTGTGGTTATTAGAGGCCAATCATCTCAGTCCCAGGAGATCACTGCAGGAGTTCCTCAGGGTAGTGCTCTAGGTACAATCATCTTCAACTGCTTCATCAATGACCTTCCCTCATTCACAATGTCAGAAGTGGGGAAGTTCTCTGTTGATTGGACAATGTTCAGTACATCTTGCAACTCCACAGATGCTGAAGCTGTACATGTCCACATGCAGCAAGATCTGGACATCACTTAGGCTTGTACTCATAAGTAGCAAGTGATATTCATCCCACACAAGTTGTGGGCAATGTCCATTGCCAACAAGATAGAACACTACCATTTCACCGTGACATTCAATGGCATTAAAATTGCTCAATCCCCTGGGATCCTGGGGGTTGCCACTGACCAGAAACTGAACTGGATTAGCCATATAAATACTGTGGCTACAAGAGCAGGTCAGAGGCTGGGAATTCTGCAGTGAGTAACTCGGCTCCTGATTCCCCAAGGTTTATCCATCTACAAGGCATGAGTCAAGAGTGTAATAGAATATTATCCACTTACTTGGTTGAGTTCAGCTCCAACAATACTCGAGGACAAAGCAGCCCACTTGATTGTCATTCCTATTCACCAACCTAAACATTCACTCCCTCCATCACCGAAACACAGTGGTAACAGTGCGTATCACCTACAAGATGCACTGCAGCAACACATCAAGGCTCCTTCGACAGCACCTTCAAACCCACAATCTCAGAAGGACAAGGGCAGCAGACACATGGGAACATCACCATCTCGAAGTTTCCCTCCAAGCCAACTACCACCCTGACTTAGAAATATATTGCCGTTCCTTTTGTCACTGGGTCAAAATCCTAAAACTCCCTCCCTAACAACACTGTGGATGTATCTACACCACATAGACCGCAGTGGGCCAAGAAGGCAGCTCACCAGCACCTTCTCAAGGGCAATTAGGGTTGAACAACAAATGCTGGCCTGGCCAGCGATACCCACACTGCATAAAAGAAAATGTAGCTATAAATAGGTGGATAAATTGAATTGTATTTCCTAAATAGGGGAAGGCCAAGAATGATGTAATTGTGAAGTTTCAAATAACAAAGGAATTGGTAAAGTACATAGGGAACAGCTCTTCTTTCCAACAAGGGAAGCCAGAATTCAAAATTCAAATCAACTACATTCAAAGTCAATTCAGAAAAAAACTTCAGACATTGAGCACTACAAGAATTGCAGTGCTCAATAGGCATAAAGATGGAGAAGCATTTGAAACGTCCCTCAGATGCTGACTTGGGAAGTTCGGACACTTAAGGAAAAGAAGAAAGAGCAAGGAACTGGGAATAAAAAGATAAAGCTCTGTTATGGTTAATAAAATGGTGGAGCAGATTTGATGAAGTTAATATCCTACTGCTATTTCTATATTCTAAATATTGCAGGCCTGGAATGACTCCCACTTTGCAACTCTGAATTGTAAGTTATTTCCTTATAATGTTTCTTCTAGAATGAGCTTCCTTCAGGGAAGTAGAGGTTAACAACTTGAAACGACCCTGCTCTGGAACACCATGTACCGTTCCTGTGTTGCCTAATGAGAGGTGACTCATTTGCTGCGTCAGTGGGCTGATCATTGATGTAGGCTGCATTGGCATAGGATGATCCATAGATGGCGACATTACTGCTCCCTAAATAAAAGAGAAAAACAATACATTGAGGAAAACAGGTTTTGGTTTGGTTATCACCACAATAATTTAAATAAATATTACAAGCATGACAGAGTGACTAAACCACAGGTCATGTATTTTGTGCTGACTAGTAGAGATAATTGGATCCAAATTTCCAAGTAAAGGAGCTTAAGTTAGACTCTAGGTCATCTTACAGAGTTACTCATCATGGTGTGACACTAATGTTGACAATGAAGTATGCCCGCCATTCATTTCACTATATCCGATTTAAGTGGAGAACACAGAATAAAAACTGTGTTCAATAGAATTCGAAGTGGCAAGCCTCAACATTCTCAGAAGGGCAGCACAAAATGTGGAGACAAAATATAAAGAGAAAAAGAAAAAGAAAATTCTCCAGCTTTAATACATTGAATAGCCACAGAAAGAATTCTCCACCCCTTCTGCAGGCTAGTTTGTTAGGAGTGTTAGACCATTGAAGGTTTGTTCTCTAAATTGGTTCCTGGGATGAGGGTGTTGCCCTATGATGGGAGACTGAGTATATTGGATTTATATTCTCTGGAGTTTATAAGGATGGCCAGCTCTGATGCAGGGTCATCCTGACTTGAAATCTTGGTTCTATTCTCTCTCCACAGATGCTGTCAGACCTGTTGAGATTTTTCAACATTTTCTGTTTTTGTGTTGGAAAGGAAATTTTGTGTTGTTGAACAAAAGATACATGCGATGGAACCTTTTTATCTTGCACTTAGAAGGACAGATGCAAGAATGCCAAATTTCAAAGGGAGCAACTGATTACCCTGGAATGGTAAAGCACCTTAGAAATCTGAGCAACAGCTGAAGCCAGCAGTAGCAACACAAGTGTTATTTTACATTAACAAGATTCTGCCATCAAGCCAAAAAGACATTTTGCCTATCATACAAATATGTGACATGGTACATGAATTTCAATGTCAATGTGATGCTAAGCACATAGGTTGTATATCCAAATGACTGTGGCAGATCATATCAAATAGTATGTCCCATCTGCTGTCAGTAATTTAGTACTGACTATACTCAACCAGTAGGAAGTCTCACAACACCAGGTTAAAGTCCAACAGGTTTACTTGGTAGCAAATACCATAAGCTTTCGGAACGCTGCTCCTTCGTCAGATGGAGTGGAAATGTGCTCTCAAACAGTGCACAGAGACACAGAAATCCAGTGTTGGCATCTCCACATCATATACTCAACCAGCCAGTGCTTTCAAAATCCAGAACATAATATCTAGCATTAGATGCTGTCAGAAAAATGAGGAATTACGATATTTTATTTTGGTAGTAATACTATCATATTTCTCATATACTGGAAAACAGGCTGGTGGGGGTGTGATTGATGTAATTGGATTAAGAAACAGACTGTCAGGGTCTAGACATCAGTAAGCAATGGTTTTATATTAATGAAGAGGGAACCAAGAGGAGCTTACCTAAGGATTTACATAAGGCAATAAAATAAGTAGTTTTAGTTCAAAGGGGACCATGCACAAGTTGTAAAATTGTAAGTGAGGCAAAGATGGGGTAAGTTTACTTTTTAATATATATAAGCTATGAAGTAATAGAAAGGTATTTAATCAATTCTTATATAAGGGACTTCTGAGAGACTGTATGAAACAATAGAGGGTAGGAAGATCAAAGGGAAGGAACACATTTAAGAAAATACTGAAGTCTGTGTGAGGGGATAGTGGCTTAGATCTCCCAGAGGACATTCGGAAGCATCGTCTATATGGATTTCAGTAAGGCATTTGACAAAGTCCCACATGGCAGGTTGGTTAAGAAGGTTAAAGCTCATGGGATACAAGGAGAAGTGGCTAGATGGGTGGAGAACTGGCTTGGCCATAGGAGCCATGATGTGGAGATGCCGGCGTTGGACTGGGGTAAACACAGTAAGAAGTTTAACAACACCAGGTTAAAGTCCAACAGGTTTATTTGGTAGCAAAAGCCACACAAAGCCACATTGTGTGGCTTTTGCTACCAAATAAACCTGTTGGACTTTAACCTGTTGTTAAACTTCTTACTTGGCCATAGGAGACAGAGGGTAGTGGTCGAAGGGTCTTTTTCTGGCTGGAGGTCTGTGACCAGTGGTGTTCCGCAGGGCTCTGTACTAGGACCTCTGCTGTTTGTGATATATATAAATGATTTGGAAGAAGGTGTAACTGGTGTAATCAGCAAGTTTCCGGATGACACGAAGATGGCTGGACTTGCGGATAGCGAAGAGCATTGTCGGGCAATACTGCAGGATATAGATAGGCTGAAAAATTGGGCGGAGAGGTGGCAGATGGAGTTTAATCCGGATAAATGCGAAGTGATGCATTTTGGAAGAAATAATGTAGGGAGGAGTTATACAATAAATGGCAGAGTCATCAGGAGTATAGAAACACAGAGGGACCTAGGTGTGCAAGTCCACAAAGCCTTGAAGGTGGCAACACAGGTGGAGAAGGTGGTGAAGAAAGCATATGGTATGCTTGCCTTTATAGGACGGGGTATAGAGTATAAAAGCTGGAGTCTGATGATGCAGCTGTATAGAACGCTGGTTAGGCCACATTTGGAGTACTGCGTCCAGTTCTGGTCGCCGCACTACCAGAAGGACGTGGAGGCGTTAGAGAGAGTGCAGAGAAGGTTTACCAGGATGTTGCCTGGTATGGAGGGTCTTAGCTATGAGGAGAGATTGGGTAAACTGTGGTTGTTCTCCCTGGAAAGACGGAGAATGAGGGGAGATCTAATAGAGGTGTACAAGATTATGAAGGGGATAGATAGGGTGAACGGTGGGAAGCTTTTTCCCAGATCAGAAGTGACGTTCACGAGAGGTCACGGGCTCAAGGTGAGAGGGGCGAAGTATAACTCAGATATTAGAGGGATGTTTTTTACACAAGAGGGTGGTGGGGGCCTGGAATGCGCTGCCAAGTAGGGTGGTGGAGGCAGGCACGCTGACATCGTTTAATACTTACCTGGATAGTCACATGAGCAGCCTGGGAATGGAGGGATACAAACGATTGGTCTAGTTGGACCAAGGAGCGGCACAGGCTTGGAGGGCCGAAGGGCCTGTTTCCTGTGCTGTACTGTTCTTTGTTCATGTAATATCTCCAAGCAGATAGTGTGGCGACTGGTAATAGCTAAAATAAGACACTATGTGGACAAGGACGGATCTGAAGAGCCAATTTGCTGTCACCATCAAACAACACCCCAGCAGCAACAGGGCATTGTGTGGTGAAGTTGCTGGAATTCTATAGATTTAAAAATCTATAAAGATTCTTGTCATCAGAAAAAGGAAGGTTAGCTGCATTAAGCTAGGATCTTTTTGGAACTGTTTAAAGTACTGTTAACTTTGTGAAGTTATTCTTGTGTTTAAGTGTAATTTTTAAATTTCCTTTATCTTAATAAATGTTTATTTCGATATAAAACCACCACAATTGGTCAGAGAAGTCATTTCCTGATTTTGGAAAATCTCCTTGTAATACACAAATTGCAAAAATCATTTTGGCAGCTGTTTCAAGTTTCTCTATGTGATTTAGACAGCTCGGCATTTACCATCAGCAGTGCCTTAACAATATGATTCTTGATTGATAGCATTTGACGAACAATCACATTGATAAACAATGTGACAACAATTGTACTCCCAACCAATCTAAGAAGATCACTTAGGCTCACAATGTGGCTCATTTACACTTGCTAGAATCTACATATAAAAACAGAGGGACCTGTCCTCTGGAGACAAAAGGGACACATGGGGGACAGCAGTTCTCTGGTGCATTCTTCATGGCAACTGCTCGACCAAGAATCGCCTTGCCAACCCACGTAACACCCTGCTCTCATGCAGCATGAATTGTTACTCCCAGTGAAATATGGCATTCTTGCATCTTGCAAGATGAAAAGCTTCAACAGCATTTCTTGTTTTTCAGCAATACTTAAATTCTGTACAATAAAGGAAATTTATTTTTTATAAAGCTAATGTGCCATAAATTAAATTAACCTTCGCCAGTAAAAATGCTGATATTAAATGATTCATAGGTTCCAGCTTTCTGAAATGCTGAATTCACAAAAATAGGAATTCATTAGGTAACTACATGCCTGATTATACAATTCTTTCCGTAGCAAAAACTAATTTTACTTCCATAGCAGAATTTTAAAAAAATTATTCACATGGAAAGCAAACATTGCTGAAAGGAAGCTGATTTAGCTAGCGAATCTGTAATAAACATGAGCAGTTTTCTGAATAATTTAATTTCATATGGAAAGAGAAAGTGTTGCTTCAAAAATAATTACTTTTAAAATGTCTACACACATCTGTTCAATGTTAATGATGAATGTACATTAATAAATGTTTTGCTAATCCTCAGACATGTCTTCAACTCAGTTCTCACTCCATCAGCCGCAATGCCAATTTTTGACTTGCTTGTCCATCACATATGTAGCCCCAGTGCACCCGATGCAGTATTTGTCTAGTTAATTAGTACATACCATGTGGAGCAAATAACAATCTGGCAGTAATTCCAGAAAACTAATTTCAAGACTGTGCCGAAATATGACTGGAACTCTGTTTCTCTTTAATCACAAGGGGGAAAACAGAAAATGGCTAGGTGCATTTTATTCAAATATAAACTTGTTTTTCTAGTGCTTTTAGAATCATAGAAACCCTACAGTGCAGAAAGAGACCATTTGGCCCATCGAGTCTGCACCGACCACAATCCCACCCAGGCCCTACCCCCATATCCCTACATATTTACCCGCTAATCCCTCTAACCTACACATCTCAGGACACTAAGGGGCAATTTTAGCATGGTCAATCAACCTAACCCACACATCTTTGGACATAGCAAGATATCTTTAACATAGCACATCTTTAACATAGTAAGATATCCCAATATGTTTCACAGGTGTGTTAGCAGGTAAAGATTGATACTGAGGAGATATTAGGGCAAATGATGAAAAACTCAATCAAAAAGGTAGGTTTTATGTATCTTAAGGGTGGGAAAGCTAGACAGAAGGACAACTATGGAGGTAGACTGTTTTCATAGAATCATACAGCGCAGAAGAGGCTCTTCAGCCCATTGGGTTCACACAGACACATTAGAAACACCTGAACTCCCACCTAATCCCATCTGCCAGCACTTGGCCCATATCCCCGAATGTTATGTGCCAAGTGTTCATTCAGATACCTTTTAAAGGATGTGAGGCAACCCGCCTCTACCACCCTCCTAGGCAGCACATTCCAGACTGTCACCACCCTCTGGGTAAAAAAGTTTTTCCTCACATCCCCCCTAAACTTCTTGCCCCTCACCTTGAATCTATGTCCCCTTGTGACTGACCCTTCAACTAAGGGGAATAGCTGCTCCTTATCCACATTGTCCACATCTCTCATAATCTTGTACACCTCGATTAGATTGCCCCTCAGTCTTCTCTGCTCCGACAAAAACAACCCAAGCCTAAGCAACCTCTCTTCATTAACTTAAATGTTCCATCCCAGGCAGCATCCTGGTGAATCACCTCTGCACCCCCTCCAGTGCAATTACATCCTTCCGATAATGTGGCGACCAGAACTGCACACAGTACTTTAGCTGTGGCCTCACCAAAGTTCTTTTTTGGTTCAATCATGACCTCTCTGCTTTTGTAATCTGTGCCTCGATTGATAAAGGCAAGCATCCAAAATGCCTTTTTCACCACCCTACTAACATGCCCTTCCGCTTTCAGAGATCTGTGGACAAACACACCAAGGTCCCTTTGTTCCACAGAACTTCCTAGTGTCCTACCATTCATTGAGTACTTTCTTGTCAAATTACTCCTTCCAAAAAGTGTATCCACCTCACACTTTTCAGGGTTAAATTCCATCTGCCACTTATCTGCCCATTTGACCATTCTTCTATACCTTCTTATAGCCCAAGACACTCGGCCTCACTGTTAACCACCCCTCCAATCTTTGTGTCATCCGCAAGCTTACTAATCCTACCCCCCACATAGTCATAAATGTCATTTATTTAAATGACAAATAATATGGGGAATCAACACGGATCCCTGTGGTATGCCACTGGCTTCCAGTCACTAAAGCAGCCTTCTGTCATCACATTCTGTCTCCTTCTGTTTTGGGGAAGGAATTCCAAAGCCAGAGACATGGACTGCTCAAAGCGCAGCCATCAATGGAAGGGCAAAAGAAATTGAGGACGCAAACAGGTCAATTGGAGGAAAACAACATTCTTGTCGAGTTGCAGGACCAGAGGAGATTAGAGAAGCAGGGTGGCGAGGCAATGGCGAGCCTGAGAATACAACATTTCAGATTTTGTTGAATTGAGGGCTAATGTCGGTTAGTGAGCATAGGGGTGATGAGAGAAACAAGATATGCTCAAGTCAGGATATGGGGATCATACTTAGAGGAGTCCAAATTTACAGTGAGTGGAAGACAGGAAGTGAGCCAGGAATAGTCAAGACTAAAGTTAACAATGGCACTGTTTAAACAGCTGATGAGCTGAGGCAGGACAGAGACAGGCAATATAATGGAGGCTGAAGATGAAAGAGCAGACCAGCAGTATGAAATATTCAAGAAAAAATGCAATTTGTACAGACTAAAACAGAGCTGCCTGATAGTTGTCAGAAGAGTTTACCACAAAGTTTCATTAATAAATAAGGAGGCTGGACCAAAAATTAAATTCAAGAAAGAGACACATAACAAAAATACTAGAGTACCAAGCTGTGAGGAACTAGAGATAGTTTTAAATAAGTTGTCTTTGTATTTATGGTGATCAGAATAAGAAATAGCTTTAAGTTTAAGTTATATTTTTTATATAACCTGCACTTTCAATCAGAGTTTATGACCCTTGAAATAGTTTAGGGAAGTTAAAAAAAAGGTAGCAAAAAAAAACTGTGCTGTTACCGAGCAATAATGGTCCAGAGAGGAACCACAGAGACAGAACAGCAGCTTTTAGTTCAGTTGGTGATTACGCTCTAAGGTGAAAGAAGCAATTTCAATCTCTCTAGCTGGACAAACAAGCAATTGCTGAGGAAAGCAAGTCTAAGAGTCTTAGGCTCTAAAGTTAAAATAACAGTGAATTTCAAATGAGTTCTGGATCTCAAGGGAGATACTAAGCTATCAGCAGTCCACTAGGAGGAGGAACTGCAGAAGCAGGTCCTAAAGGAGAAAAGTTCCAAGAAGACCTTTAAGTTAAGTCAAAGGAAAAGACTTGAATCTGGAAACGATCCTGTTAAGTGAAGTCAAAAGTGAGGAGCGGAGGAAAACTCCAAGTGCAAAGACAAAAAGTTGCTGGAAGCAGACTTTGAACAAGGTGGATTTGTGAGAAACCAGAATATCAGTGGAGACGATCAAAGATTGATGACTCCTTAGTGTGGGCCTGTGAAGCAATGGTGTTATCTTGGTACGGCTCAATACCTACGAGTATGTGTAGAAGGTGAAGCTTGAATGAATGTGGTGATCCAGGGGAGAGGAACATTGTTACGAGAGATGAAATTCCTGCAGGTGGGCCCTTGTGGAAGGCATCTGAGAGAAAGCACTGCTTGGGAGAAGATTCCAAAGCAAGTACTTTGAGCGTGAGAAAGATAGAGTTCCAATGAGATCAATTGGCTCAGGGTGACAAGCCCCTGGGGGGAGTTCATAAGACCCATTTCATCTGTTTGGCATGGCATCACTTGGTTTCAGAGTGTGGTGTGTTTGACCACAAGTCACCTATTTTTTAGTGGACTGTGTATTTAGTGTGGACATTAGCGTACAAGATAGATTTTGTAACTTATGCTATCCTTACAAATCTGTATATATCTGTAAAGATATAGCTATACATGAAGGAGTTGCATATTATAGTTTCTCTTTTCTTGCTTATGTTTTACTCTTTTATTAAAAGCTCATCAATGGACTCTGTGACTCTGTTCAGTGGTCGCTCTCCAACTTTCTAAATAAAAAAAATAAAAGTTAGGATCTATCAGGTCTAGTTCCATCCTAGGATCTGTCTTGTCCAGTAGTAACATCAACTGGAATTGTAACACAAGCATAGAAGTGAAACAAAAAGTGAGATTGGAAGAATTAAGAGAGAATGGGTGGAATTTTACAGCCTTGCTTGACCCAAGACCGTTGAAATGGCGGAGGTGCTTAATGAATACTTTACCTCGGTATTCACGGTGGAAAGGGATCTGGGTGGTTGTACTGCTGGTTTGCGGTGGACAGAAAGGATCGAGCATGTGGACATAAAGAAAGAGGATGTGTTGGAACTATTGAATGGCATCAAGGTTGGTAAGTCGCCGGGACCGGATGGGATGTACCCCAGGTTACTGTGGGAGGCGAGGGAGGAGATTGCGGAGCCTTTGGCGATGATCTTTGCATCGTCGATGGAGACGGGAGAGGTTCCGGAGGATTGGAGGATTGCAGATGTGGTCCCTATATTCAAGAAAGGGAACAGGGACAGCCCGGGAAATTACCGACCGGTGAGTCTAACCTCAGTGGTTGGTAAGTTGATGGAGAGGATCCTGAGAGACAGGATTTATGATCATCTAGAGAAGTTTAGTATGATCAAAAGTAGTCAGCACGGCTTTGTCAAGGGCAGGTCGTGCCTTACGAGCCTGGTTGAGTTCTTTGAAAATGTGACCAAACACATTGACGAAGGAAGAGCGGTGGATGTGGTCTATATGGACTTCAGCAAGGCGTTCGATAAGGTCCCCCATGCAAGACTTCTTGAGAAAGTGAGAGGGCATGGGATCCAAGGGGCTGTTGCCTTGTGGATCCAGAACTGGCTTGCCTGCAGAAGGCAGAGAGTGGCTGTGGAGGGGTCTTTCTCTGCATGGAGGTCAGTGACCAGTGGAGTGCCCCAGGGATCTGTTCTGGGACCCTTGCTGTTTGTCATTTTCATAAATGACCTGGATGAGGAAGTGGAGGGATGGGTTGGTAAGTTTGCTGACGACACCAAGGTAGGTGGTGTTGTGGATAGTTTGGAGGGATGTCAGAAGTTGCAGCGAGACATAGATAGAATGCAAGACTGGGCGGAGAAGTGGCAGATGGACTTCAACCCGGATAAGTGTGTGGTGATCCATTTTGGCAGATCCAATGGGATGAAGCAGCAGTATAATATGAAGGGTACCATTCTTAGCAGTGTAGAGGATCAGAAGGACCTTGGGGTCCGGGTCCATAGGACTCTTAAATCGGCCTCGCAGGTGGAGGCTGCGGTCAAGAAGGCGTACGGCATACTGGCCTTCATTAATCGAGGGATTGAGTTTAGGAGTCGGGAGATAATGCTGCAGCTTTATAGGACCCTGGTTAGACCCCACTTGGAGTACTGCGCGCAGTTCTGGTCACCTCATTACAGGAAAGATGTTGAAGCCATTGAAAGGGTGCAGAGGAGATTTACAAGGATGTTGCCTGGATTGGGGGGCATGCCTTATGAGGATAGGTTGAGGGAGCTTGGTCTCTTCTCCCTGGAGAGACGAAGGATGAGAGGTGACCTGATAGAGGTTTACAAGATGTTGAGAGGTCTGGATAGGGTAGACTCTCAGAGGCTATTTCCAAGGGCTGAAATGGTTGCTACGAGAGGACACAGGTTTAAGGTGCTGGGGGGTAGGTACAGAGGAGATGTCAGGGGTAAGTTTTTCACTCAGAGGGTGGTGGGTGAGTGGAATCGGCTGACGTCGGTGGTGGTGGAGGCAAACTCGTTGGGGTCTTTTAAGAGACTTCTGGATGAGTACATGGGATTTAATGGGATAGAGGGCTATAGATAGGCCGAGAGGTGGGGATGTGATCGGCGCAACTTGTGGGCCGAAGGGCCTGTTTGTGCTGTGGCTTTCTATGTTCTATGTTCTAAGACCAGAAAATCCTGCCTGAGGTCAACCGACATTTCCATTGTCCGCCCCTCACCCACTCCAATTCCGTGACGGGCGGGACGATAGAATTCTAGTGAATATTTCAGCCAAAGACTGACGATGATACCAAAAGTTTTGATAAGCACATGAAAAATAAAATAGTTATTAAGGAAGGTGGTGTAGAGGACATCTGCTTTACTGTAGAGCACAAACAAATGGCAAAATAGAACTAATACCAATGCTTTTCTTACATTGTCAAAGTAGGAATGGAAAACTAAGAGGGATATGGACAGATGTGAGATATATCAGTTGAACATGTAAGTACTTATAAATATGTAATTTTATGAAAAAGAAGAAAATGGAAACTATAATACTCTCAAATAAAGTGAGAGACAAAGATTTAAGTTTAATTAAGTAGAGATATTCAAAAGCAGGATTGCAGGTGAAAAGAAAAATCAAGAAAATAGGAAAATTAAGTTCTGGGTTTTATAGGGAGGCAAGGAAGTGATGGTGGATATGTTTAGACATTGATTAAATTAAAATGCACGTATTGTGTGCAATCTTTTGCACCTCAAAGTAAAGACAAAATGTTAATTTACTCGGAAGATACCTTGGGGAGTTGTTAGTTAGGATAAAAACAATGAAAGGATAGGACTTCATTTAATAAGAATATTGGTGAAAAGGAGGTCTATTTGAAAAATAGATCTATTTCAAAAAGGTGTGAGGGGCTAATTACTGAAAAGGTAATAAAAGGAATGCACGTTCATGAATAGTACTAAAAGTGTACAAAAGAGTGATTAAACATTTTTGTTTAATTTAAAGGGCTATTTTAGTAAACAAGTGCCAATCATGATGAGGGAATTAGAACACTGGCTATACCATTTCTGTTTAACCATCTACGAGACATGCTACTGTCAGGAGTCACAGACATGCCATGAATAAAAATAGTTTTCTATTGTCGACTGCAGCATCTTTGTGGTAAGGAATTAAATCAGTTTATTCCAGATGATACAAGCTTAGTATGCCCAGCTTTTTCTCAAAAGGCAGCCCATTCATTCCAGGAATTCCCCGTCCATTTCAGAAATCAGTCAAGTGAACTTCCTCTTAACTACTTCCAATGCATTTATATCCTTCCTTAAATAAAGAGACTCATACTGTACACAGTATTCCAAATGTGGTCTCACCAATGCCCTGTATAACTGAAGCATAATTCCCTTACTCTTGCATTCAATTCCCCTTGCAATAAGCGATAACATTCTATTAGCTCTGCTAATTACGTGTTATACCTGTATACAATCCCCTGGCATGGGACTTTCACTCCTCGGCTTCTTACCCAAACAGCCATTGGAAACTGAAGAGGTTAAAATCATTGAGTTCAGCACTGTTCCCTGAGAAGCTGCTGTGAAGATGTTTCAGAGCAGTTCCCACATTTACACACCGGCGGCACGAACAAGTTGCACAATGGACAAGAAAATGGGAACTCTGATAACCACAAGGTGGTAGCCATAACAGTGGGTGTGGATGTTTGGATGGTGTAACTATGTATGTGTATCTCATTAGTAATTAATCTTTATAATTAGACAAGCATATAGAGGCTGTAACTGATTAACTATATTCACCTGACATAAATGAAGTAACGAGCAATATTAGTTGTAATTGGATATCAATGACTTCAGAACAAATGTATACTTGTGATTGGTATATTGCAAATTACTTGTAAGCTAACCAAACGTATAATTGGTCATGCCATTTATCACTCAGGAAGTCTGTATGCCATCTTGTGGACAGCAGACTTCCCTGCAAGAGCTTGAACAGAGGTTGATTTAAAATTCCGAAAACTTCATCTGGCCTTTTGAGGGAAACAAAATACAGATTCGCTCGATAGCGGCAAAATTCTGTATCAGTCTTTCATGTTTGCTCCAAACATTCGGGAATAAGGTGCAAACCTTCCCTTCTGTTCCCAATTTATTTCGATAACTTTCGCTGATCCTATTAAACTCCACAGTAAGCTGATATCTTGAATCGCAGAGTGAGTTCTCTGACCTCTTCCCCAAACCAATGTGTTACCACTGGGTCAAATATTGCCCCCAAGCTGACAAGGATTTCTTTTCCTAAAATGATTCCCTCTGTGTTTCGGCACACCAAAATCAAACAGGCATTTCCATGTCCCCTATTTCAAGAGTTACCCACTTTGTTTGGCTTTTACTCACCCTCCTCCTGCTCCCTGAATTGTTATTGATCATTTAGTTGTTAACAGATTTTCATTTGTAAGGGATATGGATGCCACCATGTCTATCAACATTGTGCAATGCTGGCCCCCTAACATTGCATTAATAAACATCCTATGGTCCCCACTGTTGAATATGAACTGCATTTGGCAATGAAAAGAAGGTTTGTTTGTATTGTTGTGCCTGACCTTGGGAGGTCAACTTTTCAACCCCATTGCAGGAATTGCCTTTTGGCAAAACTGACCTGAAAAGATCTTTCTCCTGCAATCAGGGAAGGAATTGTAAAGTTGCAAATGTGGCATTTCAGTAACTATTCATGAACAAGATTCATTCATGTGCAGTGGCAGCATTAAAGACATGTTTGAAAAAAAAAGGAAGTAAGTTTGACAAATACCCTGAAAAAGTGCGAATTAAATAGAATTTGATTTATTATTCCCTATTAGGCAGAGATGAACCTTTTCTTGTGCAAAAGATAGCCAACTTACAGCATGCTGCATAAGATAAGGTTGGTGTGGCATCCAGGAAGTACTCTGCACCTGCAACACAATTTTAAGAGTTCATCAAATTACATCTATCAAAAACACAGTCTTCAGTTATTGACAAACACTGCCACGTTAAATGGGTGTTAAGGCCCATCATTAAGAGGATGTGGGAAAAACAGTGGCAAAACATATGCCCGATAACATAAATCCACATTTCACAACACACACCCATCTAATCATTAATATTCTAGAATTATTTATTAACCTATTCATGAATCGTGAACAAATCACAACAAATGAACATACAAATTAGGAGCAAGAGTAAGCTATTTGGCACCTCAACCCTGTTCCACCATTCAGTAAGATCATGGCTGATCTAATTGTGGCCTCAACTTCATATTTTGCATACCCCTGATAATCTTTGTCTCCCTTGTTAGTTATGAATCTATCTACCTCTACCTTAAAAATATTCAATTACTTCACCATTGCTCTTTGGAAGAGTTCCAAAGACTCACAGCCCTCAGAGAAAGAATTTCTTCTCATCTCCATCTTAAATGGGGGACTCTGTATTTTTAAGCTATGTCTCCTCGTTCTAGTCTCTCCCACAGGAAAAACATCCTTTCAGCATCACCTTGTCAAGCCCCCTAGCTATCTTATATACTTCACCTCTCATTCTTTTAAATTCCAGCCTGCCAACCTTTTCTCACAAAATAACCCACTCCATTCCAGAAATAATTTGAGTGAACCTCTCTATACTGCTTCTAATGCATTTATATTCTTTCTTAAATAAGGAGACCAAAACTGCACACAGTACTCCTGATGTGGTCTCACCAATAGCTTATACAACTGTAGCAAAAAATTCCTACTTTCATATTCCATTTCCCCTGCAATAAATACTAACATTCCATTTGCCTTCCTAATCACTTGCTGTATCTGTGCACTAGATTTTTGTGATTCGCGTACAAGATATCAAAATCCCTTTGTACCTCAAGAGTTCTGCAATCTCACCATTTAAGTAATACAGCACTTTATGATTCTTCCTGCCAAGTGGACAAGTTCACATTTTCCCTCATTCTACTCCATCTGCCAAATGTTTGCACATTCACTTAACCTATCAATGTCTCTTGGCAGACTCCTTGGCCACCATGGGCGGGGCAAGCTGGTGAAATCGTGCGAAAGCCAAGAAATCAGGATCACGCCCAATTTATTGGCTCTTGCAATTTTACTGGCATGACTGTTCTAAACACTAGTCTTAGATCCAATTCTCTCTCCCTCAAACTGAATGCAAGGAGAAGGTGCAGGGGCACCTTAATTATGAGGTCATTAATTAATCCCATCTCATTACACATTACCAGGTCTAGTATAGCCTGCTCTCTGGTTGGTTCTAGAATGTACTGTTCGAAGAAACTGACCCACAAACATTCAGGCTATTTATGCCAATCTGATTTGTCTAATCTATATTTAGATTAAAATCACCCACGATTATTACACCTGTCTCACAAACCCCCATTAATTCTTCCTGTATACTCCATCCTACAGTGTGGTTACAATTGGGGGGCCCCACAAGTGACTTCTTATCTTTACTACTTCTTAGCTCTACCCAAACAGATTCTATTTATCAATCTCCAGAACTAAGGTCATCTTTCTATTATGCCAATATAATCCTTAATTAACAGCGCTACTCCTGCACCTTCTCCTTGCATTCTGTTCTTTTGAAATGTCATGTACCCCTCAAAAATCAGGTCCCAGCCTTTGTCATCTTGCAGACAAGATGTCTCTTTGTTTGACTGGAGTGAGACTGGGGGACAGAGTCTTAGCAGGAGTGCTGAGAGTAAGCAAAGAAGTGATTTAATTATTCATTTAAGGGTATTCCTTGTATATTTCGCGGGCTTTTTTCAGGGTTTTGAATTGAGGAAGTGAGGTCAGCTGAAGGGGATTCTGGGAGGTTGAGTCTTAGTATAAAAGGCAGTTGCCTGGGGCGTTCGCCGGGAGCATAAAAAGCCGGCTGCACTATACAGCGGGCAGCGTCGGGAGTGGGCAGTGTAGTGAGTGGGAAGCAGAGTGTGAACTATAAGGGCTTTGGCTCACAGGGCTTAGGCTGAAAGGGCGAGGCAAGGCTAGTTATTTTTTATCCAACCCTATAAAGGATAAGGGCAGGTATGAGTGATCGGCCAGTTTAGTGCTTCCGATGTGGGAGTTCCTGCAAACACCTAGCTTCCCAGAGGTTCACATATGTGCCAGGTGCGTGGAACTGCACCTCTTGAGGGACCGTGTCATGGAACTGGAGCTGCAGATCGCTGACCTTAGTCTAGTCAGGGAAAATGGGAGAAAAATTGACAGGAGTTATAGGCAACTAGTTACACCGGGGCATCGGGAGGAAGACACGTGGGTCACAGTTAGGAGGAGTAAAGGGCAGAAGGGTAAAGTACCAGGGAGTACTCCAGTGGCGGTCTCTCAAAATAGGAAGGGCTTGGTGACAGGTGTGAGAGGGGAGGGGAGTGAACAGTTAGAAGAGGGGTCACCTGTGGTTGTCCCACTCCAAAACAGGTATATTGTTTTGGATAGTGTGGAGGAGTGTGCCTCTCCAGTGGTAAGACACAGTGACCAGGTCACTGGCACACAGTCAGGCTCTGTGGCCCGGAAAGGGAAGAGAGGGGTTAGGAGAGCGATAGTGGTGGGGGATGCATCAGTTAGAGGCACGGACAGGCGATTCTGTGGGTGCGAACGGGACTCCAGGATGGTAGTCTGCCTACCTGGTGCTGGGGTCACGGATGTCTCCGAGCGGATAGGAGGCATATTAAAAGGGGAAGATAAAGAAACGGATGTCATTATACACATTGGTGAAAATGACGTAGATAGGAAGAGTAGGGGGATCCTAAGAGAGCAATTCAGGGAGTTGGGAAATAGGTTAAAAAGTAGGGTCACGAGGGTGGCCATCTCTGGGCTGCTCCCAATGCCTCGTGCCAGTGAGGCTAAGAATAGGGAGTTGGTACAAATGAATGCCTGGCTAAAGGACTGGTCCAGGAGGGAGGGCTTCATTTTCATAGATCAATGGGAAGTTTTCAGGAGAGGATGGCACCTGTACAAGAGGGAGGGGTCACAACTAAGTTGGAAGGGCACAAATATCCTGGCTGGGAGCTTTGCTAGTGCAGTTCGGGGGGGTTTAAACTAGTATGGCAGGGGGGTGGGGATCAAAATATTAGGTCTACAAGTGTGGAGACTGGGGACGAGCTTGGGGCTGGGACAAGGCTGGCAAAGAAGAAGAGCACTCTGGGGGAGGACGACCTCACTGGGCCTGGAGGTCTGGAGTGCTTATACTTCAATGCAAGGAGCGTAGCAGGTAAGACAGACGAACTTGGGGCCTTAATGCGCACGAGGAATTTGGATGTGGTTGCGGTGACAGAGACTTGGTTGAAAGAGGGACAGGACTGGCAGCTGAATATTCCAGGGTACAAGTGTTTTGGGCGAGACAGAGGAGGGGCCAAAAGAGGTGGGGGAGTAGCGGTATTAGTTGGAGAGCATATTACAGCGGTGCAGAGGGAGGACAATTCGGAGGGGTCGTGAAACGAGTCACTCTGGGTGGAGCTTAGAAACAGGAAAGGCGCAGTCACTATGTTGGGGGTGTACTACAGGCCCCCCAACAGCCCAAGGGAAGTGGAAGAATGGATATGTCAGGAGATACTGGATAGGTGCAGGAAAAATAGGGTTGTTGTAGTGGGAGACTTCAATTTCCCTGGTATAGACTGGAAATCGCTGAGGGCAGGGACTCTGGATGGGGAGGAATTTGTAAAATGTGTACAGGAGGGTTCGTTGGAACAATATGTAGACAGCCCGACTAGAGAGGGGGCTATACTGGACCTGGTACTGGGGAATGAGCCCGGACAGGTCTTCAAAGTTTTGGTAGGGGAACATGTGGCAAATAGTGACCACAATTCTGTTAGCTTTAGGATAGTGATGGAAAAGGATGAGTGGTGTCCCAAGGGTAAGGTGTTGGATTGGGGGAAGGCTAACTTTAGTGGGATCAGGCAGAAATTGGCAGCTCTTGATTGGGAGAGGCTGTTTGAGGGTAAATCCACATCTGGTATGTGGCAGTCTTTTAAGGAATAGTTGTTAGGGCTACAGGACAAGCATGTGCCTGTAAAAAAGAAGGATAGGAAGGGTCGGATTAGAGAACCGTGGATAACCAGGGAAATTGAGGGACTGGTCAAAAAGAAAAGAGAGGCGTATGTTAGGTCCAAGCAGCTAAAAACGGAGGGAGCTCTGGAGGAGTACAAAGAAAGTAGGAAAGTACTCAAACGGGGAATTAGAAGAGCAAAAAGGGGTCACGAAATGTTCTTGGCAGACAGGATTAAGGAGAATCCCAAGGCATTTTATTCATACGTTAGGAACAAAAGGGTTGTTAGGGAAAAAATCGGACCTCTCAGGGGCAAAAGTGGGGACTTATGCTTGGAGCCCAAAGAAGTAGGGGAGATCCTAAATGAATACTTTGCGTCGGTATTCACAAAGGAGAGGGATGTGTTGACTGGGAGTGTCTCGGAGGGGAGTGTTGAACCGTTGGAGAAAATCTCCATTACAAAGGAGGAAGTGTTAGGTTTGTTAGAGAATATAAAGACTGACAAATCCCCAGGGCCTGATGGAATCTATCCAAGGCTGCTCAGGGAGACGAGAGGTGAAATCGTTGGGCCTCTGACGCAAATCTTTGTCTCGTCACTGGACGCAGGTGAGGTCCCAGAGGATTGGAGGATAGCTAATGTGGTCCCGTTATTTAAGAAGGGTAGGAAGGATAACCCGGGTAATTATAGGCCGGTGAGCTTGACGTCCGTGGTGGGGAAGTTGTTGGAGAAGATTCTTAGAGATAGGATGTATGCGCATTTAGAAAGGAATAAACTCATTAACGATAGTCAGCATGGTTTTGTGAGAGGGAGGTCATGCCTCACTGACCTGGTGGTGTTTTTTGAAGAAGTGACCAGAATGGTTGACGAAGGAAGGGCCGTGGATGTTGTCTATATGGACTTTAGTAAAGCGTTTGACAAAGTCCCTCATGGTAGGCTAGTGAAAAAGGTTGGATCTCATGGGATAAAGGGGGAGGTGGCTAGATGGGTGGAGAACTGGCTTGGTCATAGAAGACGGAGGGTGGTAGTGGAAGGGTCTTTTTCGGGCTGGAGGCCTGTGACTAGTGGTGTTCCGCAGGGCTCTGTATTGGGACCTCTGCTGTTTGTGATTTATATAAATGATCTGGAAGAAGGAGTAACTGGGGTGATCAGTAAGTTTGTGGACGACACAAAACTGGCAGGACTTGCAGATAGTGAGGAACATTGTCAGAGGCTACAGAAGGATATAGATAGGCTGGAAATTTGGGCAAAGAAATGGCAGATGGAGTTCAATCCTGATAAATGCGAAGTGATGCATTTTGGTGGGAATAATGTAGGGAGGAGCTACACGATAAATGGAAGAACCATAAAGGGTGTAGAGACGCAGAGGGACCTGGGTGTGCAAGTCCACAGATCTTTGAAGGTGACGTCACAGGTGGAGAAGGTGGTGAAGAAGGCATATGGCATGCTTGCCTTTATAGGACGGGGCATAGAGTATAAAAGTTGGGGTCTGATGTTGCAGATGTATAGAACGTTGGTTCGGCCGCATTTGGAATACTGCGTCCAGTTCTGGTCGCCACACTACCAGAAGGACGTGGAGGCTTTGGAGAGAGTACAGAGGAGGTTTACCAGGATGTTGCCTGGTATGGAGGGGCTTGGTTATGAGGAGAGATTGGGGAAACTGGGGTTGTTCTCCTTGGAAAGACGGAGGATGAGGGGAGACTTAATAGAGGTGTATAAAATTATGAAAGGCATTGATAGGGTGAACGGTGGGAAGCTTTTCCCCGGGTCGGTGGTGACGTTCACAAGGGGTCATAGGTTCAAGGTGAAGGGGGGGAGGTTTAACACAGATATCAGAAGGACATATTTTACACAGAGGGTCGTGGGGGCCTGGAATGTGTTGCCGGGCAAGGTGGTGGAGGCGGACACACTGGGAACGTTTAAGACTTATCTAGACAGCTATATGAACGGAATGGGAATGGAGGGATACAAAAGAGTGGTCTAGTTTGGACCAGGGAGCAGCGCGGACTAATTGTTCTTTGTTTCTCGTTTCAAGGCTTCATTCTATGATCATCTTGCTGGTGCCAGTACAGAGCGAGACTACGGATAGTTGGGAACCTGTCTCGGGGGCAGGGAATTCAGATGGTGTTCGTAAAGCATAAGTGGAAATGAATAGCGTTGGGAAGCATTTTCTGATCAGGGCCAGTGTGATCTCCTGGACTCGTTTCGATCGCCTCAGGGGGTCGGAGAGGAATTTCCCAGATTTTTTTTCCCCCATATTGGCCCTGGGGTTTTCACTCTGGGTTTTCGCCTCTCCCTGGAGATCACATGGTCTGGAATGGGGGGGTGGGGGTGAGTTAATAGGTTGTGATGAACAAAGCATCGTAGCTGTGAGGGACAGCTCGGTGGATAGGATATTAGAATGTAGATAGGCTGGAAAATTGGGCGGGGATCCTGGATTCAGGATTCAATCCTGGACCGGGGAGCGGCGCGGGCTTGGAGGGCCGAAGGGCCTGTTCCTGTGCTGTATTGTTCTTTATATCTCTAATGGGTATCAGATCATACATATTTATTTCTATCTGTGCT
This sequence comes from Mustelus asterias, assembly GCF_964213995.1. Lineage (NCBI taxonomy): Eukaryota > Metazoa > Chordata > Chondrichthyes > Carcharhiniformes > Triakidae > Mustelus > Mustelus asterias. The sequence continues at coordinate 44,399,499 of NC_135814.1, read as the reverse complement.
ATAAATTCATCTGAATGCCACATGCATTCAGGTGCAGAGCCTTTAGTTTTTGTAATCTGAACTAGCTCTGTCATTTTAGTACTTTTGTAACCTTCTTCAGGGCAACTAGGGAAGGGCAAAAAATGCTGGCTTAGCCTATGACACCACATCCTGTAAATGAACAAAAAAATCTCTTACCTGCTGGTACATTCTTAGGTTTGTACACTCTGTCCCTTCCTGCCATGCTCTGATCATCATTTCCCTTATTCCTAACTTGCTCTCTTACCTTGTCTTCTCCATTTATCACATCTTCCCAAACTATCTACACCATCCCCATCCCCACTATTAAGTTTAAACCACTCTCTACCACTCTAGTAATACAACTCCCCAGAATATTAGTCTCAGCTTGGTTCACATGAAAGATCATCAACCCAAATGTTAACTCTGTTTCTTTTTCCAGAGATGCTGCTCCATCAGAGTATTTGTAGTGTTTTCTTGGTTTATATTGAACTTTCAGCACCTGCAATATTTTGCTTCTGTGGTTGGATTCATCAGTTTGTTTATATTAACAGCATATTTCTCAAACTTATAGGAACAATTTTGTGTTTTTTGTATTTGTTAAGTTTTTCACTTTGCTTCATTTTCTCAAAGTATTGACTCGTTGCTGCTATATGGTTCCATGGTGCTGGTTGGCTTTTGGCCTTTCGCCAAAGTCGGCATAATTCATGCGCGAACTTTGACAATGATTATGAACACATTATTCAATGATACTTTAGTGTAATCTCATCCACATCCAAAATCCGCACTACCAACTGTGGTCATTGATTTGCACTGGGAGCTTAACCCAGGGGCTTGGAATCAACTGCATTGACTATACTGATTGGGACTAGCTAATTCAGATGGGGAACTGAACTCATGACCTTCCTAGTTTGCATAGTTCAGCTACTGATTGGATAAACTCACTGAGCTATCAAGAGAGTCAGCATTATTTTGTAAAATAACGAAAAGTAGTTCTGAAGCAGCCATTCAAATAATGATTCTTACATTTATATAACATTTTACACTGTTGAAATGTCTCAAAGCACTTCAGAAAAAAAATTACTTTAAAATAATGATTTGTTATGTAGAGAAATGATTACTCAATTATGTTTTACTCTTTGCAACTTGCATGTCATTCCTGCAGATTTATAATCAACATTCACATACAATAACTGAAATTAAGATGATGTTTGATTACCAACCTGATACGTTGAAACAGGAGATGCAATATATGGTGCAAGAGATGTCTGAGCAATCATTCTATTTGTTGCAATACTGTATGGCGTTGAATAAAATCTAAAAAGAGACAACCAATAGCAGCGAACTTGATATTTAATACAGCAGGAATACAAAAACCCTTCTGAAAATGAATTCTACATACAAAAACAATTGAATGTTAATGGCACATTGTTTCAAATGAGTATTTATCACAGAAGCAAGATCAATTTTGTTACTTACCCATTTTGCATAGCACTGGGATCATATGTGAGGGTCATACCCGCCTGAAAAAAGAATCAGTACCACCTTCAGTTCAATGCTTCATCGTATCTGTTACTGAGTTTACATGACAAGATTCAGCTATTTCAAATCATGTGATTAAAGAACTATTAAGTCAGCATGACTTCAAGTTATTATTTAAAGGGTTTGGTCAAGGGATTAAAGCTTCCAGAGCCAAGGTACCTACATGGAGTTGAGATACAGATCAGCTATGATGTAACTGAATGGTGAAACAAGCTTGAGGGGGTGAATAGCCTATGTTATTGGCATTAGTGTATTCTATAGGTTCATGTTAGTTTCCAATTTCTGTTCGGTTCCTATTGATAATATTGAATTTTAGGAATATCCATTATGCTGAAAAACTGTGAAGAACAAAGGAAGGCCTTTTTGTAATTTCACTATGATCCATTTTTGTGGTGTTGAATGTTATTTATATAAAATAAAATATTTTTTGAATTTTAGAAGCACAGCTTGTGTCCATTAAAAAAAACTAAAGCATTGTATTTATTGCACAGAACAGTGTTGAATAAAATATATATTTGAAGAGAGTATACTGGCTAGGTGAGGCTAGTTAGCTCAGTTAACTAGGGTGTGGATCAGACTAATGCCATCATATGGGGTTCACTTTGCCATGGTTTGGCAAATAATTGCCAAGGTCCTGCCTTCAGGCAGTGAACACAAGAAGAAGACGAATACTATCTAGGTTGTGCTGATGTCTTCAGTCGGTTATTCTCATCTAGACTTTATTATTCAACTAAGAAAGGAAAAATTACAAAAACATTATCTTTGAATAATATGCACATAATGTCTTCAATTCAACATCTTTAATTCTACAGTTAAACTATTTGCTTACAATATTATTTCCATAGGCAGGCTTTAAGTTAATGGAAAGAATAAAAATAACTTGCATTTATATGGTGCATTTAACATAATGAAATACACCAAGATGCTTCACAGAGGTACACGAGGCAACATCTAGACACGTAACCTAAAGTTTGCTCAAACGGCTAGATTTTAAGAAGATCTCACAGAGGTAGGGAAGCATAAAAGTTTAGGAAAGTGTTGTCTATGAGGTGTCTGTCACTTTAAGACAGCACAGCAACAGAGGGTCACCTGACTTGAGCGACCAATGGAAATAGAGTGAGTGTTGAACCAGAGGGTGGAGTCCTCTTAGGCAGAATCTTCCGGAAATATGGAGTAAGCATGTAGAACTGGGGTTCTGCCTTTGGGCAACTTTCGTGCTGCACAAACCTTCTGTGCCCAAGTTTCTCAATTCAACAAATACTTTCCTCATTCCAACAATGGTCTGAAGTCTCTCTTAATAGTTGTAATTGCCAGCCACACAAAATATATAACAGAAAGGATTTCCAGAGCTTAGGGTTGAAGCAGCAGAAGGTAAGACTTCCAACAGTGAGCAATTAAAATCGGGGATGCTTCAGAATTAAAGTGCAAATATCATGGAGGGTTGTAGGATGTTCCAGACTTAGGGAGGGGTGTGTCTATGGAGGGATTTGAAAATAGCGTCTTTTGTATCAAGGCGTTGCTTCAGCAGGAACCAATATAAAAGTCAGAGAGCATAGGAGACATAGATGAACAGAAATTGGTGAAAATTAGGACATGTACTCCAATGTTTTGGATGCCCTGAAATTTGTGAAGGGTAATATTCATGTCTAGACTTAGCAAAACATGGCTAATAGTTTCAGCATCAGATGGGCTGAGGCAGGGTACCAGCCAGGCAGTTTATGAAGATGGAAATAAGATGATCTTAGTGATAGCACAGATAAGTGACCACAAGCTCATGGAATCATTATGGAATCACAGAATCTCTTCAGTGCAGAAGGAGGCCATTTGGTGCATCAAGTCTGCACTGACCACAATCCCACTCAGGCCCTATCCCTGTAATGCCATGTATTTACCCTGTTAGTCCCCCTGACACTAAGGGACAAATTAGCATGGTTAATCAACTTAATCCGTACATCTTTGGAGTGTGGGAAGAAACCCAGGCAGACGTGGGGAGGACATGCAAACTCTACACAGATAGTGACCTGAGGCTGGAGTTGAACCCAGGTCCCTGGCACTGAGGCAGCAGCGCTAACCACTGTGCCACCATGCCTATCATCTCAAGGTCAGATATGGCACTAAGGTTGTGAGCAGCCTGGTTCAACCTCAGACAGTTGCCAGAGAGAGAGATGGAGTCAGCAGCTAGGGAACAAAGATTATGGTGGACACTGAAGGCAATGGCTTTGGTCTTCACGATTTAATTGGAGGAGATTTCTGCTCATCTAGTAACGGATGTCGGACAAGCAGTCTGACAATTCAAATATCCTTTCTCTCAGCACTATGTGTGCACTGCAGCGGTTCACGGCAGCAGATGACCACCAAATTCTCAAGGGTATTTAGAGACGAGTAATAAAAATTCTGGCCGAGTCAATGAGGCTCACATCTTGGGAAAGAACAAAAATAAAATGAGAGGGTGTGGAGAAATCAAGAGCAGTGGTGGTGTGGTGGAGCTGGGTGTATTAGCATACATGTAGAGCCTGACACGTTTTTAGATGATATCACTGCGTGGCAGCATTTGGATAAGAAATAGGAGGGGTGAAGGATAGGTTTTTGTGGGATATTAGAAATAACCGTGTAAGAATGGGAAGGGAAGTCATTGCAGGTGTTTCTTTGACTATGATTGAATAGATAAGAATGTAATTTTTGAATGGAGGCCCACCCTGCTGGATGATGGTGGAGAGGAGTTGGAGAGCAGGACAGTGTGATCAATTATTTCAGAGGCAAAAATTTGTTCAGGGGCTTTGGAGAGGAAAGGTATGTAAGAAATGTGGTGATTGTTTACAAAGTTGGAGGCAAAGTTTACAAAGACAGGGGAAGAGTCAAATGTTGATTGGTTGAACTTACAAGTCTCACCTCGCCCTCTCGATGCCACGCTCGACCATTCTGCACATATTTGTTCTGATTTTGTCTCTTTTTCTGACCACCATCTGCAAACTTGCATAGCAAAGGTTCCATTGGAGCTGTCAAGAGAAAATTTATTTTAAAAATTAATATTACAGCATGTATGATGCAATAAGAAACATGACACCACATTTTAACATAGCATTGGAATAATGTAGTCCATCACTACTAATTTTCCTATGCCATACTCCTTGTGAATAACAAAATCCTGGGGAATGGATGGATTTATAGACTACTTGAACTTTCATTGCTTATCACAACACTAATCGTACTTAGCCATATTACATCCTTGAAACATACAAATTCAAAGTCAGTTGGTATTTCATAAGTTAAACACAGGGCTGAATTTGTCTTTGGTTCCAGAGGTGGAACTAGAGGCAGGTGAGGCCATAATTTTTGTTCCTGAATAGCATGTTGGCTTTCCAACACAATCCTGCCTCCCAGTGATTTTGGAAGAGGTGATGGGACCTGTATACCAATAACCCACTCAATTCAGCATGCAAATGAGCCACTTAAAAGGGAAGAACGTGATTTCCGTTTGGAGTCATGGAAAACATAAAGAGTTGCAACCACGTCCCTGAAAAGGGGGCAGATTCCAACAGCAAGCAAGTCATGTTGGAGCATAAAAGGGGAAAGAGCTCAGAGAGCTGGTTCTGCAATGGCACACAGTGGATATGGAGTGTGCAAAGGCTGCACTGAGTTAGCTTTGTAAGCACTGGATCAGTTGAGCATAAGGAGGTTGACCCACGGGGCTTATTGGGACATAGCACAAGGGCCCCAACACCACCTCAGTGCTGTTGGAAGTGAGGAAGGTCATCTGCAAACATGAAGCCGAATTACTTAGAGTTGGTGATGAGAGTGAATACAGTCCAATGATTCTAAGGCATACAAAGCTGATGCAGAAGGAACAGGAAGGAAATGATGACGATAACCTTCACATAGAGAATACTGAGAACAAATGAGCATCCTGTTTCTGACAGAATATTGCTGTTGATAAGTCTATCTAGGCAGGCAGTAAGAGAGTTGTGTGCATTGGTCACCTTGCCAGTTGCAATGGCACACCGTGTCAGGGAGCCATTAAAGTGACAATGAACATTTTTGCCTCTGATTCCAAAGAGGGATGACAGCAGATCTGAATGGCATCTCATGATCACTGCCCATCACACTATAATGGGAGGTGATGGATCACTGTTAAGAGGGCTTCAGATTACATTGCGTTCACCACTGATGGGGCCATACAGGCAAAGAAGGTAGTAGAATTTGCCTCCACTCAGATGCATTGAGTTGTCAATTGCACCCATGTGGCCATCAAGGCACCAGAAGTGAACCAGATACATTTATGAACAGGAAGGGACTGCGCTCCTTCAATGTTTAGCTGGTGTGCTGCCAGAGTCCTTCATTCATAAGCATTCATAGGTGCTGTAGCTGTTCATGCCACTGGAAAGAGTATGTGGATAGCTGTTAGGTGACCAGGGCTATCCATTGAAGAGATGGCTGCTAATACCTACAGAGAATTAACCCGGGTCTCTGGATTGCTAGTCTAGTAAGAAGTTTAACAACACCAGGTTAAAGTCCAACATGTTTATTTGGTAGCAAATGCCACTAGCTTTCGGAGCGCTGCTCCTTCGTCAGGTGGAGTGGAGAAATGCTCACAAACAGGGCATACAGAGACACAAACTCCATTTGTGTTTGTGTCTCTGTATGCCCTGTTTGTGAGCATTTCTCCACTCCACCTGACGAAGGGGCAGCGCTCCGAAAGCTTGTGGCATTTGCTACCAAGTAAACCTGTTGGACCTTAACCTGGTGTTGTTAAACTTCTTACTGTGTTTACCCCAGTCCAACGCCGGCATCTCCACATCATTGCTAGTCTAGTGACGTTGGTACAGTATCACCATCTCCCCCTTGTGAGACTAGAGAGGAGATTTAGCAGAATGGAAAAATAACAGAAACTACGATGGTATGAGGCACGAGTTGGCTATGGTGGATTGGGGAACGTTACTTAAAGGGGTGAAGGTGGATAGATAATGACAAATGTTCAAAGAGGATGAACTGCAACAATTGCTCATTCCTGTCTGGTGCAAAAATAAAACAAGAAATTTGGCCAAACCATGACTTGCATGGGAAATTGAAGATAGCATTAGGTTCAAGGGAGATGTATACAAAAAAAACAGCAAACCTGAGGATTGGGAGCAGTTTAGAATTCAGCAAAGAAGGACAAAGAGTTTGACTAAAAGGGGAAAATAGAGTATAAGAGTAAGCTTGCAGGGAACATAAAAACTGTAAAAGCTTCCATGAGTATGTGAAGAGAAAAAAGATTGGTGAAAATAAATGTAGGTCCCTTACAGTCCAAAATGGAGGAATTTATAATGGGGAGCAAAGAAATGGCTGACCAACTAAATACATATTTTGGTTCTGTCTTCACAAAGAAGGATGCAAATAATGGACCAGAAATTTTGAGGAATACAAGATTTAGTGAGAGGGAGGAACTGAAGGAAATTAGTATTAGTAGAGAAATGGTGTTGGGGAAATTGATAGGATTGAAGGCCAATAAATGTCCAGGGCCTAACAATCTACATCCTTGAGTACTTAAAGAAATGGCCTTAGAAATAGTGGATACATTGTTGGTGATCTTCCAAGATGCTATAGACTCTGGAACAGTTCCTACAAACTGGAGGGTAGCTAATGTAACCCCATTATTGAAAAAGGGAGGTAGAGAGAAAACAGGAGTTTATAGACCAGTCAGCCTGATGTCGGTAGTGGGAAAAATGCTAGAGTCCATTACCAAAGATTTAATAGCAGAGCACTTGAAAGCAATGGCAGGATCATATATACAAAAATGAAATCATGCTTGACAAATTACTGGAATTCTTCAAGGATGCAACTAGTAAAACTGATGACAGGGAGCCAGTGGATGTTGTTTATAGGGACTTTAAGAAGATTTTCAACAATGTCCCACATAAGAGATTAGCGTGTAAAATTAAAATGCATGGGACTGGGGTTAGTGTATTGAAATGAATAAAAAACTGGTTGGCAGACAGGAAAAAAAGAGTAGGAACAAATAATCTTTTCCAAAGTGGCAAGCAGTGACTTGTGGGGTACTGCAGGGATCAGTGCTAAGACCAGCTATTCACAATGTATATTAATGATTTAGATGAGGGAACTAAATGTAATATCTCCAAATTTGTAGATGATACAAAGTTGGGTGGGACGGTGGGCTCTAAGGAGGATGCAGACATGCTTCAGTGTGATTTGAGTGGGATGGCAGATGTAGTATAATGCGGATAAATGACGTCACAGGTGGAGAAGATGGTGAAGAAGGCATATGGCATGCTTGCCTTTATAGGACGGGGCATAGAGTATAAAAGTTGGGGTCTGATGTTGCAGATGTATAGAACGTTGGTTCGGCCGCATTTGGAATACTGCGTCCAGTTCTGGTCGCCACATTACCAGAAGGACGTGGAGGCTTTGGAGAGAGTACAGAGGAGGTTTACCAGGATGATGCCTGGTATGGAGGGGCTTAGTTATGAGGAGAGATTGGGTAAACTGGGGTTGTTCTTCCTGGAAAGACGGAGGATGAGGGGAGACTTAATAGAGGTGTATAAAATTATGAAAGGCATAGATAGGGTGAATGGTGGGAAGCTTTTCCCCAAGTCGGTGGTGACGTTCACGAGGGGTCATAGGTTCAAGGTGAAGGGGGGGGGAGGTTTAACACAGATATCAGAAGGACATATTTTACACAGAGGTGGTGGAGGCGGACACACTGGGAATGTTTAAGACTTATCTAGATAGCCATATGAACGGAGTGGGAATGGAGGGATACAAAAGAATGGTCTAGTTTGGACCAGGGAGCGGCACGGGCTTGGAGGGCCGAAAGGCCTGTTCCTGTGCTGTGTTGTTCTTTGTTCTTTTTTCTATAAATGTGAGGTTATCCACTTTGGTAGCAAAAACAGGAAGACAGATTATCACCTGAATGGCTATGGATTGAGAGGGGGTAATGTGCAATGATACCTGGGTGTCCTTGTACGTGAGTCACTGAAGGTAAGCATGCAGGTGCAGCAGGCAGTGAAGAAGGCAAATAGTATGATGGCATTCATAGTGAAAGGATTTGAGTACAGGAGCAGGGATGTCTTGTTGCAGTTATACAGGGCCTTGGCGAGACCACACCTGGAAGATTGTGTGCAGTTTTGTTCTACTTATCTGAGGAAGGATATTCTTGCTACAGAGGGAGCTACCAGATTGATTCCTGGGATGGCAGGATTGAGATATAAGGAGAGAATGAGTTGTTTAGCATTATATTCACTGGTGTTTAGAAGAATGAGGGGGAATTTCATAAAAACCGAGAAAATTCTAACAGGACTAGATTGGGTAGATGTAGAAAGGATGTTCCGAAGGTTGGGGAGTCCAAAACCAGGGTCACAGTCTGTGGCTATGATGTACACCATTTAAGACTGAAATTAAGAGAAATGTCTTCACCCAGAGAATGGTCAGGCTGTGGAATTCTCTACCACAAAACATTGTATGTTTTCAAGAAAAGGTTAGATACAGCACTTGGAGCTAACGGGGTCAAAGGATATGGGGGTGAAAGCAGGAACAGGTTACTGAGTTGAATGATCAACCATGACTCGAAGGGCAGGATGGCCTACTCCTGCTTTTTCTGTTTCTATAATTCCAGGGATACAAGATTTTAGCTACAGCATTAGGTTGGAGAAACAGGGGTTGTTCTCCTTGGAACAAAGGAGATTGATAGCAGTGTGTAAGATTACGGCAGATTTAGTAAAGGTAGACAAAAGGTAGGCAAAAAAGGAAGCTTATGCCAAATAATGAGATTTCAATACCACAAAAGCATGCAGAATTATAGAAAGAGAGGGGTCAAATTAGAAAGGAAATTAGGAAAGAAAAGCGAGGATATGAAGAAATGTTGGCAAGCAAGAAAATTCAATGTTTAGAATTCCATAAAGGACAAGAGTTTAACAAAAGTCAACAAAAAGGTGAATGGGTTGTTAATACTGTGCATCTGTTTTCACAAGAGGGAGATGATGCAGATATTGCAATTAAGATGAAGGAGTATGAAATCTTGGATGGGATAAACATAGTGAGATAGAAATCTTAATTAATTTAACAGCTTTGAAAGCAGATGAATCACCAGGCTGCTCTGAGAAACAAGGTAGGAAATAATAGAGGCCCTGGCCATTCTAGCTACAGGCATGGTGCCGGAGGACTGGGCGACTGATAATGATGTACTGTTGTTTACAAAAGGAAGAAGGAAAAGACCAAGTAATTACATACCAGTCAGCCTAACCACAATGGTGGCAAATTACGGGCAAACATTCTGAAGCATGGTATTAATCATCATTTAGAATGGCATGGATTGATCAAGTACAGTCAGCATGGATTTAAAGGAAGGTCGCCAGGACAGAAGGTAATTTGACTGACTTTTTTGAGAAGGTAACAAGGAGTTTCATTGGTGGTGGAATGTTTGATGCAGTCTACTTTGACTTTAGCAAGGTTTTTGACAAGGTCCCAAATTGCACACTTGTTAGAAAATAAAAATCCACGGGGTCAAAAGGAAAGTGGTACAAAGAACAAAAAAATGTACAGCGTAGGAAGAGGTCTTTGGCTCGCCAAGACCGTGCCGATCATAATGCCCGAACTAAACAAAAAAAAACCTTCTACCCTTACTTCGACTGTATCCCTCTATTCCCTCCCTATTCATTTACCCATCCAGATGCCTCTTAAATGTTGCTAATGTGCCTGCTTCACCACTCTCTGTGAAAAACGTCCCTCGCAAATCTCCCTTAAATTTTCCTCCTCTTACCTTGTACCTCTGCCCCCTTGCATTGATACTTCCACCCTGGGGAAAAAACCTCTGACTATCCGCCCTGTCTATGCCTAGATGGCAAGTTGGGTTCAAAATTGGTTTCATTGCAGGGAGCAAGGGGTAATGATTAGTAGGTGTTTTTTTGACTGGAAGGCTGATTAATATAAGATCATAAGAAATGGAAGCAGGATTAGGCCATTCAGCTTCTTGAGCCTGTTCTGCCATTTAACTCTTGCCATTAAGATCATGGCTGCTCTGTTTTCTTGACTCACGTGCATCAAAAATCTTCTTAACTAAGCATATATTCAATGACCCAGCCTCCACTTCTTTCCCAGGTTCCAAATGACTCAGTCACTTGATTTTGTGGTCATATATCAATGATTTAGGCTTAAATAAAGGGGGCATGATTGCGAAGTTTGCAGATGATACAAAAATTGGCCAATGGCTGATAGTGGGGATGAAATTTGTGGACTACAGGTGGGTATCAATGGGATGGTCAGGTGGACAGAAAAATGGCAACTGGAATTTAATCTGGTGAAGAGTGAGGTGAAACATTTGGGATGCATAACGAGGCATGGGAATGCACAATAAATGGTAGGATATGGAGAAGTGTAGACCAACAGAGTTAAAGTTAAAGTTTATTTATTAGTCATAAGTAAGGCTTACATTAACACTGCAATGAGGTTACTGTGAAATTCCCCTAGTCGCCACACTCTGTTGCCTGTTCGGGTCCATGCACCTAACCAGCACGTCTTTCAGACTGTGGGAGGAAACCAGAGCACCTGGAGGAAACCCACGCAGACATGGGGAGAACGTGCAAACTCCACACAGACAGTGACCCAAGCTGGGAATCGAACCCAGGTCCCTGGTGCTGTGAGGCAGCAGTGTTAACACTGTGCCGCCCCCTCCTAGAGGGACCGAGGAGTGCTTATTCACAGATCACTGAAGGTAGCAGGACAGATAGATTAATTGGTTGAGAAGGAGATATTTTCCTTTACTATCTGAAGCGCAGAAGATAAGGACAGGGAGGTTATGTTCAAACTGTATAAAACATTAGTTAGTTCACAGCTAGAGTACTGCATATAGTTCTGGTTACTGCATTTACAGAAGGATGTAATTGCATCAGAGGGTTTATTTAAGAGCATGCTTCCAGGAATGGAGAATTTTAGCTATGAGAAAGGATTGGATAGGCTGAAGTTGTAACCTTTGGAATGGAGGAGGTTGGTGGGACATTTAATTGAGGTGTATAAAATAAGGAGGGACCAAGCTAAAATGGATAAGGAGGACCTATTTCCCTTAGGAGGCATATCAATAACCAAGAGGCAGAAATTTAAAGTAGTTGTCGAGGAATTAGAGGGAAGTTGGATAAATCTTTTCACCCTGAGTGTAGTGGGGGTCTGAAACTCACTGTTTTAAAGTGCGGCAAAGGCAGAAACTCTTATTTCAATTAAAAAATATGTGGACATGCACTTGGAAGTGCTATAACCTACAAGCTACAGACCAAGAGTTGGAAAATGGAATTAGGGTGGATAGTTCTTTATCAGCTGCACAGACCAAGTGAGTGCAGGTCTGCGACAGGCAATGGTGAAGCAGCAATGGAGCAGAATTGCACAATCACCACGTTAAAAGTTGCAGATAGGTCGAGAGGATAAGGAGGGATAGTTTACCTTTGTCACAGTCAATAGATTGTTATTTCGGATTTTGGTAAGAGCCATTTTGGTACTGCAGACAGGATGGAAATGTGAATGGACAGACTAAAACATGAATTTTCGAGGAAGTTGGGCGGGCAAGGGTTTTGGAGGTGACAACACATTCAAGGTCTTGAGAGAAAAGGGAGGTAGAGGGTGGAGCAAAGTTTGCAAGGATAGTGGGTTCAAGGTTTGGTTTTTGAAGAGATGTTATGACAGAAGATTTGAAGGAGAGGAGGTGTACCTGAAGAAAGAGAACCATTTAATAAAATCAGCTAATATGGGAACCAGGAAGAGAAGTCAGATGGTTCGCAATTTTGTGGGAAGAGGGTTGACTGCGCAACATGGGAGTCTCATCAATAAGATGAGCTTGTAGAGGAGACAGCTATGGAAGAGAGTATGAATAGGAGGAAAATTATAGTGCAACGGGGTGTGAGTGAGCTCTAAAGTTCTTCGACAATGCACTGGACAACTTGATGGGTGAGGAAGAGAGGAGGAAAGTTGCAATCTATTCATAAGGAGCTTGCAGGCCTTCTAGATATGTGGAAAAGATTAGACATGATAGTGGGGGCCAAATAGCTGTGGTGGTCAATGTTATGAGTCAAACACTGAAGTCCAGGAAGTAATGTTGCAACAAGATTAATGATCTCACACAAGTGGTTAAAGTCAACAAATGTATTGTCATATGCCATATCCACCAACTGCACACTAACTTCACGCACTGTTCTTTGCACACTCATGAGCCATCCATCAACAATCTTTACAAATCATCACTCATACCTAATATTCAGAGATTCACCTCTCAAACACTGTTGCCTCTCCAATTCAAGCAGAGCATGAAACCCATCTTATTTAGTGTGGAAGTGGTGGCTAACTCTATTCGGCCTACTTATAGATTCAACCATGATGTAGCATCTGATGGTTGGTGTCTCAGCTTCCATTGCTGCATAATTAGAAGCCACCCAAAGTCTAGTTGCTGCAATGGAAGATCAGCTTGTTGCCACACAAACTCAGACTACTGCAAACATGGCCACAGATACCACTGTTTACAGGGTCTTGCAGGGTCTCTAAAGCAATCCAGTTATCTGACTTCCAATAGATTATCAGAATTTCTGAGATGCCACCCTATGGGAGTGGCAAAGGCTCCGTGGAACACAAATTTGCTGTTCTCACTCAGCATGACATCATTCTTCCTCCCACCAGTGTCACTCTGCTGATACCCTTTCTGTTGCCTTTTAGCTAGCCAGCATGCACTATTGTCACTCATGCTGAGATGGAGGAGTCTGAACCCACATGTTCCAGGGCCAGAGCTGCTCCAGGATATCCTACAACCCCCTCAACTGGAAGTCAGCAACTATTCAGGAACCATACTGCAGCCACTGAGGCAGCACAATATAGGAGCACCAGGATAGGCAAAAGCATATGGAAGACAGGGACTATGGGAATGCACAGACATTTATATGCAATGTTTGGTTCAATTCACAAATTTGCTTCAGAATGTTTATTTTGCGTTTGCTTTAATTTTTGCATTGTGGCCAGTGATGGTCAGTAACAGAAGGAAGGTAAGGTGCAAGACTGTTTGTGAATGGGGGTTGTAATTACTAATATCACAGTCAGCGGAGTCATTCAGGGACCAGAAAGAGGCCGGTTTGTTGCCTTCTGCTTTCTTTTTGTTCTTTCTCCTCCTGCCCGCAAATGGTCACCAGAGCTGGTGGCAAAGGTAGTGCCCTTGTTTGGCCAGGCTGTGTAGCATGTGGCAGACCAAAAAGAATCTTGACTCAGGCTCTGCCAATTACTACAATTTTCTAGAGCGCTCCAAGTACTGAAAGCATTGTTTCAGCACACTAATGGCCTGCTCCATCATATTTCTGTTGGCTTTTGTGGGTTTTGGCAAGAGTCATGTTATCAAATGATAGCCCTACTCACTGAGTAGTTAGTTTCTGGTTTAATGTGATGGTAAGAAGTCTCACAACACCAGGTTAAAGTCCAACAGGTTTATTTGGTAGCAAATACCATAAGCTTTCGGAGCGCTGCCCCTTCGTCAGATGGAGTGGTCTCTGTTCTCAAACAGTGCAAACAGACACAGAAATCAAATTACAGAATACTGATTAGAATGCAAATCTCTACAGCCAGCCAGGTCTTAAATGTACAGACAATGTGGGTGGAGGGAGCATTCAACACAAGTTAAAGAGATGTGTATTGTCTCCAGACAGAACAGCCAGTGAAATTCTGCAAGCCAAGGAGGCAAGCTGTGGGGGTTACTGATAATGTGACATAAATCCAACATCCCGGTTTAGGCCGTCCTCATGTGTGCGGAACTTGGCTATCAGTTTCTGCTCAGCGACTCTGCGCTGTCGTGTGTCATGAAGGCCGCCTTGGAGAACGCTTACCTGAAGATCCAAGGCTGAATGCCCGTGACTTAGTGTGCTGAAACAATGCTTTCAGTACTTGGAGCGCTCTAGAAAATTGTAGTAATTGGCAGAGCCTGAGTCAAGATTCTTTTTGGTCTGCCACATGCTACACAGCCTGGCCAAACAAGGGCACTGCCTTTGCCACCAGCTCTGGTGACCATTTGCGGGCAGGAGGAGAAAGAACAAAAGGAAAGCAGAAGGCAACAACCCGGCCTCTTTCTGGTCCCTGAATGACTCAGCTGACTGTGATATTAGCCTTGGATCTTCAGGTAAGCGTTCTCCAAGGCGGCCTTCACGACACACGACAGTGCAGAGTCGCTGAGCAGAAACTGATAGCCAAGTTCCGCACACATGAGGACGGCCTAAACCGGGATGTTGGATTTATGTCACATTATCAGTAACCCCCACAGCTTGCCTCCTTGGCTTGCAGAATTTCACTGGCTGTTCTGTCTGGAGACAATACACATCTCTTTAACCTGTGTTGACTGCTCCCTCCACCCACATTGTCTGTACATTTAAGACCTGGCTGGCTGTAGAGATTTGCATTCTAATCAGTATTCTGTAATTTGATTTCTGTGTCTGTTTGCACTGTTTGAGAACAGATAACCACTCCATCTGACGAAGGGGCAGCGCTCCGAAAGTTTATGGTATTTGCTACCAAATAAACCTGTTGGACTTTAACCTGGTGTTGTGAGACTTCTTACTGTGCTTACCCCAGTCCAACGCCGGCATCTCCACATCATTAATGTGATGGCTCAGTGTTGGTGTCACAATGCACTGCTGCCGAATGAATGCATCATGACTGTTGTCAGGTACCAGACACTGACTTGCATGATTATTGTGTGTAGTCGCACACTAACTGGGTGTTGAGGGAATGGAATCCCTTTTGGCATCTTAGAATTGGCATGCAGTGCCAACAAATAACGTGTGCAATAAATGGCACCATACAATATGGGGGAAAGCCTACAATCCTTGCAAAGCCAGTATTTGTTCTGCCTACAAGAGAGAATTAAATGAGTTTAGTTCTCTTGAAATACAGAGCCTCAGCAACACCCGTTATGCAACAATGGATGATGACTGAGAGATGTTGCAAATATCACATGCTTCAGTCTGGAAAGCGCATAATGCACAGAAGTTCATAGCTGTGGTCACCATTACAACCATTGGCAATGCCATCCTCACCCTGAACTGAGATCACAGTTGTGACTGCAATAGGTGGAAGATTAGCATGAGGATGTCCTTACTGAGTGGGGGCATCTGATAAACTGTTCCTCACTGAGGTTCAGATAGAAGAATTGCTCTCTGAACATCCTGAGCAGATATTTAGGGGAGGTGGTGGTGTTGTGGTATTGTCACTGGACTAGTAATCCAGAGGCCCAGGATAATGCTCTGGGAATCGAATTCAAATCTCATCATGGCAGATGGTGAAATTTGAACTCAGTTAACAATTGGAATTAAAAATCTAATGAAACCTTTGTTGACTGTTGTAAAAATATTTAGGGAAGGAAATTTGCCATCCTTGCCATGTCTGGCGTAAGTATGACACTGGGTCCACAGCAATGTGATTGATTCTTAAATGCCCTCTGAAATTACCTATCAAAGGCAATTAGGAATGGGCAAAAGCAACTCTCACATTCCATAAATAAATTTGCTCTTCTCTTCATCTTCCAGCAGCCTGTTCTGTGTTGCCTCTGCTCATTCTCCTTATCATGAGGGGATTGCAAAACACCCAGATCTGATAGCAAATGGCTTGTGCATTATTCCCTCTGAACTTTAACAACCATCAAGCATTTTTACAATGACAGCAACAGCCAGTGGACATCAAGTTGCAAGTAACTTGTAAGTAGTTGGTGATCCCTTTAAACAGCACTGGTATGGAGGATCTTCCTGTTACTCTGTGTGCCGAGTTGCACACATTTAAGACACAGGATTAGTTTGAAGTCCATACTGGCAGCACCGGCATCAAATATGTCAGGATTTGCCTCCCCTTCATATTTTTGGCAGACTCTCCCATGACGTAAAGTGCAGATGTTAATGCCCTCACCAATATAGTACCTGGCACAGCTTGCACCAGGAATGTGCACATGTGCTATGGATGCATTATGCAGCTAAAAACAATTGTTACCTAACAACATTTTGCAACCAGTGTCTACAGAGATCTAATTCGATGCATTTTTTTTGGGATCAGTTTGGTATCTAACTGCAAAAAAAATCCACGCCTGATATTCCAAGAATTTTCAAACCAAGTTAATGAGTATTGCACAAAGGTAGAATTTCTATTAATTTGGTGAAGTCCACACACTCTCAATATAGGAATACATCCCATTTATAGAAAGCTTTAAAAACTTGACACAGGTTGACAACAGGCAATGCTTAGGAGTTCCCAAATGTATATGAATATACTGGTGAAGTTTAGCTAGCCAAAACCATGTAATTCATCTGTCTGCCCAAGCATTTGGAACCCATCTGTCAGAACTTGCAAGAATGCATGGAAGTGAGTGGGAAGAAGCCCTGCTCCTAGTGACTGATCAATACAGATCCTATTAATAAATTAGATTTCTCATCAATCATAATCAATAAT
Organism: Mustelus asterias; assembly: GCF_964213995.1. Lineage (NCBI taxonomy): Eukaryota > Metazoa > Chordata > Chondrichthyes > Carcharhiniformes > Triakidae > Mustelus > Mustelus asterias. The sequence goes on along the minus strand of NC_135814.1, from coordinate 44,382,525 downwards.
TATGTCCTCTCCAATATTGCATACCTCCCTGCCTTAGATATCAGACTACTGAATCAGCCTAATAAAAATGATTTGGTTCCAATTTCTCTTTCGTAGACATGCTATCTTTGAAGCCATGCCAAACCAAAAAACCCTGTTTCATCTTCTCAAGGAGGAAAATCACTAGTTGTCATCAGACAACAGTCACACAAGGGTTTGAGTCCTGCTAGATTGTCACCAGGTACCAGAAATTCCTCATGAGCTGCATGGTTGAGTGACACAGCACTAAATGTGTGACTGCATGAACGCGATGGTCCTGCCTACAGCATAGGCACAGAAATGTGTGACTGCATAATCACCATAGCCCTCGTTAGAGTATGGGCACATACTATAAACTAGGAGGAACATTGGTCAGCAACATTTAAATGAGGCTCTAAACCTAAAATGCGTATGCTGCCTCTACCAGAGGGAAATTAATTTGTAGCACAGTTTCATGCAGGAAAACTGCTGTTCAAACCTGTCCAATTATTAGAAAAAAGTAGAAGGAGCTTCATCATGTTTGATGCTACCATTTTATGGCAAAAATGGAAATGAGCTCCATTGCTAATCAGTAAAACCTTCAGATTAATGAACATGAAAAATATATGATTAAAGAGGGCCTTATGATGAAAATGCTCTGCAATGTTACAACTGATTTCCTTGAATTTATATGCTAGCCATCTCCTGTGTCACTTCATACATGGCATCAAGACCAGGGTTAGCCTTCAGGCGAGGTGGAATTGGAGGGCAAGAGATACTGGCCCAAAACTTCCGATCAGAGTGGGAATCTGTGTTTGTTCCTGATCAGACAGAAAACTACCCACTTTCCTGCATACCTTGAAAAGGCTCTAACTTCTGATTTATGACGTAGAAGAATGGACTCAGTGCAGGAAGCCTTGCAGAGTGTAGTAAAGAGAATCTGTGCAGATGCTACGCTCACATTTTGTGGCACTAGCTGCTGTATTCTGGAAATGTTTAAAGGTCCCTAAGCTTTTCAGTGGGTGGTAGCTGAGTGCATCGGTGAGCGAGGGGGGTCAGGTGGTAGATGACTGAAGTAGGAAGGTTGAGTGAGTGGGTAATCAGGCCAGTTTGGGAGGGTCATCAGATTGGGGGCTAGTCAGGTTGGGTCTGGGTGATTCAGGGTGGAATCCAGGGATCGGGTTGAATGAGGTGTCGGGTGCCGAGTAAAGCATTAGTGGTTAGGTTAGTTAGACAATGATGCTAATGATATAAGCATGACATCGGAGACTCCCGGGGGCAAAACACAGAGCTTAATGTGTGAGAGAATAATGTACTTATCCATGAGATCATCATGGGTATATATAGTTCTGAATAAATAGTTTCAAGAAAACTAAATACTGACTATCTCCAAGTCACACATAATAACCCCTCACACATAAGAGTAAGTGGAACCTCATTATGCCAGAAGACTAAACAAGGGCAACAAGCCAAACCACGGTGGCAGTGCTGGAGGCTGTAGTTTAAGGAAACTGAAACCACAGACTGGAACCCACAGGTGAAGTCCTAGGAATAACACAACTTTGCAAAGAAGAACAAAAAATAAGACGTACCTTGGTAGGGGACAGTGAGTGAACCACTCACAATGTCGTCAGTAATTGAACAGCCACTACCCTTTCCACACCCCTTCAAACACATCGAGAGTCCACAGCAACGACAACAATGGGAGCTCTGGAGTTGACCATTTGAAAGGTACTGAACATCTTTGGATTAACAAGAAAAAGCTCCAAAACACAAGATCAGTACCTTATTAGATTCAATCGGTACCATAACTGATGATGGCAAGACAAGGAGTCAAGGAGACCTTGGAATCCTCCAGAAAGTTTAGAAGGCCTTTGATAATTATTTCAGCCCTAAGAAGAATCTGGTCACTGAATGGGTGAGATTCAACGAAAGGAGCCAGAGATTAGGTAAATCCATGGATTCAATAACGATTTGCATAGACTAGCCAGTAATTGCGGCTATGGTGTTCTGCACCATGAGTTAATTCACAACCGCATTGTGGTTGGCTTGCTTGATAAGGTGGTTTCGGACTACTTGCAAACCAAAGAGGATTTAAAGTTTGAGAAGGCCAAACAGTTTACAAGGCAGGCAGAGCTACAAAAGCAGAGGTTAGGGTGTACTTCATGGAGATTTCAAACCTCGGGAGGGGTCGATCTAGTATGTCAGTCAAAAGCCAGGAGCCCTGCCAATTGAAAGGCCTGTGACAAAGCCCACCAAAACCACCAATGGGGCGAGAGGCACCCTTCCATGTTCTAGATGCAGAACCAAAAAACAGCACTGCTGCAAAGAATGCCCAACAGTGGGAATTGAATGCTTTTTCTGTGGCCAGGCATTTTAAACAATTTTACAGATCTAAATTACAATTTAAAGGAAGAAAGCTGGAACGAACTTCCAACCATTTTAAAGCCTAGGAAATTGGAAATACAGCATTTCAAACTGACGATTTCCTAGGAGAAATCAAAGATCCCAATAAGTAGTTCCGGTCTGTAGAGCTAGAATTGCAAGAACAGAGTTCAACCTGTTCACCAGAGCTGAAGTCACAGTCTTATGGACAAACTGGACTGGTTTAAGAAAGTGGAAAATTGAGCCATGTAATATAAAGTCACAGGGGCCAGGAGATACAGATCTCTGTGAAGGGTCAGTTCACTACAACCCTTAGACTTGAAGATAATGAAATTTACAGAACTCTTTATATCGTAGAGAAACAACAGCTCAGCAGGGTCATCTACAAAAAGGCAAAGAGGTAATAATAGAATGAATGTCCAACATTGCTTTCAGAACTTGGAAAGCTTAAAAAACTGCAGAAATTTGAAGTCAGCTTTTTACGCAGTGAGCCATTTTTTAATCGAAGAAACACCATTCATTGGACCACAGGAGAATATTGCAGATCTCTTACTTCTCTATGGAGACATGCCAGAAGAGGCGGAAACAGGATGCATGAATATAGGTAGTGCCTATTCACTGGATGAGTTTCTAGAACTTGACTAGCTCCTTCTGGAATTTAAGAGAATGAAGCCATTGCAAAGGCAAATGATCTGTTGGAAGAAGAGGTCCTAGACCTTACTACACTGCCAATGGTCATGAAGTTTTTGTTGTCTCTTTTGAGGAAAATCATCCTTTTGAAGAAGGTAATGAAGAAGCAAATTTATCTACTTATTCCACTGAGCCCATATTGCATCAACAATTGCAAGAACCCAAAAAAGTGGTGTGTGTGTGTGTGTTTAAGATGGTGGGAATATAAATAGTTCAATAAAATAATGTAACAGTTTTGAGGTTGTACAAGATGGGAGATGTAGGGTAAAGGTGTAATATTAATGTTAATTAGACAATGATGTTAATGGTGATGTAAGCATGACATCAGGGTCAGATGACCCAGAAATTCTAAGAGAGCAAGATCGAGAACACTGTCTAGAGAATAAAGCACTTACCATGAGGTCTTGGATGTATGTTGTTCCAAATAAGTAGTTTCAAGGAGAGCTAAATGCTGAAACTCTGCAAGTCACTAACAGAGTAAGCAAAAACTCATTGAGCCAGAAGAACAAACAAGTGAACAACAACAAGCCAAGCCATTGGGGGTATCAGTTGTATAGTTACTCATAATTTAGACGAGGATTTCCCTGGGTATCTATCCAGTAAATAAGTCAGAACTGTCTGAAGTTTGTGACTGTTGGAGTTTATTGGAGGCTCCGTGGGAGCAGGGGAATTGCCCATCAGAAGTTCAAACTTCCCAGGCAATTCCCATGGAGCCATTGCATCAGGACTTCCACTGGGTCCCAGAACAGAAGATCTTGGGTGGTACGTCTGGTCTCCGGTGAACTGGAGAACGGAAGATCTGGGCCAATATAACCAGGTTGTGCAGAGGTAATTCAGTACCAATTTAGAGTCAGGCATTCTCTTTTATTTTAATACAATATTTTAGATAGCATGATTGCGCAAAGTACACCAATTAGTCACAGAAATCGAGCAACTACCACAGTTGGAAGGTTATAATTACAATTTAGACTTTTTCTAATATAAATGTAGCTATGGAACTTACAATATAAAAGCTGACATTGAGTGTACCAGTGCAAGATTTTACGTATTAAGTACATATAGCCTGTACCCAGGCACACAAAATAGTGTTCCCGTGCAAAACTCATTATACATGTTACAATAGAATATATTATGATTAGCTATGCGGTAAGAACCAAATCTGTTTCTGTGTCTGAATATAAAGCATGAGTGATCTTATTAATATAATTAAACCATAATTAACTAATGATTGTTACATCACAAACTAAATCGCAAAGTACAAAGCTTGTAATTCCACTGTGCTTCTTCCTTAGAGTCACAAAAGCCATTGTTCAGATAAGACCTTAAACCTAGGCAGGCTGGGGGGTGGTGGTCTGTGCCTACCGTAGGGGGAATCATCACTGCTGGGGGCAGGGGGTGGTGCTGGAGATCGGGGCGTGGGGGGAAGAGCAGCACTGCGGAGGTCCCGGGCTGGCCAGCAAATCAGAGGTTGACAGATCGGGGCTACTGCGCATGCGCAGAGGCCCAGAACTGTCAGACTCCGGTGCGAATAGGCCCCACCCCCGAGCTTTTATTGAGATTCACGATTGTGACCTCTGCATTGCACAGAGTGTGGGAGATTCGAGTTTGAACTCCCACTGAAAAAACAATCGTGATTTACACCATTTTTCCCGCGAATTCAGCACGTAGAACTTTTTTGGGAGAATTGCCTCCTTTGATCAACCTTTGATCCAATTTCCTGCTCTGGGACACTGTGATGTTTAAATGTTGGGGGAATTCATATTTTTCTGATGAGGAATACATCAATAATATGCCACAAGATTAACCGGAACTGATTATTTTCCTTTATGGCCTCAGGAAAATGCTAATGCAGCCTACTGGCTTCCATGCCAAATTCCAGGCATTCAGTAGGTAAAGTTATGCTGTGGAAATCATTCAGGATAGAGACAAAAGAATGCTGAAAACTGATTATCAATTACCAGTTGGGTACCACACAACTCTCAGGTGGACAGCCAGAATATTTACAAACATCTTCTGCTACTTATCAGAAGAAACTGGTCATTGTTACCCTTAGGCGAGTTATTATTCTGTATTCATTGATTTTAAAAACAGCATGAACCATTTGGCTTTATCAATGACTTTTTAAAATTTTAATAGTATTATGTAAACTCATAGCATGTTGAAGCACAGAAACAAATGATTCGGCCCATCAGCTGGGTTTCAACTACTCTGAAATGAACTGTGGAAAATGGTGTAAAGTGCAACAAGGGCAAAGAATTCCTAAAAATGCATAGAGGGAACTTTCTTACAGTATTTTTCTAACCCAATGAGGAAGGAAGCAATGAAGGATATTGTTCTGGTGACTGAAGGAGGGAAAGTGGAATATTTGTGGTTGTAAAGGTTTGCTCAGTAGGTCTCATGAAGAGTTTCAGAAGCTTGTAAGGTTGAACAGTCATGCTTTTTAGTAACATGCAAGTATACTGATGTATAGCCCAAACTCCATGCTAACTTCTAGTTGGGTCTCTACATACAACTCTGTCTCTTTATATCATACTGTGGGTGGTACTGTTCTCCAGACCAGAAAAAGCAGAACAAATCCAACCTGGCCAATTACTGTATCATCAGTCCACCCTCAATCATGAGCAAAGTGACAGAAAGTGTGTTCAACAGTGCTCGCAAGCAGCACTTACTCAGCAATAACCTACTCAAAGGCATTCAGTTGGGTTCTGCCAGGGCCATTCAGCTTCTGACCTCATCAGAGCCTTGGTCCAAACATGGACAAAAGACCTGAACTCAAGCAGTAAGGTGAGAGTGACTGTCTTTGACGTTAAAACAGCATTTGACCGAATGTGGCATCAAAGAGTCCTAGCAAACAGTCATTGGGAATCAGGGGAAGAACTCTCAACTGTTTAGTCATACCTAGCACAAAGGAATATGGCTGTGGTTGTTGGAAGTTAATCATCTCAACTCCTGGGCATCACTGCAGGAGATCCTCAGGGTAGTGTCCTGGGCACAACCATCTACAGCTACTTCATCTATGACCTTTCCCTCTATCATAAGGTCAGAAGTGGGGATGTTACACAATGTTCAGCATCATTTGCAACTCCTCCAATACTGAAGCAGTCCATGACCATAGGCGGCAAGATCTGAACAATATTCAAGCCTGGCCTGATAAGTAGCAAGTAATATTCATGCTACACAAGTATCAGGCAATGACATCTCCAAAAAAGAGAATCTAAGCATCCTTCCTTGACATTCTGTTCTTTTGTCATGTTTGGACCAAGGCTACAATGAGGACAGGAGCTGAGAAGTCCTGGCAGAACACAAAGTGAGAGATACTGAGCAGGTTACTGCTGAGTAAGTGCTGCTTGATAGCAACACTTTCCACACTTTGTTGATGAGAGGATAGATTGATTTGGTGGTAGTACTTGGCTGAGCTTGATTGGTTCCGCTTTTTATGGACAGTATTGCCTGGGCAAATAACTCACCTCCTGACTCCCCAATGTTCATCCTCCATCCAGAGTCAGGAATGTGATGGGATACTCCCCAATTGTCTGGGTGAATGTAGCTCCAACAACACTCAAATTCAACTCCATCCAGGGCAAAGGTAGCTTCCTGTCTGCCACCCGATCCAAAACCTTGAATATTCACTCCCCCCTTGTTGGCACAAAATGACAGCAATCTGCACCATCTACAAGATGTACTCAGCAACTAGCCAAGGCTCCTTCAGCAGTCCCTTCCAAATCTGCAATCTCTGCCATCTAGAAGAATAAAAGCAGATGGTGCATGGGGCCATCACCACACACAAAATTCTCTCCACATCATATATCATCCTCACTTGGAAATTATCACCATTCCTTCACTGCACCTAGGTCAAATCATAGAATTACCTTTCCAATCACATCGGAGGCGGGGGGGGGGGTTGCGTGTGGGGGATCTACAAAACTCAAGATTGCAAAGGTTCAAGAAGATGGCTCACCATTACTTTCTCCAGGATAATTAGGGATGGGCAATAAGTGCTGACCTTGCCACATTCCTGAAAGAATTAAAAAATAGAATCAAAAATCGGGCAGAGTCCTGAGTGTAAGGGGCATTTCCAAAAATAAGAACAAAGCGCAAGTGAGAAAAAACTAGTGTAACGTAAAAGGGAAAACAACAATATTTTATATACACATAAAGGAGCAGTGCTAGGATCACATTTTTTAATATATATGAATGACTTGGATATTGCAATATAGACAATATTTTCCAAATTTAATGATAATACCAAGCTTGGACTTGGTATTAATGGGACAGTGATGATTTGGATATGTTACTAGTTAATGGATAGAAAGAGAGTAGTGGTGAATAAATGTTTTATCTGAATGGAGACAAATATGTAGGGCGCGATTTTCCCGCCCCACTGCACTGGTCAAGTAGCATAGCAGAGTGGGAAATTTCTGCAAGAGACAAAAAATGGGAATTACGTCCGGTATCAGGCCGGTTACGATCCTCCCAGGTCACTTTTATTGATGTAATCTGCCTCGCGCCTGGAAACCAGCTGCTGTCAGGAGGACACCCCAAATGGAAAAGCACACTGGTAAAAATGACTGGAATTTTAAAATCTGTAAGGATAGTTGCTGAAAAGAAAAAAAGGTTAGTGTTAAGTGTAGCTGAATTAAGATCTTTTGTAGCTGTTTTAAAGTACTTTTAAAGTACAAAAAATTGGTGGAGTTGCAGATAGTGAAGAGGATTGTCAGAGGATATAGCAAGATGTAGACCTGTTGGAGACTTGGGCGGAGAAATGGCAGATGGAGTTTAATCCGGACAAGTTTGAGATAATGCATTTTGGAAGATCCAATGCGTGTAGGAATTATAGAGTAAATCGTAGAACCCTTAGGAGAATTGACAGTAGAGAGATCTGGGTGTACATGTTCACCGATCACTGAAAGTGGCAATGCAGGTGGATAAGGTAGTCAAGAAGGCATACTGCATGCTTACCTTCATAGGTCGGGGTACTTGGAGTATAAAAATTTGTAGCTCATGCTGCAGATGTACAGAACCTTAGTTAAGCTCATTTAGAATATTGTGTACAATTCTCGTTGCTACCAGAAGATGTGGATGCTTGGGAGAGGGTACTGAAGAGGGTTACCAGGATGTTGCCTGGTCTGGAGGGTATTGGCTATGAGGAGAGGATGGATAAACTTGGTTTGTTCTCACTGGAATGGTGGAGGTTGAGAGGTGACCTGATAGAGGTTTACAAGATTGAGTGGCATGGACAGAGTGGATAGTCAGATGCTCTTTCCAAGGGTAAAAAGTCAAGTACTAGGGGATATATGTTTAAGGTGCGTGGGGAAATGTTTAGAGGAGATGTGCGAGGCAAGTTTTTTACACAGGTGGGTGAATGTCTGGAGCGCGCTGCCCGGGAAGGTGGTGGGAGCAGGTACGATAGTGGCATTTAAGGGGCAACTAGACATACATGAATAGTATGGGAATGGAAGGATACAGATTCCGTAAGTGCATATGGTTTTAGTTTAGGCAAGCATCATGATCAGCGCAGGCTTGGAGGGCCGAAGGGCCTGTTCCTGTGCTGTACTTTTCTTTGTTCTTTGTACTGGTTACTGTGCAAAACCATTCTTGCATTTAAGTGTAATTTTGTTATCTTTATTTTTTAAAATAAATGTTTATTTTGCTATAAAAGCATCATAAATAGTCAGGGACATCATTTCCTGGTCCCAAACCTCTCCAATTACTCTACAAATTGCAAAAACCATTTTGGCAGCTGCTTCAAGTTTCCCTTTGGTATTTGGGTAGCTCGGCAGTTACCATCAGCCGTGGTATAGCAGCAGAGTGATCCCAGGAGTCAGTATTAGGAGCTGTGCTTTTCTCATTATTTATAAATGAACTGTACAACTATAAATTTAAAGTTTTCACATGAAACAAAACTTGGCAATGTAGTAAATAGTGTGCAGTGTAGCAGCAGACTTCAAGAGAGCACAGACAGACGAGTGATATGGACAGAGATGTGCAGATACTATTTAAGGCAAATGAGTGTGAACGAATGCATTTTGGGAAAGAGGAAGTGTAATCTAAACAGTAGCACTTTGAGAGGGGCTGGGGTAGCATAAATGCTTCTTGGAGTGTTCACTTACAAGTCTTTGATGGTGGAAGGGCAAGTTGGTAAAGAAAGTGCACAAGATACTGGAATCTGGAAATAAGAGCATTGTATACAAAAAATAGGGAAGTTGTGGTGAAGCTCTAGATATTTCTGGTTAGGCTTTAGCCAGAGTAATGATTCTCGGCACAACGTTTCAGGAAATACAGAGGAGATTTACCACGATGATATCATTGCCCAGACCATTAAGTTATGTTGGAGAAGTTGGGATAGTTTTCCTTAGAAGACAGAAGGTTAAAGGGAGACTTACTTGAGCCATTCAAAATTACAATGGGTTTTGATAAAAACAAATGAGAATGTTTATTCTCTGGCTCAGTAACCAGAGGTCATAGGTTCTTAATACTTGGCAAAAGAATGAGAGGAAATGAGGAAAAAGGTTTTTATATGGAGCATTTAAATCTGGAATGCACTACTTGAAATGGTGAAGAAATTAGAGACCATTTGAGCTTTTGCACATGAACTTGAGGAGAACTAATTTAAGGATGTGGAGAAAAAGTTGGAGGGGTGAGACTTTGGCAGGATTTTCCTCCCCCTCCACGGTGTGTTTCGTGGTGGAGGGAGGTAACATGCTGTGTGCTGGCGGCAGGATCTTACTGGTCCCGCTGTTGTCAACGAGGTTTCCCGTTAAATGTGCCCCTCACCACAGGGAAACCCACGGCAGGAGTGTGCCGTTGGCGGGACTGTAAAGATCCCACTGCTGTGAACAGCAACAAGAATTCAGCATAAATAAAGCTTCACTTTCAAAGAGCTGGTACATGCATGATGGACTAAAAATCATCAAAAATACCACTATTTTGAAAAATGCGAACCAAATCCCTACTTTGTAGCACAAGTTCACATTGAGCTGCGTTCAACTGACCTCCAACTTGGGAACCTTGGATTTCATTGCTCGTTTAGATCTCACCTCCAGTATTTGGAGAAAGCCTCTCTCATCAGTGCTCTTTAAAGGGTTCATGTGGCACTTACAGGCCAGTTGCTGATTTCTGATTTAGAAGTGATTCAGTGGTTTGGCGATATGCTCAGTTATTGCAGGGAAAAGAAAGGAAAGAAAGGTCCCGGTTTCTTGTCCAGGTAACATTTTTATTAATTATGGTGCCCAAAACCATGAGTTCTTCTAGTTGATTTTACAAACTGTCAAAAGTGAGTTAATGCTTTCTGCATTATAGTTTCATGTTCAGTGCACATGCAGTGTTTACAGAATTATTTCAGAGCCTGAAGTGGAATTGGCTCAGCATACATTTTGCATAGCAAATATTGGGACTTCACTCAATCATTTATTTTTTGGCATGGACCATTACCCCACACACATCTAAATTGTCTTACAATAGCTGATTTTCTTCACATATCCATATTTTCACAGAGTATAAACTTGTCTATGCAGGTGCTCTCCTCATGCCTGTTCAGGCAACAGGCTGGACCATTATTACAAGAGGTCAATGGTAGCGAAGCCAACAAATTAAATAACGTCCGATAATGTAATACCTTTTTAGTAATTAGGAGAATACAATGCCCAAGGTAGAACAGTGAAAGGTTAAGTGCATTTTTCTGCTTCTTTGAGAAAGAAAGAGCTTGCATTTACATTTTACATTCTCAAGACTCTCAAAGTGGTTCAGTGCGAATGGATTAGTTTTGAAGTGCAATTGCTGTTGACTGTAGGCAAATGTAACAGCAATTTTAAAATCACTAGTTTTTGTACTTCTGTTTGAGAGATGCATATTGACCAAAACATTGAGAGATTTCCATTATAATATTGCCACTTTACATCCACTTGAACAAGCAGACAGGGCTTGATTTTACAGCTAATCATAAAAATATACAATTTCTTCAGCAATGCATGAAAGTGTCAGTCTAGATTACGTGATCAAGACCTGAAGTGCAGCTTAAAACTATGAAATTCTGATTTTATGTCACTCAACAGGAAGAGTGGACCCCTTCTTCATAAAACTTACTTCCTCCAGGTTGTGAAATACACTTTCTTCTCCATTTTGCAGGAATGGAGAGTATATTTCCTGCAGTATCCAAAGTAATTTTTGCAGGTCAATCATGAATCAGAAACTGGGTCGTTAGTATAATTTAACATTTTTCAACAGTACCTGTGACAGTACAGAGTATTTGTATTTGACCAAAATACCCACATTAGAATCTGGTAGAAATTACATCAGAACTCTTTGATTGTAGGGTTAATTGTAGTAGAATTTAAAGAGGAAGAATTCAGAAACAAATTAAAACAACAGTACAAACAAGAGACTTTTGCCCTTTCCTGTAATCAGTTAAGTTTTCAATCTGAACATCAGGCACAATTCAAGAATTGGATAGCATCTACCAATTTGAAATTATATTTACTTGCCAATACAATAAACTAGTTGATCAAACAAATCTGAAATTACAATTTAACACAAATTATTTCCCACTTTGAATTGGGCAGTCCAACAATAAGTACATACATTAGGCATCATTAATGACGTATCAACCTTAATAGCTGTTCTTGTTGTACACTTACAATGCAATATCCAGCACTAATTCCTGCATAATTGCTAATATCGAACAGTTTTTAAAACTCACGAAGGCAGTAGAGATTTATTAATAGGCAAATATTCATAGAATCCCTACAGTACAGAAGGAGGCCATTCAGCCCATCATGTCTGAACTGACAACAATCCCATCCAGGCCCTATCCCCATAACCCCATGTATTTACCCCTGCTAATCTCCCTGACACTAAGGGTCAATTTAACATGGCCAGTCAACCTAACCTGCACATCTTTGGAGCATGCAAAGAAAAGCACCCAGAGGAATCCCAAGTAGACACAGGGAGAATGTGCAAACTCCATAGAGACAGTCACTCGAGGCCAGAATTGAACCCGGGTCCCTGGCGCTGTGAGGCATCAGTGCTAACCTCTGTGCCACATTGTGCAGCTTTTAAAATTGATGATTTTTCTTTATTGACAAGCAGGAAACAATAGGAATTATTTTAATGCTACAAGTTGAAATTGTTTTATTTGCATTACAAATTTCTCCTTTATTCGAGGTGGATTAAAAGATTACTTCCTTCTACACAGCTAAAGCTAATATACTTTATTTAGCAAAAAACAGGATTATTAAATAAATGAATTGGGTTGTACCTAAATCATTGAAATACTACAATCAGCAATTCCACAGTGCATTAGCTTTTCTCAGAAACATTTCATGCATTTTTCTCATTGTCGTTATCAGCAAACCAATTGGTTCCAACAATTTATATCCACAGTAGTTTAAGAAAAGGTTATCAAAACTCACCAGGGACACCAGGCAGGGTCTTAATAAATTTGCCATTAAAATGAGCTATGACTGCTTCACACTTCTCTGTTGATTCCATCCTAGTAAAGGGACAAAAATTGATCATTGAAAAGGGCAGGTACTGTAAGTTTGAAGAATTATCATATTTTAGTCTATGGAAAGCTAGGAAGTGGATGCATTTAAAAAAAATTATTTTTCCAAATTATATCTGCACTTCATAATTTACCACCAAATACTGTATTGTTTTCCTCTTGCAGTTTGTGTCCAGTCAAAAGCTTTTCCTTAATTGTGTGACAATGCAGCCTAGAATCCTGGTGGGCTCTTTCCTTACCCTCAGATGGTTTGTATTATTAAGTGTTCTACACCATTGAGAAATGCTGTAGGTTATCAATGCATGAATTTGAACAACAGTTGCTGAGATTTCACTGCAAAACTTCAATACTTTTCACAATCAAAATTATTTTCGAAAATCGGTCGTTCTATTCAAACACAAGGAAAAAATGAAAACGTGTCACTTTAAGTGTGTCACTGGTGTAAAGCATTTTTATCAAATTTCTTTGTTTCAGTTTTCTATGCCATTTTGCTCATCTTGTTGAATAAAACTCCTGGGAATGATTCTATAATTTTAATTTAATGGCTTTATTTTAAGAAACTAAATTACAAAGAAATAATTGTTTAAAATGTATACACTTCAAAGATATTTCAATTTAAAAAGCCAACATACTTTTTGCAAAGGAGAACTAAAATCTGCCAGTGAACATTTGTTATCTTTGGTAATGTACTTAGATATTAATCTCCACCTTTTATCCCAGACTGTTGTCATCAGTCAGGAGTTGGTAGAAAAAGCATCATTTGACACCAACAATACACCAACTGCATAGATTCAAATTCTTAACCGCCGTTCAAAAAAAAGTCCTTCAATTTTATTAAACTAAATTTAATTTATGATTGAACAATTTGTATACAACATACTTAATTTTGTAAAATTCTATTCTATGGTTGTGAGAAATTCCAAAACTGATGTTTTCCAAATACAGAAATATTGGAAACAGTATATGACCCACATATTTAATATACAAAAATGAAAGCTTGCAAAACACCAGAACATCAAATATTTTGCAATTTGAATGTATCTAACCATATCATATGGATCAATAAATATTTACTCTTGTTGCTAGCTGATTTCAGGAAGGAGACTGACCACAGCATTGAAGTTTGTCTCAAGCATTTAACAAATGTTGGAGGTACCAGTACATTGCTAACTTGCAGCATTTCAAAGATGCCGTACTTGAGATTTTTAAAACATCCTTATTGACCTCACATCCCGCTCTCTCCAAAAAACACAAACTTGTTGCAAACTAATTTCTCATTCAATTGTACATGATGACCTACAATGATCACATAGATGTCAGTTTTAACCCTATCCATTCTGTGAAAAGAGCAAATGGGCAATTAAAAACACAATTATTTGCCTGCTGAGAACTTGATCCATTCCTGATGCTTCTGTTAAGAACCCAAGGGTTCTGCAGATAGCTGAAGTGCCAAAAAGCTGGTGGTAACCTAAAATGATTTATACAAATTAGAATCTTTCTGCATTAATAGAGTCCTAATGGAATTTCATCTGGTGCCTGAGTGGGAAAGTGCAGCTGGTAGGAAGAAAAGGCTCTCAGCTTCACCAATCAATTACCTTTGAGGGCCAGGAGCAAAGAATGTCCCTTGGACCCTCATGAGGAAAGTTACAGCTTTTCTTGCACCCAGTTCCTCTACAATCCTTCCCTCCTATGAAATCTTCCTGAAACCTCCTTCCAGTCAAGAAATGTGGCCAAAGACAAATCTGTTTTTATCTGCACTGTGCCCTTCTCCTCAATGTTCTGACCAGAAGCAGGTGAGTGACACATTAAGGCGGCTCAGGAGTTAACTTACTCCGAATCTAAAATTCATTGGGTCAGATGACTAAAAGCTTGGCCAAAGTGGTAGGTTTTAAGAAGTATCTGAAAGGAGGAAAGCAAGGTAGCGAGGCAGAGAGCTGTCGGAAGGATATTCAGGTGCTTTGAGGCATGGGCAACTGAAGGCACAGCCACCAATGGTGGAGCATTTAAAATTGACGATGCACAAGAGGCCAGAATTATAAGACTGACGGTATTTCAAAGGGTTGTAGGGCTGGTGAAGAATACAGAGATAGGGAGGAACGAGGTCATGGAGGGAATTGAAAACAAGGATGAGAATTTTAAAATCAAGACATTTCTTGATTTGAAGCCAATGTAGCACAGAGGTAATAGGGAAACTGGATCTGCTGCAAATTAAGAGAAGGACAGCAGAGTTTTGGATGATCTCAGGTGTACAAAGGTTAGAATGTGGGTGGCCAGCAGCGGTGTGTTAGAATAGTTGACTCTAGAGGCAACAAAGGCATTGGTGAAGGTCTCAGCAGCAGATGAGTTGAGACAGGGGCGAAGCTGGGAAATGTTACAAAGGTAGAAATAACCAGTCTTATTGACGACACTAAGAAGCTCATCTTGGCATTAAATGTGACACCAAGGTTGTGAACAGACTGAGTTAATTTCAGACTGTAGCCAGGGAGAGGGATGGAGTTAGTAGCCAAGGAACAGAATTTGGTGCGGCGACCAAAAGTAATGGCTTCAGTCTTCCCAATAGATGATCTAGCTGAAGGTTGGAAATCATTCCTGAGTTTTATTAGGAACCTTCTTCATTTTACAAAAACAGTTGGTTTAGGAAATTCCTCTTTGGTTCAGCTGGTTAAAGCAGTGAGAAATTAGTGCCAAACACATCCGGAAGATGTCAGAGTTTATCATCATCCTGCTATGTTGTTAGCATTGAAGTGAGGGCAACATCTGGGGTACTACTGATTGATTTTTGCACCAAAACCACTCAAGGTAATGACAGAATAATGTTTTACCCTTGCTGCTTGACTGCACTTAGCTGTGCACCACTGGCAGGTTCCTTTCGCCTGGTTTCCATTTGAGGAGGGAGATCCCAATGTGTGTGGATGATACATTAGGGAAGCCCTTTAATGATTATATAATTTAGTTAAATGAGGTTTCCACCCTCTCTGAGCGGGAACTTTGTTCCGTCATTGGCGGAAATGTGGGGAAAATTAGAAAATGAGATCTTGCTGGCAAGATTCATGTTTTTGACTCTTGTGTAATTTTGCACCTGTGTCATTTGCATTGGGGCACACCTGGGTGCAAAATCTCTGCCTGTTTTAAAATAATGTAAAAATTATTTCTGGGGGAAAAAATAAAGGACACTTCATCGGACAGTTGGGGAGTGGGTAGGGGAGTGCTGACAAGACTGGAGGAAAAAGGATTACACAAGAATAGAGGAATGAGGGAAGGAATGTGGGGGAAGGTGCTGATAAGACTCAAGGAATGGGTAGGTGGATTCTGACAAGACTAGAGAGGAGGTGGGGGAGTGGAGTTCTTGATGAGACTGGAGGAGCAGCCTGCTTGGACCCTTCTCCCCTTCGGTCCAGTCGGACCCTCTTTCTCAGGCTTGCCTATGCCCTTCAGGCCTGCCGGAGGCCTCATGCCCACTTTTTAAGCCTGACTGTATCAGACCCAACTCCCTCCAGGCCCAGAGGTGAGAGTACCACCGCCACTGTAACCAACTTCAGACCCCCGCCCCCCCCCCCACCTCCCACCCTCCCTGGGCCAGGTTGAGTGTTGCTGTCACAGCTCTGTGACCCAACCACCCACTTGCTGAAGCTGGCCAATTCTCCGAGGAGTGTACTGGCCAGTGCTGCCGCTCCCTTGTGGCTGAATGTCTACGTATGCTACCTGGAGGGATCTGGGACAAATAACATCCCAGAAAGCCACTTCCGGGATGGGAAGCCAAATTCTGGACAACGCTGAAAATCCAGGACAGTTGGTTCCCCTGGTTGTGTTGAACTACAGCTATTTTTTGAGGAAGATGCATAAATTTTGAACAGGGTTCTAGCAAAAAAATGGAAATGTTCAGCATAAATTCCTGTAATTTGACTTTTTCATGACATATTAACTAAGAAACTAAATCCCCACTTCGCCACTCTATTGACATTGAGAGTGGAACTTTGCTTTCAATGCAAAAGTTTTAACAAAGATAATGGGTGAGATTCTCCAATCTCATTCCTACGCCTGCTGCCAGCGACAATGGCGAATTTGGTGCTCAGCCAAAGCTCCATTCACTGTCAGACCCAGGCACCGGATGAGGTGGGAGGTTTCTGGTGAACATTCCAACAAAAAGCTGTTTTGGACAGATCTATGGAGAATTGGCATAGCATATACAACTGTTGTTTCATTAATTTGTACTTTAGTGGAAAGCTGAGGGCAATCCTTGCTGTTATTGATTTCTGGAATGATACTCGGCTATGTGTTACTGGATTACATGCATGGTATTGTGTCCTTCATGAGATACCACCTGCGTTCTAACCACATGATAAGACAAAAGAAAACTTGGATCATATGATATTCAATCTAAGGTTTACAACGTTGCTAGCCATCCTAGTCTATGACAATCTACTAATGAAGTCTTGGATACCTCGAGATATATATATATTTGCACCATTTGATAGTATACTTGGGCTGAATATACTGGAATGATACCTCCTAGCATAAAAATTTGCTGTGACCCTTTTGGCAAAATTTTAGCGGCCATTTTCAATTATATCCAAAAGGAGTCTTAAATCAGCATGATCCATCAGATCATTTTTACATTGTTGTCAATCTTTTTCAACCTGAACCAGTTGCATTGAGAATGAGAATTTACGTTGCTGAACCACTCTTTGGAGATATATTTGTTTACGATTTACATAGATAATTTGGAGTTGGGGACCAAGTGTAGTGTGTCAAAATTCACAGATGATACTAAGATGGGTGGAAGAGCAAAGTGTGCAGACTTTCAGCGTCCTCTGCAAAGAGATATAGATAATCTAAGCGAGTGGGCGAGGGTCTGGCAGATGGAGTACAATGTTGGTAAATGTGAGGTCATCCATTTTGGTAGGAATAACAGCAAAATGGACTATTATTTAAATGGTAAAAAATTGCAGCATGCTGCTGTGCAGAGGGACCTGGGTGTCCTTGTGCAGGAATCTCAAGGAGTTGGTTTGAAGGTGCAGCAGGTAATTAGGGCGGCAAATAGAATTTTGTCCTTCATTGCTAGAGAGATGGAGTTTAAAAACAGCGAGATTATGTTGCAGCTGTATAAGGTGCTGGTGAGGCCACACCTGGAGTACTGTGTACAGTTTTGGTCTCCTTACTTGAGAAAGGATATACTGGCACTGGAGGGGGTGCAGAGGAGATTCACTAGGTTGATTCCGGAGTTGAGAGGGTTGGCTTATGAGGAGAGACTGAGTAGACTGGGGCTATACTCATTGGAATTCAGAAGAATGAGGGGAGATAAACATATAAGATTATGAAGGGAATAGATAAGATAGAAGCAGGGAAGTTGTTTCCACTGGCAGGTGAAACTAGAATGAGGGGGCAGAGCCTCAAAATAAGGGGAAGCAGATTTAGGACTGAGTTGAGGAGGAACTTCTTCACACAAAGGGTTGTGAATCTGTGGAATTCCCTGCCCAGTGAAGCAGTTGAGGCTACCTCATTGAATGTTTTTAAGGCAAGGATAGATAAATATTTGAACAGTAAAGGAATTAAGGGTTATGGTGAGAGGGCGGGTTAAGTGGAGCTGAGTCCACAAAAAGATCAGCCATGATCTTATTGAATGGTGGAGCAGGCTCGAGGGGCCAGATGGTCTACTCCTGCTCCTAGTTCTTATGTTCTTATACCCAGATTATATTTGTTTGAACACTACATACTTGACATCAGTGAAGAGGTGAAAGGGACAAACGTGCAATCACCAAGGAAAGGGTATTGAGAAAACTACTAGAACTAAAGGCTGACAAGTGCCCAGGACCTGACAGACTTCATCATTAAATATTAAAATAAGTGGCTGTGGAGATGGTGGAATTTTCAAAATGGCCATAATTCTGGAAAGGACCCATCAAATTAGAAAATAGTGAATGTCACTCCTCTATTTAAAGGAGAGAAACAAAAAAAAACAGGTAATCACAGGCTAGTTAGCCTAACATCTGATAAAGGGAATATGCTAGAAACTATTATCAAGGAAGTTGTAGTAGGGCCTCAACTATTTACAATCTATATAAATGACTTGGTTGAAGGGACTAAGTGGTTGCTAAATTGGCTGATGACACATAGGTAGAAAAGTAAATTGTGAGGAGGATATAAAGAGTCTGCAAAAGGATTTAGACAGGTTAAGTAGTAGGCAAAAAATTGGCAGATGCAGTATAGTTTGGGAAAATGTGGACTTGTCCACTTTTGCAGAAAGAATAGAAAAGCGGCATATTATTTGAACAGAGAGAGATTGCAAAACCCTGCGGTACAGAGGGATCTGAGTGTCCTAGTACATGATTATGATGGCAAATGGATGTTGGCTTTTATTGCAAGGGAAATAGAATATAAAAGTAGGGAAGTTTTGCTACAAATTTATGGGGCATTGGTGACAACACATCTGGAGTACTGTATAAAATTTTGGTCTCATTACCTGAGAAATAATAGCATTAGAGCATGTGTATTTCTTAAATGGGAAAAGATTGGGAAATGTAGTCCAAAGAGATCTGGGTGTTCTTGCATAGAAACATATATAGAAAGTAGAAGCAAGAGTAGGCCATTCGACCCAGACAGATCACAAGACCTGTCTGGACTCACCATGCCAGAGGTGATCTTCAGGGCGAGAAGGGGCTGTTCAGACACGACAACCCCACTCCATTGGAGAATGGCGAGATCAAGCCCTTGCCTCAGCCTGGACCCACCCAACTCCCAGGACCCTTCATGGACCCTTCCTCTGCAGCCTAGCAGCAGCAGCGGGGCAATGACCACTAAACCTACCTCCTCGAGCCCCCATGGGGCCCAAGGTGCCAGGCCAGGGTGTCAGTGCCAAGGTGTAGTGCACTTTGGCACTGCCAAGGTGCTGGCCTGAAGGGGGGCTGAGTGGGGGATCTGGGAGTGAAGGAGAGTTGTGTGGGGGGAAGGGAGGCTGTGTGCGGGTCTGAGGGGTCAGGGGATCATCCTCATGTCTGTGTGCTGGGGGGGGGGGGGTTACCCATAATTTGTGGGTGAGGGGGGACAATGCACCTTTTTGGTGAGGGGTTGGTGGTGTTCTCCTGGTCAGTGTGGGGGCCACCATTTATGTTGTTGTAGGTTGGGGGCCTGTCTCCAAGTGCGGAGATCGGTCTCGGAACAGCATGGCTGGCTGGCGGGTTGTCCGCTATGAATAAATTAGCATGCATCAGGTGATAAAATCCCACCAGATAGACACTGCTAAGACGAGCGGGAAACTTTCCAGGTTTCCTGCTGGCAGGGGCATTTAATCTCAATTCGGGAGAACCATGGCCAGAAAAACGCAGTCCTACTATGAACGTCACAGGATGATATGCTTTCCTTATGAGGCTTATTAGTCAACAGTAAATGCACTGGATTTATCAAAACATCAAAATAATACAATGTAGTTTTGTGGAGAAACAGTATCATTTACTAATATTGAAAAGGAAGGACCATAACAGAATTATGTTTGCCTTCAACAGCTCTGAACTGTGATTTAAACCAAATTGTTACAGTTTGCAATATGTTTCAAGTTTTAAATAATTAAAAAATATCAATCAATCCAACAGATTGGGACTGAAATAGAAATTGTGTGACCCCTATCTCCGTAACCAGGGTAATAAAGCAGTGCTGGAGCTTTGCGTTTGTAATATTGGAAGAAGATGTGGATAGTCACCCAAATTTTGCGGTCAGCTGTGAAGCAAGGGTGCTCGCTGCTGACCTCAAAGAAAGCTAT
This sequence comes from Mustelus asterias, assembly GCF_964213995.1. Taxonomy (NCBI): domain Eukaryota; kingdom Metazoa; phylum Chordata; class Chondrichthyes; order Carcharhiniformes; family Triakidae; genus Mustelus; species Mustelus asterias. The sequence goes on along the minus strand of NC_135814.1, from coordinate 44,362,201 downwards.
GCTGAGAGATCAAGCAATCTCTTTGACGAGAACTTTCTTAACATGCAATTCATTGTAGCATTCTTTGATGGAGATTCCCAAAGTCAAATTGCAAGTGGCCAGCCACAGTAAAGAATTCTTGTGGATACAAAGTCAATCAGGAGAGGAAAATCACTCTCAATCAAATCACTTTTTCCAAATTTGTAGAGAGCGTGAAATCAAGGTTGGGATATATACATGGGAAGAATCTGAAAAGTCGTGAAAAGGATTTAAAAAAAAATTATTAATCTTTTTAAAACAGCAATTAGTCGTATTAGATGGGCACCGCTCAGCCATGCCCCCGACCACCCCAGGGCTTCAATGGCCTCCAGGCCCTGCAGCGTGCCCATCACACCAGGCCTCCGCCGTATCTCACTTGATGCCTAAAGGTCAGAAGATTCTGTGTGCTGGGAGTCGAACGGGCTATGTATATTTAAATGCTACTTTAAATATGCTAATCGGCCTCTGGGGATGATCCAGTTTGCGCCATTAGAGGGAGGCCGGGGCAATTGCAAACTGTTTGGTGCTGGGCACGAAGCCAATTTTTAGGCCCACGTGCT